>NC_090981.1:23673316-24923316 GCF_040807025.1 Struthio camelus
TGAGCCCATAGACTTCTCATTAGGATGAGATTATTATCAATTGTTGGAAGCATCTACTTCCCTTCTGACTGTTAAATGGGAACAGATTTAGTTTGTTTATTGGTATTTGCTCTCCCCGGCCCCTTATTTTGGTCACTGGCACCCCTCACCTGGTCATAGTTATCCAACAGCTCTCTGAGAAAATTTTTGTATGTATCATGAACTTGAGACAAATGGTGTCAGCAATGTTAAGCTCATAAAAACTGCTAGAGTTTGGGAGGGAGTAAGATGTTGATTGCTATATAAGTTTTCTACAAGTGTCACTCTTAATAGTAGTGGTAGAAGTGGAATGCTGCAGAATATTCTGACACTGCACACTATTGACTAGGTAGCTGATCCTAGGTTTTGCTCCTGGAATAAGCTACAGAACTGTATTTGCATCAGACTACACGTATACACATAGGACCTCATTTCCGTGGCCCAAATGCACAATAATATTCTGCGGTAGGAAAAGTCACTTTCAAGGGAGCATGAGAAATAAAGCTGAACTTTATCAAACAGCCTGCCAGTGACAAAATGACCTTTTTGTGGAGTCAATACTGATGTTTTACCCAGCCCCCCAAGGGCAATTGTTCCAAGTTTAGATCGAATTCAAGAGCATCTGCAAATGCTCTAAGTATGTAAAAGCCGTAGAATGAACTTTACAGCTTTCTTCCTGGTACCTCTTTTGCTATCACGTTATCATCCCAACCAGGCAAGCTCAGTTAATTGCTTTGTCAGTGCAGGATCCTTTCCCTGAAAGAAATATGAAAGGATGATAATATACTGCTCATTGCATTTAAGACTGCACTGTGGACAACAGCAATGAAATTAAAACCAAAATTCTGTGACTTCTCTGAACATTTATTCCCCCATTCCATGGCGGAGGAGTTTATTTTTCAGGATAT
This sequence comes from Struthio camelus, assembly GCF_040807025.1. Taxonomy (NCBI): domain Eukaryota; kingdom Metazoa; phylum Chordata; class Aves; order Struthioniformes; family Struthionidae; genus Struthio; species Struthio camelus. Next base: position 23,674,243 of record NC_090981.1, read on the forward strand.
CTTTGATGCTCCAGGCTGAAAAGAGGCCCAGGAAAGGAAGGAAGGCATAGCCACATTTTGGACTTGGACAAGTTCTGGATGTTCTGAGTCACCTCAACCAAGAGGAAAAGATGAGGCTTTGCTGAACTGGCCCCCTTGGCCTAGCAGTGCAGGTTAGCAAGGGTTGCGAGCCCTAAATGGTGTGGGCAGATGTGTTTTTTCGGTAGGCCTTTCAGTCCTCTTTTCTGATTATCTTCGCAGAAGGGTTTGTCAGAGCTTCTGGCTGTTTCCTGCTAGCTCATGCTCAGGATTCCCATCTGCTGGACAGGGAAAGGAAGGGAAGAAGAGATGTGGCATGTGGAGACCTTATCTCTGTGTCAAGTAGAATGAAGGCATCCATACCCAGAGCCAGCAACTCTCCTTCAGTATTGGTATAGCACAGCGAGAGGACTATCATTAAAAGCAGTAGTGCTTTTTTCATTGCTTGGTTTGATTTCAGAGATTTTTTTTAAAGGAAAATGATACTCTAGGTCAGCAGGCTGCTTGCAGCATTACTTTCATATATTATGTAAAACTTCACCAAGATAAAGCTGGAAGAGACTGTTTTCTTAGAGTAAGTACTCAGAAATATTTTTCCTTGCAGGCTTTCATCTGAAAAGCCACATGCAGAATCTCTCTCTCCTGAGCAAGAGCATAAGGCACTTGAGTTTAGATCTTAGACCTATCCCATTACTACTTTTAAAAAGAATTTGCAGTAGCTTTTGCATTAAGCACCAATGACTACAGCTTGCCTTTACAGCTCTGAATGGCATCAGGAACAGTTGTTTATTTTGTCTCTTAAGCTCTCTCACTGGCAAGGCACGAATAATTGCTATTTGACTGTGTAACCTTTCCCTTAGGGACTGTATTTCCCCTATCTGCTTATTGACCAGAATATCTATAATCTCTGGCAGCAAAACTGCTGTATTCTCCCTTCAAGGCTATTGTTCTTTAAGCTTGTCCAAAACCAGTGGAGTGAATCTTCTCCTTCCCTGCCTCTTCCAGGCAGTTGTACATTTTTCCTTTCTATCTGCTCCAAACACAAGCTCTTGCTGTACTGGCCGCAAAAATCCTTGCACGCACTGCTTTGCCTCAAGTGCTGAGGTGAGTCTGAGACATGCAGACCAATGCATACCTGTGGGATAACAGCTTCTGACCCTGATTGCAGCAGTGACCACCCTCCCTCCTGCTGCGGCTACATTGCGTTATCCTCAGCCGCAAGCACTATGTGGATTTTGGTTAGGGTTAAACATGTCTTTTGTTGTCCCTGTCTCTCCCTTGCCCCCCAAAATTCAACTCATCTTGAAAAAGAAAAGAATGTGGCAGGATTTTCAGGGCAGCTGAGATGCTCCTCCTTTGTGTGCTGTTCCCTATGACAGCAGGTGGCTCATTCAAGCATGAATAAAGTGGCTTTGCTTCCCATGAGTCAGTTAAAAAGTAGCTTATCAGAATCAGAGAAAGAACAAGCTCCTTTCCACCATCCCCCTTTGCTTCTTGAGCAGTGCAGTGGTTTCTGTGTTCACAGAAGCAGGCATGATCAGGCATCCCTCAGAGGTTAACCAAGGAGTCAATATTGCCCCAATTCCCTCCCCGGAGGGCAGTACCTCAGGTAGCGAATATAGGAAGTCAGATGCTTGTGCACACGTTTCCCCTCCTCACCACCCCCATTTTTTTCTGAATTAGTTAGATATCAATTTCTCCTTTTTTGTTGTTGTTTAATAGAGAGTTATTCCCTGCTGAAGAGTTTTGGCCTGACTAATTCCTCACTGAAAAGGGCTTGGCTCAGGTGAAAACCCTGAGCTGGATGCTTCAGCAGTGACATCTTATCTCCAGCCCTGGGAGCTGGCCCACCCTATCATAATGGCTTGCTAGGGGGATTTATGTTTTCCAACAGATGAAGGAAAATTAAATCCGACTGCATTTTTATGTTAACAAGGCTTCCTTTCCACACCACCTGACATGCATACACAAACTCATTTATCATTCTCAGAAAAACATAGGAAAGTTAGTACTGATGTGGTATAGTTAATAAGTGCTGCCTGTGGGAGCTGTGCAGTCTGCCCCAGTCTAGGGGGCTTATTTCAATAGTTTCTGGTCAGCACAGTGACCTGTAAAGATGTGAAAAGGAGATGGAAGGTGCGATCAGGGGTTTATATGTTTTTAGAATAAGCTGCTCTTAGAATACAGAAAGAAGCCTTCCTTCTTATTGGTGATTTTTTGCTCAACAGCAAGTAATTAGCCAAGAAAAATTAGCCAAGAATGCTGCTCTTGTTTTTCAAAGAATATGGGTAGGGTTTTGCAATGCCATGGCAGGGATGGTGAGATACGAGCTGACCTATGCCAGGACAGAGCTGAGTTCTGTTGTGTGCAAGAACTGCTTGGAAAGCAGACAAAGCATGCCAAATGAAGACCCGAAGGAAGGAGAGTGTGATCTGCAAAGAATAAAAAAGAGGAAGCTACCATTCAAATGAGTTTGCAATTAGCTACTGCAAAGAATTCTTGCCTTTGCACCCTTGCCTCCTCTGAAGGACTTGCAAGAGAAGTTCTCTCATCTCTTGGCATGAGGAATACAGAAACCAACTGCTACACGGTTTCAGAGTATTATTCTTGTATATGTATTATACACAGTATATGTATTCTTGTCACAGTCTTACTATGCTTGGGAGTAGTTTCCCCCTCCCCCCCCCCCCAAAAAAAAAAAGCATTAGGAGCAGTTTCTGATACTGCTATAAATCAAGAAGAACAATGCTGGTGGTGTTACCTTTCTGAGCTAATATACTGGAAGAACCAAAAGGAGGGTGACACTGGAAATATTTACTATGTTTTTCCTTTTTAAAATCTTTATTACTTAGAAGTGGCAGGAAATGCATATTTCAGTTTCCCAGGGATTAGGTCACAACCCTCTGCTCACAGTGCCATGCTGTATTTTAGTTACTGATGATGATGATGTTCTTCTGAGATGATCTCTTGTCCTTGGTTTCATCAAAAGTTCAGGGCAATCTTGTGTCTAATAGCATCAAGTCCTGAAAAATTCTGAATAAAAACTGTGCACAGCCGATAACCTTTACAATAAATAGAACAAATTCTAAGTACTGAATACAGTATGGAGAAATTTTTTAGCTAATGCAACTTGATATGTCTGTGTATAGCTGTAGGTTTTCATACACTTCTTAATTATTCCTTATGCAGTCATAGCATATGAAATCAGTCAAAAGGCATAACAGAGAAAGGCCCTCTCCCAGTGAATTAGCATACAAGACTTGTGCTGGATTACTAATTTCAGTTTAGTTTCAATTTAAACAATAGGATTCCTCAAATCAGTTTGCTTCATATCTGTTTAGCTATCTCAATGAGGAACAGCTGTAAGGTGAATCAACATAAGCTGTGTATAAATGGTTGAGTATGTCTACCTAGGGATGCTGCTTTTGGGGGGTTGACAAGGGTTTTCATTAATCTAACTCTAAGGAAGAAGACCCAGAGGAAGGTGAGTTGATTTAGAGTTTGTCTATTTCTAATCTCCCTCTTTTATATTCTTTCTTGGCATGTTTTCATATCTGTAGATTTTAGAAATTATGATTTTTATTGAGAAGGGAAGAGGGTCTGGCACACTGATAATAGAACATTATTTTTAATGCATAAAAATCAGGATGAAGATAAGCAGAGGCAGAAACCAAGGGAAGATGCAAAGAGTTGTTATAAAGTAAGCGTTCCTTGTAGAACAAAAAGGTTGAAGGCAAGGGGAAACCCCATGAAATCCAGCTTAAACACTTTGGAGAGACTATATTTTTACCACTGCTAAAACAAAATAAAAACCCATGCAAGCCAGTTGGATAAATATAAACTTGAGTTGGGCGTCTTCTGTAATTCATAGTTTGGGGGCAGGGGAGCAGGAGGGCACCACCATGGACCAGTTAAAATCTTTGGACTAAATCACGCTCTGCAAGAGCTTGGCTTCATCGACAGATTGTATATGAAGTCCTGGGCTAGCTGCCTTCTCACGCAGGAGTTTCGGGGAAATGCCTGAAGATACTTCTTACTGAGTGAGGAAAAAAATGAGGATTGGAAGACGTTCTCCTAAATGCAAGTCCGTGTGCTGTAGAGAGATTAGGAGTAACCATAAAATTAAAGACGTCTTAGGTCAGTAATATCAAGTCATTAGCCAAGAGAGGGGGAATAAATGAGCTTGTGAAAGCAGAGGAGGTGTCTCAGGGATGAAAACCAGAGGAAGTTAAGTGACTGAGTTGCAGAAAAGCCAAAGGCAAGAGAAGCCTGTCATCTGGAAAGCTGGACAATTTCCCTAAATATTATGGAAGATTAAAATAAAAAGCTGAAAGGAAATTAACTGTTCTTTGCATGGTTTAACACTAATCATGTGAAATTTCTTAGCTCTCAAAATTTCTTTTCTGCCAAAAATTAACAAGATAAAAGGCACATAATTTAAGGTAACTTGTCCTTCCAGAAAAGAGGAGTAGACCATGCACATCTCTACCCCATACTCAAATCATTTCTATCTGCAGTACTGATGTTGTGAAAAAAGAAGTTGTTCAGCTAACTTGTCAGATTTCAAGGTGAAAGACCACTCTTTCCAAAATGACCTAGCAACTGTGAAGTTAGAGGAAAGCAGTAATATCTTATACAAGGCTTCTCTAGCATCTTTCCTGTTGTTCAGTACTGAAGTAAAAATGACTATTATTGACATTTCTAACATGCCCATCACTTAAATAAGTAGGCATCATTACCCAACTCTAGGAAAGCATCTGTTCCTTTTAGTAAAGAAGCCAAGCATTATTCTCGTTGGGATATAACCCAAGCCAGTAATATATCAAGTCACATTCTGTAGGGGCACTAGACATGCTAACGCTAAATTTGGAATATGATGCCATAGTTTCATCATCCGTGAGCCTTTGGAAAAGACAAATAACTACTTAGTGTGTGAAAAATGAAGGGATAAGACATGGTAACAGGTTGTTGTCATTTTCTAGACATACAGCGACTGGCATTAACGTCCTGAGAAGTTAGGAGGGCTAATTGTGCAGCCAAACTGAATCACTGGCTATAATAAATCAACAGAAAGTATTGTCAGAAAAGATCAAGTGACAGGTTTTAAAGTTTTTTCTTTTTTCTCAATTCAGGCTTCGCTATTACATATACTTTTCATGGAAAACCTGTGCCAGAAAAAGGTTAGTAGTATCGGTTCAAAATGCTTTATGAAATAGCTCTGTCTATGCATTTTTTCGAAATATAATCATTGTGGTTGCTGACAAGTAAATCCATATGATAGAGCTGACCTTGCATTACCCATTGTTTATTTCAATATAAGTTATATATACTATAATTTCTTAATTTACTGTAATTTTTATCCACTGAAGTAATAAAGTTGTTATATTGAGTGTCTAAGAAGGGACCACTCTGCTCTGCAGTAGCTGATAATAACTTTCTATTGTCTTCATAAATGTGATCTATAACACTCATAAAGGTAAGGCTACTGCAGCATGTTACTTGTTCCTAATAACTAAATGCTAGTTAGTTCCCCTGTCCCTGATGCTAAGCAGCATGGTAGTGAGTCTCTAAGCTTGAAACTTGGGACAGAATAGCTTAGGCTACTTAGTAAGACGAGTATTTTTGCAGAACTCTGCCCTTCTACCTCACCAGGACTGTGTTGCTGTGGATGTGCAGAATAAGCACGCTGCTGCTTTTTTTTTTTGATACAAGAAGATGCAAGGTGCCACACAGCTTCTAAAGAAAGCTGTTTCCACCCTGTTTTGCAATAGACTAGTTGGATGGAAGTTACTCTGTTCCCTCCACATTGCTGTGTTTTTAGTGGAAAATTGCTTTCAAAAGGTGCAAACCTTACATGGCTAAGCCAATCTCCATCGCAGGCACAGGAACTGCAATTTACTTGAACAAAGAAGAAGATACGCATTTGACCTTTGTTTTACTTTTCCTTTTTCATTCTTTTTGTCTCTGTCCATTTCTTCATTCCTCAGAGGCTTTCTATATCTACAGATATAACCTAGCTCCTACGCTTATTTTTATATCAAAGAAATAATGTTTACACTGGGCAGGGATCCCTTTCTTTTTGTTTTTGATGCATCTATCAGAACTTACTGTCTTTGAGAACCTCCTCCCACTCTTTCTCCTCTCCATCTCCCACAGTTTCTGACTTCTCTGTTATTTTTCCCTCTCTTCAGTTCAGGAGCAGCCAACATACATACTTAGGGAATTGTCTGGTCTCGTGTTTTCTGCTTGTTTTCTACACTAAAAAGAAGTATGAGTAAACACCACTTTTTCAGCAATATCTCCAAACAGAAGCAGAACTGAGGCTTCCTGAGAATGTAACTGCTGCCTTTATTTTACTGTCTATATGTGAAATGCTGTCATGGAAGAGTATACCAGGAATGTTCTTTCAATTTTAATGCCGGACTATATGTCGACAGATGTAACAAATCAACCTGCAGCCATTTACGTAAGTCCTGGAGATGATCAAGTATGTTTGAAAAGTTGGTGTTTAGTTTCATTTCAAGACGCCTTACTTTTGCCAGTGCTCAATTCAGATGTGAATGCCAGTTCTAACTCACTGTGGATGAGGTTCTGACATTTTGCTAGACGCCTCCACCTCAAACTTTCTATCATCTTGACAGTAAAATCTCATTTGCTGCAAAAGGATAAGAAAGACAAATCTGTGGCTTGACACCTTGTGACATCTTTCTATGGGTGAGGAATTCCTGTTACATGTGAGGTTTAAAGTTACTGAGCAATGGACAGATGAGTGGCACAGTAACTTCAGGCTTGCTGAGAATCAAAGGATATGTCAAGTAATATAAAACAAAACAGTATGACACTTTTAGGGATGGGTTATTCTGTATGTTTAAGCAGATGTGCATATATTTTACTTTATGGATACTTATATTTTGACAAGAGTAACTGATCCACAGGAAAGCATAAGAATAAATAGCTTTACTACTTCCAGTTGCTCAATATTTTAATCCTCCTTGCAAATACTTCCTTGTAGGATATGTCTCACTCCTTTCTTGCACTGATCATAGTGGTTTCTTCCTAATTGCTCTTTGTCTTCCTTCCTCTTATTTTCAGTCTTTTCTTTTCTGACTGTTTTTTGTTACTATAGCTTCCCTCTAATTGTAGATTCCTATAACTTTTCTTACCTTTAAATTGATTTCCTTACCTCTGTCTAGGAGAGAGTTTTACAGGGAAGATGCATCTTAGCTACACATATAGTCATCTATGTATGCATATAGAACCACAGGCCTCTGGCTTTGCCTGAGGTTTGCATGAAATGAAAGAGTTCATGTGACCCCTTTTCTCAAGACCTTAGGGTAAAAGACTAGTTACCCAGGCCATGGAAAACCCAGGTCTAATGCACTCCTCTGCCAAAGGGAATTGGAGCCTATAATTCTGAAATAAGTCTTGACAGCCAAGCTGCACTGTATGCTGAGTCTGAGCACTTTGACTCGTTCTCACTGAAGTTGCTCCTCTTTGCATGGACTACTTAAATATTCGTTCTGCCAGAGAGAAGGAGAATGTGACTATAGTTTAGAGGTTAGCCAGTTTTAAGTCGGAAAGGAGGAAAAAATAAATTAGTTCTATTACAGTTCCGAGTTCTTAGGCCTAGGTCCATTAAAGCCACTAACCTGTTATTAACTTAAGAAATATAAGGAGACCAGCCGGAAAACCACTGAAAACAAGAGTTTTAACAGAGAAAGAAACAGTTTACTTTGTTAGGTAAATACCCATCAGTTTTTCCTCCTCTCCTGGAGGAAATATTGATGCTACAGGAAAATTAAACCACTGAAATGCTGTAACAGAAAGCTATAGGTCTCCCTGTGATTTTTCTGAATGGGAGAGGTCTTAGTTGATATTTCGAGGTGAGACAGCTGATGGTTAATTAGGTTTTGGTAGCACTGGTTAATTGAAAAACTGTCCCCTTGTGACAAGACATTCTGAGAGTCCTAAAAAAAAGTATAGAAAATTGCAAATTAACAACTGTTAGTCCAGAGATAACTTAAACAATAATTCTATGCATCTTTTTTTATCCTTTAATGTCTTTCTTGGAACTCTGCTAGCTTAGCTTTTAAAGGAGAATAATGATATATTTGGTTTGCATCCCATTTTGTCAGATACTGTCTCGCCTGACTACAGGCACTCTAAATGCAAACCAGTAGTTTGGCATGAAACCTGATTCCAGATAGCTTTGTTGGCAATATAAGATCTGATCTTTAAATCAAACATTATCTTAATTTTATTTTCTCCCTATCTTACTGGAAACAAAATTCCCTAAAATGTCTGTAGGTTGTTCTTCTATCTCTAAAAGTCAAATTTGCTATATGAGATAAATAATAGATATTATTCAACTTTCTCTTACTTTTTTTCTTCGCTGTCAAAGAGGCTGCTCTCCGCAGCATGCGTTGCCCAGAATTCCCCTCCTTCCACCCTGCAAAACCACAGAAAGATCTTTCTTGCCTTCTGTAGTGATCTCTGGCTCTTCTAGGACTGCAACAGCAGTCCTGAACAGAGGTCTGGTGATTTGTCTCTCACCTTGATTGCCCCAATGACTCTAGGTGTCTCAGCATCTGTCCTCCCTTCGCTTTCTCTTAAGGGCTGCAGCGGTAGGTGGCTATCCACCTCTGGTGGCTCTCGGCACTTCCTCTGTCACTAGCATAGATCTACCATGTCTCATTGTGTCCCTCTTCCCGTCCCCTGGACGGCTGTCCCCTTCTCCTAGGCGCCAGCTTGGCAGTGTCACTTAGCTGCAAGTGTAAATGTGCAGCCAGAACTTTTCTGAAATTGTGACCTACAGCACAGGGAAAGGAGGAACGTTGGCAGCATGTGTTCGTTTCTCTTCTTTCACACTAGAATTACAGGAGGGTTGCTGTGTTGGCTTGAACAGACTTGCTTCTAATTAGTGGGTGTAAATAAGGAGAAATCAGGACTCTACATTTCCCAGGTGTGTGTCTGTGCCACAGTATGGACATGCGTCTGAAGGAGCTGGACTTCAAAGTAAACCTTGACCCCTGGCCGCTGGAAATAGCGTAGCACATAGAATCAGTAGAGCTTATGGTAGCTTACGTTGCGTTTTCAGGTATGTATACTTGGGACAGTAAAGATTATTGTAATAGTTTGGTTGGAGATATGCCTTACGAAAGTAAAGTAGTAACAGTATTTGTACCAAAATTTTCAACACAGTCATAGCCAATAAGATTAAAATATGTGTCATAAAGGGCCTAACAGTAAATAACTGGTGGGACTAAGAAAAGTAATGACAAATTAATTATCACTTTTTGAATATCTACGGTGCAGGATATAATTTGACTTTAATGTATTAATTATAACAAGACAGTGCCTGTTTTGTAGACAACTCTAATGGGACCTATATTTGTTTATTTTGACTGTATACAAAAATTCACCTACCCTCAAAGGCCATTTTATCCCACTGTCTACAGAAAATCAGTTAATAGCAATGATACTATTAGTCATAGTAAGTACAATGAGAAAAAAATCATAGATATACTCTGGAAAAAAGACATAACCTTGCTATGGCATTTAGGCTTTTTAGGATTATAGCATGCAGGAGTACAGACGCTTCTAGTAGATGTGGCAAATGAAGTATGACATGAGAGGTTTTTTGTGTGTTCAATGAAAGCTGACCTGACTTAATATAATCATAAGTTATCTATCTTTGTTTCTCAGCAAATGAATTTTGAGTGTGTTTTTATTTTTATGGAGTAATGGATTAACATATGATATTAGATATTTTGCGCTCCTCTTGTGCACAGAGCAGTCGATAGCAGCAATGAGGCTGAACTCAAAATGATAGTTTGTTGTCTAGGCAGCTCCTAACTCAAGTGTTACAGACTAGGAATGCTTTAATAGCCTCAAAAATCTAGCCTTCTGTTTTTCTTATGCAATAATTTATTTAATCTTCTACTCCATAATGTTCAGAGAGTGTCTTTCTGTCATCTAGGGTGATGTTTCACCTTTGTTCATGTTTGTACCTCTTCAAAACTTGTAGACAGCTGCAATATGTTCCTTGCTGATGATTGTTCAGCCTGCATATCCTTCATTTCTAACTTTATATTTTGAACTTTTGGCTTCTCTTGAATTTCTTTCTCTTTTCTTAAAACCTAAAAAAATTTCTAAGTTATCTACTTTTTCTTAGGTAATGCAATAAAATAATTGTACTCCAGTGTAGGGGTTGGAGGGTTTTTTGAAAAATATGACAGATAAGCCTAATATCGATTTTTTTCCATGGTGTTCAGTGCAATTTTTAAAAGAATTTGACAGAGAGGTCCAGCTACAGTTTCTTCCATGGTGATGATACCAGACTGAAAATTCTCAATTTTCTTATAGTATGGGCTGTAATATTGCCTTAATCATTATAATACAGAAAATCACAGGTTATTTTGTCTTGCAAAGACTCTGATACTAGCCATATTCTTAGTGCCCTAAACAAGGTACTTAAACAGTTATTTCTGGATGGAATGATAATGCTCTGAATAATGCATGGAAATAGAGAATGTTCCCAACAATACTCAACAACTGCTTTTCCCCTGACGGCTAGTGCAGGCACTGGAAGGAGCTCATATTGATGCTATCAGTAGCATACTATTGCTATCAAAAATGAGCTCCCTTGCCTGTGAAGAAAGGAAGATGAAGAAACATGAGCAAAAATACATTTTTCAGAGCATATTAAGACTTGAGATGTGCTAGACTGTAACTGCCCTCTTTCTATCATCTGTTTCTTTTTATTCTCTTCACTTAGTATTAGAAAATTGCTAATAGTTTTCTACAAGGGCTAGTTATAGCTGTTGCACAAGAGTGCTGTGGGATGAATGCATTATAGATAAAACCCCTCATCGCACCCCTCAAATTCCCATTTTCACCTGCTCATGTGGTATTCACCTGCAGCTTGTAAACAATGTGTTTCTTTGCTGTGGGAAGGAGATTTCGGATTCGGCGTGAGCCTGGCAAAATTAGTTTTTCCCCTTGCCTCAATTTCAAACCACGATGCTTTAGAAAGTGTGAGAGGGGCCCTGCTAGGAAAGGTTTAACGGGTCATATTTGAAAAGGAAAGAAAGGAAGAGAAAGCTAACAAGGGCTTGCAGATGAGAAGAGGGTAGACAAATATAAATGAATAAGAACTGGAGAAGGGGGGAAAAAAACCCAGAATTTAGAAGTTATAGCCAATACATTGTATCCATCCTTGAACTAGACACTGTTCAATTTATTTTATAGTCTAGGAGACTAATACTTATCTCTTGCACAGAAAGATATGAAGATCTGGGCAGTTATGTAAAGAAATTTCCAAATATACTGACTCAATATTTAAAACTCAATATGTAGCATCAGTTCTGTCACAAATATTTATTGAAAATGTACTTATTGTTCATGAGACTCAAGCTGTGCACTTTGGAGGTATTCTGTTTAGTGTGGAGTGTGTAGACCATGTGCTAACAGGATAGAACTTGCATGTTAATACCTAGAAACTAAGAACTGTCTAGAATACTTTCCAACACTTCAGGAGACATTTTTCTATCAAAGCTTCAGGTGTTTTGATCAGCAGTTTTAGAAACTTTGAAATGAAGACAACCAGTGGAATCAAGGCTAGACAAAAGTCAAAGGATATGACTTTGCCTTGTGAAATACATATGGAGAGATATTTGTATGTCCATAACTAACATTAAAATATATAAATCTGAAATTTTGTTAATTGTGGACTCAGAAAAATTATCTAAAACTTAAAACTACAGAAAATGGAAAAGAACAATAAGGAAAGCCACCTAAATGGAAAGTTGGATAAGTCCCACTAGTAAGAGTCAGATATATCACTCAATATAATCATGTATTTATAATGAATGTTCTTTGGATACTAGATATAAATCTACCTTATATTAAAGTGACACAGATTTCTGACTTCTGTAACTATTAGTAAACAAAATGCTGAATTAACAAGGCATTTTCTCATTGGCGACCTATTGAAATCAAGCTAAGCTTCATGACTAAAAATTGAATAGATTGCTACACGACATTAAATTTTGTACTGCATACTTGTACTTTGATTACCTGCCTTTCTCTATAGATTTTATGCCTATTATTATGTTCTAAATGTCTGTATGTCACCAAGATTTATTTGGATGCTGTTTTTGCTTTCGTTTGTGTCAAAATAGTGGAAGTTTGAGAGCACTAGAAAAAGCCAATGAATTATTGCAGTGAATGGTTTGCGTCTCAAAAGGCGTTTGAACTATCATACACTCCTGATGGAGGCTCATAAAGAAGCAAATCTTAAACCTTACGAGAGAAAGGGGGAGGAAAATTCTGTTGCATTCCTATCGTAGGTAACAAACAGGACTCTTCAATCATCTACAAAGATGATCCATTCCAGTATGATTTTAATCTTACTTTAGCCTGCAATAGACATGTAACAGGGTAACTGCATTCTTAAATACGTATGATACTGTTAGAATGGTATTTCGGTTCGCTGGAATCGATGTGATACCTACAACTAGGCATTAGGAACATGCAACTGGATGAAGGTTTTCTAAGTGAGCTTTTCCTCTCAAATTCATATTTCCAGTTATACTTGTCCAAAGGAAGAAATATTAGATGTTCAATGTAATATTTTGATCTATCCATATGTCTTAGGATCATTCATTTGTTTGCTTCTCAATCAAGTGGCAGTAGCACCAATCAAACAAAGTGTATGGTTTTGCTGTTAAAGCCTCTGTATTTTGTAAGCTGAATAAAATAAGTGCCCACTACAACAGAATCTGAAACTAAGAGGGGAAAACCTTAGAAATGAAGTTGACTAGCAAGCTAATCAAAGAGCTTTCTATACTTACTAGGACAAAACCTTTAAATGTTGCCTTGGCCAACTTGATCGGAAAAAATGAAGGAAGGTTACTATGACTATTGAGAAGATAAAGCTTAAATAAGAGAATGAGAAGGGCAAACTGCAATTAGAGAACCTAGAGATTATATGAAGTGCTCAGTCTGTGTGGACTCCAGATGTGTAAGGATTGCATTGATGGGTTTTTCTTTTGCAATAAAACAGGCCTCTTGAAGGAAACTAGCAATTAATATGGACAGGTCAGTCAGAAATGATGACATTTTGCCTGTGGAGTCACATAGGTACATGTTTGGATAGATTTCTTAGCTTCCTTTGTCTTCTGTGCCGATAAAACAAAGGGTTTATGAAAGGTTAAAAGTTTAAGAACCAGCAGTGTCTTCAAGAATGTCGCACTCAGCCATTTAGTATTTTGAAGATCAAGGAAAATAAGCCCAGCAGTCATAGTCAGCAACTCTCCAAGTATAGGCTATGTTTCCAGCTATTTCTCAGTATCGCCTGTTTCATTGGTTATTTTGTTTCTGCTCTACCTGACTCCCTTTGGAGCACCAAGCTGTGCCTCACCACTTAATGAAGCGGTGTGAACCCATGGATGAAGGCCAGATCAAGAAATTATTGAGGATTTATCACATATGTTTCCCTGATGCTTATGGGAATATGCTGAAGCTATATCTAGAATATTTTTTCAGGGAATGAGTTCAGGAAATAAGCTGAAGCCTGGCTTAGATCTGGTGTCCGTACTGCTGGCCTCTGTCTCAGACCTCTGTCTATACTGTAAGCTGAATTCAAACTGTCTACTTGTCCCATGACAATGTGGGCACTTCTTGGAAGCCCTTGTCTGCCTTATACTGTCCACATGATGGCACTGAGCGTATCTGAGATGCACAGTGATGGCCGCCATGGCATGTGAGGCTTTTCCATAAGGTAGGTGAATTCTTGGACCTCTACAAAGAGAAATCACAGATCCAAAGTCACCTTCTACCAGATGCCCATCTCAGGCTTGCAGAAGAGTGTGGGCTTGCATCCTGGCAGCGCGGATGAATGCTAACTGGAAGCATAAGTCTGCATTCAAATATAAAGATAGCCAAAATAGAGCATTTATTGGTATCCAGTGATATTAGAGCACCGTTGCTATAGAATGACACTTCAATATCAGTGCAATATTAATACTAGTAAGTAGCTGATCTCTGCATGCTCATTATTTTGTATTAGTGAAGTCTGTGCTGGTTGGGCCAAATATCCATTAAATTTGGAGGTGGCTATAATTTCATCACTGTTAGCCTCTCCCAGCTGCACCAGACTCTGGTTAATGAGTCTGGGCATGTCCAGTATGCATGGAGAAGAGTGAACAGCATCACATAGTGATTACACTGAACCCTTTTTGCACCTGAGCACAGTAGCAGTTTGTTTTCCTTTTGGTCAAACTTGATGATTGTAATTGAAATTTATGGGAATGCTGATCCTGAACAGAAAAGTTCTGTTCGTAATTGCCTCAGTAAGGGCCTCACAGAAAATAAACTGGGCAAATATGGCAAGCTCTCCCACCTTTTCCCTGGTTGATAATTGGACTAAGGCTTTTCGAGAGAGTCTCCTCCATAGAACAATCTGACTTGTCATCCTTATTAACTTCCTTGTCTTACAGGAAAAGAAGCTGAGATGGTAAAACTCACAGGAAACAACTAAAATAGGAAGGATGCTTGAAAGATATAAAACTCGTATTTATTTCCCAGGGGACTTGCTCAGACCTACCAATCTGATGATGACTAATGTGACTGGATGAGGAAGGTCATTACTGGATAATGGAGCCTGTTTATTATGTCTGCTCCTTCTAGGATGAGGTATTTCCTTCAGTAGATTGGTTAGGATTTTTCAGGAATAGCACTTCTATAGCATGTCCTTTTTTTTTTTTCTTGATAAGAGAAAACCAGTATCCGTGATCAAAAGAACCAATTTAAAGCCAGAAACTTTTCCTAAAGTGCATACATTCACTAATGCACCTTGGGCATCAGTAAGTTTCTGTAACAGCTGGGAGTGAAGGACTTTATCAAATTGCAAGCATGCTATAGCCATAATGATCCTATCTGGGGGTGAGAAATGGCAAAGAATTTTTGAAAATGTATGTTACAGCCAATGAGGCATAGAAGCAGGGCGGTAGGCCAGGCTCTGTGCTACAGGCTGTGCACTGCATGGCTACTGCCCCAAACTGTGTGCCTGCCTCTCTGGGGGGAGCTGGCCCTAGCAGGGCATATTGGGGTGTCCCTCCCCACATCCTTCTCTATGGGTTTGGCTTCCTCAGGAAGGAGCAAGGGCAGCCCGGCAGCAGGGTGGGAGGTGGCAGCTGGTGTGGTTTCTAAGTTTCAGTTGTGTACTTTCTGATAGAAAACGCTCTATTAAAGATAAAATGATGTCTCTAATGTTTGGAAAGTAGTAGTGCACGAAGACTTCTTAACCCTTACATCCTTAACGCTTGATGCAGTTTAGTACACGGTGGACACATGCGTAAAGTCTCACAAGAAGCAGTTCCTTCTACAGCTGGATGTTGTGGAGCTCCTCTGTATATCTCACATTTATTTGTATATAATGAGCCTCTTAAGATCCCAAAGGAATTATATCACTAATTCTTCTCACATTTGAGTCTCATCTTATGCATACTTTGTCTCATCACAGTGAACAGGGATTGATTATGTTTTAGTAACAATTAATTCTGCCATCCGCTGTGTGGTAATGTTGAAGTTTGTTCAGCAGCAGCTGCACTTACGCGAATAGTCAGCACAGATGAATGGAAGAAATAATAGGCCTAACAGCAAAAAGTGGGAGGGAATAGCGAGAAGTCATCAGGTAGAAGGGAGGCAAGCCCATTAGGGTAAAAAAATAAAGTACTACATTTTAAAAGGTACACGACACCAGCAAGAGGACTGGATCATTTACTTTGGGAGAGAAAACAAGGGATGACAATTAGAAGGTTGCATTGACTGTATGATAGCCTATTGTTTTTCCGAGACCTCTGCTGAAATACTGCTAGTTCCAACGACTCAGCTCAAGTTCATCCTCCATTTTGAGCTCTTCCACCAAAAAACTGAGCCCATATATATCCTACTTGCTCTGGCAAACATGTTTGTTTCCAGAATTGTTAGCACAAGAATGAAATGCAACATCACAGGAGTGCAAAACCTAGCTTGCCTGTGAAACTTTTGGTAAGATGCTAATTTTATTCTTTTGTTACTGTTTTTGGCACTGTTTTTTGTTGATGTATGTGCTTTGTATGTTAATAAGTCTCTAGTTACAGAGCTAATGCTTTTTCACTGATGGAGAAGATAAGTCTTACAGGATGAATAAACAGACCTTTTTTTTGGATGACACAGAGTATATAATTCTTAAATTCTAGAAAGTGTTGAAAATTAGGTAATAGAGGTATATGAATGCAATTCCTTTTTTGATTTCTACTGTTTCTTATGCCTTAAATCCCTGAGTAATGACTATTTCATTATTTTTATGTAGAAAGTCCTCCCTTTGAGATTTTGCCCTAACATCCTGGTCCAAGTAAACACTATTTGTGGCAGGGGCAGGGAGTAGAAATGCCAACAGTAATAAATCCTCTAGTCATGATTAACCATCACTGAGAGTTGAAACCTTCAAAGAAGTTATGGTTAAATTAAGTGAATGTTGCTGCCTTACTAGCAGTATTTAAAGAAGTCTCTATAATAAAGTACCCGGTTCTAGTGCTTTACAACCTTAGAATGGTTCAAACAGAGCAGGGGATGGGAGGAATAAAATTCAACAAGAGAAGGAATCCTCTTCTGAGTGCTATCTAAAATGCAGGGTTACAGAGCGTGAAGGAGCTCTATTAGCTATCATTAAACATATCTTCTAGCTAATGGAGTATATAGTAGGGATATACTGTCAATAGCTATCTCTGTTAAGTACAACTAAAGAGTGATCTGAGGCCATGAGGTCTTGAATCCTTGCAATAGTAATCAAAAAACAAAAGCATATGGACAAGAGAACAGCTGTTGCTCTCTACTGATGATTTAAAAAAAAAAAATAGAAATGGTGGTGTCTGGAGGAGTTAAAGAAATTCAGGTGAGAATCATATTTTTCACTTTGGTTATGTCAGAATCTACCTTCAGCTTTCTGTTCTTGCTTGAGAAATTTTTCATGGCAAATTGTCACTGTATAAGGAAACAATTCCTTTGATTTCTGACACCCAGAGAATCTATGCATAAATTCGCATTATATTTTCCCTTTTTTTTGAACCCTTGGAGATAGAATCTGTCCTTCTTGGTTCAGCAAACCAAGATGCTTTGCAGATGCTTCCATAAATACTTCAGCGTTTGCTCCGCTAGCAAAAATGATCATTTCAAAGCAGAGTTTTAAAAAAATTCAATACCACAGGCTTTCCTTGCTCTAACAGTACTGGCTGATTTAAGAGTTTGCTGAATGCATCTGCAATTTGTTAGCATGGACTATTATTACAAACTCCTCGCTCCTTCAGTTCAGGTTAGCGAGACCTTTGCGGATTTTAAGTAAAAATGTGAATTCTGAAGGTGTTGTGGAGAAAATAGAAATTGTACAGCATCGAGGTACCTCTGCTAAGTTGGTGATGCGGAAAGAGACTTTCAGGTTGAAGTGATTCTTCTTTTTCTTAAGGAAACCGAATAGTTTTAAATATTTTAAATCTAAATGAGACTTCTTCTGGCCTAATATACACAATTCATTAAAGCGTCTCTTACATTTGTAATAAAAAGTAAAATTGAAGGCAATTAAAAATATTTCCTTGAATTCTTTGAAATGTTATAACAATCTAGCAAGTTTAATAGAAGTAACGTTCATAAAAATGTTTAGTGTCACTGAATTAGCTTTTCTGAAAGATCATTTTTCTCTGAAAAGTTCACTTAATTCTGGTTCTTCTCAATTTAATGCGTAGAAAAGGAATAGGTATATTAGAGATGCAGGGAGAAAAATGCTCCCTTTCTGATAAGTTAGCAATTTCTGACAGACTTTGAGGGCAATTCTTCATATGCTCAAGTAATTTGCTCCTAGTAATACTTTTACGGTTTAATGCTTAAATGTCATAGTAACTAAAAGTCTTAGTCAAGGAATAGGATGTCACAGTGCAAGTAAAAATGCAAACGTAAAACAAAAAAAGGAGTTAATGACATTGGATCATTAGATCAATTCTCTGTTAACAGAGCAACGTAAAGAAACAAAGAAACGTTGAAGTACACAGGCAGTCTTGGCACGTGGCTGCCATTCAGAGCACCCTCAACACGCCAGAGAAATGGGCCAATATGCGCTATTCAGTTTCTTCTCTGGCTCTTGACAGAAATGTGCAGTGAGAGAACAAGGGGAAACAGTCCTAGCTTGCGATAACAGAAATTTTGATTGGGCACGAGGGGAAACTTCTCCCCTGCACAAGTGGTTAAACGCTTGAGCAGCCTGGTCTAACTGCAAAGCTGGCTTTGAGTATGGGGCTGGATTAGACGACCTCCAGGTTTCCCTACGAGTCAATGAGCCTCTTGCCTCCTGGCAAACTCTTGCATCTATCATAGCAAAGAGTCTAAGGAGCGATTTGGAAAGAAGACGCTGCTACTCAAATTTTGGGGAAGTGCCTTTCAAATCTATGGGATATAAAGAGAAAGGGGAAGCGTATTTGAGCTGATTGCTAGACATTCACAAAGATATTAGGGAGATATGCCACCATTTTAGTATGATTAGAAGAAGGACCTGAAGTGGAAGACCTGACGAGGAAAAGGTCATTAAAAAGGTCAGTAGAGGGACTGGTGCAGTGCCCCCTGAATCTGTGAGGAGGGGAAAGAGACTGGCATGGTTTTAAGGTGGCCTTAAAATAAGGGAGAGGACAATGCCTAGCAGCAGTTGTAAACTGCAGTTGAAACAAAAAAGAATATGTATCGATGGTTAGGGCTGAAAGTCAGAGTTTGCTTTTGAAAAGGAGAAACTTGAACCTGTTAGATGAAGAGGAAACAGAGGGAAAGGCTGAAGGTAAAAGAAGACTCACGCTAAAGTTCATAGTAGAACACTGTAGACTAAAGAAGAAAGGAATAAGAGCAATGCATTTCAAAAGTGACAACTGTGAAAACAGAGGTTTAAATATTAAATTATTTGAATTTTGCAATGAACTTTGAGTATACCGTCCTTATAGTACTGCATGTATAGCAAAATAAAGGATGTAATAGATCTTGGGAATGTTGTTGGATAATGCTGGTATCTCTTTCATATGAACTAGGCTTGATGTGATGGGCTAGTTATGAATTTTTTGGTGGTTTTCTAGCAAGAACTGCCATATCTTTAATCCCCTGCTCTAATCCAAAGGTAGACCTTAAAAGATATATCTAAATCTAGAATCTCAAGCCCAGTAATAAGATTTCTTTTACTTGTGATCTTTGGAGCAGTTAAAAAAAAGACAGAAGCCTCCAAACACACTGTGAGCTCTACTAACTTCTGTCCATGGAGATATTTGGTTGTCCAGTATTATAATTGTGCAACACTTCATACTTTCAAAAATTTTCATAACAGTAATTTAGGTAATAACTGGTACACTGCTGATTAAACAATTGTGTAAAAAAAACTATTTAAACATGTTTAGTGCTGATGGATTGACATGATTCTTTCTTGTGTGTACAACTTTTTGTCATGTGTAATGTAATATCCAGCAAATTTTTCATTTTGATACCTCAGCAAGGACAAAAATAAATAATCTGATAGGTATATCTTGCAAGTATTTTTTTTCTTTTCAGTCTCTATGAGCTAACTAACAGAAGTGTATAATTTCTTTGTTCTTCAGCCCACTTTCAGTGAATTTACTGCATTGAAAGTATTGCATATAACGTAATAACGGAACCTTATCAGCTAATACATTCAGCTGGTGACATAGCTGTTCTGGTGAATTATCTGTGAACAAAAAATTATCCACTTACTGCAGACAACATATCTGATTATCCACAAAAATGGATTAGATGGTCACACTTGAAATTATTTTCCTATGAGCTAAAGATTTCATTTAGAACAATTTTTCAACTCCAAAGGGAGTATAATGTGACAATTTTAATGAAACTCATAAAAGTAGTTTCTGGATTTCAATCACTGGTCAAATTATACAAGCAAGCAGCTCAATTCAGGTCTGGAGTGATGATTTTACCACTGTCACAAGATCTTTCATCAGAAATATCACTTGCTTCTGATGATCCCTAGCTGTTATTTATACTAAAAAAAAGAGGTGGGGGGAACATGGCACAGAGATCTCTTGGTAACTCATGCAAGTGTTTTAGGCAAAGAGACAATGAACCCGTGTCATTTTCTCTGTATAAACCCAAACTGTCCTTCCTTTTGAGAGAGAACTCATTCTAAGTCAAACTTACTGCCATCTTCCTCAAATGCCTAAAGTTTTATTTTTATGTCATATATTTGCATTTAATATAGCCCTTATTTATTTTTGCATCATTTCAGACTATGGTAACGTCAAATCCAGATTACATCCTATGACCTTAAAATCCTAGCTCATCTCAGAGGCTTTCCTAACCTGAAGAACGCATTATATTTCTCATTTGCTCAGCTTCCTTCAAAGAATGCAACCTTTTGTGCTATTTGCTCATAGTTTGGAAACAGATTGCAAGATTCTGTAACATATTAATTATTCAAAATTATTCATTAATTTCTTCAGTGACATAGCTTTGGTCTGCAGATCATTGAAGTTGCTAATATTAAAATGAATGTACAATTGGAAATGGAATTTATATATGTCAGGCAACTGTAACTGAGGTAATTAACATCGCAACAACTGTGAATTTCAAATGTTATGTGCAATGCACTTGAAAACTCATTATTTACAATGTGTTGTTTATGTAAATCATCTAACGAGATAACAGCAACACTATAACATACTTTGCAGAAGTTATCAATACAACGTAAAACCTGAATGCATATGTTTTCAGTCAAATATTAAAACCAGAAATATTTGGGAAAATATTTGTTCATTTGAGCCAAAAAGCTTGAAAGCTGAAAAGGTTGCGGGGCTCGGTCCTTCAGCTGACGACTGCATAGCACCAAGACTCCCATTGACCTAAAAGGAAATCATTAGATTGTTAATCCAAATTAAATATTGTATCTGTTGCAAACATTATCAAATTTAAGGTCTCTAATCATTCAGTTCACATTGTTACTCTTGGAAACATTTTTCCAGTACTTTTAATCTCTAAATCCAGGTGATAACAGTAATTTTTTTTAAACAAAATGGAATTGAAGTCTCCAGAGAGCTCATAGTAAAAATGAAGTATGCTATATTAAAAGATAGAGGAGGAAAGAAAATTCCTAACTCAGGGATGACTGAAATGAAGGGTTGTAGGGAAGTATTGACGTTTTTCTTATTCATTTCTTTCCAGGATGATTTATATGTGCCCAGTTTCATTACTGAAGTACATCCCGATCTAAAACCTGTTGACGTACGGAAGAATTTTATTCTGGCTGGCTACTGTTCACCCCTTAGTAAGTAGATCTCCTTTCCTCGTGTGTGTCAGTTTTTTGTAATTACATTGTTAAAGGGAAATGTGTTGCACAAGAAAAGTTTCCAGTTATAGCTGATTAAGAGATGAAGTTCATAATTGATTTTCAATGTGCGTAATGAACCAGGTTGTTAGAATGTACATATTAATACTAATGATAACTTCTTGTCTCATTGGATATCAAGATTAATTGTCCCCTAAGAGAAATCTTGGCCTTTGCTTCACCTCAACTGATATGTACCTTTGAGGTCAATTAATCTTAATGTCTTTCTCTGAGGGAGTCAATATCCACTTATTGTGAGCACGATGAAGACTTGAACACACATATACTTGTATTAACACACATTGGCAAACGCATGAAGAATTATGAAAATGAGTTGATAAAGTATTAATTGTTTTTGAAGTATAATCCAGCATTTCTACCTTGTGATGAGAGATGATTGGATGATAGGACTTCCATCTCCTTTTTGGTTATTGAATCGTTCGCAAATATGTAATGACTTTCTTTTAATATATTGTTTTTATTGTTCACAATTTTGTGGAAAATCATTTGAATCTATACTCCACAATGACTGGGTATATAAATTAAAAGTAAAACTGGGTTATTGCTTACAGTTACACAAGCAGAAAAGAAAGATACTTCTTCTGTAACAGAATCGATTCATGCCATCTAAAGATCTTTTTATGTATATATATCTACATATCTATAAGAATTGTAACCTTGGCAACACTGCAACTTGTTCCTTTCCAGAAGAATCAGGCCAGCATTGACTTCTCTTACCCCAAAGCAGCCATATATCTTCTCAGAGATCCCGATATCAGATTTTAGTCAAGCTTTTCACCAGACAAAGACTGGATAAATCCTTTCTTTTTTCTCTTGGGTAATGGGTGGATGCACACAATCAAAAGTAGATCATGGGATGTTTGTTTATTCTCAATGTTTTGTTTCATATTATTTTCTTCATTCACCATCATGAGACAATCCAAACTTGTTAGGTTTGCTGAGTATTTATCAATTGATAGGCACTTGAAGAAAGGATTGCATTTTAAGTCTTTTAGAATTATGAATTTAATCCTGCTGCTTAAAAAACCTATCTGTGATATTTAATCGTGCCATTTAACATTTGAACATACTATAACCATGACTAAAATTTACTTTTATTTGACTAACAGGTTGATTTTGCCAGGAGTATGACCAGATCAGTAGAGGGTGATTAAAACTAATGAACCTTTGAAAACCTTGAAAGTCTCAACTGAAGAGAGAGAGTATATTTACAAAAAGGTTTAAACCTGGTGAGCTTTCAAGTGTCAAGAGAGCTTCATGAAATTCTCACCCAAACTCCTTCTTGCCCTAGTACACACAAACACTTGAAACAGCTGAGCTTCGTTCCCAACATGCTTTTTCTGTACTGCAGACAAAGCACTCTTTTTCCCTGGCAGGTTTCACTCTGAAATGAAACCAGTCTCTGGAATGAAATATTGGCAGCTTTCAGGCTAGGGTTTCATCCTGACAAGTGAGCATGACAGGCAAACAACAAGGAGCTTGTGTGTTCTTCCATGGAAGCCTTGAAGGGCTGAGAGACTGACTGGTGAGAGACTGATTTTGATGATTCACTAGTCTTTGACTTTACTGGAGAGCTTTTAATCATTACCGGCCTACACACACATCTAGACTGGTCGTGTCTGAGCAACATAATACTATTAAGGTTAGAGCCAGCAATTTTGCTGTGTTTGTGTAGACAGCTTAATTCACTCTTGAACTCCAAAAAGTGTTTTAACTAACACTTTAAGCAGCGTAAAACTTCAGTTACGTAGTTTGAGTTCTCACCTACCCAGGAGTCAAGATCAGAGTCTTGGCATTCCTCGTTATGGCCTGGGGATAGAAAAAGTAACAGGGATCATGGCCTGAGCAGGAGCAGCTCTTGGTTCTGAAATACTGCAGTCAGTTCCAAAAGCCAAACTTAAGTAAACACACTTTTTCAATGAACGTTTTTCTTTCCTAACTGTTCAACCTTATAAATGACTCAGACTGCCAGCTTTGATCCTGGAGGTCTTCCAGAGCTGTGTTGATTCACTATATTCTATTGATCTCTAGCTTCACACAACTGGCAAATATTTTGTTCTCATCATAAGACCATTCCTATCAAATGGCAATACAGTCTAGTGACAGTGACCAAGGAAAACGGGTGCATGTTGCACACTTTAATTTTCTGAAGGACCTGCTGAAGGCCTAGTGTGCTCTGTACTTCGCCAGTGACTCCTAAGAATGCAGTACAGCAAGGGTAATTTATCTTGTATAACAAGCAATATAAACTATATATGTGTCTTACATAAACTCCAACAAAAACTTGTCAGAACTAATTATTTAAGGTCCTTGCAAAAGCTGATGGACTGTAATTGCCATGGCGATTTCTTTTCTGCTCTTCAGCAGAGACAGCATTTGACTAGGTTTAAAAGTATAGCTGATCTTTTCTGGGTAAAAAAAATTACTGTTGACACTAGAAAATCACCTACCATGTAGACAGACCTTTGCATATAAATTGCAAGGGAGTGAATGCAAACTTCACGTGCTTGAGTCGGAAAGCAAACTTGAGAGCCGTGTGACATGAAGATGTCATCGTAAGAGGAGTCTGATGTGCTCATAATTATTTTCACCCTGCATATGCTGCACACAGTGCAGTACCATATATGTAAAGAAAGGATGCACTGTGTTCCTTCTTGCTGACTGTGGCTAACTGTGAATTAATAAGATCCAGCATGATTTAACTTCTTTCTTAAAAAGAAAAAAAGTTCAGATACTAAGATGCAGCCTACTTTGGGAGTGAAGAGGCTAAATATTGAAACAGTTTTGATTCAAGTTAGGTCTACAGTCCTGAACCTCAGACCTTAACTGGGGAAAAAGTAGGTCTGAATTTCATCTGCCCATTAGTGCTAAAGCATCCAGAAAATAATTCCCAGACCTCAAGACCTATATGCAATCCTTTAAAAATCTGGATCTGATTCCAGTTTTGAATATTGTGACTCATGCCCTAATTAATCTTGTTAATATGAAAGTTAAGAGGAAAGCTAGAACAAATCATCTCCCACCAGCAAACGTAATTGAATAAACAGGCCTGGCACTGTCTCCTCTTGCTGCTTTTTTGAAAGCATGCTGCGACTCTTTCACAGTTCTCTGAAAGAGTAGATGCCTGCCTAAAGCCCTAGGTAAAGGCACTATCTCCAGAGGGAGGGGGAGTGTCTTAGTATTCCCCATAGCCTTTAGCATTTGTTTCCAAATCACTTTTTTGCATGCAGGCTTTTGGATCAGCTTTCTGAAACACCTGAGGGCCCAGGATGCTGCTCAGAAAGCCCTGACCTCAGAAAGCCCTGACACTGATTCAGGATTACATCTGGGAACCAGGCTACGAGGTATTGCAACGTTTTACTTAAAAGCACCTATATTCTTTATTGGAACTGGATGCCAATTAGTAAGCAAATAGTACCAAAATGTACACAAGTGCATATCCCTTGTTATCTTTTCCAGGATTCCTTGTAACTTGTGTTAGATTTTCTGGAGAGATTTAAGCATATTAGTTTTAGAATAGATCATTAAGTTAATATTTGGTTAGAAATGGTGAATATGCCATCTATTATGAACTCATTCTTCCTTGAGATGAAATTTAATGGAGGAGCAAGCCAAAAGTTAAAAGAGCTTAAGGAACACAAAGCTCAGCTGAATGACCTTGCATATGTTCATTACTGAGAACTTTGCATTGCCTCCAGAAATTGCACAGTTTTATGTTCAAATCTTTTTTAGCTTAGGGAGAAGTGTCAGGTGCTAAATTTGTACATGGGAAACCTCTAGATTAATGTATTCAGAGGCATTCAGATCCGTTGCACTGTACTGCATGGAGGTCTCTAACTCAAAATCACACTTTGAAACTGAACGATAGAAACAGATAATAAATGTCTTTCTCAATTTTCCATTAAATAAAAATGCAAAGGTTCTGAACACAGTTTGCACCAGCTGATTAAAAGAATGAATCATAATAATGACTTTAGAGAGAAGTTCTTAATTTATATCTCACTAATTGCAAACATATTAGCCTTTTAGGATAAAATTTCTGTTCTGGGAATTTTACAGAGCTTGATGATATGGATGACTGTAAAGATAGAACGAAACTATGCACAAACCATGCTGACTTTTCCTTCACAGTTCTCTAAGACTAACATTTCATATTTTCTTCGATTTGTAATAATTTATTTGGGCTGTTTGTTTATAACAGCTCCAATTATCCTGACATATGTACTTGGTATAAAGGATAGAGGGGTTTCAGGGCACCAGAAAAAGAGAGGACCAAACGGATATGATAACACCTCTATGGAAGTTTTCCTGCGCAGACTGAGAGGTGCTGCACCAGGCTAACCACGCAGTTGTTTTTAACTGTGAGGCTCTTGCATACTATGATCAGTCCTTTTAAAAGTTTGCTGTCAGAGACTCGGTGCTTTGGGACAAGAAGTGTCTCCTCATATGTGACAGACCACAGGTCGCAGCCTGCAGTCCGTATGTGGCAGACCTCCCACTGGATATGGTGGGTTTATTAACTTCAGAGGACGTTTTGTCAGCAGACATAAGGCAGGTATTATCTCTGTCTTGCGATAGTAGAGGCACGTGCTAGTTACCTTCAGTTCAGGTTTGACCCTACCATGTGTTTTTATGAAGCTATGTGTGTTACAGTATTTGTTTCTGTGACTCAGTGGACTTAGGGCTGTGTCAGAATTTCCACTGCAAAACATCTCATTCTGAGGTTTTATATGTCCATTATAAAAATGTTCCTCTGGACGGAAACTAGTTACTTCAGACTGTTTTTTTTTTCTTGCTCTGAGAAAAAGGAATAGAATTCAAAGAAAAACTGGCTTATCAAATTATAAAGTTGCAACAGATATTTTAAGTTATTTTTATTTAAATTTGTTCTCACTTCCTATAATTACAAAATGACAGTACAGATCTTTCTTGATCGCTGTTCTTTAACAACTGATAACAACTTAGTGATTGCACATTCTTTACAGAAGTTTTTCTAAAAAAAAAAAAAAAAAAGAATCACAATGATAAAAACTAACCAATTTCTCTTGCCTATGCTATTCCAAAATAAAGAGGTATATGATGAAATTAATATATCTAAAAGAGGGGTAAATGCTGCCAGCAGGACAGGATGCTGGACTAGTTGGACTTCTATTCTGGCCTAATAAGTCTATTCTTCTCATTTATGTTCACTGCAAGGAAATGTCTACGTATGTTTAAGCAATTAACGTCACCATCTCAGAAGGCCATGAGGGTAAGTAGATAGAAAGAATTTAAAAACTGTATCCCATATAATGATATTAATAATAAGGATTACAGAACGTCATGCAAAATCTTAATATGGCATAAGAAGATTTCTGTTAGTGACCATTTTTTAAGCACTGTTAGATCAATACATACGATGATAAAAGAAGGGGTACTCCCCTCGTCTGAAAGATCGTATGTCAGTCGTTGTTGGGGAAAGACATAAAATTGATTATACCAATTGAAATCCAGCATAGGTCTTTTTTGCTGATTCCCTCTTCCTAGTAGCAATAATAAAATAAATGTTAGCACTTCTCAATGAGTAAATGCACCCATTCTTCAGTGACTGATCACTGACAAGGGTCTTTAGGGGGAGTAATAATGCAAACCCTGCTCTTCATGTCTCATTTCTACACTGCACATTTATTTTCTGGTTGGCAAATTACAGTTTGTAATAAAATAATTATTCTTACCCTGCCTATATTCCAAGCCAGTATTAGTTCTCTTCTCTCTTCACAAGTTAAATGTTTGACCTTGCATTGAAAATATTGTGGAGATTCAGTCAAAAGCCCTGTCAATATTCCATTGAGAAGCTGCACTAATGAAGAGCAAAACAGTGACACAGAAGTGTAAACAGCAGGTAATTTACAGACAGATAAGGGTGAAACATTACCTATGTCCTCCAGAACTGAAGCACAGCGGGACGCTCTCTCTGACGTTCTCTCCAAGCATCCTGTTGTGCCTAACTGCTGAAGGACATATGGCTTCCAAATTCACCATCTTTATCGTGTCATGTCTCACTCTTTTTTTTAAATGCTCTCTTGTGGAAGAAGAATACAGAATGGGACAGTGCCAGGGAACTGCTAGAGTGTATCTGCCCTGAGCTCTGGTCCTGAGGAAAACAGACGCTTGAATAAATAGTTCAGAGAGTCAGAAGGTGGACATCAAAGCAGACAGCACATACTATAATGATTTAAGCAGAAGTAGGTTAAGTAGTGATACATGTAACTGGTTATTTTTGAAGAATCAGGACCGATGCAAATTTAGGCTTTATACCTTGATGTGAAAATAATCAGAAAATGAACTGCAAAGCCAGTTGGTTTTTCAGGTTTAATTAAAACATGAATATATGTGTCTGTAGGCATTTTGCTCAGTTACTTGTTCTTCTCTCTTTGGGCAACCCTAGCTGCAGTGCCCTTAGAAGAAAAGGGGACAGAGTATTAAATTCAGGTAAATGTCATTCTCTACAGTAAACATGGGAGAGCAGTCCCAGAATACCAATATGGAAGGGCATTAATACGATTTTTTCCCATTTGCAATCATATGCTGCATTTATTGTCAACATGTCAATTGCCTAGATTCTCTGCCAGAATGCAGGCTTTGAGAAATAGTCTCCATTTCCAAATAACATTAAAATCATAAACAGCAGAAATGAAGATTTAAAATTTCAAGTCCTGAACAGGCCAAGTGAGAGAAAGTGATAGCAAAGGAGAAAGAAGCATCTTGCATTTGCTGTGATAAAACTATTAAAAATGGAAGAAAATTGCAGTCAGATTACCTGGAGAGTTAATATAATGCTTTTAGGAAGGGAGCTGTTATCTCCAGTAACAGTTCTGCTAACCCTTTTACACCTGAAATACACTTTGAAATCCACATTCTGACACTGCTGAAAGGGAGAGGACAAAAAAAGGATTTGCAGACAAATACTTTGCCCCAGAATGAGGTGTGGGACCTCCACAGTCATGCAGAAATCTGCACAGAGTTATGGCTGGCCATATTGGTTTATCATCGAGGTTCATGTTTGCAGACGGCACACCCAGGGAACACAAACTAAAGTCCGCTCACCCTCCTGGCCAAGGTAAAAGGGGGTCAGCGAACAGG
Source organism: Struthio camelus (assembly GCF_040807025.1). Lineage (NCBI taxonomy): Eukaryota > Metazoa > Chordata > Aves > Struthioniformes > Struthionidae > Struthio > Struthio camelus. Next base: position 23,702,822 of record NC_090981.1, read on the forward strand.
GGATCTGTCCACCTTCCACCACCTAAACATCACTGGCACAGCAGGTGCTATCTAGCCTAGCCAAAGCACATCCTGGTGCTGTTCCAGGAGCTCCATTGCCTCCTCTTTCCCCCCACTTCTTCTGCTCTATGCTCAATGAACCAAAGATGCAACACAGAGCAAATCAGCTAATGGAGAGCAGACGACTAATGAGCTAGGACAGCAAATGACTGGATTTCTTTGACCTGTGTGAGTGGTGGGGGATGCCTGCACTACTGGCTGGGCAAGCAGTAACCTGTATAGAAGGGAGACATTTGATCTGCTTCTGACAGCAACCAGTATTACGGGACTGGCGGGACCATTCATCTGATTTAACGTGAAAATTCCTCTGTGTCTCCCACAAACGGGTACTGTTGAGAACACTTATGGCACCCAAGTTTAGAGCCAAACTCTCTGAAAATGCTAAGATTTCCCAGCTGCCCCATGCTGGAAGTCCCAGCTCTTTTTCCTGAAACTGTCTCTAGCTGATACTCCCTTGCTGTTGCCCAACTTTTCACCATGTCCTCCTCCGTCCATCCTTCCAGATGCGCACCAAAGCATTGAGTAAGGCACAAAGATAAATCATTTTCTGTCATATCGGAGTTCCACCTAGCAAGCCTGAGAGCAAATTAACTCATCGCATCTAAGCCTCTGTGACTTGGACACCTAAAAATCCCAGATATCACCATATAAGTCATCAAAAGTGCTAACTTCAAGATCTGCTCGGAGACCCTTACTGTTATACACAACGAATGCCCTGGGAATAAAAAAGACTTACCTGTTCTCCTCCTTCATTGCACAGTGTTCAGACAAAAACTCTTCCAGATTCCAGTTACATCCTGTACATGAGGAGGAATGCCTTCTCCCAAACCTTAACAATGTCCGTAATAACCCAAAGTTTATAGGCCCCTAAGTAGCCTTTATCGAAAATGGGAAACGCTCAGCCGATGCAAAAAGAAGTAAATTTATGCATCACTCAAGATGTCATGTTTTCAAGCTGTGAAACCAGTGGGGCAATCTCTTGAGGGCTGAGTTTGAAATTTCTGAATCCCCAGGCAGTCAGAAGCACAATTAAAATTCCAGCTCAGATAATTTGGACGATATAGCAGTTTATCCTTTTTTCTTTCTTTGTTTTAATGAAAGGTTGGCACTAGGAGAACATGGCAATAGAAAGACAGGTTTTTACGAGGCTCCATTTCTGCCGGCTTAATTAGGAAAGTCAGCAATAGATTGTTTTAAAAACAATTCTTAAAATGAAGGGTGGCTATACTTTTCAGTGAAGGTTGAGGTTTACTGGAAGTTTTGAAGCAATTAGTCATTTAATATTGTGCTAGAATTTCAAATCAATAGTTGAAATGACAGTAGAAAATAAAGAAAGACATTTGGAAGAGATCCAGGAGTTGTCAGGTAAATGTCAATCTATGATACTGTAAACATTAGATCTGCCAAAAAAAGAATGCACTGATTACATCAGCTTTGAGAGGTAAAAAGGACCGCTGAATATACCCATTGCAAACGCCATTGTATTTGCATTTATTCAGGCAACACTGCGGCTTGAACCGAACCTGGTGCCTGCACATACCCACCCAGGCACATACGTGTTCCACGTGTCACTGAAGAGCAAACATATAGCATATAACCATATCTTCCAATCAAAAGAAATGCCCACATAAACTGAAACCAAGAGGTAAGTAATCTCTTATTCTAGAAAGCAATCCAATGAATAGAGAAGTGAAGATATTTTATTATATCCTTACCATAAGATTGGATATATTGGCAGTTTAATTATGACTACGTGCATACAGAACAAAGATATTTTTTCCTAGTTTTCACATATGCATAATAAACACTTTTTTATCAGAACAGTAGGTCAAACATAGGTTGGTTAGTTGCTTGAGAAAGGTCAGATAAGGAGAAGCTGATAAAGCTTCCTGTAAACTGATAAGTATTAATAGGTCTTTTTCATCGTACTTTTTTAAACAGTTGTTGTACAATTCTTTATCTGGTCTCCAAAAGAAACACACTATGACCCACTACACAGTCTGAGAACTTTCCATAAGGGGAAAAATACATAGTAGCTATATTTTCCTCTAGAAATCTGAATCTGAGTGTTTGTTATTATGGCAAGCTATTGTTCACTATCAGCTAATTAGAAGCTGAGAATAAGTATTTTTCCAGGCTGTTTGTATTTATTTTATAGACAGTGGTTACAATGTTACTGTATTACTCTAAACATTGTGAACTTTGGGTTTCATGAGAAATGTATAGATAAGCAATCAAGAATAAATGAATAAGTTAGGATAGAACTAATTATTTTTCACTGCATCCTACATATAGCTCAGTTGATAAGGCTCGGTTATGACATGCAGCAGCCCTATTCCAGTCCTTTGTTAAAAGAACTGTTTGGTAACCAACTGAACCATTTTAAACTTATTTTTGTTATATGACTTAGTCATGGAAATATGATGCCCCTTTTTATTGTGCCATCACAGCATCTCATGCCACTATAATCTAACACAGACGATATCACTGCAGTAAAAGAAGTATGTGACGGAGAGAATAAGGCATTTTTGTTTTGAGCTATTGTATTAGAAAAGAAACTCTCATCATCAGAGTAGTGGCATTATGTGAAAGCATAATACTTCTGTGATGATCAGTCTGTTGTTCATGGCATACCGTAATGCCAACTTTTGGTGGGGGCGGGGGGGGGGGGAAAGGGACGCATACTGTCCTCTGATGGGATCATCTCAGGAAACTCTGTAACGCTGCCTGCTCTCTCCATCACTCTGCAGGACACGAGCCCGTTCTGCCATGCGCGCAGCCCTCTCACGCAGATAGGATCCACCGCTGAAACGCGAGTGCCTGTGACAAACTACATCTCTTGCGGGCACTTCCACTGACTTCTGCTGCACCATTGATAGCACTTCCTCGTGTAAGTAAAGGCTATAGGGTCAAACTCATACAGTGTAAGTCTTCTCTGCAGCTGGTGAGCATGGCCTCAGGATGAATTACGAGAACGAAAATATAACCCTTGGTTGAATGATCAGGGAGTGCTTTGAGGTCCGATTTACTTAGGAAATACTGCACTTAACTACTTTTGGTAACTTAAATTGTTTGATGGATATCTCCACACACAATCCCCACCCCACCCCACACACGCACACAACCACTTTTGCTTATCTGATGATTTAAAAGAAAGGTCAAATGTTCACTCTTTCCTTGGAAGGAAATGTGAATTGTTTATGCTTGAGAGAGGGAGAAGGGGAGGGGGTAACCTACAAATTCTCATTGCTCCATTTGATTCAGCTAAGAGAAATGTTTTTGACTGGGGCAGCAGAAATACCCAGTTGAAGCATGGAAAAAAAAATCAATTCTCTAGAGGGCGAATTCATGCAAAAACAACATAAAAGGATGAACCATTTGTGTGAGGGGAATCAATATTCACATGCAAATGAAGTCCCTGAAGTTTATGAAGCAGTCCCATGCTTAAATGGCTCTGGAATAATCACGTGAAGGTTCAGCTCTAGTTTATTCTGCCACAGGGAGTTCTGAAAGCTTTTTTTCCCCCTGCATTTTTTATGATTAAAGGGTATGAGGAAAGGACAGCAAGGGAAAAAGGGGGGCTTTGGGATCACTTATATATGAAAACATGTTTTACCCCAGAATGAGGAGTCTTGTGCAATAAAACTCAAGGTTTTGCTTAACGTTTTGCACCTGCAATTTCAAAAAATCTCTTTCATGTTCTGCTAATATGTATTAGACTTAAGTCAGTAGACGGATGTAGATCAATAGTCAAGGGAAATTATAAAGGCTTTTTCAAGGACTTTTGAAAAAGGTTTCTCTGGAGCTTTGGACTCATGTTATTTCACAACAGCAGCTTATGTACAAGAAGTGTGTCTTTTGTTTTGAAAAGAAAAATTAAAAAGGAACCTAGTATAATGTATGCAGCACATTGAAAAAAGATACACTATTTGCATAGTCCTGTTTTTCTTTTGTTTTTTATTCTTTGTTTTTGGTTTAAATTTATGAGCGGAAAGGGAGGAAAACTTGTACCTTCAAAGGCAAAAGCTTATAATGGTGCCTTTCATCTCTAGAGCAGTTAGCTGGAGGGCAGCACAAAATGTTTAGTCTAAAGATGAGTTTAAATGGCTATATCTAAAATATATACATTGCTGAGTGAACTTCACTGCATAAGATATTTTGCTTTCCCATTAAAAAAAATCCTGCTTTCATAAGGATCTTTATGAATCTGCCTAATCATAAAAGAAGCACATTTCTATTCCTTTACTGAGAGGCATTAGAATTTTCAGCAGATAAGAAAGTAAGTGTTCACTTTAAAGCAGCTGGTTTAACCATTAAAATTAAATTTTAAGGTCCCAATCCAGCAACCACTGAAAGTAATGGGGTTTCAAAATTGACTTCAGAGCGGGGAGACACAAGCTTAGAAACCTAAAAAAAAAATACTTGAAACATTAAGGAGTTAATGTCTGTTTCAGAGAGTTAAAAGCTCAAGGAGATGATCAGATCAGCTAGTCTGACCTCCTGAAAAGCTGTCCCTGTGACTCTGCCAACATGGATCTTCTGCGCCAGGTTGTTTCCTCTGTCATTCAGCCATCCATACTGCTGGAAGAGAAGACTTCCTTTTCTTAGGCATTCCTGTTTACTTCCTTTTCTTAGGCATTCCTGTTTGGAACAAGGAATGTGTGAGACAGATGTGAAATCGAAAGTGAATGATTCTGATAGAAAGAACTGAGGCATTAAGGTGATCATCCGATGTTTGCAAGCGTGCTCAGGCTTCATGCTAGGAGCCAAATTAAATAGGTCACTGTCTCACTGAGTATGGTTTAATGCTGGTGGAGAGATCACTACAGCATAAGTTTCTAATTAGTAAGCAGGGAGTCTCCAGCTCCTAAAGTTTACATTATTTTACTGAAAAATACTCAGTTTTTCTCAGTCATATCTCCACTGAGTGTCTCCAGGCAAACTTCTAATAATAATTCTGCAATTCATGCCCTTCCACTTGGAACACTGGGTGGATATCCTGGATATTTTTATGTGCATTATACAAGCCGCATCTCTTTTTCTTTTTTTATTTCCCACATGGAGCTGATATATACAATATTAAAAGCTGTTCGTGTTCACATTACACTCAGAATTTTAATGAGTAAAAGATAAATTCCAGATGACGCTGTAAAGCTATGCAGGTATTTCCTAAGATAGAGGGGGCTTCTCAGTTTATTTCTTAAGTTAGGCAGATATTTTTCAACACTTCCCAGAAACACCATTTACCTACAGAAATACCATCGTGCTTTGTTTTCATTAATTTCTGCAGAGCCAGGTTTAGAGCCCTTCAGTTCCCTCCTGGATGAATCTGCTTTCATAGCAAACGTGGCGAAACTTTGTTGAGAAGCCGGGGCCTACAATTCTTAGCTGTCAGGTAGCTCAACCTGGGTATGCTGAGGAGTCATAGAGATGAATTGTCCCTTCTTTTATTCGCATATCATTTTAAATACTTGTGTACATTTTGAATCTATCTGACTGAATTCCTCACAGCACAGTAAGCAGTCTTAACTTGTTTCTACTAACCATAACGGGTACGCTTCCAAGATGATCACTCAGCTTGAGAGTGTGTCTGCATGTAAGAAGTATGGCAGGTAACCCAATCTGGCCTCAAGGATGTGTTTTAGCCTGCTCTTCAAAAATAGCATTACACTCTTGAAATACAGTGTAACATACATAGCCAAGAATTAATTGACAGTCATTATCCCAGGAGAAAGATAGCACAGCAGAGGGGCTCAGTTACTCTGGAGAAACGCTCACTGAGTGATATGTGCTGGTGTTTTCCACGTGGGAACACCCCATCCCTTGAATTCATGTCTCATTTAACCCTGTGGAGTCAAGCTTAGAATATGGATTTTGCAGTAAATCAAGTGCTAAGTGGATCTTTTCAAACTCTGTAATACTGCTTTTGGTCGTCTGGAATAGCCCTTCTAGGGATCCCATCACAGCGCAGAAATTGCAAGCTAATTGAGTGCAATAAGGAACATAAGGGAAATAAATACCCATATATTGTAGTAGTTGTTTCAGCAAGGTAAAATTTTCATTATATTGCAGTTCCTGCTCTAGGACTACTTTTTCATTTTGCATTACACAATCACTGAGTGAAAAAGTCCACAAACTGTCTCTGGAGCAGACATTAGTAAGTAGTACTCCTTTTTTCCAGAGAACGCCCTAACCTCTGGTTACACAGCCATTTATTTTTGTGGTTCCTTTCTGGCTACATGAACTTTACACTCCTTTCTACATAACTCGCAGAAGACAGGAGGAGACTTTCTCTACCTTCTTCCCAGCCCAGCCTAGAAGTGTTGGGAAAGGAATTCTTTCAAAAGGATGTGGGTTTGAACCACCGACCTCAGATTAAACCAACTGCCTGGAAAAATGTCATGGCCCCTAGGTTACTACATGAAAAAGTGTGCACCACATCTCTTTCTCTAGCAGTCATTATTCGAAAGAAATAAATTCTTCTGTTTAAGAGAAAATCCTGGAAGTTCTGGATCGTGAGCAGACGGAGGAGTTCCTTGCAACCTTTTGGCAGGTACCTGCAATTGAAAAAGGATGAGATTATAGCCACAGTCACATCTTTATCTTTAGTTTTTCATATTAGCTAAGTTGAGGTGTTTTCCCCCTCACCATGTAGGGCAACAAGCCTGAGGTGCCTGCCTCATTCTGTGGATGATAGGGGGCTTAGATACAGGTCACCTCACTGTCTCAGTCCACTCTGGGGGCCAGACACTGCATATGCCTTTCTCCTTTGTTGGATGTGGCTCTGAAGAATCTTTGATGTATTATCTTTACATAAGTGAGGCACTTTTAAAACTGGCACTCCTTAAGCAAAACTCTTCTAAAGATGCAGCCATTTTCACATGCGTAAATTCATGGAGTAGGTAAGCAAGCCCTGAGGAGTCTGAAGTTTGGCAAACTTCTTGTGCCAACAGAGTTTGGTTTTGATTTTGCCTTTCTTTTAATTTTAGTGCATGCAATTTCCATACAGTCTGCTGTATGAAAAGAATAGCAGACCTTGCATTAGGGATAGCCATGTTCTGTAGCGTTAGGCTAACAGACGCGGGTGTCAAATAGAGATACAGATCTTTCCAAAGTGCTAGGTGGATGTAGTTTCCTCATTCATCATGCTCTCTTCTTGCCCCTCAAAACTCTGTTATGGAGGGGATCTGCTCCCAGATGTATTTGCTGTTGCACGCTTACATAGCACAACTGCTGTTCACCTTGCTCTAGATCTGACATGTTATGCTATTTTTCATTAGTACTTCTGTTTTTGTTTACTCTTCACCTTCACAGTTTTTCCCTGAGCATGAATTAATAACTCCTCAAACGGAACCTCTGAACCTAAAGTAGACCCAGAACTTAAAATTTAAGTACAAAATATTACCTGCTTTTCCTATTACATGTATATGGATAATTTATAGTAATTACTGACCTCTAAAACAGAAGATTTTTTATGTTTATGGAAAGAAGCAGCTTCTGCCTCAATCTGTTTCTTGTCTGAGTCACCTTGGTTAACCAAAGCATTTGATCCCTTGAATTGCTTCAGATCTCAGAGGTTCCTTCAGTAAATAATATAGTACAGTGTATATTCTGTAGCCTTGATAGGATCTATATTAAAATCGTAGTATACCAAATAGTCCTTTAGCTTCTACATCTTCTGTGTATCTTATTTGTAAAAATAAATTGTCCTCATAACACTGAGTCAAAATAGCTATTAATCCCTTTATTATCCTTTTGCCAAAACCAAGGTGTTTCTAAAATGCTTTATGGGTAAACCCTGTACTATGCCTATCTTCAGGATGCATTAACAAACTCCACAGGATGGAAGGAGGTAGCTGGTACAGGAAAAAGAAGGCTACAGCTGTGAAAGATGAGTCTGTAGTTCAAATGAGATTATATTTGGTTTTAGTTCTGACTGTCTAATGATAGCTATAAAGTCAATATTGACACAGTGTGCAGACTTGAAAACTAGTGTGAGCTCATGTGTAGCTAAAGAATCATTAAAATATTCTCAATTAAAATGAATAGATCCTGTTCCCCTGTGAATTTCAGTGGGATTTCGTGAAGCTACTGAATAAATCTACTAACTGCTCGAACAAAATGGAATAATATTAGTAAGAGGGTTGAATATGAATACTAGACACTTATAAAAAATGGAACGCACATTTTCTAGTTAAAAGCAGAAAAAGTAATGCCTGTCATTAACTGAATACAAGAAGATAACTTTATAATAAACATTCCTCTTCTTTTTTAAAACAATAAGCACATAAACCCATAAACTCAAACCTGACTTTCTCTGTCTTGCCACTATACTAATTCTGTTAGGGAACAGAGTTTTGTTTGGCCTCAAATAACACACCTAATCATTTCATGGATGTATCTCTTTGATTAATGACCTTTGGTGTGACTACCTTTTAAAAGAGATGAGCCATCCAAAATCCTTGAATAGCTACAGAAACTCCAGATTCCAATCTAGAGACTTTTTCTGTAATGAGAACATTCAGCATTGCAAGCTACCTCTCTGCCATGCAATATTGCTAAATTAGGAAAATGGGCTCTATTTTCTAAACTCACCTAATGAAATTTGCTCATTTTTCCTGTGATCACTAATAGTCCCGAGTAGGCACAAGTTTGTTTCTCAGCTTTATCAGGCAGTGAAGAAACTCATCAAATTTGAAGGGTAGTTTTAAGTGAAACACAATCTTTTTTTAAAAAATAAAGCCTGGAAATTAGCTAAAGACAACCTACTATTAGAGAACCAGTCTGCAGGCATTAAAGAGTAGTTGTCCTCTACATTTATTTTTCACTCATGAATGACTGCCTCACGGTAAAGAATTAGCATAATGTATACCAATGATTTGCTGCCAGGATGTATAAAGAGAACTGTACTCTAACATAAATTTTTAAAAAGTTCTAAAGACTGCATTTTTATCAGCTTATTTACCTTCACTTACATTTGGTGCTGCAAAGCCATATTAATTGAGTTACGTAAATGGCCAAGGGAAAGTACTCCTTAAGCTCTGGAAGAGCACCTACTTATCTGTCTGAACTGAAATGTCCTCAACTTGTCCACCTCAGTTGTTATGGCTGTTTTCTGATTTTTCACAGCTTATTCTTAACACTTGGCTAGCCAGAGCTCTAGAACAGAGCGCAGGATTTCCATGTGTTACCTGGGTGAACTTGGTCAGCCCCTCTGCCAAACAGATTCATTTGATTTGTCTTTTTACTTGACCTTTTGACTTGCAGTCATCTGCATTCTGTTCATGCTTTATTTCATTTTCTTTTACTGGAGAGCACTTTGGAATGTTTGTCATGAAAAGAGCTACATAAATATTAATGTATTGATAGTGTTATGGCTTTTCAAGCCTATTTTTCATTTCATGGGTTTTAAGAGCTACAAAATTTACTGACTGTACTGAAAATATAGGTATAATGGACTTTCTGAAATGCCCTGAATGAGATAAAATATATGAATTATTAATCCCATGGAAATCAGTGCTGTCTTGCTTATATACAAAATTTTCTGTGCCAATCTGCGATGTTTTTCTCTTTCTAACACTGTGGTAAAGTTTGTGATGAATACACTTTATGTGTCTAGTTTGTAAGAAAGCATATGCTCCTAATTACATCCTAAAAATAGTGATATGAATTCATTTTATGTGTATAGTGTTGTTGTCAAGATGCACTTTGAACCTGCTAGAACTGTAGGAAACATGGAGGGAGCCAATTCGTATGGGACTGTGTTTCTTGCAGGCAGTGCGAGCAGGCACCCTGCACCACAGAAGGGCAGCTTCAGACTCCAGCTGAGGCAAGTGGAGAACACTTCAGGGATGCCTTGACTCAGTTTATTCCACACCCTTTATTTTCCATGACCCATCTTTTCTTTGGGGTGGATATTCTGCCATCTGGGCTCAACAGCTAAGTTATAAGCTATGAGGCTCATTTATCACACTATGGGAGGGGAAGCTGTCAGAATCGGTAAATCTGCAGCAGAGCATCTAATACGGATTAATGAAAACAAATGGAGCTCAAGGTAAAGGCTCCTCTCAAATCTTAACTCATCCAGCTGTTTTCAAAATCACAAATGCTTAAAAGCACTGAATCTTACATAGTCTCTATAAAGCAGTGGCCAGATTCAACTGAACCAGATGGAGAATACATTAAGTCTGGCCTGTTGCCCTTACTTCTGATTTGCATCAGTTGTCGAGTTTGTATGAGCTGAGATAAGTTTTCCTATTAAACACAGGACTCTAAATGTTAACGTTCCATGCTGAAGAAAGGCCTGGAAGGTGTTGAAGGGGTTTTTTTTTTCCGCTGGTTCAGCTGTAGTCAATTATAACCAGCTTCGCCTAGCTCAGTGTCTCTGGTGTCTCCACCCCTGCTCATGGCTCTAGTGCGTGATGCAGTATCTTCTAGGGACACTGTCCTGCTACGAGCCCTGGGCTCCATTTCTTGCATTCATGTGTCTGACCCAGGTGTAAGATACCCAGCATGGTCCTGTGTGCTTCTGCAGGAGCAACGGACCCATACATAATATTCTTCCTTTCACACGCTATTGCATACTCTAATAGCTCAAAAGCATAGTGAATTCTTTTGGGAAACCTGCACGCTGCAAACTAAGTAACCACAGTGCAAGTAAATACTAAGTAGGTTGTATTTGAAGAGAGTCTACAGCTGTTTAACGTGCATAGTCCCATCCATCATTAGAACTTGAGTATGTTGACCTTCGGAGCATAGATCAAGCTTCATCTACTAACTCGAAAAATTGCCAGAGTGGGGCTGGGATGAGTGTGAGCGCGAGTGTCTATTTATATTTTAATCTCTAAACATGCACTCAGAATTTGTTAGATAAGTGCGTTTTAGAAATCAATCAATAAATCAGTATCTCAGACTCACTTCAAGGGCAGCATGTATACCTCCCTCTGAATCACGGTTAGACCGCATTGCACATAACCTAAGACAAACAGCAAGAAGTAGTACAGCAGGATGTCTAAGAAGCAGAACTATACCATTTCTTCTTAACTTTCCTCTGTTTTTTTAAATGAAAAAATAATGCTAGAGAGATAATAAACCTGGAAAAATCTGCAGATATTTTGTATATTTAAAATGCACAACATCTTTACTTGCACAGAATGATGTAACTGGGTGGGTCAGTGAAATCTATCTTGTTTTTTTCCACTGTTATGCTGGTCTTCTTGCTATCATGCTCAAAGCTGGAAGCCAGTTACAGCTTGGCTTTCAAGCTGTCCTTTTATCACGACTGGATTTCTGTTCCTTCTAGCAAAAAATTTGGGTGGCTATTTACGTTGTTGAATTAGTGTGTTCCATGTTTTTTGTCTGAAGGTTATTTATGGAAAACACTTTGAGAACTCAAGCTATTCAGCTTTAAATTACAGATGTTTTGACTACATTTAGAGCATGTGCAAAAAATTACAAGTGGTGGTCAGCAGAGTACTTGCCTTCTAATGTATTTCAAAAAAGAATATTTTAAAGTTTTGTTTACTGAACGGATTGCGGTGAGTGGAATGTATGCTTTACGGTGAGAAACACAGGAAAGATACCTGGCTACAGAGACCTGTATGGGGTTCTTTTGTATGGAAGGTGCTAGAAAAACTGCCTTTCACTTTGAGTTTTTACTTCCTGAGTAGACAGGCAGGAAACATGAAGAAAAGCATTTGTACTTTGCCTTAAGACAGATGTCTTTTTAGCAATCTTAAACAAGCCTCAAATGCCTAGACCGGAGTTTGAAGCGTTTTGTGGGTTAATTTGGTACCTAACCTGCAAACTGAAGGTGAATCAAGTCACGGATGTACCCTGGATCTGTTTAATGGTACTGAAACACGTTCCCAGATATCCCAATTTGAAGACTATAATATGACTTTTCACTGTGAAATTTGTTCAGGAAGTATATCGCAGTTTCTTTTCTGTTTCTTATGTCAGCATTCAGACAATTAATAATGTGTTTTGAAGCTGAACAAGACCAGACTTTTCTGGGTAAAGTTTTCTGCCAAATTTTTATGAACTTTCTAATTGATATTATTAGCAGACTTTTTCCTGAAGTTGGTTTCTAAGTGTTGATGAGCTTTTTTATGCTTTCTCTTTGAACTTTTAGTGGGAATAGAGTTCAAGTTGCTATATTAATATTTCAGTGGCTTGCTTGCCACATGCAATAATTTTCTCCCACAGTCCTAGGCCTTGGTAAACTCCAGCACCCTTTCTCTGTGACCTGGCAGGAAGAAAGAGCATACAGGTCTTTCTTCTCAAAATTGGAATCAACTTGCCCCTCCTTACTTTTTGGAACAGAACAAAACAAATTTACGTGTATTACGAAGGGAAACATTTTGTCATCAACCAAAACTGTGGATGAATACTGAATTCAGGTCATGAGTACACACCACTAACATGGTGCGTATTTTTTAAAAAAGTAATCTTTAGATGACAGTGACACTAGACACACTATACAAGGCTATTTTAGCCGTTATATACAGCACTGCAAAATTCATGAAGAAGAAAGGTGAATTCAATCTGGTATGCATGCAGCGGAGATCTATCAGATGAACAGAGATTCCTTCAAACAGGACAAGTATAGTATGTTTTAGACTAGTAAAACACAGACCGAACGAACATGAGACTTTATGACTATCCTATGTCAGTCGCCCGCCCCGAAGTCCAGACTTTGCTCAGTTGTCCAAATCAAGGACTTGTCTAGAGCTGGCCGCAGCACCCTCTCTGGCCTAGATTTCGCTCACATGGAAACCAATGGGTAGAAAGAAAGGAGAGAGAGAAAACAGCGTGCGTGTCCGAATTTAGGATGTGCCTGAGACTTGCAGCGGACCTGGTAGATGGAAAGCATTTCTGGGTCCCATGGTACAGCTACGTCCAATGAGTATATTGTAATAGGAGAGACATACAAAAGAAAAAACGTTTTTTAAGCTGAAGCATACGGCTGGAATGAGATCTGATGGGTTTCAACTGACCCCGAGCTTATTTTGGCGGAGAATTCGGAGGCTTTGAATCATCGTAACAATGAAGCTGAGAAAGCTTGGAAATAGGGGTAATAGCAGAGAGAAAACAGAAAGCGGATGCAGTTCATCCGGTACTCCTGTGTGCGATAGGAGGCAGCTGGGGCCTGTTGCTTGGGAGGTCTCCTGAAGTCTCAGGCTCCCTCCTCTCACACGTGCAGATCCAGCAGGTTAATTGCAGGGAAAAGAAAATTAGGCAATCATTACCAGAGATACGGTGAAAAGGGGAAGCGCAGCGGAGGAGGTCATCCCTGTCCGTGCATTAATTTAATTACAGTGAAGAATTTAAGAGTGGTTTTGTAGAGCAGGGCACGAGATTAGGTGAACAATCACCTGGGAGTCTCTGCAGCTGGAGAGAGGACGAGGAGAATCTCCAATAAGGAGAAGGCCTCGTGTTAAAGGGGAGTAAAAAAAAACTGTAACCGCCACCATCTTGTTGAACACAGCGCAGTCTTTCCATTCGCAAAAGCAGAGGTGGCCGGGTGGACTTGGGAGGTGAGCAGCCCGCCTGCCACCACGGCCAGCAATACCCTATTTAACGGCCAGGCGGCGGCGGCGCCTCCCGCCCTCACGAAATGGCGGCGGCGGCGGCGGGGCTTGGTCAGCAGTAACGGCCGGTGGCGCCGCTGTGGAGCGCCGAGCCCCGCGGCAGGTCAGTGCCGCCGGCCGAGCGGGTCGCCGGCGGCCTGGGCCTGGGGGGGGCCCCGCCGGGTTTCTTCCAGCAGGAGGCACGGTTAAGCAGGTTTGCCGCAGGCTGGGATAGCTGCGGTGGGCGGGGGTGAGGCGGGGGGGGAGTCCCGAAACGTCCAGCTCGAAGCTGGGAGGCGGGAGGGCCCCGGTGTCAAGGTGGCGGGGTTGGCTTTCAGCTCCTGCCAGGCGTGGGCCGCTCGCCGCAAACCGGGCGCGCAGCTCGGCTTGGTTTTTTTTGATCGCGCAGCGCAAAACTTGCGAGCGCTCGGGTTTGAAGCGCTGGAAGGATGACGGCAGGAGGTGTTGCGGTCTTCCGAAGTTGTGGGTGGGCAACTGCAAATTTATTTACTCCTCTGAGGAGGAAAGAGTGGTGTTTGTATACATACATACATATATACACACATAAATGCATATATATAAAAAATAAAGGGCTTGAAGGCTTGAATAGTATGGCCGCAGGTCTAAGAGACTGGCAGACAGCTCTCCAGATGCATTTGCGGGGTGTATAGTCCTGGCAGAAGTACCCGCAAGGAACGCCTGCCTTCTCTGTGCCTTCTCGCGCCTGTTTGATCCGGACCCCTCATTCAAAGGAGGCCTGGTCCCAAGCTCCCTAATCTGGGCAAAACTCTGATGCCCCTCTTGCGAGCTGTGTCTGAATAAGGATGAGTTGGCTGAAGGGCTGTTGTTGTTTTATCCCAGATAAAAATAAAAGGACGGGGACCTGAGCTGTAACGTGGACCGCTTGTGTTTAGGAGGGCGACGCTAGCGCGTGTAGCACGTGAAAGGGAGATTTCTTTTTTTCCCCCCGGTACTCCGAGGGCTTGTACGGCGTACCGCTGACGAGCGCTCTCTTACAGTCCTGCGTGGCAGTTTACGAACGCGTCTGTGATAGCAGTTGACGTTCTGCTACACCCCGCAATGTGATAGATGCGGTATCTATAAAGAAGGAAAACTTATTTAGAAGGCCTCTCAGCAGTGTTTTCCAGTCATTTTGTATCAAACCACATTTGAGAGAATTGGTAAAGTCTGGTTTCTTACTTGGTTCACATCCTTCCTTTCCACCTCCCATGGTGCCTCTGACCGCATGTATTTCTGCCCGCTCTGGTGGTCTTGTCGTTGCTGCCTCAAACTCGGCTCCAGCAGCATTCGGTTCAGCAGGGATAATTTTTTTTTCCTAGCATCTTTTTGTAATTGTCTTGTAACTTACTGGATGAGAAATGCTTGCTCTGAACACAGATAAAGGAAGATGTACAAAGACTGTATGCAGTGTATAAATGTGAATAAAGTGAATTGGCAGTCTCTTCTTGATCTTTCAAAATAAGGTATCCAATTAAAAAAGGGGTGAAATCTTCACAGTCTTACCTTTTCCTCCAATCCTGAAAGGTGCAGAGAGCAATTTCAACCTCATCTGGACTGCTGGAGGGCAGCATTTGATCCTGGGAAATGTAACTTTGGAGAAGAAGAAAGAATTGGGGGGGGGGGGGATTAATGTGAGTAATAAGCATGGCAAATGGAGGAAAATAATACTGAGTAACTGCAGAAGAGGAGCAGGGTAGAAAAGTGAGGACCTTTTTAAAAAAACAAAAAGGGGGGGAGGAGGTGCAAATCCATAAACAGAACCAGAGATGGGAGATTCTACTGATGGCAAAAGATAGTGAAAGCCGATCTATTGTGCATAGAGGGGGATTTATCTGAACTGTTCTGCTATGTCCTCGACCGTTTATCATGCCAGTTGCTTTGTAAAAAGAATTGGGAAGATACTGGAATCTCTCTCATTTGTCTCCATGAATTGCACCAAACCAGGGAGTGCAGAAATATGGCCTAGTGCCTTTTGCTGAAGGGTTTTCCACTGGAGGTGATCTAGGGGAGAAGTAACTGTGGTGAGAATGACGTTTTCCCTGAAATGTTGTTTTCTGTGGAAAAAGCTTTGCTCAGAATTCTTTACTGGGCATCTATGGACAGCCTATATTAGGCATCCCAAAACCAACCCCTCTCCCTCTCCCAGGAAGAAGAGTTCTCCTGTTTTGACGAAATGTTTGTTACTTATCTGTTCTTGCAGGATAGGCTCATGAAAGCTGTGAATGCTGGCTTGGAGTTCTCATCACTCACTAATTAAGAAAATGCCTGCAACTGGAGCATTTTCATTGCATTAGGAAAGGCACTCCAGGGTTGCAAGCTGCACCCTAATCTTGCATAAGAGGCGGGTAGGGTTGAGTGTCTGCCTTAAGAGTGTAAGAAATGATGCCTGGGGTGATTTGCAGGGATTTTTGAACTTAAATTGATGAAAAGGTGCTGGATAATCATTGAGTTGTTGGTAGAAAGAAGTACAGGATGCTGTTTTTTTTCAAACACCTGTTTTTTACACCCTAATATGTAGTCTGTTTCTGAAGTGTAAGGAACAGGGTTCAGCAGCAACTGATACATTATACGACCATGTGGACACTATATTTGTTGACCTTGTGATTGGCCTAGAAACAGGTTCTTATGTCAATCTCTGTATATTATTGCATGAGTAATGAAGGGTTGAGCCTGTATTTTCAGGAAAGTGTTTGCTTTGTGTAGGTTCGTGTACTGCTTGTGTGCTGTCCTTGTTAAAATCAGAGTATGGAGAAGAGTTGGGACGTAAGTGGTGGGTATATAACACAGTGGGTTCTGGGCTATGGAGAGATGCTCGTAAATGAACTCTAGGAAATCACTTGAAACTAACACAGCCTAAGTATACTTGAAAATACAAGATAATTTGGCATACTCAAAACTGAACGGTAAGATCTACCTTTATTCCTCTGCCTTTTGGCTAAAGCCTTTTTGTACTGCACTTCCTGGGGAGACAGCACAGAAATATAACTGTAGCGTCTGCTCTTGGTTGAGCTGGACCACGTAATGCGTTCCTGATGCAGCACAGAGACTTTTAGGATTGAGGCCAAGATAATTACATGGTGTAATTTTGCCTTTCAAGAGCTGCTCTCAGCTCTTAAGAAGAAGGGGGGGTAGGAAGGAAGGGGGGGGGGAAGTCAAAGTTTGTTTTCTTTCAAAACAAACTTTATCTTACAGCAGCAGACATACAGTTCAGTGTTGGTAGCTGTGGCACAGTGGGCCCTGCAGACCTCCACAGTCTTTGATTCTCCTAAAATCACTGCATGCCAGATGTGTTTGAGAGAAGCAAAGGAGCTGTGTCACTCGGCAATCTGAAGCTGATGCCTCAGAATATTGGTAAGGCTATCAGACAGTGAAATAGCCCTCACCCGAGTTCGGTCCTTTCGTTCATCTGCTGACTGCAATTTATGGTGATTCTTTCTACTGAATTTGTCAGGGAACTCTGCAGTAATATTGAAATATTAAATGTTCTTCTGCACCGGTTAATGACCGTGGAGCATGGTGTAGAATTTTTCCATGTTGCTGTATTTTCAGCTTTTAATTCAGTTTCTTTGAAAAAGCAATACTTCTAACCTTCATGTGGAGATTTCCAGTTAAGTTTCCCTTGGAAAAAAAGATCTGCTTCTAACTATTCTGACTTAATCTTTATGGTACTTATGGTACTTGACTATGCCTTTAGGAATTCTCTATAGGGGAAGGTCTCAGAGTAAGTGAAGGCCAATTAGACTGCATTAGATTATTTTTAGAAATGCAATTTGGAAAGATGATATACGTTTTAATGGCAGAGGTATAGACCTCTGCACCGTAGCCTTTCTAAGAGGCATTGCGGATTCTAACTTCATCCTTTCAAAAACAATCTATGTCATGACCTATCAGTATTTTTATTTCCCTTTAAATATCTATTTCTGTCTGTATAAATATGTATCTATTTATACACACACATGCACACTTCCACGCTCTAGTATGGGAAGCCTTGCATTAAAAGGTGACCTTGACTTGCTCTACTCCAATGAAGTTATGTTTTTTAATACATAATAACAAATTGTATTGCTACAGGACCATGTTTTCATTAGATGTAAACTGTAGTGGCTGTATTGGATTGCCTTGACTGTTTATACAAGCTGAGGATACAAACTGTTGTAGTTAGCTGGGTATCCCATACATGGTTAGGGGTGATGTACGCTGAGGAAAATGTGCTAGAGGTTTAATGGTGCCATATTAAACCAGTCACTTTTTTATTAAAAAAAAAAAAAAAAGGATTGGGGAAATAATATAGATCAAATGTGGGCTTGCTGGAATTGAAGAAAGCAGTGTGATGGATTGTACGCAGGATGCAACTAGGGCATATTATAAATTGTGCTCTGAGGTTTTGAAATAAGGAAAATTTCTAAAGTGGATGATAATTGCTAAACAACTGCAGACTTACCTAATGCATCTTCCAATAAATCTACATAACGATGCAGTAGGGAAATAGATTATTCTAGATGAGTTTAATGAATTTTACAAGTGGCTGTTTTCAGGCGTGCTATAACACGAAGATATCGCAGGCTGTCTGAACAGGATGCGAGAGGGAATGTCATATTTTTTTCAATTAAAACAATATGCTTTTACTGTTGATCTGTTTAGCTCAGTAATATCTAATAAGCATACACAGTGCTCCCAGAACACCTTGCTGTCAACGTTCTGGCTTTTTTTTCTTCTGTTTAGGTTTACCTGGCTTTATTTTGTGCCTGTCTACTCTAAACTCAACAGCGATGCAGCCAACAGTGCACTGTGAAAGAATGAACTTTCTTGCAGAAATGTGTGCCTAGGGATTTTTTGAACATCATCTTCACGCTGGCTTTTATAACTTTCTGCTAGAGTGGTCCAGGCTTCTGAAGCATGAATGAGAATGAAGGGAGTATGCAGTCCTGGCTTTTTGTCGGTGTTTTGTTGTTTGAAGGCGATCTGATGCTATTCGGGACCATTGAATTACTTACTGGATTCTAGCGTATTTAGTTTTCCAAGGGCTACAGTCCCACAACAGTGACAGACACTGGCAACTCTTGGCAAATATGCAGAGCTTTAGAGCTTTATAACCCTAGTTGTGAATATCGGGGCCAGAGGTGCTAGGGTGACAGGAATCAAATCAACTTGGGTCCCAACTGTATAGTCACAAACACATGCACACGTATCCCCTACTGTGGCAGCCCAGCTTACAGTAAATAACTGCAGGTCTTTTCTACATAGCGTCTCTATGTTTTTTGTGCAGTGTTTCCTTGTCTGCAGTGTGGTGTTGCTCTGTAAAAGAATAAAGAAACGAGAGAATGCAGTAGACAGGGTTTCCATGAAGAGTGGAAAGCATGAGATATAAAAACAAGGAACGGGGAAGGATGTTACAGTGTGGTGGTACAGGTAGCAATACAAAACACAAATGATCGTATGCTTTTGTTCAAAGTGTTTTATTACTGATGTGAAGTAGTTTATATAAAGTCTTCAGTAAAACAGAAGAGCCTGTCAAATTTGTTTTGGTAGTCTGGCAGGTTTTTTGGCAAGCTTTGAAGCTGGTTTTTGTTAGAGGAAAGGTTTGAGAAGTGAATCCTGGAGACAGGGCTATGGACTGGTAGTAAGACGGTAAGAAACTTGTTCCCCCGTGTTTAAAAGAGGAAGGAGCTATTTGTTGGGGTACTTCAGATGATCTGAAAAAGAGTTACGAAGCAAATTGGCCAAGATTTAAAGATGCTCAGAAAAAACTGAATCATACTTGCAATTGCAGATTTGATAAGACGAAGCCTGCTTACCTTGGCCCCCTACTGGAAGCACAGTTAGATGAGCAGCGCAGAAGCTTTTTACTTTGAAGTGTAACCTAATACCCTGAATTATGTGTGTACGTGCCTTTGAAAGCTGCTTAAGCTTCTTAGCAGTAGGGCACTTCAAACCTAATTTCAACGGAATGAAAACAAGATGCGACTAGCAGCGTAATGCTGGCCCTCTACTAACTTCCACTGTTGGTAAAGCAAAGTTATGAAAACCAAGTTGGCAAAAGCATCCGTAACTGTCACGGGGGCCTTTCGTGACGGAGAAGTTGTCACGTTTTTCACGTCATCAGCATTGACTAGATGTCTTTACTCTAAAGTTGTTTACAAGTAGAGGCGTATGAAGTTTCTTATTTAAAGAAAAATACCATACTGACCTCAAAAACTGTTTGCTGTTTGGCTTAGCTTTGGCCAGCACTGCTAATAGTTCTTTTGAAGTAATTGCTTTTCCTCAAAAGAGCTGCTTTTTGGATAAGGCTTGCCCAGTTTTGCACGGATTGGATTTTGGATCCCCATGTTAAGTAGGAATGTGGCCTAGCACTGTTTTTATTCTAGTCTTACGTATGCTAGCCTAGTAAGGCAATTAAGAGTAGGAACCGTTTCAGGCTTTGGAGGCCATCTGAAGCTGCCTGATGCATGCTGGCTTTGGAACCCTTTCGTGAATATGTTATTCCTTTGCAGAACCTGCTGCCTGCAGTGTCTGGGACAGAAACAAGAGAGTTATTACTCATTGCTAAAGAGTTTCACTCCCATTTGTAGCACGAAGTCATTATGGAGGTGCTTAGGAAGCAGCTAGGGAAGATTTTTGTCTTACAGGCATAAACCTTAAAACGAAATATCCTCCATTTATTATCTTCTTAAAATTGTTGCCATAATGCAATTACGCAAATGAGATGCTGCAATCACACTGCATATTTGTTCCATTTTTTTGAAGCATATACTTATTCCATCAGCACTATTTAAAAAAAAAAAAAAGAGAGAGAAGGAAAAAGCAACAAAGCCATACAGCTGTATTCAAGGAATGTGAAAGGGCATGAGAAATTCCCATTGGAACCATTCCCAATACATTGCATAAATGTAAAGAAGTTTTGGGGTGTTTTTTCCACCTCCTCCTCCGTTTTCAGAGAAGGCCGTGTGTGGGGAATGAAGCATTGCAGAGGCAGTCAGCAGCACCTCTTCTCCTGATTTCTGTCTTGTTTCCCCTTTCAGACGGACCAGCTTTCTCTCTCTTCTCTCACTTTTCCACAAAGGATTTCCAGCAGCGAGCAGCTGGTGCCTCGTTTTGGCTGCTTTCCCCAGACTCTGGGGGCTTTCACTAGAAATCAATGGCTGCTTATTTTCCCCTGCACTGAGTTTTTATGTGTGGACTGACACGGCCTCAACCATACTGACCCATTCCGCTGAGCTATTTCCATTCAGATGTGCCTCTTTACAAATAGCGGAAATTAGTAGAGGGCCGGTGTCAAACTGCTTGTCACATCTTGTTTTCAGTCTGTTGAAATCAGGTTTATAGCGTCCTATTCAGAAGGCTGGACTGCTTTTGAAGGCACACAATGCATTTCAGCAGTTCCATCAGGCGATAAATGCAGAACTTCACGTTGCTATTAAAAAATAATCAAAATGATTGGTCTTTTGAATTTTCTGAAGTAACTTATTTGCTTGGAATTTGTTGTCTTAATTGCACTACGTCACTTGTTCATAGGTGTTTGTCTCCCTAAGATGTAAAATCCTTCCTAGCTGATCTGTCAGTGTTGCAGTTATATCATGTGAATAAGTTCTCCTATTGATTTAGCAGGAATGAATGAATGAATGAATAAGTGAATGAATGAATAATCAGAGGATTGCTAGAATGGATGCACTTAGCCTAAGCTACTGGTGTTCTCTTTGGCTTCTAGGGACTTTTGTGAAATACAATTTTGTTTTGTATCTCCACCTAATGAGCAACCATGTTAGAATCTCGGTAAGGCAGAATATAGCTGAAGTTACGCTAGGTATTACGTGATACTTTAAAATGAGGGAAGAACTTCTCTGCAGCGCTTATAACCTGGAAACTTTTGTGAAAGATATGTTTTTAATGACATTTCTCATGACTATTATTCTGCAATTTGGCAATATATCATTAGCATATTACTAAGTTATCTAAGCTTGAAGGAAACCTTATCACACGTTAAGAAAGCTCTGAAACACAGACAGTAATTTTTAGCTCAACTCATTTGTAAGTCTTCACGCTTGCCAAGGACTTTATCCTTGAGGAGTGCAAATGCCTTTGGCGTTTGATGGCATTTGGTTGCCAAATAATAAAACTATTGAAATAACTATGCAAATGTGCAGTATGTGATTTTTTTTTTTTTCCGCTAAATTTTAACAATATGCAGAGGTGTAGATCTCTAGATGCGAGCACTGCTCGCTATATGCAGTAAAGCAGCTGCCGCCATGTATTTGCGAGAAAGTTCTCCAGGGTTGCCCTCCAAATGCTTATTTGAATCTCAATATGTGTTTATTCAAATGCACAGTGAGCCACAACTTTTCCTTTTATTTGAGAAAGGAAAAAAAAACAAAACAAAATAAAAACAAGGCGGGGAAAGACCCTATGGAAATTCGCTGCTGTAGTGGAAGGAAAATTAGTGTAAAAAAAAAAAAAAATCAAATATTGTGTACTTCATATCGCCTAAAACGGCTGAAAATTCATCTGCAATTTTCAATACTCGTTAACTGTTAAGCTATTAAGTAGGCCTCACTGCAAGGAGTAAAGCTCTCCCTGTATACACACCCCTGAGGGGCTCCTTCCTGCTATGTGGGCTCCCCCTGGGGCAGTTGATACTCAAAACTATGGTCTGGCAGCAGATCTTAGAGCTCTTTGGCTCTGAAGACGCTAGCAAGGATAGAGTTTTCATGTAAACTGAGTTCTTGCTCTCTTTACTCGTGTTTGCTTCCTTTACTCACACTGATTATCTTTGTTTCGAGTGTGTAGGCACTGCAGAAGTTGCACAGTTCGGCAAGCTGTTCACCTTTCCCAAAAGCAGCTGCTTTTGCAGGTCTGAAGGCCGAAGAGAAAAGATTACTAGAGCGAGATGCATTCTCCATTTTTACTGAATGCAGGTTAATTGTTAAGTACAATTTGGACTATTTGGCAGGTTAACTAGAAGCTAGACAATAAAAAGAAATACCACTTAGCTTAGAGGAGGTGATATAGAACTGTTTAAGTATCTTTTGAAGTCTGTTGTGATCTTATCTCTTAAGTATCATGTAACAGTGCTAGGGCCAACCTCTGTTAATCAGTGGTCTGATACATGTTTAGCAAAGCTTTTCTCAGGCTTCCCATGTATGACATTTTGATTTGTGGCCTGAATCCATCAAGATCAGTCCATTATTTCAAGTTAACTAGATAGAGAGCCAAGTGGTAACATTTCAGGTCTTTCAAATACAAGCCTATGTGAGTCCAGAGTTTAGTTTGAGGGCCCCCTATTTAAATCAGTTTCTTAAAATAATTTATGTTGGGGCTCAGAGAGCTTATTGTATCCCTCATGTTTTAAAGAGTGTGTTTTCTTTGAGAACTACTTTCTGTCTATAATATCAGGAAAGCCGGGTCAAATGCATTGCCGGCCTATAGGAAGATGTTTGGGCAGCCTGTAACTGCTGTTTCTTAGCTGGCCTGAGGGACAGCGGGTGGGATCCTGAACTTTTGTTCTTGTAGACTGGCATCAGAAGTGGGAATTTTACACACCAAAAAGTGACTTTAAAAAGTCAGATGACAAAACAAATGCTTCTCTTGCTGAGTTTTTTTGTTCTTTAATTTCTTTATAAAGCCATTATTTCACTTTTGCCAATGGTTGCCGAAGGCCTATAATGTCTGGATTTTGGCTTTAAAAAACTGAGCAGAATTTTCCTCTGTCCAGCGTTTTTAATAAACTTTTAAATGCTGTTTATTTATCATGAAAGTGGAAAAATAGGCCAATTAGCCAAGTTTGTTTTTTTTCCCCCTCCTACGTCACCTTCAAGACCCAGAAAGATTGCACTGTATGGTCCCCAAAGGCGAATGGAGACAAATGACAGCTGAAATAATCAACAGTCAACAAATAAAACAGTGATTCAGAAACTCAGTATGCTTCTGATACTGGAAACGGACCAAACCTCAAGCCAAACAAAGGAGTTCACAGCAAGGACAAGCTGAATAGATGCACGAGGTTCAGGTGCTAGAATCCAGCGCAGTGCCAAGTCTTTTCCTCCAACGAGACAAGTTGCACTGTGCTTGGGATGTAACAGCAGGAGAGGTGTCTGTATTAAAGGACGCTAGGCGGAGTTGTACAGAGCTCACGCTTTAAGCGCGCGCCTAGCTGACTAATTGTCAGGTTAAGTGATAAGGGACCAGCCAGTTCCCCCCCCGCCACTCGCTCACAATAGTCATCAAGGTGTTTTATTTTCGCAGTCAATGTTGCCATAGCTATAACTAATATTAGCTTTTCCGTTTTCAGTTCTCCGCTTAGCAGCGAATGTGTGTGGTGGTATCCCGTGGAGTGGCAGGCGTACCTTGCAGTTTCAGCTCTGTGGCTTGGATAAAGCAAAAAGGATCCTCCCTTTGAGGACAGAGGAGGAATACCTGGAATGTTCATGGCTGGATCTGCAAACAAATGAAGGATGGATGAAGGCATGGAAATGTGACTTATGTCACAAATGCTTTGTTATATACAGATCTCATAAAATCAGTGATAATAAACTAATGATAAATCAATAGTAATAGTAAGCAATAATGATGAGCTTTAAGGGAACTGTAATTGAAAACTTCTCTGAAGTATAAAATGATTTTCCCCCCTTCCCCTTCCTGTTTGTCTGATTGTTTAGTAGTATGTTATTTCCTTCACTAGACTGAAGATAGTCTGATGAGTTAAGAGGTATTTGTGTTGTAAGAGATAGCGTTCATCCACAAGTAAAAAAAGTGAAAACGGCGAAAAGATGACTTTACATTTCCATCGCCTTCATCCTGAAATATTGTGTTTCTCCAGGTGTTAGGTGAGACTTCTGACTTCCCTTCAAGGAGCAAAGCCACTAAGTACTTGAAGCAACTGTTTTTCAGAGAACAGAACTGGTCAGAATCTGTGCTGAGTTTTTTGGTCTTGTTTTTACATCTTTTATTTAACTTGTTCACAAATAAGTGTGTTAATATCTGAAAAATGAGCTGTGCTACAGATGGCTCAATAATAGCAGGAAAATTTAATTGGGTACAGGTTTTTTGAGTCTTTTAGCAGACATGGGGTTTTTTTCCCCTCCTCTCTCTTTATGCTGTTTTTTTTCCAGCTTAATAGTGTTAGAGAGTCTTTTGATAGAATGGTAGCAAGAAGTCAGAAAAGGATCAGTGTTGTGTACTCTTCTCCTCCAAATGTAAGACATAAGTAACTGAACAAAACATTTGCTCTTTTCTAGTGAAGAACAGAAAGAATAGAATATTCAGATAGGGTAGAAACAGGCCCTGAAACAAAGGACTGAGATGCCAACTACATCATATCATCTTTTCATTTTGGCAGAGACTTTAGAGGCAAACCCTGGAAAAAATAGGAACAGCTTTCTAGCACTGCTGGAGGTAACTCTTTTCCTGGATTAAGAAGGCAAAATCTGGTCACAGACTGGTTTTAGAAGCTACGGAAAGAGTTAGACGACTGAGGTTATTTTGGCATTCTTAAGAGAAAATAAAATATAATTTTGGGTGAGATAGCAAATGAACATTTTCAAAAATTTCAGTAGTTCATTTGATTAAAATGTTTTTGGAACTGGAAGTTATTTTTCAGCATATAAATGTGTTAACTATTTAAAAATAACTAGAACCTTTTTGCTCTTTTTAAGCTAGAAAATACTTTTGAAATGAATATATGGCACCATATTTGGAAAAATAAAAAATAAGAGTTCTCCATTTTTATGGCTATTCCAAACAGCTAGCTAACTCCAAAACTTCAATTTCTTGTACTGTTGTCAAAACTAATTTTTCACTACCAGCAGTTTGGAATTATTGCTGAAGTTTAAAAGGAATGTTCTCTCATTAGGCTTATTTATATACTTGTTAGGCTAAAAGCCAAATCATAACTTGGTCAGTCTTGGGAGAAGCCTACTAGATGCACTGTTGACATGCAGAATGTTATATGCAGTAAAAAGAATGGTGTTTTTCTTCTCACAGCAAAGGCAGTCAAATCTGTAATGTCTTATCTCGTGTGATGAAGGACAAAAGCCATCCTTAATTACTGGAGACCATGTGATGAAATGTTGACTATTCCTTTTTATCAGATGTATGTTTCGCAGCTGGTTTTGTATACAGCTAACAAAATGACTGAAATAACACTTTTAATGTGCTTATGAGCACGGATCTCGGGCAAGGGGCTATTTCACCAGCCGAGGAGGGGAAAAGCTTATTTAGGATGCCTGTTGTCCATGTAGAGCAGAGAATGCTTTGGATGGCTGCGCAGGAGTAGAGGAAGGACCAAGTGTAGGGAGCAAATCATTAAGTAGGTATGGAGCGTAGAGGAAATTGTAACCAAGTTCTGTATGTTGGAATATAGAGCAACAATTTGTTGCTGGAAAAGACTTATCTACGGCTCTTATACAGCATACCTGTGTTGCTTTTTTCAGCACGAAAAGTGGGTAACAGAAGTATTTTACCATATTTGGAAAAATCAAACAGTTCCGGAGGGCACTGGTACGCGTACTTGTGCTGCAAACAGTATGTGAAGCAGGCACTTCAAACACAACAGCAAATTGAGTGATGAGAAGTGTATCCAACCAGAATAATTGGCCCTGAAGATTGCAGTGTAAAAGAGGATGGTGAAATGCCCTTGGGTAAAAAGCGATGTAGAGTTCGTTCTCTCCAAAGAGAACTGCAAGAGTCGATACGTATTTCCATGACGCTGAAAAGTATTGCACGTTATTTCCTATAGTTATTTTCAGTAACCAGGCTGTGCAAAAGATGTAGAAGGCATGGAGTTACATTTATAATCTCTCAGCAGTGAAGGATGTCAAACTTCCATGTGTGTAGAACCACTGGTTTATTCTCTTTCGAACAATCTTGCAATTCTGATCTTAGAATTAGTTGTATAGCAAGAGGGATATGCCTCAAGCAAAACATTACATCTGTTGGTTGCAGTTTTATGGCAACCAGCCTCTTATATTCATGTGTATGTTAATAACAGTAGCTACCTCTTTTATAGCATTTTTCAATCGTGAATCTTGCAGCCCTTTGCTTTCTAAAAGAATAGGACTTTCAGAGCATCTGGACTAGGACTTGGAGCTTGTGGATATGCTCCGTACTTTGTGCGTGCATGCAGTGGACATGTCCACGCTTACTTTGAGATTAGAAACCTTTCTTCACGAGGGCCATTCTTAATTCTGTGTCATCATTTAATGGGATATCGTATGTGCTGCTGACCTACCTGATGGAAGGTCTGGTTATATTGCAGGTAATGATGCGTGATGTATCTTACGATTTCATTCCAGAATAACTTTTTAATAGTAATAAAAACCCTGCTTTGGAGGGGGAGAGGAAAACATTTGCTACCTCTGTTTGTTTTTTTGCCCCAGTGCCACAGGGATTCTCCTATAATTTCTATAATTTTTTCGTACAGATGTAGAAGTGCATAGTGTCAGAAGAAAGACTTCAAGAGGCAACGGTAATCATGGTATGTGAGCATATCTTTGAAGCTTTCCAAAGGTTTGCAAGCCACCTCAATTTTATTGATCATCCATATTCTGTGCTTGACTTAAGTATTTGCATCAATAACAATGCTTTCTCAAGTGGTCAAGAGTAATTTAAACATCTGAATAGGCATAACATTAGGGCCAGCAGATATACAGAATTCCTCTAAGTTTTATTGTACAATAAAAACATTTAGTTTGTCCCACTGTCTTACTATAAGAAATCTACTGGCTTGTTCGTGAGCTCAGTGTTTCTAGATGTTTTACAGGCTGAAAAAGTGTTTCTTGCTTCAACTAAATGCTTTGTAGTCTTGAAAAATCATCTGTTTGAGTTCATGTGGTTTGCTTTGTTTTGGGACAGGTACACCTAATCCATTATGATGGTTGTTAACGTGACTAGAGCCAAATACTCAGTGAGCACTTGTGGGAGATGTTGGGAAAGTCTGCAGGAGTCAAGAAGGGGTCTAATTCTTATTTAGTATTTCCTCGTAGGACATAAATAATCCTCTTCTTTCCTGTCATGCCACATGCATAAAGAACTGAAGAAGCAGCAGCACAGGGGGATTCTAAGACGTCAAATGTCCTGCTCTTTAAATGCTTGAAGAGAGATCATATTTCAACAGAGAATGGATTCTCTGACAGAAATCTGTAGGTGAATATTGTTAAGAGTGGCCTTGAAGTATCTAAACTTGGCTAATTCAATTTTTTTTCATTATTATTTTCTTAATTTTATTTGAAAGGGAAGCGTCCAACCACTTGCCAGTCAAAACATTAACAGTAAATGGAATTTCTACAGGACTCTTAGAAGTTGTTGACTGGTAAAGTATGAAGTTAGTACCCAACTTCTTAGGCTGTGAGGCTAGATCCCCTATGCAGTGAATGGCAGTAAGGTTATTGACATCAGTGGGAGCCACATGGTGCCCTTAAACCAAAACTGAGGTCCAGATGATTAACCAAACTGATGAATAAACTGAGTTCAACTGGTGCTTCTGGAAGTGATGCAAGTGACCGGAAACCAGTCCTACAACAAGTGAACTGTCAGGGCTTGTTGATCTGAGAAATCTGTCACCAGTGAAGATCTGTGTTGTTATTCTCTCTTATAGTTTGGACTTTTCCTTTATCCGAGAAGGAAGTGTAAAAATAAGGGTCTCCGTAATAGTGTGTGGTGTGATACCCGTGTATAAATACTTTATTACTAGTGAGATCACAAGTTGAAATGATTTGGGCATTTCCTTTCCAGTCAGCGATGATTTCCTGTTTCAAGACAGTGTCTACAGTATCACAACCTTGGGCATGTAGCTCTTGTCCCATGGCAATGTATGAAAGGTTAGTCAGTTAATTGTGTATGAAATAGTCTAATAGTGGCCCTGAAATCTACTCCTGTTACTGTCCCCTGATGAAAGCTGGCTGCTCCATCACTGATGAACAGGCCTTCACGAGCTCTCAGCCTGTGGAGGATGAGGTATTAGTGCTCTGCTTGTACCTGGGTGCATCCAACCGCGTGTGTGTAGTATCCTGCACTCTCCCCATATTCCAGAGATATGGACTGGTAAAACTTGTGTTTGTGGGATTTTTTGGATTAGTTCTGGTTTTGTTGTTGGTGTGGGTTTTTTGTGGGTTGGTGTGGAATGGTGTGGGGACCATTCCAGTCTGACAGTATCAATACATTGTGTGCTATTATCTGTTTGTTGTATGCTTCCTGACTGCTTCTGTCAATAGCTATGCATGTTTCCACTCACCTGCAGTCCATGTAATTGGTCCTTTAAATATGCTGTAATTGAGCCTGTAGTCGCTAAATATTGAGCAACTTGCATTTGTCATAAAGAATTTCAGATCACCAGTACAGAAAAGTCATCAGCCTAAAGGGAAAGGAGAATCTCTGCAAGAGGCCTGTCTGCTTGTGAAATGCTCATCATACAAGTCAAACTTACTTTGTAATGGTTGTTACTAATCCACATTCAGAGTTGTGGGCTGGGGGAGGTGGTGCTTGTTTGCACTGATGGCAGAACTATGCAACCTGAATAAACCCTGTGATTTCAGATTCAATCCTTATTCCGTATACATATGTACTTCATATACAGCGCTATGCTATGTTTGATACCCTGCTGCTGAGCGCTCTTTTCAGCTGCAAAAACAATTTCAGTGAGTTATATTGTTTGGACTGTGGAATTTATTGACCCATCTTTTCAAGCAGTGGTTACACTTTGAAAAAAGCTGGATGGCGCGGTTACTTTGTCGTCTGTGGCAGCAGTAAGAAAATGTGCAGGTGATGGTCATGATTCTTACTGACATCTTATATCCTGGTAGCTAATAACAGCTGACAAAGAGGCACCTGCATATGTTCCTTGAATTCTTTAAGGGTTACTGACTCAAAACTAGCAAAAATAAAACCACCATGCAAAGTGATTATGATGTGGAAATTGTATTGTGAACAAAGACTGAAAGAAGCCATAATAAGACCTACATGTAAAAATGTTATCAGTAGCAACACCACCACGGTTTCTATTCCTGATGGGCCTAGTTATATCAAAGCTCTGGCAAGGATGAGAAATGAAATAGCATCACGTGTTTTTCCTTAGTTGAATTCCTTTGGGTTATATTCCTGCAGTATTTATCAAATTAAACCAGCAGTTTTCGGCAGCTCCTCTGAGGATAGCAGCATTCCCTTCCAGCTTACACAGTTAGCGTGATGTTGAACCACACTGATGGGGGAGCAACCAAGCAAAACCTACCAGCTAACCAGAAGAAAAGAATGACGTGTTTCATGTTTTGCAGTGCATGAGTCTTTTCTCTGAAATAAATCAGATTTTTAGTCAGTAACTTTTGTGGACTGGACAATGGCAGGAAGCTAATATTTGTGTATGATACCAGAACAAGTTATCATAGATGCAGCTACTTTAATAGTAATGTGGGAGCAAAGTTCAGAAGCTATCTTCTTGTCCTCGGCACTCCTGTGAGGTAGGAGTGGAGGTCAGATGTTTGTGCAGGGACATTTTTATGTGTGTTTCCCACCTTACCTATTAAAAGACAAATTCTAGATTGCAGTATCGTTTCCATGATCATGTCAGCTCTGCCTTGGGGCTTTAGCTAAAAGT
This sequence comes from Struthio camelus, assembly GCF_040807025.1. Taxonomy (NCBI): domain Eukaryota; kingdom Metazoa; phylum Chordata; class Aves; order Struthioniformes; family Struthionidae; genus Struthio; species Struthio camelus. The sequence continues at coordinate 23,733,050 of NC_090981.1, forward strand.
CTTCCCCTCTAAATTAGAGGTGCTATTGGATGCCGCAACGGTAACTTTTTTTAACAGCAGGCTGCAAGGGAGAAAGGATATCCACTATACTCATCTGTGGCTTCAATACTTTAAACCACGAGCAGAAAAGAAAAGGATTATTTTTATTCCTGTTCATTTATTTTGCTAAGCAGTTTGTCCTTCTGATATTGAGTTTCATGTTAGCTAGAAATACAGAGAAAGAAGGTTTTAAAAATATTTTAATGAGCATCTCTATAGATGGGTTCATCAAGCTTAGCTTTAGATGTCTGTTTGAACTAGTTGTCTAGATACCCTTGGCACCAAATGGAGAGAAATAGGCCTTTCTAAAGTATGATTCATCTTACCTGTTTCAGATATCTACCTTAGGATGAGATAAATTGCCTTCTAGAAGTAACAGTTTTTCTCCACTGATTGTAAATGGTGTCTAGATTAGTAGCCCGGAGGTAGGTGTCTGTCACATCTAAACATGGGGGGGGAAAAAAGTCGTACATCTAAAATTAGCGGACATGAATCCCACCCCATATTTCAGTGCTGGAGATGTTACTAGCTGTGCTTAGAAAAGCATATAACTGTTAGCTGCGATGCATCTCTTAAGTAGAACATATCACGGCTTATGCCTTTGCTCTCCCTTTGTCCACGTAGCTGTCAATCACACACAACAAACTTAGGCTTACAGACAATGATTGTAATGTAGAGCTGAATCTGTGCCAATATTGAAAAGTAAACTAGGGTCATATTGGACATGGTTGAAACATAGAAAACTGTTAGGCTGAAGTTAACATCCCAAAAAGCAACACACACAACAACGTAAACGTAATCCTTTCTTGGGACTTCTTCCATTTTAGTGTATCTGAATTGAACAGTGATCTTGAGAGTAGAGAAGATGCCACTGAAGAAAAATGAAAATCTCTTTTAGGAATTATCTGTGTCACAGAGGAAAAAAAAAAAAAAAGGATCAGATGTATGGATTCAAATGATCGCTTTGCAAATTTTAGGAAATGCAGAAGTGGGGGCCTGCAGTTGATCACTTCCATGAACAGATCCGAACTATATGCAACACTCTGTGCCTAAATGATTGTGTGGTGAATGAGAAGGAAGCACAGAAAGGCGCGTGCTATCACAACCTTAATTTTGTATGTTCTGTTTCGGAATGGTCACATGGCTCTTTTTAGAAAAAATGCTGCCTGTTTAGAAAAAGGGACATCTCAACAGGCGCTGCGTATGGAAAATAACTTTAGATCCTAACAATAAAATACCAAATTGAGACACAGCACAGTCAATTAGTCACTGAGGAAAAAATCCCTCCATGAGAAATGATTTAAGCTCATAATTCTTGAAGGTTACAATGCTCGTCTTGATATACAGTGTGATACTACTAACTGCAGTCAAGTCTTTTCATACACAGTAGATTATTTTAGTGAAATGACAGACGTTAACTTTGTGTTCTTTATGCTGAAAATGCAAACCAGATACGCGTGTTGAAGGCGTTTGTTGAATGCCATTTTTCAGCCATGAGGTGAAGCATATGGATTCTGGGGTAAACATGCCATTGAAAGAAGTAGGTCAGGGTAGTCTCCAGTTTCCAAAGCAGCTGACAAGAGCCTCTGTTATGTTTTCTTTTCCTAGGTGCGGGAAGGTGCGTTGTTCTCAGAGGGGTGTTTTGCTTAGGCTGAGGAAAACGGTAAATTTAAAGATGAGATTGTTTCCTAGGTGCCTGGAACAAGCTAGATGAGGAGGGGTTGCTCTGCAACCGGAGACCCTGAAGGACGATTGTTCAGAGGACAGGGATGGTGAGCATACAAACAGGCCACTAGAAAAGGCAAGGTATTTGCAGTTCTGAGCTTATCTGAGATAGCCACGTAGCGCTGCCGATGCAGAGGTACAGCTCTGCTCAGTGCTCCTTACTGCTTAGAGGGCTTGTCTTCCTGGAGTGTTTTTATCTCTTTCTAGTGATTGCTAGTTTACAGTGGTGTTAACTATCCTAAGCTAAGTCTATTCTGGCAGCGCTCCGGAGAACAAGCGCAGAAACGCATGGAGGAAGAAGTATTTCGTGTGCCAGCAGAGTTCTGCTCTGGCACAGAAGTGCGATGGCTGGGAGTCCTTTCTGGCTGGAGTCTTGCCACAGAGAGGATTTCTGTAAACCCCTCTGCCGGGAGACAATGCGGGGATTTGTTCCATGACATTCAGCATCTTAAATGAAACACAAAATGACAGTTACCTGTGCTGCAAAGCACTACACTGAGACACGTGGCAAACGAAGCAGTAAGCAGCTGAAGGACACACTCTCCTTGCTACGTAACTATTTGTACTATAATTATTTCTTACTGCTAATTCAGTATAATCAACGTAATACTTGGGCGCTATTCTCTAAAAACATTAGTGAACAGAATTTCTGTGGCCTGCATTTTATTAAGAGAAGCCTCCTGTGATCTTGTTTCATGGGCATGTTGTCATACTATTGAACAACTAGATTAGCAAAACGTTTGGTTGGAAGCCTAATAGGCTAACTGCTGTGTGTGTGCATCTGTAGTGATTGTATAGAGAACTGCAGCTCAACTCTTACATATTCATAATACCAAGCCCAAGCACAATATATTTCCTTCAGAGGAATTGCCATGCAGGGGTGTGATTAAGGTCCTAGTTATAGGTTGGTGGGCCGTCTCGCTACTGGCAGCATGATGCAGAGCCCGGGCTCATAGGATGTTCTGTAGCTGTTGCTTTGGGATGCACACGGTGCCTCCGAAGGCAGCCGAAGGCCTCTGCTGTAAGGGGTCTGTCGGTTGCCCATGTGTCAGGTTGCACCGTTTCTGAAGAATGATGGTGGCTAGCTGAGGTGTGCCTCATGTTGGTGTGTGCTTTGACGGGGTGAATGTAGCACTCTACCATCACCACAGGTTGAATAGGTGTTTGCAGAATTGAGGAGAACTAGCGGGGTGGTTCACCATACCTAGATTGCTTACTTAAGACTGCCTGAATACTCGGATAAGCATCTGAGGATTGGGGCTATCAGTGACATTTCACATGGTTTTTTTGACTCTGAGGCTTAGAACCACTGTTTAGAAATGAAAGCTGAGGTCTCATAAAAGGTAAGAACATGATTTAAGTCCACGAAACAAGAAGTAAAAGTGTCTTTTTTTTTTTTTTTCATCTAGTAATACAGTTGGATACTATTTATAGTGTTATGTGATAGATGGTTGTGGCGCTCCTCCAGAAGGGCATTAGACTTTGATTCAGGCCTGTCCTCCCCTCAAGCAGAGGGTAGACTTGAACTTGGATCTGCTCTCCAGTGGATTGCACTAAGAAAACATGTCCCTCTTGTGCGTGCTTTTCCCTCTAGCTGCCCACCCTGTTCATTTGTTGCCAAAAAGTGGAAGAGCATCAGCAAAAGAGCCCAGGACGGCCTCACTGGAGAACATCTTGGTACCCGGCGTGCTGTCCTTGGGTCCACACGACTTAGTTTTTCATTCCTGCTCTAGATGGGCTTGAGTGAGAGGAGATTTCCCAGCTGCTGGTCTAAGCAGTCTACAGCGTGAATTGGGCACAATCTAAGACGGTACCATATAGGGCTTCATAAACCAAAGGGATGCCCACTCCGAGAATCGCTGATATTAAACACCTACCCTAGAACAGCACAAAGGACTCGGGAAATGTTTGTCTCTCACTGTTGTCAGTAAAAGGAACTTGCCTGTGTAACAGGACAAGTTCTGAAGGGCTGAATTTGTGTGAGACAAATTCTGTCCTCGTTGTTGCCTAAGTACTGAATTTACAGGCCTAAAATGGCAGTTGGTGCCCATGACTTACCTAAAACTGCAGAAATAATTCCTAGAAGAAGGGTTTGTAATAGAAAGCAGATATTCTTAGAAATAATCTGGAGACTTCGCCTTACAGCTATTCTACTGAAGCATAACAATGTGGGCTTTTTATGGACGCTCACACATTTGCCCGGAGATGCCATCATCCTTACAAAGGTTTTATTATTCCTTTTTATTATTATTATTTTTTAGGCTCTTAATTTAATTTTTATGTCAGTGAGTTTTGTGAGTTGCAGTTAATATCTGTCTATTTAGAAACCTAGAAATAATAACTCTGTGGTTGTTACATGTTTTAAATTTAATACGCTTGCAATTTCCTCTTGTCCTTTCTAGCCAATAGTAGTGATATTTCACTGATACCTTACCAGTGCTTGGTAATCACATCTGTAAGCAGAGTAGGAACTGAGTTGTCATAGCTAAGAGACCAATCAAAGCCTTGAGCAGGGACAGATGAAGCAATTCTGATGTATTGATACTTTTTTCATATTTTGTACTATTTACTCATGTTTTCAATTGGATTTATCCTGAAACTGAATCCTGAATTCTTTGGAGGAGAGAATGACCTGGCTTGCAAAATAAACGGTGACTTCACACGATGATGTTCCTGACCAACTAATAGTAGAAGTTTACAGTAGATTAAGATCCTGACCACAAACTGGAGTAAGACTTTGAGTAGACATTGGGTTTCAATTGTTGTTTTCCTGCTTACCTAAAACCTGTCAGCACTAGTATTGTAAAGCTCAACTTTCCATTCAAATCACAATTTGGACTGTTTCTTTTTTTTTATTGTTTCCAGATTTGGATGTCTTATTTATTCTAAAGATAAATTTTTCTGTATTGGTAGTACCTCTTAACAATGGCAGAAGAAAAAGTCCTGCCACATACCTCCTTTCAAAAACAAATCTGCTGTTTTCTAGGTTTTCTGCAGTATTTCAACAGAGGCTCTATAACATGCACTCAAAATAGTGTTTCCTGATTTTATTTTTCTTTGTTCTCTCTTGCTTTGTAATATCTGAAATTAATTAACTTAACAAATGTGCCATGCTATCAAAAAATTTTATATTATCCCTCTTGCAAGTTCAAGTGTTGTAATAATTCTGTTTCGGTATGTTTGGGCATTGCAAACTTATTACACATGGGGCAATTTGATTTTTACTGTTACGGTAGCTTGTGCCTGAAGACCACCCTCAAAGAGGCCCCAAATGGCTTTACACTCCAGTGGGCTCATTGTAAAAGTAACATAATAGGATGAAGCACGGAGCGGAGGGGAAGTGGTGCATAACTCTAGCAGTAAGTTTGGCAGTAAAGAACAATTCAAACAGTCTGGTACAAAAATTGCAATGCTACCTTCCTTTTCCTGAAGTTTATTTAAAAAAAAAAAAAAGGAGGGGGGGAGGTGAAAGAAGAGAAAAGAATGTTTTGACTGAAACAGAATTCTCTTCTTTCTGCAGATCGCATGAGTAGCTTTTCGATAGCATGTTCTTTCCTGTGGATTTTAATGCTCAGTAGATGTTAGTTTTCTTTAAACAAAAGGAAAAAAGCCCCCTAGAAGAATGATATCCGTATGCCATCCTAGCTGTGCCACAGTAGTTTGAGAAATAGGAATCCTTCCTCGGCAGTTGCCCATGCCACATGCTTTGTCTTCCCATCTTTGCTGTTGATCCTCCTTTGAATGCTGCAGGCACAACATGGTTCACAGCTGTATGGCACCCCCACGTTGACCTACGTGTTCATCCATTCCTTGCCATTTCCACCTTCATTTGTTTACTTCCCTCCTCGGAACCAGCCAGTGTTCAAAGTGTTCCTTCTGATCCTTAAGTTGCATGGAAGTAGGGCAAACAGGAGAAGTTTGGGTGCTGTGCTTTTGTATTTATTTATTTTTACGTATCAGGAGTATTTCTTTGAATCCCTTTTCTGTAGATAAGAGAGAGGGTTGTAAATACCCTTGCTTTTTTTCTTTTTTTTTTTTTTAAACCTTTCATGGCACAAAAACTGAGCGAAATGTGAGCTTTGAACAGTACAGTCGTTGTGAGCCTCCTTGTCAGCTGCATTACTTTCCATTCTCATCAGCTTGGCAGTCTTTAGACTTTTCCCATGATTTATTAGTCTTGCCATTTTCTTAGCTATATCTTTTTTTGAGCGAAATCAGCTTTTTTTAATCCTAGCAGGGTATAGTTGGTGCTCTGATTTACTACTCGAATTATCTTTTTCTCTTTCCTTCTGACTGGTAAAAGGACTTCTCATTCTTTTCCCGTCTCAAGCTCTTATTACACATAAATAAGGTTACTCAATAAGCCGGTGGTCGTATACAGTATTTCTGAATGATTCCTTATGTTCCACCGGCATTGTTATGAGATTATGATCCCTCTTATGTGGTTTGAGTTACCAGTCATTTGGTTATTACTAAACGCCACCTTTTGTATTTGGCCTCATGCTGTTTGAGGGATTGACTTTTTTATTTTTAATATTTTATTTATTATTACTTGTTGGCACTTCAGTCTTCGTGGGTGCACTTCAGGCTGTTTTCTCTCTTTAGTTACTGAACTGTAGTTGCATTCTGCTACCGAGCTACATGAATACCAAAATTATGGATGTGTTGTGGGAAGGTATAAGGTTAGTAACTGAAATCTAGAGCGCAGGATGTGGAAAATTATTTTTCCAAATCAGATGGAAAGGCCAACTGATTTGTCAGTAGAAAAGGTGTCGGTTTTATAACCACTGAATTTGGCTGTACCCTGTAGTGGCATAGTTGTGATGCCATGCAGTAGAGGGGGTTGGCATATAGTCCTACATTCATTACGGTGTTATAATACGTGATTTACATGACCATAGACAAAATGGCATTGGTTATTCTCACTTTGGAAATGAGGGGAAGGTCAGGGAAATTACACTGTTCCTTAGAATTCGGAGAAAACATCAATCATTTCTAAGATATCATATGCACAAGTGATATACCCACAAGGTATGATATCCTCTGAGAATTTTTAATACCTGTTCAAAATAAAATTTCAGTAAGTGGTTCTAAGAACAAAAATACTATAAGGAAGGAAAAATACCTAGGTTTTTGGGCAGAAAAGTTATGCTGAGAGTGACTTTGGGATTAGACTCTGAAGAATCAAGTATTTTAATTTCTTTAGGTGAATGGACAGTGGAACCTACCTTAATTTTAAATGCCAGGGATAACTGTAGAAGATTGCAGTAAGCTGCAACATCAAGTCATTCTTCTCTTGCTCTCTTGAGGGATTTTTTTTTTGTTTATTTGATACTTATCTCTTTTTTTTTTGGTCAAAAATGAACCAATTCTGTGCAAGAGAGCTAGTTGGTACTGGGGGGGGGGGAAGCTTCAAAAGGTGTCACGATTTTCCATAGACAGAGGACAAGCAGGGATTCGAACACAAAAATAAGTCGATACATATTTTGAGCTTTCACAAACCTCAACAATTCAAAAAGAACAACATATATCATCACAAGCAAAACACAGCGCCATATGGAGCGTTATTCATGCAGCATTCTAGCCTTGAAATCCCACAGGGTAGCGTATTACGCATGATGGGTAGCGGAGGGTTATACTCAACATCATTTGTGTTTAGCTAAAAAAAAATATATATTCACGTATCAGAGGAAGAAGTTGTTTTTCTAATGAAGTGCTTGAACAAATTTGTCAAGCTTCAGGGAAGGTCATTCCGCCTACTTGGATCGTTATATTCTCAGTGCTGTTACTTTTCCTATTCATAACTTTATTTTTTGTAATGCAGCAGTCATCCTGCATCTTTTCTTATGTCTCATACAAGTCAAGAGTGTTCCTCCGGTATTGTACTTCTCAAAGCTCCTTTTGAACTGCTGTGATTGTGTTTCTTTTGGTGACCTTTGAGGGCAAATAACACCTTAAAGTTACTTCAGATCCGACAGTAACAGGGATTTTATTTTATTTTGCTTTCTTCTCCTCCTGCAAATACAAGTTCACTTTACATTCATTTTTCACAGACTATTGAGTGGTCAAAGTGCTCAGATTTAGTTTCCCAGCTTGAGGAGCAGACAGAGAAAGTGTGAGAGCATATATGGTTGCCCAGGGTAGCAGAATTCAAAATACAGCTATATTCAAAAGCAGAGATTGTGTCAGTCTCTTCTCGCAGATCCTGCTGCGGTAGTTTAAAACGCTTTCCTTGCCCATGGTGGCCAGCACAGCTGGAAGGAAGGCTTCCTCCCTTGACCGCTTGGACTGCAAATGTGGCTGCCTCCAGCAGAAGGGCACAGGACTGGTTCGAGCTGGTGATGCTTTAAGGCTTGATGGATGATGTTTATCGGAGTCTCCAGAAATGTTTCCTATGAAGGCGGCAGCTTTTCGTCCATCTTCAGCATGGAAATTGAGTAAAAATGTACTTTTTGCATCAGTTACTTGCATTCCTATGCCTTTTCCAGCGAGGAAAGGAATTCTTATTGCTCAGTTCCCAACATTGAGAACAGCGGCCAGAACAGAAGTTCGACTGCAAACTTTCCATAGGCTCTAATGTGCTTAAGCTAGCTCTGTGTAACATTTTTTTATTTAAATAAGCTCCAGCAAGATGAAGAAAACTTAAGCATTGCTCATAATTTTTCCCCGGTACATTACTATAACTTTCATCCTCTCATACTGAGTATGTTTGTCATCTATATTTTGTTGCATGCTTTTTTTTTTTTTTAAAACTAGAATGTGCCACCTTTATTTGCATTGTCTTATCTACATAAAGTCCTATCAATATCAACAAAATTACTTGTGTGTGGTATTCAACATGAAACAATCGGAATTTGGCCTTTCAGCTAAAATATTCATGGTGACAGGGACCTGTAATTTTATCCCCTTCTGTGGTATTACAGAATGTATGAATTCCTTCTTTCTCTGGTATTATAGAAAGGATATAAGCGTTTCATAGTCAATATTTCATCCAGTTTACAATTTGGAGTCCTGTGTTAGTTCCCCTATAATTTAGGCTTGGAAGACTGTCTTGGCTTGGCTTGAAAATTGCCAAATGTATTTCAAATGCAAACTGCTATATGACAATTAGCCTAGAAATAGAGGTTATCTCCATTTGCATGGTAATGAACAGTTCTCTTCCAAGACATGTCAAAACAATCAGAAGAGACTAATGAGATTTTATGTGAACCAACTGGTGGACATTCTCCTTTATTTTAAAATAATCTCGGTGGCAGTGCATTATTGTTCAATTTGAAACAATATTGTTGTAAGTCTGGTAACGTAAATACATTGCAGAAAACAATCTGAAGTCAACATGGGAAGCATTGGTGAAGTGTGTCTGAATATTAAATGATATTTTTATGCCAAAACACTGGGCAGGTGATTACTTAACTGGGCTTGAATGGGAGATGTGCTGCCCCGGTGGGACACAGCAGTGCAAACTCTGACCTCCTTTGTGTATAAAGGCTCTAGATTTTCCATAACCTCAGGCAAAAATGACTCCTGGTTTTTTCCCAGACCCTCGCATAAGAAGTAGTGACAGTTTAGCTCTGGATTCCCAAATGAATTGAAGCAGACCCCCTCCGGAGAGGAAGAAGCATAGCTTTTACTATTTTGATGTCTCTTTGGTCTAATTGAACTGTAGACCAAAACTTGAGGTTGCTTGAGTAGTATCCCAACAGCTTTTGGAGAGGAGACAGGGCTTTGGGTAGCAGTGCTCGTAGTAATGATTCTTTGCAGCCCACACTTTGTGCTGCTCTAGCCACACTTTTTATATTACCTGCATCAAGCTGTCTTTTATTTGGGGGAGTAGTATGGGTATTCCTGTGTTTTCTGTTCAGTCATCTAAATTTTGCTTGCCTCCAGTAATTAGATGTGGCTGTGTTAACTGTACCTGAGTAGAAGCTTCAGAGGCGAATATGATGTCTGACTAAGGGAGATGGAAGAAACAAAGAATATCATAAGCAGTCAAAGGCGAAAAGTTTACAGTCCCCTTTCCAGGGGTTGCAGTGAGAGGGACTCCCCAGAGGCACAGAGCCATGTGTTGATGAGCACAGCAGCATGAAAATTAGTAAGATGTTGCCAAGCTGCAAATGAGAATTACCATGATCTGATATACACTTTTTTTTTTTGGGGGGGGGGGTGGAGGAGGGACAAGTGATGAGGTGTGTTGCTTTGCTTTTACAACATTTGCGATCAAGTGGTGCAGTTTGGGGTGATTGATTTTTATCCCCTCCCCCACTACAGCTCTACTTATTCTTATCTAATAAGCTATTATCTAATAAATCCATCTGAGTTTGGAATGAGATATTAGTGCAGTTAGGATTCAATTGCTGTTGCGGGGGGGGGGGGGGGAGAAGTGTGTGTGTGTGTGTGTGTGTGTGTGGACTTTGACATTTGTGTTGCATGCTGTGTTAGTGCTGCGCCAGTGCTTTGAGAGGATCCTCGCTTCTGATGTCTGAGATAACTGTAGTACTGTTTGGGCTTGGCCTATCCTTTTTATGGATTAAGTGGCATTATACCATTAAGCTGTGTATTTTACCGTGTAATCCAATCCAAAACACAATATCACATTATCTTACCAAGTCGGAATCAATATCCAGCGCAACGAAGAACCACCCAGGAGGAAAGCTTTAATACACAGTAGGAGCCACATGCAAAATGAGTCCTCTAAGACAAATTTCTTCAATGTTTCTGTAGTTGCCTTTTTCCTCCCTATGTATGAAAATTGCTCATAACTACTGAATAAAAACCTACAGGGAAACTAGCCATTTTCTGTCACAAGGTATCTTTTTTTTAACTCTCTTACTTTTTCAATTGTATTTAGAATGACCCGATTATGATTGTGTTTAAAATCTGTGCAACTTTGGGAAGTGATGCCCCGACAGTGCTTCTAGTGTACATGCAGTATCTTTTAAAATAGAGATAAGTCTATCTTGAACAGTTTTACAGTCACAGGGAGCTCACAGACCTTAAAATACAGAATACATGGAGTGCAGGACGCATCAACTGGCTGTGAAGCTGCAGAACAGACTGTGTCAGGACATGAGGTCGTTTTCTGTGATTTTTGGACGTAGTATGTAGGGTGGTGGTGGTGGTTGTTGTTTTTAATAAAGCTAGTAGACTGTATAGCACAACAAGTATGAAATTGGTGATGATTTGGAAGGTGAGGAATTGGTCCCTTTTGGGCCTCTATGTAGGTTTGGCTGTCTGTGAAGTACGTAGCTGGGTTTAGATCCTAAACAAACTCCTTCCTTTTCCAAAGCCTGAGCTTTTCAAAGACAAGATTTTAGTCACTATCAGACACTGATATATAAGAATTCACGGAATCTGAAGGCAATCGTGTGTGCTTGACATCTGTATTATTTGGCTCGCAACCAATGTATTTAGTAACAAAAGAGAGGGGCAATGGGCAGAAAAACTGGCAAGAATCAAAGGCGCTTGAAAGGATTAATTTTTCCTAGTTTATAGTATTGTGAAATAAGAATTTTTTGGAGGTTTAGGGAACCAACCTGTTCTCAGTATCTGGAAAGAAATGTTGTTCTACCAGTTTTCACACTATAATTAGCTGTGAAATAATCTGCAATTATTTTAATTATTAATGAAGTGGCTACCTGAGCATGCACTTAGATGTTGGTCTAGCAGGGATTTGTGACAACTAGTAAGGGGGATGGTTGATAGCCAGAGAATTGATGGTCCAATTTTTCTGTCTTACCTGACCTCTTGTGTCATAAGAACCTTAAATCTGGCAGGGTAATATGAGGGGCAAAGATTTGTTCTGCAAAGTTACCAGAAAATCCTTACTGTTGCGGTAGAAATACTGATGTACCACCAGAAATCTTAACTTAGAGAAACCCCTTGTGCTTTTGTGGGACCAGATTGAAAAAGGACCTGACATGCCATTGTGCTCGGCACTGCAAGTCCTTGTCTGTTTACAGTCACTTAGTCACCCAGTGAAATGCACGTTCCTGTATTAGGCACCCAAGTTGTGGTGTATGGTGTTGTGTGGGTTTTTTTTTTTTTTTTTCCTCCAACCTATGCATGGAGAGACTTCCACAGCTTAAAAAATAGGTCAACAGTAGCCAGAAAACAGTGGGGCTTCCTTCAACATCAGAACTTAAATATTGTTCACCAAAAACTGTTCCATTAAGTCAATAGTAACTTTTCTGACAAACTCTCAGAGCTTTAAAATATGAAATTTGTGATGTAATTCCACTCATCGTGTTATTGGGATATGGTCATCGGTAGTTGCAGTATTTGATCCAGCAATGAACTTGAGGTAAATAAAGGAAGTTTTCACATGATCACTGCAGTCAAATATATTTCCTATTGAAATTATCGCATGATGAATTAAGGAAAATGAGGATCTCAAGATATACAGCTTTCTCTTTCTACTAAAGATATCTGAAGAATAATCATGAGAATGATCTCTTCAGTTTGTACTTATTTTTAAACTTTATAGTGATTTTTTTGTTTTTCTCTGTTGTTGCAACTTGTGCACTTCTTTCTGAAAGATTTTTCAAGCACTTGGACTGTACTAATGGGAGCATTTGACAAGCTGAATTACATGACTAAATAATCTTGCTGAGAACTGCTTCAAAGACTCATGAAAATACTCTGAAGATACTAGGTGACTTCCATGGACTTTGGAGTCTGTATTCACCAAAATCAATTATGCCATGTCTTGTTGATTTGTGAAAGTGATAATTAACACAGTCATAGTTAATTAAATGAATACTATCATGCAATTAGAATAACATGATATGCAAATATTCTGAGTAGCAATTTGGTGGATAATCTGCAGACTTTGAATCATTTGATAGAAACCATCTGTAATAACTGAATGCAGGAGCAACTGAAGTATGTGGTGGTTTTATTCTCCAACGCTGATGTACAGGAAAACACATACTGACCTGATGTGTTACTTCATGGACTCTTTTCAAAAAGCTCTTCTCTACATTCAGGATCCTTGAATGTACTTTGCAGTAGCTTGTTAATGGTGTAATCTCATGATGGTCACTACTGAGAGCACAGGGCTGAATGCACTGTCCCCAATGTAATAGCGTTAATGATTCATAAAATTTTATGAAGGCATTGTAGATTATTTTTTTTTTAATTTCATATTATAAACCAATAATTTCAGTAAAACATTTGAATAGCTTGAAAATAAGTTTTCTCTGGGGAGGAAGGGGTCACACATGGATCTCTGTTCTGTAGCCTGTGTTGTAATAGATACGGTCCTCTGGCTGTATTCAAGTAATGATGCTAACTTGAAAATGGCCTAGATTGTAGTCACTGGTAGAGAGGTAACTGTTTTGTATCACTGGTATGCTAATGAGCAATGAAGGATACTAGAGCATATCCAGGAAAAATCTTCCTTGTACTAAACACGGTTAGTCCTTTTTATGTACAATAATTAACAGTTTTAGAAAAGAGATTATTAGAATTCCTGAGTCTAGGACATGCAGTGCCTGAGCTTGAGAGCGTAAGAATTTTTCTCTCTCACTGAAGTGTGGCAGGATCGTTTAGAGAACTACTTAACAAAATGTGAACTTTCAGATCGTGTGCTACTGTCACATCAAGAGGTGTGGTGAATTTTACACAGTAGGACTTCATGACTCTAGTATGAAGTAAGTATTGCTAAAGACGACCATTTGCAAAAACAGCAGCATGTGTGGACTATGGTCAGGATTGCAGTTAGCAGATATTGTAAACATAAAGCTATTATTAAAGAATAACTCACCAGCAAAATAATAATTTATACTTGTAATAATCTCACAATGGCCAAAATATTTACTACAATATGTTTTTTCCTTGTAGTGTTCTCTTCAGATCATCTTACTGCTTTTTAGAAGTACCAGTAGCATCTGTTTTATGTAGTGTAATAAGGATATTTTTATGGGTTTCAGCAGCTTGTTTATTATACTTGCCATGATTTAATTTAATGTTGTGATCACCCTTTCTTCCTATACTCCGTGATGTCACCCTGCATGCTGTACATTTCCTTTGTATTTACATAACACTCTTAGGAACCAGAGACGTGTCTTTTTGGTTTCAAACTCTAGTCCAAGTCAGTCTCGTTGGATCTGGGGCTTTTTGCTGCCTTCAGTGTAACTTATTACTCTGTCCAAACTGACACTGATTTATCAGAGGGGTCAGCAGTGGTGTAAGGCGCCTAGAATTTAGGGACTATTTTTCTAAGAGCAATTAACTAAATCATGTAATTTCAGCACGCCACTTCAAAGCTGGTTTGGGTATGTCTTCAATATTTCTTGTGTCTTAATACGTGAACTAATGTGGCCATTATTTTTGTTATAACTACTCATGACATGAAAAGGGAAGAGAATAAATGTACTCCCACTCATTCGTTAACGTATACAATTTAGAGAGCCCTTCCCCCCCCGCCTCGCATTTCTCTTCGATCTGAAGAAAACACTGGCATGTACAGACAGTTATGCCTTGAAAAGAAGCTGGACCTAAATTGCGGCGAGTTTATTAGACATCATTCATATTATGCCTACTTGGAATTCAAAGCAACCCTGTATTTTGACCCTATCTCAATCGCTACCGAGAGCAGTGCCAGTTATATACAATCACATCAGTAAGGAGAATGGCTTCCAACCTTCCTTGCTTTTTAACGTATGTTATAGGTATCTTAGCAGAAGGATATGAAACTTGAAAAGCTGCTTTGATTTTCTTCTTTTTTCAACGCGGCTAAATTAGCATAACAATGATGACCATAATCAAGTTGATTATTCACTGCTAGCAGGGGAAAAAGTGCCACTTTGCTTTTAATCCTGTGGGGAAGATGAAAATACCACCCTTTAGCAGTACTAGCTCAGATTCAGTGCTAAAGACGGTTGCCTTGCTTTCAAGGGGTGTTTGTTGTGGGATGTGTAGTGAACAGATAGCCTTCTGGTTACTTTATCTTATTTGCTGATTGTATCAACTACACAGTTATCTGCTTCTTCCTTTTTCTTCTAAGGAAGATAATGTAGTTCATAACTAAGTTAGCAAAAGCTTGTAGTAGCAAAAGAGGGCTTTTTGAAGAAAGGATCGCCAGGGTTCATTTCAGGTGGGGAGTTCTATGTACTTAAAGAGCAAGCGGTGTGAATCTGACTGAACTTGCAAGTAAATCAGGGAATTTCTTTTTAATATCGCTAGTACTAATAAAGTACTCTTAACTTTTTTGCAGAGTTTAGAGTTACAGAGCTGTATATTTGCAGTCAGGGTATCTGGGTCTCAGTAGTTGCAGCCAGATGCGTCTCTGTGTTCTCCTTCCAAGAGTATGCATCATGGCATCCCGTATGGAATAGGAAATGTGCTTCCTCGTATTTAACCTCAGATACGAACATAATTGTCACCCTTTCGAAAGGTGGTCGAGACATAGGGGCACGCGCATGCAATTTATGACATGGATCGGTATTATTTATTTGAAAGCTTGCTGAATGCCAGGAAGTTGTGGTTACCTTTGAAGATTGTAGCCTGCTTTGGGGGGGGGGGGGGGGGGGGGGGGGAAGAACAAGAGACGGGATGGCGCTGGGAAGCATGAAGCTATTTGAGAACGCGCAATGTGGCATCTGAGGCTCTGCGCGATCCAGTGCGTGCTATATAAATAGCTATCCTGCATCTTCTGTGGTGGGTCAGTGGAAAATAAACTATGTTGTACTAGTTTGCCATAAGTCAGAGAGATTGGTGGTGTAGCTTCTCGAGTGCCGACTGAGACATGAATCATGGCCCATGGATATACTTCCAGTGGGATTTTCTAGCAGCTTGCCATTTGTATGCCCTTTGAAGTCAGAACATTAAACAAGGGCAACAGCAGATAGCTTCAGCTTGTCTCTTACAGAAAGAGAGGAAACTTATATTCAGAGCCACTGAGCTGAATTAAAACATTGGGAAGATGGTATCATTTTAAATGAGATTTGGTGACATAACATTTAATTAAGTAGTGGTTGGGCCAGGTTCTGCACTCTTAATGGCAGAGCTCAGGGTCAAGTCATGGGTGGGAAATTCAATCAAATCGCTGTGTCCATGTTTGATAGCAGATACAAAGTCCTTTCTAGGTATTTAGTTTAAAATCAGTTGTGTAAAATAAATTTCTATTTCTAATAGAGTGGATCAAAAATAATTTTGGTTCCTACTGAGAGTTTTCCTTGAAAAAAGTATCAGAAAGCCAAACTATGAGCTTTTTTGATATTTTGTTTTTAGTGTTACTCCTTTAAACATCAGGCTTCCCACAGAAAAGAATCGCTTTGGAAGTCTCACTTTCCACTGAAGAACGCTTTGAGCAGAATGTTCCCACTCAGTTGTAGTAAAAAAATCTCAGCTGCGTTGCAAGTAGAGACCTCAAGTGCCTGAGCAGCGTGGATCTCTCCAGAGGGTTAAATGTTCTGCATGCTTTGTCATGCTTGAGGCTTAAATATTTATTTTTGGTAGCAAACGGAGGAGAAGGCAAAATCGGGTATCACCTGAATTTGATATTCCAAAGATACTGAATTTCCTCAGCTCTCCTTAAAAAGCCTTAGCAGTTAGAGGTGCCCAGCATTTAGAGGGGATTGTGCTATTAGGGAGGACTGGTGTTTTCCCTGGTAGGAAACATTGTATCACAGGAAGGCCTCTCAAACTCTAGCTTGTGTGAATACTCCCTAAATGTCCTTGACAGGAATACCGATAATTTTGTTACTGAAAACAGAAAGGATTTATTGATAAGTTGCCTTGGAGCCCTTTTGGCAGGCAGTCCAAGGTCTGACCAATGTAAACCACGTTGGAGGCAGCCTGCGCAGGGAGGGAGGAGAGCACAGAGCTGTAACTCGGGGCATGGGGCTTTTTTGGCTGCTCTTTTACTGGCTTCTGTGGCAATCTGGAGTCATTTCTTCTCTTTTCTATGGTGAAAAGCGGAGGCAGAGGATACTGGCAGTTCAATAGCTCCAGCATATATAATGAGGGTTGCAGTATAAACAAAAACTTGTACTGACGGGTTTTTCTTTGTGAGATGACTTCTTGCTTTATTTTGGAAAATGCGTTAGAGCTTGTTTGATTCTTGTATTTCTGCTCTGAATTTGTGCTTAGGGATAGTTAGCCTTTATTTCCAGGCCCTAAATCCACTTTGGCTGCACCATCAGCCTCCTGAAGGTAAAAGACAGTGAAAAAGCATGTCTTCCTTATAAAGTTTGCTCAAGAATTGCAAGCTCAAGTTTGCTATCATGCTGTTTGACTGTCCAGTTGAATCAAGCCGTGTCTGTGTTAGTAGGCAACGGAAATAGCAATAGGCATGGTTAGGTAGGGTGTTGAGGCCCTGACATCCCACTTCGTGCTTTTGGAGGCAGAGACTTCAGGCCAGCATAGTCTGGCTCCATGGTCTGCACAGTGGCTGGAGTTTAGGTTTAGTTCATCCAAAAGGGACCCAGTTCATACGTTGCCTTTGAGATCACTCTGCCGGGAACCCAAGTATGGTAATTGGGGAGATTCATATATTTGTTTCAAAAGCGCTCTCCTGATGCAAAATAAAACACTGACGTGGAGGTACCTTCGTTCTTCAGAAAAGCTGGAAGTGGCACAAGAGTGTGAATGGGGTTTAACTCCTGGAGAGCATTCTTATTTTAAGTTCTTATCCTCAAGCTCTACTTATTTTCGCTCGGATAGCAACATCTCGCTTTAGCAATGACACTTTGCATGTTGCTTGTTATTTACGCTTTTGATGAATCATTTATTTTGTGCCCTTTGCTTTGGCATCTGGGTTCATCACCAGAAAATCAGGCATCAATTTTTAATTGTCCATCCTGGGGAGTAATACTGTTTCTTTCCCCTGTTAACTAGAGGGAAGTACTTCAGCAAAATGCTGAGCCTGAACCACGACAGGAAAGGGCAGACTGCCGCGTTGTGCATGCTGACAGTTTGGGGTTCTGGGAGAGCCTGTGTTCAAATGAAATAACTTTTTTCTGCAGTTATTTGTTTTGCATCTTACATGCACATATAAACGAAACACTTAAGTGGAAGAAAGCGTAGAAACCAGCCGTTTCTACTGCACTTCCTCCTGCTGAGGAAATTATTCCTTTATGAGTAGTTTTAGAGGCAAAAAGCAAAGATTGTTTGGCAGGTTCCTGGTGGCACAAGGTGCCCCTCGTCCTGGGGGCAGGTTGGCTGGCTGTTGTCCTGCTGTCTTTGCACGCCTGGTTATTTGCCTGCAATCAGTGTTTCCTAAAGACTAACCCAGTAAGCAGAAGCAGTTGCTCTCCTGTAATCTCTTCAGCTGCTGAAGAAAAGAACATCTAAGGGAGTATTGAGAGATCCTTTACGCGAAAGTTAGTCGTCCCTGACTGTTGTGTAAGCTTTCCTTTCCCTTTTGAAATAGGGACAAGGAGGAATGAATTCAAAATGGAGCCTGGTTTGTAAATCTGCCTGATTTTGGCATGTTTAAATTGGACAATTCATTTTAGCATAAACGGATGGGTGGTTTTGAACTTAACGTATGAAATGCTATTGATATGGAAAACACTTCAGCTGCCCTTACCTGAGCAGAGCATTGGATCAGGTGAGCGGAGAAACAAAAATATGTATCGGACGTTATTGCTAGCCATCTAAGGAAAAATGGCTGTATGTTAGGCTCAAACTTGATTGTAGATCCTGATCTTAGCTTCAAGGCAAGGAGGCTTAAATAATAGTTATTTTAATAGTTATTTAAATTTTATATTGAAGGCATCAAGAGCTAGAAACAGGATAGTTTGCTTTTGGGGTTTTTTCTCTTCCCTTCCTTTTAATGAGTGCTGAGATTCTCAATTCTTAGATGATCACTGGGACTGGAAGCAAAATATCCAGCCCTTTTGAGGGTAGTTGAGACCGTGCAAATGTGGAAGGAACACGAGGTACTGTTGTAGAATTCTAAAATTACAGAGAAATAATTGAAATGTGCAGGATTCGGGAGAGGTGAAATTTTGTAATAAGTTTTAGCTCTAGGATGTTTAGGAAAGGGTATAAAAAGAAATTACACGGAAGACCTAAGAAAGCTCCTAACCTGTTTTCTGGAGCAGAATTAAATAAAGTACAAGTGTATAAGTACAATTAAATAAAATATAAGTCTGAAATCTTAAATGACTTTTTCAGAATACCTCACAGCGTCTGCAGCAAAAATCTTTCAGAAAAGCAGTTAAACTCATGTCTATAAGTTCCTTTGGCGCTTTGAAAAGCTCTCTGAAGATAAGTGAGTGGTTTTTTTTTTTTTTTAAGCCAGTGGGCTTTGTCCCTAAAGCTGCTTTTTTGAATCTGGCCTATTATTTTCCATCCACTTCTTTCTTCCTTCTCTCCTTTCATATCCTCTGACAAGCCCGTTTGGTTCAATCCTTCCTTCGCATATCCCATATCTTAAAGCGTTAAAATATGTTTGGGGATTTCAGTTTGTTTGTTTTTCTGATGTCGAGCTCCTGGCCTCCGCCATGCAGAAGTGAAAGTTGCTGGGAAAAATTAGCAGAACACGAGGAAACTTGTGGCTTGCACCCAGGCAAACGTGTTACGTGCCGTCTTTCTAACCCATCAATGAGGAGGTAGAGGGCCTTTGCAGAAGGACTGCCAAAAGCCAGAGTGTGCTCTCGATATATATCGAGAGAGAGTTTAGATAACTCCACTTGCAAGCGCTGAACCGAGCTGGGGATCGGTACAGCCTGGGATGAGGTTGCTCAGTGGCAAGCGCCGCTAATCTGATCCATCCCGGTCAGCCTTATTGAATTCCCTTAAACTCTCCGGAGGTAGGAAAGTACTGAGGTACTTATCCATTCAATAAGGTTTAGTTATAAGCTATGCTACTGTGGTTTTGCTGTGCATTCGGCATCGTCTATTTTAAGCATATGGAGCAATCAATTTAAACTTGTTATTGTCACTGGGGTCTGAAAATTTAATAAGCAATTACCAGAGTTCAGTCCTTTGTTTTTAATTTTTACTAAGATGTTGTTCAATTTCAGACCTAAAGCAATCATGCTCTCTGGAATATTTAATTGAATGAGCCCATAACTCAGACCAGCTCCTAACTGTATTTTTCCTCACTGATTTATTGGACTGAATGCTCCAGTATCTCCTTGTGGAATGAGCAAAAAGGAAATGCAAATCACAAGTCAGCCCGTAAATATACGGCACTGCAGTGCTTATCAAGTCAATGGGCAGGAGACCACGTGACTCTTCCCTATTTTTGATTATTGCATAGCTCTGCTTTTTGTCAGTGCCTATGGGAAAGAAAACGTCCTCCCCGCAATTTGTAAATTCATAAAATGCAATTCTCTGCAGAGTGTATAGTTCCATGTGTCTCTCATTCTTCTTGCAAGAGAATAGCCAGAGAATCTAGGACTGCATAACTGAATTATTTTAGTTTCTTTTTCCATTTCCTTTTCCATTTTTTTAAACAAATCTTTCTCTCTCCTATATTATTCTAATTTAGTTTTGATTTAAAAAAAAAATTACTTAATTTTACTCATCAGAGACCAACAAAATATTCCGAAATACAGATGAATTCTATATTTTAAACGACCACAATGTTACACAGGCGCACTCAAGCTGTTACTTAATAGAAAGATCGGATCTCATTCTTGTTATGCCTATTCCCATATTGTTTTAAAAGGAATGACTGTGGGACTTTGCCTGGTACCCACTGCACTACAAATACAGAAGCTGTAGGTAGGACTTCAGCAAATAATATGGTTAGAGAGACCAAAATTACTAGTCAAGAAATGGATCTAGCCTCTTCAGAAGAGGGCTCGAAGGGGAGAATTCTGAAAATGAATGTCAAAGGTTCGCTTCCGCTCTTCCTCCGCGTTTTCCAACAATTGAAGTTTAGTTTTTTTCAGCAGATGGAGTATAAACTCTTCACATGTTTTATTGAAAATGGCATCTTTATTTGGAAGTGAACATAAAAAATAGTTTTTAAGAGCTGCGTAATCTGAAATTGTTGTCTTGGAAGTATACAATGGGCTAGAAGTATTTTGCTTTTAAAGAGCATACTGCTGCATTCAAATAGATTTTTTTTTTTTTTTAAGAAACTCAGAGTCCCAGTAATAAGATTGTAAAAGTTTCACTGTGCTGTAGATCCCCTAGTTTTCTTCCTTAAAGAAAAGAAAATACTTTTTTTTACGGCCAACTTTTGCTTGATCGTTGTGTTTCTCCCCGTTGTCTTGGCTGTGAGGAAGGGCTCCTGGACAAAATCTGGGTAGCTATCGCTATATCTTTTTTTCGGGTTCAGGATGACACAGACGGGGCCACTTCAGATCAGAATAACACAGGCCCTATTTGGAGCGTCTCTATGTAGTCCTGACCAAGATCCTAACTCCTGGAAGCATGAAGCTACTTTACAGCCAGTTTGCCCTCCATTTGCCTTTTTCCCAGCTCTTCCTGGTGGAAAAAATGGTGATCCGGCTGCATCCTGAAACAGCAAGCAATACTATGACAAAATTATCATGCAACAGAGCAATAGCAGAAGTGTCAGGAATTTGCAGGGCTGGGATAGTAGGTATCTCATCTTTATTGTGTATTCATTTCTCCCCTATTTCTTCTGTGCTGAAAGAGTAGATGAGTAAGCCAGAAAAGTCGTCACTGAAAGGTGCCTTCCTAATATAAGCAGGTATTTATTTATGAGTGAAAATAAATGAGAGTTTGCTCTGTTGTCTGTACTTATTTTCAGACAATTTACTTTTGTTTACAGAAATGCACTTCTCTGAAGTCCAGGGTCGGGTGGGGTGGCTGTGGATTAGATGAGATGTTTTTGTTCTCCGTAAAATGGCCAATATCCACTTGAAAAATCCACTTACAATCCAGAAAAACAGACCAAGGTGCTCCCTTCAGAGAGGTGGCCTCTGTTGCAACAGGCAGAGTTGTCACCTACCAGTCCTTCCCCCCCTCTTTTTTTTTTTTTAATGCCTGCCAAACTGTGGGGTTATATCTAGCCGTTTTCAACATCTGAGCATGTACTTCTGGCAAAGAAAAAAATCAACTGCAGGCAAAAGTGTAAGAACTTTTTTTTTTTTAAATGCAAAAGTGTGAAAATTAAAGCCCTAATAGTGGATATCAAACCTCAAGGCCTATTTAATCACTTAAAACAGTAGAAGAGGAATTGTGTTTAGCACTCAGTTTTTTATTGTTTATAATGAGCACTTTACTGTTGTAAGAATGTATCTTAAACACCTAATGGAGTTGCAAAGTATGCTTGGAAGCAACTGTTGAAACAAAAATATGTAAGCAGTGCATGCTTTACAGGTGATGTCTGAAAAGCTTTCTGAAGGGCAGCTTTTATTTGCAATATTTTGCTTCATCTTCAAGTCTTATTTGTTTGCATTATGCCGATAAAGATGTGTGATGAGCATGTCTTCATGTTTTCCTTTGGTTCTTTTTGTTTTGTTTTTTACTGTGGTGTGGTTGGAGTAAGATAAAAGTACGAAGCAGCATTCACATAAAACCCAAGAGAGGAAAAACTGATGAGCAAGCGTTACACTCCCTTGAAAGACTAAATTGTTTTTTCACATAGTTTTATTAATATTTTTCTTTTTCTGATTTGTAATTTCTAAAAAATGGAATACAGGGCAGCTTTGCTGACCTTTCTCCTCTGCGTGTAGCTTATTGCTTCATTTACTAACTCAAGTGTTATGCAGCTGAGAGTTGTAGTAATTAGATGAATGAGTTCCATTATATTGTGATTAATAAAAGGTTAAATTTTCTAAGTCCCACAAAAGTGAGTCAAATATGAAGGAGCATTTATGATGAAGACAGTATGTCGAAACTGTCTTTCCAACATCTACACATGCGCCCACACACCCCTTAACCAAACAACCCTCCAGCTTTTGTAGTCCTGGCAGCATTGTTGAAATCACAATTTTTTTTTCTTCTTTATGAAAGGCGCAATCCGACCAAATGAGATGTTGAGTGCTCATCTACTTCTAGGCAATCTTCCTGCCAAAATGTGATTTTTACATATGTCTCCTTCAGATACATTTTAGGGACCTAGCCTGAGTATCTGTAGTTCAATCAGCAAATTTGGTTTCAAGTCAAAACCAAGCATGTTTCCCATGAAATTTCACACAGTGTAAGATAGAAATGCATACTCTTTAAACTTGCTTAATTCCATTATTCAAATAACTTAAAGCCTGTAGCTGACTGTTGGGAGCAAACCAATCTTTTGGAGATAATATACTTTGTAAAGAGCAGCCTAATTTGTGGAAACAGAGGAATGCATTTGTTCTTCCACACACCCACCTGAAAGAGTAGGCTCCTGAAAGTAAGTGTGGTTATTGATGCTCATTTTGCACATTGCAGTGCTGGATTGACCTCTGTTTTGAGCCTCAGGCAGCCTTGGTTGCTCTCAATGTCTGCTTCTGCAAATACTTATCAGTATTACTGATTTCACTAAGTAACGGCTCTTTCAGGCGCAGCGAGCAGATGCAGTATTTCTAGCGAGAAAGAAATTGTTTTGGAGGACATCAGAGTGAGGGTATGTTCACCGATGGGAGAAAGGCATGAAGAGCAGGAAGTGTCTTTTCTATTTCTCTATGCTGCAGTTGGACCAAAACCTAAAAATATCAAAGAAATATTTTCATTAAAAAACAGATTTTTCTCAGTAAATAACAAAATGCAAAAGTAACTTCCCTGCTACCTCTCTGCCCATTCAGGATGCGTGCCCATCTGTCTGCTACTTCACAGCCTTTCTAATGTACATAATTTCTTGTTGTGCTAGGTGGGTCCACCTGATGTTTCACCTGGTTCATTCAGTTGTTGTTTCTCGAGCCATCAGGATCCGTTTGTTCTTTGTTCTCCTAAATCTCCCCTTTCTCCTTTCAAATCTAAAACATCCCTCTGCCCTTCCCTACCATTTTCTGCACTGTCTGTCTTTCTCATATTTAGTCTCTGCGATTATTCTTCCTCCTAAGCATCTGACTTCCATAGCTTTGGCTTGAATAGGGAATATAAGGCTTTTCTTGCCTCACCCTCTTGGTTCTAATGGCAAAATTTTCTCCTTCCCCCCCCCCCCCCCGCCCCCTTCTGTCAATGTACCAGGTATCTTTTTTCCTCTTTTTCTCTCACTCTGAGCTTGGGGCACTTTTTTGCTCAGCTGGCTAATCAGTGACTTGCAGGGAGACAAGGTGCAAAATACTCCTGCACTGAACACAAACCCATTTTCTCCTTTTTGCTAGGTTGATTCCCCCCCCCCCCCGCCCTTCACTCCTCCTACCCCATCCTCACTCTTCCATAGTTCCCAGCTGCAGGATGGATGTCCTCCCAGCAGCTGCCGTGTGTCCCGCTTTACCCCTTGCCCTTTTTGATGCTTGTGCCAACATCGTGCCTTTTCCCCTTGTCTCAACTTTGTAGCTTTGTAGCTCTTCTCTCTTTGCAGTCTTTGCTTTAATCTTGTAGTATTTTGGTCTTTTTAAATGGACATTTTCTGAAAGGTTGTTAAGGTTTAGCATATGTACTTAGTCCTTTTCCTAAGGCTCATGTAGTATGTGGATTCAATGGCTACTTTAGTAATGTAACTGTCTTTGGAGTGTAACTGCTAAATGTGGAAATGGATGTTTCCAGAGATGTCTTCTATGCCCAGGTTCATCTAAAAAGTCAATATGAGGATGCACTTTTTTCCACTGTACATAGACCTGAATACCCTATTATTAACCACATAATATGATTAAGTGAGAATATTGGAAAGAACTTACTGGGTTAAGATGTGGTGGACTGTACCACCTCAGTGAACTGACGTATTACATAGTAATTTTATACAGAAAGTCAGTGCTGTTTCAAAATAATGTTGAGGGCAGCATGATGACATGCAAGTATATAACAACACGGAGCCTGCCAGTTCATTCACCTAAGAAACTTGCAGAAATGTGGGAGCAGCCATTAACAGCAATGTTGGTTGTGGGAATTGCAGCTTAGAGCCCCCTGCTCTTTCCCCTTCGGATGGAACGGAAAGCTGCAGGAAAAGGTATTGCTATCCAGTAAGTATGACTGTGAACAACATGTTAGAGAGTCACTGCTCTCTGCTTCCCTTGTTGTGTTTGAGAAAGGATGTTTTTATTTTAGTTTGTTTTGCTACCCAGAAGTAAAACATTCCTTCCTGTGCTGGGAAAATGACAGTCCACCTTGATACTTGAGGGGGAAAAAAAAAGTTGATATTTGAGGATATAAATTGAATGAAATGAGTGGCTTCCCCCACCTCCCAGACTGAATTTCTCATCAGTCAAGAGGCTACAAAACAGACATTTGTCCTTCCTCTATCTGGGACTCAAACTTCAGAGGGGTAAAACTCTATTTTGCTTCGTGAATGTGTGTATGCGCAGCGGGACACTGGTCGGTGATGAGTCTCCTGAACTCTACCACAGTGTGCCCGCTGTTGATAACAACACGTTGTAAATTTGCCTTGCCGTGTAATGCTGGCATAGGTATTAACTTTTCCACTTTGTGTGAAACAAAAATAATCTATTAAGGGATATACGTCATGTGATTTAACTTCCAGTAATCACATGAAAAGGCAAGAGAAAAAGCTTTTGTTGACTCTAATCTTAATTGTTTTTTGCTCAGTTGTTTTACTGTTGTAAGATTGTGCGTTATTCTTATTTGATTGGTTGGTAGATTCTTCTTGTACAAGAGTAACTGGAAGAGGTTTATTTTGTGATAGAGATGCCTGGTATAATGAGATTTTAATAAATGAATATGAAGGTATCTGCTGTGTATTTATACTACGTTGTACTCTCTATTTAATGAAAAACTTACTCAACTGGCTAAAGCTCCCTGAGGTGAATAGGTGTTCAGTGTGAATTGGATTAAGTAGGTTTAGATAAGTTATTTGTGTCAGTTGCTTCTTATAAATTAATAAATTGAAAACCTTCCTGAGAAAACTGCAGGGGAAAAACCTGCTGTTTTACCTAAACACTTTTGAAAATGGTATTTTCTTTTTGTTTTAGTCCTTACGTTATGTTTAAAGCCATTACTTCTAGCTTCTATGTGGATTGGTCATATCGTGGTGAAAGCCTTTCATTTTAGGGTATTGAATGGTCAAATACTTTCAGTAAAAAGCATAGGTGCAAATCAAAGTGAAAACTGGTGTCACATTAAACCTAACTAATCAAATATAGAAAAGAAAAAAAAGTTGGCTCAAGATTCAGGCAAAGACTTGACAGCTAAGTGCCATAAAGATGGGGATATCAGTTTCTCTATCTAGGCATATCTGTCTATAATGTTTAACCTTACATATCTGGTAATTTTTGTGGGTGTGATACAAGCTGCTAAAATAATTCCTTCTATCTCATTTTTTAAATGCAGAAACAGCTAATATGCTCTAGTTGATGGCTGTGTATACTATCACTGTAGTGGAAAAGTATTAATGATTCTGTCGATATCATATGTGTAGGCATTGTTGAACCATTAAGTGTGATTTTTTTCTCAAATGACCTGTCTGGGCTGTATATTGCTTTCATAAGATCAGCAGACCCATGACTAATGCGTGCTTTTATCATTGAATTTTGGTCTGGCTAAGATTTAACATACTCCGCAACACTAATTGTTGCTGAAGCCTTATCTAAAGGAGATGGGGAAATTTGACTTTTGTTATTTATGGTTAAGCATTTATACTCTTCTGGTCATTTCAAGAACCTTATGACGTTAACAAAATGTCAGAGACTTCAGAGTTTTTAACCTGAAGGCTGCCTTCAGAGTCCAGCACGGCTTGCATTAAGTTGTTCCAGTAGCCCAGAACTCTGTTTACTTGCCTCTGTAATAACTACAGATAGTTTAAATTATTTTCAGGTAACAATTTAAATGTGCCTGTTTGTCTCTTTCTGTTGACTAATACTGGGGTAGGGATCACAAAGATAACTCATGTCAAGTTTCATGCCAAATATCAGAGCGTTCACAGTGGAGCAAGACATCATGAAGCCAGTAAGCATAGCACTTTTCAAGCGTTCAGTCCTATTTGACGCTGAAGAATTTGTGCCTCTCGCTAGATATTTTTTCCCCCTCTATATGGATTCTTTGATGTCTAATAACCATCAAGAAAGGAAAATGTGGTACTTCATGGGAAATAAGCTTCTTCCAGGAAGCCCCAATTCTACATCAGCCTGCACAGCAGCTCATGTAGGGCAGCACGGACAGATACAATTTGTGCTAGACTGTCCTGCATGAAATACTTGAGTCTTGAGCTAAACACTGAAATGCTACAGAACTCTTTCAAAGCAGAAGCCAACTTTATTATTTTTCTGTTGGAATCTGCTACTGAAAAATGCCAAGAACGCCAGTAACTCGGAGACCCGTGATCAGCAGCCTTGGCCAGGTAACTGGTGGGATCCTAAGATGCTGCCTACCTGACTCCTGCCCAGCTGGTGTGTTCAGCATGTAGCTGCTTCGGTGAACAAGCGGGCCTGGGGCCCCACGTTGAAGACTGTATCTGTTCTTAAGGGAGTAACGCGATAGAGGACTAGGCCTGGTGGTTGTGAGGAACCGCACCGCTGAGTTCTGGAGATGCAGAGAGAAGAATTTAGCAGAAAGTTGGAACAAATTAGGGGTTTCTAATGGAGAACATCCTAATAGAAAGTACAAGCACAATATAGCATAAGAATCTCCATGGTAATTTTCCATTGAAGGAAGCTAAATCTTAGAATCGTAGAAAAAACTAAGCTAGAAGGGAGGTCTAGAGATTGCTGAGCCTGGCTCCCAACTCAAATCAGGGCTAACCTCAGAGGTTTGAGAGTTATTGTTTTGGATGAGTTGAAGGAATGAATAGCTCTTAAATGAGTTAAAATTACTGTAGTTTGATGGAACAGGTGGTAACAATTGTGAAGTAGCTAGAAATGGAAATCTTTCTGGTATAAGAATGTTAGAAGGGAGTCACAGTAGGGATAGCAGATATAAAGAGTCCTCTGGGACAGTAATGCTGACACAGCTGCTGTCAGATTGGTGTCTGCTTTACTACTAACCTCT
This sequence comes from Struthio camelus, assembly GCF_040807025.1. Lineage (NCBI taxonomy): Eukaryota > Metazoa > Chordata > Aves > Struthioniformes > Struthionidae > Struthio > Struthio camelus. The sequence continues at coordinate 23,760,770 of NC_090981.1, forward strand.
TTCTTGGAGTGTCTCATTGATACAGGTGCTTGTGATTTTGTTGGTTTTTGTTTTTTTGCTGCTTCTGTCTCTTCTCTGATGAAGACTTTGTTAATGCTTGAATGTAGCTTTATAACAAACTACCAGGAAAATACGTTGTCAGGAAGGCTGTCTCAGTGATAACTCATCCTCTTCAACTTAAGAATTTTTTGGGACAGGTAACGGAAGGTGTAACCCGATAATCAAATCATAATATTCAGAATAGAGAGTGCTGAAGTCTGTTTTTTAAGCCAGGGTTGTAACAAGCAGTTAAGGCAAATTGCTTGCTGGGTTCTCTTTTGCTTTATGGAGCACTGAGCCTCTGCATGTCTTTCCAATGGCTAAAGCATGAATACTGATATAGAAGCTTGTATTCTTGATTATTTTGAAGAATTAAGTCAAAATCAAGACTAAAACAACTGTTTTAAAAAAAAAAAAAAAAAGAACCCTAAATTTCCTGAAAAGGATGGCAACTACACATTTACTCCACTGAATCAGCATAGCTAAGGATATCTTTTACAAAATATTAGGATAAAGAGGTATCATTTCCATTGTAGTCGGAATCTTTAAATTGACATATGTTGTTGACCTTACATTTTTAATAACAATCCTATTTTTGAATAACTGTTTAAAAAAGGAGGAGAGCGGTCGTAACCCTTTCTACACAAGGAATAGGAGAAAAATCTGCTGTGTGACATTACTATGCCTTCTCTTTGGTTTTCCTATCAAGTAGCCTCACAGGTGGGAAGCTTGTCATGTAGCTGGATGGGATTCTCATGGAGAAGTTTGAGTGCATGAGTCAGCCTGAATTTTTTTTTTCTTTATTGCATTCCATCATACTTTTTGAAAACAAAATATAAACCAAAGATCCTCAGTACGTGTTACTCTGAAGACTGGCAAGGGGTTAACGTGTTTTGCCAAGATACCACTTTAGAACCTCTGAAATACACTTTGATTTGGGCCAAATGCGCTTTAAAATGCTTTCAGTAGACGGTTTTGTGTCCTTTTAAGATATAAGACTTGCACTTCTCATTCTGCTGTTCTGAAGTCTGAATTGTAACTTGAATTACGTTCAGGTCTTCCTGATAGAGATGAAAACTGGTTTATTGTGTTCTTCAGTCTCCTTACTAATTTCAGTTTCATAAGTGTAGGTGTAACTTTGACTATGCAATTACAAATTAGTAATTTGTAGAAAACCTCTGAACTTACTGTGTAGCTGGAGCTAGGCACTATGGTGCTTCTGACAGCACCAGGAGATGACCCTATGACTAGGGATGTCCTCACAAATTCTGAGCTATATTTCAGAGTAGGACACTAAAAAAACTTGTTCCTTGAGCTGTGTTGATGAAGCATGCTTCCTTATGGCTTTGCTTCGTTTGTCCCTTAACATTTCAAAGGCCCAGTTTATTTGCTGGTCTTCATCTCCTCTCCTGTAGGAACTCATAGGAGATCCTGTGACTAGTGAGCTACATAGATGTTGATTGACCAGTCAGTACATTAGTGATGTTTAAGTAAAGCATATTACTTGGTCAGCTGATTGCTCCCAAGTAATCTGCACAGTAGTTGTGTTGTCTTTTTTGAAAAATGTCTCCTGGGATGCTGATTTGACTGTCTCTCTTCTGCCTGTTTGCTCCTGCAATAGGAGCTGCGCTATTGTCATCTTCTAAATTCTTTCTTAAAATTTTCTTTTCTGTGGTGTTTATGCAAAATTTGATGGCAGCATGCCGCCACAAGGGCTAATCAGGCTGACTAATTTTTTTTCCTTATTTCTGTGTACTCTCCCATCTGTCCTGTGTTCATAAGTTAACCTCTATCTTTTACTTAATCTGTAAGTTACTAGTGTTAGAGCGTATTTTCCCCTCTCTGTGTAACATCTGCCCTGGTGATTTCCTGATCTCTGCTATGGGAACTTGGATGTTACAGCAAGGTTAACATTTTTGTAAGTAAGACTACTAGGAAGCTTGAAATATGTAAAAATATACAGTGCATAGCAATAAAACTTTAAACCCAATCAAAAACATTCTTTAATAATAATTTCCTAGAAATCTCCAGTCAGCACCTTGTCTAGTATTCATTCATTTTGGCCTTTGCTGTGCCATCTTCACTAGGATGCATGTTCAAGAGGACATGCTGTTGTGGGATCAGGATCGTTCAATCTCTTATGATACAGCAGCTAAACTGTTCTCTGTTTCCACGCGTGTATCTCAAAATCACACCTCTAAGAAGGCTGTTTAAAAGATTTTTTTTTTTGATTAAAAAGTGACTGGCATCAGCGTCCTGGACCAGTCCCTTGGGTTATGTAAGCCCGTATGTTACGTTGCTGTGGTTTGTAGCAGTTGCCAACCCCAGGCAGACCAGTACAGCTGCTGGGTGTACGGGGCAGTCTGTGGAAACCCAAGCCAGGATTTCCTTTATCCCAGCCTTGTGCCGGCTGGCTATGCTGGCCCCAGAGCAACCGTCATCATTGCGCTGCAAGGTATCTGCGCTGAACTCGAGGACGTGGGCTAAGGCTTGCTAACAGATTTTGTTGCAAACTAACAAGGCTTGTGAGTAAGCACGTTCTTCATCTGAGATAGATAGTTCCTTTTATTTCTTCTTTCCAGTATTTTGAGTGTGTGGGAATTAAAGCTTTGGGGATAAGATATATTTGAAATATGTTTCTTTATATGGTACTGTTGCAAGAGATGAGATTTGGTTGCCGCAGTTTTTCTTGACCTAATGTTGTGACTACAACAGCCAATGCCATTTAGTTTGTGCTTTTAGTCTAAAGACTACTGACATACTCCCAGGTGAACAAGTTCATGGTGAATATGCAGTGCCATGAAAGGGTGTGACCGCTATAAAAGCATGCGAAAACAGAATGAGGGAGAGATTGCTTGTATTCCTAGACACAAAATTGTCTTATTCTTTTTTATATACTTTGCGGAATTGTAATTTCATATGATACTCTGAAAACTGTAAGAGATTGTATAGAGACTAGAGCTACGTAAGCTTTGTAAAATTGCCAAAGCAGCTATTGCTGGAAGCAGCAGTGGCCGGCTTTGACCTGCCAAATTAAGGTCTTGCAAGTGTTTGTTTAATATGAGTAGCAATCTTGGACAGGGATGAACAAGAGTTTTGCTGTTGAAATAGCTCACTAAACATTAGACTTCCTTCTCTGTAGATGTTGTAACTGTGAGCATTATTTAATGCTTCATGTTACAGGACTCTGGCTTCATCAGCGATCCCAAAGACTGCAAATTTTAGATTAATACAGTAGATGTAAATAAAATGACAGCAGAAGAGCACTTGTCAAGCTCTTTAAGGGGCCAAAATGCATAGGTGCTCAGTAAGATTTTTTTCCCCCTCGCCCCAAGAGTACTTGCTCACCTAGCTGTCCTTTCTCAAGAGGCTGAAATACCTTGTAATGCATAGGAAGCCTGGGCACAGCAGAAGGCTCCTCCTGACAGGATGAATGAAAACAAACCAGCACCAAAACTGTTTTGATCTAATCTACCTAATAATATGAAAGGGCAGTAATGAAACCTTTTCTCATGCAAACGGCCTTTGAGGTTTCATCTTTAAACTTTATTTTGTGTGAAACTTTTTTTTTAATCAGCATCTGTTGCTTCCTCTGTCATTAAGCTTTTGGATTCCCACTGAATTTTCCAGCCTTTGGACAAACTGGGTTAAAATGATTCTTTCACTTCTTTTTGAGATGGGATGAACGTTATGTGGCTGTTTCTTTTACTTCCATTTATTGTTTCATTATTTCAAAAGATTTTTTATACCCAGTGTAAGGATTAGCAGAGTTGAAGGCTCAAGATCCAAATGTGTAGAAACTCTAGAAATTTTGAAACTCAGAGTTCCAGCATCAGATCTGGCAAATTAACCTTATTATAATCTAAAACTCTCTAGCTTGAAAATTCTCATAAATGTACCTATGGCATTTCAAATTTTAATTGTAAAATGCAGCTGGTAGGAGGGGAGGAAAAAAGTCCTCAACTCTTATTGATGTTGTCTTTTCAAACAGTACTGGCAGAATCTCATAGGGTACTTCTAAGAGCTATACCAACTTCCTATAGCAAAACAAAAGCCTTGCATTTGACCTGAGGACTTCAGTAAATAGAAGACTTTATACCAAGTGGGCTTAAAAGTTTGCTGATATTCACGAACCTTTTGTCAGACTAGGCCAGCCTACGCGGAAGCAAACCTGGCTCCTAATTTCCGTCTCTGAAGTGTCATTTTGTGCAAGCAAGGACTCTTTCGTATTTCGTATGTAGTAAGTCAAATAGTACGCGCTGAATAGGAATGCTGTGCTTATAAAGTAGTTCTACAGAAGCACCAGATCTGTAGCAGTGGAAGAAGCAAGAGGAATGCCAGGAATTATTCAGAAAGGAATAAAGGAGAGAAAGCATCATTACCCCACTGCATAAATTCATCATTCGACTACACTTTGAATGCTTTTTCCGTTTCTGTTGTATTTTTTTGGAGATATGGGAGCAAGAATTGAGAAGAGTGCAGAGATGGGCATCAGGGATAATTGAAGTTAAAGAATAGCATCTGTATGAAGGAATAACTAAGTAGACTCGGACCTTTCGGCCTGGGAAAGAGATGAGTGAGGGGATGTACGACAGAAGTCTGTAAAATTGTAAGTCAAACAAGAAGAGGAATAAGGAATGATTATTTCTTGTCTTTCCAGTGCAAGGGCCAAGGGGCATGAAGAAAAATAAGTTCAGACAAGTAGAGATGCTACTTCACGCATCTCCACAGGATGTTCTACATGCCCAGACTTTACATGGTCTCAAAAAGGGGCTGGACAAATTAAGAAAAAACTGTTAAGGACTAGTCAGAAAAGGAATTATGCCTCAATTTCCTGCATCATAGGTGCTAGGTATGAAGATGTACTCAGAGCATCTCTCTTGAGTACCTTCTGAGAGAAGGCATTGGGCAAGGCTAACCTTTGGTCTCGCTCAGTGTGGGTAGTTTTGTGTGAGTATATACTTTGTGTGTCTCTGTGTATGCAAGAGATGGATCTTAAGTGTGCCAACACGCTTTGGCTAAATAAAACTTGCCACTTGTTTTAATGTGTGTTGGAATGTTCCCCAGTTTGGTAGATCATTATGAAGAAAAACAATGGAAATGCCTGTTCTTTTTGTACTTTAACATGTCCTCTACAATTCTGAAATCAGCAAATTCATTTCTTCTAAATAGCACATTTCTTGGAGCAGCTGTTTCATTTGATTTAGATCTTTTAGACTGTGAAATAGATGAACTGTCTCTCTTTGACGAAAGAAAATAGACAAAATGTATGAAGCTCCACGTATAATAATAGAAAAACAATTGACAGATTTTAACAGCTTGTCTGTCAAGTTATCTATCCTTAAAATAAAGATCCTAAAATAAAGAGTGTGGGCTTGTATTTGCCATCTTTGCCTAACCCCCTGCCCCCCGCCACGCACACACTTACTCGCTCTCCTCAAATATCATTGCAAGTCATATCGTGTGTCCTAGTTACAACCAGACATAACTCATAGCAATTGTGTTTTCATTTAAAAGGTACTCGTTCTGTGAGTGTTCTTTGTGCTTTAACTTTGTGCCAGATGGTGCCGGCAGGAGCTGTTCTTGCAAATAAGGAACTTCTGAAGACATTGCCCCTCGGTGAACTGCTCTGATATCAAAGGCGACTGAAGCTTTACCTCTTACAGAGGCAAGGGTTGGTTTACTGGTGTTGAATAGGGTGAGAGCACAGTCTTCCTCTATCTTTTTTTTTCTTTTATTTTTTTCTTTTGGTCTGAAATACAACCATCCCCGTTCTCTTCACAGAATGTCACAGCAGGCCAAGGTTTACTGTAAATGGCACAGACGCCTTGAGTATTGGCACCATTTAATTTAGCTTTTCTCCATTTGAGCTGTTGGAACTACCTGTTGGAAGTCTCAGTGTGTAAACTAGGTGGTATGAATGCTTCCCATTTCAGCAGACAACTGTTTTTTGGGGTTTTTTTGTGTGTGCATGTGGTAAGGTTTTTTTTTTGTTGTTGTTTTCAATGGGTGCAGTAATTACTGCTTCAGATGAATACCTCAATTAAAGCTAGTTTCCTGCACCCTTAGAGAGGGAGCAAAAGCAGTTTCACACACTCTGTGGTACATAGTGGGGAAATTAGAGCTGTGGCAGTTGTCTCAAAGGAAGGTTTCTAAGTGATCAACTACAACAAACTTAATATTTTTCATTTGATCTTAAGTCAATGCTAGCATATCTGGTAGGGCTGGAAAAGGAGATTTCAGCTCTGTGAGACATCTGATATTTTGATATGTTTTCTTTCTCAAGGAAAACCTAAACTTCAAAACTTTCCAGAGAATAAAGATTTCCAGGAAAGGTTGATTCAGAAATGAAGAAATTTTTCATTTTAAATGGGCTCAAAGTTATTCTGCATCTACCTAAGCCAGTATTGTGGCTTACAGGGAAAGCGACACAGCTGTCTCATACTTCAAAAATTGGACTTCTCAACTGCCAAGGAAAATGTGCTTTCGCTGAGTATTTCTCTGTGGATAAACTTGGTGTGATATATCATGAGAAATATAGTCTAGCCAGACTGAAGCAGTGTGATGTACCCATACTCTACTACTTTGAGGCTCTAAAGCTGTTTAGGAAGAAGCAAGATGCATTCAAAGCTTCCAGACTAAAACCTGTTGAAGTAGATAGCTTTCAAGTGAGAAAGCTCCTCTATTTGATAATAAATTCTCCCGCGAAGTACTTGATTTACAAAACCTATTATCTGCTTAAAGAATATTTTTGTAATATATGCAGAAACTAATCAAGGTAAAATATTAAGCAATGAATGTGAGCCTAGGTCACTCAAGGCCCAATTTTGCAATCTTTACTTACATTCAGTGGCTCCATAGTTACCTGTTGTGCTGTTGATCTTACGTGTTAAATGATACAAACAGAGAGTTATACTTTCCGCTTGAGTAAGGATTGAAGAAATGGGTCCTAATTTATTGTGCAGTTAACACTGAACAGAATACTAGGATGCATAAGGCACCTTGTCAGGTGATCCAAATGTTAACTAAATATTGTACTTAATTTTGAATGTTTTCAGCTGTATCTATTGGCAGAAAACGTACTTGGAGCACAGCCATTTCTTTCTGTGCGGGCGGCCTCTGTCTCTTTATTCTTAAGGGTGGTAGAGATAAGGAAGGTTGCAGATACGCTGATGCTAGACCTCCCTCTTTCCTAAAATTCTTTCTCTTAAATTTCAGACTGTTTGGAGGCCTTCAACTTCTTTTGCCTTCAGGATTTCAAAGACGCAAGGTTTTGAAGAAGCTGCATAGAAAGTAAAACAAAAAGGAAGCAGTATTTATGTATTCCTTTCAATGTTTGATATTTATGTTTTAACAGTGTATTTTATAAACACTTTTATTGACTCCTGTGCTTAAGAAAATTTATCTTTTCACTGTGTTGTTGGAATTATTCCACACTTCTTTTGGATGTTACACTCTTGACTGAATTAGGGAATGAGAAGGCTTGAAACGTCCAAGAAAAAATGTGATTTAAAATACAGTTTGTCCTCATCCACACAATTGGCCAAAACTTTTTTTGAAACCGCTGTTGGAAACCATATTTACATGTCGCAGTGCTATTCTATCTTATCAAAAGCCTGAGTGGGTTTTGATTCAAATTTCTAAAGAGTTTGAATAATATCCCCAATGCATAAGGAGTGGGTAACTTTTGGAAGAGGAATTGAACCCAGAGTGTCAGAGCAGCAGTGTAGCTGGTAGACAATTCACCTTCCATATGGTTAGCTGGTAGACAATTCACCTTCCATATGGTTAGCTGGTAGACAATTCACCTTCCATATGGTTGTCTTATTCATTTAAAGGTTCAAGATTTACTGGATCTCTGGCCCCAGAGTATAGGATCCATGACAAAATCTTGCTCTGTCAGACCCTGCATTCATTTATTACTGAAGGCTGTTGCTATCAGAAATTGTCTTCCGTAATTTTCATGGAGGCTCTGCTCAAACAGCTGGATTTAGAGACTAGACACTATGTTACAGAATACTTTGAGACAGATACGCACACGCATGAGGTATACGATATTCCTCGTTTCCTCTCAGATTCTCAGTGAAATCTACAGTCTTTCTGTACGCTCTGTTTCTCTGGTTAAGCTTTTCTTTGCCTTCTATTTGAGAAAGAACATCAATATAAGCATTAATATAGGTTTTCCAGTTAATATACATTAATTTAATTCTGACCCCGGTTAATACCGAGCAATGCATGACTTCTTCCTAGGATTTATGTTTACCTAAGTAATATTTTCCTCTTCAGAAGTGAAAACTTCTCTGGTGCTCGGGGATACTCGGTTTCTTTTGCATGCCATGTACTTACTGGGTCTCTTAACAAGCCAAAAACAGAAGGAACAAGGTGGGCAAGCAGTTCACACTGCCTGTAGCGTATTTCTGTCTTGGGGATATCGTCTCCTCATCTCGAGTCTTTCAATGTGTTTTCCTTTTAATTCTTGATCCTTCCCCCAGGAGTCACATAACAAACTCCTTCCATGCTGACCAGGGGCCCGCTCACGCTGTGACGGACGTTTCAGTCGGTCAGTAGCGGGCTGTTTTGGCCAGACGGGCACAGCTGTGGAGTCAGAACTTTCCAGGTAGTGAGTAATGACCTTGAGGAATGATTTGTGACCTGTGGATCTAGGCAAAAAGATTAATATATTCCATATATTTTTACAATATAACAGCAATCTAGAAATTGATGCCGTGGTAAAGAATCCTTATTGATGAAGTATAATTTCTTTCCCTCCAACTGAGAAAGAATTGAAGAACGGTTCAGTAATGCATTTGGAAGTCGTTTTATATTTCCTGTCTGTGCCTGCCTTACATACTGCTAACTTACATATTTTTATGCAGAACTATTTTTACTGAGTAGTAAATGCCTCCAAGTATACCCTGTTCTCTCTGGCTTGCATTTAGCTGAATGACATAACAGGTCACAGCTATTTTCCATATAACCTCAAATGACAAAAACAAATTCCCTACAGCAATGCATCAGTTATTCTAAAAGAATGATTATGTTCTTCCTGGTTGCTTTTAACTTCGGGGGCATGCAAGTGTTGAGTGTCAAGGTTAAGACTAGTAACCTCAGCTGTAACGGAACTTAGAAAAAAGTTTGATTATGAATTTTGTTTTCTGTAGAACATGTATACTTTTTGAATGCGTTAGGGATATGCCAAACTGTTTTAAACACTGTCAGTACTGGAATAAATGTTTTTCACTGTGCTTCTTTGTTAATGTGATGGTCACTTTTGCCGTGTCGAAATAGATGGCTTCTGCAGTTAAAGACAACCTGTTGTCATTTTCTCTCTCCTACTCTTTCATGCCTATGTGTGCATGCACATGCGGGGGGAAAAAAAAAAAAATATATATATATATATACACACACACACACACACACACATATATATATATATATAAAAAAACTTTCACAACATATCTACTTTGGCAGAGTTGTTAGAAAGAGGAGCCAGACTGAATCAGATTGTAGAGTCTTTAAGCATTCTTTTATTCCTAGTTGTTGTTGTTATTATGCTAGCCCAAGGCTGCTCGTTACCTTTTTATCTATTTTTGCATTAAAGCTATGTTCGATAAATAGTTTGGGGAAGATCTAGATGACTTATTCCTTTTGTAGAATAAGGAAGAAAGAATTATTTACCATTTTAAGGCTGATTGAGGAAGACGTTAAAAAGCTGCTGCTAAGTTCCCTGTTTTAAATCGGTATACCCTTAATAATTTGTGCCCTAGAATTTTGGAAAGATCTGTTCCAGTATCTCCCTGGAATGTTAATGCTAATTTTAAAAAGTCTGAGAAAACTGGGGGTTCCAAAGGACTGGAAGAAAGCTAACATATCAATAACTTAAAAAGGTAAATGGGATGACCTGGGTAATTACTGGTCTGTCAGTGTGACATTGATCCTAGGCAAAATAATGGAATGGCTGAGATGGGATGCAATTAATAAAGAATTACATACATAATTAATTCCAGTGAACGAGGGCTGTGGAAATTGTTTCTTTCAAACAAACTTGACACTTCTTTTGTTGTATTCAGTTGGTTAAAGGCAGCAATGTTAGAATATACTTGCATTTTGTGTAAAATAAGTTTTTGATCTTGACCTTACATTATCCTAATTTTTCATTAGCAGTGTAAAAGAAAATATTATCACTGATCTGATCCTTAGAAAAAGGGGTGGGGGGAGAGTGTTGCAAATGAGGAATGACTTGTATGGAATGATCTGGATTGTCTGTTTTCAGTTCAGAGTAGGCTATTTGCTTCCGTGTGAGCAAGCGTAAGGTCATCTAAGCAGAAAGTCTGTAGATCTTTCAAGATAAAAGCTTGTGTTGGCATCCTGGAAAAGATTGGGACTGTGGTAAATAAACTGTTAATCTTGCACTCCTAATAGGTGGCACAGAGGGCTGGCACAATTTCAGAATGTACAAACAGTGCGATTTGTGTATACAAGGCACATTATCTCGCTGCTGGCTGTGCTATTTCTTTCTATATAAGCCATCTATTTCTAGAACAGTAGAGAATTCCTTATTCAAGAAAGATGATTTCCCTATTCAAGAAAGATGGGCGAAAAAATCCATGTGGATTCTGAGAGAGGAAAATGACTGAAGGATCAGATGGTATATCTTGTAATGGAAGGCTGCTAGAGCTCAAACTGATAGTTAAAAGGAAGTGGCTCGTTCAGGAGCTAGATGTATCAGTGTGGGAAATGGAGCTTGCGAACAGGCTTTTTAATAAAGCATACAAGGAGGCAATAGCGCTCACTAGCTGGAGGCTAAAGCAAAGGAGCATCAACCCCAATGGGGAATGCATGTTCTCAATAGCGACTCTAAATGGAGCTTTCTTATACCAGAGCTGAATTTTCAGAATCGGCAGAAAATAGAAATGGAGATTATCTGCTTTCCTGAAGGGTATCTTCTGGTTCAAGGAGGCAGAGTGGTGTTATATAGCAAAGGAGGCCAGAAAAGACGGTCGTGGTGATCCTATTTAGCTTTCTTATCTACATATTTGTTAAGAGCATGGAGCTTTAACGCTGTTGTACAATGTAGAAATACCATCTCTACACATACACCTTCTGTTATGACTGAAGGAAAAGAGCTTTGGAACAAGGTAGGTGCAGGTATTAGAAGGTCGGAAGCTGTGCATGTGTCGTTAAAGCTCTACATGGTCTCCTACCCTCAAACTGAATATTATCCCCCCCATATGCTTTTCATTTTCTAGCCAAGAACACTCAATTTGCTTTACACTAGACTGATATTCTATATACTACACTGAGAGCTATGTAACTTACAGAAATGCAGATTTTAGCCTGTGCTGCTAACTATAACCCTCTGTATACTGGCTTCCATAATGCTCCTCTTATGATTGTCCAGTCACTAACTCAGTGCCTTAAATTGGCTGATAAAATACAAAATTTCTTCTGGTAGCTGTTTATGTGCCAGGGAAGTTGTTGAAGAATCACTTGCTATGTGACCCAAAGTTACGGTTGGCTAGTTCGGTTGCTTTATACCTACCAGAGTTTGTGCGAAGTGACTTCATGGCGTGCGGAAGTGTGGTCCTCAAAGTGTTAGTGAGCACCGTTGGCTCCCTTCTGTAGTACCAGTGAGGTGTTTCCAAAGTGGAAGAAAGGTTTCAAGTTCCCCAGGTTTTGTGGTGGCGGAGGAGTGCCTGGAGGATCTCCTTGTCAGCCTGTGTCTGTCCTTCAGCAAGAGGGAAGTGGAGGAAAGGCCTGATACTGAGCAAGTTCTTCAAAGCACTTTTGGAGGGGGGAGGACTCCGTTAGGCCATGATGAGCTAGGCAGCGCTCTGGCAGAGCCTGTGGTTTGTTAGTACTGTTAATAGCCCTGGAAAAGGCAGATGTAAGCAAGCTTAGATGGCGTGTGTCATTTCTTTGAGGACTTTCTCCATGCTAGAATGCCTCTGGTGATGTGTTTCAAGCGAAATGCCCTGATTCCCCCCACGCTGTGACTGCTGCCTTGCATGCTAGCAAGAGCAGCACGGAGAGTGTGTGGGAGCGCCTCGTATTTGCAGTCGGACCTTTGCAAGGAGGCTGGAATAGCCACGCTGCAGAGAAGCCTTGGCTGGCATGTCTTGAATTTGCAAGCAGATGTTCCTTGGAGCTAGTGGTATCCCCAGTCCCTCCTGCTACCCTCTTGCATGCCCTTCTGCAGCACATGTAAGGCATGTAGTTTTTTATTCACTGCATAGTGTTGCTGGTATGTATATCAACAGCCTCTAGACTATTGCTCTGGAGAGTGGCATTTTAAGCTAAGGGATTCTTGACATGCTTCCAGCCTTATGCTTATTGGTGCCTCTTGCCAGTCTCATTCAGTTGGCCAGAGTGATCTTTAACCAAGCCAGGTTGGCCCTTTTAATTTAGGAGAGTTTGAGGTACTTCTGCCTTTGTTCAAAGTAGCCTAGGCAGCCCTTGAACTTTCTTCATAAGGAGCTTGATGCGCAGCCTGTGGCTGAATGAAGGGAAGGAAGAAATATCTCCTCCTCTGCAGAGTGGAGGAGGTGGAAGGTACCCGTGTATTCAGCCACCCCTTCATGGGGACTGTCATGCCCAAACTGATTGCCAGTATCAAGCAAGTGGGAGAGCCCTCTCTTGGCCTGTCTAGATTGAAAACTGTGGCCCCTGCCAGTGGGTTGCCACTACTTGTTGCCCACTTAGTTGGTGGGAAGGCGTGCATTCATTCCTAGTTTCTGAAGCTTCAGACTTGTTGCATACATAGCCCGTCTCTGATAGCCATGTAAGATCTGGGAGGCCCTGGAGCATGAGAAAGGGCATCTCTTCTGAGTGTGGCTGTTGCCGCCGCTTCAGTGAACGCTGGTACGTTTCATGTGAGGGCCTGGTGTGGTGCTCCAGAGGAGACACCCCTACAGTCTGTGGCATACATGCTAGCTGGGGTTGATTGAAGTAGTCAACTGTTATCAGGGCTGTGGAGGAATGCTCGGCTTTGCACTGTCACAGAGAAATGCGCTTATCACTTAAAAACGGAGCTGGTTCCTTGGGATTCATCCTCACTCTAATGATTCACTCAACTGAGTACACTGAAAATTAGATTTCAGTCTGATAAAGTCTGAACCTGTGCTGTCTGCATGGGAGATTACAGGGAGGCAGCAAAGGCAGTCCAGTGGCTGTGGCAGGAGAGTGAGAAGATGCGGATCGGGATCAGCACAGAAGGCTGCCAATATTTAGTGAAGCTCGGCTAGCAAAAAGGTTGGAGAGCCTTGTCAAAACTGTATCTTGCATTTGGGTTGGTGAAGTTGCTTGTCATCCTACTGCTTGAGAGATTTATTAGGTTAAGTTAGCTTTGCCTGTGCCTTGTATGAAACCTGAACTCTACTGAACTCAGGTTTCCAAGTCTGAACAAGTTCCTGCTATTTGAATAGCTGATAATTCATGTTCAGTTTTATAGTTGGTTTGAAGTGAGGCAGAACTGCCAGAGAAATTATTATAACTGAAAAGAAATGTAAATACAGACCAGCAACATTCACAAGGCCAACACACACGTTCATTTAGCAGGTATGGATTGTCAAAATCTGTTCAGTACTGCTGCGCCTTCACTCACATCACCTCTGCAGTTAAGGTTGTCTCCTTCCATTGTCATCGTGTCCTCTGTTAGTTTTCTCTTGTGTACTGGGTGTTCACCTTTGCCGTGCTGTCCTGAAATGCCTGTCAACCTTCGGAAGAGGTTATTTTGTTTTAAAGGTGGTATTTCCTTTTATCATCCACTTTTGGCTGTCCTTTCTCAAAACAGAATCTGTCTTGTCTGTAGTTCTAGGTCTTATTTTATTTATGTATATAGGGCTGGAGCTTGTCCATAACATCAGTACAGTATCATATCTCATACTTTCAGATGCCGTTATCCATTGCATTCAAATTTTGGGGCCACCAAGAACATTCTCGCTTGAAATCTATAAATCATTAAACTGTTACAGGTCTTACAAAGCCCTAAACAATTAAGTGGTAGTCAACTGTATTCCTTCCAGGACCGACATTTTTCATGATTGATGTTGTGGCGCTGTGTTCTCCAGACTAGAAGGCAGGATGCGTGACTTTCCCTTAAGAGTTTGCAAGCCAGATGGAGCTGCTGTTGGGAAGATGAGATCATTACCCAGTCCAGAGACCAATATTTGTTCCCGTCTTGTCCAGGAGACCTAAGGCTGTCGCAGGAATTAAGCAGACTTCTGCAAGACATAATAACACGGTAACCATATGACTCTAGCCCAATTTAAGATAACAGTAATTTTAAACGTTTCTAACGTATTCCCTGCCGACTTGGGAATTGGCGGGAAAGGGAGGTGTTTTGTATAATGACTAAGTGTATCGGAGTCTCCTGGACCTGTGCTAGTGCTGTGAGAAAGAGGTTATGGGGTATGTAGTGTTGACAGGCCAAAGGCAGTCATTTCCCACGTCGTACTCAAGAGTATTTTCATAATTTTAAAACTCATTTTGGACCCAAAGCCTGTTAAAAACAGTAAAAAGGCTCTCTGGTTGCCTGTAGCAAATCTCGGAGGGAACAATTTGCTTAACTGACCCAGAATGTTCCCTGTATTAGTAGTAGTGTTAATAGTAATAAAAATATTATCTTGTGACCCTCAGTTCATATCCTCTCCAAATTTTAAGTCTTACAACTACTATTATACTCCAGTGAACCGATGTTATCTGTTCTTACGTAGACTGAATACTGGGCACCTGATCTTTCTTCAAATTTTTGAAATTTTTTTTTTTAAGTAACCTACCACTTGGTGCTCTGATTTTTTTTTTTTTTTTTTTTTTTGTTAAGGCAACCAACATAGATGCCACTGAGTTTCATTTTTGCTATGAAGGTCATTTGGAAATTAGATTATAGTGCCACAGTTCTATGCCTGTAAGTACATTTTAGAATGAACCAAAAGATGAGTTGTTAACTTCATTTCTTGTGGGCTCTGACAAGCATTTTATAATGCTTTGTCATACTGGTTAAATGCCATCTATTTAAAAATATTCATATATTTATTTTCTTAGACTTGCAAGTACAGCATTTTATGTTAATATATTTCTTGAATAATGAGCTTTCAATAATGTATTTTCCAAGTTGGTACCTTTCAAGATACTGAATTAAAGGGCAGTCTTTATGTGAACGTGAATCTTGCTCTGAATGAACTTTCTTTTTTTTGTATAAATGGAAAGATAGGCAATGTGATTTCTTTTAAGAAGTAGTTCAGGTTTTTTGAATTACTTTGCTGCAAAAGTTATTCTAAAGAAAATGAATGCTTTGCAAAACACTTAAATGAAACATTTATGGGATCACTTTAAATATCTTGAGGTAATAATCCTGCAGAAATCTGATATAACCTCATCTTTATGAGTGTAAGCTAACAAGAGGGAGAAAACAAAAAATATTAGCACGTGGTCTTGCTTTGCTTGAGGGACTTGTGAGCTGATTGTATAGCATCACTAGGCATGCCCGAAATTAATTCATAAAACACTCGTCAGAATTCATGAACTAACATTAACACAACTTTTAAGTATTAGCTGATGAGACCAGAGGATTCTTATTTAATGATGCTTAACATATTCAAGATTGTAACTAATTAGAGTTAAAATAAGCAGTGTAGTGGCTCTACACATCACTGCTCTGGTAGCTCTAATACTGATCTTTTGACATACAGAGGCTTGACTCTGAATTCCTCAGCTGTCAGAAAGGGCAAGAAAGCATTCAAGACTATCCAGAGTACCATTATCTCATCTGTGATGATTATGTGAACTGAGTTAGAAGCAAGATGAAGCAAATCCAGCTTCTCTCCTATTGTAGCATAGAAGTGCCAGAGAAAAAAGTACTAGTTGTCATAAAGAAAGTCATGAGCAACGTCTCTCTCATGGCTTCTGAGGTGCTTGCACATTAGCCTAAAAGTTTGGAAACATTGTTGGTTAAGCATTTAGATGCAGAAGTGCTTTGGATAGTCTTAAAAACTGAATATCTTGTGCAGCATCTAGGAAAACGGATACGCAGACCAAACGAATTGTTGGGCTTTGTAAACTGGAGAAAGGGGCTAAGTGAAGGGGTATCATGGTACAGGTTAAATGGCAGTCCTTCCACAATTTCTATTTTGATAGTAATGAATGGGTCTTTGAAAAGATAAAAGGTGTCGGGTGTGTTATTATGAAACCTACAGTGGGTTTCATATAGTGCAGTCAAATCCTCGTGTAACCTGAAACTCCCTTGGTTCTGAAAGCTGCTGATAGATTAGATCTGTAATTAGACAAACCCCAACTTAATTTGCTATTGAGAGCAAACATATAATTTTAAGGAAAGCAGTAAATATTTCATCTGTTTCAAGTTTATGGTGTAACGACTTCCTGGTATGTCACTGCATATTGCACATCTGTAATATAAAATGGGAAATTAAATGTATGCTCCATTTATAGTAGGTGGTATTTTTGAATGGCAGAAACTTGCTGGTTAGCCAAAATGAGGAAAAATTGAAGATTGAATTAAATACGTGATGGAGAAACTGTGATTGTAGTTTTTCCAAGGGAAGATAAGAG
Organism: Struthio camelus; assembly: GCF_040807025.1. Lineage (NCBI taxonomy): Eukaryota > Metazoa > Chordata > Aves > Struthioniformes > Struthionidae > Struthio > Struthio camelus. Next base: position 23,777,375 of record NC_090981.1, read on the forward strand.
GAGGTGTTACTCTGAATGTAATTGCAACATTCAAAATAAATTCCTAAAAGTCACTTAATTCATTCAAAATACAGAAGTGAAATTTAGCCCTTTTGTGCCAATGCACCGATATAGTCAAATATTACCAAATTCAGTTTATCACAAAAATGTTTTTTTAGTACCTGAAAAGCCAAGCTTCTCTTAAGCTTGCTGCAACCAGATAGACCATACAGTATATATGGATGCAGTAGGTGGGGAGAAAAATTGGTTTGGGGATGGCTTTTACTCTCTTTGGATTTGTATTGCCATCTGTTGGGAATGAGATCAAATCCGTTTGGCTCTGTAAACATCTAGTTGATATTAGTTCACATTGGAAGCTGAATTTACAGGAAGTACCAAAACTGCTAAATATAGGGGTGGAGAAACTGAGGCTTCAACAGAAGCAGAAAGTTGATCCTGCTTCCTGGTCTTACCAGCAAGCCCTGCAGCAGCAATTTAGTTTTAGCAGTTGAGTTGTAGAAATCATACAGAGCAGCAAATACTGTCTTGTCGGGCAGTGCTGTGCTCTTCCTTTGGCTGGCCCTGGGGTGCTACTTCTGCAAACAAGGGGCTGCCACTGAGTTCCTGAGGGCAGGTAACCAGGAAACGTGGCCAGCCAGCTCCTGAGTTACCTGCTGGGGATGATGGAGGGGAAGGCGGGAGCAGAAAGGGACTCTGGCTGCCGAGATTGATTTAGTTAAGTTCCTGCATCACTTTTGCGGAGCAGTGACAAGTAATTGAGGGAGCTGATCAGCAAACCAGTTCTTGAGGCTCCTCTGAGAACTGCTTGCTAACTTGAACTCTGCTAGGTCAGATAGCTGGCTTCCGTACCTCCTAGAGAGCCGCCTGCGCTTCCCTGCTTTGCGACCTGTTTGTGCAAACGTAACTAGCGCTTTTGGGGTGCTCGAGCCTGGGACAGCTTGCTGGTGGACAAGGACTTTAGAGGGCAGTTGCTAGAGGAATCCTCTCTTCCATCTCTCAGGGCTGAAAATAAAATCTCGCCTTTATTCTCTTCATCTGATACCTGAAGTCTCCCTTTCCTCCGAGTTTTAAACAATATAAGAATCGGATCCAACAAAGCATGGACTACTCTTTAAAGACTGAGAATGTGTTTGATACCTCCTAGGGATTTTCTGAGGCCTAGTCTCTTGTTTCTGACATTAGAAACTGTGCGACGTGGGTAATGAAGATAATGAGTTCTGCGTTGCTTCCCCTTGGGTATGAGTTCTGCGTTGCTTCCCCTTGGGTATGAGTTAACGGTGTATAGTGTGGCCGTGCCGCACAGCTACAGCGGAGCTGCAAGGAGATAAATCAGCTGCAGGACTCCAGACAAGGACAAATCACGTACCATGCGGCAAGAGCCAATTGTGGTAAAACCACACATGCTTATGCTAACTGACATGTTGATGAATCCAGGTTACCTCTAGCAGCCCTGAATAGAGTCATGGTCGGTGTCATCTTAGTCAGCTTGGCTCTCGACAGCTCTGATCTGATGTGATTTGGTTCTGCAGCAGGTGGAACCCATAGGGGAAGGAGCCTGCTCTGGCTCAAGAGCAAGTCTTTTGGGCTTTGTAGGATCCCGAGGTCCCACCTGGGCAGTATGCTGTAAAATGTCAGGAAAAGGATGCATAAAAGCCGAGGAAAACATAAAAGTAGTCTACCTGTGAAAAAGGGAACAGAAGAGGGGTCTTGCAGTCTTCCATGAGGGAAGTTCCATTTCTGTGGGACAAATCTGCCTTTGCACTTAATTTACATTGTTTCCAAGCTAATGAGGGTTTGAAAAGTCGCTAGTAGAAAAGGATGAAATTCTTCATTAATATTTTAATATGCACATTAGATCTAAAACACTGAGAAGAAAACTTGCTAATTAATTTTGTTCAGCAGAAGTGAACTCAGTATTTCGGTTACTTACCCAAGTGTAAACCGGCATGGGGGTTGGTCGAATGCTCTTTATGATGTACGTAATTTAATATTAATCTTATATAATTTCCTGACAGTTTTTTTCTATGAGAAAATAATAACCTTTCATGTGGATATCCTAGTGTAACCATCAAAGAGTAGGGGAAGGACATGAATTAAACTTAATGCTTACACAGCCAATACTGTATACTTGTAGCTGGAAAATGATCACTTTTGGTTTAGTCAAACTGTGAACCAACCTCTATGTAAATATTCTGTTTCCCCAGATGCTACAGCAAGCAAGCTAGATTTTTCTTATGGACTGATGACAGACATCACTGCAGCTATGACAAATTGGGGAAACCTACCTGGTGCGTTTAATTAACATCCAAGCTGGAATTAAGGTGAGAAAGCGTTACAGCAACTTGAAATGTTATATTTCTTTAAAAAACAAAACAAAAAAACCCACCTTTACAGTAAGTTTGGGAGGCCTGTGTGGCCTATTTCTGCTATGATCTCTTCCTAGTAGAAAGCTTGCTATGGCTTTTTAGAAAGTTAAGATCCCCTGCTTTAGGAGGGAGCCTGAGGCCCTTTCTCTTATTTTGTTTAGGTCTTAGGCAAATGTCTGTAATCTGTAATGTAGGGAGCAACTGAGAAGATGAAAATCAAGGGAGGACTTCAGGGTTTGGCCTGTTTGGTGAGAAACTTAGCAGGACACTGAGGATGACATTCGCGTGAGAACATTGTGTGAAATACTGGTTGCACTAGGTAATACATGACAGGACAAAGCAATTTGTGAAATATTTTCTGATGTTGGGTAACTTTTTGTTGGCATAACGAAATTGTTTCTTTTGTGGAAAGTGCATTCACAAAATTTGAACTGAAATGTTTTTCACAAGGACTTTTAAAAAAACCTAGATCCTTTCTTTTTTTCCCCCACCTTTAACTGCATGGCTCTTTGGATTAAAACTTTGACTGCTACTCAAAGCAGTAGCTTTGGAGCCTCAAGGCCTTTTATTGATTTCACTAAAATGAAATGTTTTAAGTTTCAGATCAAATCAAGTATTGTGTTTGAACCTCTGCCCCCCAAATACTATTTTGCTTTCTGCAAAGACTGTTTTTTATTATTATAATAGAACCTGACTTCTCAGTGAACCAAAAACTATCATTTACTCAGCTCTCTTAGTATCTTCTTCCTTTCATTTCTATGATGATAGCTTCCTCTTTCTTGCTGGATACAAACCAAAATTTTGGTTATGCTTTCACATTTTGGAGCTGAATTTTAGTTAAATCTGATTCTTGCCAAACTGAAAACTTCTAGTGACTTCAGTGGACTCTGTACCCTTTGGGGATTAGCAGCTCAAGACGCAGCAGTTCTTGGTTCAAATTTCCTGACAAATAACCAGGAATCATTGTAATCAGTTCTACATCTGGGCACTACTAGATGCAGTAGCAAATTAAAAGATATATAGCAGTCTACATTAAAAACAAAGCAAATCAGATTTGCCTGTAAAAGTTAGTCACCAGACTTGCCCTTATTCGTAGTGGTAGCGGATGTTTACTTCCTGCATATATTTTAGAAAATCGTGGTCGGAATTAATAGTATATTTCTGTACTGGTATTTTTAGTGTTGCCACTTTGTTTATGTGCTCTGTTCTCTCACTTCTCATCTCTGTTACTTTTTCAGGTATTAGTGGTCTTTGGCAGAGGTTGTGCCCCTTTCAGCCTTTGGAAAATGTCAATATGTTTGGGTTCTCCCATAATCTCATATAAAAGAGAGCCTAACAGTAGGGAGTTCAGAAACTCTGTGTAGGGCAGGCACTTGCGTGTTGCAGTTTGTTGCAGAGTTGAGTAACATCAGTGAAGGTACCAGCTGGGAGATAGCTGCGCAGCAGCTTCTGGTGGGGCATAATCTTGCGCTCTTACTGGTGCCGAAAGTGCTGCCGTACTCTGCTGTGTTCAGTGCACATGAAGCAGGATGGCAGCAGTAGCAGGAAATTGAGACAAGCTGATAAACAGTGCTATTTCACCAAATTACTGGCGAAGGCTGCTTGTTGCTTAAGGGCTTGGTTTGCAAGGTGGTAAGCATTTTGGCCAGCATCTGGCAAAATACTTAAACCTTTTCTATCATTATTAGGTCAGTAGTAAGCATTGAGACTTCATTCAAGACTATGACTTTAGTTGAGTGTGCACTTTCATGTTTTGTGATCACACTGAGCTCTAAGTGAGTGCAGGAGGAGCAAACACTGTTTTATCATTTCAGTAATAGTTGTAGAGTGTTAATTTAAAACATGTAATCCAAAGTTTCAGGTAGTCTGGCATGTTCTGAAGCAACCTCTACGCACCTTTAGTTAAATATGTTATAAAATCCTGCTTAGAGCAAAAGCACACTTAGGACAAAATACTGGAACTACTTGGAATGATTTCATTATAGAGAATCACCTGTGAAGTTGCTGTATTGCCTAAAGCATCGTCAAATCGTACATGACAGTCAGTCATTTCAAAGCACGATAAACCTCATCTACTGAGGGAAGCAAAGTTATCTACAGAGAAGGCTAGCCTTTGTGGTTTAGTGCCTTTCTTCATTTTTTTCAGACGTGACTTTAAAGCTAAAATATGCAAAATATTATATGTTTCTGTCCCATCATGAAATATGAAAGCATCGTTTGCTAAATGCTAATGATATTTGGTGCATCCATATTTTGACTTTTTTAAAGCATGCTTACTGTGAAAATTCCATACATGTTCTATGGATTGTAGATGGTAGAGCATAAAAGAGTAAAGGCATTTTTGTTTTCTCCAGTTTAAGGAAAGAATATTATTTAACATATTTGGGCAGTATGTGACCACTTGTCACTCCGTTTAAGTGTGTGCATGCACCTAAGTTTATATCTCTGAATGACACGGAAATCTTTCCTGTAGTTAAATATGCCAAAGAAAAAAGTGTGCTATGTATCAGTTATTTAGATGAAAAAGAGAAGTTGATGTTAGGGAACTATGATAGAAAGTTAATGCCATCTGCTTACCCTTCAGATAGAAATTCATTTGGACAAAGCAGTCCAAGGAGGGTTTAATTCTTTGGTGCTAGCTTTTTTTTGTTAGAACTGCCTGCGTTGTTTAGAGATGCAATATTGCCATAATAACTACTGAAATCAGTTTTTCAATGTGTACGTATGCAGAATTTCAACTGAAATCGATGGGACGTTTTTGTGCTAAGGTCTTGAAGTATAAAGGCAGTTCACTGAAAATTAAGCTTTTCTCTATGAATGTTTTTGCTTTGATTATCCTTCCCTGTTTCAGTGGTCCCTGGAGGTGGTAGGGGGCATTCCACAGATGAGATGGCTATTATTATTCCAACAACGTAACCTTGCTATTTGGCAATAGTCTTTGTGTAGTAGGTCAGCTGGCTCAACTTATTTTAAAGATCTCCATTGTTAAAAAAAACTACCTGAAATAACTAAAACAATGAAACTGCCTCTGTTTTTCTTTGCTAGTCATGTAGTAGTGACAGAAAATGCATGCAGTAGAAAACCAGTATTCTGATATCTACACTGTATCTATTATGTCCATGTTGTTTGCCTTCTAGCTACGCTTTATATGTGGACTTTCAGCTTTTCCAGAGGATTACTTCTCTCCTTCCTCCTGATTTTTCTTGGGCTTCTGGCACTCTTTACGTCTCCTTGATTCTTTCGTGTAGAATCCAGCAACAGAGAATGAATGAAGCCTTTTCTAGCTTTTCTGTTAAGGACTGGAGGTCTGTCTTTTGGCAAATCCCCATTTTTTTTTTCCCCTCCCACAAACAATGTTATATGGAGAATGGTTACAATCAATGTCCAGTAAAGCCATTCTGCTCCAATTACTATGTTCTGCAGTCATTTTCAAATACTTAAACCATGTGTAAATACATATGTTTGTATGTGTGTAGATATATATACATGCAGATATGTATGTCTGTGTGTCCTTTTAAGGAAAGGAACAGCAAACTGAAGTGCGAGGCTTTGGTTTTATACTTAATGTGATAATTACCTTAATGGGATTATTTGGCGAAGCGCTCACATGTGGCCCTCTAGGATGGGATTCAGTTGCCTAAACACAGGCATCTGGAGTCATTTGAGAAGCTCTGAATTATTCTGTCTGGCCTCCAGCCACTGCAGGTCTCCTAGCCTTGCCTCATACCTGCCAGCCTTGCAGAGATGTCTGAATACAGCCTCTGAAACGGCACTGGGAGAGCTGTGCTAGGCAGTCGAATTTAGCCCCTGAAGTCTGATCCCATCCCCAAAGGAACGTAGGCGAAACACCAGTGATTTCAGTAATGCAGGGTAAAGCTCAGAGCTGTTTATGAAGTTCGCGTTTATACGTGTACTGAGGAGGTTTGTGCTGTTCAAATGGAAGGAAGGGCGTTTTGCTGCTTGGTATATTTACTCGGGTTGGTTTCAAAGAATCTCGTAACTCCTAATGCGGTGTAGAAAAGCTGTTTGTAAGACAGTGTCAGATGAGAGAAATACTTCATATAGCCCTCTGTAGGCAAATACTTACTCGCGTGTCGACTCTTGGCGTTAGCTGAAGCGCGTACAGCCTTGGCGTTGTGTTTGCGTTCCCTCGGGTGGCTGCCAGGCTTCCCTTTCAGCTTTTGGCCTTTCGGAGCCGCTGGAGGGTGACGATGCAGTGTAGCGAAAGGCAGGGACGATCAGGAAACCAGCTCCCGTGCTGGTACAGGCTCACGCCGTGGCCTACCAGAGTCCACCTGTGGGGCAGGGAGCTGAATGCCCGGCTCCCGTGGCGTGGATAGCAACTCAGAGGTCTCGTCCTTTATCTGGCACGGCGAGGGAGAGCAGGGCCCTATGTGAAAGCATGCGAGTCTTGGCTTCGCTCCACCACAGTGCTGGCAACGTACCTGGAGTTAGCAAGAGCGCTGCTGCACCATATGTCCTTCGCACATAACACAGAAGGAACCAGAAGGCAGAGTGTGACTGAATCTCCTCCTTGGGCAGTGCCTGACGCGCTACCCTCTATACAGAGCGTGCAGCAACGTCTCCCGTAGTCGGGACGCTGGTCCCCCGTGAGTTGCGCGAGATTCTGCCGATCAGCCCTAAAGCAGTTGGGCTTCATCCCTAACTCCTCTTCCTGTGGCTGCTTTTGTTTGGTTTCTGTGAATAAACCCAGTTTTTGCTTCCTTCAGTGCCTGCTTGCTTTGCTTCATTAAGCAGATAGAATAAAATAAGTAACTGCATCTACTTCTGTTTTACGCTACTTTGAGCAACAGCTCCTCGAGGACGCTGTGCCTCGCGCTGGGGTTGAGCAGGGTGCGGCTGAACACAGAGGGCTTTCGCCTGCTGCCTCTGCTCTGGTGCCTCGCAGCTCCTCAGCTGGAGTGGGAGATGTGGCCCAGAGTGTTTTCTAACTATGGCTTCTTGCGGAGCTGCATTTGCTGACACAGCTCACAAATTCCCCCTGAAAGAGAGGCCCTGTTTCTGCGTGAGACAATGAAACAGTATTTAATGTGCCCACAGCTTGGATAAGCTTGGTCATAGCTTGAGGACCTAGCTGTAGACTGAAATAAATAGCCTGCGTTGCAGGTTTCCATGATCTGTTGGAGCGACATGTAGAAAAAGCAAACTGCTTTGATGAGAGCTCGTGAATAGGATATGCTTAGGCAGACTTAGCCTGTTTTTAGCAGTTTAAACATACTACTAGTGCTGCCAGGCTGTCATTAGAAGGCACTCACGGGGTTCAGGACAGAGCCAGTGGGAATAAATTGGCTTTCCGTCTCCTGAAGCTGCGAGCGTGGGGCTGTGTCAGCTTGTTTGGCAGCGTCTCGTTACCCGTTCAGGGCTGTACTCTGACCTCAGGTGCTGGGCAGCAGGAGAGCTCAAACCTAGAAAAATGTGTTTTGCTGTGAAAAGAAGGAAATAACTCAAAACCTCATGCACCAGTCAGTAAACTGGGCACTATAATAAAGCCTACGAGGGAGGAGAAAAGAGAGCCAGACTTTTGAGGCTTCCGATACCAGTTATATATATTATATGCAATTGTTATGGAATGGAGGTGTTAATTCAAAGAACATTATTAATAGACTTATGCTGAGGAAAGGCCAGTGCTATTCTCAGAAGTATTAATAGGGTTTTCTATTAATAAAAATGAGGAAGCGGTTTACAGTAATAGTACTTTCATAATAATAGCATGATGAAAGATAATAGTATCTGTTGTCGTAAGTGTCGTTTCACTCAGCGAGCTCAGTGAATGTAACAGTAGAAGACAGTGAAATTCCACAATTATAATGAGATGCCCCAGTATCAGCTGTCAACGGGCCAGATTCTGCCTGGAAGCCGTATTGTTGCTGTTCAGTGTAGGGAAATTATAACCAAAGACACTGGAAGGAAACTCATGAACTCCCTTTTGGGACGGGTGCCAAGTTACTTTAAAAAGCTCTTATGCTGTGTCGAGGTGTCAGGGGAAAATGTTGGCCCACCCTTCCTTTCTGGGATGTGCTGTCACAAACATGCAGGTTTTCATCATGTTACTTCCTTCTGCCTTTTGTAGCTAAAAACTTGAAAAAGTTTTGCACAGACATCTTAAGTAATGTAGGGGCAGGCACCAAATGAGAATGGAGGTGGAAGCATGTGAAGGCATCTGAAACAGGAGGAGGAATGGAAAAAGGAAGCCAGTGTTCACTGAAACACTCCAGTTTAAGGCTAATGTAAAAAGTGCCAGGTTCATAAAACTGCAAAGTGATATTAGCGTAAGCTCGGCCCAAGTTTGTCCTATAGTTTTGAAGGTCTGATATTTTAATGGTATGGCTATGAAAAACTGCAGCTCCCAAGTCACGCTTGCAGAAATTGGTGTGTGAACATATGCACTATCCAAAAAAAGTCCTTGCTTATGTACTTTAAATCAGTTTGCCGAATGGAATAAGCTGTAACAGCAAGAGATACAAGTGAATATAAGAACAGCTAATATAAGTAATGAAAGTTGCTTCTCTGCTAGGATTTTTTTTTCTAAAGATAGCTGTATCGGTATACAAGTATCAGCAAACAATTCTAAGAAAAGATTCTCTGGAGAAGAAGGGTTGGCACAGTTCCCTGTGTGGTTGTAGTAGGGATGCATAGTACCTATACTATTTTTTTTTTGGTACACCTCCCACCTAAGTGTTGACCAGAATAGACACTAGGCAAAAACCCTCTTCTCTGTATTGATATGATCCATGTGAAAAATACAAAGAAGGACAAGACAGACTTTACAGTGCTTGGAAGTATGTCATAAGATGAGAGAAAATAAAATTTTATAGCCTAGAAAAGGGAAAACCCAGGGGGCATATGATGATAGCTTATAAAATGTCTTCAAAGTAACAGTACAAATAAAAGAAGAAAATTTCCTTGGCCCAAAGAAGAAGAGCGAGCAATAGCTTAGGGTTTAAGGAGGAGAAGTTTGGGCTCCAAGTATTCTAGCAATGCAACTGAGCAACAAAAAAGGCTGACGGGGAGGCTGAGGAACTAGAAATACTAAAGGAAAAGATAAGACTGTTGAGAACTGCTCATGGCATCATCGTGTAAAATCTAGTGTGACCAACTGGGTGTTTTCTGGCTCTGTTTCCTTTGAGGCATATTCTTCTACTTCCTCCGCAGCTACAGAAAAAGCTTGTCTGCTGTGGGACTGTTGCGATGGTATCTGGGTGGAAGCATGTAGGAGTCACTTTATCTATTTATGTTCAGGTTTTACGCATATAACATTAATAGAGGTGGTTGGGTAAAGCTCAGTGCTTCTTGCTGTGTGTCAAGCATTTAGCTGCAGGCTTGTCTACCTTAAAGGCGGGGAGGGGGAAGAGAAGTATTTCTGAAAAAACCTAAATCTCTGCTCTCTAAAACTAAGTTGTTAAAGTACAATGTGAAGGTGTCTGGTGTAGCAGGAAGGAGAAGAACATCCTGAATTACTTAAGTAGCTCCTGTATGTACATACTAAGTAGCTTCTTGTATGTACATATTTACATGAAGTATTGCAGTAGTTTTTTTGAGCCGTATTTCTTACTCACTAGATTGAATTCCACCAAAGCAGAATACAGTGACATGATTGTAGATAGGACGTGGCGCTACATCCAAAATCACCTCTTTGATTTTAAATTATGTCTTGGCAGAAAACAAGTTATGGTGTGGTAAGATACTTTTCACCGCCTGAAATACAGGGGTATTTACCCTAGCCTGGGTATACCTAGCAGAGCCTGTCTGTTATTCCAAACTGGCAGATGTTCCCGGGATGTGAGCAATATGACAACACCAATAGGCTGAGTGTCCTAAAGCATTTTACCCGAAACAAATATATAGCTCGTGTGTATTCTCCAGGCAATGGCAGTTTCCAACAGTGGAAATTACAGTGGGGAAAAAGCCTGCCTCCCATTTCAAAATAACAAAGCCACACCTCCTCCAGACTTCTTCCAGCCTCCTTTTGAGGAGCAACCCGTATGCTAACATTAGTATAGTGGGTGGTTCTGTTCAAGTGAACAGTTTACTGCGTTGCCATTTTTTTCAACACAGTGAATTATATTTGCATAATGCTTGACTAACTTACTATCAAAATATTAGCTTGATATGACTCCGTACTGTATAAGTGGCTTACTACTGTATCTGTCTAGCGCAGCAGTATAATGAAAGTACTGACGGCAAGTTCTATCTCATATTGGCATTGTGCTACGCTAATACAATGGGACAGAAATTTGCTAAGACACTGTAAGGTATTAAAATATGAATATTTAATATTAACATAGAGAATATGAATGTTAATCTTGTCCATTGTAGTTGCTACATGCTGCCTTGGGGCATTAGGAAATAGTGTATTTCTGATTAATCCAGGACCCATTCCACATAAGCACATGTGCATAGTCCTGATAAGGTGAAAAAGTATGTCTTTCCATGTAAACATACTAGGAGTCCAAACTATAGAGTTATTGATAGCTTTGAGACTTTGATACTAACTCATTGACTTTTCTAATTGTGTGAAGAATAAATCTCTCCTTATTGACTCCACTGGAATTTATTGGCAATTTCTAGAACACTTTAAAAGTCTGTAAATCTGCGTTGTCGGTTGTGGCCGTGTTTTTCCTTCATAGAGAGGCCAGCCTGTACTTTGTCCTTTAAAACAGCACAACCAAGCAATACTTTTTGGATGTCAGCCTCCTCGAAGTGTAGGGCTGTTCTAATCTGAGATTTTGGCGTGGGAATGGCTGTTGCTGGTGGGGAGAATTTCTTCAAGTGTTCTGGCAAGAAGGTCGCCCTGTGAAGCCTCTTAGCACTTCCGCAGGAACCGTGTGAAACTCCGATTAGCACCAAGGATCAGCAGACATCACTTTTCAGTGTGTTTTGCCTACCAAGTAGCCACAGTGAGGCAAATGGAAAGCAAAGCTGAATTTGTATCCCTAGCAAATTTAATCTGTAAGGGGAGCTGCGAATGCTTTGCTGCTGCAAAACGGTAAGTTCTACAAAGTTGAAGTGATTCAAAAACATTTACCGCTTTCCAATCCTCCAGACCCGGTCATGGGCCAGTTCATCCCCCATTTAGAGCAGCGCAAGGACTCTTCCAGTAAGTGGGACTTGGAGAGGACGTGTGCGCTCAAGACTTTTCTCAGCTCTGTCCACGGACTTGCTCTTTGCTATGTTTTTAGTTAGACTGGCTTTCTAGCTGTCATGGTTTTCTGGCTGACAGAGGAGCAAAGATCTAGCCTGGGTACTATGTAGTATGAAGAACTAGCAAGAAGACTCTAAACGTCCAAGGGCAGAAACCCTTTCGGAATGTTTCATCCTTTCTAGGTAAGAGGGATATAACTTTATTTCATGGAGTCGCCTAATTTTTTCTCAAAGGCCTGAAAAAATTGGTAGAATATTTAATACCTTTCTGAATGTGCCTAGAAAATGGTACATGTTCGAAAAAGTTTCTGTAAAACTGTTTGCAGATTTGGGACTGAGATTAGCACTGACACCCACTGTAGCTGTGTATTAGCCACAGGATTAAAACTTCATCTCTTTTACATGTTTCCAAGGCAGCATTTCATGCAGAAACTCAGCACTTAGTGTTTTTCTCTGCAAACTAGCCAGCTGCTCTGAATTTCTAGTTATTTTGGTGAAGCAGCATACTGTGTCAGCTGAGATGTTTAAGATGAAGTTAGCCAAATAGTTTGGGGTGAGAAATTGTAGATGCCATATGGAAATTATATTTGTATTATCATAGAATGCATAGTTTTAATAATGAAATGCAGATATATCGTGAAACTGGTACATGTATAGATACACGAAACAGGATGCATATATACCAAGCTGTTTAATACAAAGTGATTTGTACATATGTATAATTAACATGAACACAAAAGGGCTCATGTGTAGTTAATATAAATACTAACTACAGAAGATGATGCGTATATGAAGCTCTTGTTTGTTTAGTACTGTGCCAGGCATAAATTATTTGAAATCTGATTGGCTTCTGAGTACCTCTGTGGGGAAAAACAGTTTAATAATAATAATGGTCTTTGACCGCCTTGAGAAAGTACTTGTCTCAAAGTAGTTCACAGTGAGAATTGAAGTGAAATCAGCAATGATAAGATCACCAGCTGGAATCTTCTGCTGCAATGGCAAAATTGAACATAACCAAGTTCAAAAGATGACCAGAGATGACTGAAAAAGGAGATTGTGAAGTTGGCAGCAGTAGCAACATTTTGATCAGCAGAGCATGCCGTGGCTTTGAAAGTTAAAAGGAGTAAATTAATAAAGAATATTTGATAAACAGCAAAAGGGAATTAATGTTGTCTTTTTTAAGAACAAGTAACATAGCTGTGACCTTATGTTGGTAAAAAGGATTGAACACTAGAGAGAGAGAGAAATTTAATTGACTTAGAGGCTAATTAGCACATGTATAAGCGAACCTGGAAGGTAACCTGGAAAGCTGGGAGACCAGTAGACATGATTGCAGAGAGGAGCCATCACTTGCAAAGTGTTAAAACTACTGATGCTATTTTACTGAGGTAACAAAGGCATTAAAAAAAAAATTAAGGATGTATATTGATATGTAATCTTGTATCTTTTTAAAGATTAGTAATTCAAAAACGTTTGATTTCTGTCTAACAGAGTTCATGAACATTTGTCCTTCATGGAAGACATGAGGCAGCAACAGCGTTGTAGGAAATCTGGGAAGGAAATCAGGCAGGTGGTTCTTCAGGGATGTGTCTCCTTTATTCACGAAGTTGCAAAGAGAAACTAGTGAGCGAACCTGTCAGCCTGAAGAGCCAGAAGTTGTATTTTGTTCATATGGAAATACTAATGGGGCCTGAGTCTAAGTCTTATCTTTGTAGACTCTCCTGAGGAAGAGAGGCATAAATTTAGGATGTATTATTAGATGCATCTATTGGAAAGAAGTGATGGTGGAGTCGAGGGAGGCGTATTCTCTCTCGGACTCAAAGGATGTGAGGATGAGATGGAGACACAAGGTGCTATGAACTATCACAGATGTTGGTTTAAAGGATTAGAAAACACACAAGAAATGCTTGGAGAGTCTGAATGCATAAAATTCCAAAATTGTGGGGAAGGGGGGAAAAGAAAGGAATGGGACTGAAGTTTTCTTAAGGCACTGATCAGAGCGCCTCTGCCTGTGGGTTGGGACATGAGAGTGACTAGAAACGATGGACCACTCGTCTTTTCTCTTACTTGTCAGGTTAACCTCCTCCTCCCCCCACCCCCAGGCTCTTACTGCCAAGTGATTTTTCAATGCATTTTAAAATTTGAAGACATGAAAGTCAGAGAACTTTGAAGTTCTCTGTCAAATTTGTGTTGAATTCATTAAAGAAAAAATAGGCTTTGAAACACATTATTTCAAAATATAGTGTTTTGTTTTTTCTTTTCAGAATTCCCATTTTGTTTCACAAGTTGCCTATATATAATTTTAAATTTGCAAAGAGAAAGATCAAGCAAAGTTAAGGATAGTGGTAATATAATCAAAATATTGTGGGGCAATCAAGTTATTACCTGTTAGCTGATTGACTGGGACTGTATGCTCACTTTTAACTTAGTCTAATTGGAAGGCGATGTAGTCTCAGTTACATTTCAGTGGAAAACATTTAAGCTAAATTGGATTTCACTGTGACTGAGAAAGGCTAAGAAGATATGCAAAGGCAAATACTGATAGGCTCAGCCAATGAAATGGGTATAACTCAGTCACGTGCCTAAGCCCAAATAAAATGTCTTGTATTCAGTAGCAGGACAGAAGCTTTTTTGATAAGTTGATTTAAAAAAATTTTTTTTTTTTTTGCACACTAACACTTACTACAAAATAGAGATGAATTTAGTACGCCTCTAGTTATTTCTAATGATTTCTGCTTACTGTACAATTGTATGAAGCCTCGGAAGAGATGAGCAATTTTTCAGGTATTTACTAGTGCAGTGGAGGTGCGCATAATTTTTTGGGATATTTTAAAATGAATGTTTTATTTAGAAAATTACATTCTTCAAAACTGTCTGTACAGGAGCAAGTCAAGTCTCAGATTTAATAACATGTAGCTTGTCTCATTAGAACAAAAATATTCTAGTAGTTGGGAGTGACTGTAGGTGATAAGATACTCTCTAAATCTTTTTCTTTTCTCCTTAACAAAACAAAACAAAAACCCTGTAGCCAGAAAAGAAGCAGCTTTCCCAGAAAGCTGCCTGCTGGTGTGGGACACTTGGCAAGTTTCTCACACCAGTAAATGGGTACCACTGCGAATTCAGTATCATTGCTGTAACAACCCCTCTAGCTCCACAGCCTCCTCTCCAGGGAGTCACTTAGTCGCTGCAGAGTCTTGCTCCCTTTTTTTTTTTTTTTTTTTTTCCCCCATTTCAGAACTATGAAAACTGTCCTACTCTCAGGTCCGTCTGGAGTAGCACTTCTAGCCTTTGGCTCTGTTTTAAGCTAGTCACCAAGGCTTAAGTGTGGTATATATGTTGCTCTGGGACTAGCCAAACAGATAAGGACTCAGGGAGGGGGAAAAACAATTTCCTGCCTTTTAGTTCCCTCAGCGCCAACCAAATTCACAAGTAACCTAACCTCTAGTATAAAATTTCTTGAAATGTTACTTTTTCACATTAGGTGGCTAGCTATCATTCAGACCTCAGCAATCTCTTGATACCCAGCCTGTAGTTTTTTTCAGTATACTTGGTAATTATCCTGCAAAAATTGACCTGCACTCTGGGTGGCAATCTGTTTCCCCAACTTTAAGCAATAGTTAAAAATATCTGCAAAGGTCAACAGGTATTTTTGCTGTTTTTTCAATATACATCTTTAATAAATGTGTTTAATATGTCTTTTCACAGCATTTTTGGGGTAAGTGAAGAAAAGGCAGGCCTTGAAGTTAATATTCAGGCAGACTCTGAAATTAATATTTAAACAGAACGCCACACCTGTGGGGAGGAAATACATGGAAGTGATGGGCAATTGCAGCTGAGCTAAGCTGAGAGACGCGGCTCGGGCAAGCGGCCTAGTGCTTCTCTGAATGCTGGGCTAGCCCTGGATTTCCAGGCTCTTACCTACCCTCCAGCTCCGTTTTTTCCGTGATCCACTCTTATGCCGAGAGACAGAGCTGCTGGCACAAATGCAGCTCTTTTCTCATGGTAGTTCACCTGTTCTCTGTTTCAGTACTCATAGACTTTGTGAACAGATGATTCTTCATCAGATAAATATCCCTATATGGTTTTCTCTGAGTGTTTTTTTTTTTTTTGCCTTGTTTTGGTCAGATGAGTTTGGCAAGCAGATATTCTTGCATGTGTGGCAGTTCCCACCTCCCTTCTGCCCCTTCCACTTCATTGGCACTTTTCCCATAATAATAGAGATATTGTGTTGCTGTTGGAGCAACAATCTAAAGGAAAAAAATCCACGCTACTGGTGCTGATTTTGATTTGGGGTTGCTTGGTTTTGAGGTGTGCGTCTTTGTTCTCTGCTTCATTCCTTTCAGTCTTTCACACTGACACAGCTTGCTGCAGATGTTGCCTCTAGGGCTCATTCCTTAATCGTTCCACACTTGAAGTTTTACCTTGTGCATCTACTGCTGTATGAAGCTTATTTTGGACTCGATGTTTTTATAGTTACGGTTGTTAGTGATACTTTCTTTAACTTTATAAGGCGTGTATTCAGCTGGTATGAATTAATATAACGCGTCTGACTTCCATGGATCTGTACAAGTTCCTACAACCACACATTTGGCCTAATGTTTCTTTGGCTTGGGACATGTTCCTCTGAGAATTCTTTAATTAACACCAAATTTTCATGAACCATTTCTCCTCCTCCTCCTGTTAATTGCTACTGCTGTGGTGCATGCAGGCAAGGAACATATCTGTGACTGGAGTCTTGTTCTGGATGACCTCAAACTTAAGTTTTGCTTTTTACACGGGACAAAGTATTGCAGGTGAAGAAAGATGCAGAGTCTTTTCAAACATGTCTCATTTATCATTGTAGCTTGTGTTGCCATATGGTTTTTATTTTTATTCTCACTTTCCAATAGTCTGATTATCCACCCCTAGTTAACCATTATAACGTTGTTAAATGAAGACAATAGAAATCATGGCGAATCTGGAAGCAATTAAGAGTAAAGGAGAAGAGAGTTGATCCATTTATTCTACCTTTTTGCATCTTTGTGCTTTAATGTTTCTAACATTTTGAAGTCTGTTGAAAAAGGCGTGTTAACCATTCTCTTTTTGACTATTGCACATGAGATGGCTTAACTAATAGCAACTCAATTCCTAAGTGTTTGTTTAGTGATTCAGTTCTGTAGTTAGCAGTTTGTTTTCTAAGATGAGTTCTTAACATATCAGGTGAGTAGTAATGTCAGTTCCATAGGCAAATCTGAACTCTCCTTCTGCCCATAAAGTATGTATCACCAAAGAGCTAGGGTGTTGCACATATGGAATGTCTGACCTGACCAACTTCTTGTTAAATTGCATGAGTGTTTGTTTTTTAATCATTTGCTGATCTGAGTTTATCCAATTCAGTCATCAAGTTTATTCTCTTCTTTTTAGTGGTTGCATATACTTATACTTGCGTATGAGTCGCTTGTTGTTAATAATGAGATGTGTGCAGTACAGAGATGGATGCTTTTAGAATTGTTCTTTAGAAGTGGATGATTCTCAGCTGTGTTATTTAAACTTACCCTAATCCTTGCAGTACTTATCTTTCGGTTTAGTGTTATTTCAAAAACCCGTCACTGCACGCTGAGAAAGAAAACCTTAAGAGGTAAACTGTTTTGATGTTGCAAGAGATTGATGCTATTCTAACATATAAAACTTGGAAAATCCTGATTAAGTGATCTGATGTGTTTAGAAATGACTTGAAGTTTATGTGGAAATAGAATTTTTTTAATGTGCAATTCAGTGTACTTTTGACCTTTTCTTGTTGATTTGGAGTGATACCATCGTTTGAACTGGTTTTACTGGGGGGATTGTATGGACCAGCATCTCTGCTGCAGTTTAGCAAATGCTGCTTCTTGCAGAGCAGTAGTCCCTGTGTTACTAGGTTCTTAGGTACTTCCACTACAAGCTACTTCTGTCTTCAGGTAGGAAGAAAGCAACAGCGATTAGAGCTAGAAAAGACCCATTAGGTCATTCCCTTTTTTCCGTTTTGCCAGAGTGGGATTGTTCCCTACTGTAAGTAAGAGTGTTTTACCAGCTTGCTTTGCCTTATGGCAAAGCTGTCACCGTCTCTCTTGGTATCTCGCTCTGATAAAGGGTGGAGAGCAAGTATAAAAAGCCTGTGGACTTTGTGGAATTGGAGGACCAAATCACAGCTAAGGAGTAAGGTCTGCCATGTAAGAGAAGGCAGGTAACTGCCAGGTACTCCTAAAGAGGAAGCTCAGAGTAAGGTGTCAGTGAGACAAAGCATCTTGTACAATAGGTCAAAACCCTGCTTTTCTGTTTTATAGGCCCCTAGTGTTTTTCAGTTGAAACCACTGTCACTGTAAAATGAAGGTTCAGGTTCGTGGAGACATTTAACGAGTTCATATCAGGTTTGTCAAACTGTCAGCAAGGGAAAAGGGAAGCGTTAAAAACCCCTCCGTGCTTGGTTTCAACCTTTTCAAAACAAAATGGTATCATCTCAATTGAAAAACAAGGCTTCTTTTCACAATTCATCTGTTTCAAGTAAAAATGAAATAAAGGCTTAAAAAAGAAAAGCTTAGGAACAAAATGGAGCTCTCGATTTAACCCAAAACACATTTTCAACTGTTGGTTGTGGAACTGGGTTCAAACAGGACGATTGACTGTTCACACAGCTCTGGTATAAAGACCAACTTCAGTAGGGGGTTGTATTGCAGAGCCAATGATGCAAGGTCTCTCTGCTTCCCTCCCCCCAGACACAGTTGATGTATTCCATAGCTTCAGTCTGCCTAAGCCGTGAGCCGTAGGGTTGCTTCTCGCTCACGTGAGGAAGCCTGCAGATGCTTCACTGTAGAGATTTACAGCCACCTTAAACGTCCTCTATTAAGTCCGTGCATGATGCTAACAAAACCACATAAAATGACTCTAAGCTTTAGTGAAAAAATAAATATCCAGCTCAAATATGTTCTTCGTGTTTATCCCACGTTCTGTTTATTTCCTCTCGTCCCCCAAATCTGTTACTCTCTGAATGTACTGCTTTTTAAATATTTGTACGTGAGCATCGATCGCCTTCTCCCTAGGTAATCATTAGCCAAGCTAGCTATTTTAATTTTGTTAACCTCTCCTCCTACGTTAGGCCCTCTGCCTTGACCATGTTTTTTATTCTTCAGTGACTTCCTTCTTTGAGTTATTCTCAGAGACACCCCAACAGACTTTAAGTTCAGCTGTCCTTGTAAATATGAACTGATTGTCATGGCAGTGGACATCTCTCGTTGAACTTCAGACTTGAGAATAGAGATTAAAGACGAGTTGTGTTACTATTCTTTCCCCTGCTGAAAGTAGGGGGATGCTGCCAGTCTTTCCTGTGGCTCGTAAGCTAAACTTCTCCTCAGCTGATACTTTTAAGATTGATCCAGTAAGCTGTTGTGCTGAGGGCTCAAATGCTGTGTTCTCTCCGTTTCCCAGATTCACGCATCTGGTCTCCTTTGGAGAGAATTTAGAAAGTCTTTCTGTGTTTTTCTGACAAAATATGCAACTTCTCTATGAGATGCACTGGCCCTGTTCATCTCACAGGTTGTTTTGGAGTACCCTCAGGGGGTATGCATATGCAGAGCTATCTTAGGAGGTGCATGTATTAGGAGGAAAGAAAGGGTCTTAAATCAAAATCTGTCAAGTTAGTAATTCTGAAGAAAGTGGAATTTAGAGTTCTAATTTTGATGCAATTCACTGGAGATACTTGTCTTCCTTCCTCTGGCTCCGATTATCTTAATTCTAGAAAAAGCCTTAAAATATTTGCAGTAATTGCTAAAAACAGTTAATTCTAGAGAATGCATCTAAATAATTTCAGAGATCTGGTAAGTATTTTTAATCTTGATCTAATTCAGACCTATATGTTTAAAAAAAAAAAAGAAAAGCAACAGAGAAAGATCTTAGTGTTTTCTATCATGACCAAGATTAGAAAACTTATACCTTCAGCATGTGTATCAAAGTATGGGTATATTGCAGCACAAATTTCACTACGCTTAGCATAGAGAACAAAACCTTTTTTGCTCCTGATGCCAATCAGTGACCCAGGCATAGGGACGGGAAGGTTATTTTTCTACTGCACTGATCCTTTGTTTAAGCAGGTGTAGAGGCCTGGGCTACATACTCTGCCAAACTGTAGATCTTGCTTCCCAAAACAGAGCTGATTTTTTGTAATGTAAGATCTTCAAAAATAAAGCTGGAAATACTAGCGGAGGCATCTGATGAAGAAATCAATGACTGATTAAATGAAGGGGACATCAGTATCTCCCTTTCCACAAAATTAAGCACTTACTGCTTTGGCGTGTTCGGTGGGTGCGAGAGTTGGAGCACTTGGTGGTTACAAGAGCTGTGCTAACATTGATCATACCTTATGCCAGATTGTCTGGCTGTGACCTATTTCATTGCAACTGTTGCATGTGCTGTGCCAACCCTTTAAAGTAAGAAGCAAGCACATGATGAGTTGTTGGTTATTACCTTGAAGCTCTGTCTGAGTCTAATTGATCTGTGCTCATGATGTATGTTGATGCCTGACAAAAACTCGCAGTAGCAGACTGCCGAGGGCTGGAGCCTTCCAGCCTGTGGCTGTCCCATCTCATGACACGCTGCAGCTGATCCAGCACTGAACAGTGTTCGTCTCCCATGCGACCTTGCAAACAAGAAAGAGGGGGAAAAGTGCAGGGAGTGAAGCATATATTAAGTAGCTGTCAGAAAGCTCACTGCGGTGGAGACTGGGACCCCCGATCTCTTTGCAGCGGCAGCCCCAGCACTGTAAGATCATGGTCACAGCCCAATTAATGCTTACTAACTCCACTCAAAGGGCAGAGTCTGATAGCCCACTCTGACTACGACCCTTTTGGGAAAAGTAGAGAGGATAACTCGATTCAGATCTTCTGACTAAATGCTCTTATCAGTGAGCAGAGCCTGTGTGGGAAGGGTAGGGGAGGCCGTTAGAAAGATTGGCTTCAGGGAAAGGATCAGAGAGGCAGCTTCACCCTCCTCTTCCTTTAGCTGCCTCTGAAAAATGCCCTTTGTTTTTTTGAAAGAAAAGAAAATGAGTTCTAAAAAAGGTATGGAGTTGTGCCTCATGAGTGGAGGGAACTGTCTCCTCATCTTTCAGAGGAAGGCACAAACCACCCAGAAAAGTGGTATTTAAGAGCTAGCCTTCCTGGTGACGGTTCCTAGTAGCTGGCTCAAAGAGCTCACTGCTCGGGACACTGGCTTTGAGGCAGGCTCTCCTTGTGGGTTTATAACACTACCTCTGCATTGTAAAGGAATCATAGGCATCTGAACGCCCAGCATCTGTTTCCGCTATTAGCGCGAAGCTCCTAGAGCGCTGGAGCATTTAGCTTTTAAGACGCAACCCTTTTGTAGATGCAGCTTCTCAGGACCTCTGAACGTGAAACAGGGAAAAGATGGCAGGGAACTACAGAGTTTTTATTTATTTAATATGAACAAGACACGTGGAGCCATGAAAGGGCAGGCACCCCTGTGCTCTCCATGTTGCAGGAACTTGTGTTTCTCGCTGTTGTTCTGCTGTGGTTAGAAATGCAAGCACGTGTGTCACATAGCACATGCATGGTGAATCTCATGAGAGGGTCATGTTGCAGCTACTTTACTGGTGCGAAACAGATGGTACATGCCATTCGATGCATCTTTGCACATGCACGAGCTCCAACAGGCCTGAGATGCCTCGACTTCGCCATCTCAGTCTATGCCCTATTGTTTCTCTGGAACTTTTAAATGCTGCAGCATCTCTTGTTCTGAACAGGCTTCTGAATCGATGGGAATCCTGCGCAAACGCACTGCACCAAGAAAGGGGATATGGGATGATAAAACAACCTTGGTCTTTCTGTTTTATGGTATACTAAGTATCAAAATGCAGTAGTTGTGAGAGTTTAAAAAATTGCCATTGTAGCACTTTGCAATGCAGAAAGTGAGGCTAGTGACTGCATATGAGCTCTCATTCGATCACGGTCTGGTTCATTATTTTTGCATTTGGAACACAGAAAATGTATTCTCGACTGTGGAGAATGTTTCAAGGATAAATAGTTTCCAGAGACAGCCCATTGCAGTATTGCAGACTTCTATGACTGCTAACATCAGAAGCCTCTTCAGAAATAGTCAACTAGCCGTAGGTCTAATTGCCACAGCTGAAAATAACTGTAATTTAAAACGTGACACAGATGGATCCAGAGCGTAGACACCACAACATGTCTGTGCAATCTTTTAGAAATTTAGCAATCATGTACTAACACCACTTTTGGAATCAGAGAGATAAACCCTTTTCAGCAGGGCAAGGCACACGTAGGTTTCCTGCATTTCAGTTGCAATTTCTGCGAGCTAGATTGCCAAGGAAAACACTTTTATTTGTTCCCGGCTACGCAAAAACATAGATCCATGGGAAAACGAGTGTGCAAAAGGTGTTGTCAGCAGCAACCCTCTATTTGCCTATAGATGTTTCTTCTTTTTCCGTGACGGTAAGAAACTGAAATGTAAGGCTGAAGAGGGGAGGGAGGGAAACACTTTCAGGAGGTGATATAGCTTGTCTCTGCACTCTGGGGTAGGATTAGATGCCTGTGAGCAGGTTCTTGCCTAATCTGTTTTTGAAAATCTCAAATGTGGGTTTTTACAATACCACCTTAGGTAGTCTTTTCTAGCATTAATTATCCTTACAATTGCAAAGCTTTCTAGTATCTAGCCTCAATCCTCTTTACTACCCATTAAGCTGATTACTAAGTTGTCCTACCCCCATAATAATACCACTCTAAATATAGCACTAAACATAACCCACTTTAAAGTTTCACATGAAGCAGGTGTGGCAGGCAGAACCATTTTTCTACTGCATTCCCCAAGCTAATTAGTAATTAAGATTTGTACCTGTATTATCAGTATTAAAAATGATTCAGACATAATATGTGGTGTGACAAAAAGAGATAATTCAGGAAATAAGACTTTGAAGTACAGCATCTGTTTTGTTCTTCCCACTAGACAAAAATTCCCCTTAGCTCTCTTTTTGTTGAAGAAATATAATGAACGGCCTACATGCATATCTGATTTTTGTTAGAAAATAGCACAAAGGTTCTGGAGAGCATTTTCACCCTATCTTCAGAATTTATGGATAGATTATCTTAACAGTCATCCAGGGAACAAACTAAAAAGAAAAGCTTAGTCTCCTAGCCCTGCAAGCAGAATGCAGATTTTAATGTTGCCCATGTTAGACCAAGATACTGATGCTAAAACAACATAGCATTAAGCTGAACACTTAGAGTCCTGGAGTGGCTATTGACTATTTGCAGCCTCTTGAGAAAAACGCAAGTTCACCTTCTTGTGCTACTCTCGGCTGTCTGAAGATGAAGTCTTCCACATAGGAGTTCCTGTCTTGAAACGCTGAGATGTGTAAGAATATAGGCTTTGCAAATGGGAAAGGTAAGGATGTTTTATCCCACTGTCCTGTTTCAGGTAAACTATGGGTGACCTGGCAGCTGTTCTGCAGGACATATTGTTTTTATCTCTGAAATTGTGGCTTTTGTTGTTCTGTGCCAGCGATGTCGCCGTCTTGGGGTTTGCTGGTGACATGACGGATTTATAGCTGGAAACAGATGTTCCTTGTTCATTAATAGCTGTGGAAGAGTTATGTGTAGTGGAGAAATTGCAGAATTATCTCCATGTAGTGGGAATTCGATCCATTATTATTAGAAATATACACTAGCTACGTATGGTGTCTGTGCTTCATAAATTCAGGAGCTATTGAAAATCAGTATCGGTTTGAAATTTTCACTTGAAAAAAAAACTTCAAAGAAAAAGCTTCAAGTTAACTTCTTTTCATCTTTTCTCTTTTTGTGAGCTAGTGGTCTTTAATCCATCCTGAAAAAGACAAAGGTGAAATAATTGCTGCACCGAAGCTCCAATTATTTTTTTTCCCTAGTTCATCATGAAAATACGATGGTATGTAAAAAATGATAAAATTAACTTTTTTCTTTTATTTCATCTAATGAAATGATGCTTCTCTTGCACTGAACTAGTCGTGAAGCAGACTGAAAAAAAAGATGGACTATTTGCTGTATAGACTTAGGAAGAAATGTGAAAGTTAAATGTTCTAACTAGCAAAAGAAAAGAAATTTTAATACCATCTTTCCTGGAAGAGAAACTTGGGGCTGCGGTGGGGGAGTTATTTCCTTGAGATGACTGTTTTCAAGGTGGCTCCTCCATTTTTATTTTATTGGCTTTACGTGCTTTCCCTATGAGAGAGAGGAAAAAAAAAAAAACAAAACCTTTCCTACTGTTGAATTTCCTGCAACTTCACATGAATTTTCCCTCTGCAGCGTCTTGCAGTGATAAATTTGGCACTCCAAGATAAAGTCATTGCCTTGAGAAAAAAACACATAAACAAGCCTTAGTAACATCATCTGGGTTTCTCCCCAAAAAGGGAACCAATTCAGTGCTACACATAATGTAATAATTTCTCTAAGTGGAACGTTTACTAGATGTCTTGTGGGGGGAGGAGGGGGGGAAGCAGCTAATGAAATCAAAGCCTCTTGCATCCAAGTCAATCTAACTGAACCAATCCAAGGTAACTTCTGACCTGAAATGTGCATTCTGAAGCTCAAAGAGGTGGATGGGGGACCTTGGTGAAATAGTGTTGTGGTTTGAGTGTAAGGAAGCTTTGCAGGGGCAGAATTCCCTGCTCTAACGCTGCTTGTCACAGGGGATGACTTAGCACCCATGGGCACTGCATACTGGGGCTGGATTTGGCCAGGGTGACATACTTTACAGTGTTGGGGAGAA
Organism: Struthio camelus; assembly: GCF_040807025.1. NCBI lineage: Eukaryota > Metazoa > Chordata > Aves > Struthioniformes > Struthionidae > Struthio > Struthio camelus. The sequence goes on from NC_090981.1 coordinate 23,801,689, forward strand.
GCTGGGATAGATCCTTGCCTATCCCCGTGCATGTTTTGCTGGCAGTCAGCAGACTAGACTCGCTTGTAAGGTCACCAGTTAAATGTTTGGACTACCTAGGGTTACGTTCAATGGTGAGAGACCAGTAGGAGATGGGCAAAGAGAACGCTTAGTTGCTTACAGTAGGATGGATAATGCCTTCAAAACCAGCGTTAAGAGTGGTCTTACTGCTGCACAAAAGTAGGAGGCTGTTTTTATCCTGACCCTAGCCATGTCTTCAACTAGGCTGTGCCTGCCCTTTCAGGGTAAATATAGCACCAGGGGCTGTATTAGTCCCTCTATTTTAGCTCAGCAGACCAAATTCATTCCTGAATAGACTGTTTTCTGATGAAGTATCATAGATTTATTTCCAGTGCTGTATGGAGATGAGTTTTAGCTCAGCAACACCTAGCTGGTAGCTGTCTTTTGAATAAGTGTTTTGGAGGGGTGGTGCATATAAAAGCTTTTCACTCTCCCTTTTAACGTAAAGAATCAAGATATTGTCCTAAAAGCATAAATCTTGCCTAAATAAACATATCATTCTAGCTGGCCAGACAATTTTCAAAACGTTTCAGGAAAACGGACAATCTGAGCTAGGCTAGGACTTGAGCATTGTAGCACTGTTGGTATATTCATTTATTTTTACCCTTAATGTGTGCGTTTGAAAAGAGACTGTATATATGAGAGGGAAACTGGCATCTTTTTAATTATTTTACCTTCCAGAGTTCTTCCTAGTGGAGTTCTTCCTTTTTTCTTTCTTTCTTTCTTTTTTTTTTTTTTAAAGATTTTAAACATTGCTGGTTCATCCCTTTATTTATTTAAGAACATATTTATCTGCTCTTTAGGAAGTTTCTCAGATGTCAGGCTTTTATTTGAACTTGGGATTGCTAATGACTACAAATGTCAACATTATTTTGAAGAACCCTCTTCCCCTTCCTTCCAGCTTGCTGTGGAGATAAGTGCAGGACTCTAATAAATGTGCTTACTAGACTTTTGGATGGTAGGCAGTCTGCAACCTATTTGTCCTTTGGCCCTCATACTGAGTGATGGTCTGGTTTCTGGGCTGACCATGTTTAATCCAGACTTGAGCTTAGAGAAATTCCACTTTCAAGGAAGTGAATGCTGACTGCCTTCTGCTAGCTGCTTACGCTTATGTTTTTTGCTTATGCTTTCCATTCCCAAAGATAAAAATCTTGTTTAAGCTCTTTAATAGGCTCTTCTTTCTCTCCACACTTTCATTCTTGCTCTTTTCAGGCATTATTTATGTTGTAGTTCTTCATTTTACTTTACACATTTTAACTTTACTTTACTTTACACTCGCAGAAATTCCATCAGAATTGTGGCATTAATAAATGCCCTTGTGATTAGTTTGTGATGTGTATGCAGGCGTCCATGTGGCTCTCTTCATGAATAAATGATCTGTGGTCTGTTAGGTAAGGCATATTATTAGGTACTGCAGGTGTGATGTTATTCAGCCATTTCTGAGAGTGGGGAGGGAGGTTTTTTGCCTTTTTTTGTTACGTGATCTTTGTTAACATATTACATCTTTCTTCAAAAAAAAAACCTATAAGCGCCATTGTCATAGTTTCATTTAAGGGACAAATTCTGTTTCCCTTGCTCAAAAAGAACAATTTCCTCACTTTCAAACAATTCAGTGAGATTATCCTGGAAATTGAATAACGCTGACCTGAGTAAAGGAGCAAAACCTGAACAACCAGATTGGGCTGTGGATATGAAATGGGAACTTCACAAGACTGCAGAGAGAAGACTGTTCCAACTTGTAATGCTTGAAGTCCACTGATAGCTTGGTCAGCCAAGTCTCTTCCTTAAAGTGAGAGCTGTGCATGATTTGAAAAAAATGGCAGACTGCAAAATATTCCTTTTAAACGAAAGGGAACAGGAGGGGAGACCTGCCGTCTCCACCCGTTTGGCGAGTAGTTTGCAGAGCACAATGTTCTCTTGAGATATTTTTTTTTTTTTTTTAAACCCACGGCTGTCAGCTAACCATCACCACCTAGCTGTGATGCACCCTTTACCACTGAAATGACCATAAGCTGTTGGAAACGTAGCTGCAGGGTACTCTCTGGCGAGCTTCCCAGTTGCCTCTGCCATCTGTCTGAAATTCAACCCAACGGAAACAGGAGGCTAGCTCAAAAAGACAGTAGTGGCCTGTATTTTAAGCTGTTGGTTATATTATTAACCAGCAGGTCTGTAAACCATAGAAATAGTCCTAAGGAGCAAAAATCCACAGCCAGATCGTGCTTTTGATCTAAACTTTTCCAATTTTAAAAATGTTCCAATCTGTGGTTTTGATTTGGCTCCAGCTGAAATAAACAGAGATTTAATGATAATCCCAAATGCTAACTGAATATCTGTTTTAGTAGTAACAACAAACGTTTTACTGGAGCTGTTCAAGCAGCAAAATACGTGATTTGCTTGATGTGAGAGAGCGTGATTTGCTGTGTTTTGTGGTATTCATTCATTGTTTGTGAGCGCTCTGCTAGCGGACACCTGTCTGTGAAACATTCAGAATTTTCCTGCTTTTGTGTCCAGCTTAGTGTTAATTAGTGGGTGGTTGATCCAAATTCATAGCAGAAATTATATGCTGCTTTTTAGAATATATAAAGTTTGGGAGAAGAAATGGTAGCATGTGACTTATGTTCAGAAATAGAGCATGGTGAGAAGTTATTTTCTCAAAAATGTGCTAAATATTTCCAAAAGAACACAATTAGAAGGACGTGGTGACTGGCTAGGAAATGAGTCACTGACTGGCCTGCTGCAAGTAACCATTGAGATCAAATTCTATCTTAAACTTTCATTTTTTTTCTGATATAATGTAAAGTGATCTTTTTGAGAAATGATAGAAATTATGGATAAACTACTCATAAAATAAGCTTTAAAATTAAAGAAAAGGAGACAGCTTTGTGTAACAGCTACAAATGTGACAGATTTGAATTTCACCATCAGGAGAAAAGGAGAAAGCTGTTTTGCAAAATGCAGACCAGCACCACTCCTACTTTGTGTATTTTTCTAAAGCAAGAGGAGGAGAACAGAAAAATTTTATCATTTCTCTTGAATTTTTAGCATGACTGCCAAAGACAGAAAGGATAATATTTTACGTGATGTACATACAGCCTCAGTAGAATGAATGAGAACATTGTCTTCTGTATATGAAAATGAGAGCAAGTATAGACTTGTTCTACTGGTTGAAGGGCTCCCAATCCACTTACGTATTTCCTATAAAAGTGATAGTAGTACAGGACTGGATTAGGAATGCTTTACAGAGCAAAGAGGATACTTTCTTTCTGCAGAAGACTTGAATTCAAGTACAGTTTTACAGGATAGAGGTATTTATTTTTTATGTATTCATTTCTGCTCTTTGAACATCTCTCTAATGTTTGTTCGTGTGGTTCTTAATGGCCATGTTTTAGTTGCAAAACATCTGTGGATAGGCTGAAGGATTTTCCTGCTCACCTGGTTTTGCTGCATAGCCGTTATGCACTGTTTTATGCTATTTTTGTGTTTTAGAAGGGCTCTCTGAAAATGGTGTTCCGGTGGTATAATCCTGGCAATAATTTGAGCTCTATGAATTCCCTTCTCAAAATATTTAATTTGCTTGGCCTTATACTTCTTGAAACTGCTTTCTGTTTTCAGCTGTGCAGTACGTGTTACCACCTATTGCACCAGAGAAGTACGCTGTTTTGACTGTGAACTCTCCTAGCTGCAGAGATGTAAGCATAATGCAGTCACCTTTTTCCACGGTACTTCTCAGAAAGTTGGTAAGTTGATATTTGTGGAGAAGGCCGTGTGAGGATGAGCATTTTCATGCACGTCAGTCCTTGTCTTTCATGAATCTGTCAACAGTAAAAACCAGTCTGGCTCGACAGGTTGATTCTGCACAGCAGCACTGGAACGTTACCTTGCTGGCCTTGACAAAAGCTCATGGAGAAATACAGATTTTTTTTTTTTTTTTTTGGAAGATACGTCATTGGCACAATAGGTGTCTGTACCTATGTAACAGAGTAAGTGACTTTCCTAATCCAAATTTCTTTTTAATATTGTATGAAAGTAAAATGTAGAGAGGGATACCTATGCTCTTCCTGCTTGAAGTGTTTTGGTTGTGGTAGAATATTTTGGTTGAACGGTAGGCTATTTAATTCTCAAGTGTATCTCATTTCAAATGGTGACCCTCCTCTCAGTTACCCCACTTTACAAATGTCCAATGTCCCTCTTGTTCATTGTCAGAAATTGCATATATTGGGAAAGGTGGCTTCAGAAGTAGGGAGAATGTAAATGCGTTTTAATTTCTTATGTAAATACGTTGTCTCCCCCAACCCGTGTCATGCCCCACGCTTGGGCTTTTGCAGGTTAATTGGCTTGTCGAGGTAATCTGACTCTAAAGAGGACAATCAAACAAAGAAAGAATGGAAGAACAGGAAAAGTCCCATAACAGCAAAAGAGAACATCTGGCAATAGCAGGCAGTGTTTTGGCATATAAGTCATATGCATCTTTCAAGCAAAGAGGAAGGTAACTAGTGTAGGCTCCAACCTCTGTGGGGATGGTGGTCATAACCAGTATTCCGGGCTGCAAGGACCCTGCAGAGAGTCATGACAAAAATGATGCCTGGCTGCAGAGGGCAGATTGCCTTCAAGCTCGGATCACCGAGTACCTATTTCAAGAGCTATTTCTGCAAAAGGACTAATGTGAGTGTTTCACCCAGGATGATATCTCCATGTATTGCTATATGGGCACTTGGTATTAGGAGTCTACACTTGTTTTACAAAACAGCCAGAAGCCTGTTTAATTGAAATATCATATGAGGCCCTCTGAAAGTATGCAGCACCTGTCACCTGCTGAGAGAAATTGACTCCCCAGGGCTCCAAAAATATTGCAAATGAGGATGCTGTCACAAGAGAGTGATTTTGTAGACCGTCGTTAAATGGAGATACAGGTTGGGTCTGACTTAGTTTCCCATGTTTGGTACCAGGAAGTGTAAAATATATTGCTTCCCATTTTTTTTAATATACTTTATTCGCCAAGATAAGTAGCTAGGGAGTGAAACACAATTCAGATAAACAAGAAGTAAAAGGATCTATGCTAATATTCAGTCTTAGCAATCCGTTTGTCAATTTTATTAAGGCACATGGTTTAATACAGTAATTACATACTGAATCTTGGTAGCCATCTAGAAAAGTAACTGAGCTATAAGGGGCAGAAGTTAAATATATATATATATATATATATATAAAAACACCATTACATTCACATCTATATATGGGAAGAACTTTACCATTTTCAGTGACAGTACTGTTGTAGCTGTGATGATCTAAGGATAGAAATAGGAAAAAATGTGTGTGAGAAGATAATGGCTTTTGTTACATACACTGAAACAATTCATCAAAAATACAGAGGAGTGAAAAAAAGAACTGTTGCTTGTATATTTTTTTCCAGCGTCACCTGAGATGATAAAAGATAATATCTTGCTTTCTTTTTCAGTTCAGTTACACTCAAATGCATTGTGTGGATTCTAAACATATCAACCCTCTCAGGTTTGAATATAGATATACATCGTTTGCTAGCCATGGATTGAATTAGAAAAAAAGTAAGTGCAAACTTGATTGGTTAGAAGCAGCCAACTATTAATAAAAAAGAAAAGAGAAACAAAAATAGGATGGTTGTAGGCTGTGTGAAGCATCCTAGGCAGAAATGATGTGCCCTATTAGGTTATGCACAGGGTGGAGGATGGGTGGATTTAAGGAAGATGGAAGTTGTGACCTTATGCAGCTTTGGGAAGATGTTATGTGATTGAAGAGATCATCAACATTTTATAGATTAAGATGTTTTCGTGTGACTAGAGTTGCTGGCTTAGCTGAGCATTGCTTGCTCGTGGTTCTCGTGCTCTCCAATGACCAAAGTAGAGGATGGAGGAAGCGAACATCTCTGTCAGGCTGGGGCATCAGTAGGTAAACATTGTGAATCAGTGGGAAACAAGTATGTTTCCTTTTTTCAGCTGCTTAAAATAACAGCCTGGCTGGTTCACCCACATTGCAACTCCTACCCAAAAGTCTTTGGTAAATCATGATTTCTCAAGTAGTAAATAGTTGAGACTTCCATTGAGGAAATATGCATTCACATACATGCGCGCACCTACACACAGGCATTTACTTATTCCCCAGACAGATTTTTATAATTCACACTTTTTGTCTTGACATCCAGCAGCTTTGAGTAGTATTTTTTAAATATTCACGTACTAATAAACTTCACCCTTTTATTTTCTCCTGAGATCGCAATATGGATGTTCAGATTCTAAACGTAGGCCTGTCTCATTCAGTGTTTAGGTGGTTCCTCCATGTTGTCTGTCATCCATATAGATACAGCTGTGTCAATATAGTGTATAGTCTGTGATTTTCATTTAAGGAAATCAGTTTATCTTTTAAACTGACAACTGTGTAATAATGTTCCTGTTTTCTCTGTGTATATTAGGAATATGCTGGCATTTCTCTTTTTTCAAAGCCTTGGAACACCTAAGTTTTTACACAGACAGACCAAACATGCTCAGATAACACTTTATGAAATTATTGGTCATGATGGACAAACCAGAGAGTCTTATTTTTGCTGAAGCAGCTATAATGCATGCATATGTTATGATCTGTACTCTGCTCTTATGTGGATGACCATGGGTTGATAATCTTGCTTACTTTCAGTAAATGGCAGTTGTACCTTTGCAGCCCACCTAGAAATTAGAGTTGCCTGTGGATTAAATGTGATGAAGAAAATGATAATTTGGAACTATTTTCTAATCTCAGTTGTGAATACAGACCAATATCTGAACATCTCTTTTTAGAGAGAGCTGTTGCATATGGATAAAATCACAGATTGAGAGCTGGAGTCTCAAAATTCTGATTCTAATCAAAAGAGAATATTTGTAATTTTGAAAGGGTGCTCTTAGAGAGGCTTGAGAATGGATTTGCATCAGAAACTATGTAGATATTCTACAGCATCAATATCTGATTTTTCAATATCAAATATCAAAAATCAATATCAAATTTCTGATTTTGGGGGGGGGGGGAGAGAAAACCTGAAAACAGTGCCAAGATGTCACAGTTCAATCAGAATAAAAAGATTGAGAGAAACATAAGGTCATCCTTAGAGTAAGTGATATTTGCCTTGTGGGGACGTTTGGTTCAAAATGCCCATTATGGTGGGTAAGTATTTTCCCTAAATGTTCTCTCCAGTGCCAACTTCAAAGTCTCCCACACATAATTCCTTGGTTCACTGAAATACTGGAATCTGTTTCTACCTGTTTTTATTTATGATACCTTCTCTTAGTTAAATCTCCTTCTGTTTTATTGAAGTTGTATGTTACCCTTTAGCAAAAGTCAAGTTTGATTCATTCAGCACTTCCAGAAAGAGAATTGAAGTGATAGCACTTCATGGGTTATAAAGCATCCAGAAAATGTCAAAATTTGGCAAGATAATGTCTCCCATTTCCTCCTATAATTCACTTTGATCTTTGACCGAGGTCAAACGTTTGCTGCCTCTTTCAGTGTGTAGGAGTTGGAGGGCCCTGGCTGATTGTCTTATGCTCAGTCTAAAATTGAATGAGGTGATGTTGGCCCACAAGTGGGTGAAATTACACGGATATTGGCTTTCCATTTGTCTGAGGGCACATTTTTTTTCCCCTGAAGTGGGGAAATCCCAAAGTAATCCCAAAGTGTTCTGGATGTCTTCTGGCTCCTGGTATTCTCAGATAGGATTTGTTTTGCATTGTATTTATGTGCCTTTTTGCATCTTTAGATAATTCTAAGACTTGATTCTTTTCTCCAAATCTAAGCAGAGGGGCCTGTGGTTTGGTCACTTCCAGAGGAGATTGTTACAAATCCCTCTACCTAGTGCTGCCTAGAAACTCTTTACTATTTCAAAGCCAGGACAGGCCAAAAGAGTGTTGTTTTGGGGGGTTTTTTGGTTTTTTGGTTTTTTGTTTTTTTTTCTCCTGTGCCCAACTCTCAGGTTGCTGCTAAATTAGTTTAGGCATCAATTCAAGGTGCTGATCCACATCTCTCCAGCTCTTCTTGCTAATATCTGTCTTTCCTCTCCTGAAGGAAGACTTCGCTTTCAGCTCCATGAGTGGAATTAGCGGGGACAAGAGCGCTCGGCTGTGAGAGCCCTTGACTGTGGTTTTTGCTGCAGCTGGAGCACTGCCTGAGCCAGGGTGGACTCCTGGAGGGTAGGATCGAAGGCTCATCCCTTTGTTCTGTCTTTCCCCAGCTTGGACTGAACACTGCTATGGACACTATCTTTTTATTTTATTTATTTTTTTTTTTTTTTGAATGAGCTGCCACTCGATAGGAGCATATGCTGAACTTTACTTTTGTGTATGACGTGCAACTGTGCTGATAGCCATCATAGAGAGGAAGAGAGGAAGCACATTGCAGGACTTCTGCTTAGTTATGCTGCATTTGGAGACTTACTTGGAACAATGGTAAATGCCTGATATGTTCATATGACAACAACAATCATTAAGCATTTGTCACGTGATTTATGAACAGTGAGTGCTTGAAAACGGACTAAGTTCTGCAGGTGTAAGTAAAAATCAATGCCCTCTTTTTGACAGCTGTTGTATTGATTGCGGTTGCTAAACGTGTGTTTGTAACTCCATCAAGCAGAGATCACAACAAGCTTTGGATGATCTTTGCAAGCTTCTTAAGGTAGTATTTTTCAAGTCTGTCAGCGTTTCAGAGGATGACGGAGGTTGGGATGGAAGGCTGATAGAAAGAGAACAATGTGGAAAGGGGGATAAAAGAATGCAATCAGAGAGGAGCATTAAGAAGAAAAGCTAGGGAGTGTTACAGAAGGACAGGGATGGAAAGTAGGGAAAAGGAAAGGATATTGGCTGAAGAAGGAAGATGACATAGATTATGCAAAGGGCCCTGGCTTTTTCTTGTGTTTCCTGGGCCCAAAATTCTCTTGCCAGCTTTGATTGTCATCAGTAAAACTGCTTCCTCACAATTACCATATGTATCTGGAAGCTAGCCACGCTCCTTGTTTAACCACAGTACATGCTTTGGAAATTTCATTTAAATGTCAAAACTGTCTGTTTGAATTGAATTGGATTCTATTTAACTGTTTGCTTTTATCTAAGTCAACTTGCAGCACCAAAATAGCTGCTGAGTTTTCTAACTTTTAACCTTTCCCTCTCCGATTTGTACTTCTGGCGGTATCAAAATACATTTTGTTTTGTTAGGTGGCTGTTGCATACAAACCCCTTGCCCCCAAAGGGAATATGGAAATTTGGGGGGGGGGAATGTGGAACATTGTAGAGTGGTCCAATTTGGCCTGAACTCTGTATTTAAAGTTTACTAAAGCCGCTCTGTAGATCTTATCATATGTAGCAGGACAGTGGTGCATAATGTGGTCTTGCCAGTCTTCCCTTTGGATGATTTCACTCGATTGTTCCTGGTTACCAAGATGTCACAACACATGGTTGGAAGTGCCTCTCAGCTCTCTGGCTGGTACCCTTTTTTTAGCTTTTGGTAAAGCCTCATGGAGGGCAGACACAAACGGGTTGCTTACATTTTTGCAGATCTAACAACAATATTCATCAGAGTTTTCTTAAAAAAAGAAAAAAAGGCAGTTGGATTCTGTTAAATGGTCTTTTCATGCTCATCCAAATGTTTTAGAACTACGTCACGCTTTGAGTTTGTTACCCCATTCTTCAGCAGCCATTAAATCATCTGTATGCAGATGGAAGACCTCTCAGATCCTTATCTATTAATAACTGGAAAACCAGCTGGTGCCAAAGCTACACCATATGGCTGTTCCTCCTAGTGACACAAGTGCTTATGGTAATACAATAATGTATGAAAAATGCAAAGATTAATTGATGATATATAGCATAACAAAGAGACTTTAAGGGATTGCCATTTGTATGGATCACACAAACAGTTCTGCTGGCCGGGCTGTTGCATCCTAGGGCAAAGTCAATTCATTCATGGTTATCAATACTGTGATGGAAGAGCACAGTTTGGTGTAGCATCAGTGGAGCAGGCAGCTCTGACTAACTTCTGATTTGCTGAATTCCCTTGGGCCTCTTGGTTTTCGCATACTGCACGGTTTTGGACAACATCTAGGCCCTTATAGTACTCCTGTTTTTACCGCTTTCCTGCTAAAGAATTCTCACTTCCCTAATTTAATCAATTCCCACCCATGTGAGCCAAACCACCTCTTACCTCTTGCAGCATCCAACCCTCTTCCCTGGTGGCTCCCCTGGCTTTTGTTGTCTCCTCGCTCTCCCTTGGTTTCCCCTTTAGCATCTTGCTCTCTCCCTTCAACTCATAGTATGAAATGAATTACAGATGTTCCCTCTTTCAAAACTGAAATCTTGGGTCCTTTATTTGATTTTTTTTTTCTTCTTCTTCTTCTTCTCTCTTTTGTTTCCAAACCCCTACTGTCTGTGGCTCTTCCCTTATCTACTGTGGATTCTCTTTCACAGTTCTGCTCAGCTTAAATCTCAGAGCTAGCCTTTTTTTTTTTCCCCTCTTCCTTGTTGATGAGCCAGGGATCTGCCTCCATGTCATCTGTGCATCTGTTTTTGGAGTCCTGTGCTTCCCTCGTTCTGTCTTCTCCTTGTTCATGTGCCACCATAATATGAACTCCATGAGTCTTTTACAGGTCATCATTACCTTCATTTCCTTCCATGAAAGTCTTTCACTGCCCCCTTTGCTTTTCCCTCTTCATCTTACCTAATCCACAAATTTAACTGCTATCTCTGTGTTAACTGTCCACTTTCTCTGTTCTCAGCCTATCTGTCTTCCCAGACCCAGCCTATCTGCCTATCCAGACCCAAACCTCAAGGAGTCACTCTGTTTCCGCAGCAGAACTTGCACTCAGCCCCCGGCTCAGTGTGTTGTCCACAGATCTCGTGTTCACTCCCGTTGGCTAGTTGTTCTTTCATGGTGTTTGCGGCCAGCAGTTTAGCCCTCAGGTGCATTATCCTAAAGAGTTATTTCCTGTTTAGAAATATTGCTAAATCCTCACTTCCTTGGTATATGTGAATGTGAACATCCCGGGGGCTTTTCAGCCCTGGATCAGTTATTCCAACTTCCTTTTCATTACTTTTGACAAACAGTCTTTACCCATAAATGTCCATCCTGAAAGCTGCTACAGGAGATGTTTTCCTCTCCGTTATTCTCTCTCTTCCTCTTTTTTCTGATAGGAGGAGTTTGTCTTCAGTTTCAAATCTTTTCATGGCAAATCACTGCTTATTTTGGTCTTTCCTTTATATATTTTCACCATCGGTTGATAGCTAAGTTTCTAAACAAGTACCTTTGTGTTATTATCCTGTGATAGTTCTTAATTGTCCTCTGTAAAACTGTCCTTTGAGGTACTGCCTACACAGCACTTGCTAACAGTTATCTTTGCCAGTCGTCTGTGGTTTCTTGAAAACATGCTATGGTGCCACTCTGCCTGCCTTTCTGTCTCTTGTTGTTTAGATGGTAAGCGCCTGTGAGGTCTCTTTTCCTATGTGATCAGCATTATTTCCTTGCCAAAGCTCCATGTAAAATTTTGAACCTACCGAAATCAGGACTTTCCTACAAAATGTAGGAGTAGCAGTATTGCACCTAAACAAGTTTAACCTTCTGCTATTGGAACTTAAGACGACAGAAATTGCCTCTAAGAGGGCTAGTGGAGGAGCCAAGATGACATGACGCTGCAATCCTGACTTAAACTGACACAATTCAGTGCCAGTCTCAGATACTCTTGGACATAACAGCATTTGTAACTGTTTTAATGTTTTATTAAATTTTCTGTATGGAGATTTTTAGGTTTATTTCCAGGTCTTGAATGGTCTTGAAATGCCTATGTCCGGCTCCGTAACTTTGAGCTGGTTCTTTATCACATCTTCGGTAATAACTGCTAGTGCTGTCCTGATAGTACAGCCTTCAGGACAGGATTGGACAGCTCACTGCTTTGTTCAGAATTCCCTTTTTCAGCTTCCTTTTTTTTTTTTTTTTTAATTCTGGTTTCTCATGCTTACCTATTATAGCTTAAATATCTTTACATTTTACTTAAAATTTATTTTCTGGGGGGTTTTTTTGCCTTTGTATTCCAGTTAGCATATCCAATCCCGTGGTATTCTGCAATTCTGTTACCTGGTGATTCAATAGGGTCAGGATAAAACATTTCCCATGTGCTGAACTTATCTTGTGAACAACGTGGTGCTTGTTTTAACCTTCTTGTCTTTAGTCATACTGTTCGTTGTCTACAGACTTTGTCTTACAGATCCAGGCTTCTGCTAAAAGTCTGTACTAGTAGCTTTTAGGTAGTATCCTAAAAGGATTTGTCTCTTAAAATGATCGATATATGTGGCTTCTCCATTTTTAAAGTGTTATTATTGTTCTTATTTTGCTAAAAAATTACATTAAAAATACATCTACTGAAATCTATACCTTTATGATGTGACTGGATGTTTACGTATTTTCTTTTAAGTGTTCTTGGGACTAAAACCCCCATGTCTCTCCTTCCCCTGGCCGCCAAGCAGTCGCTCAGTGACTGCGCTTAGAGGCAGCGATAGCTCCGTCTGCCTCGGTTTGTACTTTTGAACGTATTTCTCTACCTCTCAACTTCTTACCCTTATCAAATAAATGGTGCTGAGTATACTCCAGCAGCTCCCCACCTTTGGCAGGTCCCCTCACCAGAGGGACGCTTCCTGCTGCTAAAAGTAATGTGTCCTTTTAACCCCCTCAGTATGTGTCCTTTTAACCCCCCCCCTTCAACCTAAAAGATGAAGGTCTAGATTTTCTTCGCGCCCCAAGTGAAGGTCTAGAGGCAGCATCCCCAGTGTTTGTACAATCTGCTCTTTTTTCTGTATGCTTTTGTGAGAGCACCTAGCACTTGGGTGTTTTTTTTCTTTTTTTCCTGTTGAACTGTGCAGGAAAATGCAGCTGAACTTCAGACATATATTTTATCACAAGATACTTCCTGAATTCAGTTTGCTTAATTCAATACGGTTTTTATACGGTAACTCTACAGCCCTTTTGCAGAGCTTGACTAAAACCTCACTAAGAGCACGCAGAGCAGCAGTGTTCCTTTCCTTGCGCTGTATTTGTATATGGGTTTGTAACTCTATTTTGTCATGGCAATAACTTCCTCCCTGGTGTAGTTTGTTTTTCCATTTCCAAGGTTTTTACAATGCCAGGGAGAACTAGTTGAAGTTATACGGGGAATGAAGTTGACTTTTTTTCCTTTGGCAGGGGCACTGCGTTTCAGAAAGGAAAAAGCTCTTTGGAAGCATTCTGTTTTCCAGTTGCTTACGAAGTAATTCAAGCATTTAAACAAAACATAGGTATTGAGTGCCGATTGAGGTGCACTTTAGGTATCTGAGGCACCTGCAGTGGGATACAGTGTGGCGCAAGGCTACTGGGAGACCTCTATCCTTCTGCAGCACAAGTCCAGACAGAACATACGAGTGGTTTTGAAATGGTGCTAGAAACCTATGTGAGGCAACTGAATTGCTCCCTTAGGATTTACATCGCTTAAAACACCTTATGCCTCCAGCCCGTGTGCAATGATTTGAACGCCCAACTTACAGAACTGCGCAGTTTCGCAACAGTCAGTTTTTCATGGGAAACGCTGAGAGTAGAGATTGACTGGAAGCATCATGTTTCCTGTAGATCAGGTTGAAATTGCATGCAGCGTGCTAGGGAGGGACGTTGTTTTTTTCGTGGGAATAAGTAAGCCTTTTGTAGGTCCGTTGCCTCAACTGTCAAATGTACAAATATTCAATCCTTCAAACACAATTTGCTTTTAAGGCACTTTGCCACTGCTTTGCCTCTAAGGCTGTAAATGTATTTTCCATGGTTTATATTTCACTGTCACAAATTCTTATAGTCCATCAAGTTTTGGGGAGCTGGCATAACGTTCAGAGTAAATTATGCATTCATTTATGGTTTGATACATTGAAAGAAATCACTGTGACAAATTCATATATATGCGTGGAGTGTAGAATTACCATAGGGTAAGTGACCGTGTGTGTGTTTGTAAGTTGGTACAGGATCACTGATGATCACTAAAAATAGATTCATCAGACTCACAAGACTATTTACTTGTAGAAGGAAATTAGAGAATGATGATGGGATGCTTGATTTATCTCTGATGAAAACCTGGTGGTGTGCTGAATACTTTGTTGGCTGCTCCTTTTATTATCAGACTAGTCTACTATTTCTGGAAAGCATCCAAAAATACTACCATTTCTAGAAAATATTTAAAAGAATATAAATAACACTCCTATTTTGAGCTAGGAAGTATCTCATGGAATCAAAAATAGTTGTCCATACTTCCTTTTTTTTTTTTTTTTTTTTAATTTAAGGACTTTATTGCATGTCTGCACGACCCGTTGTCACTGAACTTTATTTTACATCCTTTCATTTTAGATGAAGCTTCTCTATTTGCTTTAAAATTACAGTAAGAAAATAAGTTCATTTTTCAGTCAGTCATCTTGCGCCTGTATTGCAGTTACTTTTTGCTAGGCTCCAACACTGTGCTAAGGACAAGAGCCTCGACAATTTTTCTACTGTCAGGATCTAGCACAGTAGGAAGTTCTTATTTCACTGTGTTGTCAAGGTACAACTTAATGTCTTTCAGTGCAGCAAGCAGGTGTAAGTGGAGGATTAGGCTGCTAATGCTAGAAGTAAACATAAACAGAATTAATGCAGAGACTAAGCAAGGTCATATAAATAAATCTTCAAACAAGATTAGATGACTTGAAAGTTCTACTGCGGTAATTATGTATTAGATCTCTCCAACCTTATCCATCAACCTCTCTCCGTCCCCTCCTTCCCTCCTTTCCCAATTGCAAGCGATATAATGTTTTTCCAAAAAAGGAACTAGAAGGATCTTAAGAGTAAAGTAAATATGGTAAGACTGTATAACTCCTCTATTTGAAATGTATTTGAAAATGCCAGTCCACAATTTTTGAGCCCTTTCAGTCAGTCCCAGCTATTACATCAAATAATTGCATTATCCAAATGCAGTATCAATTACTGTACTATCTTGATATTCACCCTAATTTTCTTCAAGTTGCATAGATGCGAGAAACATGTAGTTAGGGATATAGAATCTGCATAGTACTTGTGGCACGATATGTGGCATGACAGACTTAGCAAATGGAAAAAGCGCTCAGCAGTCCTGTATACAGTTTTGTGACTTACAGGGAGCTGGACTATGCAGCCTTATGTACAAAAATGTTTATTTGATCTTTGCTCAGGGAGTGGGAATTTCCAGTTAGCCAAACGAATATCAGGAAAACAGGAACTGGGGGGTATTTCCTACTTTAAAAAAAAATAATAATAATAATTATTGAAAGATGACTTCAGTCAACCAAGAATAACTACAATATCCTTGCACAGTGGTAATGTGAGAGCCTGGATAGAGTGAAAACCTGTTCTGCAAGTGTACATTGTATAAAGTGAATGCTCTGCTGCATGCAAAAAGGGGAGTTAAAGTCTTTACAGCTATATAGCCTACCTAAGCAGCTTATAATGAAGAATAATATATGATATATAGATATTACAATCCTGGTCAAGCCCTCTCCCCAACTCTTGCATGCCTGTCAGGCTACCCTGTGTATACCCTACTGCTGAACTTGTATGTTTTTATGCTTTCTTGATTCTAAACAGCCTTGACGTTGCCTATTCCTCTGGCTTTACAGGATTGCTATATGGATTTCTTTTTCATAGCACTCAAAGAATTGAGAACAGTTGTTAGCTCTTGCAACTGGCACCACTTTTTCATAGGCTCTCCTGTTGTTTGAAGCTGCCAAAAAAGGTATACTTAGACTTGAAGGTACTTGAGTTCACATGTCCTCACTTTACAGAATATGGTAGTTGATGCACCTGGAACCCGAGCTTTATGGAGCACGTATCGGTGCAACCGTGCCGTCCGGGTCTTGCGTTTGCTTTCAGTCTTCAACTGTGCTGAATTTGTCCTTGCTGTACAGTTTATCATGGCAATTGCTTTTGTATTATTCCAACTGCACCAATAATTCCGGGTCATGTTAACAAACAATGTGCTGCCCTCAGCCTGAATGATCAATTCCAGTACCATAAATGCATAAAAACATATGCAGTGCTTTTATACTCCATCAATATTACTAACCATTTCGAGACGATAGTTGGCAATATTTGCAAAAGATTCATCTTTCCCTGTTAGTCCTGTTATTTTGTATGCTGTATTCTCCAGGAGCGTTGGTGATGTGCAGGTATTGAAGAGCATTTCTTTGCCTCCATCTGTGAGGGCAGTGAACCTCCTGTTTTCAGTCCCCTTCATCAGATTTCTAATGCCAGCACGTTAAGACTGAGCAGCAAGCTGCTGTTGCTTGTCTGAACCCTGGCTGCTCTGTTTTGGAGAAGTTTGAAAGCAGATGACTTCTGCTTTTTTTGCTTCTGCTTGGAGTACATGAACGTAAGTAGTTTTGAGAGAGTATTAAACTAAAAGATAGGTGGAAAGAGAAGATTGACAAAAGGACATAAAAACTCTGAAAGTGAAATTGGATGTGTGAGTTATTAGGCAAAGTACACTTGATAAGCAGAGAGCAAGGAAGTGGGATGAATTTACATAGTTTTGGGTGGGAATGACTTTCCAGAGAGCGCAGGGCTTGGGAAGGGGATTTTGCAACTCCTGGCTACACTGTATGACTCTTAGAAAAATTCAAAGGCTGGAAGATGGAGAAAAATACTTTTCCATTTTGTGATGTGTTTTAAAAGGACAAAAGTCCCATAGAATTTGCATCTAGATTATTCTGATATATCAAAAATACTTTGGGCAGATAGGTAGGAGTTTTGATAAGTTGAAGAGTTGCCTGAAAAATGTTGGTTAGACATGTTCAGTGAATTACTTTCAGAATAATTCTCATCTGCTGCCTAGTTAGTTCTCCATATAAGCTGTAACTTAACAGTAATGCGTTTGAAGATGAAAATTTTGTCTTCTGAAAACATTGTTAGCTGAATGGGGCTTAGCCTGAGCTGAGCTGCAGCAAGAAATTTTTTAGGACTAATTTGTAGGTAGTAAATTGTGAGATAATAATTGTCTAGATTATGTGATGTCATCTTCATTCTGTCTAGTTTTGATAAGTATTCCTAAGATTCAGTCAGCAGTCCGTGTGAAATCATTACAGACATTTTTTGCGTATATATATGCAAGGTAATGAAACCAAGGGAAGATGCTGCACTAAGTTTCATGTGACAGAATTTCCTTTTACTGTTCAACTTCTTGAAACCCAAATGCATGAGGAAAACCCTGAATAAGGGACATAGACAAAATACGAGTACGAAAACAAAATGTTTTGTGATTCTTTGGGCATAAATGATTCTGTCACCTTACTGTCATCATCCTTTTTTCTAATTGCAAGTAATACACACTCTAAAGGAGCACCAGGTAGTTGACTCTAGACCATACTGCGATATAGTCCATGGCATGCACCTCCTCGTACTCTGCACTAGACCCCTACCTAGGCCTGGACTTCCTTCTTTGTGCATGCAGGGAGAGGAGGGGGGAAAAGAAAGGGTACAAGCTAGAGTCTCTGTGACAATGTGAGTCAGAGCGCAGCTGAAATACACGGTCAGACAGCAAAGCTGGAAAGCACTTCCAATTTATTGAAGCTTGGGTCTTGGCAGAGATGAAGATTAAGAACTGTATGATACCAGTGAATTTGCAATGATATTAAAAAATAATGTCTTTACCATTTTTCTTTCAGTTCTCTTCCAAAAACAAGCGGTTATCTTGCAGCAGAATAACTAGTGTATATTAGCTGTCTCTATTTAGGATCATAACAGAGACAAGGCATGAGTAATTTTTTTTGTTACCTCTGTGTAACCTCACCTCACTACCTCATGGTCAAAACTACAGAATTTGACAGGTCGCTAATGCAAGCAGTTATTGTTTAAAAAAAAAAAAAACTGCTTTTTTGACAGTGAAGACATAGCCTAAGTCTGTACTGCAAGACAGATGGGGCTGGTTGTGCGAGTGAACGGGATTTAGTTCCGTATGGCGCTCAGTCAGAGAAGCCGTAAGCAGTGGAATGGAGCAAAATAGCAGGAGGTAGCTGAAAAATATGAGGGACATTTGGAATAGAAAAAATAAGTATTAGCAAAAGAGCGGGTTTATATGTTAATACTAATTTTGGAAAATTTTCTGCCAGCAAGTGCATCTTGCTAAAGGACTGTTTTCTTTATTGCAGTAACAGATGTATATAATTGTACCCTAAGAAAATGGCATTGGCTAACATCAATCCCATATGCTTTTTGTTTTAAGGTAAAAAAAGGTAGTTATGCTCCAACCATTCTGCCAGTGCTGGTTCGTTTACAATATCGAGCTGTTTCTTTTTAATCTAAAAGGTATAACCTGACATATTACGTGATTTAAATTTCAAATTTACAGGTCACTATAAACTTTTATAGTCGTGAGCAGATGTTTGTGAGCTTTACTTAACTGTAGAGTACCTTTTTTAAAAAAAAAAAAAAAAAACTTTTAGTAGAATGTCAAATTTAAATCTCCATAGGAAATGCCAAGGGACTCAGTCAAAACTCCAGTGTCTGACAAAAATATTAAAGTTTGCTATTAGTTTTGCTGTAACCCCTTGTTCATTGCCCCTTTTGCATCAAATGATATTAAAACTACAGGCTTCTACTGATCACTCCGGAAATTTGTAGTCACTCGAAAGGACAGTTTCAAGATTCAGAGGCAAACTAGAATTGCAACATGTATGTGGCTTAAGCTGTGTATTTCTATACATGTTTGGGTAGGCGGTGTCTTGTTTAAATGTAAAGATTTGTATCTGCTAAGATGTCACTGCCACCATATTTGTGTTCCATTAAATGTCTCCTGACAGTCAGCAGTGATCATAACAATTTAAAAAAAGAAGGAAGCAAATTGCCAGCATCTCACTTTTCAGGGACACATGCAGCTGTTTCTTAGCTTGTCATGTAAGGAGGAAAAAATAGAAATCTCGGAGAGAGTTGATCAAAAAAAGTTAATTGCAACTCTGTAATTTAAAAACAAAGCAGTTGGTTACAAGTACCTGTGACCAAATTCCTCCCTCAAAATTGCAGCATTCCTGAGTAACTCCATTAATTTCAGTGGAAAGAGTTCAGATGGATTTGCAGTAGATCAGAATCAGATCCTCGGTGTTAGATTCATTCCCTTGGCCACAGGTATTGCAAGTCTTAAAGGTGTGAATAATTGCACGGCTTATGCCGACATGTCATGATTTGTTTTCATCTCTCACTGAAACACATAGACTCAAAATCCTTTGTTTCAAAGTCATTGTGTACCAGTCTGATTAATATTTTCATACACTGAGAATGACTTAGGGTCTCAGTGCTTGAGGAGAAAACTCTGGCAAAGCCGGTCTTGAGTGCAGTGTCATGATTCCCTCTTCCTTACGCCACTGCCTGCTGTAGGGGGTAGCGCACTGATGTTCAAGAAAGAAGTCTTATCTCTGCCCTCTTCTGCCCTTGTCTTTTTGGATATGGAAGGCAGATAGCACAAGCGGCGTAGAGGGTCCTGTGAGCTGGTGGCTCATGTAGCGTCCTCTTTCATCTGGAAGGTTTCCAAGAACAAGCTTGGATTTTGTATGGAATGTGAATATTCCAGCATAGGAAGCATTTTCACAATGCTACCTTCCTAACAGATAACATCCAAGTATTTCCTAGTGACCGTTCCCCTTAAATTCTCTTCAATCCAAATCGGCATGTGCATTTGGGCGGCCACAGCCGGATGAAGGGCACTGGTCAGAGAAGGGTTACTCATGTTCCCGCTTCAGTGAAAGTGGATTTTAGGCTCTAATTCAGCAGAACCTAGATTGCCGACTCGCAGTGTTGTCTTTGGCTCAAAACTGTTCCCCCGAATTCTCTTTGTAACACATTGGTATTTCTTATTGGCACATTGTTACGCGGTTTTTATAAGGCCACAGATCTTCCTTGTTTTCATTTTCTGTATGTTTTTGTTTGCTTAATTTTAGTGTTGGAATAAAGCTAGTGTACTCTCCCGTTCTCACCATGTCAGACCAGGGAGCTGTTGCATTGTCAGCACTTCATCCTTTTGTCATGTTAGCACTTGCTAGCGCGTTGCTTTTCATCCTATTGAATTTGCACAGGGGTCGAAGCCCAAGCGTGGTTTGATTTCAGGTGTGTTAAGCCCAGGTGTGGCGGCTCTTCAGAAACCCTGAAGGTTTGGAAGAGGGCACGAGGACGGCGATGATGGCAGAGCATGACTCCCGTCGTTCCGCTGGCATCTCGCTGTGGCCTGAGTCCATCCTGAGGTCTGGTTTGTCAGCTGGCCGCACAAATGTATTTGTGCCACCAGGAGGAGAGGGTGGCATGGAGGCAGTAACAACCAGGGATGGAAAGTCACTGGGGTTGCTGCTGTCAGTGGCAGTGGCTTATGGCATTACAGTGTTACACCGTCCTGCTTTTCACGCTATGATAGCTCTTAATTAGAAATGTATCGCACAGCGACAAGCGAGTTAGCAAAAGGCTGTTGGCGTGATCCTGAGAGGTGCGGCAACAGGTGTAGCACCGCTGCCCCCTGAAGATTTTGTACTAATGCTTCTGGCCTCGCTCCCATTATGGAGCAAAATAAAACTGCGCCATTCATGTATGTATATCTTACTGTCTGGCTTCCCACTGTCGTTAATCATCACCTCATTATTGTATGTATATGGCTCTTTGAATTTCTTCCTTCTGACCACCTGATCCATTTTCTCCTCCTTTCTCAAGGCTTTTCCAGTCTCACTTTTTTTTTTTGTTTAATGATAGGCGCAGTAGAGCTCACTATTTAGGAATCTTTGGTATTTGAGCATATGATAATTTTTCTGTTAAGTTGCTGTGAGACCCTGCAGTTTGCAGCATTTCATCTAAACTTAAGTCCTGACTCCCCTTTTTCATATTTGCTGACAAGAAGAGCTCAAACACAAATCAGGCCAATAAAACATAATAGCCTTACTTTAAAAACCAGCAGCCTCAAGTTCTGTCATTCCGTTGCCTATTTATGTCTGCTCATAGCAAGTACCGTAGATAGAAGGTCACATTTTTCAATCAGTTGTTCAGAGTGGTTCTCGGCTTTAGGTGGAAGGTCAGAAATTATCCTTCATTTACAAGAAATGCCTTTGATTGTTCGAATAGACACTGGTTTTGACGTCATTGAATAATGAGCCATTGAAACTCCAATTTGCCTGGGTAGAGCGTGTTATGTTTGGCATTTTTCATCAGGGTTTTAAATTGCTCTGCTTAAAAAGGCTGCCATACACCTGTGTATAGCTTAGCTGTGTAGGAACTAGTGACTTGTGCTCAGGCTCTTCAAATACTACTGCTCTGGCCCCTCTGCCCAAGGCACTGGCTTGGTGGTAGCAGAGTACTTGCACATCCAGGTCCCTCTTTTCACCAGACTTCTCCAGGCAGGAGAATTTTAGGATATAACCTTAATTACTCAGTTTCCTATTCCCTAAGCACACTCTTGATTACTTAGTGCTCCCATTTCTCGTTAGGATGAACCAATATGGGGAAACTGTTCAGCTGTATTTTCTAGCCTTAAGATAAATTTACCTAGCATTATCCCCCAAACTGAAATGTGTGTGTTTTTCCGGGTGCCTGCTCAGGAGACTTTAACGCTGGGCCGGAGCTTTTGCCCACACCGCGCACAGCTTGTAGCCTGCGGAGGGAAGGTGAGCAACGGTGGCTACCAGCCACTTCTTCAGCCTCCCCTTCTGCACTGCTACAGGGCTTGTGGCGTGACTGAGAAGTCCTGAGGGACTGATCTCAGTTACAGTAGTCTGCCAAGCGTGTCCTTTTTCATGGCTGTATTGGAGGTGATTCAGGCAGATGGAGTCAAACCATCTGTTGAAATGGCAGCTGTCTGCTAGCCCGCTAGCTCCAGCTCGCCTCCAGCCAGCCCTGCTCCAGTTACGCTCGTGCCTCTTGGGCCACGCTGCCTACGCCAGCCTTAACAGGAGCCTCCTTTTCTCCCAGCCTGAGCATTGATTCTCCTTCAGCGTGGCTGCAGAAGGCCGTGCCTTACCTTCATGCTGCTCATGCCATCTCCCGACCAGGTACCAGTGAAAGGACAGCACGTCCTGCTCTACTTGGTGCAGCACTGCTAGGTCTCCACCATACCACGCGCCACAACGAGGGCAAGGCTGTGCCCCTCCGGGGCCACTCCAGGCACAGGGATCTCCAGGTGATGGTTTTGCAGCTCCTTTACACAGGTCCTTCCCTGGAAGCCTCTCTCTTTAATTAGAATTAGAGTTTACAGACTTTTTTTTTTAATATATCGTCCTAACACATTTATCCTGCTAAAAGACGCTGAGCAAAGTAAACATGGCCCCTTTTCTCCCACTGCCTTGCTTTTAGAACTACGGGGCAACCAATTATGTCTCATGTGTTAGTGGGAGGCTGCAACCAAATCCTCTGCTCATGAAAAGCCTTAATCAACATGTCAGACGTGTCAGGAGTTGAGTCTATGCAGATTTCTTTCTCCAACCCTTCCCCACGTAAGGAGCAGGCCTTTCGCATGCAAATCGCCCCCAAAGCCTATTCGGGTTCCTGAATGAGTAATGCCAGTCGGGAGCAGCCCTGTTTCCTCTCGCAGAAACCACCACTCCTTTGCCTAGATAAACTTCTGCTATTTTAACAAAAGGTGCACTTTTCAAAATATCCCGTGGCAGCTCTGCAGCCATTTCGCCTAGAAGAAAGGATGCAATTATCCATGTTCATTGACGGCTATTAATCTTGGACTCTGCCTTCCTCCAGAATCCCAAACCAAACTCTGTAGAAGTGCAAAACTGCTTATACATGACTGCAGAGTTTTGCAAATTGGTTAAAGCTAGAAAAATAATCTGATTTCATTGAAGCACATGGGAATGATTATAAATCGGACATAAATTGTGAAAAAACTTGCGAACGTATGAAAAGGTAAATTCTGGCCATTTGCTGTGCAGTAAAATGGACTGTTAGCCAGATAATGGAATCATAAAACACTGGCTCTGTTTTTCTAGACATTTCCAGGAAAGGAAATATAAAACCATTTTGTTTTTTTAACCAGATTTTCAAATTTTATATTTCTTAATAATTTTTCAGCCAGTCACTTGGCAACAGAGCTGTAGGAAAAAAAGGGCTGACTTGGGCTTTTCTTTCTCGTGCGAGTTATCTCAGTGGCTTAGACAGAATGACTGATACTAGGTAGGTGAGTTGTAGAGTAATTAGCGCAAGCTGCCTGGGTCAGGCCCCCAGAGATCACTGGGTTCAAGAGAAACAGGGCTCTATCCTATTTTTCTGTCAATGGTAGCATTCACTCCTGATCACACTGAAGATGACTGTTTGTAGCTGACTTTAGAGAACCTGGGTTTTATCCAAACCCCCTATAAACCTGATAGTTCTTCCTTATTCTCCTTCCCTCTCTACCCCCACAGCATTGTGGGTTATTTCACATTAAAATTTAAATGAGAAATGTTTATACAAAAGTATCCTCAAGGTTTAAATGTGCAAGTAGTCCTGTTACTAGCTGAGACTCTGAAATCAAATATGTAACTCTCTGGGTGGAGACTGTAAATGTCTTCTAATCTTTTTGAAGTTTTGCAATGAATTTGCTCAAATATTTGATTTTGGGGTTAGCTTTTGTAAATTAAAAGATGCTATCTTTAACTACCAACTAAATTTGAGCTTAAACTTGCAACTAAAGGCTGATTTCATTCAGTTAAACCACCAGCTTGTGTAAACTGTCAACTGAATGATTAAAAATAGTGACTACACAGTGTGCTGAAGCACTGACACTCGAAGAAACAGTCTTCCAACCCAGGTAAGTCAATTCATCATTCTGTTCCAGAAGTGCAAGTGTCACACCTTTGCACTACAGCTTACATGCTTGGCACAGTGAAGGAACAATGACCGTAAGGGGGTGTGTTTAAGGGGCACTGGACTGATCTCAATCATTCATGAATTTGACTGGAAAGTATAACACGCTATCCTGGCTGGTGGTTTTATGGTGTTTTCCTTATACTGCAACTCAAAGCTCTTTATGGGTATTCTTAGCCTGATTATGAGTTGATTGCTTTCAGACACATGCACCATCACCTATTCAACAAGTGTCAGTTAAAAGTGAGGACCATTTGTTTTAGTACAATCTATGTTAAGGTAGAGCAGTGTTAACTGAGAGAGAGAATATAAGCAAGGACTCTGTGCTTGTTATCTATTGCTCTTTTCAAACAATAACAAAGAACTGTAAACATCTATTTAAAAATCACTTGACAAGGGAAGATCTTGCCCGATCTCTGACACCATCTTCAGATAAAACACAGGAAGGGTACAAAAATCTAGTCCATAATAATGAAATTTTTTTGATCGGATGAATTTTCACTGTATGTTAATTAGCTTTTAACTTTTCTGCTATTCCCACAATCATACACAAAATTTCTCAGGGATTAATTATTTCTCTAGATTTTTTTTTTGGTAAGCTAATACATTTTAATTTTTTTCAGACACTTTGCAACTGGCTTTTTATTTAATATTTTCTAATATGGAATGCAGGCAAAAGTTCAAACCGTATAGCTCATGATACTAAATGGGGAGGGAGAACTTGGTTCTTTTGCGGCATCACAGCTTCAGGTGCTGGAGTTGTTTTAGGGACCACAGTTGCACCTATCAAAGGTGCGTAACGTTCTAATGATGAAATCATCATGTTGACCCTCTCTTCTTGGCCTTAGCAACACAGAAGAGAGGATGAATACAGATTTAAAGTAGAATATGGGAAAAAAGGAATTCATAATTCATCTTATCTCACTTTAATCATCACTGAGGTTTACAGCGGAAAACTGTTGTCCTGCTAGAACAAAACTTTGATCAACGGTAATAGCAAAGGAGTAGAGGCTGTTTCCAATATTTGAACCTTAGTTTTTCACACAAACTTCTAAGTTTTATTTTCCTTTTTATTATATGCTGTGAGAATAATCTTAGTGCTGTATCTTCCTTTACAATCTGCTGACAGTTTTCTGAAGAAGATTGTAGGGCTCTGGCCATCTGAGGCAGCAGAATCTATCCAGACACAGCTTGAAATCCACTGCAGTGAACAGAGAGACTTCTTTGACTTGAGTTAGTCAAAACGGCTAACTGCAAGTGATGGGATCTAGGCTCCAGACATTCCAGCTTTGCCAGTCTTTTTTTTTCCCCTTTGTATAAATAACTGCAAAAAATATCTCTGACTCACTTTCTCATAGACATAAGAGGAATAGCAGTATATACAGTGAAGAACAACGAGTGTATCAGGCTGATTGGAAGTCAGACACGTCTCTGAATTTTGTATCATTCAGCTCTGCAAAGCAGCATTTCCTTCCAGTGACCTCATGCCTACTCCTTGCTCTACTTGCTTTCAGCAATTGTTCAACTTGTATGTGCAGCGGGAGGAGACCAGCACAGGTTAAAATCCTTCCTGCTCTATTATTTGAACTGGAATAATAGGAAAACTTAGGCGCGAGGAGGGAGACCAGACTTTCAGCAGCTTTTGGTGATTAAAAGCCACCAAAAAGTCAGGAGAACTACTAATTAGAACACAAGGTCCTATTCGGAGTTTAGGAAAGGTAACAAAAAGTGTGGAAGACAATAGCTGAAATGCCTGTTTTGGCATTGTGAAACACAAAGGGCATTTGTTACTTGATGTTTAACAGAAAAAATATGGAGAGTCACATCTTGTTCACATTTATTCTAGGAAAATTCCATAGATGTTTGGAGGGATAAAACCAGTTATTTTCCAGGGAAATGTTCCATGATTCTGTAACAACTATAGAATTCAGCAAGCACAGTTTCATTTTAGTAGGTTTTAGAATCATCCTATAGATTTTACACAGAAATATAATTTTTTTTAGGAATATTCTTTTGGCAGTTTTCCTATAATGTGGTTCGAAAACCAGTGAGAAACCATTGTGTACATAAACACAAAGAAGGATCCAACCTTATTTTTAGAGTCAAACTAGGATTTTAAAAGCCCACCTCTGTTTTTTTTAAGAGAAGAAAAATATGTATATACATTTAAAATATTGAAATGCACCCTAGAGATGCAAATTTGCCAGCGCAGTCTTGTAAGGTTCCCTCAACTCCCATTGAAGTCAAAGGGGCACGTGCTTAAGTACTTTCCAGAAGAGAGATGTTTTCCTGAATTAGTCATAATGAAAATGAATTAATTTTGGTCTATTTCCCAGTATTCCCCTAGAGTCACAGTTTTTATATTTTTCCTCCCAACTGTAGTCTGAATGAGATTTTCTGCCTCGAGTCTTTAAGCTGTAAGGTTTTGTAGTTACTGCAGCCTATTTCTGCCTTGTGCCACCTCCCAACTTTGGCAGATTGATCCTAACGAAGGAGAAAAGTAACTGTACCACAACTAGAAGTAATGTTTTGAGGACAAAATATTCATATGCATGTAAATCACCCTGAAAGGGAATAGTTAATATCTCAAAGTAAATTTTCAAGCTCTGTGTATCAGCTATAAGGCAGTAGATTTAATTCATTAACAAAAATACAGCATTCCCAGAGCTACTGATACAGGAACAGTACTGCCACCTTGCTGGAGCAACAAAATACCGTGATTTGTGTTTCTCCACATCCTTTGGATAGCCTAGAATTATCAGAGTTAAGTATGGTAATAACCTTGTAATTAACAGTAATTTCTTTTATCCCTGTGAAAATGGCATGACACAAACAGTGCTGACCTGTAATTTTTTTCACAAGTTCTGCCGTTGTTGTCACTATATTTCTAATTACCCTTGCAATCACCCAAACTACTTCATAACGGTTAACTGAGATGATGCAAATGCACTCCAGATCGTCTCATTTTCTTGATCCATTGATTAGAAGGTCAGAACCATCAAAAAAAAAAAAAAAAGGCCACAAGACAAGCATGGTACATTGAGGAGGTAATTAGAACTATCATCTGCCACTTGATAACTATTGGGAATATAAATGTATGTAAATAGGCAGAGTATTTTAAAAAAAGTGAGTTTATTTTCACTTTATACCGTTCATTTGTAATTAAGACGGTAAGTAAAAATAAAAAGAGTAAAGACGTTGAACAACATGAAGAACAACAACATTTGTAACTGGACCTGTGCATTAATTCCTGTTACCATCAGTTTGTTGCATCCCCTCCACCTCAGAGGCAGAAATGAAGCCTTAGATGTTCAGGGAGTGGTTGGCAGTTTCCAATGGCAAGTTTAGTTTGTGCCGGGATTTCTCATTCCTTTATGTCCATCCCTGTGTAGCGTCGCTGAAATGTCGTGTCCCGTCAATGTTTGCTGACGGCAACAACGCGGGAGCCCTGGTGGCACCGGAGCTGCGGGCCAGGCAGAGCGCAGGTGACGGGTCCCATCTCGGTCCATGGGCTGACGGGCTGGCATGGCTAAGGCGGCCTTTCATTCCTCCCTGCGTGTTTTTTGCCCCGACAGCTTAGCAAGGGCAGGTCTGCCGTAGTGGTAACGACTGGGGAATCCGAGTAAATGACCGCTGTCAGCTGAGAATGGGTCAAGGCAGGATTATTGGCAGCGCACAGCAGTTTTTGTCTTGACAGCTCTCTGGTTGAAACGTTTTTCAGGGTTGGGGTGCAGGTCACATTCCTTAGGTGGTCTCTAATGTTTTAGAGAAAAGTAATCAAATTATTAAGTGACTGTATTTGGCTAGAAATGGATCTTCCTGCTGGTCATTTGGTGAGGAGATGCTACCCTTGAGCTCCTGGGAGCTTCAGACAAGGCCATTAAGGGTCCAGTCAGCTTATCTGCATGGATCGAATTAAAAACTCGGTGGAAAAGCATGTGTGTGAATATACAGAGAGAGAACAGTAGCCAGAAAAACAAAAGCAGTGAACAAACAGGAGGATTGAGTCATGCTGCTTTTGGTTTTAAAAGGTGCCGGTTTCATTGCTTTATTGGCTCCTTGCCTTTGCACGTGTCCATCCTCGTTCGATCTCTCCTCCTGCTCATGTCCTCTTTTCGCCCCCTGTTTCTCTCTGATGTGTTTTCACCTTGATAGCCCTGCTATGCTCAGCACCTGCCTGTATTTTGCTGAGCAGGATCCCAGGCTGTCCATAGCCCTGCAGCTGAACGGGCTCCGATTTAAATGTTATCAGTAGGTTGCTCTGGAGATCTGAGAGCTCCAAGAGAACCTCAACCAGAGGGCTTGTGCCAGGGAATATTAACATTTAAGATGTGGTGCGTAGTATGGATTTTATAGCATAATATATTTCTCTAATAGTATGTCTGCTGTTTCACCTGCCATGCTTTAGATAATAAGATGAAGGGGTTTAATACTTGTACAGTTAAAATGATTCTTTATTAGCTGGACTTAGAAGGGGAGGCTACACCTATATTCTAGCCGTGTATACGTGGATTGACTTCATGCAGTTTCTTTCGAGCGCTTTTCTTCTGCAGCTTGTGCTTCTTCATTCAGATTCCTTGAAGGCTGCTATGCCCACCTTAAATACTAAGAGTTGTTAAAAAGCCTGCAACACATGGCTGGTTTTATAGCTGTTGCTTCCCAAAGCAATCCTGTTTTATGAAATGCAGTCCTGTAGTGTTTATATCTGGACTTTTCAGACTCTTTTAAAATATAGAGCATCTTTTAATACAGGTTGTTTTGCCAATACTTCTCCTCCCCTGCATGACCACACAGACCAGAACTTCTGTTTGGAAAGAGCAAAATATTTTTAAGAGCTGCTTTTAAGAAAGAAAATTACTTTTGTTTTTTAATATTTAAATAAATAATAAAATAGCTGCTGAATTTCATTAAAATGAGGATGAGCCAGAAGAACATAACTCCCAGATCTCAGGGAAGATCTCTAGGCACTGCTCTGCACTCCGTTTGGAGAATCTCTGCTTTAATTTTATCAGTAGTGAGAACTGGCATTGCAGAGGAAATTCATGCCCCTCACCAACCCTCATTAAAAGAATTAGTAAAAACAGTTTGGTCTTGGTTCTTGTTTACACCACCAATGCTTTGCATAGCCCTGGCTTCAAAGGCCATGCAGCCAGCCAGGAGAGGTGTTATCCGTGTGTGGGGCGGTCACCAGGGAGCCCTAAGTCACCAACGTAGCAGCTTCCGCCTCCTGTGTCCTGAGCCACATCTGAAGAAAAGCTGTTCCTGGCAATCGTGCGTGCTGTATGGGCCCAGCGGGGCCGATTGCTGACGTCTTAAATTAGGACAGCCGTTATGCTTTCCTAGTATATGTTGGCTTCCTAGCAGCCCCCAGATCAGGCGATGCCAGCACTAACTGGCCTGTGAGTTGTCCTTTCTCCTTGGAGTATCTCTGTGCGTTTGCCAAGCAGGCTACCTGGACGGGGGCCTTTTCTCCCTGCAGGTGGCGGTACCTCTGGAGAAGCCAGCGACATCCCACCAGTGAGACAAGAAACAGGATATTTGCATCTTGTGCGTGGACTTGTTTTTGTCTGTGGCGTGTCTGTAAGTGGTTAGGATTATAGCGCAGACACGTCCAATGGTGGTTCTTTGATTGACTTTTGCTCATAGCAGTTCATTTCTCTTAAATGATTATAGTAACAGCTCTGAGAACAGATCCACAAAAAGAGTTAGCATTGCGCTGCATGGAGAATTTAGCCTATTGCTTGTTGAAGTATTCTGAAATATGCTAAGTTGTTTTGCTGTTTTATTACTCAGGGACTGAGTGCAAATACTCTAGCTAGCTAAGACATGCATTTAAAGAGCTTAAGTGGAGTTCCCATAGCCCTTCACATGCAGGGTCACCTGAGCTGTTTTCTCTATGACACCGTATGCATTTCTGCTAATAGGTCTTTTCTTTTTTTAAATGCCCCTCCCGCCCTAATTTTTCTTTGTAGCGTTGAAAACATGAGCCTGACCAAAAAAAGTCTAGTTTTTGGAAAGTGCAATAATGAATCTCAACAGCACAACATCCTGTTGAGCGTATCGATGACTACTGCTGCCCATTCACTCCTGTAGCATGTCACACAATGGCTCTTACAGTTTTCACAACCTTATCTACTTATATGATCTGTCTTTTCAAATGCAACAGAATTTTAGTGCCGGTAGTCCTATTATAATAGTCCTTTACATCTGGTTTCTAATTTTAAGTTCTGTAGTACTTGATCAAAGGACACTTTCTATTATATTTGAGAGAACAGTGGGATATGACTGATTCCTGAAAGGAATCTTTATTTGCAGAAATACAAATCTTATAAAAGTCTCTGAAGTCACAGGCCTTGTGTGAACTTTGGCTTAGACAGTTGATCTCAGAGAAGAGGTTAAAAGAAACGAAGCATGATCAAATAGTGAAAATGTTAAACTTAGCTTGGAGCTCTTGTTTTTGTGACAGGGACCTCACCTCACTCAGTTTGTGATTTGTAAATGAGTAATAGCATGTGCATGCTTCAGTTTCTTGATCTGTAATGTAAAAGTCAAAGAGAAGAATTTCTGCATGCCTCATAAGAGTGTTGAAAGACCTGCATGTATAAAAGTTCAAACCAGTAATTCAAAAATCAGCTTGAATTTATTGTGTCCAGTGTGGAGTCAAAGCTGTGAAAAATTATTTAGTTCTGTTCCTACCACGCACTGAAATGAGTGCCAAGTGGCCTAGAAACTAACCCAAGGTTTCCTTGAAGTTGGATGACTTGTTTAAAACTTGGTGAGTCATTCTTGAGGGAGAGGAGTAGGTGAGGATGAAACAAAAAGTAAATACCTGAAATTTTTCTGTTTTACATTCATTATGAAAATACAAAAAATATTCAAAAGCAAAATGGAAAGCCGTGCTCTGAATGCTGAGTTACCTTGTGCGCTGCTTTAGCTTACGCCAAATGGCTCCAAGACTCAGAGGAAGTAAGAAGCAAAACTAACTGATTAATCTTGGAAGTCATGAGTTTCACATAATTATCCTGCATGGACTCATCCCAACTCTGAGCTAATGTATGCGTGGAGAGAAATTGCCTTATTTGAAACCCATTGACTCTAGCAGGGCTATTCTTTAACTTTAGCTTGTTGATGACTCTTTTCTGTCTTGGATGTCAAAATGCATTATAAAAGAAAGTGCAAGAAGCACTCTCAGCGCTTCTAGGTGAAATGTCTTGTTACACGTCAAGCAGAAAATCATCCATTTACTTACATCGTATGCACGTGTAGGTGAAGTCCGTATACTTGTGTTAACCTCATAAAAGGATGAATTTCTCTGGCTGGGTAAAAGGAAGGCAAAGAGTTAAACTCCTGTTATCCTCAGCCAGAACATCTGCAGCTGCTACCTGCAAGCCCACCTTTGTGTGTGACAGTTATTGGGAGAGCCTTTCAGAATAGGGGCTCATCTAATTGATGTCAGGTGCCTGATTCCCTGGAGGACAGGTAAAATAAGGAGAGTGGCAGACAGAAACAGCATGAATTGCTTCCTATATAGACTCTGAGCTGTGGAAGATCTGTTGTCTGTGGTTAAGCTTTGAGCTGCTAAGAAATTCTCTGCTTTTCTGTAGCTACCAAGGTAAAGGAGATTCTCATTTTCAGTGTGTGCCCTGCTGTGGGCACTAAATATCCCCGTCCTGCAATCTGTTTTATCCCCCTCCTCGTGCTACTCGGAATACGCTGATCCTTACAGTCTTCAGCCTGACTTGGTGGAGTACAGCAAGAAGCTGAAACTTGAATTTCACCCACTCCAGGTAACCACAAGTTTAAGAGCATGATTGAAGGAAAGCATTGGAACTGGACTGACATCAACTGAAATGAAGATCCCAGTTAGGTGTAGGTTTTCTGCTGTCTGAAGTGAGGATTCTTTGAATACTTTTTAGTCTGTTTGAACTGTCATTAAAAGACCAGACACCGTGGGTTTATAAGAAGTTCATTTTTTAATGAGGAAGAACAGGAGAAAGGAAGTATGATAAATTATTACTGCTCCAAGTCCAGCTCCTGGACCTCTCGCCCTCTGCTGCAGATCGTAGAGGTGTTTCATCCTTGAGAAAATCTTGGGTTGCTTCAGAGAAGTTCTGGGATAGCGTCTAGTTCCCAGCCTCCCAGTGAACAGCTTGGGCAGCTGCTTGGTGTTTCAGAGCTCTGTCTGTGCTCTTGTGCCCTCAGCCTTCCTGAGAATGTCACAAAGCCATTGAAATGGTATTGATTTCCGCTTTTACAAGAGGAAGGCTCAGGTAGCTGATTTACTACAAGGATCTGACCCCTAAATCAAGACAGTGCAAATAATCTTTAGCCTTCATTTTAAGTTCTTAGAAATGCGTGCTTTGTGCTAGATTGACAGGCATCAAAGATCGTTAGAGGAAACAGAAACATATCTTCAGTGCACAGTCAAAGGCATCATCAGGAATTTACATGTTTGCGATGCCTGAGATGTATTTGGCCGAACCTAGACTTGAACATCAATTTCAAATATGAAAAAAGATTTCTCCAGCTGTTGCCACATCTGTTATCAGGATCTGCTGCCATGCCAGTGAATGTATTTAGGCAGTTGTTATGAGAAGCAACCTTAGGGTCTTTGTGTCTAGGAGGGAGAGAGGTCCACTGAAGGCCATGAGATTTTAACCTTTAGATGCAGAGTGTCTAAACAGCATTTAAATTTGAAGGGGAAATAGGATACTGTGAAATCAAAATCAGACGGGGGAAAAATCAAAAAAGGATCATATGTGTGAATTGGCGTTTGTCACCAATTTGAGTTTACGCCTGTTTAGCTGGCCAGAAATCCTGTGTATTTTATATAATTTTTTTTAATGTTTCTTGGCATACATGTTAATCTCACAAATTCTCTCTTGCAGCACAAGGTGAACTAAGTAGTAAGGGAAATTCTCTAAAAATTTAAATAACTTGAATAAGCACCCATGGAGGTATGAATTTCACCTTGTAAAAGCATAAAATATTGTCAGAGAACCAACTTGTTGTTTAAAAAACATTCTTTGAAAATACTTTAAAAATAGTTACATGAAAAAAGCTTTTCAACCTACAGTTTTTTAAAAGACCTTGTGGAGAGGAACAGAAGCACCCGCCATACTGCAAACCTTTTGTATATGTTTGTAACGAGCGGGATAGCTTTCATGCCTGTGGTTGTTAGAGAGCCCTTCACGTTTCATACCTGTGGTTTTTAGAGAGCCCTTCAGACTGCTCAATCACTAAGGAATACCAACACAAACAGCCCTCTTCGATTTTTCTTTTCAGGTCAGTTCTTTTGTCAATCTACCTTTTGGCATCTTTCTTACTGTGTGTTCAGTGCACTAGTCAAGCAAATGCAGTGTCACAGCCATCATAAAAAGTCATCAGGCCTTCTAAGCTCAACGAATTAGTCCTCAGCTGCCAAATTCGGGGTAATTGTTACTTAGATACATTGTGCGTTAAAACAAAATCCATCAACGGAATCACTTGAGAGGGAATAAGAAGCCTTATCTTCTGGGGAAGACCTAAAATACCAGCTGTACTGGTGGTGAAATTTTTGTACCATGATTTAATGTGAAGAACAACACTGTCGTAATCTTTCTAGACTAGACTTTTAAGTCAGACAGTCTTATGAAAAGATACAGAGAGTAGGCTAGATAATAAAAGAACCATTACAGCTGTTCTTCCTATTTATTTCTGCACCTTCACACTTCCTCTGGGCACTGAGGCCCTCCCCATGGCATTCACTCTCCATCCATCCAATAAGGAGATAGTCCTAGTCTGGAAGATGCTGGCTATCCGTGTAGAGGAGGAAGCCCAAGAGTACAAAGAAACCTTATTAAAAGGTTTGCAGACTGTTCCCTTTCCTCTTCCCTGGACTCTTTCTTCACTGGGACACTGCTTTCTACCCTGTTTTTACTCACTTCCTCCTTAAAGCCACAAATTCTGATCAGCATCTTTCCTGTTGAAAAGGAAAGTGGATCGCAGTTTGCTCTAGAGATTGTAAATCCATCTCTGCTGCAGGATTGATAAGACACGCTTCTATCTTCCCAACGTAGACTTGCTGCTTTAGTCTGTACTCTAGAACCTGAAATTTAAAAAGTGATGGATCCTGAGGTTTTCCTAAACATATACATCTATGTTCAATATATCCATATGTTTAGCTGGATAGTTCTTTGATGTACATGCAGTGTGGACTTAATCTACCTAATCTAATGTTTGGTAGCCATTTGTCATTTGGGGATTAGAGCAGCCTTGGTGTATGATTGCAACAGAAGCAGCAACTTTTACTGGTGGGAATTTTGTGTTTCTTGTCAGTAAAATGCGAATCCTCACTTTTCAGAAGGTGAATAATTTGTTTTGTTACTTGCTGTGGGGTGTCAGGAGATCCTAGAGCAATGGACCAGAAAACAGTAGGGCACGTAAAACTAGGAATGGCGGGCTCGTGTTCGAAGTGTAAAATGTTAACGTTACGAAACGTAAAACTTCTAGGCCAGCTCATTCAAGTTACCGTTGCATACTAAACTCTTTGGATCAAGGTTGTGGTGAGTGTAATTTAATAGCTTTCGTTGGTGGAACTCCAACCTGGATGGGGCTTTTGGGGTACTGTGGCGGGATAAGGTGCAAGATGTGATAGTGAGCTCTGCCTTCCATTGCAGAGAAAAGGGGAGCCTCGCTCTCCCAACAAATAGAGTATTGCTACTTTGCCATATTATTAGTTTGTCTCCAGTTATCAGTGAAGACAAAAATACAAAAACTGAAGTGGGATGAATATTAGGCGTTGTTCAGAAATCTGTTACCCTGGACTGTTTTGAATTGATGCGGTGGAATTGCAAAGCACGTGCTGCATGGCTCTAGCAATTTTCAGTTTTATTTCAAAAGCATCAAAGGTAACATGTTGTATTTCTCCCTTGGACCTGGAAATTGAAAAAATAACCATGAGATGTGTTTCTTCTCCCTTTCTGCTTGGTTGGACTCACTTATTCCTGAGACTTAATGTTGATGAACAGGTTAAAAACACTTGAAAATTAGCCTTTCTTCTCCAAGAGCTTATTTGACTCAAGACATTTCTCAGGTTTTTAGAGGTATTCTGATTTTCTTCAGCACTTGAGCAAATGATCACAAGTACTTATGAATAGTCAGTGGAAACATAAAATTTTGCCATCTCACTTTGCTCATTTGCTTTTCTCTCGTGCATCTTGGCAAATGTGCCAGTCTGGTTTTCTCTAATAGCAGCCTTAGAAGTGTTCCTACATATTGTGCCAGATTTTTTATGGATGGTATATCTTTGTAAGACAGAAATACAGCATAATAATTCTATTTTTAAATAGAACAGATTTTTGCAACGTTACAAACAACACAATAGCTTAAGCTCTGTGCCTGATTGTGTTAATTATATGAACATTTCTGCAAGAGATTCCACTTCCTGCATACAATATGCACATGCCTGTGTGTTCTTTAACCTGTATTTATTGCCTCTTTCTTGTCTGCTACTGCTGACCTTTTTCTAGGACTCAGGTTCAACGCTTTAGTTGGCCAGAGAAGGATTTTCACCACGATGAAGCTGGCTATAACCCAGACTGTTTTGCCTTTATAGGGCATTCATCGTTCGCTTGCTGACCCTGGAAGTACCCCTGACTGTCCGATAAGAATAAGTGCTCCTTTAAACACCCAACCTGTATGTGCACGGGGAAATGATTTCCCCGGGAACGGCATGTAAACGGTACCTTCCACACGTGGCTCCTTCCCTCTTCGTTTGTGGCGCGAGGCAAAGTTGCACAATTTCTTCAAGCTTGGAGGTGCACATGGGAAAAGCAAGAAAGCGCCCCAGTCTTTGAGCCCTATCCAAGATCAGAAATTTTTCTGCAGCAGCATTTGCTTTCACATGTTACTGTCAGACACAGATAAGGGAGTTACATGGACTGTGCTGCGGTTAATCCGGGGGTATCCTCTGCCAAGGAG
This sequence comes from Struthio camelus, assembly GCF_040807025.1. Lineage (NCBI taxonomy): Eukaryota > Metazoa > Chordata > Aves > Struthioniformes > Struthionidae > Struthio > Struthio camelus. The sequence goes on from NC_090981.1 coordinate 23,837,572, forward strand.
CAAGAGGAGAGCCGAGAAAGGCAGGAGCTGGTGTGGAGGAACAAGGCTTCCTTGTGTCTGCAGCCTCAAGTGGGTCCTCTAATAACAGCGCTGATTTCATGGTCCTGGGAGAAGCAAACCCACCATTTCTGATACAAATGGGAACTGGGGCTATTTCTGTGTTACTTGTGGCACAGTCAAAGGGATCAATTTCTCTGTGCTCTTATTTTCAGAAGAAATTTTGACTTTTTTTTTATATATATAAGCAGAATCCATTTCTGTATTTGCAACATGAATACCCAATAGAGAGAGATGTGTTTTGATTGCAAGCAGCTGTTGCCATCTGATCAGGGGAAGTACTGCAAATATTTTAGCAAATGTTTCTCCTCCGCCTCCTTTTTCTCCTAAGACCCTGACAAAGTCGATGCGTGACTGGGAAATCTATTTCTATGCGACAAAATTCCCCGTGTCGACCCCCAGGCAGCAGGCAGGGCCGTTTCACGAGCGCGCACATCACATGGCGCCTGTTAGACTTTAGACCTTGTTCTCTAAAACCTTGACTAGATAGCGGCGAGAGGGGTGTGAGCGCTCCAGCCTGTGAAGGCAGGAGGCGACTAAGAAGTCTGATCCCCGCCGACTGTTTCCGAAACCGTACGCTCGCCTTAAACCCGAAGCTAGGTCTGCAGTCTGTCTCTGCCTCGAGTCGAGCGCGCCACTGAGAGCAGCAACGTTTGAATGGGGGAGGTTTGATACCACCCCAGAAACAAGCTCTTCAGAAGAGTTGCTATGAGCGCCAGAAATTATTTTCTGCTCTAGGCTGGAGAGAGGGGAAACAGCCTTAATCTGTTCTGGGGCAGGGGGGAAAGAAGGACTAGTTTAAACAAAGGGGGATCCCTACAAAGTCCTTGAGGTGGGTCCATAGGAAGGAGGGTAATCGACAGTGACGACGGTACTGGCCCCTGGTTTTAATTTGATGCCTCACTTGTGTACATCTGTGCAACCGCCGGGGCACAAACTGCTTGTTCCGCTTGTCGCTGTTGCTTGTCAGCATGGAAGAGTTGCACACGATGTGAACGTTGCCGTTAAACAGTGGAATGGCATAGCTGCCATTTGCTTATGTTATATTTAAATCCAAACCCGACTTCTGCTGTAGTACGTGCTCGTGTTCTCAGTTACGGGTGGAAATCCACTCTGCAGTCGCTTAGTTGCTGTGTACTTTGGATGGGAGGTAGATCAGGCAACTTCGTTGCACACAGGCAAATGCAGATTGTGGTTCAGGCTGTGCAGCAGCATCCCACGAGGTGCTGAGCGTCTCCGGAGCAGCTCTGCGGTCAGTCAGCTCCCGCGCAGGTCAGCGGAGATAGCTGGTGCTGAGCTCCTTCTAGGAAGTAACTCCGTCTGATCCGGAATACTGGCTGAATGGTAAAAATGAGCATCCAGTGGCTCACTCAGTGTCCCTAGGCAGTTTGCTGCAAGATTAATTTCGAGTTTTAATGAAAATACGTGGTAATGATCTAATGGGATTTTTAATCAGAAAATACAGTCTTTCAGCGCGTTCCATTGGAGTCCGGGGTGGCTGAAAAGCAAATTGAGAATCGGAACAAGTCACCTACGAATATAAAGATACCCGTTCTGATTACTCGAGGAAATTGTACAAGTTCATGCTGTATCCTTTCAATGGTTTTCCGCAGAATTGTTTTGGCCACATAGTGTTCATGCACGCAGCACATGCATACCAATGTCCGTGATCAAAAATGCGTTTGATGGCATCTGCCATTAGTATCAGGAAAGAATCTCTTAAAACATATATGTGTGTGAACAGTACTTTTGCATCTGCTAATCTGACTGATCAAGAGTAGGGGCTGGATCCTGACACCTTGGTCTCCATGTGTAACTTGTGTTTACTTCAGCACTATGGAGCCGACCTCTGAGCATCTGGGGATATACCCACTTACAACATAAGTAGCAGCTCTCTGAGCGATCCTGTGTTTTCTCCCATGCTGCACGCTCTCGCTCTCTCAGCTTGAATGTTTCACATTACAAAAATTGCCATATGATTGCTTGAAGATTTAAAAAAAAAAAATTACTCTTGATTTCTTTTGTTGTTCAGAGGATACACAGAGGGTAAGAATGCTTGTGCTAAGTAGATTTCACCGTATAGAACAATACTGCTTGCTCATAAAGATCCCAGACAACTCTTTAAAGTGTAAAATTATTTCTAGGATTTACTGTTAAAAACCCTAATCCTTTTCTCCTTGATATTTCTTTGCTAACCATAAATTCCACAATGGACGTTTTTGAGTTTTTTTAAATTTTACGGCCCGGTGAACTCTCTGATAGATTCTTTACCGTCTTGGGTAAACGAGAAAGTTTGCTCTCATAAGATAAAGAGATATTGAGCATGTTTAATGCAGATGGTATCAGGAGTTTCACACACACCAACATAAAAGGACGGTTAAGTAATAAAATACAACAATGGGAGAAGAAGTGATATGAAAGGCAAACCAGACTAAGGCTTCTAGGACATCATTTTAATGCTTTAAAAAAATAAAGTGCTTCTGATCTTTTGTTTCTAAATCCAACATATTTTTATTAAAGACAGTCCTTTCAGTTTATGAAATAAGTTTAAAAACTCAGAAGTAAAGATACAGCCAAATAGATGCACAGCTAAATAAAATACTTTGCAAGAATGATTTTCATGGCTGTGCAGAAGGTGGAGGTCAATGTATTGAGTATAGGCGGCTATGGCATCTGACTGTCTTACCCAAAAACAGAATTAGAAGCAATATGAGAGAGTCAGATATAAATACCGCTCTCAAGAATTGGGGAGGGGGAGTGTCGTATGACGTGGCATGACTAGAAATGTGTTAGGAAACCACTAACCAGGAACTTCTTGTGCAAAGAAACAGCTAGAGTTATAGACATAAACAGTCGTTATGTTGTTTGAATACTAACTTTCCTTTGTTTGCCAAGAAATACTGCTTATCTGGTACCTCATATAGAGAGCACAGGGGCTGAATAATACTTAATACAGTATGAACCCTTTAATGATGGTAGACTTTCCGTTGAGCACTTGGAGTCTCGGGCGGCAAAGCCTTCCCTCTGGTTTCCTTTGCATGACAGCACTCCGGAAACATAAGGGGGAATCTCCACTTTTTGTGAAACAGTAGTTCTGGCCCACTGCCCTGTCAAATAGGGCTTGGATATGCAAACCAATGCCAGATAGGCTATTTCTCTTGGTGCATTTTTCTTATAGGTGGCTGGAGAGTGGGGGACTAGGCCAGTGAATGACTTGTACACCCATACATACAAATGAATGCACACAAGCTCCTTAGCCAGGAGCCAGTTACATTTGCAGTTAACCTAAAGTAATTTTTTCAGTTACTTCTTGAAATACGTAGGCTGGATCTTTGCTTTGTGGACAAGAATAGGTTACATTTTTGTGGGGGAGGTTGGACGTGTTTTGCAGGCTCAGACAGGCTCTGAATACTAACTCACTGATGCAGCCTGTATATACTTTTGCAAGACTCCAACTTTTGTATCTTTCTGTGGGCAAAATAATGTTCTGCCCTAAATCGTTGTGGCACTCTGGGCAGTGTTCCTTAAAGCTTCGATTTCGTTTTTGGCTCCCGTGGGGGCAGGATTGCTCTGGAGGACCAGTGAGTCCTCAGGAAAAAGGCAGATAAGAAATGTTAGAATATTTCTGTTCAAACTAACAGTGAAAGACGTAGCTTGTTCTCAGTAGGCTGTTCTGTCATTAATGTTACTTTAACGTTACTTTTTAAATTTCTGAAACGGGGAAACGGTCAGGCTTTAAATACTGCGAAATGAAGCCGCTCTGAGGCCTTAATTTATTCTATACTACTTTATGGATTTTGTAAGGTCTGGGGGGTGGAGGTTATATTTCATTTCTCCTAACTAAGCATCAGTAACATGGAGTAGTTCCCCTGCAGTCAACGTCCCCGCAAAGCCAGCAAAAGGAAGTCGTGTTCCATAAAGACGCGCTTCAGTTCTCGCTGGCTCCTTTCCGTCGTCTGCGCCTCGCTGTCTTTCCCAGTGGCGTGACTTTCCTCAGCCGCCCCTCTCGAGGCCTGACTCTCCTCCCCGTTTTGCCTCCCCGCGCCCCAGGGCTGCTCACTGAGCCCATCAGGGGCTGTAACGTGTCCTTTGCTACTGCTGGCAACCCTAAAACATGCCCGTGCGCAGAGGTTATTTTTCATGTTTAATGAGCTGCTGTGATTATGCTGGAATTTCTAGTGCGAGTTTGCCACGGTGTTAGAGTCACCTTGTCTGACGTTGTAAATGAACCGTATTCACAAAGTAAATAATTTCTCCAAAGGTTCCGTCCCCTAAGAGTGGATTCGAAGCTGCTTAGTGTTCGGAGGTACTTGGATGTAATTTATGTGCTTGCTCTCTGACCTATGCGCACTAGTCTGCAACAGTCTTTGAACCGAGAGCCAAAATTTTAGCTTCTGCTATGTGTCTTGAGTGAGCCGCCTAATTACGGTCACCTAGGTGACACTTGATAAATACAACTTATCTCATTACTTAGTAATGGACACTGTAAACACTGTATTCTGGACATGTACCAGTACAATTGGTCCACATTCAACAGGTCTCTTGAGTTTACCAGTAGGTCAGGAGAGCACGATGGAGAGTTAAAGCCCTGGATGGGGTCGTGTTCCTGGCGTTCCCGCAGATCCCGAGGGCTGAGCGCCAGCCTTGGGGCAGGGGCTGCAGCTGCCGGCTGCCCGGGGAGCCCATACGGAGGAGGTCCCATGCAGAGCGGGGAGCTTTATCCAACTCATTTCTTTCCCCCCACCCCATCAAAGGAGGAAAAGTAATAGCTTGTGCACGCTGGCGTTATGAAATAAAGGTGTGGGTTGCTCGTAAACTACTCAGAAATCCTCTGTTTGAAGATACCGCAGAAGTGCAAATTATTTATTGTGTCTACGAATTGCATATATCTGTGGCCTTGGTTTGCACAGAATGAATGGTGTCTTACTAGCACAGGCCAGTTAACAGATTTTGAAAGTGTAAGGTAAACAAGGCACGCTGCCTTTAATGTAAGCTCAAATAACTTTGTTACAGCCTGATTTTGCTCTATGCTTTAAAAAGAGTGGATCCTATAACCCTGTCACGTTTTATGCTTTAAGATGCCTGTCTCCTTACTCTTTTTTCTCAAAGTATTGAAGGTTGGAAACTATCTTTATTTCAGACATGGTACACCCTATCATCATATAATTTCCCATATGAGAAAGACATAAACTAATAAGAAGAGTTTTGTTATATTAATAAGTAATAAATTATTTTTCCTCCACCACAAACTTGATATCAAGTACTTGTTTCCACATTTGTGCAAACTGGCGCTTGCATTCAAAATTCACTGCCCAGGCTTGTTCAAAAAAAGACTAAATTTCTACTGAAAACATTAATAAAATTTTTGATCTCCTTTAATAGTTTCCCCCACTGCAGAAGTGAAACTGTCAGTGAAGTATAACTGTTATTTTCATTTTGATCGACCCCTTCAGCAGATAATCAGTACAAGTTCATTCCCATACCAGAATACAGGTTGACTTTGGGTAGTTAGTAGGTTCTGCTGGTGAAGAAATACCTCTAAACTTCTCTCTAGAAGAGCAACCAGCTCTTAATATTCCTTTGGGAAACAGCAGGTGCATCTCCCAGCTTCCAGATCTGCTGTACATGGTACGAATTGCTTTGGTGTTGCAGTAAGCTCTCACGACTGGGAAAGAGATTTTTCCATTAAGCGAGTTCTACCTGATCGGAAAGAGTTTTTCATATGAGCCCTTTTAAAGAAAGCTTCCTCCACATGTGGGTAGAGGGAAATCCTATAATCCAGATAAGCTTAATTGTAGAAGAGGGGATAGCAGCTCCTTTTTGCCAAACAACTTGCTTTCATTCACACAGTGCAGACATTTCTTTAGAAACACACTTTCATCAATTAATATAAATTATGACCGGTTTTCACATAAGATGCCATCCTTGATTATATTAAGATGGTGGGGATGCCTGGGGCACGGAGACTTCCCTTTGGTTTCTTTCAGGATCTCGTCGCTGAGCAGAGAATAAGCGAGTTGTCAAACAGCACAGTATATGCAGCAACAGAAACCATTAAAGGGGAAACATAGGCATTGCAGAGAGCAACGAAAACGGGCACACTGGTTATAGGAGGCGAGAGTGGGAATAGGCACCAGAAGAGAGGAGGTGTGGACCTCAGAAAGGTAGCTGTTGGGCCATCTTTTCCCTAAATTGCTCTCTTTGTAGAGGACATGGAGGTTGGGTTTTATTATTATCTTTTATTATTGTTATTGTAAGCACGGAGTCCTCTCATATTATTGCTTAGTAAGGGATGCGAGAAGTGCAAATTTTCAGGTAAGCAGCAGGCTTGTATTAGGGGCCTGATCCAGCAGATGCTGAACTCAGGAGTCGTCCTTGCATTGGCTTTGCCAGCCTTGGCAAAAAGCCTCAATATATATTTCACATCGTGGGCTACAACCCCACGCATGAAACAGTGACAGAAATGAAGATTCTGTTTAAAGATAGTATCAACGTTCCCTGGGTAGGCTCTAAATCTTAAAAGCAAACTCAGCATGTTGTTTGCTGAATTATGCTGTCTGTTCATATGTTTCAACACAGAGTAGACCTTGAAAAACATAGACTGTTTATTTTTAAGGTGATTTAGGTGTTCATATGCGTCACAAAAAGAGCTGACTTGTAAGGACATATGCTTCCATATATCTGAATTGTAAAAGTATTAAATTATTTAAAGAGAACAGAAAAGGACCAGAGGCCCCAAGACCTTCTGGATATTAAAGCCTCCAATATTCTTCAGCAAGTGCTCCTTTCTTTTCTTACTTCAATCTACGTAACTCCTGAAATTAAGTAGAGTATTAAGCAATGGAAAGGAAATATCTACAGATATAAAACATCTCCTGTTTCTCCTTCGGGAGAACCTTCTCTCTTAGAGGTATCATTTTCAGAGCAATACCAAGGAAACAGGAGGTCAGTTTTTAGTATGCAGCAGAAGGCGATGGGCAGAGAGGCACCAGAGGAGCGTGCGGATGTCTAAGCCCGGCTTTGCTATGGTCACAGTAGTTGTCTGCCTTCCTGCTTCTGGCAGATGTGCAGCCCCATCTCTCTGTCCAAGCTGTGCTGTCAGCATGAGGATTCAGCAGCTGTAATAATGGTAAGGGAGAAGTGCCTGTAAGAGACTGGTCTTTGCCTCTTGATCCCTAAACATATGATGAGGGTCAGGGCTACCAAAGTTTGTATTTCCATTCCTTGGTATGGGTCAGTGTCCAGTGACTCTACTAGATGCTATTATGCAGACCTCCCAAGCCCTTTTTGTTGTTGTTGCTTGTTTCCCAGTAGACTACAGCCTTTTGTCCCTTTCTGCTGGGAAATCTATCTATCTTAGTGCTTTTTCTGGCTCCAGGATTAGGGCACATGGGATTTCTTCTCAGAGTGATTTGTGCAAGTTAAGAGCGAGCTCTGGCACCAACATGTCTAAACACTCTTTAGTTTCCTTGACTTTTCTCATCATTTAGATTATGCAAATTCAGGTTCCTCAGACTCTCTTTAGAGCCACAAATCTATGCAAATATTTTTGTCTTTCTGAGAGTTAGTTGTTAGGTTTTAGCATCCATCTTTCCCAGATTTTCCATTCATCTTTTGCAATTCATCGTGAGAACTTCTTGGGGCTGCCTTGCAATCATTTCACGTATTGCTATAGCCACAAAACAAATACCACTATGGGCAAAAGCAAATCCAAATGTTAATCCAGTGTGCAACCTTAAGAAGTCAGTACTTTTTTTGTCTACCTCAGCACTGTAGAGACGCCATGCAGGTTTTTGGGTTGTTTGGGTTTTCTTTTCTTTTCTTTTCTTTTCTTTTCTTTTCTTTTCTTTTCTTTTCTTTTCTTTTCTTTTCTTTTCTTTTCTTTTTGAGGGCTACCATACTCTTCCTGTGGGATGAGAGTGCAGTGTTTGACATTTGATAATTTAAACATAACTCCTGTTTCATTGCAAAGAAGGCAGACAGCACCACTTAGCAAACACAGACACTAATAGCATTTTCTGCATGTGGTGCTAATTTACTCTTGAACAGTTGACTCAGTGAATTGACTGTGTAGGACGTCAACATGGGAAGCCATAAGAAAACGATCTAAATGTTTTTTCCCTCCTCGTGTGTTTTGCACTCCACCGAGGTCTGTATTAGCATGAAGAACCTGTTGTCTATACAGAGAAAATGTAAATATCTGTTATATTGGAGAGGGAGCAAACCTCAAGTGGAGGCTTAAATGAATCTCATTCTTACCTTACTGGAGGCAAGAAAATCCTTGCAAAATTTTCTGGAATTGGGTGCCTTTTTATTCACATATAACCCTGTGGTACTGAATAGCAGAAGTGGCTTTACATTACTGATTTTTGCTGCTGCCTTTTGCCTGTTTGTGTGGTCATAGATTAGGGATGTGTTTGAAGGAAAATACATAGAAATTCTGCACTGAAATTTCCATTAAGTTCTTCTAAGTGAATGTGGTTGGCAGGGACAGGCTCCTCATTTATCTCCTGGTGCATGTGCAGTTCCAGTGGGGAAAGGGATAAAAGGAGAGCAAGAACTGGATGATCGACATCTCCCATGAAATGGCTAAATCTCTCACCTTCTGCCAAGCAGAGTCTCGAGAAAAGTTCTGCCACAGAAGTCCTAGTGACCACCTGCAGTCAAGAAAGGAGGACCTTGTAGACATGATCTGTATTTCCAGGTATTTGTGCCACCAGCAGCTAACTAAAGGTTGAGCACTTTCAGCTGCTAGCAAAATCAATGGGATTTGTGTTGTGCACCTTGTAACATGCTCCAGCAAAGCTAATCCTTTTAAGAAAGTCATCTCCTCCCTCATTTAAAATGGACACCTAAAATTAATGTATCCTTCTGATCACTTTGATTTTACCGTGACCTATCCCTCCTTATCTGTAAGATGAGGAAAATAACAACGCTTCATCTGATGGAGATTATAAGGATAAAGTCAGTGCTTACAAAGCTCTTGGATAATGTAGTGAGGAGAATTATAGAAAAATCTATGAGGAAAATAATGATTCTGCACTGAGCACAAGGATTGACTGGCGTGTAATAAAAAGCCAGGTTAGTGACTAACTACCAATTCAGTGATTGCAGTCCAGCCTGTGAGCCGAAGAAGACAGGATCTTACAAGGGGGAAGACTGTACAGGATTGTATTGCCAAAGACTATGTAAAGGCAGGGTTGTTGTCCTTCTATCCTGTTAAGACCTTGCTGTAGTCAGCAAGAAAGTACTGCTTCAGCTCTCGGGAAGCTCTGCCTTCTTGGCAGGTGCAGGACGGGGTGGGGATGAAGCCCAGGATCCAAACTGAGCTTTTCTAAGTGGGACTGCAAAGCCTGCTGTCATGGGAAGGCGTCTGCCCTGCTATTTCACAGCGAGTGGAAAGTAGTACATAAATGTTGATCTCGCAGAGAAATTTCAAATGTTTGTCTTTTGTCTTTTGGTGGATGTATCTGGACAGGATACGTGTGTAAATATGACCACTGTAAATGGACCATGAGCTTGCAAGATATGCAGTATTTGGGATTGATGGGATCAGCTTTGTGTTTCATTCAGAGGAGAGGAAAAAGAAAAAAGGAGAAGATTACGTCCAAAGACTAGAGGAGGAGAAAGATAGCCCTTCCTGCTTATAAGATTCATCCTTAGCTGTCAGTAAGAGCGTATAAATGGAAGCACATATAAATTGCCTGTCCACACGTAACTTGAAACAAGCAGCGTTTGAGCAGCAGTAAGGTGAGGCAGGCGAGGCAGAGTGCCGTGCCTGTGGCAGCTCTTACTCCTGACAGCAGCAGAGGTCAATAGAGTTGCCTTTTTGAGCATCAACAACACAAAAAAATCAAGCTGCAATTTTGCTAGGGTGGGTGGAAAAAGTAATTTACAGCCTCTAGTGATGTGTATTTTATCGCATGCTGGGGAGAAGCCGCAATAGCCCCATAGCACTGTGATGAGTAAAAGGATTCATTAAATAAGTACCAAAAATAAAATGGAGCTAATTAAAGCTCTAGTATAAATGTCATGCTGCAAATTTTAGCCGGAATGAGAGAGAAAGTAAAAGTTTTAAATAGAAGTGAAACATTCCAAAAATACATTTGATGATGCTGAAGAGTCAGGTGTGTTTCATAGGTAGCAGAAATAGCGTGGTACAGGAAAATGGCGTAGACCCATTGAGTTCAGGGCAGGGGAGCAGGCTGTGTTTTGTACTCAGGGAGTCGTTACTAAACTTAGTAACGCCTTTTCCCAGTCATCCTCTGCCAAAGGGGTGTTCACATTAGCTTTTCGTTTTTGGTTCTCCCTGATGATTGTCCTGTTGTATTCCAAACTATAGTAATTCCCATACAGAAGGAGATGTTAATGTACCATTTTCACCTGGAAAGAAGTATAGGTGTTTTTTTCCATTGGAAGAAAAGAGGTGATTGTAGGAGCTAGTGTGATCCTTTTTTCAAGGGTCGTGCTAAAAATGCTGCTATTTACTCCATCCTGTCATGATGCTACAAGCATTTCAGCTTTCTGAATTTCAGGGGCTGTAACCACTGATGCTTTCCTGAGGCTCGTACTTGTCCTTTGGAGGTGTGCTTTAGAGTACCATCCCTTTGATACAGGCCTACAGCTCTCACTTGAAGTAAAAAAAGAAAAATAGGAAAAACTAAAGTGCAAGAGTGTCCACGTTCCCTTCTATGTGTGGGAAATTGACTGTGTGGCACACACTGGCACACTCAAGAGAAATGGAAAAATAAAATAAAACAGATCTTTGGCCAATATACCCAGGAGAAGAAATTGTCTCTGATCTCAAACTTGGAAATCAGCTCAGCTGTGCACATTTTAGCAGCCTTCATTGTCATTAAGACATAAGCAGGAGAGGACATATGTTTCATCATTTATGTCCAAGTAACGCTGACGAGAGCTTCACAAATATACACTGAGGAGACAATAGACCCCAAGGTTTCAGTACGTGGATGAAATATTCTTTCATGAATTGAATTTCAATCAGTCTGGCCTATTTTTGAAATGCTTTAAAGTAAGTTTTATGGTTTCAAGTGCTTTTTTCTGCATAGAGAAGTCAAAACCAGCTGCAGTTTTTTAAATAACGTTTTGTGGTCAATTGTTCCCAAATGGAAATGAATTCATTTACCCTGTTTGGAAAATATATAAAACTAGATTGGGTTCCTTCATTTATAAACGCATATATCATTCATACTTGTAGTTCCTTTTTTTATGTTAGGCATGGAATTAGATGAGGTTCCTTGGACTGAGTCTTGGCCTTTTCACACATTTCTGTCATAGTAGATCCTAATGAATTCGTAAAGATTAATGCAGTTTACTATTAATGCTTTAAAATTGTGTTGGCAATATTCTTTCTCCTAAATGCCTCATTAGTACTGTTGCATCTTCATATGCTAGTGGTCATAAGATATTATGCCTGGGCCTTGAGACATCAGGAATGCTTCATGAGAGACTTCAGAGCTTGTAATAATATGTCCTGGATAAATTTAGGGTATTCTTTAATGAAAGCCATCACCTCTCATTTAGTGTTGGATTTTTTTTTTGACGTGGGCTCTTTTGTTGGCACGCTTCTGCTGTCACTTGAAGTAGGCTTAATATGCGTTTGTTGTCTCGCCTGTAATCAAAACGTTTATATCTATTTGGAACCTACTTTTAGAAATACTAGTCTCCAAATGAAAGATCCAAACATAGTTGAGAGAAAACGCCATAAGGGTTTCTTTCATGAGTTTCCTCTGGATTACTCCTCCAGAGGTCAAAACCTTCATCAGTACCAAAGGAACAGGGAATTTGTTCCTTTGCATACGGTTTGCATAGAAGCCCTGTGACTTCAAAGGATGCCTTTACTAACCCCTTCTGAACGCTGTAGGGGTTCTGTCTGACCAAAACTAAACCGTCCTAGCTCCCTGTTGGTTGAAACCCCTTCTTTGGGGAAACACAGTTGCCCAGGAAGGAAAGGAGGGAGCGCCGTAGCCCTCCTTCCCCATGGCAAACGGTTGGGACGCGGAGAACGCAGGTAGGGCCCTTGCCCTGCCCAGCAGTGCAGACGCAGCCATACAGATCAACTTTACTGTTCAGGGACAAGGAGAGGGGCAGGAAAATGCTGGAAAGAAAAAATTCCCTATGCCTGTTGATCATAGCATCTTGGCTACCATTTTATTTGGCTTGAGGGTGCTGTGCAGTGTCAGCAGAGTATGAAGAAGACATTGTCCACCTGAGTCCGAGGGTTGTCCTAGGGTGCCCTCACTAAATTCAGTGAACTAAGGTGCTGGAAGGACCATTTGATACTATGTTAGTTAGTAAAGTAGGAAATGGAAATGTTACATTTTCAACTTTATAAACGTTCTAAGGAACCATCTATCAAGTGCAAGATGGCAAATTGTTTGGCTCAGCATGCGAGGGCAATGAGTTTATCCCAGCATCACTGATTGAATTGGTGGTTTGAGACTGATTAGTCTGAGCAATCCGTTTGCAGATCTGAATGAAATAAGTGATTTGTGACTTAGGGAGAGGGAGCAACATCAATAATGCAATTCCCTACAGCAGAAAATAAGTTAACAGAGAGGCAGCAAACTTATCCTAGACTGACTTTACCAGCCTATACAATGCCAGAAAACCACTAATAAAGTCTAGCTGACTGCTGTATTTCCAGATAAACTCCCAAATAAATGGCAGGAAGACTGTAAAGGTATGTGCCATCACATTAAAGTGAGGTTTCTTGCTCAAGCAGAGATAACATTAAAGTCATTTTTATTTCTATTTCAGACAACAAATGTTGTGTTTTGGAGTGTGGCAAAATTCACTTGCCCGAGTTATTAATGAATTAGAACATCCTTGACAATGGGATTAAAATGTGAAAAAGGTAGTGATAAGCAAGAAGACATGTTAATTAATGGTATGTCTTCTTCAGAATATATTACTTTTCTGCATCAGCATCATAAATAATTGAGTAACCTCTTGAGGCAATCCTCCAGGGACTGTTTGTAACAGCAGTAACTTAAAAAAATAGGTTTGAATAAACGGCTACAGTAAGTGGAGTGGGGATGTGCAATTGTAAGTCAAAGACTAATACAGCTAAATACAATACAGAGTTCAGTTCTTCTGTTCTGCTTTACCAAAATTCATATTGTTGCTTTGTAGTAATTGGTGTTACTAGGAGATTAAAGTACACTTGACCTCCTCCTCCTTCCAGCATTCAATTTTAGATTTAAAATGCCAAAATGTAGTTGGCTATTAAATAAAATTACGCTGGAAAGGGTATTAGTTGAGTCAAAGTTCATTTCCATAGCTTGCGCATCAGTCATTTCCTCCATATTAGCATATTGCATGCAACTTTTTTCTTCCAGATGTCAAAGGGTTAATTTATATGTCTACCTAAAATGTCATTGCTGACACTCGGATAGCAGGGACTTTGATTTTGAATCACAGAAGAGAGTGCAAGGCCCGAAATAAGCCCAAGCAGGTCAAATGAGTTTGGAAAAGTTCAGGGAAAGGGTGTGTGTGTGAGTTTCCTCTGAAGAAACAGGGCCCACACATTTGGTAGCTAAACAAAGAATCGTGACCCTAATACTGGCTGCTAGTTTGGGGAAAAAGGCAGGAAAAGCACAGCCATGTGTGGCAGCTGCCTGCTGGTCAGGACGACTGCTCGTACTGGGGAGTAGCCTCAGCGGGTGCTGCCCCTCGCCTGGTCGACCTGCTAGGGAGAAGAAGGGAAGGGGCCTGGGAAGGGAGCTGCGGCTGCTTCGCTGGGCGTCCCTGAATTACTGCAGTGAGCGTGTTGCGCGAGTCAGGGGAAAGCTGAGATGAGTGCTGGGAGTCAGAAAAAGGGGTTCAAGGGTATTATGCTCTTTTCCTCCCCTCAACATACCTTCATCGCTTTTTTTTTTTAAACAATATTAGTTTTGCTCGGTCATACTCTTCCTCTGTGTACTCTGTTTGTGGAAAAGAAAGGGTATTTCCACATGTAGGAAAATCCATTGAAATTCATGGACTAAGGAGATGGGGAGCAGGAAAAAAGAAGGATAGAGATGACTTTCTAGTTGTTGCAAGCAGGAAACTGTAAGTGTGTGGCCACAGTCTGGTGGGAGGGAGGGTGGAGCGGCTTGGCACGACAGTCCAGCAGATTAAGCAGTTTCCTTGTCCGTGCCAGAAAAATGGAAAGGAGGCCCGTGAGGGCAGAGCAGGTGGGAATGCAAGGGCAACAGCTTGTGCGACACAAGAAGAAAAAAAACTCAGGGTCCTGTTGAAGAGAAGCTGCAGCGGAGACTTTCCTCTCTCAAGCAGGTCTCAGATCTCTTCCATTGGAACACAACGGAGCGATCGGTCTCCAAAAGCTGTCATAGGAAATCTGGTAATCCTATTGCAGATAAACCTCAACTGCTGTTACTGCTATTTCCACTCTCACTTGGGCACTGTCCAGCAAAATGACACATGCTGAAGAAAAGCTTAGCAGCCATTGATTGCCAGCCTAAGGAACCGAAGAGACTGTTGAGCGTTACAAAGGGATTGTTTTGCCTTCCTTTGTCATCTCCTGCAGAATCAAATGATAGGGTATGAAAAGACCCAAACCCGCTTCCATAAAATGAAGAGCTAAGGTGCTGTCGCTTACTGCAATGCAGCAGCGTTAGGCACAAAGCTGCATGTTTCACCTATGTGCCAAAAGTTCCTGTGCTTTAAAACAGAAGCTTAACATGAGAGCGAGAGAGGGCAAATAGGTAGGTGGCATCTTGGTCCATCCAGGTACAAAAGCGTGTGCCTAACTTTAGGCACTCAGTTTCAGTATTGCTTAATTTTCTGGAATGATTCACGTGCTTAAAGATTAGCATATGCCTGTGTGCTTTGCTGCCTGAGAGGTGTCTAAGCAGCAAGTTGTGTTTTCAGCTGCCCCATTTACACTGATTAAAACGATACATCATGAGAGTCAAACGCAGCTTTATAGCAAAGGGAAGAATAAACTGGACCAAAGTGAGAGTTATTTGTGTCGCAGTCAGCCAGTTTGCCGTGTACCTCTTGCAACAGCCTTCAGCAAACCATGACAAAACTCAAATCATTGCAGGATATCTGGTTGCTCAAGTATTTTATCTGCCAAATGTTTTCGCTGTAGCACTTCCCGTCCCTCAGGTTCACTCTGTTTTGGGGCCTGCTAGAGAAAGGCTAGTGAAGAGTTAAGAGACTTTTGTCTGGTGTTCAGTGTGGGTTTTTTCTGTTTTATTTCTTTCCTGTGTTTCTAGGGAGTTTTTTTGTTACTGTATGCTGTGGTAGGAGTCCTGAATACTAGCTGTTTTCAGCCATTTGGTTCAACTCCAGGAAGTCATGCTGAGTGAATTACTGTAAAATGTGAAATTGGTGTGGCAAGTATATTTTGCACTCCCCTTGAATCAGATGGGTGAGTGCAAATTAAATTTTGCACTAACCTACCCAAAGCAGTTAGCACAGTTTGTTTCTGAACATTTAGGCTGATTGCAATATGAAAAATACATACGTTTCCTCCCATTTGTGCACTGCGCAAATAACAGCAGAACTATTTTTTGTTATTATCAAAAATCAGGGACTTTCAGCCGCTCTGCTAGAGTGATGTTCAAGTTGAGCTGTTGAAGAGTGTTACATAATACATGTCACATTATACAGGTTTCAAAACCAGTCAGAACCTATTAC
Organism: Struthio camelus; assembly: GCF_040807025.1. Taxonomy (NCBI): domain Eukaryota; kingdom Metazoa; phylum Chordata; class Aves; order Struthioniformes; family Struthionidae; genus Struthio; species Struthio camelus. Next base: position 23,853,298 of record NC_090981.1, read on the forward strand.
CGGAAGGGAGGTAGGAGAGATCTCCAAGGAATTTATTACCTAAGAGGATACCAGACCCTTGAAGTCTGAACAGCAGCAACAGGGAATTTGGTTCTACTCTATTGTTGATTAGCTCTGTGCACGCAAATATCTTGTACTGCTTTTTCCTTTGCCTCAGTTTCCCCTGTGACGCTGAGCAGTCAGCTTTCTCCCCGTGCTCTTGTCAATCTGTCAGGGGCTAAAGACTGTAGGCTGCTGTTTTTCTGTTTTGGGATTTTTTTTTTCCCCCTTCCTGTGTAATACCACTTATGAGTAGACTATCCGGTCTCTGAAGCTTGCAGCATGGTTTTTTGGCACTCTGAAAACTATTGTTTCTGAAGGCAACCACCCAAATGATATTGTTGATAATCAACGTGCAAACTTTCGTCCAGGTGGGGCCTTCCCGGTAGCAGAGCCGGCTCATCTTTTAGCAGACCTCTCCTCTACAGGGTAGAAACCGTCCAGACCATGGAAAAGCTGGCGACGGCATCCCCACCTCTCCTCTCCCCTCCGGGTCTGTAAGAGACACTCATGCGCGCCCAGAACTCCCTGCGTGCCGACTCGGTGTTTGGTTCTGCTTCGTGGCCTCGGCCTCAGCTGACTGGTTGTACCCGATGGAGGGCTTGCCCCTCCTGGTCTGCCAGAGGGCTTTTGGATTGCAGCGCAGCGTGCGTAGCGCCGGGCGCGGACGGGCTGTAGCAGACGCTGTCTCTTCAGGACAGACCTGCTAGGCAGCATTCGTGCCTTATCAGCGTGCAGCAGGGAAGAGCTGCTGGCCCGAGACCTGCCCCGCGAAGCTGCGGAAGAGTGCGCTAGCTAGTATTTAGGAGATGGGGGAGGTTTGTGAAAACGTCGAGTAATACTTGCTTTTCAAAAATGCAGGAAAGCTCACGCTAGGCAGAGCAACTTTTAAACTTCACTCTCGTTAGGACAGCAGTAGGGGCGGAAAAGCAGTTGTGCAAAATGCTCGGTTGGAGCAGCGACTTTTGCCTCGTACCTTCATACCGCAGGAGCCGAGCGCAGCACGCCACAGGCTTCACGCACCTCAATGCACCCTCTATTTCAAATGTCGTGTTTGAGTGCCCCGGGCCTAACTGTTGGTTCAGTTGTCATAAAGCACGGGCAATGTTGACTGAAGGCCTCATGGCGAAGGAGGGATGGAGCAGTGTGTTTTAAGTCGCCTAGGGCGTATGGGACAAAGGCGCCCTTGTTTCAAGCTGAGTAAACTCATCAAGTCTGCATTGTTTCAAATTGGGTTTTGCCCTCGGATCAAAAATGGTTAGAATGAGTGAAAGCACAGAAAGGCAAGTAATTTACAGCCCGGTGGGGAAAAATTACATTAAATGCAATAACAAACTGAGAAACAAAACGTCTGTCTTTGACTGTTTTAGTTCCAAACTCTGTCGTGATTTTTTTATCCTTACTGCTCTATAAAGAGAGACTGAATTTTTCTCTCTGCTTAGTTAGGGTTTTATTTTCCAGAGGTTTCTTGGGTTGAAGGTTTTGGTTTTCTGGCTTTTTACTTTGTGGAAAGAAGAAAACAAAGCTGAAGGAATGGCATAACACAACCACTTGCATATTTCTTTTTTTATCAAGGAATAAGAGGACTCGAACATAATCTGAACCCTGCAACGGAAAAGAGAAACTGTTTCACATTGTTCATTCGTGACTCTTGTTGCTGTAATTACGCATCTAATGCTCCAGATGGCTAAGTTTTCAAAATTAATAAATTTCAGCTCTGCTGAACACTCTGTTGCAAAACGTGCAAAATACTAACCAGAAGCCTTTAGCAGCTTCAGTGGCAAATGTCTCCAAACACTGGAGGCTTTGTGACATTTGCCACCAGGGGCCGGGATGCAATATCCTTGTCAAAACGTCATACTCTGTTTGGCACTGTGCCGCTCGGCTCACGCAGTCCCTCACAGCCCGTCCGTGCGCGACGGCCCCTTCAGCGCAGGTTCGGCACTTCCCCCCGCTGGGCCTTGCCCGTCCTCTTTGGGTCAAGTTTGCAGGGATGGACTGAGACTTTGGCAAGGGATATCTGAAGGGAGACATCTGCTTCGGTCTGAATGAGAGCCTTGCTCGCTGCTTAGGACAAACGCGTGCCATAGCACCGGCAGCATGCCGCAGTTGCTCTTGGAGGTCAGCGGAACTGAGTTTCCATTTGTTCCCCACCTGCGGCAGCCGCCCGCTTGCCTCGGAGAGGGAGCCTGCCGATACGTGGCACGGGCTTACCTGTGCGTTCAGGCCAACGGCGCAGCTGGGCTATGAAAATGTGCTATGTGTTATGTGTATGTTGTGTTTTCTTGCTGTTTGTTCCTTAGAGTGAAAAACTTTTACGAAAATATCGCATTAAACTCGTACGAGTCTTCGTGCATTACGAACCCTTCTTTCATTTTCTGCACTGTTTCTTTTTGCTGGATCGTTTGTTGACGATCTCTGTTATATAGCTCCAAACTTATGGTGTGTCGGAAGCTTGAGCTTACTAAATGGCACATGACTGATGTGTCCCAAAGTGTTTGTTAAGGACAAGGCACTTAGTACTACGGCCAGTGCAAAAATCAGCATAGCTCCGTCCACTGAATTTACAATGTAACAGGAACGGCCTTTCAGGGAAAAGCAGGGAAGATGGGAGAGCAGGAGCTAGCATATAACATGGCTTCTGGAGGGTTTCATGACTGAAATTAATTTTTAAGGCTTTTATAGATGTGAGTAAAGTCCTTGATAACCTGGCTGAGCTGGTATCTCATATAAATACCTGGGGCTGAAGGGGGTGTTTGGTCTGACTGTTCTCCCTTTGCTGGGTCACGGAGCATTTTCGTTACTGCTGGTTTCTTTGAGGTAACTCTGATATGCTGCTGGGACACAGCCAGGTATTTGTATTCCTGCGCTGCTGACTTGATAGTACTGAATGACTGCAAATACTATGTATTGAAGAGAAAAATCATTTACTTGGTGGAATTGATTCTGGGCTGGGTCCAGCCTGCGCTCCCCTTCCCTAGGTCGCGTCGCTGCCTGAGCAGCGCGGAGAAGGCGGTGGCCGCTTCTCTCCGTGTCAGCGCCCGGAGGCCTCCGCAGGCCCCTGGGCTAATCCCCATTTGGCTTTTCCGTGGCTTTCCCCACGGGTGGAGAAAAGCCATTCTGTGAGGTGCTGCGTCAGGCCGGCATCGCCGGAGGACCTGATTTTGCGGAGGGGGCTGTCAAGGAGAGCGTGCGTGGTTCCCACGTGCTGCTCTGTCAGCGCGGAGCTGCTGCAGCACGGCTGAGGATCAGGGATCTCCGTTTGTGGCTTTTTGTACCTCTTCAAATGAAGATCATGCTCGCTGCCAGACAGAGCCGATCACAAGCCCGCCTGAGCTACACCTTCTGTTTTTATTTTGTATTTTCACACCCAGGTCAGTCACAGCCGTTTTACTGTAATTCTTCTAAAGTTACATTCGTAAGAGAGTTTTGTGTTTTATTCCCCCGCCGCTGCCACCCCTCAAAAAAAGAGCACCACTTTTGTTTCTGCCTTTGCAAACCGGCTTCTTCCAAATGTTGCAGCCCCCAAATGAGAGCAGACAGGGCACGGGGTCGTTTGACTTTAAGTGAGATTTCTTTCAAAGCTCTGATAGAGCTTCTCAGAGATCTTAGAAAGTGAATTTGGGGCCCGGACCTCTGTTTACCCATTGGGCTCCTAACAGGCTTGTGAAGGTCTGCCCTTAAAAGCAAACGACTGCTTTCTGAGGTGGCGGCCCTTGGTGGGGGCTTAGCAAGGCAGCTCAAGGGTGCGAGGTGCTGGGTAGCCGTAGGGACGGCCAGCGTGGGAGTAGCGGGGGACAAACTTGTGGTTGCGAAGACGAAACAGTAGCCTGTAGTTGGTGTTGGCACCGTTGCGGGCTGCGGGTGGGAGAAGGAAAAGGCAAGTCTCTGAGGAGCGCCCTCTCCTTCAGGCCGTTCTCCTCCCCGCTGGCTCCTTCCGCTGAGCGTGAGACTCCTCCTAGCAGTCTGCACCTCCTGGGTGGCTTCAAACGCTTCTCCTTGTGCCGAAAATAAAACATTAAACAAAAAAAAAAACCCTAACCCTGAACGATTTCCTCCTCCTTCAAGCCAAATTAGGAACAGTCAGAGTCGGTCCTAGACCTAGTGAAACATTAAGCTGTTGTGATATAATGTAAAACAGTCTAGCTAGAAACATCTCTTTAATTATACCATTGGGGAGCTGAGGCTCCAAGTTTAGGAAGATTAGTTTCTCGTTCAGGTCAAGCATAAAATAGGTGATTTTAAGCTACATCAGTCTTATTGCTAGCTTTTTTATTTGAGGTTATTCTTAGAATGATCTGCTGTTTTTTTTTCTGTGTTCTGCAGTTCTCATACTACTGAATTACCAGAAAAGGACTAAAATCTCTTATATTTACTAAAAATAGAATTCGAAATAACCAAAGTGTGATGAGATATAATGGCATTAAGTAGTAACTAATTTGGAATTAGTTTCATGGTTCTTTCACAGTGTCCCCTTTTGTGAGCAGTGGCACCGCACTGAATTAATGCTCCTTAATACTCTTTTACATATGTATTTGTCAACAAAGTTGCATAGAAAGTACCTTATCCGTTTCAGAGCTCTTGCAAGTCACACAGCCCTCTCAGCCTATCACAGCTCTTCCCTCACCAGTTACAAGATAACCTAATGGACCTCAAGGTAGCTGGACAACCTTTGATACAGCAGACATTAGCAAAAGCGTCGCTCAACATTTCAGTACAGCCTAGAGCCTAAAAAAATTCTGGCGTTCTGCTGCTTCAAATACAGAATGCAGTGCTTGTTCAGAAGTGTGAATCACAGGGAGATTCAGGGATTTTTGTATCATTAGCTAGTTTGGGTAGCTCTTAAAAAAAAAAAAAAAGCACTTAAAAAAAAAACCATATCATAACCCTGTGTGTCAGCACCCATTTCTTTCCCAGGCTTAACCCAGTGTGTGTTCCAAAGATTATCATAAAAGTATTCTTGTGACTGAGCTATAAAAGTAAAACCCACAGGTACTGTGCTATATGATTTTTATTGCTTATTTTAAAATCTATTGTACGTTTCCAGGAGATTTCACAGTGCTTAAGGCTTTGATTTATCCTCAGTCTGTTTTGACCTCATATATTGATCGTTCTAATTTGGGGCTAAGAAGAAACGATTAATATTTACAATAACGACAGCTTTGTGACGAGTTATTCAGGTGAGCCCAATATTAATTTTTCTGATGTCCAGCCTTCCTGGGCAGCACGCACCTCTCTAACAGGGCTGGCAATCACTGGCGTCATCTCAGGCCCATGGCCGGAGTAGAAGCAGCTTCTCCCTTCATCTTCACGGCAGCGATGAAGCTGCCCCTTCTCAAATCCAGTCGGAGACTGACACGCAGTCCTCGGTGTGCGCTCGAGCGCTGTGAGTCGAGTGTTTTGATGACTCAACCCTGCTTCAAGGTCACCTGAGGCCCGGAGGAACATGACTAAGCCTTGCTTTCTCTGTGCTTTGTTTTTATCTGGGTAGTTGATGAGCGGCAGGGCACCGTCTGGACACATATAAAAAATACAGCAGAGCACATGTTTAAGCCCAGCATTTAATTGCTCAGAAATCACATGAGCGGAGGTGTTAGAAAATGGATTTCCACCTCCCTTTTTTTTTTTTTTTTAACTTAATACAGAGCAGGAAGAAAAAGCCAACATTCAGCAATGGTCCCTGAGGTTCTTTTGGGAGAGAAGACTGTTCTGCTAAAAAACAGTGGTCTCGTTCCAATTCTCAAAATATTATCATAAATGTTGTAATATTTTAGCATTACTGAAAGCCTTTTCAAAGTAAAAAATAAAATAAGATGGTTCAGTATGCCATTTTGATATTTTTAAAGCTGCTCCTGTTCTAAAACAAATGCTGATCTGTGAAATGCTACTTGAAACGTGTCAACTGTACTGAAATGCCTGTTCCCAGTGCAACCTTGTTTGATTTACACTTTCTGACCAATTTTTCTTTATAGTATTTTTGTGTTATTAGCCTCTTTTGAACTCTGCAGTCACAGCCTCTTCAGTACCTATTAGTCTCTTCCCTTCCTGAAGTGCTCTGTAGTAAGTTGAAGTAGATGGGTAAGGAAAAATGGCCTTTAATATTTTACTGAGCAAACCTGCTTATAGCCAGGCTGCTGTCACGCGGCCATGTTCTGGAAGTGTGTTTCATTAACTCTTCAGTATGTCCTGTGATATCCTTTCTGATTATCGTAAGATAAAGTTCATTTCCTTCACACTTTTTTGGAGCTCTTTGAGGTGGTCTTCATTTTTGCTTCCAGATGTACCAACAGTTTTGTGCTTGTAAGCCAAATGTGGTTTAAATTTCCCTTCCATTCAGGAAATGAACAGAATAATCCATGACTGTGCTCACATAAAGCACATCATTTGTCTCCTGAGTGCTTACGTTCGAGTCAGGGAAAGCAACCGAGCGCCAACTGTCCTTAACTATGAAACTTTCTCATTTCCAGCCTAAGACCCGTTATGGAGTCTTAGGGACTGGAGGCCGTTCTCCAAAGTGACTTCAGAAAATTTTATGTGAAATTATATCAGCCACCATAGCTGGTTAAGTTAAAGCAGGGCAAGGATATCTGAAGGAGGTGGAAATTGCTTTAGTGCTTCCTGCCACTCGCAAACATTTGGTCCTGAAGCACAAAGGAAAACGTAATTTCATCTTAGACTCCAAAGATGCGTCTGGACCCAAACCACGCCAGCATAAGTCTGCCCTCTCCAGCCCGCCGGCTAGCTCTGTGGCCGCCCAGCTCGTGCCACATCTCTGGCAAGACGTGCCACAGAAATGGCCCTGGCTGCTTTGGACCAGGGATGCCTGGGGGCTGTGGGTGCTGCCCAGCTTCCTGGAGCCGAATCAGGCCGCCGCCGCTGCAGCCTTGCTAGTGGCACACATTCTATGGGTTGCACATACTGGGTAACCTGTGTCAGGGGTCGGGCCTGAACATCAGGCAAATCTTCTTCATCCTGGCGTTGTTTCCTTAAACACATGTACATGAGCACCTCGTAAATAACTGGATATTATTTAGTGTTTAGTGGGAAGGGGAAGCTTAGTCTTCCTAAAGCATGAAGAAGCTGGCATTTTAGAGGAATATAGTCAAAGTTAGGTTTAGAGGAATTCACTGGGTGCTTCAATAAGCGCTGTCAGTAAGAAAACGTAGATCCTGGTATTTGCTGTCAGATAAATTTCAGCCTCGTTTATTCTTTCTACCCTCCCATGCGTCACACACGTACTCACTGTCCACCATGACTATCTGTGGTTGTTTTGGGCTTATACGCTGGAAAAAGAGGTAGGGGATTTTCTTTTAAACAAAGAAATAAACAGTAAATCCTTGGTGTTTGGTCCAGTGGTCTGAAGCCAAAACCACTACAAGTATATTACTCCACATGTTTCAGATTAATGTGGGAGCCTGCACATAAGGAAAAAAAAAATTGTCCCTTCAGACAAGCCTTCAGGCTTTTTGTAGCCTTAAAACCTAAACTGTTCGGACTGGCAGGGCCAGTTCCGGCAATTTTTATTCTCATGGTTCGTACCATGACTTAGTCTAACCTGTAGTCCTTGAACCTGCTATTGCCATTAAAGCCTGGACGAACAGGCCACTCTGAAGTGTCTCCAGAATGCTCCAGTATCTCTTTAGGCATGTGGGGGTTGCACCCGACACACACGTTAGGCACGTTTTGAAACTGAGGGTCTGACTTGGGAAACTGTTGAGTATCCCACTTCTTATTGAGAAACAGCATCAAGACCTTGAAAGGCAGTGAGTGAAGAGGGCAAGTAACCAAACCAAATCACTGCAGAATTCAGCATCTGGGGTGGAAGCTGCTGCTGCATTTTGAAAGGTCCTCGCCAGCCTGGGGGGTGCCAGCGGTAGTTCTCCGAAGCAGTTGAGGTCTTGGGCTGTGCAAAACAGTTTAAGACAGTTTAAAACATGAAATACAAAAAATAAAGGTAGAATTCCAAGCAGATGGAATTTAATTCTGAGAAAGTTAAAGAGCTGATAGAATTTTAGGATATTCTCTCTAGCAGCCAAAGTTATTCTAAAATTACTCTAAATTGCAAGCAAAAATTTAAACAGGTGGGATGTTCTTGCCCTAACTTTAATAGGCATCAGACAAACAGCCAAAATGAAACTTCCTGTGAGAGTACAGTTTTATGATCTTTACCAATTAAATGCTTAGATTCAAGAAACACAGATAATGAGCTAATAAACATCTCAAGATTCATATGAGATCCAAATTATTAAGTTGTATCTGGTTATAAGAGAATAACCTTTTGTGTACATTAGTCTATGGCTTACTGGCAATATCCATTTCCTCTAGCCTATGTCCTGGTCCTCAACTTACTTGACCCTAAATTAAGAGTTGTGCTCGAACATGCAAGGCCACCTGAGCACGTGCTAGTCCTCTTTGCTGCACTTGTTCAGGAGGTCAGCCCCCATCCAGTTCTCTGCCTCTGGAGTAAGCTATGTGGCCAGCTTGTTGTAAAAAGGATAGGCGCAGTAGTTGGTTTAAATTGTTATAGCTCTCAGTGAAACATGGAGGACAGATCTTCACAATGTGTAGTTATACTTTGCTACAACCTATTTCAATTCAGGTGGCTCTGGACTATGAATGGCGAGTTCAGGTTATTCCTGGCATTAAAATGCCTCGTAAGCTAATGAATGATTTAGCCAGCCCAATCGGGGAAAACAAATGTGAGCTTCCCTCCGAACATTTGCATTGGGGTAATGATATAGAAAGAAACAAGAGCTTGACTAATCCCTTCCAAGGTATCACAAAAATACATAGCTGTTACAGTATTTTAGCTATTGGACCTGATTTTACGATATGTAGAAGAGGAACTGGCACAAAGCATGTAGCAAAATCTTTCCCATAACTGTACGATATATACATCATTAAAATAAGGTAATGTATTAAAGTTGATAAGGTAAATAGAAAGTGTAAGACTTGCTGCATCTTTAATCACTCGTACTGCTTACAAAAATTACAAGGTGATGAGGTGATTTAAAAACAGATGGGCTCCTGTAGTATATAGATTGCAATAGAAGTAATCATAATCCAGCATACTGACAGGTATCAGTTTAATTAACTTTGAATCTCGAAAAAACTCTACTAAAAACGAACAAGATGGCTTTGACCTTCAGTATCGTGGGGAATTGGCCATGAAAGCTGAGCCCTGCTCTCCTAGAAGTCAGTAGTAAAACAGCAGTTGTGTTCTGTGGGCTTTAGATCAACCTTTGGCTTAAGTTTCTCGTTTTTAACTTTGCATATTTAGTTTCACCATTTAACCAGCCACCCTTTTAAGTAGAGCTCATTAGTTGACAAAAAGGGATTGATCGTTTAAATCTTTTTTGCGCATGATATGTTCTGAGTTGGATTGTTTTCTTTTAATTAGGGAAGTGGTAGGCAGATTCTGACTAAATGTTAACTTAGGTTAATTATACACTGTATCAGTCCTGAATCTCTCAACGAAGTGGGTAATATTCATTTGCTTAACCTCTGCCCTGCACAGAGACACATGACTTTCCTAGGCAGTAGCAAATGCATTGCATCTTCATCATTTTTGACAGGCTATTTTCTCCACTGAGAATGCGTCTCAGGCCACAGAAAACATCTGTCCATTGAAGAATACTCTGTAAGGAAATAATGTGTGCCTTGTAATTTCTGGTCTTTGTTGATACCGAGCATTTTGTTCTGCGAGGAAATTTCTTTCTCTATAACTTTCTTTGTAAAATTAAATCTATTCTTTTGCCCCATAGAAATGAATCTGTGAAAGCCAATAGCTTTTGTTTTCTTCCTCAAGTAATCATTTCCCCGTCCAGTCATACCCTTTAAATAGCACAGAGATAGGAAGTACGTTAAGCTGCACTACTTTTTGTCCTGTATACCATTCTTTCGGGTAAGAGCACAAAAAAAGTTGGAAAAGTTTTGCTCTGAATTTTGGATATCCTTGACAAGATGCGTAAGAAGCTGCTTATATCCAAAGGACTAGCTGCCTTTAGTCCCCCTCTTCCTCATGAATAATGCCTCCCCTGCTGGAACAAATTAACCAGAGGACCAAATAGCACTATTTGTCTGCTACCATCCACCACAGACCTAGCTCTTTCCTAAAGGCAGTAAGATGCATAGAGCTTCAGGTGTCCAGCTCTGACCAAACGTAGTCATTCTTCCAAACTCCCAAAGCCCTCAAGTCATTAGAAACTGCTTTCAAAGATGTTGTGCGCTTGAAACTCCCAGGGATGTTGCCTAGCGGTGAGGAGGCTTTCAGCAGTGCACGTCTTTAATGTCACAGGGCTCTGCAGATAGAAGTGAATTCATTGTTTCTTTGCACGTCATGCTGCTTTCAGCATTTCTGGTCCATATATGCTTTAAACAGGTTTATGGAAGTAGGGAAGCCTTTGATGAGCTTTTCCAATAAATGCACGGTTTAGGAATCAGAAAGTTGCCCAGTTTTTGTTAAAGTGGTGTGGTTTTGCGCTAAGATAAAGACATATCTGTGCTAACTGTTCCTGATCTTTTTCTGTTCTGTGTTATGCATAAAGAAATGGACTCTGGTCTGTCTATAAACGTAAAATACCTTTTTTCTTTTTTTTTTAATGGTGACTGAGAAACTAACTCGTATAGAAGCAAACAGAAAGTTTAATTAAAATGAAACTGAGTCAGGTTGAACCTGCAACCTTTGAAGCAAGAAGCAGTGCTGTTACCCACTTGGCTATCTGGTCTCTAAGGGAGTTTATGTACATGGGAGTTCACTAGCTGCACTTATATTCTTTGAGTATAATAGAAATCTGGAGAGAATACTACATTAAAAATCATTGTAAAAATCAAATATAAGTATTACTGAGTTCAAACAAAGCCTATTCCCCAATCCGTACAAAGATCTAAGTGCACAGAAAATTTAATGAAGGTTAGATTTGCAGTAATAGTCTGTTCTTTTGCTTAAACCAAAGGTATAGGAATAGTTTTAAGGGCCAAATACTAGTACTATTCAGGATGACAGCTGTTGATTTCAATGGGATCAAGACTTGGTCCCTGAGGCCCCATTTCGGTGTTCTATTGTGTGTGTGTTGTTTGACTGCCCAGCAGAAAGCTGCTGTAAATGCAGCGTTTCACTACTGTACGGCCATTTTTTTGCTCTATGCTGTACTGACTTTACTTGCCACCGTTGTGGAATAGAAGTATTATTCAGCAGAAGAACTGCATTGAAAATTATGGAGAGAAGTTAATTAAAAGTCAGCTGTACATGCTGAGCTCAAACGAAGCTGCGTCCTTACTTCCTAACTGTACGGGTACACAAAATGTAATAAAAACTGAAGTAAATCTATTGTTTTATTCCATCAGAAAAAGGGATCTGAAAATGATCTATGCTCCTTCAATGCTTAGTCCATGAATGCACGCAGAAAGATGGTACTAATAAAATGACTTTGGGATATGAGAGTGATTGAGCCTGTGCAAAACCATTAAGGGAACGATATTTGAGAGTTTGGTATTAAAGTTCACATCTGAATATGAATTATCCTTGGGATGTCAGACACTGCTTAGAGCACAGAAAAGGCTCTGCCATCCGTATATTTCCTGGCTTCTTGTTTATGTGAGTTCTTTGAGACCGACACGTTTTTCCTCTGGGAGTAGTGTTGTTGGGTTTTTTTTTTTCTTTATGTGAATGTGTGCTGTTTCGCTTTTCTAAGGTTTCCCGTGAAGCTGTAAGGATTTATGCTCCTGACCAGCTGTGTGTTGACATACATCTCTGCTCCAGACCCTTGTCATTTAGCCTCATCCTATTCGTACGTGCATCTTCAGCGCCTATGGCTGGGAATCTGCGTTTCTTACCTCATCTGGTCTGCTCTCTCGATGCTGGTTTCCTGGCACAGATAATTAAAGTCACCCAGTGGTTCAAGGAGAACATATAATAATAATAATAATAATAAAATGCCGTGGGCAGTCTTAACATGCAGAAACAGCGAGTGGAGTCCAGCTTTTAAACAGTTATCTGTGACTTCCCTCCCAGCCATAAAAAAAAGAAAAACGTTACTTACTAAACATGATCTACCTGGTAGAAATTAAAGGTGCTGTGGATGGCCACAGCAATGCTGTTTTGGACTACAAAGCCATGCCTTCTAGCCAGCAATGTACCAGATAGTCCCTCAAGTATGGTCTTGCCTAGACAGTATTCATAAAACTCCCTGTTTAGCTTAGTTAATCCTAAGCATGATGAGACAGATGTGTTTTAAAGTTCAGTGTAGGCTGGTGACTACTTTGCTCAAGGAACCATTGCATGGTGTTCCCACATGTTTAGCTAGTGAGTTTGGCTTTCACGGCGGGATCGTCTAGAGCAGCAAGCCATAAGGGGCTGAACAGTCCGCTTCGCACAAAGAGGGGGCCAGTGAGTGAAAAAACTAACTAAGGCTCTCTGTTGCTCCCTGCAACTCCTTGAAGGAAAGGGTGATAGGGTCCTGCTGTTGCTGTGCAATTTTGTTCCAGCTGCTCTAGGAGAACATCTCTCCTAGGTCATCCGCGTTTGCTGATTTTTTGACTGAGCAAGCTTAAGGAAAGTTTTGGTGTGTGTGTCAGCACTCCAGGCAATGATATGTAGAGAAAGGGAGGAGAGACTCAGAGGCAAACTCTGGGAACGAGAACAAAGCTGCAGTAGTTGCCGTGCTTTGCAATGCAGCAGGGGCAGCTCAGCAAGAGTGCTCATGCTTCTCATTTATGTATACCGCAAAAAAATTAGGCCCGTGTGGACAGGCCTTGATACAATAGGAAATGAGCCAGAGAATTGGCATTAGCGTGGTTTCGGTGGCCCTAATAGCCTGTGTCACTGCAACAGCTCCACTGGAGATGCTTTTGGCAGCTGGGCTATTTTCACTGTCCTTTGCTATGAGGTAGATTTTGTCTGTCCAAGTCTTTTCCCTCGCTCATTTGAAACCTACCTATCCTGTCAATGTGCTGCTGAAATGTTTCGGGCAGGCTGGCTATGACCAGGCCACTACTTGGAGCTGGAATAACAGTAGCTGCTCTTATTTTGACTTAGGTTTTGGTATGCTAGTATTGCTACTGGCAGTAGTATGACAGTTAGCGATAGCTTGTGCTTTTTCCAGCTCTCCTGCACAGCATTCAGATGCAGTGAATAAAAGAGCATAGACATAGATACTTTGTGTATTCTAAGTGTGTATATAAATAGGTACCTCCTTGATATGCAGCATTGACACTGTTGTGGTTCAAAAAGGGGACTTAAATCCTGTCAGGAGAAGGGTTTTTTAAACGTTTCTTTAATGACAACCCTTAGAGAATTAAGTCTTGACGTTATATATATAACCTTTGCTGCCTTTACATAGGAGTATACTGTAGGAAGTAGTGGGTCGCTCTTGAGAGTGAATACTCCTCAGTCTCAGGACTGCAAAAACTGGCCTGTCAGCAGCAGGCCATTTGTGGTTACACTCTCCATTTTCTGCTATTATTCTTCTTCTGTACCTCCATCTCTCACTGGAACGGTCTTGGAGAATTTGTGGGATCTTACAGCTTTTGGGTAAGGAAAAACGCATCAAGGGAGAAAAATGCTGTGACATTTGACCCCCAGAAGAGTGTGCTTCTGCTGCTGAATCTTAGCATATGTGCCACCTGTGAACATATATTTTGAAGGAAAAACAGAAAAATCAGGTGATCTAAAGCAGAAGGAGTTAGAATTATCCAAGGGTGACGTGCTATAAGATGCTGTGCATAACCTTTTCAAGGCGTCTTTGTGCAATTGGGCAGCGACGTGCTTCAGATTCCTAGTACCACTGAGAGGAAACGAGAGAGAGAGAGAGCACCTCAGTAAATACCTATCTTAATGATCCTTATAGAGACCCCCTGAGCAACGGTTCTAGCATTTGTGCAAGGTTACCTCATAATTTTTAACGCGGCCAAAATGACTGAGGAGAAGATGAGAGGAAAAAGGACGGGAGCAGTGTGCAAAAGCCTTCCTGGTTAGCTGTAATGCTGACATTAATTACACATGTTTATGCAGGAGGTCAGTCACTTCTGTAGCAGAGACAAGCTAAATATCTGGCTAGCCAAGCATAACAATTGCACCCCAAACACTTGGCAGTAGATGGAATTTGCCATGTGATAAAACTGTTTACTCTCACTCGCTCACTAGGAGTAGCCAATGGTTAAGTGAGGCTATATCTCACAAGAGTATAATCTATGGAAATGTATGTAGCACCCCGTGAATACCAAACAAATTCATTATGATCAGCAGTATTTCCAATGAATCTGTAATGATGGAACTTTTAAATTAGATTGTCTCTCTCCATTTTTCAGTGTAATCAAGTTCATCAGCACATTCCTCCTTTTCCCCTTATTTAAGGCATCAAACCCATGAGCTCGTCAAAATATAAAAGCACATTTGAGCTGCTCGGCCCAAGAACAAAACAGAAGGGAAAAAGACAAAGGAATCATTCTTCACATCATGGAGCACTGAATTCTGTATTGTAAAAAGCACAGTGAAAAAGGCAGGGATTAAGAAATACAGAACAAAATACCCATGCTAGAGAAATTGCAAAGGGTCGATTTCCTAATCTCTATTCTACAAAAGGTATTGCAATGTCTGAGAGGGATAAGACACCCGCTGGCATTTGGATCAGTGAAGAGGATTTCTGAAAAACACTTGATACAAAGCTTAAGCCAGCCCCTTCCTAACGTGGCAAACCCCAAAACTATATGGGGGCAGGGAAAAATGCATTTTTTCCTCCTGTCCCTCAAACTCTTTCCAGGAGCCTCTTGGTGGTCTCATCAGTAGACTGCTTGCACCTGCACTGATCAGAAGTATTTCCTAGGTGGTGAGCAGTGTTTCCACCCCCCCACCCCACCCCGGGTGAACTACCTGCCAGGACAGCAAGTTTCCAAGTAGGAGCCAACTTCTTTCATTTCTTTACTGCTAGCATTGATTCATCAGGGAAGCAACAACTGGTCATTTTAACAACTCTCCTTCTTCTGCAGGAGAACTTGGCTTCCTGCGCAGTGCAGCCTCATTGCCCGTGAGCAGTGCGGTTCTCCAGCTGCACTATTTGCTCTTAACACTGCTCAAAGTCCAAATATGGCCACCAGAAGGCCAAGGCTACTCATTCTGCATATCTAACAGCTCTGGGTTTATAGCCTCGTCTTTCTGCGTCGCTCCCAGTAGACTGCTGGAACGGGTCACTCTCGAGACCATTGCTTTTCTCTGCTGCAGGGAACGCGTATATGAAAACATCAGGCTTTAGTGCCTTATGTCTTTTCTAAACAGTGCAGCCAGCTGGAATGTGTATTTCCAAGCCAAAAGCTCTTCTATACCTAGTCGAATTGTTGGAAAGGAGTCTTTACTGTCAGTAAAAGGCAGCGTTTATCAGTTTAATTGCCTCAGCAAATCTATGTGATTTCCATATTTACCTGAGTGAACACATTCTCCGCTTCCTTATTCCTTCCCCAGAAATTAATTTAAGAATCCTACACACAAAGTCTGCTTTTGTGCTCTATATCCAGTGCATATACACATAGGTTAAAATACAGCATCCAACTTCAGCCTATCTGAGTTAGAATTAACTTAATAGTGCATACGCAGTCAAGGAATCAAAGGAACTCGGTGCTGTTGTTTATGACAAGTGCTGTTGATCACAAGCGGTTTTAATTGGGCGCAAATAAATTGCAGCACCCTTATTTATCCAGTAGGTCACAATTCATGCACTTCATTGCAATTCAGCATTTGAAACAGGAGCTCTGTGACTGGTCTCTTCGCATCAGGTTTTTCATCCACAAGCAGCCAGAGGAGATATGGGTTTTTTGGTTTTTTTTTTTTAAGTGAATGCGTATGAAAAGCTCATTTACCTTAGGTTTCTCATGACCGTTCTTTGGTATGTGCTTATGTGCTTAAGATGCAGTAAAAGCTAAACACGGTCGAGTGTTTAGACCGTTTAAACACGGTCTAAGTTGCTTAGAAAATGCAGAGGAATATTTCAAGAATCCTTTTCTTGGCAATATTCATTTAGCTCCCTTACATATATAAAAGTATCTTCCTTTTCCCCTAGGTCTCTTTTCCCCTTCAACACAGATAAACAGGAGGATAACATTTATCACACTGAATCAGCCCCGCAGACCGTCTGACACAGAATACGTCTCCTGTCGGTGGCGGTCAGTGTCAGATGCTCCAGAGAAAGTTTTAGGCCTCCGCAGAATAAACTGCCCCTTGATCTCTGCTAATGGAGATTGACTAAAATCTCGAGGACTAAAGATGATAACCTCCCTTTCAAAATCTTGTAATCACTTTGAAGTGAGTGACTACTGCCGAAATAATGCAGCCGCTCTTCAAAGCAGAGCGGTAGAAAATCCTGAAGAACCGCCCGTATTTCATGCTGCAGGGAGACGTCGAGTTAATTGCACAAACAAAAGGTTTCTAATGCGCCTGCCGTATCGCCATAACCAACACCTGCTCTCGCCGATGTTCAGCGAGCAGCCTTCACTCGCTCAGGCTCTGCATCTTTGATTTGTCTTAGTCTGTTTGCAGCTCCGTGGCAGAACTAATAGGATCAAAAGCCTTGTGTGCGTTGAGTGACCTTTCTCTCTCGCCGTAGGGTGACAGCAGTAAACACATATTTACAGGGAGCAGGTAATACAACAGTGGAGCAGGAATATGGTATTGCAAATATAGGCGGCTTCATAAAATTATTTCACACTTGCAATTGCCCTGCAAAACACTGTTCCAACACAGTTAGGCTCCTGCTCATCAACATTTCACTGATGTGGGTGTATCTTGATTTTTACATGTGTTCTCAGTTTGGGCAGATGTATGTTTTTGGCAGCACTGTCTTCATCTATTGAAGTCCCTAAACATGTGGCAGCGTAGCAGTTTCTAGACTAGCCTGTGCCTAGCTCTACACATAAGCCTGGATTTATATTGCTGGCAGAGAGAATCTCGTTTTGATCATAAAAGGAGAGCAAAGTAAATCCTAACAGACTTAGCAGTTTCTTTTAGCATTTATTAAAAGTCTAGTCAATAGCAATTTTCCCTTGCATAGCAATAAGCATTTGGTTTAGTCCCCAACAAAGCTGTTCATCTTTTCTCAAAATTGTTAATTAGTATATCACAGATAATTGAAAGCACTCAGTGATGTTGTTTACAGTGCTATACTCTTCATAGTTGCTCTAGTGCTGTGGTGTACTTGAGACGGCCCAAATATAATGGAAGATGCAGAATGTGTTTGACAAGACTTACGTAGCCCAATGAGTTTTCAACAAATATGCATGCCAACTTAAAAAAAAAAAAAAGCTGCAGTTCAGGGTTCATTAGCATTTGTCATCTGGAGATACTCGAACAGTTTTAACGACGTGATCATTTGTTGAATATACATAGAAGCTGACTCTTTAAAATAGGTACGTATGCGTATCAGTCGCAGCTAGAGAAAGATACTTGGGAAGTTCTACTTGGACGAAAATGGAAAAAAGTACCACGTTAGTGTCGCTAATCAACGCCTTTAGAAGAGTCAGCATTAAATATCAGTTCAAATCATGATAGCACAACAAAATTTGTAATACGAACAAAAACGTAAAAATTAACTGAAAGCCATTTAGAGTCTCTCTTTAGAAAATTCCGTGTCTGAGGCTTCCCTTGGCTCTGCCTTCTTGATGAAAAGATCTGTCATTAGATCAGAAGAACCTTCCGCAAGCAGTTCTTTCAGGCTAGAAGCACTTTTTCTTTCTTTTCTTTTTTTTCTTCTTTTTTTTTTCTTTTTTTCCTTCTTTTCTCCCCTCCCCCCCCAAACAAAATCTGTGAAAGAAATCTTGAGAAAGCAGAGATTGAGTGCAAAAACCTCTCAAAGCAGCTAAAGTGTTTTCAGGGTGTAGTTGGTAGATCCATGACAGTTTGTGAGTACTCCGAAGGGATTCACCAAGTAGAAGCAAGTTGTCCCCATGTGAAGTCTTCTGTAATCATAAAGAAAGTCCCCTGAGTCTTGCCTTTCTCCTGCTCTTCTGAATTGCTGTAGGAGCTCCTGAATTTTTTAAGAAAATCCTAGCGGCACCGACTATTTATGGACGCCGTCATCTCCCAAAAGCCCTTGCTCACATTTTTCTGAACATTTCTGGAGACAGAGGGCTTGTCTGTTGTTGTATTTCTTATTAGCGTTCTCTCTTTTTTTTCTTTGAATGCATGTCACCTTGAAAATTAACCATAGCTTTGCCAGATTGCTGACCTCTGACATTTTCTCCTCCTTTAGTAACCACATTTTAGGACTGCAAGGAAGGAACACAGATAGCAGTTGCAAAATTGAGACCTTCACCAAATAGCTTCTAGGTCTGTTAAGTGAGAGGAAGTATCCTTGATATACATAAAACCCATGATAATGTTTTAGCTGAAAACAAGTTGTCACCTGGAGATTATATACAAGCAAAATAAAAGACCATTGTTAGTGCCTGAATGTCAGTTTCTCCAGTGCTTCCCCAAAATAAGTAAGAAGAATGACTGGATGCAAAATCTATTTCCAGAAAATGACAGTTCTATTGTCAGTGTCACAGCTAAGGTGGCACCACTGCAAATTAGCCAGTGACAGTGGACCGACCGAAGCTTGAACTGCATTCAGAACTCCTTGTCCAATTCTACTGAAAACAAAAAAGTTCTGTGACGTGGCCAAATCAGTAGCATCTTGATGCTTCTTCTCATGATCACATATTTATATGCATATTCGTGTTCCGCCCAAGTAATAATGAAGATGAAATCTCAGCATAAACTAGACAGAGGACAAATAGCGTTACTGAAACAGCTTGCTCACTTTATGTCATAAACTGATCTCAGCTAAGTCAGTAAAACTCACTGATAAAAATTGCATTTATGCAGAATGTTGCCTTTAAATTTTTGCACACCGGGCTGTTTAACTATTTTTATCGTCAGCAAGCTTAAAATTGCCACGTAGCAATACATGTGTACAAAATTTCAAAAGGGGCTTGAATGCCTGTATGGCAAATCTGTAGAGGTCTGCAAATCAGCCCTTCCTCACAGACTGCCAAGGGCTTCCACTTGCATCGAATGTTGCCCAATCAGAAATATTCAGCTGCTTTACATGGGAAGTCACAAAGACTAAAAGTCACTGAACCAGATTTACCTCTAAGTGAACACAACTGGAGGAATATTATAAAGCGGACAAGACTTAAGTTCTGTAGTACTGCATTCAAAAGAAGTTTCAGTCAAACACACACTTGAGTGAAGTCTTTATTAGGATGCCGGAACCCTAAAATTACAGGAGTTTCTGAACATCTCGTGGGAACGGCTGAAGCCCAGAGCAGCCTCATGTCACTGGGACACTGGCCCTGCTTTGGGCAGCAGGCTTGACCTCCAGAGACCCCTCCAACTTAAGTTGTCCTGGGACATTGCATCTCTGTGGCCTCAAGCAATGCATTTTTGCTGTGAAACCAGCCCTCTAGTTTCTAAACTCCTGATGGATCATCATAATTTCCTGGGCAGTACTATGCAGGTAACAGCAACTCTCAGACCTGATGACCCTACGTCAAAACCATATTATCTCTGTTGAAGATACTAGGAGTCTGATAAAACTTTAATAAGACTATTTTGACTCCACCTAGTTTAGAATAATGCCCCAGGAAATGCCAAATGCAAAAGAAGTCTCCAAATGACAGTCCACCCACAGGTAGCTTGGTAAACAAGCCGCTTAACCTGGGGAAACTGTTTTAAGTCTTTTATGAGTAGAGCTGAGTCTCCAAATGTTTCCCCAGGTGCTCATCATTCAAGTTTGTGTGTACTTTGATACACTGATGGCTGTAAGAGGTTAAGCAAATGAGTAAATACTAATAGGATAAAAATATTGCCGAAATACAAGATGCAATTACAAGATATCGCTTTTAAATCACAAGCATTCAACATCTCGAGAACAAAATCTATTAAAATTGAGATTCTTCTCAGCTTTTTTATTTTTCTTTCATCAAAGAACATTAATTTCAACGGCATAGTTTAGGATGCAATATTGGAAGAATTTTTTACATCCTGCCCTACACATGAATAGAGTGCCCTTTCTCTCTTTTTCGAGCGCACACATGTTTCTATGCTAACTGGAACACTTAAAATGTAATGGAAACTATTAATATAGCATATTATTATAAACTGGTTACAAAATGGCTTAAGCTGCGGCCTTAGCAGACCCCCAGCGTTGTCAAAACTTCCTTTCCCTTTCTACTTCTGGCTGCTGTAGCTTTCTACAGTTTATACTGTGCTAGTCAGTTGGTCTGTATAACTTGATAAATCTTATGATGACCATCAAAATATTGTTTTTGTAGCTTTTGTTTTGGCCGATAAAAATCTAAAGAAGTACAGCTGATGTCTTTCTCCAGAAATATTTTCACTGTGATCTTATAGTTTGGTTTAGCTTCAGTTAATGTAAATATCCATGAACTCGAGCTTTTAGCTAATTTCTCATTAAATTAAAGTGGCCTGAGTCAATTTCCAACGCATACATCAAACACCACAACTTTTTCAGCATCTTTTTTTATTTAGCAGTCTCCGCTACCGTCCCTCGGGTAAAATCCATCCTTTTGCCGAAGTCTGGCAGCTGCTGAGCGAAAGGGGAGCAGCCAGAGCCGGCGTCAGCCTCGGGAAGCTGTTGTGGGTCGCAGAGAGCTCTGGAGAGAGCACTGAGGCTCTGCACAGCTGGCACCTCTGCTCCACACCTCTTTCCACCACTGTTTGAGGGCAGGAGAGCATCCTGCTATAGGAGCAAGGCACCCCATGGCCCTGCTGAGCTGGCTGCCCCGAACCAGGCGCTGGGCTGAAACAGATAGGAGGGGCACAAACTCGTGTCTGGGCCTGGAAACGTATTTTGTCCTTCCTGCAGAGCGGCAAACTGGAATTTTTGCCCACGCTGCTGAGAGGAGCTGAACCAGCACTGCCTGTACTCTGTACTAGGACAGGTATTCCCTGCACTGGTTGGGGCAGCGCCAGCTAGCAGCAGCTGCAGTAAGAGTTACATGGGCTTACGCTCCAAAAAAGTTCTTGAGAGGGAGGGATTTGCTCTCCCCATTCATAATGTTTGCTCAGTCAGAAGCCCGTAATGGTTTGATGATTTTTTGTATGAGCAAAAGCTTCCTAACAAAAGGTACTTGAAAATCACCCTCATGGCAATGGCTTAACTTAGATCTGGGTAACTGAGGTCAACATTTGGTTATACTCTGTCCTCATGTGCCGGGAACGTGTGTGGAGCAGCTACCTAAATGCTGCTCACCTCTGCAGTGGCGGTTGCTGTTCATAGTCTCAGACCTGGAGGTGGTCTACTGTTTCACGTTGCAGGAAACAGTAGCAAGAGGTTTCTCAGATGTTTCTTCATGGGAAAGCTGTTCCTGTTTTGAACTCTTTTATGTTCAAAGATCTGATTTAAGTTAAGGTTTAAACTGTGCAGACCCTGCTATTTCAGATGGCATCAGCTTGCAATGAGCAACTTAAACGTTTCTTCTTTTTCAGCTGCCCTATTTGTGAGCTATGGTGAGGCCGTGCTAGTGGCCTCACCAAAAATAGAAAGAGTAGAATAAGAAAGTGATGGGAAAGGCAGGCGGTACTGCAGAAGACCAAAGTAATTTTAACACATGGGGCCTGATTTTGTGAGGTGATGTCCTCTGGGAAGGTCTGTATTCCCCAGCTCTCACTGTCTACAGGACTGAGCCTATAATCTCCCATCCTGGCTGTTCATCAGTAAAGCAGTGTGATATTAGGACTTTGTTATTTGTTAAAGCATTACTATTGTAACACTTTATTAAGATTTCAGACTGTTCCATCTCACAGAAGGAGATTTCTTTCAGCCAGAAAATATGCACAATGTCACATGTAGGAAAACGCTAGCAGAGTTCAAATAAGGGACAATATGAAGTCTATTTTCTTTCTTCTGTCTGCTTTTTCTACTTTGTCTCTACTGTTTTGCCCTCCTCCTTTTTGCCCAAAAACTGTAGATCCTCTCAGCTGTTTGTTATTTTTTGATTTTGTGTACCTGCTTTAAAATCTCTTTACGAGTCCTCCCACTTCCTCTCTCTTTTCTAAGATAGATGTTATTTTCCTCTCTGAAACTTCCTTTCTGTTAAGCTCTCCTCCTTCTTTCCCTCTGTTTTCCTTTCATTATTTATTCCTCCCCTGTCGTCTGTTTGCTTTTACTTGTGTAGGAGATGAGGAAGGGGGAGGACTACATTGTCCACATCTTCCCGGGTTGGGGGGAGAGGGTCTGTGGTGGGGTCAGGAGGTACTGTCCCACATTCAGAGGGAAGGGAAGGGATTGTCAGCCTTGCCACGCAGGCGTCCAGGGACCCTTCCCTTGTACGCAGGCGAAGGATTTTTCCTCCCGTACTCGCCGATCACCACCGAGAGTCCCCACACGCAGTCCCCAGAGAGAGGCATTTGGGCCATATCTCTCTTGAAACTTCAGCTGCTCCAATCAAGGGTAATTGGAGTAACATGTGATACAACTCCTGCATCCTCTTCCCGTAATATAAAAAACCTGTGCAATCCATAAACATAAAACACCAGTATAAAAATGAGCTGCAGCCTAAATGCTGGCATTCCTGGCTCCTGTCAGCCCCTTGCTGCTGGTTGTTTGCAGGATTGTGTGGAGGGGCTTGCTGTATCGCGGCTGTCCAAGCCAGCAGGAGCACAACGCTTAACAACCGGGTGCCTCAACAAGATAAGTACTTCTGCTACTTTAACTCCTTTTCCTCTTCAAAAGCTGGTGTGTGTGCGCCAAGCGTTGGATTCCAGTGCTGTGCTTCTCCCATCATTTTTTTGCATTTCATTCAGCCTTTTTTGCAGATTGTTGCTAGAGTGCAAAGACAGTAGAAGGCCGTGCTTGCAGAGATCAAACTTCCCATTGTTCTTGGAAGAAGAGATTGTATTTGAGTACTGAGATTAGCATAAGAATTAGCCCTCTTCCTTGAATCAAGTCAGTCAGCTATTTTCAGCTCAGTGTAGCAGTCTTCGATTTTTTTAGTTGTAACTATGGCAATAAGATGAGATGGTACTCAGTAAAATTCATTTTACAAATTAGCATGGGAGGGTGCCCATGACTCTGATAGAAGGAGCAATGTAAAAACATTGTGGAATGAGGTTGAAATTCAATCAGAACTCAGAATATTCCTCAAAATAATGATTCTCAAATCCATCCAGCACCATCTGGTAGTTTGTGAATGATTTACAGTTAGCCACAATAAATGTGATGGGATCAATGTGCCTGATGGGGGCTGTATTTCTTACTCAATCCCATTTTGAAAAGACATTTTAACCCCATTTTGGGTATGTGCTGAATTCTTTGATCTGGAACTTTTATAACTGTAGCAGGCAAATCAATTTTGAGCGCTTTCATTACAGTACACATCTACCAAGCTCATTATGGTCTGAGGAGAGAAAAAAAAGAAAAGCCAAAAAACCCAAAAAGTTTTGCTCCAGGCCTCAGGCCATGTTATAATGAGGATAAGAACGAGGAGTGGTAGGCAGTGTGCGGAGTGCTGCCTCTCTACCTTTCTGCTGCATGGTACGATCCTGTCAGTTTAACAGGATGGCAGACCTTAACTTGCACATGCAGAAGATGACTTCCTCAAGTTTTTGCATCATTTGTAATAAATCTTGGTTTTGAGGATATCTCACTACTAATGAGCCTCCTGTCTGTACCTGGCCTTTACTGTTCTTAATGATATATGCAAACAGAGTTAGAGGGAAAGGAATTTTAGATGCATATTTTTCAGATGTTTAATGAATTTTTTTTATTATTTGCATTTTCCCAAGGAAGCTATTACCTTAACAAGAAAAGTTTTGCAAAAATAGTTTGTTTTTTAAAAAAATATGCAACGAACTCATTCTGTCATTGATATGCTGCTCAGGAAAATTCCAGATTTCCAAAAAGCAAATGAAATCTTTATTTTTTTCTTGTTTTAAAAACAGTCTTTCAGAAGCTTTCCTTGAATGTAGGTAGGTATATTAGAAAGCTCTCTGTAATCAACCCTGCAGCCTTGCACAGGAAGACAGCAGGATTGCACAAAATTCCATCTCCTGACACAATTTTAGCCTCAAATGATGCCCTTCAGTATTGCAGGAGGCCTATAATAGCCCTCTGCGCAGAAGTGAATTGTCTTTAGTAACAAACTCGGGGAACAAATGTTTTAACTGCATAAAGAGATAAGAAAGGAACTTTGCCTTCCTAAGTAACGCCCAGTAGTCCTGATTCGCAGGCTGACTGGGTCGTCCTAGCAAACTGCGTGGGCAGCTTCGGAGATGCAGCTCTCACCCTGGCACTTGGTGAGGCAGGGAATGACAGGTTAGGTAGTCACAGGACTCTTATTTTGGTCTTGGAAGGTCGTTCCCGGGTACCTCTCTCTTTCAGTGCTCAGTCCTGAAGTAGCAAGGATCTTAGCAAGGGCTCCAAGCACCTTCCAAGATGAAGCTGTTATTTCCTGCCTGGCTACTGTGGGCATTCCCAAAGTAAATGATTGTGCCACTGCGTTGACTTTGTGTTTGTTTTCCCCCAATGCCTTCCTGTGAAGTTATTTAATTGCAAATCCTCATTGAAAGCCAGGAACAGGAACATTACTTCAGTGGACACATCATGCATTATCCAAATAGCTTGTATTTCTTCTCAGGTTGAAACACTAACTATTGGGGGGTGGAAATTTACTTGCTCTCACTATTGGTTATCTGAATAATTGTTTGCTGTTCTAAATGAAAATAAATGGATGTTTGCATTTAAATAATCATAACCCATTTTCTTGCCAGCAAAACATATTTGAATGGGTGGTATATCAAGCATAGTTATGCAGTGGCTCAGAAATGACTGTGCCTTTTTAAATGGTTTACTGTGCAGCAGGATGAAACAGATTTTTAGCAGCATAGGCGAGAGCTAGCAGTCACAGTTTCAAACCCACCATGCTTGCGCAGGACAGGATTCAGCAGTGTGGTCAGTGCTCTGTAAATCTCTGAAATGGGTCACAAATTCATCTTACACAGGGTATGTGCTATAACCAGGGGGTATGGCGCGATGCGACTGCAGTGCGCATACCAGATTACTAGAATCGGTGTAATACTGAGTTCTTGGTGCAGAGAGTTGAAACAAAATAAAGCAGTGGGAAACCTGAAACCAATTACTGTAATTTAGCAGGTGACATGGCGTCAGTCCTGATCTCAAATGCAAGAAGTGAAGGGATCAGGTAGATCAGCCATGGCCCTTTCCTTCCCACTTAGGAGGAGCACCAGTGTAGAGCACGGTTCACCAGACAGGAAGGTAAGGCAGAAGAAGTGGAACCAGAGTGCTAATGCATGGCACAGTGAGTTCAAATGAACTCTAGGCATTTACCAGCAAATACCAGATAGTTGCCATAGCTTTAGATCATGCCATTTAGAAGAAATACATGTAAGCTAGCTGGGATCGTTATAAGGAGCTTTTCAAGGATCCCCAGAAGGAATATCTACTGACTGATGCTTATGCAGTGGAGAGATTTGCCTTGATCTAGCACCCTTGGGTTTCAGCCCTAAATCTCCTGCCTTATTCAGGAGCCAGAGGTGCTGCTCCTATGCACTTCTGGGCCTCCGTTTCATCGGTAGTGCACCTCCATGAAGCATCTTTTCTGATAGTAGTACCCAACAAATCTCTGCTCTTGAGTTCACTAAGTGTTGAAGCAAGCAGCGGTGGCCAGCCTCAAGTTGTCCTTCTTCCCTGGCACAGCAGACGTGCCCTGTGTTGGTTCTTGCTGTGAGCTGAGTGCATGTGTGTCCTGGTGGTGGGACATGGCTGACTGTCTAGGCGAGAGTCGCGTGACCTGCATACCCTGAGAAAGTAGTGCAGCTCTGCCATCCGTTGTGCTTCTGCTTTTCTGGCTCATGGGGGAGTTTGCACAGTGAGAGCTGTGTGTGGTTTCTCAGAGCGTGATTGTAGTCCAGAAGCCTACACGGCCCTCACCTCACACAGCCTGGTGGTGGTTTCAAGAAGATAACACAAGGGTGCAGAAACAGCTTGTTCTGCCCATCTTGGGAAAAGTTGCCGGTTACATTTATAAATGAAGGGAAAAGAGGCTGCCTTTAAGGAACTAGCTTTCAGGCACTAAACTGACCAGCGGATGTACTTAATACCTCCCTCCCTCTCCTGTCTTTCTAAGCCACTCAAGTGTTCCCAGCCGGGCTGGACGTGCAGTGACCCAGGCGGTTGGGTGTATGCGTGGCCTTTGCCATTGCTGCCCGCTTCTCTGCTTTTAATTTGTGAATGCGCTACCTGTGTTTCACAAGGCCTACCTCTGATTGAGGGAGATGGCTAAGTGTAACAGGAGCCTGTGGATAAGGTTTACTCCCCTGTTGTCCTCCACAGACTGAGAACAATGCGGAAAATGAGTCATTGCTTAGCTGACAATGTAGTAGATAGAAGCAGCTGATATTTATCTCTGATGAGGAAGGCATCACTATAGTTCTTTTTACCTGAGCAACTTAAAACCCTTTTCCTTAATCTGAGAGAAAGGAAGCTCTGCTATTTTACTGAGTGAAGGGTATTTTTAGAGCTACTGAATACGGCAGGATCAGAATTTCCACCTGTCTTTGAAAGGGCATTGGAGCCTTCCTGTTCTTGTGGACTAGATTTCTTTGTCTCGTTAGAGCCAGTCCAGCCTACTCCTTATCCAGTTCTTGTGCAACAGAAGAAATACATGTTTGGAGGAGGTGCTGATGTGCGTGGTGCAAACAATTCCTAACTTCTTGTGCAAGGAGCCAACCTTTAACTCCTACATGCTTGTGCCTGCAGTGCAGTCATGAGTGAAACGAAGTACCAAAGCTGTCATCTGCTGAAAGATTCTGTGTAACATTACTTTTTGGATTTGTGACGAACTGAGATGCCAAGGTGCAGAGCGCAGTAAATGCGTAGAAGGAAAGAGGCAGTAATTCTGCTAAGTGTTTTGGGGTTATGCGATGCATATAGATACTTTTATGAGTTTTACTTAAGCTATGAAGAGAATTACTCAATGTGCCCACTATTTTAGGGTTTACACAGAGTCAGTATTGAGCATCACCGTGGGTTTCTCGGTGCACAGTGGAACATTGAACTGAAGCAGCCAGATCCAGTGTCTTTTTTGATACAGCTGAAGTCGTTAGCTTTATCACAAAATTACAGGCTGATTGTATGTGAGTGTGTGTATATAAATATCTATATACATTTCTTTCCTTCCTGCGTTCTCATTCACCAGGCTTCTGAGGAAATCTGACTTTAGCTCAGTAGAGGTTTGCTCTGCTTTTGCTTTAAAGTTTTATGGAAGTGATTTTCAATTGGTGAGCAGGAAGAGGATACCCTTGTGGTCAACTCTGAGCAGCAGCAAGGGGCTCTGCTTGGAGCCTTCCTGGCTTCTTCCCTAAAATTCAGAACAAACCCTCCACTGAGGATGGAGAAGGGTGGGGGGGAAAGAAAAGAGGTATTTTCTGACAAAGGGCTGGAAGGAGGGAAAGTGCACAAGGAAGCGTTGTGGGGAATCCACTGCTTGTTTTTCTTTGCAGTTTTTTTCTCTCCCTATTGACATTATCGCTACTATATCCTTCAACCATTTGCTGATTGTGACACTGCCACTATTGTGACTCACTTTTGGCTTCTTATTGCCTCGTTGTTGTTACCCATGGGGGGGACAGTGGCTGGCAATCTTTGCCCCAGCCGCCCTCTGGGAGCCTGTAGGGTGGCGTACTTGGGGACAGAAAGCAGGATCCGTCCTGACACCAGCACCGTGAGGCTCTCGGCTATCACAGATCACTGCTGTTATTCCAGCAGGTCCTGTAGGAGTTCCTCAAATCCCTGCACAGTAGCAGCGGCCTGTTGTCTGAATACATATCATAGTGCGGGCAATTCCCGCGGGAGATGCGGTAGTTTACTGTAAATATTTCCCCATTCAGTCTTGGCTTGTTCTTTCTGGACTACTGCTCTTTGCTGCCGTGTGGTCGTGCCGTGCCCTTTCCTGATCCCAATCACACTACCCCCAGCTAGGATTCTCCAGCCTGTTTGCTTGCCAAATCAACAGGAAGGCTGACACTTAATTTACAGGTATCTGCATTTGCTGACTTGCCCTGTTAAGCATGTTGACCGGCTGCTTTACTAATTGCGAGCGCAAGAAAGCGAGAAAGAGACAGCGAGAGAAGCGAGCAAGCACAAGGTGACAAAATGCAGGTGCAGATTATCTTGAAACTTGTGGTGACCTGGTATCTCTGAAATTTGTGTTTGATAGAAATGGGCCGATGGGTTCAGAGTTACTAGTGGGGAGATGGCAGATGCAAGGTGAGCAAGCAGGCAGCGTGGTGACAGAGGCCTTGTTTCCTTGTTGAAACCTGCAGGGAACAAAATGACCTCAAAAAAAACTAGCCATGGAGATTTTGACATAGCAAGCTCTTGCCTTTTGTGTGCTACTTCAGAAATGCAATCCGTCGCTGCTTGCGAGGTCCACGTGCTGCCTGTGTCCTACGTAAGGCTTGTGTGAGGATTAAGCGAAACTCGGGACAGAGGGATTTCTATTATTTATGCTCTCTGCTCAGGGGAACGTTTCAATCTACCTGGGCATCACGTGGTACCGGGCTGAACACACAGAATGTTCCTCACTGGAAGTAGGAGCGAACTGCAGATACGGAGATGAGTTTTCATAGAGCTTGACAAGGTTCAGCTGCTGCTTTAGTCTTTTTCTAATTGCCATAAAAAGGATCCCCATAGAAAGGATGGGGTTGATGGAGCAATGTGTCTTACCAGAGTGTGCCTGGTCTACCTGGCAATGGGTGTTAGACTGCTAGAGAAGGGGATCGTTTTCTCAAAGAGGCACTCGGCTCAAAAATGCCAACCAACTTAGAAAAATAATTCTTTCAGTGGCTTTATGTTGGCTTCTGTGTGCTGCTGAAGGAGACGGATAATATATTTTATTATAGGAGTTCTGACAGAGAAGTGTCATGCTGTTTTTAAATATTGCAGTTCAGACATCATCTGAATGGAATGTATTTTGGTTTTGGTGAATAAAATATAATGATAGCTGAAGTGAAAGACAAAAATTTAAGCCTTCTAATCTTATCAAAAGCAAAAACATTTCTGAGCCAAAGTGTACCCATTTGAATCATTTTGTTATCCTGATTTATTGAATGACTTCTCTCATCTGAAATCTCTAATGACATTAAAAATTCACTGATGTATTCATAAATCATTTGAGTTTTGCAGAAAAGACTTGGCTTTCATTTGTTTGGGACACACTGGGGCCGCATTTCTCTAGGCGGCCTCCCAGGGAAACAAGACTGAAAGTCTTCAGAGACCATCCCGTCTTTACCAGTGAACGTCCTGAGCGGAGCTTGTGACCCATGGTGCCATCTAACAATAATCTGCCTGAAGGAGATGCTCCAGATGGGCACGGCTCACAGCTTCTCCCCGCCTCCCCCCCCCGAAAATGCGAGCTAAGCGGCAGCCTCAGAGACACCAAATACGATAAAAGACGATTGGTTAGAGAGGATGTGGAGATACTGTGGTAAACATCAGGCCAATTTAGATAGATCGACCATGTATCAGTAGCTGACTGCATGCTTAGCTGTTTTCATTGACAACAAAGAGATTTTTAGCTACAGAGATGGTCAAAGTGTAAATTAATGCAGTTGTCATTTAAGTGAAGTTAGGCATGTATGCATGACACTTGGCTACTGGAAGTGAAGTGTTCATGGCAAGATGCTGATTAGCTCTTGCCTCGCTTTTCGTTGAAAGCGCATACAAAATGCTTCTGTTAACATGAGTAGAGATCTTGCATTTTTTATGTTATGCACAGACTTGGACACATTTCATGCAGATATAAATGACTATGCATGGTGGAGAAGAATCAAGCTAACTCCCTATGTAGTTATTCACAGAAAAGACTATTTCCTACCTGTTTTTCTTGAGAAAGATTGATGCGTGAAATTGTAAGGAGAAATAGTCCGCTAGCTAAGCCTTTTTCACCCTTCCTCATTCATCGCTCTGAAGAATTTCTGAGCCAGTCTGGCACAGATTCAAAATTGTTACCTTTTATGGTGGGAACTGTATTTTTTTCTTTCTTATAACTTGCAGTGTCATCCTGGCCTCCTTAGAATGTCCCTTCTCTGCCTGAGATTACAGGCTTCGCTTAAATCCAATTTCTGGGTGTTTTTTTTTTTTCTCCTGTAAAATATATCTCCTTTCCAATGGTAATGTAACAGAAAGCACATTTTCAACGACTTTCCTTGACATGTACGCGCAGTGTTTGGCGATGGCATTCTTTTCTCGCGTTCACACAGTCATTGCAGGTAGCACACCGTCAGCGGTAATAGTACCTCCTTTCTCTGTTTTGTTTTAATATTTTGAGCCAGACTCCCATGCCTTGATTTCTTATCAGATCCAGCTGATTTAGCTTACTGAGGACAGATGAAAAACAACTAATGAACTTCCTGTACCGTTGGTTATAAAGAGCATCCAATAACAATCCTTAATGTCCACTCTCAAATTTGCTTCCTGTTCCATGACATGAAAGATTTCTTTGGAAGTGCCTTTGCCTTATCTCAGACTTCAAGCCATTTATCATTGAGAACTATGGCTTCTTCAGTCAGCCAGCCCTAATAGCCATTGGCTTAGTTACAAGCAGTAGGTATATACCTTCCATCTTAAAGTGGTTGACTTAACATTCTCTAATTAGGCAGAAAGAAGAGACAATTTCTATAATGAAAGAAAGACCGTATGAAAGATTTTGAACTCTCATTGCGAAGAAGTCATTTATCCAGCAGAAAGAGAGTTTTCCTGACCTTGAATACCTTTGGGGGTTTGCTTTCATACTGTTTATCTGACTAGACCTCAGGGAACATCTTTACAAATCTCACATTTTTATTTATGTTAAGATAGCCTTGGCAAGATCAGGGACCCTTTGTGCTGGGTTCTCTAAAAATATGTGCAAGAGCCTGCTTGGCAGAGATTACTACCTAAATAAGCAGTGCAGGGAAAGTGTGGGAAGAAGGGCACGTTATGATTATCACTCATGTTTTGCAGCCGAGGGACTGAAACCCGAGGAGGGCTGTGCTGACCCTTCGCAGTGTAAGGATCCCACAGGGAACAGAGCAGGCTGCCGGACGAGCGGGCTGGTTCCCTGGCTCTGTGGCCCTTCCCCTGTAGGGTAATACCAGGAGGCTGCAAATTTTGCTGTTGAAATAAGGGTGCTGGCACTTAAGAAAGTGCACGTGGCAGGCACGGCTGTAAATCCATTCTGTTGCTTGCTTTATTGGGACCTAAGAAAGAAAGGTGGGGGGGAGAAGGAGGACTAACAAGGAAATGCCCCTGGCCCTTTGCCTGCAGATGCTGCCTGCGTCAGCCTGACCGCTTCCTTCTAGCTCATCTGGCAAGGGTCCCCCCCTTGAGGGAAGGGAGTGTTAGTTGGTGGAGGTCCTGCTGCACCAGTTGTGCATGGGGTAGGGTTTATGCCTTCATTTTTTTTTTCTTAAGTCGGTTCTTTTTCAGTTAGCCTAGATAAATGACTGTCTTTGAACGAAGAGAGATTTGGCAGTGGGGAAACACAGCCGGATCATTGTTTTTATGGAGATAAGACGCAATATATTTCTGGACTAAAATACAAAGAACTATTGTGTCCTTCTTCACTGTGCGATATTCCTATTTTTGGAGAGCAGGACTTCTTTATGCATTGAACTTCCTTCCATATTACCTACTGCTTCTACTTTCTTGGTTTTAAAATATTTCCAGGTCAGCTCCTGCAAGATCTTCCGGCTTATTAAGTTTTCTCACAGTCCCAGTAGTTGGGTTTCTCATTCGTACCTACCTGGCTTGCTCATTACTGCGAGCATGAAAATGTTATCAAATTTTCTTGTAAAATGGGATCACATGTATAGAGTTTGTCATTGTGTGTGTGTGTGTATCCAGTGAAGATACTAAGAAAATGTACTCAGTTGCCAGCTCTGTCAACGCAGAACTTAATCACGTATTGTCGTTACAGTGTATTATTATTTCTGAGGGGCACAGGCAGGATATGACCTTTATTATTCAAATTTCTGCTTAATATATTTTAACAGTGCTGCACTTCTGGTTCATGTAAAATAGCTTTTTTTCTAAAATTAGACTACTTAATAACAATAATGAATATGAGCTTTAATCTGCATGCAGCCCTGTCCTCTTACTCTCATAATGCACTAAATTGGGAACTCTTCATGCATTGTAATTTGGGAAGTTATTCCTGAGCAATTGCACACACAGCTAAGCTAATCTTTCTTCCTCAGGATGGGAGATTCCTTCCTGATGCAAAACTAGGGACTATGGTTTCCTTTTCCAGGATACTTGACTTTGACTGATAGCAGCTAACCTATTCCTTAAAATGTCCCCTGAAGGTGACTGTGCCAAGCGCAGGGCTGTGACCTGCCCTCGCGACGCAGAGCATCCTGTGCGTAAAACTATTGTGCTCCGGAGCGGGTGTGTGTGCGCGAGTGCCTAGGAAGAGAGCCAGCCTCTTTCATCAAGGTTTCTGCAGGCTCCCAGTTGAAGGAGCGGGCAGGATCCAAACGCCGAGCTGAAGTCGAGGCATGGAACCAGGAAAAAAAAAAAGGCTTTGGCACAAAATAGATTACGAACAAACACCTTTTTTACTGACACTAGCGAGAAAAACACATTGACATCATTTGTTTGCATGGGAAGTAACACGTTCCTCTAATCTAGAGGCCTTCCTGAGTCAGTTGCTCGCTGTTACGTGCTTTACATGGTCGTTTACACCTGTGCAACGTGAGTACGAATCCAGCAAACAATTTTGTCCCCTCTGCCCCCACATTAGTGCTTTCTCTTTGGTTTCTACTCCTTCTGCATCAGGGACAAGGGCGAATCGGGCTTCCCAAAGGTGCGTTACTAAGCCTGTTCAATGTCACGTACCCCATTCTGTCTGATATAATGTAACAAGTTTGCATTAATATGATCTGAGTTGCTTTAAGAACAGATTAATTTGAGCCTGTCTCCCACCCCAGACCGCTGCCTGTCTGCCTCCCAGGTCCCTGGCTCCCTGCCAGCTGCTCCCCAGCTCTGCCCTCCCTCCGCTCAGCCGCTTCAGACCCTTGTCATTTCTCTCCCTCCTCCTGGCTCACTCTCTTTGTCCCAGCTTGGTCCCAAAGCCCCCATCCAGCGTGAGCCAGTCTTTGATTGCAGCACTTCACCACCTCCCAGTGCCCCCATATCTGGCTCCCCATCCCCTTTCTAAGGGGAAGCTCCCCTCCTGCTCTGGGATGCTCCAGCCTCCAACCGGCTGCCAAGGTGTTGTTGCCCTTTTGCGGTGTGAGCCCTGCATGCTTGGGCACCAGCAGGGAGAGCACCGGAGATACTTCTCCTGCTCTGGAGCTTGGCCCTCGCTGCTCCTGCGGCTCCTAGAGCCGCAAAGGGTGCAGAAAATTCAGCTGCTTCGGGCTGCAGCCGTCAGCTGTGGCATGTGCGGCACAGGGAACTCCTCCAAAAACTGGCTCTGCAGCCCCAACCCATCTCCGCTGAACATGCGTGAAGCGTCCTCTGCCAAAGGCTCGTAACTTAGAGCTTGCCATGTGATTTAAACGACCGGCTGCTCAGGTCTGGTTCTGACTGGCAAATGCTTACGACGCAGCGTGCCGGGGCCAGCCCGGCAGCTATTCACAGACTGGGTATCTTTGAATAAGGAATAAATCACTGCAAGTAGCAAGCTGCCTTTTGACTTTCACGAATGTGAGGGAGGGGAAGATGGAAATGAAATTAATAAATTACCTTGTGGCAAGTTATTTACTTAGCTCGCACAAAGGCAGAGGGCCAGATCCTTAGGTGATGTAAATCACCCTAATCCCATTAAGGTCAACTAACAAATTTTAAGACTGAATGAAACCTCTAGATCACATAATATGATCTCTTCTGTGACACAGGGCAGGGAATTTCACTCACTCACCTCTTTACTGAGTTTAATAGTACATGTTTGTCAGAGGTGACGTTAATGGGGACATGTATATACATCTACATGTGCATATACCTACGCTGCAGGCATGTCGTGAGTTCTTTAATCCTTTGCCAGCTCCTGACGAAGGGACCTTTTGATTTCTTTTTCACCTGTAATGTACCAGTATGGCTGAACCACATTCGCATTTCCCACACTTTGTGCCCTAATGGATCCTTGCCCTTGTAGCTAAACTCTCTCGAACCCCAGTGGGGTACAGTGTTTTCTCCAGTCACTCCTCATTGGCAGCACCAGTGAAACAAGCTCTAGATGGCTGGTGTGAATGGAAACTAGCACTTATAGAGCAATGCAAAGGAGAGAAGACCCCCCCCCCCCATTCCCAAGGGAGCACATTTCATCAGAAGTGTAGGTGATGCGATGAGCTGCTCAGATACCAGATTTTTTTATTCTTCCCTGGGTGAGAACCACGATAGCCTCAAAGAGTGTGGGCACGTTGCTTCACTCAGGCCTGAGAAACGGCATCTTCGACCAAGCGTGGCTAAGGCAAAAGGAGTATAGGAGTGCCCGTGTCACAGAGAGGGCACGTTTGAGACCCGAGAATAAAAAGGGAAGTAGGTGACTTCTGAAAATAGTGGAATATGCTGTTAAACCAGAGGACGGGCATGCGGTATTTTCATATGCGTGCATGATGTACTGTGGATTCTCTTGTTTTTTCTACACCGTCTACGTGTGTGCGTATCTGTGTGTGCTTCTCATATGACAGAACACAATATAATTAAAGTATTTTATATTAAATCTCACCATTTAAAATTGCTACAGCTGATAACCTGTTTTCCAAGTTTAGATTAATGGTGACATCTAATTGAACTGTAACTGAGCTACAGCTGGCTGTCCATGCATCATTATGGGAGTACTCCAGAGTCACAGAGGAGACTGATAGAGATCAGCCTGCCATGCCTGTCCTTGGTGCCTTGTGTAACCTGGGAGAATCAAATCAATCATATGCAATTAGGCATTAATTTCATTATTGGAAAGACACTATAAAGCAAAAGCTGTCCCTTGTGCTTCTGGTAAACATGTACATAGTAAGTACAAATATGGCAGATCACTTTCATTAGGTAAATATTTTCCTAGTGTGAACATTCTGTTAAATATCTTGACAATTTTTAAAGGATAATTGCTTTTAAAAATATCCCTAGTAAATAGATTGTGATTCTTCATTCATGCACCCTAGCAATGGTCTCCAGTGCAAGTATACAAATGTTACCTATCAATTTGACTAAATAGTCTCTCCCTGTTACTTTTT
Organism: Struthio camelus; assembly: GCF_040807025.1. Lineage (NCBI taxonomy): Eukaryota > Metazoa > Chordata > Aves > Struthioniformes > Struthionidae > Struthio > Struthio camelus. Next base: position 23,888,564 of record NC_090981.1, read on the forward strand.
CTTCATTCAAATGCAAATCGCTGCTTGTTTGTCATGATGTTTATAAAGGCGCCGTTTTACCAACGTTAATTTTTGTTCCATGACGCTAACCTCTCTTCAGTGACCGTGTAATCTTGGTTTTGTTTTCACTCGTGTTCTTCTGCCCCTAGCTTTTTCCTGTTATGTATGTATAGAGGAGATGGGGAGGAGGAAGGGATTTTTGTTCTTAGGTTTTAGCCTCCATTGCCTCTAGCTTGGTTCAAAATGGTCCCAATTCTGCAACTTCAGCCCAAAGGCCTGACCTCTGCCCTCAGTGAGATTCCTTACACCCACGCTAACTTCTGCTTTGTGGATTTTAGATTGCAGTCCCTTGGGAGAAAGTGTGTGTCTTCGCTGTGCTGCAAAGTGCCTAGCACACATAGGAGTGCAGTCATTAATCATAATACTAAGCTCTGCTGAGAGAAAAAGTTGCAGAGCTGAAAGCTTTTTAACTTCTGAGAGTATTTTTTCACTTTGATTTTTATAAATAAATTTTCCTATAATTTAAGCCAATTTATTGTCTTGGTTACTAATTTAACCCCCAAGCCTCTATGTAGCATAAAAGTAAAAGCCTAGGACTAGGTCTGTGAGAACAGCCATTCCTCCTTAATGCATAAGTCAGGCTTTTTAATCCACAGTGTTGAAGTGGTTTCACAAGGAGGGAAATGCAATCATTTAGTTCTTGGCTTCTTCAAATGAACCATGCCCAATAGCATAATACAAGGTTGGATTTTGATCAAGTGACTTTAGTGACAATATAAGCCCCAAGAACAGAGCTGATATGCTTTCAATGTGCCGCTAGAATCCACAGCTAAATAAAAAAGACGCACAAACGCTCTAATAATGCATTCTAGGTGTAGCCTATTTATATGACTTGGAGAAGACAAAGAAGAAAAAACAAAATCAGCAGACACTAACATTTTGAAAACATTGTGCGAGTTAGGTCACGTGGCTCTTTGCCTTTGTGGTATCATGCTGTTGAAGCCCCCTAGCAGTGCTTTGAACGTGCAAGAAGAATTGAAGTTTGAGTAGCTTTTCTCAGGATTTTGGTTAAAACTTGGTAGTTCATATCCGAATTACATGGAGTGGATATTTATAGCCTTTTAGCTCCTGCTGCACGTTTCCTTTCATACTTTGAAGGCTTCGCATCATCCTGTTTAGCAGTCACAGAATGCATAGCTTAGACGATCGTAACATTTAGTTATTCTGTAAGAGCTTTTTGCATTTCATTACTTGTTGCTATCCTTTGTTATGTGTGCTATTAATAGAATTGCTACACTTCAATTAGCAATTACTAGTTAGCAGTAGCAAGATCACTTCTGCAAGCCATTTCTTTTTAGTCATTTTGTTTCTTTGACTGTCTGTTAGAAAATTAGGGGTTTCACTGTTACTTTCCCAGTCTCCTTCAAATAACTGAACGAACTGGGTTTGCATTGGCTTGTGAGATACGTGCTAGCTAAGAGCTAGAAGGAGAAAGACCACTTTGAAGTTAGGTTTTCCTTCTCAGTAACGTCTGCCACAAACCTGTAGGATTTCTGACCATCATTTCAGGTCAAAAGAAAAGACCACAGAAGGGTATATGAGTTGTTTAGCTTCGTAAATTGTTCTGTGCTTCTGTTCCCATTGGTAAATGGGAATACAGTACTTCCCTGATAAGTCTATTTTTATTTCTCGTATTAGCAATGCGCTTCTGCCTAACAAAGACGTCATGAGAATGAATGGAAAGCAGATAACAAGAAGACAGTGCCTCAAAATACAGAGGCTTTGTCTCAAATTCTTCAACAGGATGAATTACCCTTCTCCCTGAAATAACGACGTTAGTCGCCATCATGCTTCTGTCTCTTTCTCCAACCATATCAAGGTCTTAAATCGGGACCTAACTTGATAGTGCAATTCTCTCATGAGTCTCAGAAGATGCCTGGCAGGAATGGCTGTTAAAGGGTGGCTTGATTTTTAGATAGAGTAATCGGTGTGTTTCAGCAGGGTATCTAGTGACATTCAAACCATGACTTAACTTGCCACAGAAAACAGAGCAAGAAGTCATTGGCTCTTTGTCCTTTTGTCGAGTCGTGAAGGGTACATGTGAAGTGGTGTCCCATTTTGGAGGTAACACAGCAGCAGGATGAGTCTGCCCTCATGCCAGGGGCTGCACCCACAGTCTGTTAAGATGAGGGAGAAGTGTCCGAGGGCATGACAGGATGAGCCACGGCAGCCAGCAAAGCTGGATATAAGATGGAAGAAAGAAAGGCTGGTTCGGCAAAGAGGGTGAAATTTTGGGGTTGTTTGGGTTGGCAACGTAGGTGAGTGTGGTAGAGGTCTCCAAGAAGTCTGCTGTTTTCCTCCCCCGGCTGAAAGAGCTGAGAAAACCAGATGCGGTCTCACTCTCAAATTTCCGCTGGGTTATTGTAACGTGAAGCAAAAGCTCTCCAAGCCACAGGGACCTGGGTGTGTTTTCTTCTGTTATGTTTCCATGTGTTTGACATCCTCTTTTTTCTTTCTGCTCCTCGTGCTGGAGCTGCCCAGCCCATCCAAGCGTTCCCCAGGCCGTTTTGCTGCAGTTCAAGCAGTCGAAACGGCCGTCTATCCATTTCGCGAACTAGGCATCAGCTCACAAAATGGATAGCCACTGTGCCGTCTTTGTTTTACCACGATCCCCCTTTATGCCACGTGGGGGTGTCTTTCTGTGGCACGGGACTCTCCACGTTTCTCTTTAAACATGTCTGCTCCAAAACAGTATTTTTTCTGGCTCTTACGAGGTATAACGCAATGAGAAATGCCCGAGAGCTTGTTTTGAGGTCTAAGCTTTGGCAGCTGCCAGGGAAATGAAGTGCGTTCCCTTCCCCCTCTGCAGCTGATGTACAGCATCCCGGATGGTGGTCTGACAGCAGAAAGAGGGACGGGGCTTTCGCATGCACCGTCTCGTAGTCGGAGAGTAATTTCTGCCCTGCCTGCGCCGCGGTGCGCTATGGAAATGCGGCGCTGCTACAAGGGATGATGGACGGCCCCGCTGTGCGTAACTAACAGGTGCCACACGCAGAGATTTGGCTGCCCGGCCCGGAGGTGCCTGCGCAGAGGGTCTCCTCGCGAGGCGTCGCGTGGTACCTGCTCTTCTCCCATCAGGGCTGTCCACATCCACGAGGCTGCGGGGAGGAAAAGGAAGGAGACGGCAAACCAGCTCCTGGTTAAATCACTTCTCTTTCAAGCGGGTCCGCCCGGCTCACCTCCTGGCGTTGTTTGTGGCGGCGAAAAGCTCAAGATACGTTATTTACCTCTCTCGACTTATAACTGCGTCTAGACAGGTGTGACCGAAAGCCGTGTTTGCTTTCTGTGGAAATCTGGGCATTTATCTTCCGTGATAAAGTGCTGAAAATCACAGGCACAAAGCTGGCAGCACGCCTGAGCTGCAAACAGTGAGAGAGGGGAAAGAACGGTGACAAGTTTAGAAATGATTTCTTTTTTTCCCCTATATTTGAGAGTCAAATGGGTCTCTACATCTTGAGGTGCAAGACCATAAAAAATGAGTAAGAGTCAGCATTTCCTTGGGTTTATAGCACAGTGAGATGGAGGGGGAAGGAGAGAAGAAAAAAAGAAAGGTTTTATTTCTTTTCTGTTTTACAGTCGCTCTGAATCCTGTCTGTGAAAAATGCTCCACTTTTTCTGACCTTTCCCACCATGAATTTAAAAAAATGTCGCCTCTTCTCTCAGTCTCGGATTTATAGCAGAACGCCTAATGCCTCGGTTGTGCATACGCAATTAAAAAAAAATAAGACTTGCTGTTAGTAATCCGTGTAATAGCGAGTGGGTGAATTTGGGTGAGCATGAAAGCTCCAGTGAACTGTTCACCTCCACAGTAAAAGTAGCAAACAATCCCCTCTAAGTTCACAAACTGAATGCCGTTTTCCCATGAAGAAAAACTCTTTATCATGCAGCCTGAATGTGCCCATTAGGATGGCAAGGGAGTGTGGGTCTGAAGAGAAAGGTTTTTGCTGGCAGCTGTGAGAGACGGCGCCTGCAGCCCTATGGCGGGGCAGGGTCCCCGCACAGCCCCGCGCCGTCGCGTCTCAGCGCCGCCAAGGACTGCGGCTTTGTAGCCAGAATCACCTCTGGTTTCGTGGCGCCAAAGCCAGGTGATTCTGAATCGTAGTTGCTTCAATTTACGGCAGCGGGATCTGAACGGGCCCTATTGTGCGCCGTCTCTCAGGAAGACTCATTACTTTTCCCTCATAGCTTGGAGGCAGCATCTGGACTGTTGATAACGATCTTGGAGCCAGAAGCTGTGAAACGGGCGGCGAAAGCCGAGCTGAGGTTGCCTGAGTGAAAGGCAGCAGCGCGGTCGGTAAGGCCTCGTTTTCCAATGGGCCTCAGCCGTCCCGCCTGTTTGCCTGCATAAGCACGCACCTCCGGGTGGATCACGGCTAGCAGCCAGCTTTAACGTGCCTTACAGCGTGAAGAGCTAGCCCTAATTACAGTTTTAGCCTACCTAACATGATGTGGATGGTCTAATTATCTACATAAAGGTGTAACTGCTTCTTGATTCCTGCTAAGCCCCTGGCCTCGATGAGACTGAGGTTAAAAGGCACAGTTAGATAGCAGGAGGGCACCCTGCAGCTCTGCTAGGCAGCCAGCAGGAATTTAGGCTTTTTTTCTGTGAGAGGTGATGGAGGTCTAGCTTCCTAATCCTTCTGGATGTTTTAACCGTGGAGCCTTATCTACTGCAGTTTCTGTGTGTAGAGGGTACTGAGAAATTACTCTGTTTTGAAAGGTTTTCAGGGTTTTGGGGGTGGGAGGGGCTCGGGTTTGGCTCTCCTCTTAAAAGGAGTGGGGGTGAGAGAGGAGAAACGGCCCTGGATTCCTTAGCAGAGCCCTCCTGGCCCTCGCCTGTTTGGGAAAGATGGGATCATGTCCCATTGCAACAAGCAGATTAGTGAGATGTTTACAAAATTAAAAAAAAACCTCAATCCAAAGCACTAAGGATGGTTAAATTAGCTGCTTGGATAACGCCACTTTGCACTGCTGCCACCACCAAACGGACGTTAAAGCCACTCAGGTGGAAAACAGGACTCCCTAGGGACAAGGCCACTTTGAGGATTCCCAGTCGTGCCCAGCTGCTGAAAGCTGGCACTGGGACATCCCTGCTGCCCTGGTCCAGTTGAGGTGCTCAGGGCTACCTGGGCGGGCAGAGCAGGGCTGGATCACCAAGTATTTTGTGAAAGCTGACCCGGAGGAGCAGCACCTAGGAGGCTGCCACAACAGCCATCTCTTGTACCAACCTGTGCAGCTCAGCAGTGCAGGAGAGGAAAAGCAGGTGTCTTTTCAGAAACATCATTGTCACCTAGTTGATGACTGTCCACAAAAACCTAGGCTCAGAGAGGTGGATGTCATGAAGTAGGCTCAGGTTGTCCCTGATGGGGCTTGTTACTGTTGTCTGTCTTTTAGCTTTGATGTGCTGGAGCTCGCCAAGTGGGTCAGCACTCACCAAGCAGCAGCAGCTCTGCCACCCTTGCAGGATGGCATCTCGTTACATCGCTCTCTACCAGCAGTTTGCTGATGAAATCCACATTCATAACACGGCATGGCACAGAAAGCTTCGTATAAGGGGGGAGGTTTTAAAAAAAAAAAAAAAAGGCACGTCATGCTTCAGTGCCTGGGTCTGAAGTGCCATATTTCTTCCTTGCTGTGCTCTCCCACAAACCTGAATTTCAAGTAATTCTGTTACATAAAATGCAGTAGCTGCGTCTCCCTCATCTTGTGTCCAAGAAGAATAAGAATAATAGGCGAGGAAAAACTTTAGTCAGATAAACGTTAGCACCACGTAGAGACCTTTCTGTGGAATATCTTTATCTGCTTCTAACTAGCTCTCCGTTTTGAGCGCTCGAGCAGCCATCGCTCAGCATGCCGTTGCAGAGGAGCTTGGCTCCGGAGGCAGCCAGCTTTAGCTGCTGCTTCCCATTGTGTCTCAGCCTCCCGCTGTTATTCTAAGTCTCGGTGCAGGCCAACAGCACATTTGTTTCACTTCAAATTCTTGCACAACAAACACAAGAAAGAAGCCCAATTCTTGCACTCGGAGGGATGAAGAGTTGGGTATAAAAGGTCACGGGCTGAAGGCTGCTACCCTGCAGATTAATGATCAGCCCTGGATCCTCATCAGGTTTGCTCTGCCAGCGCTCGGTATCCTCACACCAATAGACTGTTTGTGTTTGGAGCCCGCTACCTGCAACGGTGAATGCTTCTGGTTTGCAGAGCAGAGGGCCGCTCGCCCCTGCGAGCGCGTGGCCGGCTGGGTGCCTGCCACTGGAGGTTTTGTGTGGCCTGAGACTGTGCTGCAGCTAGTGCATCCCTCACTGGAGCTGGTCCAGCCAGAGGTATCGTAGCGCAGTGAGCCCCCAGTGAGGCAACGGGGGAAATACATAGCTAATGTGTCTTAAGGGTTCCTGGGGGACAGGGAGGGGGCGGTGAGCCGTGGCTTTGCGTACTCCTTTTGCTTGGTTCTCTGAAAGCTGATCTGCACGCCTCCCAGCCTGTGCTGAGCATGGCAGGCTGTAGCTGTAGGCCCTACAGACGTTGTGTCCGTGGGGGTGGGAAGCTTCTTTTTTCCTTCCCAACAAATGGCAGTCACGTTCGCTCGCTTTTCACACAGACTTTGGTCTTTGCATTCCAAACGTGAAAAATATTACAGATCATGGGCAGTGTGACCAGAGACCCCTATGCCTGTCAGAGCGAGGGGGGAACTCGGGAGGTCAAGAAAAAAGCAGCAGGAGAGAGCAATCTCTAGCTTGCCTCCTTAATTCATCTTTCATCATTTTAGTTTACCGGCACAGTAGGCACTGTAACTTTGTTCCCATGACATTTCATCATGAGAATGAGTGTAGCCCTGGACAAGAGGAGTGGAAAATCACTTCAGGAGTCAGTGATGAGCTAACTTATTCAAAATCTTCTCTTGCTGAAGACTCAGAAACATTTTCCCTGCAAATCTGTTTCAGGAGCTAGCTAAACAGCAAAGACTCTGATGATAATTAGACCTCTGACAATTGTGGTGAGTTGAAGAACAGACCTGTTGTATTAGTGTTGAATGCAGTTTTACCAGCCCATTATTTTGCTCTGTTTTTTAATCATCTTGCCTGAAGGTTTGTGTCAGTTCTACCTTGTTACTTATCCCTCTGTCTCTTGACCTGCAACAATGAAACACAAAACACTAGTAACATATTTTAAAAAAAAAAAAAAAAGGAATGGTGAAACATTAGGCATTGCTGAAAATTTAATGGAGAAAACTTTCATAAAATGTCATGCGACACATTCAGAACTATATTAAACACTTGCTGTAAGGCAGAGTCAAACTGTTACAAGCCTCAGTATTCCTTATGAAAAATCAGTCTCTTTCATCGTCGTCTTCTGAAACTTGGTAGAATAGCATAAATTTTGATTGAGAGAGTGGATTGCTTTTAAATGGTGTCTGTCTTCTGGACACCTGAATGTCTCACAGCTATTATACCAGAGCTAACAAACGTAGTGATGCGACTTTCAAAGCTGCAGGAAGAATGGGAATGCCGAATTCTTGTTCAAGTTAGTTAAAGACCTGCTGGTTTTAAAAGACCTATCCTAAGTGTTTAAAGCCAGGCACCCGTGCTACATTATATCCCATTATAATGGTGACTGCAGTGCTGAGCTTATTGATTTGTATTTTGCTTTCCATGTTTAAATCCATGTTTAACTTTCTAAATAAACACCTTGAGTCTGTAACTGAGTTTCCCAATATGAATGCTTTGTTCTTGTTACCAGTAAATCGTACGTGTATACACACGCTCAAAGTTTGGTTTAATGGTAGTTGCTAAGTAAAAACAGGCCAAAAAGGCAGCTCGTACTGCTTGAGCTTGTTGAACCCAGGAGCTGCAAGTGTCCTTGAGAGTGGAGTAACCACTTGGGAATTTACTGCTTTAAATCGTCAGCAGTCAGCAGCACCCAACAAAATGAGACACTGTGATGGTCAATAAAAAGACATTCCTGTTGCAGATCTTCCGGGGTTTTGTAGATTTAGTGGTTTGAAAGCGAGGTTCGGTAGCAAGCAGCACTGTACCTAGGGTGTTGTGCCAGCGCCGAAGTGCTGCGGACTTGGCTACCTGAAGCTTCCTTTTATTTCTGAAGAGTAGTCCGAATTAAAAGTGCTTAATTGTACCCTGGCTTTGATATTTAAGGTTAAACTCAACAGTTAAGTAGGCCTTGTTTGACTGAGAAACAGCTTCTGAATAAATTACAGATTGTTTATACGTGTCATGTGTTTGACCCAGAGAACGGCAATGAATCCATTACTAGTGAGAGACAGTCTTCAACTGAACTTAATCTTTGGCCTGTTTTACTCTTGGGTGTTTCCCATCAGCTTTACTACTTCTTTATCTATAATGAGCTTCCTCTTATTCCTTTTATCCCCACCCCAGCTACCTTTCACTATCTGAGAAAGCAAAATCATAATATCAGTAAGACATCTGGGAAATCATCTGATGCAAACCCAAATAAGCTAAGCGTTATGAGATGCGTTGTCTACTCGGTCTTTTCAGCCATGTGTAAAGGCTTATACAAATTGATTTGTAAGATAAGTATGTAACTCATGTCCTCTGACTGGAAAAAAAAAATTGTGGGGACAAACCACTTCACCACCATGCTGAATTTTTTTAATGGAAAGCCTTAAGGAACAGGAGTGGTGATTTCCTCTTAATCTGATGCTATCGTTTCATACTGCTCCACTAGCAAGAAGTAGTACAGGTTCTTTTTTTCCCCCCACACTGGTATCTTCTTCAAAGAACATCCTGTGGTGAAGTGTTGCACTTTGTTCTGCCTGATATAAATAACTGTATTAGGTTAATATGATTAAGGCTAATGAGACACTGAACCTCATCCAAAAAATTTGTCATTAAAGCACATTTACCACTGATGAATTAATTAGCAAAATACAAATCAGCTTTTATGCAGGATATGTGCCAGGGTTAGTCCAAAAATGCTAGCATCCAGGCATTTTCTCTGTGATGGCTTCAGCTCATAAATCTGCGAAGAGGATAGAAAGACAAGTATCTTGCTAATGGAGACTCTGGCACTGATCCTCAGGACCCTGAGAGCAAAATTTGGCAAACAGGGAAGAGGGCAGGGCGGGTATTTACCTAGCATCTTTAGCACAGGGCACTGTCTCTTGCAGCTGTTTCTGCCTGTTTCCACCTTCTTAGATATATTTTAGGAGCAAAAAGGGGAGGAATGTTTTGGCAAAGAGATTTTGGGAATAGCAGAGCGTACTTCTGGATGTGTGGCTTTCCCCTGAGGCACATATGCCCCTCTGAAAAGGGGGCTAGGTTCACTTCTCTTTAAAGAAGTTCCACTTTCATTTCAAATGTCCCTAACAACCTCAACTGAAATGGAGAGATCTCTCCAATTTAAGGTGAAGTTAAACAAAATGATTACCCAGTCTGACCTCGCCTGATGGCACTGCCTCTCTGTGACGCAGACTGTTTCACAGCATCCATTTTCATCAACTCCGTAGCTCCTTTTTGAGCTAAGGCGTCCGCTCTTGGCTCCACTATGCTTCTAGGCAAATTGTGCTAACTGACAGTGCTGTTTTATTGTTGCATATCCCTATTATTCTTTTTCTGATAATTCTGCCCAAGTCACCCACGGCTTGTATCTCACTGCAACAGTATTGACCTCACTTTAGCAGAGAGAGAAGAGAGTGTGCAGAGCACATACTCCCACAGAGGCTGGAAAAATTTGAACCATTAATCTACCACTTTTGTAGTGCAGTTACCTGACAACCACTATTGCTTTTTTAATTATTTTATAGCCTCTTTTAAACCTCCCCTCTACCTGGTTGGCCGACAGAGCAAGCTTGTCATGGGATATGGGCTAGATGAGGATTACCGACCCTGATTTTCTGTAGGCGTCGTGTGAGGTTACATGGTATTTCGCTCAGTGGCTGGTTTGATAATCTCTTGATGCTCACCAGAGAAATGTAGCTTCTTGCATGAAGTGAGAAGTGGATGAGTTTCACCCAGATCAAAAGTTCAGATTCTCATAGAAGAAATAAAGTGATGGAGCTGATTATGGACTTACTAAGGAAAAGCTCCACAAATCAACTTCAAAAACTCAATGATAAAAATGTATCAGTTTCTGTTTAATTATTTAGTCAGGCAGTTATACTGACATGTAAAGCCATTAATCTGTCAGTACCAACCCATGTAGTGCTGTCTGCGCTCTCCTGGTTGCTAAATATTTGTTCTTGCTTCAGCACATACAGTGGTATGGTAGAGAGGCTAAGATAGAGAGGGTTTATATTGTGTACTGTGCTGCTTTCCACCCTTGCATTAGGCAGCAGAGACATGATCCTGTTCTTGCTTTGCTCAGGGGGAAAGCAGCACGTACTCTGGCGCAGCCCCAGTGCGCAGCGCTGGGCATCAGCTCAGGTCTGGGTCCCCCAACCTGTGCAGCGCGCCGGGGAACCGAGCACTCGCTGCCTGCGCTGTAATCACATCTCTACCGCGTGCAGGCATTAGAAATTGCCTTTATTGAAAGAAGGGACATTGGCCAAGATCATGGTGCTGTCACCGGTGCATTTAGTAAGAGTGATAGCCTTGTTCTTCAGTACCTGAGCAGCCACGAGAAGTGAGCAGACAGGAGTTTGGCGTAAGCACCCAATTTCCCATGCAGCAGGTCCCCCGAGATGGGAAGGTACGTCGTCGTCAGTCACAACGCGCTTATGGGGGACGGGACATCTTTGCAACGCCTTCTACGTAATTCATTTACGCTGTAGGGCAGAGCACGTAGCAGTTGCCCTCTTAAGGTGAATGTTTTTTCTAAAATGAACCCTTTGATCTGATGGGGGTTACTGTGGGGGGGTTGCAATCTCCTTTGGCTCGTGTGCAATCATATTTTATCCTTACTGCAAAGGCCAAAATTCCCCAAATATTTGAACTCCGTGTAATTACCACCATTACGTTTTCAGTCTAGGAACTACGTGATCAAGAACCCCTTTACATTGTAGTTGCAAGCATAACCCACACCTTTGCACGTGATTACATATGTAAATGGTAATATGGGAATGCAAATTCAGTAGTTATGTATGCAAACATATAGAGCTGTGATCAGCGCTGAGACTCGTCTGGAATGTGTCTGCCCCTGCCCCACTGTGCTGGGGAACTAGGGACTGGGCCGGCGTTATGCGTTAGGATTCTCTCAGTTATATGTCTTGTAATTACCTGATCAATCCTATGTGTATGGTATGTTTACCTGTAATCTCTGGCTCCTATTCCACTTCCTGCTGGAAAGCTATTGTTCTTTGCAATATTAGTAGTAGATTTATTTCCAGTTCATCTCTCCTTTTTATGTTTTCTTCTTTATGTCTGTTATATTGTGTGTTTTTCCCCCTTTTTTTAACCTCCCCAAAACTACCCTTTAAAGGAAAAATAAGTCCAGAGTTTCTGGACCTGAAGTCCTATATTTAGACTTCAGTAATCAGATTTATGGTACATAAGCAAATAGCTTAATCATCAAAGCTGTTGAGAACCCATAATTATCATCAACTTCAGTGTATATCTAGTTTCCCCAAATCAAGAGCTGCACAGGCTGGTTTTGAAACTATGCAGACCAGTCAGCCTCTGTTTTTAAGAATACGATCTTTTGTGGCTTGTCTATGAAATCAGTGGCAGACTTAGGACAGAGGAATCCCGAGCTTCAAGGCCTATGATTAATCCATTAGCTGGTATACGCTTTTTACGAATGCGCAGGTGATTCCTTTGTTAGACTTTGTTTTGTTTTAACAGGAAGTTCAGTAGTTTCCTAGAGCATAAGGCAGCTGTACACCTAGGCCATGGACCAAGCTTATTTTATGGCACAGAAACCTACAACCTCCAAATCAATCTCACAGATTAGTTCCCTGTTAAGTGATAATTATAAACTCTTAAATATCTAATTTATCATCCCTGAGATATCCTAGCAAAACACACCGTTTGCTAGTCCGTAGGAACTTATATGTCAAAGCTAAACGAAGGTGAGAGAAAGAGAAGTGTTAACGAGGACGGTTCCAAGCCGCTTACCCACTGTGTAAACTTTTAAGGGAACGCAACTGCTTTTTTAATGTTGTCTCAGTTGGGAGAGACACAAAATGGTCTCAGTCGATCACCTGAGTGGGGTTATTCTTTCTCCAGGTGCTATGTGGTCTGGTCTTTCACTTACCTTTTCTGCTCCAAGTACCATGAGGCTCAGAAGGGTTTCCTCCTTATTCACTTTTTACTGAAGCCTTTTTATTGTGCTGGCCCTGTCCCCTCTGTCTCCCCAGAGCCGTCCGCATGCTGCTACTGGCTAAAGCTGTGGTCGATCAATTCTCTGTAAGGACACCTTCCAGGATTTCCTTTATTCAAAGGCTTGCAGAGTGAGGCACCGGAGCAAAGCCAGGAAAGTGAAGACTTTCCAACTCCCCTCACTGCTGGACGTGGCAATCTGAAAGCTTGCAGAAAACGCTGCCTGAGATAACGATGCAGAAAGCGAGAAGGAAAAGATATTTGTTTGCCCCTGGTCAATGCTTTGAAAAGAGTCTTTTCCTGAAGGTGTAAATTGAGGGGATAGTACCCATCAACAATAGGGCTCTTGCTAATGAAAAAAATTATGTATCTGGATTCCAGGGTTTGTTGTGCCACTGTTTTGACAGTCTGTGATGTGTGTAAGTGCTTTTCCAATATTCCCATCTATTGAATGAAGCTGACGTTCATTAACTAGTTTTTGGCTTTAAAGTTTATTTCTCAGCTTAATTAACGTATTTAGGCCGTTGAAGTTTACGTTTCCATGAAGATGAGTTGAGAGTAGCGCCTGTGGAGCATCCGCTGGTGACTTCTGACGTAGCACTGGGGACATAGCTGGGAATGGACGTGGCTGGTGAAAAAATCCAACCAAAAAGCTCCTCTGTTTAGGGTATCCTAAAAGAAATAGAAATCAGTAGAAGTAATAAATACAAAAATATAAAATACTGAACAGATCATTGGTGGAAATGTGACAGTGGTGGCTATTACAAGCAAGAGGTTTTCTGAAATGTCGACTTGATTAGCCATTTCATTACTTGAAAGCTTTTCAAGCTTGTGGTTTGGTCAGAAAACATCCAGAAAAACGCTTTGCACAGTGTCACTGTATCCTCAGAGCTAACATAGGACCAAAACTTGCCAAAAGGCTTCTCAGATCAGCCTGCACAGGCTGATAAGCTTCCACGGAAAGGGATTATGTATGAGATACAGTACAGAATGACAAAATGAAATTGCCATACGGGACGCACAGTGCAGCAGTATGGGAAAGGAGTTGGAGCCTATGCATGATGATGACACACTGGTTTATGCAGATATTTATCACTAAAAGCGTTTTCAGAGCCTCTTACCAACAGGAGGAGAGAAGGGGAGTAGAGACAGACCACACACAGACCAAGCTTGGATAAGGACTTGGGTCATTTTTCAAGCCTTTCCTCACATCCACTTTCGAGTATTTGTACTTCCAGTTAATCTGTTGTTTGCTGCGTTATATCAATGAATAATTTGCTTTAATAAAGAGCTATTCAGCCTCTAAAAAGCAACCCCTACACTGAGGGACAGTGTTGGGGGAGCGTTTTCAGGAAAAAGGGGTATTTTTTAAAGGAATGGATCTCAAAATTGGGATCTGCAGGCTCAAGCAATTTCACATTGCAGCCTTATCCTGCTATGTAATCAATTTTTATATCAAAATATGTACCTTGAAAAGCATGAGAACTTGATGCATGTCTGGGTGGTTGGTATATGTGTGAAGTGCATCTCTTGATATAAATTTAGAGAAGACATTAGATAAATAAAAATGAGCAAGGAAATATTCCTGCTTTGCTGAGACGAAGGAAATTAATCACAACAAATATATTCTGATTCTTAAAACAGATTTGGACCGAACCGATTCTACTGAGATGAAAAGGAAAGGCATTATTTTTCTTAAAATAGAAAGGATTATACGCTGGCTGATTTATTTCCTTTCTCTCTCTTTCTCTCTCTCTCTCTTTCTCTTATTATGTTTTCTGGGGCTAACTGACACAGTGTTGAGCAGCGAAAGCATAAAGTTTGGTCACGACGTTTGTGCTGCCTCTGTTGATTGCATTGATCTGTGAAGAGCCATGCAGATGGCCGTGAAGGCCACCTCCAGCCACCACCACCCTCCGTAGGCACTCGGTGGCAGTGCGGCAGAGGTGGCTGGGGAGCGCCGCGGGCCGGCCGCTTCGTGATGAGACCTTGGTGTCGTGCCTCAGCTCCTGGGACAGCTGGCGGAGTTCGCAGGGACGCAAACACGTAAAAAAAACCAGAGCCCTCCGAAGGGAAAAGTTGCTTGGGGGCCTCCCTTCCCTAGGTGGGTGTCTGAGGACCCCGAAGGAGGCCTCGTTTCTGCAGGAAGGGTGTGTGGCCAGCAGCTTCTGTGCTGAGATTGGTGGGTGCTAAAAATACAGAAGTTTTTGTACCGTAGGCTGGTGTTTCCTCTGCTCTGCCCTCACGTGTCCAAAGGGGCTTAGGAAGAGCTCTGAGAAGGAAGGTTTAGAGACTCATAATAAATACTTAAGCAATGTGGGCTACTTAATACTTAAGCTAGTGGGCGAAATGCATGTTTTTCTAGGTGCAAGAGAAATAAACTTGAGCTCAGATCTCTAGCATCATTTCAGTAGAAGCTGGCCCTTAAATATCCTTGATGATCAGGGCTTCCGTAACTGATGCTGAAAGGTTTGGTAGTCTTAGATGAGGAAAATGTGCTATGGTGTAATGGGCAGTATTTTTGTGTGCAAATAAATGTCAGCTTTTTTTCTTAAGGCCTTTTTTTTTTTTAATCATGTTAGACAAATGCTGAAAGAAATACGCACAAATTATTCTTTAAAATAAAACCTCTACATTCTCCTGATGCCATATAAAATCTTCTGAAACTACACAGATACAATTTCACAAGCATATTTGTGTATCTGTAAGTGATTGATAGGATTTGGTGATAGGTCTCAGGAACTGGAGATCAGTCATTCAGCTTCTTCACTTGGCAAGACTAATGCCTTCTTTTAGAGCAGAGAAAGGATATTTAACACCAGTTTTTCTCCCTAGGAAGAGGCCACAAGTTCAAATGCTGGGGCAGTATTTCAGTTTGGACAGTGATCTAGAATGCCTTTAAAATAGGATTGTGAAAACAGAAAACACAGATACACATAGAGATGCACGTTTATTTGACTTAATGAAAAACTGTGAGCAAAAACCCTCTCTGCTAGCTGGACAATAAGGTTTAGATTTTTTTCTTTCTGCTGGGTAGGAAAGAAAGTCAGCTATTCTGAAAATTTCAATTCATTAAAATACAATGGCTTTATGGTGGAAAAAATGGACAGGGGTTTACAGTTTCCTTTTTTCTGTTCTTCCTCTGGGTTCCCGAAGACATCCTGCCCCCACAAATTCCTGAGGAGCACATCGGATCTTTATCTTGTTAATAAAGTTTAGATCAAATTAGGGAACACAACATGACCATGTTTAGGCTAATCAAGTCCAGAAGTGGGGGGTGAACGTCCCGTAGGCGCAGTGAACACAGGCCATCATTTCTCTTAGGATATTGCATACAGCTCACCAGACTCCTTTTTCTCAAGGTTACAAAAAGGCCAGTAGTTAGTTATTGCTAGCTGGTCCAAATTGACACCACTGGTGGGGCTACCAGTGCAGGACAGGCCAAGCACAGTGGGCCAGTTCATGTTTAGAGGTATAAACCCAGAGTAACTTCTCTTAACTCACCATCCCCGTTCCTGTTGGCTCTCCGTAGCCCTTCAGATATACTTAGGCAGTAGGAAATTAGGTAGGGATAGGAAATTAGGTGAATACAGCCATATTTCTGGCTCCGTTGCCAGCACAGCTCAGTTGGCAGGAGGAGGGCTCTGCTGGGAAAGGCAGGGGCACGAGGGGGGCTAAGGGAGCTGAGCTGCTCAGGGGACAGCTAGGACAGATCACAAAGTACCCAGCTGGGTCACAGAGGCAATCCCAGGTGCTTTTTTTTTTTTTTTTTCTCCCCTGACACTTGCATGGCAAATTAGCCCATTTTCAAAAATACTTAGGTGCCAACATCTGTGGTTTGTATCTTAGATAGGCAAGAGGGACCAACTGTAATGAACAGATGACTTTAACGTAAAACATTAGCTCTACAAAACTTGTCAGCTTCATTCTTGCTCCTTTGTTTTAGGAAGGGTTTTTTTTTTTTTTTTTTTTTACTTTATTTGATTTTTTTGGTTCACCTGACTAGTTTTAACTGGTTTTTGTGATGATGGTGGTGATGATGATGATGATGATTGTTTTCCAAACCCAAACACAGCATCAGTTTTATTTTCCATCTGTTTGTCATTATTTATTGGGTCCATTAAAGAGAACGCTGTGGTAATTAATGTTAGAGCAGGAATTGAGATTTGGAAACCTGAGCGCTCCTATCAGCAAAGAATTTCAAGCACATTTTCAGTGCTGTGCCATTGCCAGCTTTCCTCAGAGCAGTTGTGTGATTACAGCAAGCCTCTCTGGTGGGGGGGGAAAAAAAAAAAAAAAAGAGAGAGAGTAATTCCCAAAAAGTCTCCTAGGGCTTCACCTGAGAATTAAGAAAGGTGTCTGCCTGACACAGGGGTGGATGGGAGGACAGTTCTCATATCCCACCGATGAGCTGACCATATTTTCACCTCTCCTCTTCAGTCAAGCAGTCTAAATTCATGATCTTGGGCACACAGGTGCTCAGTGTTTCCAGCAGTCAGATGACAAGAGAGTTGTCTTTATTTCATTACAGGATTTTTACTTTCAGATTTACTGTAGTAGGTTCAGTCCTTTCTTGAGCACAAAGGACTCCCATGGCTGTTTCCTGAGAAACCACTTGGATGGGAATGGGGCAACATTTTCTCCTGTCTTTCTGCCAAGTCTCCAGCTTCAAAGAATTGGCTTTTAGGATTTCCCATAAAAAGCTGAAGGAGCAGGAAAAATAAAGATTACCACAACAATTACTGCAGAAAATAATCCCCCTGCACCAACAGCTATGGAACTTCCTGATTTTACTTTGCAACTATGGCCATAGTAGTTGGAGCTAGGAATTAACCCTTACACTGCTTCACCATTGTTACCGTTTATTATTCGTGTTGCTGTCGTGCCTGGAGGCCCCAGCCAGGGACTGAAGCTTTTGTATTAAACGCTGCATACGTATGAAATGTAAAAGCAGCCCCTGACCCCGAGAGCTTAACAGGTGCAGCAAGTTTGATAGTATACCCCTTTTTCCTCTGGCACTCAGAGATGCTCCATACGTGGTCACATTTGTGCTGGACCTATAATTAAATTAATAACTGAACAAGGGAAAACTGCTGAAGGTCTTTTTTCTGTGCCTTAACTCTGCACACACCCAGTTAATTCATAGCTGTGGCTCTTCTGCGCTCGCACCCTTGCAGCCCTGTACTGTGTCATACTGTTGTAAAAGGTGTGCAGGAACAGAGGGTGTCCTTCCACCGCACCTCTGCATGACGGGCAAGACAAGAATAACAACTTTGAATCCGGAGGTCCCTGGGCCCCCTTATTCAGCTTTGTTTCTGGACTGACTGCTGATCCTGTTGTTTGTGCCGGGTAGCATCCGCTCCTCAGATACTTACTTTGTACAAGCAGCGTAGTCTGGTCTTTATTCTTATTTCATTTGGGAGCAGAGCAAAGGCTGCGAAAAATCTGACTTTGAAATTGTGTATGACAGCTTATCATGAACATCATTGTTATCCTGTCACAGAAAATACAGTAGCTTCAGTTCCAGTAGAAGAGTATCAGACCTGGACAGATTCTGATCTAAATTACATGGTATAGATACTGAGCAATTCTTCAGCCTCCCTGATTTATTGTAGCACAACCAAGTCCAAAGTAGGTCTTAGTATTTAATCTGCAGATTAATATTTTATTCATATTTAGAAATACTGTCAAAATGGGCCAAGATATTAATAGAAAGAGACCAACGCAACACAGAAGTAGGTTGTTTTCCAAATCTCCTTCCCAGAAGTCTGCTACAGACTGCAGATTATTGAAGCAACATATGGAATAGTAATAGCTTGCGATGCCTTAGATGAAGTTTGCACTGTAAATGTTTTTTAAAAGATTTGGGTCAGAAATGTTACAGGACCTTACAGAGGTTTCTGAAGAAAAGAGCCAGTGTTTGCATGAGTCTTTGTGGACCTGTTACCGCTGCAGTCTTCATCCATAGGGAATGGCAGGAACCATTCCTTCAGTGACAGTCCTGGGCTGGAGGGTGTCCTGCAATAGCTGAGGGAAGCACATGGAGAAACCGAGCTCATGTGGTACACTGGAATTTCGTCTTCTCTATTTCATTAAATACTGCTTTTTTCCCATTCCATTCCCAAAGGCAGGGGCTGGACAGATATACAACCTCTTTTTATTTAAAAAAAAAAAAAAAAAAAAGGAAGATGAAGCACTGGAAAGTCAAGGATACAGAGTTTCAGAAGTACTAGCAGTAAGACTATCCATCTCTCTTCCATGTGGTCAGTATGATAAATTTGTGAATTACGCGATCTCATAGTGCTTTTCTACTTGGTTCCTATCTCACTGATGAGTAGGTTAGTACTCAGTTACTGAGCAGCTGTTCCATGTTCTCCTCGCTTGGTTCGATGGCCGGCCTCAGGCCTTATTGGGTGCTTGCAACGCAGAAACCCTGCTCTGTCCTTAAGGTTATTTACTTTGTCATGGGTTTTTTGAGTTGCTTATCAAAACTTCAAGCTAGAACTAACCAGAATCAGGTTTTGTGTTGCGGCCTCAAAGTTTTTTTGTGTCTGGCCTGCCGAACGCTGGGCTAGTTGGCTAGGTCGCCTGACTAGCACCTGGAGAGAGGTGGGCACCTCAGAATGAGGTCTGCTAAAACAAATCCAGAGAGCTGCAGCGTCGACCTCACGAGCAGGGAGGTACCCAAGGGTAACCAGTGGGGAAAACTGGTAATGGGAGGTTAACATACATACTACTTTGTGGGGGCTTAAGTGCCTTAGTCAACATTACCAGGTAGTGCCACCCTGCACCCAGACTCCGCATCTTCTGAGGCTGGTGGTACCGATGTGCTTGCTTTGGGGAAGGGAGCCAGGTTCACTCCTTTCTTTCAATGTATAGGCAGTAAAAGAGAAGAACGGGGTGCCTCCTAACCCGTCATTAGGTGCAGGAAAGGGAACATGCAGAGATGCTCAGGAGAATGCCTTATCTCCCATCAGGCTTCAAGTTTTTCTGGGTCGGTAGAGGGATATTCTCAACCCTGCCCACTGGAAATGAGTTCAACGTGTCTGAGCTTGGGAGTGGCTGAAAACAAGGTTTCATAATGAGAAACGTTGGAGATATTGCTAATGAGCCTTGGTAGCACTTCTGCTTATACTTTCTATGACTTCCTTCCCCTAGCCCCTCAGAGGGCCTTAATCTTTCTACTCTTACTCAAAAATCGAGTAGTACTTTACTTCCTCGTGCAGTAAGGGTGCCAGAAGGGTGGCACTTAGAATTAGACAAAAAAAAAAAAGCGCCTTTGTAGAAGGGTTTACTGAAAACAACTGATTTGGAGGGTGGGGGCGGGATTGATTATTATTTTTATAGTATCTTGTCGTTTTTTTTCCTTTGAAAGCTCTTGTTAAGCATGAGGCCAAATAACTCTTGAGTCATTTGGGAACAAAGATGCTTTGCAGTGATACTCTGAACATGCAATTATGTGCAAAAGTACACGCTTGTCCACAGATAATGAATCTGAGCATCAAGGGCTCAGATCACAAATTTCCTTCAAGTTCACACCCAGCCCCTTTCAGCTAGCAATTCTAATGTGCTTTCCAGCATACAACTGTTTTGCAGGTTCCTAACTCACAAAACAGTCCTACTAGCTGCAACTCAGCCTCTAAACTTTGTGGAAAAACACAAAGAAAGTTTCCCGGAAGCACAGTGCCTTATGCTGAGAAACCTTGCAGATGAGTTTATAAGCCTTAGGAAAAAGATGAGATGAATGAAGACACAAAGCCCATCAGTACTAGTAGCTGATGCTTTTCCGAGGCAGGAACCTTAAAAATTAATTTCCTCTTTAGTCCTCACCCCCTTCTTCTAGTCTTTTTGTCACTGATGAATTTGTTACCATGCCACATTTCCTAAACGTGACATCAGATGGCATCGTGAAGCAGGGGGGTGGGGGGAGGTGGTAATTTTTTAGAGCGAAATCTAACAGGAGCCACAACAATAGATTGAATGGGTAAGAGCTACTGCTACAAGGTTAAATGCCCATTTAAAAATCTCATTACCAATTGTCCTTTACTGTCCTGCTCCCTTCATTGTGCAAGTTGTTTACAGCATGGCAGGCTTCCAAAGCCGTTTTTCAGATGCTTTGCAGCAGATGCGATAATTACAAGATTACGCCATTGTAGGATTTTGGCATTTATCTGTTTTCCTTAATTTCATTTTTGCTACCTTTCCTTTAAAGACAGCATGGATTGAGGCCATAAGCTGTCAAATTCTGTATGTTACGAGGCGACCAACATCATGAGATGCAGGATGATTTAAATTTTCAATCAAGGGGACAGAAATGAAAAATTCAGCACAATTCCAGTAGAAGCAGGAACAGCTCCCAAGTGGGATTTTTTTTCTCTTCCTTCTAATCTTTGTAATTCCAGTACTAACACTAAATTAGAGTTTGTAGAAGATTTTCATGGTCCAATATTAAATTGAGTTCGTAAGAATCAGGTTCTAAAATGATCCAAGGTTGTTTCCCTTCACCTTTTTCCTTGGTGATTTTAGGAACTTCCTCTCCCCAAGGAATTAGGCTCTGCAGCACGATAATAATTCTTGTTGTCAAGAAACAAGATGGCTATGACACTTGCTAATCAGCAGGGAAAAAGGTGGGAAACAGTCAGCGATCTACTCTGGAAGCAGGATTTCTGTATCTAAGGATCTAAATATTAATAAATTAGAACTGGAATTGGCAATTAGAGTAGGCACTCTGGGACAAAGCAGCAGATGTGGCTATTCTTTTTAGCTTAAAAAGGAGGATCTTGAATGAAGGCAGTGTACTTCCCCCCCCTCCCAGCCCAATACGATGTTGTGAACACCAACACACACACACACACGTGTGCGTGCGCGCACACACAGATCGCTAAGGAAGCAAGCTGCTTGCGTGGCAGAGTAAGAGAATAGGAGCTGTAAAGCAAAGGGAGACGTGGAGGGGAGGACATATGGTGATGTTTCACTGTGCTTGATATTGTCTTGCCATGAAAGACAACTCTGCAGGAGGATTTGCAGTGCCCATCACCATGCAAAAGGCAGCTTTCAGCTAAGCAGCTCTGATAGCATTCAGTGGCTAACAGGCATGGAGAAGTGTAGGCCACCTGGGATCACAGGATAATTAAATGCGATTCTGATTTTCTTTCCTTTGCTATGGAAGAAGAACAGAAAACACCACAAAAACCGTGGACCCTGACCTCCAGAGAAGCACACAAATTTGCAGCTTTTTCTCCTCCAATTAATTACTATATCTAGTTCAGGTTTTATTCACCGACATGAGAGCTTTTATAGCAGTTTCACGTCTCTGTGCAAGGTGTCGTAGGATAATAAAAAAACCCAGTGGCGAAAGTTAAGGAGATGGAGAAGGGGGAGGACGGAGGAATCGTACACCCACCTGAGCTATTGAGACCACTCGCTCCAGTGGCCCTTGTCAGGTTATTTTGCATCAGAGCTGTTTTAGGGATGGAAAAAAAAAAGCAGCTGCCAGAGGTGGTGGTTACAGCATTCAGGCCACTGGGGCAGCACGCGGCAAACCGGCCTTCTCGGCGTTCGGAGAGCTGCGGCAGCTTCTGCGCGCCACGGGCTGTACACTTGGGTAACTCCTTTTAACGAGCTGCACCCCAGTAAGAGCCAACACGTGCTCTTTTTTAACTGCACCATGGCTCAGGTGGGAAACGAACTCCAACACACGAAGACAAGAGCGCTTGCGTTTGCTACCATCTCTTTTAATAAGAAGGGTATCTGAAGCTTTATGCTTGCGTAAGAGTTTTAATTTTGGAACAAAAGATTTTAACGGAGGTAGAATTTTGCATTTCTAAGTACTGTTCATTCAAGCCGATTCCATTAAGTCTGCTTTATTAATGTAGAGATTTCGGGCTTATGAGAGCTACAGCTCATGGGAAGACTCACTTTTATTTTTTTTAAACTAGATAATAGTACCTAATAAAACTCTAAAAATAATAACCCTCAGCATTTATATAATATCATCACTTTTTCATCCTGAAGTCACTTTGCAAGTACTGCCTGGGAGGCAGGAGCAAGTCTTACTATCTCCTTTTCACAGACTAAGAAGTTGAGGCAACATACTAAGATTTTAATATTTTACCTTAAGTATAAAACCTTAGCTACTAAAAATCTTTTCACTTGCTTTTCCCCCGTCTCCACCACTCTAGCTCTGACCCCAGAGCCCCTGCTAGCAGAGGTTTCAAACTAGCAAACCAGCGCTGCTGTATCCTCCCCCCTGTTTTCGCTGTCTCTCTGCTGGTTTCAGATCCGATGTAAAATAGCCCTTCCTCCTTTTGGAAAACAACAAAAAAAAAAAAATTTAAACCTTCAGTTCACTTCCAGCTCTCACGACATATTTTTTATTACCTCTCCCTTCATTAAACTGTAACGGGTCCGCTGGTTTTTCAGCAGCAAAGGAGCCTTCACTTCTCTGTCTCCTTTAGCCTGGAAAACGTTTATGGCTAGTATTGATGTTGTTTTGCAGATTATTGAGCCTGAGGGCCCAGGCGTAGATTACGTGCTGTCCTCTGCACAGACGCTTACCAAAAAACCAGTTCTTGTTGGGAGCGAGCTGCGTTGTATGGCTTAGCTAGCGCTTGCCGGGAATACCACTCTCTTTTGTGTTTAGGAGGAGTTTAACGTAGCTTAAGGTCTGGGATGTTTCTTACTGCAAGGCACAGCAGGCACACGTGAGACAACGTGCCCTTTACGTGTTTGCGTTTTAAAAAGGCCTAAGTTTCAAATCTTGGCTGAAAAAAGTTGTTCCTCTTGCTGCCTCTGTATCTCTGCATTTCTCTCTCCCTTTAAAGTTTCGTCCTGAAACTGTAGTGTTGGATTTTGGAAGTATTCAGGGGCTCGTGTTAGTATGACGTATATTTGACAGTGTAAAACTGTATTTTACTGTGAATTTTTGCCTTGAATCAGAACCCGCGGTACTTAACTGGAAAGACCTCTAGTGATCTTGGGGGCTTTGCATCAAACGTGCCCCAGCGAATGCTACAGGATTCTGCTCTGAGGGTGGGGGCCGAGCTGGTTATTCCCCAGCTATTACTCTTAAGCTCAGCAGTTCAGTGTTGTGCAGACTCTCTCTTATTTCATGCTGCATCAGTATTCGTTATATTTGTTTCAGTTTCGTGGAGGGATTGGGAGGCCGCTCAGAACATGGGCAAGAAGCGTTTGAACAGCGAGCCCGCCGAGGGCGTACCTTTTTTTCCCTCCCGCCTCCTTCGTGCCGTGCTGCAGTCCAGCACCTCATGAAACTATGTGAGTATGAGCTAACGCGCCCCAAGTTGTTGGCGTGCTCTGGCAAATTAGACTGTGCAACGTTCTGACACGCTGCACCGTATCAGATAATACGTTTTAGAATCGTGTCTTTTACTGTTGGAGCGAGCGCGTGCCTCTGGCTCGGAGGGCGACCCTTCCGCCATGTCTCGGCGAGCGAGACGTAGTCCACCGCTCACGAATTGCAAACGGCGCCGCTCGCTGCGCGCCCCGCACGGTCGAGGCCGAAGGCCTCGCTGCAGCGCGAGCGTGGGGCCCCTGCGGCTGCGTTGGGGAGAGGCACAGCCCTCGTTCAAGCCCCCGTGAGTAGGGTGAAAGTTGAGACGATAATGAGGAAAGCTGGGTTTGCGTCTTGGCAGTCGCGCTCGCCGGTGGGTGCCGCGCCAGCCCAAGGAGGGTAACGTACTGCGGCCGGCTTTGCAAAGGAGCGTGGAGCGTTTTACTCGCCCCTCTACTTTTCTAACTGAAGAAGATCACCGTGACTTTTATTTCCTTTGCAAGTCTCTCAAGAGTCGCTCGGCCACCTCAAGAAAGTAAACGAAGAGGCTTTTTTTGTCTTGTCTTGCGTCCTGTGCCTGCAGCACAGGACCCCCCCTTTCACAGCCAGGTCGACAGGGAGCGTGGTGAGGACGTTGCGTTTAACAGCGTTAGCGCCGTAAGCAAACCGCTCACGGAGGAAGACTTTTCCCCCCCCCATGTTTTGTGCTGTGCTTTTTCAAGACAGGAACGTATTGATCACTGACGTCACGGCGTCTGAAACACTCAACAATTAATAAGAGTCCAGAGAGGTTAAAAAAAGCAACCTCGAATCCACCCAGCAGCCGTCAGCTGTTAAAATCCTGACTTAGATACAACTTTTTTTCCTTCTGTTGTTCTTCCTCTCTTTACTCTGTGGGCCTGTTTTCAAAGT
Organism: Struthio camelus; assembly: GCF_040807025.1. NCBI lineage: Eukaryota > Metazoa > Chordata > Aves > Struthioniformes > Struthionidae > Struthio > Struthio camelus. Next base: position 23,913,056 of record NC_090981.1, read on the forward strand.
TTGCCTTTTTACAGTCAGAGCCAGGTGTGGATTTGTAACTGTAGAAATAGGAGATAAATTTATAAGAAAAACACTTTATTTGGTTTTAAACTGGCTGAAAAGTCAGCTTGGAGTGTATGCATGTGTGTGGGAATCTTCCTCATCACACGTCTGAGCCCTTCTGCTTCCCTCCCCTCATACGCTGGAAATCAGCTGGTAGTAAAAAAGTACTGAAAAGGTTTCCCAGAAGATTCACAAAGGGAGAGAAGGTTGACTGGAAAGCAAGTCCAATAGCATATCATTGAACTTCAATGAAAATGTGATATGGCAGTATAGTACTGTACACAGATGCCCCCACTCTCTAATTAGGCAGGAGCTGTCGTATCTACAAGTCCTATGAAATTAATTGTCAATTTGCTTGGGATTAGTCTAATTCTATGTAAATTCCGTGCAATCTGTACTTTGCAGAAGGTGGGTATTATATCTGATAGAGGCCACAATTAACCGTATAATCCCCCTAGGTACTATTCTTCCACCATATTGTGCTACTGCAGCTAGAAGTAACTTTCGTACCGTGTGAGTCATCCTATTGCGATCCCTGTAAAAACTATTTATGAGTAACTCAACAAGAGGCCTGCAGATTAAACAGAAGATGCCCTTTGGTTCAATTACGCAAATAACTAAACAATAAGAAAGTGATAAGACCAGCATCCATCGCTCGTAGGCAAGCGTAACCGTGCACAGACGATTAGTGTCTCATGAACAGAATGACCTCATGACGCTGCAGTGGGTACGTGTTTGTTAACCCGAAGAGCAATTATTGTGGTGTCTCTCCCAATTTTGAAACACACAGTAATGTCAGCGCTGCGTAATGGTAGGGAGACAGATTTTCAGAGAATTGTGGGATTACATTTGCAGGACTTCAGCTTCTGCAGTAAGCCCAACATTTTCAGAAAAGTTCTCATTCTAGACATCTGAAGGAAGGCTGAATTTTTCAAAAGCATTCAGCATTTAACACTGCCCCTGTGTGATGTCTGTGGCCGTGTTTTCAGAAGAGCTCAGTATTTAACATGATGAGAAAAACATCTGTGAATGTTGAGCTATTTTGAAAATCCTGGCCATGAGGTAAAGTTTTCAGAAGTGCCTAAGCCATTGTTTCAGAAATGAGAACATGAGCTCAGAAACCCAAACAGGTTACTCTGAATAAACAAGTCAAGACATACTAGCATAATAAATTGTCTGCATGTGCACTCCTAGCTCTTTCCTTCTAGTCTAAACCAACTCAATGTGCTACTACTTAGCACTGGCTGAGAGAGCAGTTAGGATAGCTCAAGCACCGCAGTATTCTGTTCATTAACTGACCCCGTAGGCATAAAGACTACGTGTAAAAATCACACGGCATCTTCATGTGCCCATATGCATCCAACTTCTGTGGAAAGTAGGTGCCTAGATGTTTCTGAAAATAGGAGGCCCCTTATCTGTAGACTCTTTAGGAGCGTAAAATAATTTTGAAATTGTAGTCCTAAAGCGCTTTTGACTTGATCCCCAAAGTCACGCGGTAGGTTTTTGAAATTTTCCACAAGCATGTACGTGGTAGAAAAGGATGAATAATTACAAATGTATAGTTTATTCAGCCAGTACTGCTTGCTGCTTTTCTGTTCAGGTGTTATCTACAAAGAGTTGCATTCTCAAAAGTAGGCAAAAATATTCGCTGATCTGTTCCATGAATCATTTTTTAATCCACAGCCCATTCAGCAATAGTTCACTGCAAATATTCAGAAACCAAGATGTGTCATTTAGTTAGATAAATTACATGATATTGTTTCTTTTCCCTGAGTGGGTGACTTGGATAACTAACTGGCAACAGCCAGACTTTCAAATTGCACATCTGAGTGTAAAATTAGTCATTTGGAATTACAGATGCAATTAGAAACTTGCTGCCAGTTATATGTGTGTGCATGTTCCCATGCTGGATCTATGTACGTACATGTGTATGCCTTCAGGACCAGCTCTTTGGCTGGTGTAAATCCGAGTAACTCTCTTGTCAGCTGAGAATCTGGCCCATGTGTTTAAATTCACTTTTCCGAGTTGCACAAATCAAGTCAGCTTGTATCTGCATCTTCCTCAAAGCGCCCTAAGGAGCGCGCGGCGGGTACTCACGGCTGGTGGGCAGCGTGCAGCACAGCAAGTCACTCCACACACATCTCTGTGGCAGTCTTCCCACAAAAGCACTAAACTCATAATTCAGCAGTTACTACAAGATGTCGTAGCCAACTTCTAGACCTGGGAAGAGCCGTGCTTCAGGGTAGCTACAATCACTTCTCCACACTGAGGAGTTGATATGGGGCGTCCCCACCATGAAATGGCAGGCATCTGACTTATGGATGGAGCATAGGGAGGCAGCCATCTTCCTCAGGGACCTTGCATGCCTGCAGCTGACCAATGTGCCAAATCCTTTAGCTGCTCCTACTGGCCCACTGCCTGCATTTCCGCTCAAAGCTCAGAGACCCAGGTAAGCATATGGTACGAGGGGTCTCAAGGTACGGTGGAGTCCAGCGGGTCTCAGGTATGACCCAGGTGCCTCTTGATCAGCCTCCTCATTATCCTAGGAGAGGTTGCCGCAGCTGCCCTCTCCGCAGCTCAGGCTAAGTTTGCTTACACTAAAGCAGGAACTACTGAGGAGCCATCAGAGTTTCAGAAGTTTAAGCTGAGTGTAAATAAGATCACAGTCTCTTCTTTGGAGAGGTAATAGAGATGCAGGTTGGAAGGCGCTCTGCCAGGGTATTAGTCAGTTTGAAAATGATGTTAATGCAGCTTTTATCAGCTGCATGTCTTCGGTCTTTTCTTTTTTCTTTTTTTTTTTTTTAATGGAGGCAGTACGCTACTGTACTTCATGAAAGAGTATAGACAGAGTCAGTGGTTCTCTTCCCATATTTGTCAGTCAGCAACTCTGCCATCTTGGGAAAGTCATTTCATTTTTCAGTATTTACTCATCTGTAAAATGCATGTATCAATATTTATTTCCCTTGCTAAGTCCCCGGAGACTTAATCTTCCCAACCTCTTGAGACCCCTGAGAAGCAGCAAAGATGAATCCAGCATCACTGCTGTTTCTGCTGTTTTAAAATACTGCTTGAGTATTTTAAAGTTTATGTAGTAAAAAGCTATCAGACTGGCATGCTGATGAAAAGCACAGCACAGTGCATTTCAGTTCAGCTGCTCGAATTGATGACAAAATAGTGCATGCTTATGTTGCCTGCAAAACTGTCTTCAGTGTAAATTACAGTTCTGTATTTGGTATCTGGTAGCATACACGTCTTGGGAACAACTCTCAGTAGGAGGAACTTTGAAAGAGTGATGTGTGGTGAATATTTTGACAAAAGCTCCCATGCATTTCCGCACTTAGCTGGCTACAAATCCTCTGTGTTGAGCTGTATCACTGGGAAGCTTACTCGCCGGAAACAAAAATGCTTTCTCTCAACCCAAAAGCAGACACCACAGCTTGTCAAATAAGTGACGTTTCTGAAGGCAGAGGCTGCTTGCATGTGAGAGCAATATGAGCAGATCAAGCGAGATGGGCAGGTCTGATTTCAGCCGTAATTTGTTTCCAAAATTCAACCATGGGAGGAATTTGCACCTGTAATTTAAATACAAGGGTAAATCAGAAGAATGGCTCCTCTGCTTGTTTAATTTCAGGGACAATTAAAATAATTAGAGGGAGAGGTGTGCAGAGAGCTGTTCATAACTCAGTTTTTCATCCCTGAAAGCTCTTTGAAAAATCTAGCCCTAACAAGACTTTCTGAAAATGCTGGAATATTATTCCTTAAGATATACGGAACTATACTGCCCAGCCTTCAGCCTGTGAGATAAAGGCAGGTTTGAGTGCAAAACTTCTGAACAAGACAGAAGTACTGTGCCTGTGAAACAGGTGGTAACGCATGTGGCATTTGGTGAAAGTCAGACTTTTCCATTAGCAAGAACCTCACTATGCTCGCTTTTTTAAAGCCCCTGGGTTAAGTCTTCTCTGGCAAGAATCATTTCACCGTGACCAAAGAGAGACAAACTCTTTTAGAGAGAGGGAAATACCCCAGGGAAAGTTCACCCTTCATTTGATGGCAAAAATTTCACAAAGATCTCCAAGCCCTGAGCGATTTCTCTTTAGCCTGTCTTCATTTCAGAACTGTGGAGTTAGTTACAGCAGTGAATGTCTCCAAGAGAAGTTACAAAATAATTAAATATGGAAACCTTGACATGGAGACCTGATCAGCTAGCTTAAGGGATAATGGATTTTGGCAGTAACACAGAGGATGGAATCCCTTGTGGAGGTCTGTTCCTACGCTCTTTTATTCTGTTGGCTTTATTTACCTCTCGGTTGCTTTAGTTTATGCTTCAGTCAGTAAGTTACACCAACATAAAACTTGAGTTAGGTGCGAATCAGCCCTTATGATTCGGTAATGCTTTTCAACTCAGTTGTGCCTGCTAAATCTTCTTGTGGCTGAGTTACTATTGATTTTGCCTAAATGTTTGTTTTTAATTGATGTGAACTATGTATATTTTTAAAGCAATTAAGGAAATAAGAATCTAGCAGAACAACATAGTCTGTGGACCTCTGATAATCAGTATGACAGCTTATGTGCTATATTTCTTTTTCTACTAGCATATGTAAATTAATAGCCTTTTCAGATCTGCTTTTACTCTGATGGATATAAGAAATTGTAATGATCTAATAATTCTCTTGCTGGAGGGCAGTCAGGTATAGCTGCTGTGAATCTATTTAACTGAAGTTATATAGACAGGCCCAGGGAGTTTGTGATGCTGAGCTGACTCCGGCTGAAATCCATGGGAGCTAAGGGTGCTCGTCACTTCCGAACCTGGGCTAATCATGTATTCCTGGCAGGCTTTGTATATACAAGCCATCCTGTGCGCAGCAGCAGCAATTAAACCTGATTTCAGGCAGACTGTGTTCGTACTTGTCTGCCCTGCAATAACTCCTAGTCCTTCCACCATGGCCCGCTCTCGCTCCCATAACCTCGGTTCCCCCCGTGGCGTCCCTGGAGCCCTGTCAGCCAGCACACCCTCCTCCTCCGTGAATCCCCTGCCTCGTTCCCTCTGTAATATTTTCTGTTTCTTCCACCCACACCCCCTCGGGCACCCTACACCTACTTCTTACCTCCTTTCCATTTGCCTTTTACACCAAGGGAAAAAACGCCTGATTCATCATTCCCTGATGGGCTTCAAGCTGCTTGGCCATGTCCGCTGGCCAGTTGGCAGGCAAAACAGAGCAGGTAATTGTTTAATTTGCGCTGAAACCTTCCTCTCGTTGGGACTTCTAATTTAGCTCTCGCTTCGCTGTCTAGCTGCCAATTGCAATGAAACCTGTTGGAACATAATATATTTGAGCCGGGTACCTCTCCATTGAATTTAGTTGAAATAAGCCAGCAGTATCAAAAGTTATTAGAGGGCAGGACAGAAAAACAAATGGACAAGCAGTACTGTTACGCTAGTCTTACTTCCTTAGGAAGCCAGGCTAATAAAACATGCAGGCAGCTGTTCATTGTGTTTTTTTTCTCATGACCTTTCATGTCTGCTTGGATCCCAGTTCCACAACCATATTAAAGACCAGTGTGGCCAGTCAGTATCCCAGTTACGCCATTGCAGCTGCGTGCAGCCTCCTCTTAGAGACCATAAATCATAGGTGGCTTCATTTTGAAGCTCTTCAGGCTTGCATCTTTTCATGACAGCGACAGCACCTGGCCCACCTTGGTACTGTTAGCAGCTTACGGACCAGATCCTCAGGCAGTAAAAACTTGAATTGTCTTCCATGACACTGCGCAAATTTCTGGGAACGTAACCCACCAGCAGCTTCGCAGTTGCTCTCTGCTGCTTTAGAGCTTTAAGGATAGAAAGCAAAGCAAATTGAGTTTGTTCAGTCTCTTGGTATTATTTCTTCATGCTGTACCCAGTATTGCAAAGGATGTGTGGGGTTTGTTGTTTTCTTTTTAGATAGCAAACGAAACATTTTTGTTGCTTTCTTCTGTTAGAAATACTTGATCTCTATTTTCTTCTTTGCTCCTCCGGGAGAGTTTGGAGGTATTCATAGTGATATCACTCACAGATGTAAACCGAGCTGTGACTCTTCCCCCTCGTATGGGAGCTGCGGATGCGAGATGCTGATTCTCAGAATCGCCAGCGCAGTGTAGCTAGAGGTCCGTGGGAGAAGGTTGGCTGGTGGTAAACATGGATGTGCTTGTTTGCCTAGGGCAGCTGCAGCACTGTGGTTGGCATGGCTGCGCTGGATTTTTTGATGAGTGGTAGAATAACAGCTCATTGGTGGTCCTTGTAGCTTTCTCCACAGAAGGAAGAACTTCTGTCCTACTACTGTAGACCAATTCCATACTGAACAGTCTGTGGAAAATTAATGCAATGTGGTGTTTTTCACTTCTTGCCTGCCGAGGCTAGAAGTTTTTTTTAGCCTGATCCAGAAACCACTGGAGTCAACGAGGTTTAGATCAGGCCTTTCCCAGACTGCTGGATGTTGCCCCTGAGCCTCTGATTCAATAAGAAATTCGCAGTAATTCCATCAGCATCTTATAAAGGTGGAAAGAAGTTTTTTAATTACCACAAACAGATGATGTGATCACAGTTTCACATCACATTTGAAAGTGACCCCGTTGTGCCAGCCCTAAGGGGTCGTCGTTCTACACAAACTTGGCCAAACTGTTGGCTGTGCCCCAGCCCCCTCACCAAGCCTACAGCCCTGAGATGCCGGAACGTCAGCCAGCATAGCCCAGAGCTTGTGCTAGTCCTGGTGACGTAAAGCTTGTGGTACGGAAGAGGTACAATTAGGAGGGAAGTTGTGCTATTGGGGCATTCGTGGCCTTCCAGCAACCTTCAGCCAAATTCCCAGCTTTGAGCCTGTTGGCCTGTCAGCCCACAGGACAAGAGCAGAAGCAACTGTAGCTACAAGCTCCTGAAACAACTGCTGTCACCTTTGCAGCTTCTTCCCTCCAAATGGGGCCAGGATTCATTAGGTTCGGCTGAGGACTTAGTCCACCGTCTGCATTTCTCTCAACCCACACTGAGGCATGTAAAGGTTAGTTTATCAAGATAGTCTTCTCAGCAGTATAGGCAAATTGGATTTTGCTGCCACATAGATGAGAACAAAATTACTTCCTGGACAGGTCCTCAGTCTGTCCAGATTTCAGAGAGCCCTTATTCCTGAGGGAGCTAAGCAAAGCCCTCTACCACACTGGAGGGGCTTTGCCTTTCCCTGAGCTATAAATTCGTGAGGCTCCAGCCAGGGACAGTAGCTGGCAGAGCCATCAACACCTCTTGCCCCTACCCTGGCCCTACTTGGTGAGGAGAGGGCTGGAGGGCTGCCGCTTCCTGCAGGAGCTCCTTAACGCTGGCGCCAGGCTTAGTCGCCTTCTCCTGTGGTGCTGGGGCAGCGATTAAAGGATGGGAGGACGTCTCCTCTCAACGCAGGCAGGCCCCAGGCCCTAGCTGCCAAGCTGATGTAACAGCTTCCAGTCTAACCGGGTCGCTGCTCCTGTCCCGGACCATCCTGCTGGGCCACATTCCCCTTGGGAGCCGTGTCAGCCTCGGGCAGCAGCGAGCGGCATTGCTCCACGAGGCCGCCTGCCTGCACTGCTCTGTCCCTCAGACTTGCATCTGTGTCTTTGCCCTTTACCAGTGGTCAGCTCCAGCATTGCTTGTTGCCCGGCTGTACATGGGTGGAAACCCACCAGGTAGAAATGCCCAAGCAGCACATCATTTTATACGCTCAGTGAAGGAGTCCGGCTTTTCTGTAGGGAGACAGGCTCTTCCAGAGGGCGATTCAGGGCTCTATTAAATCAGTCCTTGGAAAAGCCTGCTGCTCTCGCTTGACTGCAGAGGCAAGTTAAGGCTGAGCCTAATTGTGGTCTCCAGTAGCGCTTACAATCTACTAGGTTCAAGCGCTTATCCCAAGCGTGTGTTGTTCCAGTCCCCGAAAGCTCTGCCTGTGCTGCTACAGGAGAGAAGCCTAGGCATAAAGGCTGGGTGGGACTCATAGCAAACTCAACAGATCGGTAAGCTCAAAGATGAGGGGACGCCTACCAGTTAGTTTAAAGCGAAACCAAGGAGTTCAGCGTCCTTTAGTTACCTAAACTTTTGTGAATTGAGCTGGGGACAGATCCTTCAAAAGACAGCAGTTGATGTCCATAAAGATCTGATCCTGCGCAGTGCATCTTTTTCATGTTGTTGCCACTTAACCTAAATAAAAAGGGGTGTTATATACCGCAGTTACTGCTTCTGTGAAAAATCTGCTAGTAGGAAGCAGATGTGTGCCACCTTTCCAAGACAGAGGGATGGTATAGAAAAAGGGATGAGGGGAATGGTATAGAAAGCTATCTGAGGATTTCATTCTGTACTCAGACATGTCTCCTGAATAACATTGCATATTACAAGTATCAGTCAAAGGAAGCATGAAAAATGCTGTAGTTAATATAAATTTAGGTTATTAGCCCACGGTTGATTCCGTTTCATCCTAGGTTATTACATGAGACATTTTACAGCTTAAAACAAAATAGTATCATTCTAGTTATGTGTTTGCACATTGTATTATTACTGAATTATGGAGAAGCTTTTTGTAATTATCTGAATGATACTGGAGCCCTTTGGCCTTCTCATAGGTGAGTGGGTTAATGAGTGAGAAAGATGCAGGGATCTGCTTCCCAGAGCTTCTTGTCCTAACCAGCAACGGATGAAATTTGTTTCTGAGCTCAAAGAGAAACATTAGGGAAGAAGGACAGCTGCCCAACTGGGGTGCCAGCCCCTTGAGACAGAGCAAGTCTCTGGGTCCCTGGTCCGCAGCAAATACTAGGCAGTTGTGCACACTAAATATTTATAAATTACTTTTCTGAATGGCAGCACAGATGGTGCTTCACTTATATTTCTCTTTTTTGCTTTTGCCTTCCTCCTCCCCATATTTATTTGTAATTAGCTGTAGTGCCGTGCACTGGAGGGATAATTTTGAGACCTTCCAAATACCCGGCATGGTCCCTGTCCCCTCTGCCTGTGACTCGGCTGGTAAAGGCCTGATGCTGCTTCTTGTGTGTCAGGAAGGAGGCTTTCCACAAGTGGACGTTGGTCGTGCTGCATGCAGGACCACGTTCCAGTCTCTTTTTTCCCAGGTTTCCTATTGTAACTCCTTTGATGTAGATGATTGTCTCATGACTGCAGATTAAATGCTATAGAGTTAGGCCCGTGGGCTCGACGGATTTGATTAAAGTAGTTCTACCTTGACTAAAATAATTCACCTACTAATTCCCTGGCCTGGAGATCACGTATATGTTCTTTAGCGTACAGAAGAAGCAACCCTCCCATTAGCCCAGCCATAGCCAAAATATACCCAATCTATAAAGAAAGACTGCATAGACTGCCTGGCTCTGCAAAACCAAATCCTCGGGGAAGACTTAATCACCACATGCTCTGAAGCTGCAGCTGAACAAAATAGCAATCCAGTAGATACAGACCAGAAGAAGAAAAAATTAGCAGTCCATTTAACCAATAGAAACACAAACAATAAATACTGTGTGGGCCTGGAGAGCTTTCATTGTGTGGCATAAAAACGCATCTTATTCTTTCTGCTTGTGCTTAGTCCTTGGTGAGACCACTTGTCAGTCCCTTCCCCTCTTCTTCTAAGATTCTCACAAAATGGGCCTTTTTAATCTTACTTTTACTAATTCACTCTGTTTATGGAAGAAGAGACAAATCTGTCATTTCTAGTGTCTCTTCAGTACCCAGCAGCAGGCGGGGGGGCTGGAAAATATACATTGTGCAATGAGTTAACGCTTTATAATGTTTAGAAAGTTACTTCCCTTCCTAGTTCTGTAAACAAATATGAAAGGCTGCTAAGCCAGAAAGAAATCAAATCCTAGCACTGAACACAGCAATGAAAAAATGCCTGCAGTAAACTTTAATTTTAACTCTCAGCTGCTATAAGCATCCGTGGGTGAAGGCCGAGTCTTTTGTGTTGCAAAGAACCTGGCTAAGTTTTTTGTTTCTCCAACTTTTCAGCCCAAGAACATAAAGAACCCTGTTCTTTGTAGCAGCCCTGCGATTTGGTCCTTCAGCGTGACTTTTAAATAGAGCCACCTGAAGTGCGAGGCTTTCAGCTTGTAGGACTTTGCACGAATTTATGGGCGTTTCAGAGAAATCCCCGAATCTCAGGGGTAAACGCTGGTAAAGCGACCACTCCCCAGCTAGCTTTAGCGCCTGATTTATGTGACGTTGCGAACCTTGCATGGGATCAATATAAAACCACAACCGAGGCCGAATTCCCTCGAAGCCTGCGATTCTCTGGGTTTCCCCTCCGCTGAGTCCTCGTTAAAGGGAGAATTCAAGGCTGACCGAAGGCTGCTTGCAGCCGCGGGGAGGCCTGGCCGGTGGACCGCAGAGCCCGGCCTCCGATCGCGCTCTCCTGCCAAACGGCGTCACTATTGGATGCAGATGCGTTGCAGAGCCTTCCAAGTGCCTGCACCAGCCTCGGAGTCATCGAGAGCAAATTAAATGCCAGCACAACACAGACCTGAAATAATTGTGGCTTTTTGCTCCCGGGGCCGCTAGGATGGCCACCAGGCGGGGGGGAAGAGGGGTGAAGTTAAACTGTGCTTATTATACAAAGAGCTTCTCTCTACAAGGAGGGCTCTCCTAAAGGCGGCTCCATCGCCAGCTTTTCGGCAAATGCCGTTTCTGCGAAACCCGGGGACTTCTCGCGTGACCGACGCGCTCTGCAAACACCGGACCCAATTCTGGTCTCAGTTTTACAGCACGGCTCCTGGGTAACTTTTAGAGCCTGTAGAGTTGCTGCTGTTTAACATCAGCATCGCTTTGGCCTGATATAGTTTGGCTAAACTTGCTGAAACGATAGCAAAATATGTAAATGAGATATGATTTTAGTCTCCCAACTCTCCTTTACAGGGGTTTGCAATTTCCCTTTTGGCTCCTGCTCCCCATTTAATTATGCCAGGCTCTAAAATGCGTTCTTGCAAGCCAAGATTTTGAGTAATTGCGCCGAATGGAGGATTTCTTGTTCCGACACACACATTAGCTAATTTTCCTTGGGTTCGGATGCTAACTATCAAATTCCACCACCCCCATGTCTCTGGGTCGTTTTTCCCCCCCCCCCCTTTGTTTTCCAGTTGCAGAGCAGACATCTGGCAGCTCCCTGGTGGCAAGGGCTGATGCGCTCGCTCTGCTCTCTGCGCTTTACCCGTCCCTCTGTGGGAGGTTAGGAGGAGAGGCGACAGGAGCCCCGGTTTCAGATCCAAGCCCTTATTTTTATCCTGTGTAATTCCACAGGGGGATGTTTTCTTCCTCCTCCCGCCCTCAGGCTTGCGCTGTCTTATTATTGCTAAACGGACCCGCCTGGCGGGAAAGGCTTCCCTCGCCTTTACTCTTAGGGAAATTCCTTCTGGTTGCTGCTGTTGCGACCGGCGCTCGCTTCTTCGCCGCCGAAGCCTCGGCTTCTCCCGCCCGCCCAGAGGCGAGGGGCGTCGGAGCCGGGCTCGGCCTTGGGGGGGCCTTCATTCGGCGCGGCCGTCGGAGGAGCGAGGTGGCGAGCGCCCGCCGGGCCGGGCCGGGCCGTGCGGGGGGCCAGAGGCCCCGGGGGCGGCGCTGACAGGTGGGGAGGAGGGGAGCGGCGCAAGGCCGGATCTGCCCTAAGGCGGCCCGCTCGTCCCCCCGAGGCCTTGCAGAAGACTGTAACGGAGCCTTGCGTGACCTTAAGCTTTCGCCTTAATATTTAATCACCATTTAGATTGCTGTGATGTTGATGAAGGCTGCGTAAATATACACTACGCATAAATGATTTCACTGTGAATCAACAGCTACCTATTCGCCCTGTAATGAGCGTCATTAGCCTGGAACGTTTCTCATGCCTGTAATTTTTTAATAGATTGAAATTATTTTTATTGTAAAATGATCCCCACTTGCCCCTGTGTAATTTGGAATATTAATTCATTCCTGTTCCCATGTCCGTGACGATCCTGCCTGGAGTCCTCTAGGCTCATAGGAGAATGATCGGATTTTATTCTCCTGCTCTTTTGATACCGACGCATTTCAGCCTTCACGGCGATGCTGACACACATTAATAGTCAAGGTATTTCACGTGGTTTGCGGAAGGGCCTAGCTTCACGTGGCACTTCATTCTCCATCGCAGAATACACGCGCGATAGTCTTGAAATGATGCCGCTGGCTGATTCCAGCCCTGCAGACTTGTACACATAGTCAATAGATGCCTCTATCCCTTTTTTATGCTACCGTGTTTACTCTACTCTCTTTACTCCCGCTTACTTATGTTGCAAGAAACTGTTCCTTGATGCTTAAGAAAAATGAGAAGTAGTGACTGTTGCTATTAGGCAGACTGAGCTCTCTGCCGGGATAACGACTATGCAGTGCCAGCCTCAGATAACATCCTCAGATCATTTGCTGAATAATACTGATCATTCAGTTTCAAAATTGCTTTCTTCAAATTCTAAACAAGCCATCATAATGTCTGGAGTTGTCATATGAATATGTATTTTAAAGCCTTAGTACCCAAGAATGTCTGAGCGTATAAATATGAAAGAGAACCCAGAAGAAAAATTAAAGCTCCTTTAAAATAGGCTCATCTGATTGAAAAATCAGGCTAGAAATGCCTGCACTGAACGCTGAGAATACACAGTAGCAGCCAGCCCAGTATGTTAAAGATGTGCCATTACCTTTTACTCCATATCAGCTGGAGACCATCAAGCAGCTTTTAATGCACCTGATTTAAAGGATCCTCCTAGAATATGTAGAACAGGCCTGGTGAGTAGATAAAAAACCCTGCATCCTACAGTTTTGGCTTCTGGAGAACTGTAGGTGGTAGTAAGAATCGGTGCCATTTCCTTAAGTCTGCCCTGTTTCCTTAAAGCTTGATCGCGAGGCTGAACAGCAAGGGCTTGAGCAGGCTTTGAGCAGAAAGTCAAATGGGAAGCAGAGGGAGACGGAGCGAAAGCAGTAATTTTGTGGAAGTGTCTTTTTCTAAGCACGTTTCTCGTTCAGTTTAAGAAAGGCTAACATAGCGCTGGGGCCAGCTCGAGGGATGTTTGGATTCTGTGGCAGAAGAACTGGTCTGATAGCCCCTAAGGGCAGGCTGCTGCCAGCCCAGGGTTTTTCTTCTCCAAATCAGCGGACCATTCGGACCGCTCATAAGTTTTAAAACTAGAGCTTCACTTGCTTCTTATTTTTCCTGCTCGTGGCTTCGAGTCACTACCCGGGGGCCCGTGATGCAGGATATTGAATCCGAGTTGGTCGTCCCTTGTGCTGTGCGAGCGGTGGCCAAGGTTGTGCTATAGCCTCAGCCTGCCTGCCTCGTGCGTCGCTCCCAAAACACAGACGGACTTTAGCCAAAGCTGTCACCGCAGACCGATGGTGTGCACGTATTCGTGATCTCTAAGACAGACTGTCGTACTGCTCGGCTTTATTGCTTTCTGCTGCCTAGACGCTTAACGTGTGCAGAGTGCTGCTGTCAGAGTCTTAACTCAGAGTAAGCAGCCTGAGCATGTCACGCTAATCTTGAGGGAATGGCTTTGGCTCTTTGTCAGAGGTTGAATTGATTTTAAAATTGCTTTGATGGCTTACATAGTTGGGGAGCCATCTGGGGCATGTGTGTCTGTCTCTCCAGGTGAGCCAAGGCACCACGCAAGGTCCCTGGGAAGCTGGTCTGCACCCTTGCCAAAAGCAGAGGTTAGAGTCATAGCCTCCTCGTGCTGGAAGTGCTCTGTATCCCAGACCTGGAGGATAAAGTTGATTACAGTCAGGAGAGAAAGGTCAGTAAACTCCTCTGAAAGACAACTTCCATTCTATTTTCCTCTAGCATCTCTTTTCTAATGGAGCAGCTCTGTCCCCTTCAGCTTTTTAAAAGTGGTCGGGTTTATACTACAGATTCAGTCTGTCTGATTAGTTTCTTGCTTGCGTGCAAGTTAAACATAGTTTTAGTGTTGTCTAAGAGGAAAAGAGAGACTCAGCAAGAGAGGTGCATGCACTTAATTTTACCTCCCATTTGGGACAGACTGAGTGCCTGTATTTGATCAGTTACTGTGGCTCTGCTGATGTGCAGTAACTTGTTCAGCTACAGTAACTTTAGCGTCCGTCTGAGCCCGGAGGGGTTTGTCTACGCACAAAAGTTGTAGTGTTTAACCATACCATTAAAGTGCAACATTGCCCTCAAGAATAGATGCAGTTAAATTGATATAAAAGTATGTAAAACCATGGAACTTAGTCTTGTGAGAGAAAAGGGGTAAGCCATGCCAATATAAGGTACCTTTATACATTGCTATAATGTTATCTGTAAGTATGTAAGCAGAAGATGGCCAGTCAATGCAATTAAATCAGTGCAAATACTACATGGAAACCAGGCTTGAAATAATACAGTACTCTCATTGTTAATGAAATTATGATAGAATACACATTTAAAATCCTTCCAGTTCTTGAGTGTGTGCCATTCAGCAGTGGAAAAGGTATTTCATCCAAACTGCATGCAGGAAAAGTGTGTGGGGTGGGAGGAAGGCAAAAAAGTATAAAGTGTCACAAGAGTCTTGGATGAGAAAGATTAAAGCTCTCTATTCAAGCAAGAAATGGTGTATTAAAAATTCAGAAATTGTAGAGCAGGAAGGAATCTGAACCAAGGGTCATGTTGAATTGCTAAGCTTTCTACATTATGCGTTCCTTTAGTAATTGATGACAATTAGGTGACATTAGGAAGGTGGAAAGTAAGACAGTAACGTGATAGTCAGCAAACAAGTTTTACTGGAGTCCTTGTAGGAGCGTGACTTGAGGCTTGGGATCCATGTGTAATGTATTCACTGTATTACAGAGGAACAAAAAAAACCTAGCCTTGCAGATGTGTTTGATGGACTGAACGGAAATTTGAGATGAAATATGCACTGTATGCTGCATATATGCACAAAATGTGAGGAAATTCTTTGTGATGCAGGCACAGTGTGGCTCCTGGAATGGATAACAGATTACAGATCAATTTCTTTTTACATTATTTGGAAGTATTGCCGATAGCTGTACCTCATCTGCTGTATGAAATAAATTGGGGAAATTAGTAGGGCACCCTCTTTTTGTCCTCTGAGGAAGAAGTGAGGTGTGAACTTCAATCCAGAAGTGGTTTCTGCTGAGGTTGGGTTGTCACTACTGAGCGCAAAATGACATCCACTCTCATAGGACAAGTGGCCGTTAAGTTCAGTCTGTACGCATGCAGTTAGTTACCTCTGATAGCCTCCAGCATATTTCATAGGAAGGCTGTTGGGGTTGGCAGAGCCTTTGCCCAAGGTGCCTAAATAGGCCGGAAGGACGAGACTTCCAGCTTGTGCACAGCTGGATGGAATTAAGCAATATCTACTGTGGACCTGGAGTTGACTCACAGGTTGCTCCTTCTGGCATTAGCAGGGAAAAAGTCAAATCTTTTTTTTTTTTTTTTCCTAGATAAACCAGACCTAGTTAATGCCTGGATTGGTTTATAGTGTGTTACTTTATGCTACTGTATTTCCTTTAATACTCCATGGGGTATTTATACTCTAGAGAAGCCTTAAAGGACAGATTCTCACCTGATTGTATCTTCTCTATCAGACCAGTCAAAATCAACTAAATCCACTGTCTTATACGGTAAAGTATCATTTGGCATAACTGAAGTATCAGAATCTGGCCCTACACAATTACCTTAATAAGCTAGAACATTCTTCTACCAAAGACTTGGCTGACCTTTTAGAGCTAATTTTTCATGAAAACCGAAGCGTTGGTTTTGTTTTGTCATTAGACTTCATAATCACAAAATGCCCTCTAATTCTCCCGCACCAATGTATTGAGCATTCCCAGAAGAATGCAAATTACCCAAAAGCAACAGCTAAAGTAAGCCGTGGCAGTGTCACGACACACTGTGGCAGACTTTTTCTCGGGCAGTGGCTGCACAAGTGCTTCATACTGATCTTGCAGCTGCAAGATCCAAGGATTGGATTAACTGCATGGAGATTTTCCAGAGAGAGGCGGACTGTCCAGAAATAGTTATTTGCTAAACATTTCACAAGGCTGAAATCAGCTACAACAGAAAAAAGCATCTGATTGTTACACCAGAATAGAGCAGGCAGTCCCACTTTAGGCCTTTTTTAATTAAAAGTGACAAATAGTGGGAAGGGTGTTAAATTGCTGGGCTTACCTGTTACAGTGATACTCATCGTATCTCTACAGTTGAGAACGAACTAATATTTACAATGACATGTCTGCAGAGTTTGGGGCTTCTCTAATTCCAACTTACTTTGGGAGCGTCAAAGGCCATTTATTAATTGGATTTATTCCCTGAGTCTCTGCTTAGCACCATACAGGTAGGTTGGCATTTGCTCCAGCCCATAGCCCGTGACGCCTACCTAGAGTCATAAATACTTAGGATCCTCCTGTCCCGTAAGTACTCAGCAAGTGAGGCTGACTGTCCAGCATCCCTTCTAGTTATTTCTCCCCACTTTTAATATTCTCCTCCATATCTCCCCTGTAACAAGAGCTGGAAAGAAGAAGGTTTAAGTCGTGGCTATATTGGACATCGTTCTTGCACCGTCTAAGTAGTAAAGAAGAGAAGGTGCCCCTGAGGTTTCAGCAAAATGAGCACAGCTTCCTGGCAAGCTGTCCCAGCACCCGGTGGGAGTGAGGCCCAGGCACCCCACTGAGTCAGCCTGTAAAATTTGTGTTAGGAAAACCGACCACAGACAAACTCATATCCTGTCTCAAATGTGCAATAAAATGCAACAGCATAGAGTTTTAAGTTTCATGAGAAAGAGCCCATTTTACCTCACCTTTTAAATAAGCACGCATCTAATAATCTATCTCAAGTCAGCGGTGTGGAGTAGGCACAGTAACTCATCCACGTGTCCGAGTCTTTAGAGATGTGTTAAGCCTGATATATCCATAGGTATATGCAGGTATAAATGAACCTTTTTTTATTCCCGCTTTTACTGGTTTTACATCTATGTGTATCGATTGAGTTCAATTCCTACCAGCATAAATGAAAGGACAGCCAGCTCCGTAGATAGGAATAACCTGTAGCCTTCAAAAGTGCAGTTAAACCACACCTTTTGGATATGAATAATCCCCTTGGTTGACTGGAGACACTACTGATGTGTTATGGGTACATAGGATTACCATTGGCTATTAGTGATCTCTCATATTCATTACAACTGCCATGTCATACATTTTTTAATGAAAACCAGTAATTCCTCACATTTTTGATGTATGTATGTCCAACAACGATAACACACTGCCCATATAGCAGAGCAGGGCACTTTCACTGTATGATTGCATTTTGTTTGAGAGCTTTCAGGAAGCAGGAATTTATGCAGAACGTTGCATCGCCAAAGGAGGCCATGTACAACTAGATCTATTAAAAGACATGGGTGTGAAGCTTTCAGGTCCCTGGGGCGGGACCCGGATTTCTGGATTAGGTGCTTTGGCCCCGTACATACAGCCTAGGGAGACAGGGTTGCTCCAGGAGGACAATCAAGCCCTCTCATAAACTGGGGAAGCCACCCGAAAGCTGATGTGGAGAAACTGCACCCATCCTGGATGTAGGTGTCTGAGCCAGAGCTGCAGGCAGGCACCTCTGCTCGCTCGGCTCATAGGCTGTCTCCGGTGAGTGGATGAGAGGATAATTTTATTTTACTGAGAAGCGCAGTAAAGGAAGAGGGCTGAGCAATCTCTACCCCTCCCTGTGAGTCCTTGTTTTCTATTCTTTATAATAGTACTGAGGCTTTCTCATCATAGCGCCACAGTTTCTTCCCAGTGCTGAGTCCCTCAGCTATTTGCAGGGACCAGAGAGAAAACATGGTGCTGCACAGGAAAAGGGGCCCTGTGCTTTTCCCAGGCATGGCCCTCTGTTGTTGCTGCTGGGACTAAGTGAAAGACTGGAGGAGGGTCAGCATCTTTCCCGCTTGCTTTGGGTCACGAAAGTGCAAAATGACATGCAGACGTCGGTAAGCTGCAAAGAGGATTCACCCAAAGCCTCCCACAAGTTGACTGGCTCCTTTGGCCCAGGGTAGTTTCCTAATGAGTGGTGGCTGATCTGTTTTCTCCTGATAGGAAAGAGTTGACCACAGCAGCATTTGGATGAGCATCTGATCCTGCCTGTAAGCTCTTAGGTATATTTGGAGGACAGCAACTGGGTTGAGTCGTGCATCACGTTAGGCAGAAACTAGGAGTTGGGCTGCACCGGGGGCCACACGAGGATCCCTGGAGTTGCGCCCTTGGCCCACCAGGGACCCTGAAAGCAAAGCTGAAAGCAAAGTAGGAGGCCCCTAGCAGCTATTGAAAGAGGGCATTTATGCAACTCAGTTTTACACTTGCGTGCCACAGTTCCACTTGAGTTCGAACTTAGATTTCAAAGCCATTTACTAGGTATAATTCATGGTTCCCTCTTGACACAAATAACTAGATCTTCAAACTGGAATGAACTATGGCTGAATCAATGATTTCTCCACCAGATTTTTGATGTGTTCCCAGATGTTTGATCTTTTAAAAGTAAGGCTTAAAAAAAAGAGAGAATATGATATGTTTATATTAAATTTACATTTTATATGCCTGTTCAAACCTACAGGGAACTCTAGGACAAAAGTAGTCTTCGATGCCCTGGTGATGATGTAGCCCTTGTCTTTTCAGAATGATGAGATATTCATAGGCTGCGCTTCACAGAAGGAAGAGGAAAGGGTAGATGTCAGAGGAGAAACGCACAGGACAACAGTCTTTGCTTCTTTGAAAAAATTTAGGGTGGAGCAGAGAAGTGTTCAGCACTAACAGAGAATTCTTGAAATTGCCTCCTTGGTTTTCTGCAAACTATTTGTTATTTTCAAGATCTCAGTATTATAGATTGTGCAGCCTTGGAGCAAAACTTTACATGCAGAGTAAAATAGAAGCTACATAAATAATTATCAGTAGATTAAAAATAACTTTCCATGAATACGTGGTTAAAAAAAAAAAAAAAAAAAGGGACAGGCAATCACTGGAGCTCTATTTTTTA
This sequence comes from Struthio camelus, assembly GCF_040807025.1. Taxonomy (NCBI): domain Eukaryota; kingdom Metazoa; phylum Chordata; class Aves; order Struthioniformes; family Struthionidae; genus Struthio; species Struthio camelus. The sequence goes on from NC_090981.1 coordinate 23,932,099, forward strand.
ATACTTCCTGGCCAGGCATACGTCAAGTATCACTTGGCAACAAATTGGCAGAAAAGCAAAGCTCCCTGCAAGTGCAAGTATGAGACAATGAAATTAACACAACCTTAAATTAATTTTAACTGCTGCTTGGTTAAAAGAAAAAAAGAGAAATTGTTCCTTTCACCATGGTTATTCTGTCTTCAGTTTGCACTTTGTTTCCCACTTAAAACAAGAATTTGACAAATTCTCGTCAATGTGATCTTATGGGATGACATAATAGTTTCAAAGATAAACATTTAGATTCCACAGAAGATCTTCAACTACAAGCTAGAATTACAATATTCAAACAACTTTTGACACACAAAGAAATTCCTGTCTAAAAACCTCAGACGTTATTAGTGGTTTATGACCAGTTGCATTTCAGTCTTTATTTGTGCTCTTGTATATTCTCAGAATTTTATCACAACATGGGAGGTAGGAGCCCAAACCTTCCTACTGATTTTACGAGATGCCGGAGGGGCTTTAGAAGGATTATTAGGATATTTTACATCATACAGACTGTAAATATCGTGGAACTTTTGGCCTAATGTCTTTTTTCTGAGCATGGTCAAAAGTGATTTCCTCAGGAAAGGTCTTAAGAGTGAAGCGAGGATATGGTTATTTTTCCCCTAAATTCCCTCTAGCTTCCCAGATTTTGCAGCTCAGGGGATTCCTGAGTCAAAGGTGATTTCTACATAGTTGGAAGCCTTCAGGTATCTGTCTTCTCATGAGCTTGTTCAATTTCCCTCTGACCCCGTATGAAACTCAGCATTTCACAGCATCCTATGGTAAAGAGTTTCCACCGTGTAATTGCATGTCGTATGTGGAAGACCCAGCTTTTCTGATTGCCTTTTTGCCCTTCTCTGACCATTTTCTACATCTACAACAACCCTTTTGCAATGGAAAGACTGTAGGACTCACCATGGATTTATACAGTGGTAAAATCGTATCCTCTGTATTGTCGCCTCTTCCTTTCCTAATAATACTCAACAGTCGGTGTGCTTCTGACCACTAAGATGACATTGTCATGAAACCATCTATTATAACCTCAAGGTCTCATTCCTGACTCATTACAGGCAGCTCACAGACCATCATTTGATATGTGAACTCATGGGGAAAGGGGGAGAGAGGTGAGGTCCCATGTGCATCCATTTACATTTATCTCATCACATTTCATCTGCTATTTTAATGCCCAGGTACAAAGTCTTCTGCCATTCTGCACAGGTAATGATGGGTAGCCCCTGTCATTACTACCCTCGGTAACTGGGTGTTGTCAGCAAACTTTGTCACCTCTCTGTTCACCCTGATCAAATTAAATGCAAGTTTCAGTGCTAGGACAGCACCAGTCAATTGTGATGAATATTTGCACACCCATGCAGTAAACAGAGAGAAGATGCAGAGATAACCTGATCTGTGGAGAAGAACAGGGAAACAGCCACAGGTCTGAATAGTTTGCCCTTGCCTTCATTTGAATCCAGATTGCAGGAAGCTGATGAGGAAAAAAGGAGGCAAAATCAGTCTATTGGAAAAAGTCAGCTCTGAAGCATAGTCCTGTTCATAAAGTAAAACTCCTGCAAGGCACACCGGTTGATTAGATTTAAACGGCACGTAGACTTTAATCCGGTTTAACTAAGTCACACTTAAATCAATTTAGACTCCCTCTAGCAGACTTAAGGGAAGAAATACATCACAAAGTGGCCTGTTTGTTATCGCTTTCGTAGCAGAGCTCATACAGTATATTATGGATGTTGCTATCACGCGTGCTTCTGCCTAAGAAAGATGAAAGCTTGATGCACTGCATTGTTACCAGAAATAGCAAAGGGAGCTACAACAGACTTCCAGCCCGCTTTACTGTGGGATGCTTAGGAGGCAAAAATGCTCTCCCAAGTCCTCAATCCTTTTTTCATTTATTTACATGCCAGTTTATGAGTAGTCAGCCACTGTATAAAAATGTTGTTGTATTTATCACAGTCTAACTCTCCTTCCAGCAAACTTGAGCCAGCTCATGAGCTGTGTGTCATGGGTCAGTAAACTGTGGCTCTGGTGGACAGATGGAAACCAGAAGGACGTGCGCCAGATACAACTGCTGCCTTCTGCTAAGACACAGTTCTTTAAGCTTTCCAAAGTCTGCTTACGTGAACAGAGATATATGAATGGCATAAAAGAGACATGAGCTAAGGAGTTCCCAAGCTAGGTAGAAATGGACTTAATATAGAAATAGCGCTTTAAAAATGCATTCAGAAACGGGTAGAAGCTAAATAAAGCTTCATCTTCAGTTAAACCTGCTTTCTTAGGCAAGCGGATTCACAAATGTTATTTAGGAGAATTGTTAGAAGTTGATGATTTCAGTTTTGTCTAGAGTAGTTCCAAGTCAGCTGCAGTACAGCAAACACACCTGAGGATAAGAGAGCATGGGTAATTGCTGAGAGAAGTAAGCAGAAACAGGCGTCGTCCGGCTCCAGCGGCTCGCACAACCATCGAAAGGTAGCTGAGTCCGACGGGGAACGTAGAACATTTTGGGATTATCTGAGTGGTTGAGTAGCTGATCTGGGATAGTGTTGGTTTCTGCACACTGATGAAACCTTTTCCTGGCAGCCCGTGGGCCAGATGCATCCCGCACTGCCTCTGCATGCCTGCTATACCAGCTGAGTCTGTTTTCCTGTTTTCAGATGGTACCTGATGTGTGGCCTGCCAGAGGTCATTGAAAGATTAATCCGGCCTTCAGCGAAGGAAATAACCTCGTATTAATCATTCTTCCCCTTTTGCCTGCTGTGGTTTTTGTCCTGAAATAACAACATAGTTGAAATGCAAATTGATAAGAAAAGAATTAGCAAAAATGTTCATCTTTTTCTTAGTTATTTGACTTTCAAAGTTAATGTAAGAATACTGTGTGACTCAGAAAACACCCAATGACCTTCTGTCAGCATGTGCAGTGTATATCCAGTGAAAAATAAGAGGCCATTTCCTGGGGCTGCCTTACCCTGGTGCTGGCTGGCTGTTTTCAAGTCAACAGAGCAGCTGTGCACTCTGCACTACCAAATGCAATTTATCTTTGAAGCTATGTTGATAGACCGAATGGTTTCACTAGAGTTTTGTTCACGAGCGTATCACGAAAACCTAGAGCCTTTGGTAAACCCAGTGTGAACGTTCTGATGGAAAGGTGCAGGTTCACCGGAGCCGCTCGGTGAGATGACGTTTGAGGGAGCTTCTTTAAACATAGAAGTCTCTCGGAGGTGGAGAGGGATGGCAGGTGCCTATATGAAATGCCTGAGAGGAATGCTGCCCTGTCTGTCTGTCCCCTCCTATAGTGCACCCATTGTTGACAACGGCTGTCCTCCTTTTGCTGGTGTTCATTGTGGAGAGAAATGCACTTGTTATTTACTGGTGAAAATGAGATGGCAGTAACAAGCAAGGGAAGACAGTGTTGGTTTTCATTTTGCATTGACGCCCCGCTACAGAGGCATGCATTTCTCCCATTAACTTCTCAAAGCCTTATTGTCCTGGCTTCCTGTTACAAACCACGCTAGTGATGGCAGCCCTGTGAAATCCCATCAGAATACTGAGAGCAGTGTATTACAGTACCAGGCAAGAGAATAAGTGCAGAACAATAAGTATAATAGGGAGCGTATTACCCCAAAATGAAACAGAAGCACTGTACTGCGTGCCAGCTCTGTGGAGGTGCCTTCTCTGCTGCATCAAGACAAATAAACAGCTTTCAGGGGTTCAGCCTCACTGCCAAGTAAAATCTGCCTAGTTTGAGCCAAGGAAAACAGAGAAGCAAGAGGAGCTGCGTGCTCAGGTGCTACTGTCTGTCTCCCTGTCTGTCCCTGGACTCTAATTTTAATATCTTTGAAAGACTGACTTTCAGGTACGAAAAGCTGCCTATGTTTTGATCTACAGATATAACTGGACCCTGCAAACAGCTGAACTTATTTTGGAGACTTGTTCTTTCCTTTGTTTTGCTGGCATTGATGGCAGCACATGGTGAGAGCCTTCAGCAGAAAGGCTAGCTTTAAAAGCAGCCGGGTGGATTTTTAGCGTTATTTCTTGTGAAGGCCAGACTAGAAGGGAGGTGGCCGGTTTGTAGCCAGGCAAGCAAGCATGGATGAGTGGGAAGACAGCTGGGCCATCACCATATGCGAATACATCAGTAATGCTGACAATTCACAGGGGTAGGCCGGTCTGGTATATGTCCTCTCTTTAGGTGGTCTTGATGGCCTTAAAGTAAAGGTGCATACAATAGGCAATTGCAAGCCACCTGTGAAACAATGTGCCGAACAAACTAAGATAAGGAACAGTGCTGAAGAGGAATTAATGTTTGCCTTTGCCTTGGAAGGGGATTGTAAAAGCCACTTCAAATCTGTGGATTCCCGCTGTCTGTCAAATACCTGTGTGTTCAAAGGTAAGAGGGCAGCCGTATTTTTCTCGAATGAAAAGAAAGATCAATTAGAAAGGTTTTTAAGGAAAACTGTCAATCATTTTTTAAAAAGCAAATCGGAATAGGCATTGGCATATTATTTTTGATGGCAGATCACTTTCTGGTTTCAAATATGTGTCATAATTCTAAAGATGGAAATAGTAAGTTTGGATTTTCTCCTTAAATGCCAGATGTAGTGTTTTCTGAGTTTGTAACTTGAGATGATATCGTGACGTGGAGCATAATTTTCTCTCTGAAATGGTTTTGTTTCTAGCTGGGGCCCTGGCTTTGCAAGCTGGCCCAGTGGGTCTTTTAGACCGACATGTCTCCAGTGAGCTTTGGGCGCTCGCTTTACAGATGAGATTGCAAAAGTGGGGTAAAATTTGAAATGAGAACATCTCTCCAAAGGCTTATACTAGGACGAGCATTTGCAAGTCTGGTTGTTCAGCCGAATATAGCTGAAATGTATTGTCCTGGGAATTAGTATTATGTTAATGCTGTTTGGTATATTCTCCTGCAATTCCCTTTGGAAAACCCAACTACTAAATGGAAAAAAAAAAAAAAAGCTGAAAACATAAGAAAACAGGCAGTGTTGTGTGATTTCTGTGTATTCTCTATTTTCAGATAGGTTAGTGGCCTGCCTTGAGACTAGAAAAACATGTAAGGTCTCTGCTAGTTTGGCCAAAAATGGGGATAAGAGAGGACGTGAAACCTAAACAACTTAAAAGAAATGTTTGGTTCAAGGGCTCAGAGTGAGGCTGGACAAAGTTGTGAGCTGAGAGTGAGGTCTCTGCCCAGCATGTGCAGAATCCAGATGGCAAAAACGATGAAGAACCGATACTGTGGGAGAGCTCTCCCAGTAGAGAGATGGTTGTATAATAAGCATTTCAAACAGTGGGTACAGACCTCATTATGTGAGTATCAAGGGGCTCACTAGGATTTCCCATCTTAGCATATCAAAGAAGATGCCCACATGGGCATCTTTTTTGCATAGAAACACAGAACTTGAAAAGGACCGTTTTGGTCATCAAGTACAGACAAGCATGCAAGAGGGGTTCAGATCGCATAGATCCACGAGATTTCGACTTCACCTGTCCCTGCATATCACACACTAAAGAACAATTTCCAGCACCTTAGAATAAATAGAAGGCCTGTAGTATAACATATCAAAAACCACTTTGTAGTAAAGGAAGGGAGCGTGAAAGCTCCACAGTGTTGCCACTATTTTAAGCCGCTTCAGTATCCATAGAACTTCACTTGCTCAGCAGCACGTGTGCTCAGGAAGGGTCAAGAGCAGCCGTCCTTGCAAACACAGCTTGCGTCCTTAACTCCAAACTAGACGTTGAAGAATGCTCAAATATAGAAAGATATGGGGCAGACAACTTCAGCATGTTTCGTGATGTTATCTCCTTAATTGTGTGGGGATGGGGGTGGTTTAATAATGTTTTTTCAAAGAAATCCATCAAATTTGGAGGTTCTTGGCTGTCTGTCTTTGGTTGTCTATCCATAGCATGAGAGGGAACATGCTAAACATGTACTTGCTAAAGAGTAATTGACTGCGGAGATATAGGTAGCTTTTGTAATTACTTCCGGCAGTTATAGTAATTGTTTATAATACCAGGTAATACCATATAATACCGTGTAATACCATGTGCTTTCATTACATCTTCTAAGGAGCTGTGAAATAGAACCATACTATTTCATGTTATCTAACTGCTTCAAACTAACCCTCTTGGAAGATTCTCCTTAAACAGCCTCAAAGTGGCTTCTCTATCATTGCATGAGGTGTTTATTCAGGTATTAAGTCAAATTATTCAGTTTTAGTTATTCGGACATTCTCCTTTGCCACAGTGTGCTCCTGTTTTCTAAATTCTTGGTCATGGTCATTGTGAGATGAGTCCTCCAAACATCACTGAGATGATCACCTTTAAGAGAGACGTGTTTTTCACACTAATCTCAGATTACTCAGTAGCGGTGAGCAGTATAGAGAGCCAGCTCTGAAATTTCAATTTAACCCAGGATCTGAGGTTGCCTGTTCCTCTCGGTTGAAGTTCCTCCTTTTTAAGTTTTCGAAACATGCATGTAGCATAAAAGTAAAGTTAGTAATATGAAACGCAGCCCCTAACTGAGAGAAAACCATTTACAAATATTTTAATAACATATCTGTTTCTAAATCCCCGTAAGAAAACCTTATTACAACAGTAATCCACTCTGTAATACCTTCCCCTGGCACTAAAAGCAAACTGGATGAAAGTCATCTCAGAGGTGTGTCTGAGCATAACTTCCTTTGAGCACGAGTATATTAAGTTTTATGACTGACTGGGCTTCATTTATTGCTAGTCCGTAGTAGCACTCCAACAATTAAAGCATTACTGCCCTGAAAATGGATGTGATAATCCGAAGCGTCACTTGTTAGATGTTCTCCATAGTCTTCCTTCTTCTTCAGATGTAATAATAATATGAAATGATATATCCTCGTTGAAAGAGAATCAAAAATAGTCCGCAAGTGATGCTGTTGGCTACAGTCACTGAGGAAATATTATGGCTTTGCATAGAAGTGCCTCTTACTACCCGAGCTGGATTAGAGTCCTGCTGTGTAAAGCCCCTGTTGTAAGAAATGATTCCTTTCCCACAGACAATAAGGCAAGATCCAGAAAGGCCTTTAGGAATCTAAGGTGGGATTTAGCTGCATAAATACAAATTGCAACCCTCAGAAACATCGCTCAGCTCTTGTCTAAATCTGGAAAGTGCCAAAGTTCTCAGCATTACGCTGACATAAAGCTTGGTTTATGGTCGCTCCCAGAAGGGCTGGGGAGTCCCGACTAGGGCACAGAGTACTCTGCCTCAAGGCCAAGACCCCACAGTCCCACAGCCTAGCTTTGTTGTCTCCATAGTGGCTCAGCACAACCCACGTTTGGCGAGCACAAAGCATAGCCGTTGCATTACCCCAAAGTGTGTTGGATGATAGGCAGAGCAGGTCAGTGGTCCTGCTGCTCTCAGAAAACTGGTGCTGGGTTCCTTTCCCTGCCTGAGAAGGTCCCCAACTACACATATATAAACTGTCTCTCTCCCTGGTTCCTTCCCTCCTCTCCCACGACCTGCCTTGATAAGAGTGGGATGCTTTCATTCGCACCTTTTCCTGTTGTTGCTCCACGTGCTGCTGAATATGTCTAAATAAAGTGGGGACAGATAGTGAGCATCAGTGTGTTTCTGCCACAGTAAGACTCTAGTCCCTGCTCTGTCGACATCAGGTGTTTTATCCAATGACCATTTCATGTGAAACGCAACTAAGTAGGAAGGACTTGCTTAAATGCATGATAAACAAGGCAGACTGTCCACTCTAAATCCTTGCTGGTATGTTTGCAAGGTATGAGTAACTTAAAGGAATTTAATGTCAGGGACCTATATTCAGAGCATTCATTCAGTTACGTCAGTCCAAAACTGAACTGCAGGGTTTTTAGTTGGTACCGTAGGTTGCCATCCAGCATACCAGTCAATGAGGTGGTCAGTGAGGTATCTCTTTTAAGCTCCTCCTTCTTAGGATTGTCTTAGGTAATTCAAAAGCAGAATCAAAAAAAGAAACTGATTTTCCATGTTTTGGCGTGTTACTCGTCTCCATAGATTTCAATCTATGAGAAAGTCAGTCAGCTCTCAGTTAAGCCCTGGGAGCATTGCTGTGGCATTAGAAAGACTACCAGAACCACTGCTGTGGTTGTAGCATAGGTATTTTGTATCCATAGACTGCCTTGCCTGAGGACTTTGACTGTTTTATGGATCTAAATGTGTATTTAGCTACAAACTAGTTCTAGTCTGAGAGTTGATGATTCCTGTCTTTACTAGACGCCCGTTCCCTGTGAGGGGTTAGAGTGTTTTTGTTGGAGGAATCCCTGGTTTGGTTACCTTTTCCTTTCTTTAAGTGCCGCGTTGTTTCTGCTTTTAGCCAAGACAAACACAAAAATATTGCAGAAGATAAAAGTCTCAAGTGGAGTTACAGCTCCAGAAATTCATGGGCCTGTTTCTCATCCAAAGACATGTAGGCGAGTTTGATTAAGCTTTGAACTGAAACTTGAAGCTATACTAAACCTTCGGGCCAAGTCATTACCGTTTTAAATATTATCAGCATTGCACTAACATGCCTGGGAAGTTCCTTTGGCTTTTACCCATGCGTGTTGCTCCCGCAGGTCCACTGACCTGCCTTCGCAAAGCCGCGAGAAACAGGTCCAGCCGCGTGCCGCGCAGGGTCTTCAAACCCTTCTCTGCCTGGAGAGAATTTATACGCTTGCCTGGAGGTTTCCTTCTCTTTTTTTTTTCCTCAGTCCTGAATTCTTTGGAAGTGCAACTGCACTATTTTGAAATGACTTGCTTATGGCGAGGAAGCTAGCTTGTCAGAGGAAAAAAAGCCAACGCTATATGATACTTTCTGAGGAATAGCCCCAACCCAGAAAACTAGAAAAAGCACGATCATTCCTATTCCCCGTCTTGTCCCGTCTAGTTATTGCCCCCTTCTCGCCAACTCTGACTGCTGACCCGCAGAGAGCCATCCAGGGGATTTGGGGGAAGGAGGAGGTGGCGATTAAGGTCTCCCTTCGCCGAGGCAAAAAAAAAAAAAAAAAAAGAAAAAAGAAAGACCGTCACATGAAAAGTCACTTCATTACAGGTTCCTCAGGGGAACAATCCAGACCCTCATTTGTAAATGAATTATGGTTTCTAAGATACCTCCGTGTTTTGGATGGCGATCCTAAGTAATTAAAAGAAACATACAGCATGTAAGTAAAGCTAATAATTTGAGCAGGCGCTTCCTTGAAAAGTGAGGCTGTGTGATTTTTTCTCTCTTTAGTAAAAGGAAAAATACAAGAAAAATGAAGAGTTTTCTTTTCTATTTGAATCCCGTTCGACTTTATTTTGATTGAACAGGGAAAAGAGCCATAGGAGCACTAAACACCACAATGCCCGTCAGTTCATCCAGTACATTGAAATATTTTGCTTTTGAGTGAAACAAAGATGAAGCTAAAAAGGGTTGTTGAAGACAGGAAATCTCATATGTCTATCAGTATTCAGCCTTTTAAGCTAAGGCAGCACTTACACTGAAATTTATCTTCATTGTTCAGTTGTCAGCATTCTTTGTTGGGTCTTAAGCTGTCCGCAAATTTCTGTTGATTGCAGGAATATATAGGAAATCAAAACTCAAGGCATTGTGGAGAACAAAATATATTAATAGTTTTCAGTTTTTAAATCATATGGGAAGGTAGACACTTCAGATCATTTTATTTCTGGAACTATTCTTATTGATCCTATGTATTTTCAGCTGAGAAAAAGCATTATAAATAAGCCCTAGATGCAGTAATACTTCATTATGTTTAATTTTTTAAAAACCCACATTTCCACTCAAAGTGAAATCAAGTGATCTGTCTTCCTTTCAACTCGGCAGATTAAAATAATCTCTTAGGGTCCTCCAGAGAAAGAATTTTACAAATACTTCATTAAGCATATTTGTATAAAGCTCCACCAGCAGAACCTCTGCATCTGCAACGAGGCATTTTACCACAGCTCAGTTTAGGGATTTTTCTTTCCCTTTCTCCAGCAGTGGTATCCTCAAAAATAATGAATGCTTCAGTCAGAACTCCCACAGTTCCTTAAGAATACCACCAGGACTTTACTGCTAATTGAAGAAATAGATAACGCGTGTCTTCACTTCAGCTGCCTTTATTTATTTTATGGACATTTTTCGTCAAGTTTCAGAGATTTTCGCTGCGAAATTCTACATAATTTAACATTCCCCATCTGGAATGCTAATACTCTGCATCAAGAAAAGGAAGTCAAAGGGAAAAACAACAACATAGCAGCATTTCTTTGACTCCTGTGTCAGTAGTACCAATTAGCTACATCCATTTTCCATCTGCTGTAGCTGAAGAAGAGGTGAACAGCTGCATCCTACAGGAAAGCAACCTGATGTAGCCAACAAAAACTGTCTAGCACCTGGTCATGTCCTGTCACTAGCTTCACTAAAGCTGCACGTATATCAGATCACACCAGCTCTGTGTGCTAACTTTGAACAATCTCTTTCTGGAAAAAAATTCACTGCTGTTCTGTTTTCTCTTAGCAAAATCTCTTTGCCTATTGATTTAAGCGCTTTTGGTTTATATTTTACTTTATGTGCGCTGGACTGAACAGCATGTGTGTGGAAATTTATGGGCCTCACAGTCTCCCAAACAATAAGTACACCAAAGTAATGCTGCAAATTAAAGAGAAATCAATGGCTCTCTTTGGCATAGCCTAACTCTGCTGTTAATTGGTAATATATATTGTGTTGGGTGGTGGCATTTAATCTATTTATTTACTTAAAGGAATACCTACCGCTCTTCCCCTCTGTTTCAGATTATATCATGCAAAAGTATCTCATTCCTCAAATTTAAAGGTGATGCTGTTTTCTTTGCAAAAAAGAAAACATGCACGTGTATTATTTGCATAGATAAACTTCAGCACGTTTAAAGCATTGATGTTTTCAGGTACTTTACATGAAGGACGATCTTGCAAGACTTCTGGCACTTTGGCTGCTGTCTGCTGTTGAAAATGTTGAGAAAATACCTTTCTTAACGATATTCTGGTGCCTTATAATTCTGGGCCCAGGAATAAGTTTCATATCAAAAAATCACACTCCTGTTCAGGTTAGCCCATCACTTTCAGTATCGTTAACAACTTGAGGTAGCGCCTTTGTCTCCCAGGTCAGGTTGTCTCTCTTTAATTTCCCAGCCAAAAAAAAAAAAAAAAAAAGAGATTGGTCAAAGTCTTCCTAGAGAGCAAGATGCACAAAGCATGCGAGCCTCTTATTTTAACTTTTAGTTATAGCTGTGCTTGGTGTCCGTTGCTGAAGCAGTCGGTTCACTCGCAGGGTATTGTTTCAGTGCGGTGGCTGTGTCGGAGGAAGGCTTACGGAGAGGTAAGGCCATCGGTAGCGTTAGGCGGAGTGAGAATGTTTTCTGGAACTGTCAGGGTGAGGAAACGTCTAATCCTTTTCATCTCTAGCGTTGCGGACCTATAATTGCGACCTTGCACGAGAAAGTACTGATTTAAAAAGGAAGATTATTTTGAAAAGAACGATAGGTGTCAGGTGTCAGCCTGCCCTCAGCATCTTCGCAAACAGCAGTCGAAAGCGATTACGTTCATATACGGTTTGGGATACGACACGCGAGTATTTCTGTAGTTTCAGCGCCGCATCTCTTGTCAGGGGGTTTTGCCTGACAGTAAAGACCGCCCTGGGGACCGTGTCCGCCTTATCAAATGTGGCCGGTCCCGTGGCTGCGGTCCGCAGAGCCGTCCTTGGCCCGCACAGCCGGCAGGGAGGCAAACGTGCAGGGGAGCCTGTGCGGACGGTGGGCACCGTCCTCCTGGGAGCGGTGCCGGTATAGCCTCTGTTTGTAACCGGATATTTCTGCTGGGTCAGCTCACACTGGGGCGGGCGGCGCAGCAAGGACAGCCGTGTTGTGTAGGTTGCCTGGGAAGGACGGGTTTTTCTGCCGCGAACTCATCGCTGTACCTTAGTTCTGCACGAACGTTTGGGGATCACCTCCGTTTTAGCAGTGGAAATGCAGGGGTTATAAATAAAATCGTCCGATGTCTTAGCTAATTGCAGGTGTTTGCTCCGTGAAACCCGCAGCATCAGTTTTAAGCTTTTCGTGACACTTCATAAATTCTAGGTGAGCCGTTTTGTCTCACTCCTGTGTTTATACCTGTCCCCACAGCGCCCGTCCCTCCATTTTTCCTTTCACGGTTGACAGCCAAGCGATTTTTTGGTTTTAGCCCAAGGGGGAAAAAAAAATCATTCAAACTCTTTGATTTATGAGGTTGGAAGTAACTGAAAGAAGGATCTTGGAATGGGAAATGCATATGTTATTATTGGTGTTCGGCAAACTGAGGTTGTGATGATGAGGATTAAAATTCAGAGCTCACCAACCCCCTCAAAGATAGGAGAGATCTTTACGTTGGTTCAGTCTTCAGAATCGCCAGCAGTCTGTGTCCCCGAGAAACAGTGACTTTTTTGACGTAAAGGTCTCTCTACCTTTTAAAGGTAGTACCTGAAGCTAAAACTGGTTCTCTTAACATATTTAGATCCTAAGGATAATACTTATTCATGAGGAAGAGAATATAAATGACTAACTCTTGGATCTTAAATCATTAGATTATTGTGTTATGACAGCTTTTTTTAAGCACAGGGTACTTTTTAAGCACAAGTACTTTCTCTCTTCGTAATCCATTCTCTTATAGATATCCCTGCAGTCTGCTTTCCTCTTCTTGGCAGTTGTCCCTGATGATAAATACTTCTTGAAAAAATTACCCTTTAGATCTGAGAACTGAAGATCATAATAGGAGATTCTGCAATTAATTTTCAGAGTTAAGATAAAATATCTGTAAATCAAAGATTAAGCTGCAGCAGATATTTCTCATCGTTATTGGAGCTATTTGTGTAAGGTTTATTCTTGACTCATATCCACTGCCTTCTAATGTTGCTTTAGCTGCATATAGGCTATTTATTAAAAGGACTTACAGGAAGCGGGCCATAAAATCAGATTTTTGGCCTTCCAAAATCTGCACCTATTCAGGAAGTTCCCAGCTCTAGCTTAACCACCGTAAAAGCTTCCCAAACAGCTAGACATTATTAGTATCCCTTAACAGTGTAACTCTCTTTATAAGACTTTTTTATGATGACAGAATCTCTGATAAGACTTCCTAGTACATCAAGCTTTATCATTATCACTGTTGTTTTAACAGTACCTTTCTAGAGCACACAAACAAATTGGCTTCTGAAAATGGTTTTAGATTGCACAGAGCGTCCATTAGACACACATATAGCGTACCATGTATCCATGTTGTATAGCAAGGAAGGGTGAGGGGTAATGGACAAAAGCTGCCCAGTTTTACTGGCTGAAGGTCTGTTCCTCTGAACCGTTTGTGTTTGACTGACTGACTCACTGGATGTAGCAAATGCGGCAAAGCATGTAATTATGTTAGATACAAACGGTGAACAGTAATTTAAGTTAGGACACTGAAACGGGGCAGGGGTGTTATACTGAATTGCTTTATTCAGAAGGCACAAGGGTTGTGAACTCATTGAGGTAAATGTCTTTTTATTTAGAAAACCACCCCTGGTGCCATCTTTAAACTGTGGACATTTTGTCTTTGCGTAAAGGTTCATAATTTGCAGCATTAATCAGTGTCTGCATCTAGATACAGGACAACACTTTTAATTCCATAATAGCCGCTGTATAAATACACATGCAAATATGTGGCATCAATCACTAGTTGCTTTGGTGTTTCTGATCAAAGTGTAGGGCTCTGCTGAGCTAAATGCCTACTAACATGGACCTATTTAATGCCTTTCCCATGAAAGAGAATGCCGTGCATTTAATCCCCATGGTTACTGCCACGCTTAAGGCTAGAGGCAGCAACAGCAGTCCTTCAGAGAAAAGGTGGAAAAAGGCTGCCGTAAGGGAAGCTAGCGTACTCACGCAGCTGGATACGTACCATACGCTACCTGCTGGTACAGCCATGCAGTTTTTATCTTCTTTAGGTACTGTGGAGCTCGGGAGGGAGCGAGAAGGTGAGCGGTAGAAAAAGGCGTGAAAAGGAAAGGGAGGAGGAAGGAGAAAAGCAAATGGCTGAGTGCAGGAGGAGCGGTGGTGAGGGAGGGAAAAGTGACTTATTAGCAGCAACCGGCTACGAAGAGCTGCGCCAAGGAGGCAGAAAGAGCAGCTCGAAGGCATCGGTTTTGAAACCCGGCAGCTGCGGTGTGGGTTGTGATGTGGTTCTGTGTCTGGCTGCTGCTGTGGTCGCTCTCGCTGCTCACCTCTCCCAAAAGCCCGAAGGAGAAAGGCAGGCTTTGCAGTACGGCTGGCTAGGTTTAAAAAAGTGGTCAGAGAGCTGGTGGGCTAAGCAGGGGAAAGGAAGCGCTAGCGAAGATGTGTTGAACCTGCCCCGTTAGCAACCCCGTCGCTCAGGTCGCCAGAGCGGCAGCTCAAGCTCCTCCAGTCATCCCAGCAGTAACGCGCTGCGCTGCGCTGCGCTGCGCTGTGCGGGGACTTGCGGTCTCTCGAGTAAGCGGGTTCGTGCCAGCTATCGTCAGCATCAGTAAGAGTGCATGATGTTGGATCAGGGGGGATTTGTGGCAGTTCAGTGAGCAAAGCTTTACTTTGGAGATTTCACAGCTTTGTCATAAAAATTGCTTAAGGAAGAACCTGACAGGATGGTGCTCAGTGACGAATTTCAGCCACTGGAAACTAAGACAAAGGGAAGAGGAAAGAAACTCAGTAGATGCAGAACACATTCATGTCCGTCACCTGGCAATGTGTTCTTGTTTGTTCTACCTGAATTATTTTCCTTGTTGTTCAAGTCTTCATTGATTTATTTTCCCTGTTTTAATGATATAAGTATTACATAGGCAGAATCACTGCTATAAATGAATTCCTTGTTCCATTTGTCAAAGCAGTGGGACCCTAGGTATGCCTTACTGGCAATGTGCAAATGACAAAGACTAAGAAGTCAAGTTAATTAAAAAGTGATGAGACTGTGAATCGATTGTTTCCCGTGGTTGCAATTTTTTTCTGATAACCCTTTATGCTCTTTCTTGATGCACTCATGTGAAAAATAATGCAGCTACTTGAATCAGTCTTCCATATTCTTTTCAAGACTACTGTGCACTCCAACCTTTAACGACAAGCACTTAAACAAAATGCACTGTTCCACTGGATTTACTGCGAGCCTCTTAAGAGATTCTTCTGGTCAGCAAACTCACTTGAAAGCTTGACAATCTACCTTTTTTTTTTTTTTTTTTTTTTTAAGTTGAAGAGGAGCTAATTTAAAATCACTGGAGAAATCAAATGGAGGAAATTAAAGCAGCAAATCAACAGAGGAAAGGTGACTAGAATGAAATGGCCAGTGATTTACCTCTGCATAGTCTCGTCTGGTCGTGGATGCACTATATGAACTTCATCACCCTTCCTGCCAGGAATTCTGTAGAACGTCTAGAGGCGCAATAGCTACTTAATAGGCATACTATCAGTAACAATAACCTTAAAATACTTTTCCATAAACGCCTGCATTTGACTTCATACCTCTATAGTGAAATAAATCAGTAAGATTTATATATCTAAATTGGTTTCCATGTAAAATGATTTCTGATGTGGCCACCTAACAGGAATTAGACAATAATAGAACCATGGCTGGATATATTTTTTCTTTTGAAACCAGTTACAAGCCCATTTATTTAGGCCATAACCCTGTTTTACTGGTCCTGAAGCTAGGTGCAAACTTACTAAATCATTCTAACTTGAAAAAAACTTTGAACTGGGCTTCAGAAAACAGAAGAAGAGGTATTGATGCTACTTACGCTCTCTTTTCATCTTATGGCCTAGTGATTTGTGTACTCACCCAAGATCAGCTCCCCTTTCTCCCTAACAGGGATTTGAACCTACTTCCCTTGCAGAACACTGCCTCTATCAACATGCCAAAGTTTATTCCAGGGTGATCAATCTCCTGCTTCTATCTCGTCCGCCTCATAGTCGTCTTGGTGTGATGACTCTGGATAGCTCGCGTGAAGTGGAATAGCATCATAAAGAAGATTGAGGGTCGTTCGCCCTAGCACGCCCAGCAGCACAGTGCCAACAGCACTCTCCTGGGGCCTGCAGGCTCAACTTCTTCTCAGATATAGAAGAAAATTGAACCCACACCTTACTGGATTCATTAAACAGACTAATTCCAAACTACTACTGGGTGTGGGTGGATGAAGGTGCTGCTGCAACTAAAGCAACAATAATGCACTGTTACTAAAAACCTGCTTACCCAGGCTTTAACCCAACTGGCATTAACCTTGGGATGCACCTTTGCTTATGACCATGGTTAATCATTTGGTCTTTTAAAAACTCCCATCACCCAGTACCCACCCCAGCCTTTGGAGGTCAACTTTCGGTAGCTCACCTGGATTAGCACCCTCTTCGATCTGCCGGGGGAGCTGTTTGTGTGATTCTCTCTTTAATGCATTTCAATCTAGATGTGTCAGGCTGGCAAAACCCTACCACTCAGATTGTTCAAGCCAGATAAAACACTGTTTATAGAAGCATAGAAGGGCCTTTCACACCTATTTTCCTTGAAAATATTTCAAAAACAAAACAGACCTAGCAGTAATCTGGAGAAATGTAGAACTGCTGTGACTCTGTGAACGACTAAAAATAGCACGTCATGGGAATTTCTTTTTTCTTTTTTTTTTCCCCCGTGTCTGGTAAAGAGAGAGAAAAGTAACCATAAATATGCTATTTTATACAGTTGATCTAGGAGATGGATGGTATTCAGCACCGAGACCTAGTCGCAAACTGTCAGAATCATACACACGGGTTTTCGTAAGATGCACAACAAAAACCCATAGCCATATTTTAGGTGTTTGTTTGTTTGTTTGTTTTTCCAATTTATGTGCTGTATACTGTCTCTCCTGTAAAGTATCACCTTATATTTTATCTTCTTTACAGAAAACAGTGACATTTTAATTTTCAAATAATTTTACAGGGAAAGAGGTTTTTCATGCAGTTTCTGTACTTGGCTTTTTCAACAGCTCAGCCCTGAGATAAGCGCATGAAAAGATCTGTGCGATGCTATCGTGAACTGCTGCCGTTCAACAGCCTCGGTGAAATCTTGCCCCACCGAATTCAAAGGCAGGGTGAGGTAGCGTTGGACTCCTTACCTGTTTCCAGGGACAGCCTAGAGATATCCAGCAACATGTTTCCCTTTGAATCTAATGGATGAAAAGTAGTTGAGGGCAGACTTTGCTCGCTTGCCGCTGCCGTTTGCTGCTGCAGTTCTAGTTATTAATTCTGCAGTGACTATTTTATAGACGCCACGCAATGCCAACTGAAGGTTACCACAGCAAAGCAGCAAAAAAGATGAGGGCTACAAAGTCATTGGCAGTTTATTTTGATTCAGCTGGAGAGAGCAACTTGTGCTTTTATCATCCTTTGTATTTGGCAAAGGTTAGAGTTTATCTGAGTTTCACAAGCTGCCAAAATGCTGAGCAGATCCTGCCATTGTCTCAGTGAGCACTGAATTGCATATTAATTGAAGATCTAAGGCTCTACATCAAACAATAGAAGCGTAACCAAACACTGCAGACCTGGGACGCGAATGTCTCTGGAGCTAGATGGGAATGTTTGATTTAACAGCAGCACAGATCTGACCCCTTAAGTGTTTCCTACAGAAATGCTACTAAATCATTTGAAAGTTTGACAATGTTTTGCTACTAGCCACAGTGAAAAACGAATTTCTGGAGGTCAATCCAGCATGCCTGCTTTGTGGTCATACCCAGATGACCTATGTTAGGAACAGCCACAGCTCCCAGGCTGCTGGGGACTACGTACATCATGGGGATGGAGCACCTCACTCCTACGAGGCCTGTTGATCATGCACGCAGCTGCTTTCTTACCTCGCTGCTTGTTCAGAAAAGGAGAAATAAGAGTAAGGCCGGGAGAGGAGCTGCCTATCTCATCCTTCCTGGATGCGTTTGACTATTGGAAGGGCAAAAGAGCAGTGAAAGGAGGGAGACATAAACCAGCAAAGCGACATTTGTCCAATGCTTGAATGAACGGGAGGATTTAGTCGCGCTTTTGGGACAACACTGTAATGCCTGAAGAGTTTGTATCAGCCAGAGAAGATAATATATCTCCTGGATGTTCTTTAATATGTGCATATATGTAAAATAGAAGGAGGCAGAGAGAAATGACTATTTATCCAATATAAGATATTACTAATCTAGTGGCTGTTACCTAGGAAAGCAGGAATAACGCCAAGGAATTCAAAAGATTCAAATCCATTTAAAAAACAGGTCTGATAATGATTACAGTATATTTGAGTTGCAGAAATTGTTCTAAGATGTTTATCTGGATTGGGTTATTCTTTTATGGAACTTTAGCTTGAGTTTGGGTCCAGCTTTGCTGCTCAGTCTTTGTTTTATCATGGTTCTGATCCAAAACACAGGATTTCAGCATTTGTACATTCGCGTCTTTAAGTTTGACCACTCTTTTGCATGATTTCTTTCCCCCGGGAAACATTGTGAATTAAATCCCAGCTTCAGCAGCATACAGAAAGCTGGCAACATTCAGTATCATTGTGGCTAATCAAGTCGCCTGCTTTGGAAGCAGACTCACAAACATAGGTTTTGGTATCTTAATTGCATTTTAGGCACCTACCTCGCTTTCTGGACCTGACTCCAGCTGGCTGTCATGTGTATCTTGTCTGCTATTTACATAGGATAAGTGTTTTGCTGAGCAAATCCCCACACACCATTTTTCTCATTATATTTGTAATGCAAAAGGTAAATAGTGCACAGCTGTAGAAGACCTCACAGTGTTAAGTGATTAATGATAATATATGTAGTTTTAATGGACCTTCTTTTAACAGAGAATGGATCATAATTTTCACCCTGCAATGGTGTCATTTTAGATGTGATCCAAGACACTAGGAATCAGACATCCAAGTAGGAAGTAGCTTAAAGTACTAAGTATCAACCATAATTTTAGACTCTGAATGCTGTAAACTGTAGCCAGGAAAATTTGCATCCCAAGGTTGGCTATCATCCAGAGAAGATCTTCAGGCTCCTAGAACTTCTTACAGACTCTCCATAGCAACTTCCAGCTCTGCTTCATCCATACAGCTGCCTTCTTTTCTTCTGCCTCATACTTTAGCGATGCACTTACAGCCACTTTTGGTAGATATATAGGGCAACTGACTCTTAGACTGCAAAGAAAGGATTGGCAAAATGAAAGATGTTAAAACTCCATTTCCACATTCAGCACACTTACTTTACTTGACAGAAGTTTCTTGAGTTTCTTTTAATTCTTTTCTCATAGGCATATAACTGATGCATTATACAAATTTTGTCCTACAGCTGCTGGGGCCAGAACAAAGAGGTCGTGGTTTTGAGAAGTCATTTATTACCAAGTGCCTCCCCCATAAAATTATACACATACAAAAGATGATCCTAAGAGGCAGCAACAAAAAAAGCCAGAGATAAGTGAGATAAGTTCAGTGATATAAGATCTGCTCTACGTATTATATAAAAAATGCTACATCTTTCTCATATCCCTATAGCTAAGTGATTTGTCAGTTGGTCTTTATTTCACTTAATTCTTCAAAATGATGTTTTACTTGATAGTTACTATTTACACACACTAGCATTTGACACCCTGTGTGTCATAAATAAATCATATTTAGCGCTGTCATTGGGATGTTAAGTTCCATAAATAGGAAAGTGCGTGCAAGAGCAACATCTCTCAAGGAAAAAGATATGATACAAAATTGAGTCCCTGAGGTAAAAGATAATATTTGTGACTTATCCACACACTCAGAGGTGACTAACAATCCTCACCCTGCTTTAAGGTGTAACAGAAAAAGAATGCTTCCTGGGTAGTTCTTCCAAGATAAATTATGACTTCTAAGAAAAGAGTGGCTCCATTCACAAAATGGGTCACCAACAAGAGCTGTAGGGTGGAAGGAAATGTAACGAGCAAGAAATATGGAAAAATGGAAAGTTAATTTACTGACATCTCTTTCATGATATACAAAGCCAAACCTTCACCTGTTCTCATTCTCTGGAGAATTTTATAGCTGATTTCAACACTGAGACTGAAACTTCTGTAACAAAAAAAAAAAAAAAAACTTGCAAAAATTACAGAGATTTGATCTTGATTTTTAATTTTTTTCAAAGGGTGTTATGCATAGTACAAAGTCAACAGGAATATATCATTTAACTTTCATAAATCTTTATCTGTATATTGGGGTGCACAATACAAATAAGGAATAGATTGTATTTAATCTCTACTTTTTTTTTTTTTACTTCCTTCAGCGCTGAATTCATTTAGTCCTGATTTTCCAGTTATATAATTTGAGGGCAATTAGATGTGTACTTGAACCCCCTCTTGAACTTGTCCAAATAGAGTAAATTATTTAGCCAATTTGGAGATGGTTATACAGGAGCCCCCATGCATCCAGCGTGATCCTTGTTCTTCAGAAAGCGATGCCTTCAGTGGGTTTGCTTGCACATATCTGCTACATGCTCCTACCCCCTCATGTACAGCCAGATAGTGTAGCTGGGATTTTTCAAAGAGATGGCCACCCTTAATTACCTGTGCCGTTATCCAAGCTGGGCTGATAAGGCTAATGGAGCTTCCTGTGTTGCACTATGAACTCATCTGGAGAAGGGACCAGTCTGCTGAGCTAAATACCTGGTGTACTTTGTCCATCTTCTGACAACTGGTGGACAGAGAAAATAAAGCAGTTGCACCTTTCTAAAAGCCCTCATTTATCACCCGTCGACAAACAGTACTGTTTATAATGTTTCCCTACCGAATGTAACACGGATGGACACAGAGCGCTCGCTAAAACCTGCGGTAATAGTTGGCACGTTTTAAGTTTGTAACTCTAGCCATTTGTGTGGCAGTATAGTGTGTGCTATTTTCTCATCCTAAATCTAGAAGGTCAAGAAATTTAGTCTATCAGTTCAAACTTAAATGAGGATCTAGAGGACTGCCCCAGTTATTTTTGCAACGGCAAATGCAGCAATGCAGCAATACAACTTGCTTGGTCTATTGTATTTCCTTCCAAAGAGGAGCTCTAAAGGGACATTTTTTTGGCTGCTGAATACCCTGCATTTTCTGTCTTCACTAATCATGCATGCTGTGTAACATAGAGTTTGAGCTGCTAGGCATAGTGCGATTCACTTTCTTAGCGAAAAAAAAGGCAGGACTGTTGCACTTCACATCAGAATCAGCAAGTTTGTAACTGCTGGGACTTTTAATGATTGATGAGAAGTTTGGCTTAGTTTCTGTTTGGAAAGAAGGGCTTTGAACTGGTGGATGAAATACCAAGAGGAGAGACTTACATAATGGGCCCATCTCCCCTAATCTCCTCACCAAAGAATACACAAGGAAGAAAAACAAGGAGTCCCTTGTAACCCTTGCAATGACAAGCGCCTTGTTTAATGTATTCAGTTACTTATTAGTAGACCAATATAAATCTAGCAGAACAGTGTGCAAAGTCAGCAGGGGGTCTGAATCCTGATGTTTTTTTTCCCACCACTGAATAAATGATTCCAACCACCAGCTTCAGAAGCTCATCCTCATTAGTATGTATGAAATGAGTGGAATAAGCACTGGGAGATTTATATTGTTCTATATTCAATTTAATTAATAAGAGATGGTGCCGATTTCTTGAGGAAGGAGGCAATGTCCATAGATTCTTATGCACCTTTCACTGTAATTAGTGATATAAATCTATCACAGCATGGAGACCTTAAAAAGTGCCCTCATCATTTTCTCATCCTACTGATATTCATTAACTAGGCATTTTAGCAACCTGTATATTATAATATGCCACCATCATTAAGGTCACAGTAGAGTTTTCATTTTAAGCCCCCAGCTTCCATGGGGTTTATATAACTCTGCTGGATATTCTGACTGTTTTTAAATTCTGGACAGACCTCTCCCCACCCCACCCCGCCAAAAAAGACAGAAATACCATTAGAAAAAAAAAAAAACATAAACAGCTATCTATTGGTGCCAGACAGTGCTCTGAGACCAAATAGTATAGGTAAAGTCTGCAAAGTCTTGAGGGAGTCACTGTGAAACCAAGTTCCTGAAAGGCAGGAATAGGATATTTCTATTAGCTTGAAGCAGACTGTGGAAAAAGGTGGCTTGTATATGCCTCATCTGACTAGTCAGTGCTAAATTCTGGGTTTTGACTTGAAAAGCAGTATCTTACCACACTGAGGTCAGCTCCAGTTTGGCCACTGGCCCCAGTGAGACCAAGAACGGAACTAGGCTTTCCAGTTTAATAACTGTTATGTTTTATTTCACAGATTATGCTCTTCTTGACTTTCTGCTTTTACAGAGTAGGAGGCATGGTCACAAACTGGTTAATGCAATGGATTTTGCAATTTGGGGTGATGTTCCAGCCCCACTAAAGTCAGTGAAAAAACTTCCAAAGAATTCTGCAAGGCCAATTCTTTACCCCAAGTACTTTAGCCCATATCAAATATAGCTCATTTATAAATCTACTTTGGCCCTTATTCAACTGAAATCCAAATTAAAGATTACAGTAAAATACAGGCGCATCAACAACTTATAATCTTAAAGCTAGGACTATTTAAGTTTTATTTTTGTCTTTGACATAGGATGTAATAGATATTAAAAAGCATATAGGTTTTCTGCTGACTGTCTGTGAACATTAATGCATATTCCACACAGGGCTGAATGTAAAATCCAAACATCCACAGGCAGTCACTGCCAAAAGGGAATAATGTTGTCTTCAGGATGGCCCAAGTAAGGAGTTAGTCACCAAGAATATTGCTATAAATGATACCCTTGGCAATAATATGTGAATTTATTTTTCAGCTAATGGAGGTTCATCACTGATAGCACATAAATGAAGATTGTGGTTTATTTCATGCAAGTTGATGCTTTTCCCCATATTTCTTCTTCATTATACCTAATTTTACTGCTTCTGTACCTATGAGGTATACTTATCTATCTACTAAACTTCCACACATGCAATGATAAGTACATTCTTATACGTTATGTTTGGTAAAATGGATTAAGGAAAGGACAATGATTTAACTGAAATCAAATACATGTCTCGTAACAATGGAAACTCCCCATTTCACGGTGAGTCAAACAGGCTCCTCTGAGCAGTCAGCTACTACACAGTCTCTTGCCTTTTGCATTGGGTTAATGACAAATCTTCCAAGCGGCTTTCACTCACTTCCTCTCAATTTTGCTGCATTAGTGTGTGGCACAGGGGAGTGACTGAAACTTACCTAAGCCAAGCTGGAATTTCTGGGCTGTGATTTACCTGGGCCAGTCACACATGGGAGAGGCCACCTGGCTAATGAGTCCCAGGAATGAGCAAACACAGGAAGTCTCCTCTCTCGCTCCCTGCTAATAGCACAGCCTTCGTTTGCAAGTGCTTTTCAGCTCTAATAATCACCAGGAAACTCCAGACTACAGTCAGCCTGGAGGGAGGGGTAGCTAGCAGCAGTAACGCTGTTGTCATCATCATCCTCACACATGGCCAGAAGCAGTCCTCCCTGCACAGTAAGCAACATGCCACTCCACAGCTAGCTTCACTAGCTTCAGTGGAGCTTCTTGTGGAGTAAAGCACTACTAAATACGGGTAGTAGTGGCAGAATAGTTATCTGGAAAAATCTAGGCTACTGAATTTGAGTCTCCAGTGTTCTTATTATTACTTTTCTTGGCATAATGCAGTACCAGGGAAAAGTGAAAGAGAGCCCACCGCATCCCATTTAGTTGCACTAGTGCTAGAACCACCATCTGTCACTTTTAGTCTTAGGAAAAGGAGTATGGACAAGCAGATAAAGGGAAATACTGACTTCAGCTTTTTCTGAAATAATATCTTTGCTAGATCTAAAGCATACTCTGAAATCACTGGAAAGACTCCATCAATTCCCCATGGCCTGTATCCCTTCAAAGCCAAACTGTGCTACAAATGTACAGCTCCTCCCATGTTCTCCCTTGGAGGGAAATCATTTTTGCTGTTCCCCGTGAGACATCAAGGATATTAACTCTTCCTTCAAGAAGGCAGGTACGCTCGAACACTGGAGAGCTGCGTTTCCACTTGTCCTGTTTTCAGCTTGCTCACAGGTTTGATGTAACAGCCAAGAGGAGCCAAACTCCAGCCAACCCATTTGGCTCACCTGCTTGGTCACCTGGGGCCTTTTCAGGCTGAGCAACTGCCTGACCTGTGTCCTGTAGCACTGTTATTTCCTGGCTATCCTATGTCACTTTTTCCACACACGATTAGATCCAAACAGTTCATCGGCCAGTGTGGGGAGGTGGCTGACGCTGATGAAAGCCGCTTTGCCAAAAGCAGGACAAGCTCTTTTCTTCCCAAATACTTTGTCATGTCTTTCAACACATTTTCAGTCATTCTTCTGTATCTTAGCATACCATAATGTGTTTGACGTTAATTTCTCCTTTAGTATGTAAAAATATTCATATTATCTAAAAGCCAGTGCAAACCTATAGCAACTCAGCCTCTTATTTCTTGTTGTTTTAATTCAATGATCTTGCAGGGTCAAAGGATAAAGCATGATTAAAAGATCATTTTCCATCTGCTGCTCATTTGTCAAGATTTAAGCAATCCCATTTTTCCTACATTCCTGTATTGTATCTCGCTAATCTTTTGCTTCACATAGAGACTATTTACTCTCCTCCATCTTTAGTTGTCTGTCTTCTTTTCTCCTTCCCCTCATCACTTCTCTCTGGTTTCTCGCCCTCTCCCCCACTGCACACACTCCTTCACAGATTTTCTCAGCTGGAGCCTTTTTCTTGTCTCTTCGGATTTTGTCATAGCTGCTCTTTTTCCCTCTGTCCGTCTCCTTCCTCCTTTTTTGGTCTGTCATTCGCAGACCCTTTCTTTCTCCCACTGCCATCAATTTGAGGGTTAAAAAAAAAGAAGTCAGCTGTATGAGATTTAATGTTATGAATTAAAGTGTGTGTGTTGGGGAGGAGGCTGGAATAAAGCCTCTTTCTTTCAGCTACTGAAACCATTAAAGGTTTCTCTTTGGTAATATTGTATTGCCTAGCAATTCCACTTACTGAGTGCTCCTAAGGGCTCAGTTCAGCCGAAAGGACACTGAAAGCAATGATTTTGACTTATTTAGCTAACTACTTTTTATTATTTTAAATTGGATTTGCTCTCAGTTTGATGCTATAATTGTATTTAAAACAATTTTATTATAATATTGACTTCTTTCCGTGCTGTCTTTTCAATTATGATAATTTTACACTTTCTCTAGCTCCCCCATCTAGATCTGAAATGTTCACTGCTGTTTTGGGAGCCACAGTAATGGTTCACTTTGGACCACATTCATCTACTGTAAGAACACAGGCAAAGCCAAAATAAATCTACTCTTTTCTTACTGCTTTCCTTAAACTCTTGATTGATACCCCGATTTCATGGAGTTCTGGTGAGAACAGAGCATTTACCCCAAGAAAACTGTATGAATTTGGTTTAACTTTCCAATGAAAATATATTCTGCATGTTTTCAGGGAGTCCCTCTACACCTCTTTCCGTGCTCTCCAAACAACTAAACAGAGTTCATGTCAAGCTTTAATCTTATAAACAGAATCAGCAACTGAGAGATGTATTTTGTTCTGTTCAGTTCCTTGCTGTACTCAAAAAGGAAGCAACATCTAAGCACAGTGCTGGAAAAGCTAACAGGGAAAAAAGGCATTTCTGAAACAGTAAATTAAAAATGTAGAGCACAGTATTTTGAACTGAAGCACCGTGAAGTAACTAAAGAGTGTACTTTCTTTTCCTGTATTAAAACTCTCAAGAACGACAAACTGAAAAATCTGTAAGACTCTCTGTCTGTATTTTTTGAATAATTTTTACTCTCAAAGAGAGACTCTAACTGGAAGAGACTAATGTCAGACTGTCAACATCTGAAGTGTGAAGACAGTAAACTTCCCTTTATGGAAAACCCAGTAAAGTTCAATAGCAAATAATTTTTCTAGAGACTTAGAGAATTGCCTGTGGAATTCAACAGATCAATTATATTTCCGCTATGGAGCTCTGTAGGATAGTTAAAAATTACTGTACACCTCCCTTCCTGGTAAAATCCTACGAAACAGATTGTCTGCAGGTGAAATCAATATGGATACACTGACAGTAATGGGACTTAACGTTAATTTACACCAGAGGAGGATCTGGCTCATACGTGTTTAGAGTAATTTGATAATAAATCTCCATAAACTTCTGTTGGTGTTAGCAACTGTTAGATTCTACAGTATTTTCCCATATTGATCATCCATGCTCAGTTGTTTTGTTTTTTAATAGGAAACCACTCCCTTCACCATATGGTCCAGCCACTATCCACAGTACTCTCAGCATATTTCACTATCATGTAACACTCTCCTCTTCTGGGAACTAGATGACACAGTGACATGTGAATGTTGCTCGCAGTGTAACATGAATTTCTGCTGATTTTTCTGGCACAATACAGCTGGGGCTGACCAGGGCAGCCTCTTGCATAAAATATCTGCTCCCCAGCCTTGTTTGGCTTCCAAAATTCTCCATAGTTGTAAAGACCAACCTGCACAGAATTGGCACAGAGAGAACCCTTTTGGGTTCCCAGGCAGAGGCAAATCTGTTTGGGGAGTCTTTCTAGTGAATATTTTGAAACTGCTTTTCTTAATTTTAAATACTTTGGGTTCCCCTGATGAGCACACCCTAGATCGGCCTGCGGTCATCTGGGGATCTGTGTTTTATTTGGAAGATGTCTGAAGAAAGCAATTAAGAAAAGGAAATTCATACATGCTAGCCAGCAATATAGTAACGTCACGTTACTAGCAGGGCCTTTAGTTACAGAAGGGATTTTGCAAGGATTCATAAACCATTAAAAATCACAGCTGTAGCAGAAACTCACGGCCTACCTGTTCTTAATCTGATCTCATTTTACATGTTTATATTGGTCTATAAAATGTTTAGTGCTCATAAATCCTGAACTATGCGCCTGACCGCAGGAGTTACTTGGGCAAAAGACGTATTGCTGTCTTACGCTAAGAGGCCAAGAAATGGGTCCCTGTTGTTTTTTAAGGGTCATCTTTTCTTTAGCTGTCGTGTGCCCAAGAACAGTTACATGCTGATGAAAAAAACTGCTAGCTTTCAACCACGTTTTCAGAGTACAGCTGAGTTGGGTGAATTCCTCTGAAGTGATTAACAGAAGGATCTTATTTTTCTCTGTGTAGGAGTAATTACTTTGCCAGGCATTCAATAATGTTGTCTTGACAAAAATCATGTTTACAGTTTGATGAGCTTTCATTGTTGCTGTAAGATTAAAGAAGTCAACGCTTCTTTGTATGAAGATGTCTCTGCGCTCAGCATTTTATTTTCATTTGTAGTGAGACATATCCCCACAGGTAAAGGCATCTCCTCTGTTGCCAGAGGAGGGAACAGGGATGGGGAAAAAGAAGATAAGACCCCCTCCTAGGATTACAGGCTTCCAGTGTCTCATGGATATCAAAACCATTTCATACCCTCCTTGGGGGCAAAAGCCCCTAGCATTTCTCAGAGAGCTGTCAAAATCTTCAGCTCCACAACTCTCATGTTGTTGCTCGTCAGTGTAAAACTCTGCTGCACTTCAAACCTTTGAAATAGGGGCAAGAATAAACCAAACTGAATCCAGTATTAACAGCTGGTACAGAAAACAGCCAATGTTGCACAGATTAGTCTGGCATGGGAAGATAATGAACAGGGAAGTGCTCAATGCTGAAATACCACTGCATCGCCCTGGTATCCCAGCCCTTTAGAGCTGTATTTAGTGGGATGCCCCACTTAGAGTCACATGGCTCCAGGAAGGTGGTAGAGCAGAAAATACGTGTGTATTTTGTGTAGGGCTCAGCATGTCAGTTGGCATTCAGCTTTGAACAACCCATCTAAAAGAGCCAGCTGCTCCCAGTGACAGCTCTACAGAGGCTCAAGCACCCCATTCAGGCCACGTACGTGCCCCACTAACCTTAGGTCAACGTATTTTGTATGTAATTAGGAGGCAGGGGCAGAAGTAATATTTTCATATGAACCCTGGTGGAATCTTCGGTAGAGTCAGTCCGAAGCAGGGCTGCAGTGAATTGGAGAATGTCTCTGTGGCTGGGGTGGATTTTTCAGATAAGGCTTTTAAAATGCAAAATTCCAGCAGCTCCCTGGAGATCTCCCCAAGAAACCCTTAGTGGATTGAGACTTGAAAACCCTCTGCACTCTTACCTCGGCAGCTGCCAAAAGGCGGCTAGGGAGTGCTAGCTGGTAAGGGCAACGGTTCCCTTCCCTACGCCAGGATGAGCAGCTCTGGCCGGTTGTCAGCTGGTCTGGGCGAATGAGCAAAGTTGTCTCTCTGATTTCAGAAGACCTGACTGCACTACGAGTTGAGGTTAATATTCAAATTCCATGAAAATAACCTAAAATTACTTTCGTGGGAAAGAAAAGGAGACTAGTTTACTGGATTGGGGGGAGAGAAAGGGAACATGGAATCAGGTAAAAGAAAAGGGAATTTTTTAGGCTATGAAGACACCTGCAGTTTTGCAGTTTGATTGTAGTAAGTTAAGAACAGAAGGAGCAGTAAGGGAATAAAGGACAGGAGAGCCGAATTTCCTTTTGACAGAAGGCTAAATGAAAAAAGAAGGTTCTAACGTGAGATTTGTAGGAAGAAATTAGTCAATGCAGCCTTGGAAATTAAACACGGAAAGAATGGAAAGTGGATGAATGGAAAACACTTTTGTAATAGAATGTGAATAATAAGTTCTTGCAATTGATGCCACAGCTAATACCAAAGTAGGGGAAACAGGATGTTTTAGTGCTTTCTGCTTCTTGCAAAACTTTTATAATTCAAAAATCTGGTCTGTCTTTTTCAAAGCCCTAAATACCGGGGGGGGCGGGGGGGGGGGAATGTTTCTGTCAAAGAGCCCTTTTCGATTAATGAAGAAATGCAAGTGTAAAATAAACTGTTCGGCATTTCAGAAATATTTGTGAAGTATGTGAAGCACATAGTGAGGGCCCAGTCTAGATTTGCTTACAACTCAAACCCACCACAAAGTCAGTGGAAGTTTTGAACACCTCAAGCTGTACGTAGTGATTGACCATAATGTAATGATTGAATGTCAGCATTTGGTATCGTTGAATGGATGCTTCCCACAAATTCAGACTGTGTTTTGTCTCCATTCTTGTTTCCTGTCAGAGAGACAAGTAGTATGAGATTATCTGGTGCCTCTTTGGGGAAATGGGGCTAGGGGTCTTGGCAAATCAAGGTCCATTCATCTGGTTTACCCCCCTGCCACATGGTTTGGTACCCAGAAATTATTTGTACTCATTGAGTTTCTCTAATTGCTTTCAGAGCTAGGGTACGTTTGTTTAGCTAAAATTTATCTGTCCTCAGCAATTATTCTGTTTGGTGCAGAATTCTCTTCTGTTTTAGATTTCCAGGGAACGAAAGAAAATATATGTTAAGTCTCAGTTCCTTTGGTTAGGAAATTACCCTAAGTATATAGTAAGTTTAAACTGTCTGAATGGGGGGGGGGGGGACTTTTCCTTGATACCGAAGAATGCTTTCCCTTGTAATCTAACAACTAGAAATTGAATTAATGTGTGTGTAATTTTAGATCCTAAATCAAATACCGACCCAAAACCCGTTTCTGAGAGTCCTTTCATTATCTGAAAATAAGAGGCAGAAAAAGAGCTGTCATAAACAAGTAATTATTTTAATTTTCATGCCACACTTCTTGGCCTGATAGTAAATCCTCTAGTTATAGCCTGTCCTTTCACTTATCTGGTTTAAAAATATAAATATATAAAAATCAACTTAGGGCAATCGCACTTGCAAAAGGGTCGTCAGGAAAACTGGTATGTTCATGCCGAAGTAACTAGAGCCGCTCCCTGCGGCACGGCTCAGACGAGACCTAGAGAGAGCACAGAAATTGCCGACGAAACACGTGAGGGACGCCACGCCGCAGGCCAGCCCGCGTTCAGCACCGATTTTCACCTCGCCGATGCCGGCCGGTGTCACCCGGTTTTCTCGGGGCGCCAAGGGGCGGCGGGGCGGGGCGGCGCGCGGGCCGTTAACGGCCGGCCCGGCCGTTAACGGCCCGCGCGCCGCCCCGCCCCGCCCCCGCCCCCCACTGGGCGGGGCTCCGCCGGAGTCGCCTCATGCCGAGGGGCGTCGGGTTCGGTTTGCCTGCGTTAGGCGGGCGGCCGAGCGTTTTCCTCCCCTGCGAGGTCGCCAGCCTGGCCGTAAAGCAAACGCCACAGCTCCGTTGTGTGCTTCTCCGGGGGAAGGCGCTAAAGCCGGCCGGCGTTCCTTCGGTTCAGCCTGTGAAACGATCCGTTGGCTCTGGCTTCTCTCATTCTGGCGATGAGGGAAGTTTTTCCCAGGCAGAGTGGAGCTGTAAATGAGGCGCGGGGCCGGGCGGCCGCCGCCCCGGCCGAGGGGAGGCCGAGGCTCGCCGCCGCCCGGGCCCGGCCGCAGCCGGGGGATTAGCGGCGGCGGCGGGGCGCCTCGGCGCGGGGCCGGGGAGGAGGGGGATTAATTTATTAGCGCTGCCCCTGCTCCTCGCTGGACTGATTGGCTCCGAGACAGGGCCGGATTAACCCAGCGAGCAGCCACCGAAGTGGGATTTGGGTGGAGGAAGGGCGGCGGGGGAACCTTCAGGGGGAAAGAAAGGAAAAGCAGGCGGCTGCCGGCGCGCGCTGCCGCCCTGCGCCCGTTTCCCCGAGGGGACAAGGGCTGGCTGGCCCGGCGCCTCGGATTAGTGCCCTCCGCGAGCGCGCCGTAGCGCTGAAATGCGATTAGCGGCTTACACAATATACTCCTTCCCCACCCCCCACCCCCACCCCATAAAACGCAAGTCGGGAGCTGCGGGCGGGGCCGCAACTTCGCAAGTTTGGCCAGGCGGTGCGTTGTGCGCGGATGGGAGCTGGCGCACCGGCTCCGAGCAGCGGGAGGCGCCTGCGAGCCGCCGGGGGCCCGGGACACAGCCGTGCGGGCCGGCCCGGCCCTCGGCACGCCTCCCTCGCTGCCTCCCTGCCGCAGATCTGCGATGCCCACCTCCTCTCGCCTCTTCGCTGCTTCAAACAACGGTGCCACTTATAAGATAAACCCCCTCCCCCCCCCTTTTTTTAAGTGGACGCGGAACCATCGCGATGGTTTAAAATGCCATTGCCGGCGTTCGGCATTTATGGCTGCCTCAGCATTAAGTCTCACGGAGACATACGGATCTACAGATGGAGCAGGAATAAGGTTATGTCTCTTGGATGGAGAGGTGCAAAAATTTATTGGCCTTTGGCAAGTTTCCACAGTTGGAGGGCTTGGAGCGGAAGGGCGCCTCCCCTCCTACTCGTTTGCACCTGCTCAAAATAAACTTGATAACATTTTTAAAAATAGTCTCGTGCCGGTAGCTCACTGGGGTGGTTTTATTGGCAGCGCATTCGTGGCCAATAAAAAATATATATATTTAAATAAAAAGAACCCTCCCCATGCCTGTAAATACAAAATTTCAAACATAATGTTCAGACTGTCACAGCAGATCTGTTGGTAACGTCGTTGGCATAGCCTGTGCTTTGCAGATCATCCATACGTTTTATTTACATACTTGTAGGAGAGTGTTTTGAGCCGAGGCTATTTTTACGCCGCATACCTTCCAGGCAGTTTGCGCCCTGAGCGCGGTGCTGCCCGAGCCGCCGCGGGAGCGGTCAGAAAGTCCGAGGAAATTCACTTACCCTCCTTCTTTAAAACTTCTCCGTTTAAGAAAATCGATGAGCACACCCTTGCTGGTGCCTCTCCTCCCGGAGCGCTCACGGCTGGCCGCGGGTGAAGTCCCCCCTCCCCGCCCCGGTGCGAGCCTCCGCCGCCCCCCGTGCCCGGCGCGGCGGGGCGGGGCGGGGCGGGGCGCGCCCGTCCGGCGCGATCCAGTCCAGGATTTGGCTCCGCCTCCGCCGGCGGAGCGCGTCCAAGTGACAGGGCGCGGGGAGCCCGGCAGTGGAGGGAGGTTCGGCTCGGCTCGGCTCGGCTCGGCTCGGCGCGACGCAGCCCAGCTCGCTCCCGCGTCCGGCGCCGCTCAATGACCGGGAGCCGTGGGCTAGCAGCGACTCCGCTTTCCTGCCGTGGCGCGCAGGGTGCCTCCAGCCTAGGAGTTTTCCTGAAGCAGCCTTCGCCCCAGGAGCACTTTTGGTAGAAAGGGAGCAGGACAAGACCCTGAAATGACTTACCTCCTAAGACACGTCTGAAGGGGACTCACTGGAGTGGAACCGTAGTGGAATTTGGGTTTGCAGAGGAGTTGCTAACGCTTTTTTTTTTTCGCTCTTCCCTCCCCCCTTTTCTCCCATCATTGGAAATGAACAAATTGCATTTGCAATTCAGAAAGTAGAAGTACTAAATATTCCATCCCCTGGGAAGCACACATGTAGTAATGACAAAGGATTGCAAAGGAGAGAGTGGCTCCAGTTTCCCAGAGAGATCCCCTTAAATGGATTACTAAATGGGACACTACATCAGCTAGTTCTGTCCTCTAGCTGCCTAGATACATGCACCGAAAAGGTACAGTACTCCCCTGTCCAATATCTGTATCTGATGTTTCGGGGTTGCTCGGAAGGAAGGCTCCTGGGTCGCCTCGGCAGGCTGGGGAGGAGTGAGGATGGTGTGCGGTTTAAGGTTGGCTACCGCTTTCTGTCTCGGCAGCCTTTGCAGCGGCTAGGGGAGGAGGAGAGGAGCCGCCTGCAAGTGCATGCACACGCTGCGCTTGCTGTTGCCACTTCCCAGGCATCTCGTGGCTTCGCCTTTTTCTTTTCTTTTCTCTTCTTTTTCCTCCCCCGGCCGCTGAACCTACTGGCGTTTCTCGCGGGCCGTGCGCGCAGGCTTCCAGGGGAGCGGGCTTGCATGCGCGGCGCTGCCCTCCGCCGGCCCCGGCCCCGCGCCCCTCGCCCCGCGCCCGGCCGGCGCCGGGGCCGCGGCTGGCAGCCCCGCTGCTCGGCGGCGGCGGGCCGGGCCGCTGCGGCCGCCGCGCCCGCGGGAGAGCCGGGGCCGGCGTGCGCGGTGGGTCGGAGCGGGAGGGGGGAGACGGTCTTTGTTACAGGGACAATGTGGGCGCTCCCCCCCCCCCCACCACGTCGTTACCCCTGGGGCTCTGCCGTTTTACGCGGGGCTGGGCTGCGCGTTTTGTTTAAGGCTGGCGGTGTGTCCGGGGGGCTCGGGCGCGGCGGGGCGAGCGCGCCGCCGCCGCCGCGGGCTTTGTTCGCGAGCGCGGGGCCGGGGCCGGGGCCGCGGCGCTGCCCGCCCGCCCGGGCGCTGTCACCCGCCGTCCGCCGCAGCGGGGCCGCCGCCGCCGCCTCCTCCTCCTTCCCCGCTCCGCCGCGGAGGGCGAAGGCTGCGTGGGAAGGGGCTGCCGGGCTGCCCTCCTGGCTGCTCCGGGGAAAAGGGTGGCTGTTGGGCAGGGCTGCTCCCCGCCCCTTTCTGCGGGGCGCTGTCAGCCTCTCGCTGAGGCCGGTGGTGCGGGCTGCCCCTCTCCCGGCTGGCGAGCGCGGGCAGCGGGCTGGCCCGGGCCCCGGCCCCGGGCACCCCTCGGGCCGGCCGCCTGCGCAGCGCCAGCGCCGGGCGGGCGGGGAGCGCCGCGGGGCAGCCCAACTCCTCGCCCTTTGCCCTTCCCCGCCGCCCCAGCCGCCTCGCCTCCCCCCCCCCCCCCCAGCCCCTGGGGAAGCGGGCGGCACGGCGGAAAAAAAGTTTTTCTAAAAGGGAATAACAGGGACGGGTGGCACAATGGAGTTTTTTGTTCGGCCAGCCCTCCTAAAAGTGCTGCCGGGGGTGAGGGGCAGCCCGCACGCCCACGTCCCCCGCGCGGTGCGGGGGGCCGCCGGGGGGGGGGGCGACGCGCCCCCTCGCCGTGGAGGCTGCTGAGAGGAGGGATTCCCCCCTCCCCCTTTTCCCCGTGTGTGCATGAGCGTGAAAAGCTCTCAGTTGAGAGTAATGGGCACTAAGTGCTCTGGCTGCGAATTTGCATGAGCCAAAGCGGGAGCCTGCAAATCCCCTGGCGTTGTCTCCCTGCCCGCGGGTGCGTTGGGTACGCGGCGCCGAGCCGGGGGGGAGGGGGCGGCGGGGCCGCCGGCGCGCGGAGCCGTTACGGCCGGCCAACGGTCGCCGCCGGCCAACGGTCGCCGCCGGCCGGGGCACGCGGCCCGGCCCGGCCCGGCGCTGGATGGGCGGCGGAAAGTTTGGGTCTCGGCGTGCGGAGCAAGTAGCTGCTTCTTGCTGGGGCCTGGCTGTCCCATCCCCGTCCCGGTCGGAGCAGCTGTTTCCCCGGGGTGGCGGGAAAGCGACGGCTCCGGCCGGCATCCAGATGGAGGGTTAAAGGGAGAAAGCACGGTTGAACCTGGGCTGCTTTAGCGGAGGTGTCCTTTTAACCGTGACCACAGCGTTTTCCGTGTATGGCTACTCTGAGGGTGAGTCGTAATGCAGTAATTACTGGGGTTTCCTTAGGCTGGGTTTTTTTCTTTTCCTGCTCTTGCCCACTTGTTTGGAGGGAAATTTGTTCGCTTTTCCCTCTCCCGAGCTAATTGCTGCTTTTGAACTTCGTATACCTGCGCGCCGATGCCAGCGTCTGTGGAGTACGCATCTTTAGTTGCTGCAGACATAACATTATTTTGCTAATAGAACTGCAAAAATACAGACTATAGTCGAGCTTTAATTGTAAAAAAAGCTAATTCCTGACTCTGCAAGGTGAATGCTTGCTCCTCCAGAGGGGCACACGCAGACTGCAGGTGTTGGTATAATGAAGAGCTCAATCTCCCCGACCGTTTCCTGTCACAGGACTGCTTGCAGTAGCTTATTACTTGACATACATTCTGCTAACTTGGGTTTAGTATCATCCGGCATTAATATTAATTATTAATCTCACCTCAAATATACTGGGAAAATCCCATACCTAGCTACTCTATCTTTGCAAAAGTAATTTCTGTGACTGTATTTGGGTTGCATTCATTTAACGTAAGTGTCATTCAGTGACCTTTTCTCATTTGAGTAGTCTTTACTTGGCCAGTGAATCCTTTGGCATCGACCTGAGAAAGTCCAGCAGAGTCAGGCTCAGGCTCTTTTAATCACTTAACTCTCATGGAGGTTTTGAGGAGCGTGTGGCATCTCCGTGTAAGATTTATGCAACTGTTACCGTGTTCAGGGTTTCCTTTGCTGTTTGTTTTCAGACTAGGAAAGCAAAAGGATCTTGCTCTGGTTAACTTCTAGGTTTTTTAATGGGACTCATCTAGTGTATTGTGAGGAAAATTGGGTCTGTTCCAGCAAACCGCTTTCTTCATGGAATAGTCTCATTACATGTTTGAATGGAAATACTAGCTTCAGTAAGATCAGGCAGGTTTGTCACCCTTGAAAAAGTACAGTTGCCAAGGCAGCTCACTGTCTATGCGATAATTCTATCCAAAAGGAACTCGTTTTTAATATGGCAGCTTCTCATAAAATGTGGTACGAAGAGAAAACATATTAACTCTCTTTAAAGTCAGACAATTTCCTATGCATAAAAAAGTTGATCTCAGTTTTCCACCACTCATAACTTCTATAAAGTCAGAAGGAGATTTTCTTCAGTTAAGTTCAGGAGCAGACTGCCCAGCTGAGGTTTCTGTCTGAATGCAAAATGGGTTTAACAATAATAATTAATAGCATTAATTATACTTGCAACATGTGCTTTTCATGTAGTAGGAATCGAATGCCTGAAACCTGGGTGAATATTCTGAGGGAGAATGGATTATATGATCACAGATGTTCCTTATATTCTCAATTAGTCTACATTAAAACTGTATATAGTTACTTCTAATGGCAAAATCAGACTTGTCAGCTAAACCAGTACTGTTTGAAGCAAAAAACAATTGGGCAGTAACATCTACAAGAAACATATGTA
This sequence comes from Struthio camelus, assembly GCF_040807025.1. NCBI lineage: Eukaryota > Metazoa > Chordata > Aves > Struthioniformes > Struthionidae > Struthio > Struthio camelus. The sequence goes on from NC_090981.1 coordinate 23,968,021, forward strand.
GTTAACACCTCTAGCTACTTCAAGATGAAAGTAGAGATTAGCACTAGACCCCTCTTAATGTTTGTAAATTGAGGAGTGCGGTTACTGCAGTTTGAGGCTGAAGACGGAGGTAGGTAAGGCTAAGGATAAATAAGGAGTTGCCTTCATTAAAGCGGGAGCGGGGAAGAGGGATGGGGGGAAATGAGAAAGATCAAATTAATGACCTGTGATAAATCCAGAATAGAACTGTTTGCATTAAAAAGGAGTGCATTGTGAACTTGTTTGTGCGTGTTTTGTGAAGGGAAGGGGAAATTTGTCATCTTGTTTTGAAGAGCCATACATAAATACACATGAAAGGAGTTCACATGGTTTACAGCAGGGAAGACATAAAATGTTTTAGGATTAAATTGACCTGAGCTAATGTATGCCTCGCATCTAACTTGTTTGCAGGAAGACATTGTTACACTATGCAAACAAATGTTTTTGTGTATAGTACCTGATTCCCATACGCTATAGCAGAGTGCTGAAAACAAACAACAGAGTAAATCCTGGAAAATAGCATTCTACTATATTAGACTCAGCATATGCAAGAAGGAAGTTGAACCATAGAAAACCAGAAGTTTTCACTGTCTGCATTTGATACAGATCTGCAATGTTTTACCTACTACTATTCCTTCATTAAGGAGCTTCCTTAAATTTAAGTCTTAGCAGAGTAAACATGCCCCCCCCCGAGTAGTTTTTATGAGTGTGAAGGGAGTTGCTCAAGTCTTTTTCAAATAGGGAAGGTTTTTCGTGTTTATTCCCTAGTCTAAAAATACTGTTCTCTGGTGGGACTTAGTCCTTACAGAGGACCTGAAACTATGGTGCAAGTGCTTTTGCTATGGATCAGACCTTTAATGTTAATTCAGACCTAGGTCTGTGTGTTCTGGAGTAAGTGATGTCTGACTTGGGCCTACAACAAATTGTGGCAAACTTCCTGTCTCTCTTTTGCCTGACAGGGCAACAGAAAAACGGGAGGAAGAAGCAATGCTTTATACTGGTGATCCTTTGAGTTAATCATCGTTAATTCTGTTTATCAGCGCTACCCTGAGGTGGGTGAGGCATGTATGGAGATAATCTTGGCAGTAAAATACAGCTGGTATTAGTATAGAGTGCAGTTGCTGACCAATAACATACAGCAAAAATCAAGAGTGATTAGAGACCAAATCAAGCAGCTGGGGGAAACTGGGGGCCTGAGCCTGAAAGCTATCTATAGGAATATTTTTATTATGAGTTTCACTGAACAGCTTATATGTGTATAGGGTCTGGGCAAGCAACAGTTAACTTCCTAGTTAAGCTGCAACCTTGGCAAATCAGGGTCTGCATGTCTTTTTTTTTTTTTTTTTTTCCTCCTTATATGCTTTCTTCTGATATAACTGAACCCTTATTCATGACAGTGAAAGTAACCAAAAGTTAACATTTATACAGTGTTACAGGATCTTTAACGTCCACGGTGAGCAAGACCTTGGTTTTAGGTCTTGCCTGCAACATGGCAAGTATGGTAGTGCAGCACCAAGGCATTGCTCAAGTATTTAAAGGGAAGAGTGCCACCTACTGTATCATAATTATACATATTGCCTGTCTTCTGGAGTTCCCAAGCTGCTCGCTTGCCTATCCCATTTTAGCAATTGGAAGATATGAAAGGATTTAAAATTCAAAGTGAGAACTGAGCAGGAACTGAGAAAAAGAAACTTTAGAAGAAAAGAGGTGTTGCACCCACCACATCAGAATACTCAGAAAATCTTGGAGTTGGTTCATTTAAAAGATATGCATAGAGGCGTTTGCTATTTTTGTCACTCCAGACTCATAAAAGCTGCTAATGGTTAATAATGGGGCCACAGGAAATAGGAAAGGGAATGAGCTATCTGTGCCTTTCCCCATGAAATAATCATGTTCTCAGCTTTTGTGCACCAGATGAGCGTAAATGAGGCTGCCAGACTTATGACCTCCAAAATCTAAAGTTTAGCTCCAGCTATAGTTTTTTAAAAATGGAAGATACCGCTTTTGGAACAGGAAGACAAAAATGAGAAAAACCCTACATACATTATTCCATAATTCGCTGCAAAACCTCTTGATAGTTAAGCCTTCCACAGTACGGAATTGCAGTTATTTATCAGCCAAAAGGAGGGGAATACTATACTATGTGTGAATACAGAGACATTTTTGTATGAAAGGAATGTTTCCCCAATCCCCAAAGTGTTTCTGTAGTGGCTGAAATAGAGATGTAAAATGAAGTAGATAAACCAGCTATTAACAGAACTGCCAGTTGCTGTATCTCTAGAGTGAAGACATATGGTAATTCACTGCATTCAGTGATGACCTTTCCTTTAAAAGTATTGTTAATAATAGCCATTTCTATATAGAGTATTTATGCCAGATACTTGAAATTTACATGTCATGGACTATCCCATGCCTTTTCCTTTCTTTCTTTCTTTCTTTCTTTTTTTTTTTTTTAAGCTACTGACAAAAGTGCTAGTGAGGAACTCAACAAACACACAATTTTACAACCTTCATGCTGTGCTGAAGTTAAAGAGAGTTTCCAGGGACGGATGCACAATATTGCAGCGTATCATGCAACACAGCAGCTTGTGCACTGTCCTCAGTATAGGAAGCGCTTGGATCCTTCTCCCTCACCCTCCCCAGGTAAAACCATGCTTCAGCATGCTTTCACAGTAGGCTCATTATGCCCTAACTGCTAGGGGATTTAAAGAAAAAGAAAAAGTTCCTATATCTTTATGGTCTCTAGAGCCAGTCGCCTTCAGTGAAAACTTCATGTTTATGAAAGTGGAAAATATTCAAAGAATACAGAATATTTGTATTAAGTCATTTCGTCTTAGTCTGAGACTATCTAGTGGATGAAGAGCATAATATCAGTATTTTTACTGGAAATAATAATAAAAATTTGATTATGCCCTTTTTAAAAAAATATTCCTAACCTCTCATCAATTTTGCAGTGGCTCTGACAGACTCACAGAGCCTTCTAGTAGTGAAAATGAGAGCGTCCAGTTCAGCAAATGAGGACGTACTCTCTGATATGAATCCCCAACACATTTGGAAAACTTGTGTCCAAATATATTCTGACTGTAGCAAACATTAGTTTGACTTCGTTATCTCTGGCTCCTCAGATTCACTCAGGTGTTCTATATATTGAGTGTTCTTACGTATGGCTTTGATCCAGTCAGATGGGAAATTTACTGTATTGGTTTCTTCATCATTGTTAGTGAATGTTTATCTGTTACTTGCGTTGGAGGCAGCTGTTCATTGTAATGTTAATAGGAATCTGAACAGTTACAGTTCTGTAGAATATTTCTTTCGGGAGAAAAAAATTGCTATTTTGTTGATGCTTTTCAAAATCTACTTTTTATTGGTAGATTGAGATGGATTCTATGCTAATTCCTCTTGCATTCTTGAATTATGGCCTAGCTAGGCACTGTCGCTGGGATCTTCATCTATTAATCATGGAAGCTGCTTTCTTATTCGGTTGCCATAGTTTCAGTGCCTCAGATAGTGTTGGGGTGCCTTGGGAAAGGCTCGAGATATACTTGGACTTGCAAGCCTTGCAGTTATTTTGGCAGTAGTAGTGCTCTGAAAGAGCAGAAAACAGCATCCAACATTATTCAGAGTAGGATTAAAAGAGGCAACTTCTGGATATGTCTCGCTGGACCTTGTTATGTGAACATCCAGCTGATACTTACTCCCAAGATTTGCTTCTTGTTTTGTCTTGCTGGTAAAAACGTACAGTTCAGAAACTAACGGCTACCTTTATCTGTTGCAAGAAAGGCTTTTCATTAGTACTGCTGATAAATGGTTGGGTAAATTAGTGCATTTAGGGTTTCCTAAGCAATCCAGGTAATTTGTTTTATGTTCTCTTTTAACCTAGCTACATGCACCATGACATCATCTTTGAGACTGAGTTAATGTTTAATGTTTCAATTGTTACCTTAAATTTAGCCTTTCTCTTTGGTGTCCAATGACAGTAAGTACCCTTTTGTTAGCTGCAGAGCTGTTTGAATTACAAAAAAGAAAAGGGGAAGTAAACTTTTGTCAGACAGAGCTGGTACTCCTACAGCACCGTGTTGGCATTGGTAGTATTTTTTTTTAATAGTGCTTCAATATTTGTTCACAAATTTAGCATTAAAACATGCATACTTTTAGAAATGCAGAGCTGTAAACGTTCAGGAGTACCCTTTCTGACAAATGAGAGAAATGGCAAAGTAGTAAATGGGTCTAATAAGGAAGTAGCTGGAAGAATGTGACTTTTCCTTGTAGTGTTGAATGTTAATTGTTAGTTACGCACAATGTAAAATAATGCACAAACATCTTTCACTAAGCAAATCGCGGTCCTTTTTCTTTCCCCATTGAGAAAAAAATTTTCATCACTTCCATGTCAGCTGGAGTAAGCAGATACTTAAATCCCATTTCTTTTGGCACTTTATTTTCCAGTGTCTCAAGAATTAAGTGAGTCCCTCCAGTTTTAATCAAGCAATTTGGTTCTTGCATGGATAAGCCTGATGGGTATTTTCTGATCACAAAAAAAGCCTTTAAAAGTCACATCAAGCAGAGAATCATGTTAAAAGCTGTGCAGTTTAGATTAAATAATATAATTGGAACTCATCTGGAAAATTAGCCTTTTTTTTTACTTTCAAATAGTTAGCTGTCATTCAAAGATGAGCTTGAAAGCTTCAGTTTGGGTTTTTACTACCCATTCTTGTCATTCTTCCAACGAGCATTGGAACAGGTTGCCCAGAGAGGTAGTGGAGTCTCCTTCGCTGGAGATATTCAAAACCCGTCTGGATGTGATCCTGGGCAATATGCTCTAGGTGACCCTGCTTGAGCAGGGAGGTTGGACTAGATGATCTCCAGAGGTCCCTTCCAACCTAAACGATTCTGTGATTCTGTGAGATCAGTAAGCAGATTAGGAATGTGTGCCTCTTATTTGTATTTGACATTCAGGAGTCCTACCAAAGGAACAATTTCAAAGCCCAAGAATTTCGTATGAATTTTAAAGATAACAAAGTTTTACCTGCTGGTAGATACACAGAACATCCATATTTGTAATTTTGCATTCTCACATAGTATAAAGTTTCTGTTTTATGGTCTGACTTTTGTATATTCTGTTGTTTGTGGATATTGTATATGAAGTTAAGCCGAAATATTTTCCTGCAAAGCCCACAATGTGTGTGTACCTAGCAGTATACCCCTGTGCTAGTTTGACAGTCTGATAGGGCAAATAATATGCCCTGGTCAATGTGCAGTTCCCTTTGGAAGGGAACTGGTAATTGCAAAAGCAAATTGTTACTAAGGAAAAATATGTTAGGTCAAAAGCTGTAGCGGTACAAATTCAGTTATATTTTTTTTCTCAGAATTCGTAGTATTCTATTTAGTTTCAGGTTTAAACATAGAATTGCTCTGTTTAGAGATAAATTTAAGCAGTCCTCTAAAGTACCTTTGTACTTTCAGTTAACGTTAATGTTTTTTATTACTTCTTATTTATTTTTTTAAGTCCAAGACATTGAGGTGTGTAGTGGTAAGTGATTGTATAGTCAGTATGGAGGCCCAATCTTGTTCCTTTTGGAGAGGGAAGTAGAGTTTCTGTCGACACCTCAGCAGCAAACCCTTATTCCATTTAGCATTCAATATAGTTTATTCATGGTTGGTCATGAGAGTTCATCTACGTCCCCAGGCAGCTGAATTTTAGCAACAAATCTACTGATCTCATCAAGAAAAGACAACAAGTATTTCTGGGAGAGTAACTATTACATTTTTATCTTTTTGTTTTGCAAAGCTTGCACACGTTGAACAGCATCTTACCACCTGAATATTCCTAGAAAGCTGAAAATTGGTCTGGACTTCATACTTACGAAGGGGCATGAGAGGGAAGAAGGGCCTCCTCCATTCAGCCACAGAGTGCCCCTGTAGATGCATCTTGTCACTTGGGTGCGTGCAGCATTAATGCCTGAGCTCTCCACGTTTGTTTCAGTTACTTTGGGGTCAGTGGATGAGGATGGGTGATGGAAGGGAAGCTGAAGTCCTTGCCTTAGCTCTGCTTCCCCAGTGCTATGGCCAGTGCACCTGGGTCTGTGTGGGAAGTACTGCACTTGTAATTGGCACAGGCCAAAGCAGGAAACTACTACATCCTATCCTTAAATGCCAGAGCGAGAAAAAAGGTGGGATGCCTTTGTGCCTTGTAGAGGTGCGGCTTTTCACTTGCCTTACGCACAGAGTGTAGCCATGGGTCTGTCACTTGATTCGTGTTCCGAGGCAAAGCAGAGGCCGAGTCCGACAGGGTTATCCTTCTTGAGTAGTACTGCACTCCATGAGCCATGGCTAAATTTGGCCTGGTATTTGATTCAAAATGCCTTTTTTAATACATAGAGAGGATCACAACCTGTTTAACTGCAATCTTGAAGCTCAGGTCGTTATTTATACTGCTGGCTTTTCATCCTAATTCTAATCTTTGCTAGTGAAGACAGGGCATATAGCATTAAAATCAACTTCTGAATTTAGTTTTCTGTATGAACAAAAATTCGGTTCCGTGTCTAGAAAGTTAAAATAGCGTTCAACCCATCCACTTCTGAATAATTTATATCTATTAATTATGAATGTTCAGCTTTTGCAATTATTACTTACTGATCTTAACGATCTTAATGAAAAGTTACTTAAATTAACTTGATTTTATTAATATTTACTGTCATCTGCTATAGGAAGGTGATTATATAACATCATTTTGCAGAACTGTGTCCACCTAGGAAGATTTTTTTTTTAAATAAAAGTACATTGTGCAGAAGATTTTTCTTCTTGGAAAAGAATTAGAGAGCTGAGTCATTTCAGATTTTGCGAAGAAGTGAGATGACAAACTTTTTCTAGTTATTCTTTGGGATCCAAATGCTTTTCTTTCCTGATAAAATGATTCTTGAATTTGAATAGGAATTTTGTTTTTCTTTACAAAGAAATTAAAAATCAAATACTTAAAGAGCTGTTGTGGGAAAAGGAAAGATCTTACATGAGCTACTACACTTTTTCATTATTATCTGCAAGGTGTTTCCTTTTATTTCTGTTGCAGGGAAGTTCAGCATGTTCAGATACACTGATTAATTCCATCATGAGCGGCATATGTTGTAGGGTGGTGTCTTCTTTTTTTGCTTTATCCTGTTCTGAGCATAAGACCTAGAGATACTGCCAGAACACTTCCTTTCCCAAGATGTAAAAGAAAAAAAAATAAAAGGGTCCTGTTCTTGCTCAATAGCATGTGTAGTCCGAAGGCACATTTAGCCAACCTGGAGCTAATAGCCTGAAGGTGTGAGATGAAGGCTGCTGACTGACTAGCTGACTGTGAGAATAATGCTGATTTGATTTTTCAGAATGTTTTTCTTAGTGTACTGCGTATATGCATAAAAGTATCAGAAAAAAAGTTTTAAAATAAAAAGCAAAGTGTCTGTAATGCAGTGAGTTCTTTGACACAAATTCTGATTCCGTTTCAGCACACCATTTACTTTTTTGTCTGCTTTTTTTTTTTTTTTTTTTTGGTTGTGTTCATCTATGTTAATATGGTAAGCTATCTTGTGCAGCTGAAATCCTGGAGGTGACATCATTTGCAAAAAACACAAATAGCACCCAACTCAAGTGTTGTTTATGTGAAAAAGGCAGTTGGCTGGACCCTTTCTGGTAACATGGTGTTGCAACTAAATGCTGCTGATGTGCTGAGGAGGGATGGAAAATGAAGGCCGTATAATGACTGCTAATGTCAGGAAGGGATTTGTAAGAAAGCTTGCATTGATTTACCTTGAATAGCAAATCAGTTCCTTAGACTTTTTTTTTTTCCTCCATAAGTGGTCAGTAATCATTTTTAGTGTAAAACAATTCAAAGAATTCATTGTTGTCCCTGTCAAAAAACCTAAAGAGCTTTTGAAAAGCTGAAAGACTTACCTGGGTACTCACACCACTGTGTTTTGCAGGACTAATTTTGACCTCCTCCTTCGTGCCAGACTCCCAAGATCTAAATATTGGGGTTCCCTGCTATAAAACTCTTTTCAAACAAATTGCCTTTACTTTACACGAGTATTGTCATCAGAGCCAATTACATTACTCACGTAAGTGCAGAGCTGCTGGGCTGATGCAAAAAAATATAGGTTAGAAAGATCTAACATTTGATCTCTTAATATCAAACAGACTAAATGAGGGCATAGTTTTGCTTCAGAATACGCATCCATATTTATTTCACCAGGCATGGGCCTTTTTAGACAAATCCCAATGTAACTCATTCGTACCAGTGACGAATGGTATGAATTCTCTTACTAATTTCAGCAGGAGTTGTTGATTCCTAAAATTTAAAATATTTGGAGGAAATCGGCTCATGAGCAAATTAATTAATATCAAAACCATCAAAAAGATGTTGTTCTGCAGAATACAAGAGTATGCTGATGAACTGATATTTTAGTGTGATGAGTTTAAGACTGGACTTTTTCCAAAAGTGAAACATCAGGAAACATATTGTAGTAGCAAGACTGGAATGCCGCCCCACAATTTTGTTTTCCTCACTAGACAAACGTCTTGTAATAACTTGTTGTAACAATTATTCAGATTTTTAAAAAGGATTCTATAGGAATGAACTAAATATATTTACATAAATACATTTAGTGTGTGGGTGGGGGGGATCTTAAAGGTTCTACAACCAGAATTTACGTAGAGTTCATTGCATTTTTCATTAGTTGTATTGCAGAACCTGAAAGAGGGCAAGTAACTTTTCTTACCCTTCTGTGGTGGTATTAGAAATTGCTACAGGTTTCAAGAGAAAACAAACTGTCACCCTATGTGATACAGTTCTTAAATCCAGTGGTAAAGCTACAACTCATAGTGTCAATAAACAGAAGAAGAACTTGGTCACATATTTTTATGCTGAAATTGGGAAAGTGAGTCTTTTACTATTTATACGGTTGTCTCTACTGGGCTATTTACATTGTGAAAGCTAGTAGGAAAATACACTTTACTTTTTCCTTTACATGTAGCCTGCCCTCTTGTGTTTATAAATCTCAGTGCAGACACTTCAGGCAGCCAGAGGATTACTAGGGTAGTGAAAACTGAACAAAACCAGGAAATGATAGACACAAGCCATACTCTTCAGAGGTCCTGAAGGGTGTTGTCTTGCTGTTTACAGTACAAGAAGCAATATAGTTTACAGTTTTCTTCTATAAAAACGTTTGAAAGTGGATTAGCCAAACAGATGTGTAGAAAAACTCTAGGAGCCAATTCACAGCAGTGGATAAAGGCCGTAAAGCATATGATTAAAGTGAGACATGCTACCTACATGGTTTTCAGTCCTGCTTTTACCGAAAATAAATTCATGTTTAGTTTCAGTGGTTGCATGATTTTGCTCAGCCCTACAGGATAGATAAGAAAATCGAACTATGCAAGTGCAGCCAGCTGAACGCAAAATAATACGATTTCCACTGAGCAGAAACCATGTCTGTGCATATTAGCAAAACAGTTTGTAAGGTTAACATTCTTTCAGTCTGTCTTGAGCTCTGGTTCTTTTTTATGATTATTAAAGAACTGAGTAGTAAAAGGGAGTCTAAAAGCATAGATTGAGACAAATTGGTCAGGTTTTTTTGAGGGGAAAAAAAGGAAAGATAGAGCTTCTAGGTCCTTTAAACAATTTTTTTTCTGTTCAGATGAGTTTCAGAATTGCTCTAAGTTTCTGGCAGTAGTCCTAACACTCCCCCTTATTCAGATGAAGTAACTTTTCCCCAGCTCAAAAGTGTGTTTATCTACTCTCTTATGTTCAAAGTCCTTCCAGAGTTTTGAAAAATATATAAAGTTTTTGTAAGATGCCGAAGAATAGACTGCAGCAGCTGTATATTGTGCAAGTGTGTAGCAGAATAAAGAAATGGTAATTGCTGTAATTCTTAATTTTAACTGTAATTTAGAATTCAGCTAGAGATGGGTTTGACCCACATATCCAGGGCCATTTTAATTTTCATTTTTCCAATCCAGGCTTTAACTATATGGGAAACAGTGAGCATTTGCATTTGGGTTCTGCCTCAAGTCAGTTCCCTGTGAACTCGGTTATTTTAAAACATTTCGTTTGTCTTGCTGAGATGCAGCATCTTTCTGCCTACTTGCAGTTCATTTTCTAAAATATAGTCATATTTTGGATCTGAAACAGGCAAATGGAGGTGAAGGTAAGTGGTTGTTTTAGCCATCCTGTAGTGACTTTAAGCATTTAGGACTCAAGCCCAAACATGGTCAAGTCCTAACAAAAAGGACTTGGAGGGGTTAGCACTTTTTTTTTTTTTTTTTTTTAAACTTCAAAGCAAGATCCCCACAGAGAGAGGTGTATGTTTTTGGTGTAATTCTGCTCCAACTCCTGCTGATCTCTTGAGATCTGCACAGGCTCTAAGAAATCTGCAGAAAGGCACAACTCATGGTGTCTATGGTCATGTGCTGATTCTTCGCCTCTTCATTTGCCCTTTGGCTTTAGCACTGTGCATCCATTGAATCCATGTTGCCAGAGTACAGTCTTCTGGGCACTGCTGCAGACTGCCCCACAGAAGTGGATTCCCAGCTGGAGAAGACATTTTAGAAAAAGCGATGTCCCTGTATTTGTATCCTGTGATTGCTCTAGAGGCAGATGGTTTAGGGGCTTTTTCTTGCTTATGACCCCAGTTCACACCTTTGCATTCCACTCAATCCACACCTCAGTCACAGATCTGTAAGCCTGCAGGTGGTTTTAAACAAGAACGTGGGGAGAAGGATGCTGGCAAGCAACTGGCCTTTTGTGTAGAAAGAAGGGGATACATTGTTCACAAAGGAGTCTCTCAGTTCTTTAGTCTCATTGCTCAGGTCTCACTTTTTTTTTTTTTTTTTAATGAAACGTATCGTGTATGTTTAAAATGTGCCATGGCTAAAACGTTGAGAGACTCGGAACAAAAAAACTCAAATGCATACATAAATAAAGCAAATGTGCCAAAGGAATTTTGAAAACCTCTGAGCTTTCTCTTTCTGGGTACACCATGAAGGTGATACATTAGGGCAGGGAAATCTGTCTGTGAATACGGTTGTTGCCTGATTGCTTCACTCACACCTGTTGCTTGCTGGTGAACCAGACTTTTCAGTCCAGGCATTTGCTTATGTATTATTTTATTTATTTACTTTGTGCTAGCTATGGGTTTGGAGAAGTTAAGACTGAAACAGCCTCCTTTTTTTTTTTTTTTTTTTTTCCCTCAGTACAAATCACAGATGCTCTAGGTATCTGTCCCAAACCCTTTTGAATACCCACTGAAAGGCCTAGAAAATAGGGAAAGGAAAGGTCATTGGATTTTTAGCGTGAGCAACACAAGGTGAGAAGAGGTGGAGAACGTGTTCCAGCATCAGGCTTACTTGCTGAGCGCTGCCAGAGCGGTCCCAGTGCTGCAGCCATGGCGTTAGCTCCAGCCTCGCTGTTCGGGTCTCACAGGCTTCAGTGATCAGAAAGGGTGGTTTCTGTGACTGTGCGCTGCAGTTAGGAAGAAACAGAGGAGCCACTGAGTGAAAAGGAGACTTGTGTTACCTAGGCAGTTTATCTTTTAAGAAATAGGTGGGATACTCCATAAAATACTATGTTTTACTGTTGTGATGAAACCTGTGATTTCTTAGGAGCATGTGCAGTATTTCCATTGACGTCAACAGATGTGAAACAAGGACGCTGCCTTTGGCTATGGCTTTAACTTATAAAAAAACTAGGACATCTTAAAGGCAGTTCTGCCATTCTCTGCTTTAAACTCCGTTGCACCTTCATGTTAAAACATTGTTCTGGAACCTGCAAGACTAAATGGAAAATTAAGGTCAAAATGGTTCCATTAACGGCAAAAAAGGAAAACCTTTTTTCAATGTAAATGAAACCCTTTTCTTAAACTGATTACTTCATACCTGATGCATATTTTCAGCGTTAACTACCAGCGAGCTAAAAGATGGGAAATTGTTGTCCTGCTGAAGGATACTTTGGAGGCAAATAAGTAATACAGAATTTATCCACCTCAATATTTGAAATGTCTCTGAAGTGTTTATGATATTTAGAAAAGTTTGTATGTCAAGTTAATGCCTGCTCTGCAAGCTTGCAAGAGAGATTCGAAGAACGCTATAAATAATTTCCAGAAATTTGTTTTTTTTCCATAGCAAAACAGCTAAGACTGGCCAGCACAAGATATCACTTTATCTTGACCACATTTTTGAATGAAGCGTCACACAAAGTATTTCAGGGAAAAGAAAGGTATTTTTTTGATAGGTGCTCCCCATTCAATTAAGCTGCAATTAAATTTGTGGAGGCACATCAGTGCTTTTAGGATGTGTAATCTCTCAAAAGCTTTACCTTTGAAAAGATAAAATCTTGACTAGGTCAACAAGAGGCCCTTAAACCTTGAAAATGTGAGCAGATGCGGCTGTGCTAGCATCCTGCTCATTATTCATCTCAAGTGCACCCACAAGTGGAGGGACAAATGCAGGACTGTAGAGAAAGATATAAGGAAAAGAGCTTATAGAGGGTAAAGGGAGTAGCTGTAAGCTCAAGGCTGAGGGGTGGAAGGAGTCTAGAAACAGACACTTTAAGCGGGTAGGTATAGGTCTGTATCTGTACAGATACAGACAGAGGAAGGGCAGCGGGGCAGGAGGAGAGGGCAAGAGGAATGAGCTTTTATTTCATTGCTTTCTGTACCTTACAAACTCACAGTGTGCTGTAGGGTGATTCCTTTCTGATGAGCTGTCCTTGTCAAAAGTGTTTAGGAAGCTTGAAGTGGAAAAAATAGTTGGCACATGGAAAAAATGAAAGTAGCTCTGTCTCTGTCTAATTTCTTTACCCTTCATGTAAAATTCTGTAGGTGGGGGGAAAAAAACCCAAATGGGAATCTCTTCTGTCCACATACCCTATTTTTTGCCCCTGGGAAATCTCATGAGGTTCCTTTAACTTTTCTAACAAGCTGTTGGTAGAAAAAGAAAAGTTTTTTTTTTCTTCCCTCATTACCAAGCATCTCCAGTGATTGGTTTAGAAAGGTATTTCTCTGTGGGGAAAAGAGATTGATACGTAATACCGCAGAAAGAAGAGGCATTGTTCTCCAGCAAGCGTTTTGTGTGTGCTGTGAAGCTTGTCAGAGTCAGTGGTTCACAGCAAGACATCTAGTTTCAAAAGCTGGTAACTTTTAACATTTGAATTTAGTATCTCATCCTGAACCATGGAAGAAGTACAGTAAGCAATTGTGTTGTCATTTTAAATTTTGAGTAAATAGGTGGAAAGAGGGTTTTCAATATACGCCTTTCAAGGGAAATTGCTAATGGGATATAGAATCTTTTTACTTCTAGGCCAGTGCTGAGTTTACATTGTTGTGACTGTGAGTGAAAGGCCTTACCGTTTGACAGCTGGCTGGTCAACTGTATGAAATAAGTTATGGCTCTTGTCCAGTTTCCACTGCACTAATAAAACTTCATTTTAAAAAGAAATCACTGCACCTGGCACTGTTTAGGAAAATTGTCAGTAGTCTCAGCAAGGATGCAAAGGCTTATCTAGATACAGAAGTTAAAATTGCTAGAAGTGACATTTTGATATTCATTCCTTTTAAGTAGTGGCAGCCTCTGTTTTCAAAGTGAAGGGTTTTTTTGGAGGGGAAGAAGCAGGGAGAGGCTAGTGGATCTAGAGACAGTAGGTACCAGTCTAGCATTTCTGGTGCACCCAAAATTGTTGCTGAAATAAGCAGGATTTGTCTTTGTAAAGACAATGAATATAGAGTTTGTCTTGTAGTAGGGGAGAAATAATATCAGAATGAGAATCATCATTTTAAGGTGTGATATGCTCACACTGTCATGCTGTTGCTGTAAATGGTGAGGTGCCAATACACGTGTAAAGTTCAAAATGCTGTTCTCCAAGCTCAAGGCCGAGATGTCGGCAGAGAAAAGAACTGTGGAGCTAGCCGCTCAAAAGCAAACCAAGAGTGCGGCATGCCGGCTGTGTAATTCCAGGAGGCTGCTCTATCTGTTTTGTGGTGAACATGAGCAATCTGGTATTTGTCATAGGTCTTAAAACTAAAAATGAATGTAAATAAAGAATATCACGGCAGCTAACAAAAGTTTTATAGCAGTTTCCAGGAATGAAATTAAACCTAAACTGCAAGGGAAATATTCTCTGCCATATTCAAAGTTTGTGTACTGAACTTTTCAAATAAATGTTTTGTAAAAGTGATTTAATTCTGCTATGATTATGAACTTTCGCAAACATACTGTTTTACATTAGCCTTTTAAATAAATTTGATTTGTAACAGCTGTGACTCCCCTGCCCCCCCTTTTTTTTTTTTTTTTTTACTAGAAGAGAGTCGAAAAAACTCCTCAAATTATTTAAAATAAAGATTTTATTTTATTTTTAAGCTAAAATGCGCTTGACAATGTCCCATTAATAATTAGATGGACTTGCTCCTGCTTGGAGAGGTTGCAATGAATTATCTTTAGTTCAAACAGACAAACTGTCTTTTCAGTTTCTGGAGCACTTTGTGAATGTTTTTAGTATTGGTTGCCTCTGTGTGTTGAACAAGTACAAAAATCTGGCTTTATTATAAATGATGCTGCCTGGTGCCAAACTCTTTGAACCCAAAAGCAGGCTGTCATAGCTACATTATAAATTTACACACCCCCCCCACCACAAGCACATGCAAACACTCACCCCCTCCCACACACACATCTATCATATATATTTTCTAATGATAGTGTTTGTTTATGACCCGTGGCTGAATTGGTTCATTCATGGTGCAGGGCTCCATGGAACATGACAGCGTTTGAATGCCAAGGACCGTGATTGCTTTTCCCGCCCCTTCCTCCTCCATGTAGAAAACAGCCCTGGTGAAAGGAGCTGAGACATGTTCCATCAGTAGTGCTCTGCGCTGTTGAATCTATTGTTTGGTTCTTCCCCTAAGATGCCAAATCTCATGTTATAGCACAGCGTGTTACAGAATTTTCACTTCATTAGGACAACAGGTTTCTCTGTCTCCAATTTTCCCATATATTGCTATTGCTGCTAGCCCTGTGCAGCTTTCTGCATGTGTGACTACAACCTCCTTTTCTGCAATTCTTGATGTGAGCAAGGGCTACAGGCATACTATCCTATATAGTTGTGCACTAATGAGCTTGTCTACTAATTAGACAAAAAGACAAAGTAGGCAATGTCTTTGATATTTATTCTCAGTATGGCCTTTTTGACTTGTTTAGAGTTTCAGGGTGGTCTTGAGGGAAGAGATTTAGTAAGCAATTGCTGAGTGTGTATTATGCTTTATCAACACTGAAATAAAGTTTGTAAAATACTGTTTTGTTCCTTCTACGCCAGATAACACAACATAATTAAGTCAAACAGAAGCCAGACTGAACTTACTGTTTAGAAGGAGAGGGAATCGTATGGGAAAGTCCTTTTTTGGAATTTATTAACATTTTTGTATGTACCACATATGTTCTGTGACATCCATGATGAATGACAGAGTCACAGGTTAAATAGCATTTATTATGCACTTTTGACCACCTCCCTTGCACTTCGCCTGCTCATGCCTCTCCCTCAAGATTCCTTGAGCATAGTTATAGCCTCCTTGAGCAGCTTCAGGCAGCTGCCATTTGCTTAAAAGAAAAAGCAGCCCAGCATAGGAAGGTTGCCTTTTTATCCACCAAATGAAGAATTTCCTCTCTGGAAGTACATTTTGCTCAGGTAAAGGACATTTCCTGCTGAGGTAGGAAACAGGCTTAAAGCTGAGATCTCCTCATTTGGTAAGGTTAGAGGCAGATGGCCAGACTCTCAGGTGATTTGTGTCTGCTCACTGATTGCTCCCTATTAAGTATCAGTGCTTTGCAGTATTCGGAGCAGGCTACTTTCATACCTACAAGGAGAAAACACACCACTTGCCTTCTAGTTATGTAACTGAGGTGTCAGAATGTAAAGATGTAAGATTTTAAAAAAAAAAGACACACACACACACACACACACGCATCTAGACTAGACCGTTCTGAAGTTTGTAATTTTGAATGGGGTATTGTTTTTCTTTCCTTCCCCTTAGGTAGCTAAAACACGGTATTCATGAAAGTATGTAAAAACAGTGTGAAATGATAAGCCAGTTTAAGTGTGTGCAGTCCTGCAAGCTTTCAGTAATGCTTCTCTTGTCCGTGGCTCTTCTCTGGGGAGAGATTATTTATTTATGACTGCTGCTAAAGACAGGATAGACCCAGGTAAGTGGACTTTTGGTCTGAATGGCCAGCATGGCCGTTCTTAGGTTCTGATGATACGGGCAGTTTCAGACATAGGCCTGCTGTTAGGCAAAACAGTTGTTGAAGGAGGTTTTGTATGCTGACTGAATGAAAAAAAAAAAAAAAGAGTGTTTCCGCTCCAGCTCTTTGGAGCCTCTCTCAGATCAGCAGTATAATAAAGGAAAAGATGAGATAACTCTATGCCACTTTGGTGACACGATATTTTTTCATAAACTTTTCAGACAGCAAAATGATATCACCATTAGTGACTTTGCTCAGTTACTTTGTAATGCTAGTTTCAAGCCCAAGAATTAAAGTACTAAAGGTCTACTGGTATCAAGTAATACTTGAGAGAATAGGTCTTTCTGTAACCTTTTGGCAGTGCTTGTAAATGTTGTTGAATTTGTGGCAGACGGTCAGGCTAGAAGTTCATTTCAGTTGCACTCATCAAATGGAAACAAATCCTGCTTATGTTTCTGTCTTTTGTATGAGGAAATTATAGGTTTAGAAGTTGGCATTAGGAAAAGATTGTATTAGAGAGTTTATGAAAGTCTGTAGACACTGAAATATGTATTCAGGAAAGATGTTAAAGGATAGATGTGCGTTATGCAGAACGATCTCTGATAATTTCTTGTTAGCTCGTTAATTTTCAGTATGTATCAGAACTGATCTAGGCTTTGTAAAGTGAAATGGAAATACGGCTGGATTTTTTTTCTTTGTAGGATTATGTAGAAGAGGAACGTGAGTTAATTTTCAGAGATTTATTTACATGCTGTACATGGGAGAGCTGGACTGGCAGTTGAAGTGCTGTGTATGGTTATTTTCCTTCTAATCTCCTCAGACACAGAATTAGATGACTTGGGGCTAGTTACTAAATATATTGTGTCTTATTTCCAGTTTTTCAAAATGGAAAAAAAGATCTTTTATATAGGGACATAAAGACATGTAATTTTTAATTGCTTGTTCTGTATATATAGTGGAAAGGCTACAGAGGTATCAGTTTTGGTTTTTTACTTAATAATAACGGTTAATGCTTGAGAGAATGTTTTAGTAGAGATGCATTTGATAATTCTCCCAGTATTACAAATAAAGAGATTTTTATGTTTTATTTTCTCCAGGGGTTTGCTCTTACAGTTTAGCATCACTTGCATTTATAGAGGCTTTAAGGGGATGTCACGACTTTCAGAGCTGCTGATTATTCAAGACCTCCTGGTGAAGTCAGTGACAATTGAAGGTACACAGTACCCTTTGAAAGGCAGGCTACAGAGCTGTGCGTTCTGCTTAGAACAGAATAGGCAACACAGGTATTTTCTTTAACCAGACCCTGCAGCTCTTGCTTATGCAAAATTCCCTTGGACCTTTGAAGGAATCGGGGATGAAGGCTATGGAATCAGGCCCTTCACTGGATCAACTGATAAGGAGAAATACTTTAAAAAAAAAAAAGTAATTAAGAGTCCATTATCCCCCCATTATCCATTATTCTACTGTTTCTTTCAGAAAGACTTTTAACAGATGAGTCCCCTGTTGGTCTAACCTAAGCTCTTGCCTGGATTTGTTAGCTGTGGGGGCTGTTCCTGAGGGCAGCTACCCTGTTCTGAGTTCAGAACTATCTCAGAGCATGGACAGAACAAGCTTGCTTCTGTCTGGCAAGAAATGGTACTCAAAAAGCTCATTTTTATCAGTGGAATGAATTCCTAAATCTGGGTCTGACAGGTGGCAGTAGAATATGTCACTGACTCATTCCTAACATCTCAACATGAAAACAAGAGAGTTCTTCCACTTTTCTGAGGTCTCTAGAATTACAAAGAGATATAATGTGTCAAACTACGCTCTTCAAGAACCGTAGGTCAGGCTTTCAAAATGACGAGATGGACAAGCTTAAAAGGCACGCTGAAGAAGCAAAGAAACCTCCTACTCCTGGAAATTCATTTAATAACTTGATTCCAGAAGCTGGAGCATCAAAGAAAATACGCAGTGTTACCAGCCTTGTGGTAAAAATTGCAAGAGTTAGCAACACTGGCAAATACGAAACCTTTGCTTTAAAGATAAATATGCATGTCATTAGCTGGCAAGTAATCTTCTGGTGATTCTTAAGTTATCTTCGAAAAAAAATTTTTTCAGCTATCACTTAACACAAGAGGTAACTAGATAAATAAAGAAACAAATACTTTATAAACTTTTGTGTTATTGTTCACCCATTGTCAGTTATCTCAAAGCAAACAAGGAGACATCCCTATGAGCAAAGAGAATGTGCAACTAATGATGTGTTTTCCGACTTCAGGAAAGCCTTGGTTTTAGTGATAGATTTCTTGCAAATTAGTTGTTGAATTTAGAACATAGTTTAAACAGGGTTATTCATAGACTAGGGGATTTGAAGGCATGGTTACTATAGAATCTGTCCTGCAGTTATTAAAACAGAAGAGCAATGGCATGGTAGAAAAATGTAAGCAGCAGGCATGTGGCACTTTATTTAAATGCAAATAAAAAAGAAAAGGCATTTAAGTTTTATTGTTTCTTAGACAGTGAGTACGTACTTCTGTGAAGAAACTAAGGATAATTTAAAAAATTTAGGAGTGCTTAGGGCAGCACAACAGGGAAATTGGGAAGAGCTTGACTCTCAGGAAGAGGTTTTCTAGAGCTTATGGAGAGCGTGAGGAGCAGTGACATTGCAGTTCAGTTCTCGAACTTTGTACAATAAATTTAGGCTGTCATCAGCAGTCAAATTTCCACTGGAAAAAAGTATCATCTGGAAGGAACTCTTTTGAAAACAAACAAACAAACAAAACCCAAGCAGCTTGTATCTGATTGCCAACCCTATTTTATCTGAAAGTAGGAACCAAAGCTATTGAGTCAGGTCTGACCCAGACAAAAATACAAGAAGGGGAGGTCACTCTGAGTAGGCTGAGGGTATTTCCACAGTCACCAGCACATCTAGCAATGACCCTATTAAAAAAAAATCTGCTAAAGAGCTGGGAATTGGTCCAGTAAATTTACTACAAGTACATTCACTGGCTGGATATCTGGGTTTGCAGCAGCTCTGTGGCTGTACCAGCTAGGTGCTCTTTTAGAGCGAAATGACAAGGAACAGCATTCTTAACCTCCCTGTGGGTAGGCACTGGAGTGCAGAAACAGAAACAGGAGGAGTGTCAGCATGGCTCAGTGCGCAGAGATTCTCAAATTAGCTCTCCTATTTCGTGCGGAAGTGTTACAGCTGTGTTAGCACAGGGCTCTGCCAGGGTTAATAAACCCTGCTTTTGGGGGTCTTCTAATAAACTCCCATATTTGAGGCAGACAAACTGTTGTTTTACCTTACCAATATGCATGAAGCTTGCACAAATTTCAGTGATGGGAATAGTCAGTTTGCTTACTGTTTCTATGAGATGTTCCAGGAAATAAACTCATTTGCTGGAGTATTTCTGGACAGGCAGTGAAAAGGAGTATAAAAACAGGGAACATTTTCTGGTATTTTCCCCAGTGGTGGTCACAAGTGAGTCAGCTAAGGATGATAAGGATGAATATTTTGCCCCCACTTCCAAAAAAAGGATATAGCCTCCAGATGAAGTAGGCATATTAAATCAATGCTAAGTTTCTTTGCAGAAAGACCAAATATTTGATAATTGTTTTTTATTTAAAAATCTTATTTTTCAGTTCATATAAAATCTATATCTACTAAAAATGTGTAAAAATTGAAATGTTAGGTTCAGGTAAATTTTGTGGCTTTTCTATCAGTGGCTTATCTCTAAGAGATTTCATTGCAGCCTTCCACTGTAGTGTATGAACACTGTTCAAATAAAATCAGTTAGTGGGAATGAATTTCTTGTTGGAATTCACAGTCCTTAAAAGGTATTATTAATCCCATTCTCACATAGCTAATTTGTAGCTGTTTGGAACTCCTTGCTTTAAAGAAATAACAATACTGTAATTTTCATGGTTTGAAGGGGGGGGGGAGCCCTATAGACCCTGACTGCAGACTTTATACAAGAAGGTTCCCATTACCTTTGATAGCTTGCAAGACCACTGAGGCGGGCAGAGCTATAGAGCAATCATATACATGACATTTTGAGCCTTTAGAGTAGTCATCAGTTACATAAGCTGGATTTGGGGGTGTGCTAGGGCAAGGTGTGTGAAAACTGTGTCACAGCCACAGGGGCTGGCCATTCTATTCCTGGCAATCAGTAGGACATAAAGACACATTGTTCACAACTTCTTTCCCTTCATTTTTTCCCTTGCAGTAGTGTCTTTGGAAGCAATAGTTCAGGACACAACATGGCAGCTCTGTGCCGACATCAGAAGATACCCTTTCAGAAAGAGTCTTCCTGTGGACACTCAGCTGTATAGGTTCAGGTCTGGTTACCCTTGGAGTTGGAATGAGAATACTGAAGAATCTCAACCAAAAGCCATGTCCTGTGAGCTGGTTGAAAAAGCACTGGTTGTGCTTTAGCTCAAAAGCAGAAATAGCTCTTTATCATAAAACGAGAATGGATAAGAAAATATTTCTTTTCATAGGTTTTTTTTTTTTTCAGCTCCCTTTAATTTTAAAACATGTTTTTTGTTTTCATTACTCGTTAGACTTAAAACATACAAAACTGCCAGACTTCATCAGAAAACTAGTTACAGTAGGCCTCAGCATTTTTGCATGCCTTATGGAATATAACACTTGCACCCTACAGCATTGAGTTCTTCAGTGATATGACTGGAGCCATATTCTATCAGGGTAAACAGAGTCTCCAGACTTTGCTGACTGGAAATGGTAGGAAGAACTATGCCAGATTAGGCTGTTGTTTGGATTAGCTCTATCCTTATCAGTGTGTTCAACTACAGTCACTTGAGAAAAGGTACTTTATTTTGTTTATTCTGTGAGCTCCTGTAGGTTACAGTTGCAAAACATCTCAAAAAGCTTTTGTGTGAATGGAGCAAGGGAAAAAAACACCTTGTGCATGTAGATGTCATATGGGTAGCTGGCAAGAAATTGGTGGGAACTTGTAAATCACCACTGGCGGGATCGAAGTGGGAAACAGGTTCACATGTGGAGGAACAGGCTGCTGTGTGTCAAAGTCCGGCAATCTTACTGCCTCAGCTAAATTATTAAATAACAGGAACAAGGGAGGTGAAATATCCTGTGCTCTTATTTGAAATGCTTTTGCTGCTTTCATTATTTCCTGTAGTAATGCACAGGATATCCAGCTGATTAGTCGTAGCAGACTATGTGATCTTCACAATGTCCACAGGAACTTTATAGACTCTCTTGCTGAACCTGCAGAAGAATCTTCTAGAACTTATCAGCAAGGCCAAATATTACTCCTACATACAAGTATTTTGAAGAAACTGCATGCAGTTGAGGATGGTCAAAGATGTAGATTGGTTTAAAAAAAAAAAAAAAGGTAAAACTTTATGCTACCTCAGTTTTTTTCAGGTCTCTTCTCTTCATTGTATCTTTTATCTTTTTATATCTTCCCTTCTCTGTATCTCCTTGTCCTTGTTCTCCAGGACCTACATAGGTAAGACTCGTTAGCTACAACCATGCTTTAATTAAAATGCATTGATCTCTGTGTGAATGATCTTATTCTGAAGTGGCCTTACGTCAGCTTAAATCTGCTTCCTTTGGCAACTTAGAACGTTTTAAGAATAAACTTCAAATTTACATCTTCAATTCTCCTAGCTTTCCTCAGGGTCCCAGTATTGACAAGCTCCTAATCTTCACTGCAATTCAACCCAATCCTTTCCTCCTCTCAAGGATTCAGATTTGAAGCCTTTCTTCTTTCTTTCCTATAATGGCAGCTGCTTTTCATTCTATATCGTGATTGTAGAAGTGCCTGCTCCCCCATATTCTGCTTTCTTTTTCTTAGTTCCTGACTCTTTATCTCTTGCTATGATATCTCCTTGTCTTCCAGAATGTAACAGCATCTCAGGAGGTCCCATCTTCAGGCTCTTTGATGCGTTGTACAGTCAGTTCCTGAGGAAAGGCCAAATCATCTTAAGATTTAGGAGTCCCCCCAAAAACAGAGACCTTTGTTTGCTGATCCTCATATTATATTAATAAGCATACTCTCTTCAAAAACAGTGGGCCTGGTATAGAGACGGAGCATTACTTGAGCAGGTGTGAAGAAAATGCAGATGAGATTCAGGATTTGAATCCAGTTGAGTTCCAGTTCCAGCTGGTTCTTAATATTTCCCCAAACAAAAACAACCACTTCCGCTCAACTCAAAATTTAATGTTGTCTTGAAGGAAGAGACTTGAGTTCATTTTTCTGCATTGTTGAAAATACTTTGATCAACATAAATAACCTACTAATATCAACTGAATCATCTCTAGCAGAGCCATTTTGGTACTTAAATGATTTTTAATAATTGCTGTTCTTGCGGCTACAGAAACTGTTAGCTATGGTTTGTGCCTGGGAATGAGCATCCTAAGGAAGCAGTGATCTGCAGGTCTGTCTACGTGGTTAGCTTCAAAAACTGTACTTTTTTAACCTTTTGTTTAGTAACGGGCATTAACTAATGGCTTGTTTGCACAAGAGGTGGAAATATGCACCACAGGCATCTTCATCTTGAAAGAGTGGGTGCTTTCCTGTTGGCATCAGTGAGACTGAGTTTGAGCCATACTTTAAAAGAGAAATGCTAGCTCTTGTGAGGTCAGTGGCAAAACTCTCACTGACTCTTAATTTTGTCCAAATTCTTGCCAGGCTGTTCTGAACGTGCGTGGACTTATCAGGGCATGAAATAGGTCGGGTCCCCTTCATTACTTCCTGTCAAAGTGGTGCATGCTGTTGGCTCTGTGAACTGGTAGCAGACGCAGCTCTCTGGTGCAGATCCCTCTCTTCCCTTCTCATCTGGATCAAGGCTGCTTTATCTCCTGGTCTGAAAGCTAGAATTCTGAGAAAATACTAGTGCAGACATTGCAAGTGTGTCTCCAAGAGCAGTATATCATGCTTCTCAGACTGGAAATCTGTGTAACAGTTAAAACATTGTTATATTAACTCCAGTGCATAAATAGCTGGCAATTTTTTCTGTTGATTTTAATGATGAAGAAAGGTGGAAGTAAAGATGGAGGTTATCCTTTGACTGAAAATAAACTCTCGAAAGGAAAAATAGAAATGGAGAACAAGAAAAATGGGAAGGGTCAGATCACTGTCCTTGTACCAGGTTCAGCTTGCAAGCGATCATATGAGTAGTCCAGTTAGAATCCCTAGTGACGGGGTTGTTTCGGTACATTAGCAAGGAGTGTAACCAAGATACAGTTGCTCAGGTCCGGCCAAAAAAAATAGCTAGCGCACTTTCTTGTACTCTTCAAAGGTGCACCAGTTGCAGCTGGCACTTAGTCAAACCTGTCATCACCTTCACTGCCTTTGAAAGAACATTTTGCTAAAAGGTGAAGGCGTATGCCTTTCCTCTTGCTTCGTCTGCACAACTTTTTAGAATCTTGAAGCAAATAAAAAGGCCATCTAGGCTCAAACTCTTCTCCAGTCACACTGCCATGATTTATGGAAACTCAGGTTTATTAGCTTTCTGTAATGTGTTGATTATTCGTTACCAGCAGAGTCAACAGATGTGGGAGCAGAAAGTCTTGAAAAGACGTTCTTGTAACCGGTTAATTGAATGTTTTTAAAAGTAAAGAATGAAGTTTGAAACCCATAGGAAAAAAAATGGAAATTAATTTATTCTGAAAATTCCTTTACATGGGAAATGCCTTGCCTTTATGTCTGTGATTCTGAAAAAAAAAATTCTTTATATTTGAGCTTGCGCATTCTTAGCCATTTATAAAATGGGCTTTCCAGTTCATTAGGCAAAGAGGAAAAATAGCAGATAAGTTGGAATGTGAGGGAGGAAGACAGTATAAATTATATTTATTATTTCAGGGAAAAAGGCCCCCAAAGCTGACTTAGCAAAACATGATGTTATTAAGTACTTCAGAGGCTAAAAATGTATGTTTTCTAATTAGAACTATGGAGCTTAGCAGTCCCTTGAATTATAGTGAAAAGAGTGTTATACCTCATTTCACTCTTACAGCAGAGAATTATACCACTGAAGCCAATACCGTTGTTGAATGTGAATAAACCTGGTGGAAGTTAGATACAAATCTTTTATTTCAGTTGGAAGCTAACATGGAATTTTCCTGCAGAGCAGAATTTAAACAGCTAGAGTTCATACATAATTCTTACTCTTGCTAGAATGGTGTTCTTCACTGAGACCAGCAGAATGCGTATTTTTTTGTAAAATGAAGTTTAAAGTACTTTGGTTTATACCTCTACAAAGAGTGCAGTATCACTGAGAAAACGTCTGCAAGGCCCAAAATCATCCTCAGAGCTGCGGAGAGCAAGCGTTCAGAAGCACTTTCTGCAGTTCTCCAGTGCAGGATCTGTTGCACGTTTTTGAGCGTCGTGCCTCTTTTGATCAAACAGCATTTTACAAAATCTGGCAGTGTGACATAATTCACTGAAATAAGAGAGTACTCATTTATCAATGGAGATTGCACAAAGCAACAAACTTGCAAACTAGGGCATAGTATAGCTGTGCATGAGAATTCCCATGTGGATAAATCAAACTTCCTTAAGGGTTGCGGAACTTACCTTATCCAACCATGTATAAGATACCAGCAAGTGTACTGGAACTACTAGTCTGCATTTGAACCTGTAATGACAATAATGTGTTTTAAGTACTGGCAGACAAGTTATGTGGGTAGATCATCATCATTAGTGCATAAGAATTAACGCTTTGCTCTGTCCACAGTAATCTTATTTCTAGCAGTTATTTCTAGTATATTTTTAGTACTCCGTCCTGTATTATTCATTCAGAACACTGTGGCTTTCAAATGAAATCTCTCTGCAGTGTTCAAAGTTCTCTTCTTTTCCTTCTCAGAATGGACACCTTGATTTCCAAAGACTGATGGATACAAGGACCGTGGTGTCTGGTTCCACTTCCAGCAAGTTTAGAAGTTTTAGACTAAGTTAATTCTTGTTAATTAGTAATTTGCTTGAGCAAGGCAAGCATGTAATTCAAAGTTTCCTTAACTATTGCGTTTTCTCTCACTGCCCCCTGCACCTACCCTCCCCTCACCAGCAAATGTGCAAGGGTTCATAGGGATATTCATCCTCAAGTACCTATGGCACAAATCCAACTGTTGACCTTCCGGCACTTTGTCTTCGTTTAGAGAGCTCTATAAAGAGCTATTGCAGCAAGGGTAAGAGAATTGAATTTTCTGTTACTGTCAGTGTGGCTTGTTTTAATTCTCATAGTTTACACCAAAAACTCTGACGCTGACTCAACTTTGCTAGTGGAAATTACATTTGCAAAGAGTTTTTGGCCTCGGTTTACAGGCAGAGCAATAAAGTGTAGCCCAAGGGCTAAGAGAGATGAAAATTAAGCAGGGAAAAGGGAGAAGCGTGCCAACTAGGAAAAGGGAGAATTTCCAGGGAATAATAACATTGCCATGCACTTGCCTAACATCCATTATTGGATTATCTGGAAGTGCATTATAAGAGTTAATGAGGCCTCATAACTTCCTCGTGAGGCAGGTACTGTGTTATGATACTGATTTGCACATGGATAAACAAAGGGCTCATGAAATCCTGGAACTTGTAGCAATGCCATAAATAGCCTCTGGAAAAGATTTGGAAAGGGGAGCAAAGACAATCTAGCGTATTGTGGACTGGCAGCTATCAGCGAGACACCCGTGCTATGTTCAGTCTTAATTCTTTAAGGTTGTTTGCCATCTATAACCTGAAACAAATTATAGGGAAGTAAAGTTGCTTGAAAAAAGACAAGTTTTGAAGTCCAGGTATTTGAGGTGGCTACTAGCTTGCCACTATGAACAGCCGCTCTAGTCCTCTCTCCCTCTCCTGCCCTCCTGATGCTTTGTGTTTTTTCTTTTATTGTTACTTCAGCACAGTTCAGACTGTTTAGCAGTGTGGTGAATTGACGTCATGGCTTAACCACCTCTGCTAGCACAAGGTTTTACTCAGTAGTCTAAAAGGAATTTCCCATCTCAGATTTATTTGACTGTGATTTATTCTTTGGGGAGAAGAGGCTGGGAATTGGGAAAAATAATACATTTCCCAGTCTTTAAAAAAATCTGCTGCAAGGCTGCTGTTTGGGGATGGCTTTATATCTCCGATGTTTGCCCCTAACTGAAGAGCACAGCTATTGAGGGGGAAAATGCTCCGCTTTTACCTCAGCATGTAGAGCAGGCTTGTATTGCACTGTGACTAAACGCTTGGTCACTGCATGCCAAAATACTTACCTTCTAATTGACATGAAAGCTGTTTCTGGCTTGGTATTAGGATGTAACACAGCTCCTAGTACAGGTTTGGCTTCCAGAATAAAGCATGTTCTTTTCTGTCATGCATGTCAATGCATTGTCCTCCTTCTTTCTCCTAATAGCCTGTGAGATTTGAACTTGGAGTCAGCAAAGTACAGGCTTTGTGAAGCACAAAAGAACACCAGGTTTTTATCACACCATGCCTGTATAAAAAGCTGTTCAACCATTCAGTTGCTACTTGTATTGTGCAGCTGTTATTTTACTGCTGAGAACATCTTGCTGTTGACAGTGTAGTACCTGAAGGAAACACTGGCACACTGAGCTTTTCAGGAGGAGCTGGGTTTGGGATTTTGCCAGATTCCTGTGTGGAAAGTGGAGGTATTTCTCCCCCCTGCCCCTGTTCCCATTCTAAAATCTTTGTAAATAAGTAACAAATTTTTGTCTGCCAGCCAGCATCTGTTCCCAGATTTTTGCGCAATGAGATCTTCCCAACACATTGACAGTCAGTGCTTTTTGTCTTTTAAACCCACCTCTCCGAAGCTGACAGTGAGACTATGCTTGGCCATGGCCCGCTTGGATTTTGCAGCACCCCGCTATGCTGAGTGGGTTCCCAGGAGGATGGCTTTCTTGCACAAGGGCCCTTTCTTCCCCAAACCCGCAGTCAATATCTGGTCAGTCTCATCTATTTAAAGTCAGCCAAGCAGGAATCCCAGTGCTCATGGAGAGGGTGCTTTGTTTGCTTACAAGTTAACAGGAAATTGAACTGTTCCTAATTAAATACAAACAACTGTGTGAGGACAGCCTGAAGGAACTGTCTTAAACCCACAGAACTGGGGGAATTCAGAGAGAAGGTCAGCCTTATTCAGTCTCTAGGGCTAAATTTGGCTCTGAACTATTGGGGGTACAATTCCCACTGTAGGTCAGGGCTGAAATTCTTCTTAGCAATTAATGCAAGGGACTATATTTTTAGCCTAGTTTCCTAAAGAAACAAGGCTTGTATGATCGTACTGTCTGTGCGCGAGTGGCTGTCAGCTCTCCCCTGATAACTTTTGAACTTTTGAGCTGACTCTAGACCCACACTGCAAGCAAAATGGTGGTTTTCCAAGTTCCTGCAAATTTCATGAAACTAGGCGGGCAGGTTCAAGTGTGACTTTACTGAGGCCTGTAGAGAGGCGAAGGGTGGAGGAGGGGAACCCAGTCCTTTTAAAGACATCAACATCGACGCAAATTCCTAACAAACCAAACGTCACTGATTCCCCTGCTCCTGAAACTGCTTGTTTAGTAGTAACATTTCCATATAAATAAATAGAACATTCCTGCTGTAGGGTTGTGTGAGGCTGAATTTGGTATGCTGCGTTTCACAGTGCCCGACACATCCTATAACGTAAACTAGCAGACTAGCTAGTGCAGAATATTAATTTCATCAGGTCTGACTTGCTGGCTGTGCTCCCATTGACTTTATTAAATTAAATGGCAGTTTTGTCTGCCTACATTTCTCAGAATCCAGATCCACAGTTTGCCTATTTCGAACACTTTGAATGTGTGAAAGTGCACAACTCCTAGTCTTTGCCATATGGAATACTTGTGCAGGAGATGTAACCCCAATAAAACAAGACAGTGTTAGGAAAAAGAAATGCATGGAAAAATGCATGGAAATTAATGAATGACTGAATGCAAGCAACAGTAGTGTGTTGCATAACAGCATGGCAGCCTGGTATGCAGTGTACCAGTGTCAAATATTTATTGTACATGCTCAGGACTTAAATGTTCTAACCTTAAATATTTGTATTTTGTTTGTTGCTTTTTCAGTTGGTGGGTTGGGTTTTTGAGAGGAAGAAAGCTGAAGGCAGGTTATCTGTATTTCTAACTAGAATCTGAATTCAGCTCATTTAAAAATTAACCTATTCTTTCTTTCACTTTGGAGTGGTGCAGGAAGCATCTAAAACCCTTGAAAATACAATTTCAAACTATAAAATCAGATATTATAGATCCTCTTCTCATTTGGAATTGATTTGGTTTCTGAGACTGCCAAATTCCAGTCCGATACAAATTGGAACAGCTGAGTTAAATTTTTTAAATCGACCCTGAAGTTTACAGATTTATAATGGTTTCATGGGAAGGATGTTTTAACTTTTCAGCTGTATGAAAATGGTGATCCATTTTATTTAGATATAACTGATTCCTGTGATAAAAATTAGGTACATGGTATATCGGGCTTTCTATATACATTCCTGCTTCCTCTTATTTCTACCAGTTCCCTTCCCACTGTGTGCTTCTCCCCAAACTCACATTTCTGTCCTCCTCATCTCGCTCTTCTTCCATTCTACCTTGAGGCTTGGAAGTCTTTTCCTCTTCTTATGGGCTGTTTGTCAGTCCTCTCCTATGCAGTTGCTGCCTGAGGTGTACGATAATGCTCTGTGGGAAGACATTTTCCATGCTTTTATAACAAGTCCATGTGCTGCAGGCAACGGACACAATTACCGTGTAAATCACAGCCCCACATGAACATACATAGGGAGCTGGGCCCAGACTCCAGTTTCTTCATCTCTAAAAACATAAGGCCAATTCTCCTGCTCAGGCAGAATTCCCTTGGCTCAGTAAGTCTCAAAACTTTTTTTAGTTTCAATCGCGTAAGAATGAAGTGGTTGTTTTGTGGGCCACCTGCCTTCCTAGTCATGATCTAAAGGCTACTTCCTCTTTTGTATATGATCAAAATGCATCCCTGAGGCAACTACAGTTACCAACGTGGAAAAGTGCGTTCAAAGAAGTATTTAATATATTTTAGCTGTTCTTTATTTGATTTAGCAGCTGATAAAGAGGGTATGCCAATGGCATAGGACCAGAGAGATACCAACAGAAGCAATGGGGAAGTGTCTTTTGGTCTGGTAGTGACCTACAGGACACAAACTGTGTTTATATACAGCCATAGTACTGGGACCTGTAGTCTTCCTGTGAGCCAGCTGCTGAGGGGGCAGCATCATTGCCTCATTGATATACAGTATCAGTCAATACACAGGAGACTTCTTTCCTTCTGTCGCTCCCTCTCCTTCACCTATTTCTGTAAGATTAAAAACTCAGTGAGTTAGTAAAGGGACAAAGTAACGCGTGTCCATTGGATCCAATTTGCAACGCCACACTCCAAATGAAAATGCTTAAAATATGTAACGGTAGCTTAACGGTGTTTTCTTGCTCTTCGAATTCTTTGTATCCAGTTAACGTCCTTATTTCCCTTTTCTTATTGAATCTCCTGTGAATCTTTTCCTTTTCTCCTCCCCTTGCCCATAATTCCCTTCCTTCATTTGTAAAGACTCCTTTCTATCTGCCTCTGTCCTTCTACCCCAGTCTTTTTCCAGCTATTTTCATTTTGAAATGTCCCTCTTGTTCTTTATAGTCTTCCCTCCATCTGGCCCTCATGTTGCCAGTCATTTCTCTCCTTCCGTGCCCAGATGCCACCAAAGCTCTCCCTCCCTAGCCTGCTTCACCTGTCCAAACCTCCAGCTTCCCCATTTGAGCATTCTTCATTCTCTGCTTCCCTTTCCAAGTTCCTGTACCCAGGCCTACTCCCTTTTTTTCTACTCCAGTCTTGCTTTTTCCCGATTCTTCTGTCCATCGTTTTTGAATGCGATTGTACTTTAGATACTTTCACATTTGTTATGGGAAGTACTTGTATGAATCTGACAGGAGGATTTCATCTCAAGTGTAAAATATGTTTTGGGGATTGTGGTGATTCATGTCTTCCTCCTGCGTTAGACTCTCCCCTAGTGTTTACCTAGGAGTCTTTAACAAATCCCTGTCATTGTATGACTTTGGACATTGGTTTTTCCATTGATGGATGTTGCTGGAGCAATATTAACTTGAAAGCATGGTAGTGTGAGAAGAGAATAAGCCAGTAACTATACAGCAGCAGGATGTGGAGGAAAGAAACAGCTGGCATCGACACGAAGGATTATTGGAATTTGTAATACTGTGTCATCTCTCTGCATCTTCACATATGCTCAGGTATATTGATAGCTCTTCTTTGTCGCTCTTTGCAGTTGTTTCCACAAAGCCTAATAAAAACAGTCCATGTAGGAGCATTGCATTAATTTCATCTCACTGTGTCTATCGCTTGAGACTGTACTGGCTTCTGTGTATGCCTTAATGCCTGCTTCTGCAACTGCTCCCCATAGTGAAGTCAATTGGATTTCTACATGCAGAATAACTGCCAAAACTTCACTACTTCCGATTATATAAAGCTTCCCAGGAGCAGGGACTGCGTCTCCCTATGTCTGTACAGGGCCGAGCACGCAGCTGGTGCTCAATAGATAATATATGTATAGGCATAATAAGGAGTGATTGTTCATCTAGTAGAGCTGAGATGAAACATCCTTTTGTAATAAGAGGTAACACATTATCACTTTTAGTGGTATATTTTATAATTTAGGCTTTAAATAATGAAAGTAAATTAGCCGGATAGTTCAGGGGAAACTCATTTACACCGCCTTCATACAACATGTTCCATGTTTCAAATGACAGGAAGGGTAGCTAGTTCTCTGCAGTAGAATGCATAGTGATTAAACTGTCTGGGCACCAGCAGTAGGCAGCCATCGAACAGACCATTATTAAGATGCCTATAATTACAGAGCCAAAGCAGTCTCTTGCAGTGCACTGGTAATCTGCTTTGAAAACTGGGGACACAAAGGCATACCTCCTTTGTATGTTGAGGTCCAAGCTGTGTAAAGTAGCTGCAGATTTTTATGTTATGTCAGTCATGTCTTAGATTGTTAGCTGCTTCTGTCGGCTCTTTGGAAGCTGGCCTGTTTTCATAGCCAGGGGGTATGAGAGAGAAATAAGTGCTGAGTAAAGGACTGTTTAAAAACAAGTATAGCTATGACATTTCCACAGGAGCTGTCATGGTATTGCTTTAGTCATTAGCTGAGTGGATACTTGAGCTTAATCAGTATCAGAGGGACATACATCTATTTCATTAAGCTAATTTACAAGACTCGGCTTACCTAAGAATCAAATTTTCATGTATTGTCCATCTTGTTGTCAGGAAAATAAGGGGAGGGGAAGGAGTAAATGGTAAGCAATGCAAGACTGAGATGTGGTTGTGTTTATTCGTTTACTCGGAGATACCTGCTAGTCTTTCAGAAGCCTTCATTGCTTTTGGATGCCCGAGATACAGACCAGTAGGCTTTATAAAAGTATGTTTTCAGTTACTTAGAAATCAAACTTACAGAGCTTTATTAAGTGCAAGTTCTTCAGAGGAGTGTATACCTAGACTTATAGCTGCTCCTAGGGTTAAAAAGGAAGGTAAGCGTGGTTTTCAGAGGAAGAGAATGGAAGGTTAGGATGGTTAGCTGAAATAGACCTTCAACCTCCCTTGGTCCCTGAGAGACATCAATGAAGCGTTTTGTGTGTAGCTTCACACAACACTGCAATCCCAAGGGAGTCGCTACTGCTATTTATATCATACAAGAGCTGCCTGTGACTTAAACAGAAAGCTGTAATGTGCCGAGATGGTTTCTTTTCTTGTTTGTCCGTGGTACTCAGGACACTGTCCTCTTTCAGTACTGACTTTTTGTCTCTGTCTGTCTTTAAAAAAGAAAGAAAGATAATATTTAGTATCTTCCTTTTCATCACTGCTAGAATTGAAACTTAAAAAAAATTAATGACTCTTGAGTGAAGCCATATTCCTTTAGTTGGATCATCTGGTAACTGTTTACATGTTAAACCTTAAATTTATCCAAGACATTGTGACTGAGGTTTACTTTTATGGGCAAATGTGTAGTGATGATTGAAGTATTCAGGCTAAATCCAGCTTTTGGAGTCTAATAGCCTAATTTAACTTGATTGATTTGACAGAACAAAAGACAACTTTTATAGGACAACTGAAAAAAAAGAGGGACAACATTTCTGCTGTTACCGAACCAAGACTGGGGGTGAATTCTGAAGTCTATTTTCAGACCCTGTTCAGGGTTTTCAAACATCAGTGTTTCCAAAGTCTTCTGTTTAGGATAAAGATTGGATAACAAACCTTGTGTGATTTAGGTAGCTCTTTTAAGTAAACCTAGAAAAAATGTAGCTCTGACTGATGAGTTGGTAACGATGAAACACTAAACAAGTACATGATTATGAGTTGAATATTGCTAGTGAGATGAATCATCATGTTTGTGCTTCTTGAACTGGAAAACTATGCTCTGAAACCACGTCCCTGCCAAAACACAAACTCTAAGCAATAACCCATATATTTTGGGGAATGCATCCATGTGCATGCATGCATGCAAAGTTGAATTTTGAAGGACTTGGTGCTGGGCTGGAAGGTCAGTAGCTGAATGCGTTTGTTGGAGCCTAAAGCACTGTTGATCTGAGAAGTCAGTTATTATGGAGTCTGTTACACTATAGAAGCTACATCAATATTTTCACAGTCTGACAGTTAAAATGTTTGCTTAAAGAAAGAACAGGGCTAAAGAAGACTTCTGTATTTGAATCAATAGAACTGCAGTTGGGAACCATTTTTCTTGTATCTTTAAAAATTAAACCCTTCTTTCTCCACATATGTATGTGTTGTTGTAGATCGTAAACTTTTCAGGACAAGCATTTATTTTTTCTTAAAAAATGTGCAGTGTTGTTGAGGTAAAATACAAGTTTATAAAAAGAATGACCAAGGGGAATTCCAGTAGAGTAGTGTCTTTTTTTTTTTTTTTTCTTTGCATTGGTAGCCTTGTTGATCCAGTTGTGCGCTTTAATCCCCAGCAGTATTTTGACCTAGGGATTGTACCCCAAGCTTTATAATTGTGCCAGTGATAGACAGATACTAAGCTACAGCCTTCTATTTTATGGTTGGTCCCAGCCAAAAATTGCAAGCGCTGGCATAGTCAGGGCAGAATACTGCAGCGCTTTGTTCAGCTGATGCAGGACATTGGTTGACGATAGATGACGTGCAGTTGATTTGTGACAAAGCAGCAATCAGTAATCAAATTCCTATTGTATAGATTTGCAGAGTCAAAGAGAAAAGGGTATATGAAGGAGGAGAGGTAGGAGATTGCTGCTAAATAGGCTCAGAGGAGAGATTTCTTATTCTAGCATTTGAAGTTGTCTTACCTCTGAAGTCATATCTGGTTTTCCTAATTAGAGCTGCTTTATTTCAGGCCTGTCATAAAGGAAAGCATACCTTTTGTCTGTGTTTACTTTAGAAATACCTTGAAAGCAGCATATTGGAAATGAAAGGGTTTTTTTATAGAGTTGCATGCATTGGTTCATGCAGTACAATTAATTGTGTTCAAGAGACAGCTAGGAAGGAGAAGAATGCTAGCAAAAGGTAGCATTCTTAAATCACCCTATGGAGCATGTGTTGACTTGGCATTTTTTCCCTAGGATGTGTGTCCTGATGCATTCCTAAGTACGCATAGCGAGAGATGAGATGGAAGTGTAGTTGTCTGGAAAAGATTTCTGTCCCCATTTGCATTTTCAGTCTGGCAAAACTCTTCTGGATCACTGTGTCCTGCCCCGGCCCCTGGGAAAGATAGAGCAGAGGCTACACACTCAAATCCTGGCAAAGGGAGTTATCTTGGTTTGATGGGTCAAGGGAAAGTAGGATGCCTAGCCCTATGGACTGGGACGGAGAAACGCAGTCAATTTATCTCCATAAAGAAAAAAGAAAGAACACGCTCAGTGGGCTCCAGGAGGATCCAGCTTCCTCTCCTTATTCTTCATTGTCCAGTCCCTGGGGGATATTAGCCACGCCTCTTTATCCCAGTTTCTCCTTATAACACATCTCTTCAGAGCTTACCAGCGTTCATCTAAAAGAAGTAATGTCACAAGTCAGTTTTATTTTAATGTACATTAAAAGGCATGTTCCATGTTCGGTCATCCTTTGATCCTCAAGAGTTGTTTTTTTTATTTATGTGAAGCACTAGCTATCTTTTTAAAACCCTCCAAAAAGGAGGGAAGATACCATCTGTCCCCACAGACTTGCGGCAGAAATACATTCTCAGCTTTTGGAGAACGTAAGGGTGTGTATGAGTAAAGAGAGTAATCGGTTCTGGTGTAGGGGAAGCCAAATGAGTTCTTGTGTGAGGGAAGCCAAGTCCTTTTACGAGAGAGTCGCTGCATGTGACTGTAGTGATGGGAAGAGATTATGGGGGGCTTCTTAGGATTAAGATAGTAAGCATACAAGCGTTTCTTTTAGCCTGTGCTAGAGAGGCACCAGAGTTTTCATTCTTATAAAGCAAACCCATTCTTCAGTGAAGTACTTTAGAGAGCAGTTTAGTCTTGCTAGTTGTAGGTTCCTGTGCTGCCTTCTTCAAAGATCTCCCTGACTCACTGTGTGGATCCTCCCTGACTCCAGGTGGATTCTGCAGAGTGTTTCACCCTGTGCTGAGGGAGTTAAGTAATCCTCTCAGGGCATGAGGAGAAAAAGCTTAGTAGTTTGCTGAGGAAAACACATGGGTTTCTAGCACTGAATTAAGGAGGCAAGTTGTGGTATGTCCCAGTATTCAATAAGGTAGTCATAAATTATCAATGGATTTCAACCTTCTTTTTTCCTGTTTTTGAAATATAGGAGAATATAATCTACCTCTGAAACTATTTTCCTATTTAAAATTGTTGAACAGCAAGTTCTGAGAGTGCTATTTGTTCTGTAGTTAGTCATGTTTCTGACTCCCTGCTGACTAAGCAGAGCTCTTACTGATAGGTAAACTACTTTTAAGGTCTGCATTCCACAGGTGGACCCAGACACCGCAAAGAATAGGTGGCAAGCCAACAAAGCCATCTGTAAAGTCATCGTTGTTAATGAGTTTCATCAAACTGATCAGCCCAAGAGAGCGTCAGAAAGTCCTGGGCTGTTTCTTCTACTAGGGTACTTGTATGACTAGTATCCAGAAAAAGTTACTGTTGAGAACTCAGGGGTAAAGTAGATGTCCGGTAACAGAGCTCTTCAAAGCTTCCAGAAAAGATTTTCAAAGTTAAGTGCTTTCTTTCAAAGTTGATTTTCTTCTATTAGAAGAGGGGAAGTGCCGGAGTGAGGTCCTTCACACCACTTTGTTATTGCAAGTCTTTGAGAAAGAGCTTCCAAAAAGCTGCTGTAGAAGATGCATGGGTAGGTTGTCGTCTTTTGTACATAGCACACATCCACATTTTTTTTTTTTCTTCCAAGTGTGAATCTTAGAGTGAAACTGTTTTGAATAAGTGTGTTGACCATGCTATATTTAGATCTGAAAGCTTTTTCACTGAAGAATCATAGACCATTTTGTAGCTGATGTTTATCCTGTTGTTCGGGATCCTAGAAATTATCAGTGTGTATAGCCAATATATATAGTCACAGATATTGTGAAACTGAGGTTTTCACAAGCATAGGTTGACTATAGGTGCACGCACATGCAAAAGAATGAATAGCATTTTACTTAAAATGAATGTGGTGATATTCACCACAGAACAATTTATCCCCATGAGATTCTATTTTGAATTGCTCACAGGCAGACTTTAATGAGAAGTAGTATGGCATGGAATATGGCAAAAAGAACCTCATTCACTTACTCTAAGAAAGAAAGAACTTGAACCAAAGTAAAGATTTTCTTCAAAAAAGTAAGAATAACCTGAAAATTCACAGGAAATTTGAATAGGTTATATCCACTTCCCTTACTTCAGATGAGAGACTTTGGCCAAAATCCGTATAAAGTTAGCAGAATGTAACTCAGTCTTTATATAAGAAGGCATACTTTTGTAAGGATTTAAGTATTATATGTATACAGTTCTTTGAAAGCTGAAGGCTTATCATTAGGTAAGGCAACATCATGTGTTAGCTGATGTACATGATATGAACTGTACAGCAGGTACACGTCTCTCTGAAGTCCAGTGGGAATCGCGACTGCACAACCCAGCAGACAATGGCAGCGTTTCCACTGGTATCACCAGAAACAAGCCAACACCCTTTGATTGTAACTGCTACTGCATGATTCTGTTGTAACCTGGAGAATCGCTACTCTGCCACATGAAGAGACTTAAGTTTCTGAGACATCTTTCATATGTGCAGGCATGGTTTGACATGGGGCTCCTGGACTGGACTCATGTTGAGAGCATCGCACCTTGATGCCAACCTGGAGCTCTTCGGGCTTTTCCAGTTAGTTCAGCACAGTCCATGCATACAGCCTTCAGTCTCATTAAAAAGAGATTGGATTTTCTGATCTAATTTCTTTTGTGCTTTTTCTCTACTATCTGCTGACAGGAATTTGAGTCTTGGCTGTAGATCAGCTCCTGGCAGCTGATCAGCTGAATGTCCACGTTATTGAGGCCAGCTCAAAGTTAGAGGAAACACTCTCTGCGGCATTTGATATAAATCACATAAGTAGCAGAACTGCAGGGTAAGAAGTAACAGCAGTAGTTTGCCAGCTACAATGCATTTCTTCTTCCCTGTTCCTATACAGGAATTTCTGTTCTGTCAGACAAACGATGAAGAATTTGTTTGGGTTCAAAACCACCTGGCAGAATTATAGAAATGCCATACTTGCGTGCGCCTGGTCATCAAGTGCTCTTGCAGAATTCACGCAGATGCACTCAGGTAATGAACCATTGCTTTTCCTGTGTTTCCCCTCTTTTAAGGATTTGTAAGTTATAGGGGAGAGAGGAAAAAGAGCAGGAGCTTTGGAAGGAGATCTTGAGTTATCTGAGAAAACACTAGTGTTTCAGACCCAAATCTAGCATGCAGAGATTATTTGTGCGTGTTTCAGTGAACTCCAAAGCGAGAAACTTCCCATTCTGGCACTGGTGGATGAAATGTCATCATCAGGATGATGCCCGAGTTCTGTTTGCTGCACGCAGTCTTTAACTCTACCAAATTAGCTAGAATATTAGTAATAATGTTTTCAGCATCAGTCAGTAGTTGTATGCCGGTGCCATGAAAATGGCTTTTCTTCCTGTATATCTCATTATTTGCTGTTGGAACCTGAGTGTAGCCAATCAGTCCTAAAATAGCTGTAGAAACCATGCGTGATGTAGAAATCGCTTTGTCTTACTGCTGTGTTGTAGGCTGCATAGCTGAGCCTGCCCTAGCACAGAACCTGGAAACAGACTGCTGACCCATCTGGGTGACAGTCTCGACTGGCCTTTGCAGAAACCCTGCACGTGCTACCGAAAAGGCAGAGAACATTACCTGAAGAAGAAGAGAATGATTTTGCCTTGTTTGACCAACTAGCCCAAGAACAGATTACAGGCTTTTGCTGTCTGCAAGGAAGCTCATCCATCACGCCCCATTCAGGCAGTCATATATGCTCTGTGGACCTGTCCTTTTGCTACACTGAACCTTTTTCTTCACAGCTTTTCCAAAGATGCAAAGCACATAATAACAGAGCTATTACTTACTTTTGTAACTTGGTACTCCAGGCATCAGTCAGTGCTGCTTTGACTCCCTTTCTATGCTGCTCTAATTCCTTCATGCTGCGCTAAGAAGCGGGTGTGAATGAATGCGTAAGGATGCTTGTATTCTACAGTACATGGGTGAATGTGTGTCAGAAGTAGAGCAGAGTATTTATTTGGTGCAGGGGCTGATCCCTCTCTGAACTGTAATCCTTTTTTATTTTTTCTGACCCTCAGCACCTCAATTTTAAATTTGCCCTTGAAATCACATCAGATAATTTTCTGTTTCCTCTCAGTAGCCGTCTCCCAGTAATTAGAGTGATCTTGCACTGTTCTATTAATTACAGGAATTGTGATTTTTATATTCAGGGGTTAATTGATTACATCTACACGTAACATTTTCCCTTAAAATAAATTGAATTACAGTAATTAACCCTATGTCCAGGTTAACAGACAATACTGTTTGTCTCAGTAGTATTTTGGAAGTAGCATTTTGTTTTGTGTGTCTGTTGTCTTCTCACTTTGCCTTCTATTTTCTTCATAACCCTAAAGTGGGGGAATGAAGATATGAGTGGAAAATGTGTCATGTTGTCATACTGAGGTGATCATTTTTCCCGAAAAAGCATTCTTGGGGATAGGGCTCTTTCTTGTATTAACCTATCCATAAAGCTGTTAAGATTATATATGATTTAAAATTTGGGAATTTGCTGGGCATGAATCCAGGCAGAGCAGAGCTCAGAGACTGCCACTTGCAGCTAGCAATTACTAGCAAACTGCAGGAACTGGATTATTGCACGCATCATACTCGCCTCAGATGAAAAGCAAACTACATAGATTTTTCAGTCTCAGAGTCAGATTTATTTTACTCCTTTGAGGTTTCCAAAAATATCAGAAAAAAACATTAGGCTTGATTGTCCATGAAAAGTAATCATGAAAGATAAGAGATCTGTGAAATTTGCCCGGAAAGATAGAGATCGATGAAATTTGTCTTAGTTTCTGATAAAAACCCTTTCCTGTGATACTTGAGCCTTTTAAGTTTGGGTGAATGTCTATAAGTATGTAGGCAGCTTTGACTAGATGTATGTCAAAGGGAGAGAGATGTCAGAGTTAGTTCTGAAAAGTGAATATTCCCAGTTAATTTGATTGTATTCTTAACGTTCAGTTGGTTTTTTTTTTTTTTTCTGATACCCACTTATGCTTATCTGCAGGTGCTTTTGAAACTTGCCTCAGGGATTACATCTGTTTTGTGGACATTACTCATTTTTACAGTAATCTCCTTCATACTCTTCTGTAAGGTATAGAAAAACCTAAGAAAATTGATTTCACAAGCAAGTTAGGGATTCAAATTATAAGTACGTATCTTTGAGAACTCTTTGCTTACCTGCAGTTTTTATCTGTCAGGCATAGACATAAATTATCATGACGAATGTGTGTGATTTCCAGAGGGGAAAACCTTACCTTTCCTTTCTCCTGTACGAGTTCTGGTGCACATTAATAAAAGCTTGCCTGACTGCAATGTCTCTGCATTTTCTTGTGCTGAGCAACCTTCCCTAGAGTTTGATATTGAGATTTGGCCTAACTATTACTATTGCCATGATTAGACTACCACAGTGTGGAAGAAGGCAGTGGGCTCTCTGGAGGTTGCTGTGGAGGTAGGGCACTCTCAGGTTTAGTGTGGAATCCACAGCTGGAATAATTAATATATAAATGTTCATTGTTAGCATTTTGCAGTGTTGCAGCAGATTTCATCCACATTTGGAGGGAGAGGGGATAGTTTGATACTGTATCAAACCACTGCATGCCAAAGTTAATTGGTGCCTTTTGAACAATACTCTGACAAAAGTTGTTGTTTCACTCAAGGTAAATGAAGCTACGTTAATGAGTCAGTTTTCTGCATAAATGGCTTTAGGGCCAGCACTGGCCAAACTGCACGGAAGCTGAGCAATGTGCTCTGATTACTTAACAGCTGACTTAAATGTAAAAATTTGCGTTTCTCTGTTGCTTTATCACATTAAAAATTGGACACTTTCACGTCAAATAAATGGGACAAGTTTCTTGCAGAAAGCAGCTAGAGGCCGTGCGTGAAGAGACAACATCCCATTTCTTGCACTAAAAAAACCCCAGCAAAGTTAAGTTGCTTGTGATTATGTTAAGCGGCAATTAGCTGCTCTAAACACAGCAATAAGTTCTATGGGATCCTAATTTTTCTTCAGAATTAATCTGTTCCTTATATATCAATTTGATCTGTTACACAGACATAAGTGCACTGGAAATTGCAATTATCTTTCTGCTTAGAGGGTGAAGAAGGGCTGGAATCCATTTAAATATGTTCCAACAGTGAAGGGAAGCATATGCTAAGTATCTGAGGGAATCTGACCTGAAGAGTTGTCTGAGCTGGAGAGATTGTTTCAGGATTCCCGCCTGATCCTAACGTTATGTTTACAGCAGACGCGTGGCAGCTGAGACCGTGTCTGCAGGGCTATGTCAAACTTTTAATCAGTGACAATTGGCAAGATTGCTGCGAAAATATATCAGGCTTCCTGCGTCACCTTTGTTATCTGAAAGAAAAGGAAAACAAAGGGAGGCCACGTTTCATTCCTATTAGAGCTTTGGGTCACCTGGAGCCGCATAATTTTTATTCCATCTACCAGATGAGAGAATGGAAGGTCATTTGACTCACACTGATATTTCCCAGGCAAAGTGAGGGTCGGGAAGAGTAATGGTGTTGCTGGTAGTGTATCTGTTTTCTATTAAGCCTGCTGAGATGAAACAGCAAAGTATATATTAGAGATGGTGTTCTCTCCTGTCAGAAGGCAGTGATTGCTACATTTGGCTCTTAAATCAACTGGGAATCTTGACAGAGGTTTACTGAAGGCCCACATATAATCAATAGAGCTATTTTTATCTCTTAAATGACTGAGGCTTTTAAAAATAGTAAAGACCTCTTTGTAATGACCAACCAAGCTGGTGTGTTGCTCTAGGTGGTGCGGGTGGTGAGGGAGAGGGGTTATTTGGGCATTGCCTTTGTTCCATCCTGCAGGTTTATCACCCCAAAATAAAATTGCAAATGTTTCTGGCAGTCATCCTCCAAGCACAGATGGCTTTCCTCCCGGTTTTGGCAAGCCTGATTTCAGTATAAAATTGAGCAATTATTAGAAAGTGAAATATTGCATGATATAATACCACTACTGCTACCATCAACATCGTGACAAATGGTGAGTACATTGTTTCTGTTGCTGTGTGCGAGGGTTAGTGGCACTGTGTTACCCCTTCTTCTAAAATGTGTACCTTCGCTATTCCTGTTAATGTATAAACAGAGGGACAGATCAGAGCAGATGCTTTAGCAAGGAACCGTGGCCGTTTTCTCATTTGCGTTGGCTCTAAATTTCAACGCAAATATCACTGAACAGGTGGCTGATGAAGCCCCCGTAGACTGTTTACAGTAAAGGTTACAACCAAATCGATAGGCCTGAGATGCTTCTAATTCCATCTGGGAGATGTTCATCTTCCATCTGACTGTTCCCTCTCTGAACAACAGCATCCTGTTAATGCTGCAGTCATTGGGGATGTCTCACTCAGGTCAGCAGAAGGTTTCTCCTATTTAGGCCTCCGTTTTTTCTTTACGTTTTCTTTTTGTACTGCACTGGGACAAGCAGTAATGTT
The DNA here is from genome assembly GCF_040807025.1 of Struthio camelus. Taxonomy (NCBI): domain Eukaryota; kingdom Metazoa; phylum Chordata; class Aves; order Struthioniformes; family Struthionidae; genus Struthio; species Struthio camelus. Next base: position 24,009,524 of record NC_090981.1, read on the forward strand.
GATCTCGACAAGACAGGTTGCCTGCATTAAGCATGCTGAGTTTTACCTACTGACTTGACACCTGCTACTGCCGTTCTACAGGCCGAGTCTTATCAGTTCTACCTGGGGGTTGTCCAAATCTTTTCAGCTTATCAGTTATTGAAACAGGAGGTACTGATGTTGCGCACCATAGGTGACATTATTGTGCCTGATGTATGGCCTTGCACAGTTGCAAATTATGGGGGAGGAAGCTGCTAAGGATTCACATTTACACCAACCTGAACAAAATAAGCAAGTACTCCTGAAACTCACTTGAGAAGTACCTTGCCTTTTATCTAAAGTTTTATTTTAGCCATGTATTTGTGCAGATCTTAGTGGGAGGTTCCACATGGTCTGTGTATCTGTGGTTCATAGAACTAGTAATAAGAGTTTGTATTACTCTGTTTAATGAAGATAGGTGCTGTGGCTTACTATGTAAGGCGAAATCATGCTCGCTGGTGGCTTTCCCTTGGGCCTAATCGTCACGTCTGGCATGCAGCCCACAGCAGCTGGGCAATGAGTAAGCAGCGCTGAATCCAATTAAAATGGTAGTAAAGCGTGTATAGCAGAGGGCACCCGTGTGTTCCTCTTACACTTAGGGAGTACTTCTTGATGTGCACAAAAGTTGAGAAAGAATATGCTTTACACACATAATTTATGATTGTAGTGGCACCTAGAAACCCACATCAGAGACCGAGGATCCAGTTACTAGAAGCTGGAGACCCAGCAAAAGGAGATGCAGCACCAGAGAGCTTATAATCAATAGGGAAATAGAGTCAACAGGACTGTAGGAGAAGTGGGGGCATCGCTTGGGCGTTGCCCCCACCCTCTGTTGTCCCCTTGTCCATTCTCCACCCCCGCGCCAACAGTTAGGGGAGACCCCTGGTCACTGGGTAAATTGAAGGAGTGCAAGCGGTTGCCCTGATGCGTTCACACACCAGCCTCTGCTGTAGGGGCCAGATACCTGGAGTGCTAAAGTGCTTTTTTGGCTGCATGAAATGAATGGCCAGCTGTAAAGACAACAGGAACGGGACAGGAGAGGGCAAGATGAATGATGGCTGCACGGTGGGTCACAAAAAGATGTTGGAGGCTGGTAGCGATGGTGGGCCCAGAGCTGGCATAAGTCTCTGTGGCCACCTGCACCACCATTCAGGTGACTGAGCAGCAACTGTTAGAGAGAAAAGAGAAAAAAAAAAAAAAAAGAGCTGACCATCCCAGACATCGTCTTGCCACGTGCCAATTCAGTTGTAACGTCTGGCACTCCATGCTGCGTCTTGCTGATAGCCACTTGCGCCTCCCGTCTTTTTAACTCCCCGAGCACCTACTGAGCTTCTGTTCGTTCACATCTGTCTGATCCCCTCGGCACCGTTGGGCCCAGGCATTTTGCGTGATCCCTTTTGCTGCCAGGTGCGGGCAGGCAGGGTGGTTGTGCAGCAGTTAGCCCGCCACCCAAGCAGGCACAGACAAAGGATACTCTCCTGAACAGCTCCACTGCGCCCACCTAACTTTCCTCTTTTTCTGGAAGCTGCAGCCTGCAGGTTGTATTCCTGTCTTTTTTTGTTACATTATTCCTAATTGTTTTCTCTGAATTTCATAGAACTGTGTCTTTCACTTTCTAGGAACTGTGAATTTAAAGGGGTAAATAGTATTAACAATAGCGTCTTCCACTCAGAGATTTCCACGGGTTTAGCCAAAGGAGGGAAAAGATGCTTGCCGGCGTCGCATGCTAAATCTGCACCGTCGCCGTGAATAGAATTCAAGGTGGCCAACTGGTTTCCACGCTCTGCCTTCCCCAGGACAAAGCATGTGCTGGTAGATCGATGTATGTTTGTTTATATATTGATAGGTAGATCTCGCTATTTAAGTGTCTTTCAATGATACATTAACATGGGACTTGGGTTTCTTGGATGCTCTTAGAACGCTTACTACAAGAGCGTCTCAGATCTTTTCATTACCTCTGTTACACGACTCACTTTTTTTTTCCCCCTCCTTGTTTATGGTCTTTTCATTTTTGCCAGGGTAAGAAATGCTGAATGTGAGGAGAAGGGCTATTTCCTGAATATTTCCGGGGTCAGTTCACAGACTGTTACTTTTTCTTGTCATGCATTTTTCCTTATGCAGTAGTTCAAATTCATCAGGCTGAAATTTTTAGTTTCCTCGTTCTGTGGTTAAATACTATTCCTTCTTAATAGACATGCAGGCTTTTTGAAGAAAGTTAGATTGTTTCTACATTTTTGTAGAAACAAAATTTTTTTTTTTCATTAATACAGCCATGGGTTTTTACGGCCGTTAAATTTTCTCATCTTGCTTCATGCCTAACACAGACCAGTAAATTTTGTCCAGTAATTCTCTCATTAAGCTTAATAGTTTGTGGATCGAAGCGCAGCTGTTGTGTATGGACATGTCCCATCATTATTTAAATAAAGTTTGTAATAATTATGAATGAAACAAGATCCATCCATTACTGATCTGGCTTACTGTGCCATGGGGAAACTTTGACATGGTTATATACTTTGATTTTTCTGGGAATTAAACTGGGTTTAGCTGGCTGTACAGTGAGGCTAAAGCAGCTGGATGGGACGTTTTTTAACATGGAAGAATATCTTTCCTAACAGCTATTTATAGATGTGTCTATGCAGCCATTGCTGTTGAATGTGTTCTCAAGATTAAATCTGGCCTTACACTTTTATAGCATTTACCAGGAAATTAGCACTTCCCTTTACGATTTTCCACGTAGTATGTATAACCTTGCCAGAACTTACAAGCTCCAGACACAATAGGCCGGTTACTAGAATATTGTGGCAGTAGCCGTGTGAGCATTTTCTTAGCCAACAAGCTATTCTGTACATGCATTTCCACCCAGACTGTTATTCATTGAACACTGAAAAGATCAGATAGCAAAAAGCAGAGCTCATCATGGTGGCTTCTTGTTGTCTCAGGTAAGGGTGGACTCTAGAAACCATAGTGTTGGTTCAGAAAAATCAGACCTTTCTCTTTGACTTGGAAACCATATCGGGATGGTCATTACTATCTTAATTTCAGAAACTCCTCCATGCCAGTAGCATAATTTTTACTAAATCAAACACCACTGTGGTGTGTGGGGGTGTGTATGTGTACGTATGGAGGCTTTGAGTAATACTAATAGCAACTACATTGTGCTGGTATGCAAACATCCTACTCAGTTATTGATTGCCTTTTGTGCTGGGCTGCACAAATAGAACAGAGCACCAAGGTATCTTGCATCAAGTTATATTTGCATTGTCTCGGGAATGCAAGAGGCAGATTTGTTGGTTTTTTGAGACTTGGAAGAAATCTTATTACTCCGTAAAGTCTGTGGCTAAAAGTCATTGCAGTAGACACAGGTTATAAAACCTGCTCTAACACATTTGCAGTGCTGTATTCCAAGCGTCTACTAGTAAAAGAACCCCACCAAAAAACACGCCTCTTGTCATCACTCATGTCCTTTACAGGAGCAGTGAGCCCGTTTGGAACGGGAAGAGCTGACGTTCTTAGAGCCAGTTCTCTCTCAACTTGAATAGCTTAATGCAATCCAGATTGGACTTGCATGGTTTACAATGACTGAAGCTCTGTCCCATAATGTTTATAAGACTATTATTTGGAGATGGTACCTGTACTCGCTCAGCATCACTATCTATCCACTTGTGCTTCATCAAACACTGCATTTAGAAGCACTTTTGATTAGGAAGTAGTTTCAGCACAATTGCACACTTGCATCACTCCCAGGAGCCCAACCGGAGTCGAGAATTTGCTGAAAAGGAAGTTTGTGCTAAAAATAAGTGCGACCTTGTAGAATCAGTGCCTTTCTGAAATTCCACTGAAACAAGACAGATCCTTCCACTGTTATAAGGACTGCAGAACTCACATTATGTTTGGTGATTACCTCCTGGTGAAAAGCTACCTTTGGATGCAACTTGTGTCCTACTCTCTCTTACTTTATTGGCACCGGCATTGATACAGATGCACAGTCAGCTTGAAACACTTACAGATCAAAATAGGCATGTTTTGCATTTATTTTGTATGAATTCCAACAATTGTGTTGGTACTAGAGCAACGGAGAGTTAGGCTTTTTTCTCTCTTCCCTCCCTTCCTTTCCCAGAAAATATCCTGAAGACTGACAGAGTTCCATATACCTAAAAACCTTTGTACTATTAATCTGTTAGAAGGCAATGTGAGAGTACATTTGTTGGTTAATTCTTTTCAGGTAAAAGAAGAAAGATCTGGTCTGATAATGTGTCCATAAAATGATAGAGCAAACATGTTGGATGTTGCTAATTCTCCTGGAGGCTGTCTCCTGTATATATTTACGTACTGTTATACAGGTCTGAATTAGAAGAGTGTGATGGTACAGAATCGCCTACCAGAAAAGTTTTTAAAGCTCTGTAGTGGAGTGGTTGAGATTTATCTGCAGTACCTTAATGCTTTCCTTGTAGTGTACACACATTGTTAAGATAGCAGATGATGTGCTGCTAGGGAGTAACAGAAAGCAGCTATTCTTCTGCTCCAGAGTCTCACTGTGAGCCGAGTTTAGTTTGAGTAGTCAGCCTGCAGACCGATACAGTGGATGGATAAGGTTTACATGGAAGAATTGGATTGCTTGATAAGTTTCTTCCTATTAAACTGCCACTTCTCATCTGTATTTCAGAGAAGAATTTTGCATTGGATGGTAGTAATTGCAAGAGGGAGAGAATCGAAATCTGTTTGTGTATTAAGAGAAGATACTTTGTTACTTATAAAAAGATAGATAAAAAAGATAGATATAGATCTTATCTTTAATTCAAACCCTTTGAGGGAAACTGGGTTTCCAAGTATTACACTTACTTCTGCTGTTTATTTCTACTTTGGGCGTTCCTAAGGGCCCTAAATGAGGTTCAGCTGGGCACAGAAACAAATAGAACGAAACAGTTCCTGCCCTAGAGAGCTCACAGTGAAGACAACATTTAAGAGGTGATTAAAGAGACAAATAGAGAAAACAGATAAAGAAAGTGTCTGCAGGCAGGCACAGCTGTGTCAGTGGTCCTATGCTGCTATCAGCCTAACCAGTGCTAGATGGAAACACTTCTGGTGCTTGTATGTGCTATCTTCCAGGATTCATTCTCACATAAGATGTAATAGACAGACAGTTTCTGTATTGTACTATATTGTTCTTGCTGTTTTATCTTTGACATGCTTCTGACATTGCTTAGTTAAGGGGTCAGTCAGTGCCTCATATTAAATTTTATTTTTTCTGGACTCAGGCTTTGATTAATGAAAACAGAGAGTCAGCCAAGTTTCCAATTTGTGTGTTTGAATAATAATAAGCAAGCATGGAGTGTAATAAATCATTAGTCCTTATGAACTGTATTGCCCTACAACGAAGTCTCTATTCCAGTCCGTTATCAGAGCTGAAATTTTATTTTAAAACAAATATCCAATAAGGCAAATTAATTATTGTGGCATCTTTAATAGGATAAATGCTGAGGAATCAGCTGTGTCTGTGAAACTGCAAGTCAAAATGCAACACTCAAGACTTGTTAATACTGTTTTTTGGTATAGAGAAAGGAGATTTAGGTGTCTAATATTAAATGGTGTTGCAGAAGGGCAAGTTAGCACTTTGTCTGCCAAATTAAGTTTCAAAGACTATGTAGGTTATGAAGTTTGACTTTCTGCCCATAAATCTTGAATGATTGACAGACTACTGTAAAATAGCTTTGTTCAAAAAGAATCTTTGGCAGGTGGCATCAAAGGTTTGAAACTCTGGAAGGGATGAGAAGAAAACCTCACTTTTACACTGGTTTTCCCTGCAGATCAGCTCCTGTATGAAATTTGCCTGGGAATTATGAGCTATTTACTGTATTATATGCTATTTTCTTTCACGGTATCCAAAGGCTCCTGTGGTTCTTTTTATCTTGAAGATTTAGGGTTTTGGTTTTTTTTTTTTTTTGGTACATGAAATGTGAATGAGTGAATGCATGAATAGAACACAGGGAAGAAAAATCGTGTTTTTAGACAGTTCTGTTCACCCTTATTTTATCCCAAGTTGGAGTATTAGTTTTATGGCACCTAAATTTATGGGTACATATTTTTACGGTAAAGCCCACTGACATGTTCTGCATGCTCTATCAAGCTCTCTGTGTTTCTTCACTTGATTCATAGCTCTGCGGGGTATGAATCAGTCCTGTAGTATAACCCTTAATCTCTTTTTAACATGAATAATGTAGTGTATTTTTTATTTATGGTGTATGTCATCATCTAATTATGTCAACCTAGCCAAAGAAATGGCAGACTAAATATTTGCTGAAAACCTCTTGTCAGCTGTCGATCAGCGCAGAAGACAAAGTTTCTTTATTGTGCACAAGCAGCTGAGACGGAAAATTCTCAGTAGCACACAAATATTGAAGTCTGTCCTCAACCAAGACATGGCACTGCTGGAGCATGGACTAAAGAAGAAAGGGCCTGGCAGGGCAATTCCTGCTTAGAAGTACAACGTACCTCTTTGATTACAGGGAGAGGTTTGAGAAGAAGGAACGATCCCTTTGTTTTCCATTGTCTCCTTTAGTTTTTCTGTATGCGTTGGTTGAAGCTGAATCGATAAGAAGCCCTTATGCTCTTGTTTGTCTTCCACAGGGTGAAGTGCAGAAGTAACGTCTCCCAGCTGAACTACTATGAGGTCAGAAGCCTTGCTGCTATATTTCACACTGCTACACTTTGCTGGGGCTGCTTTCCCAGAAGATTCTGAGCCAATCAGTATTTCGCATGGCAACTGTAAGTATAAGACTCCAGAGGTCTTCATTTCCTTGGTACTGATCAGCAGACTCCCCGTTAACAGTATTGTATTACAGTTGCAATGAATAAAGTTGTTTTTCCCGGTCTCTCCCAGGTCAGGTAATTTATATTCTCCAATATTAGTAGAAAAGCTAGACTTTCTCACATTCGCTTATGATTACTGGGTGGTGAGCTGTTTGCTCCTCAAAAACGGGAGCCTTTCTCCTCCTCAGACAGACACTTCAATAGCATAATCAAACCCAATTTCTTGTTTTATCTAGCAGCAAATGAGGGAAGCTTTTTTTTTTTTTTTTTCTTTCCCTCATGATCAAAGGGTTCCTCACCTGCATTGTGAAAACAACGTTCTGGATAACCAGCCAAGCACCTCAGAGTATCAAGTGTAGTACACTAATGAAACTAAGCTGTGAAAACATAATTCATTGATCTAACACAAATAACCAAACTTATTTCTTCAAGCTCTGATGAATTCCACCGTAGCATTTGGCGTTTTTGCCTAGAAAGCTTGCTGGAAATTTTGATTTAAAAAAAGGCAAGAAAAAGGATCTTTTGTAACAGAATCTCTCTTCTTTCTTACTAGTAGCAATTGGCAGACTCTCGATATCTAGGGTAACAGACAGCTGCAAGTCAGTAGTGAGATTTAGTAGATAAACAGGTGGAGAGCTTTCTTAGCATCTGACCGGGTAAAACAGGCTTAGCATAAGTGATTCTTCCTCATTTACCACAGCTCAATTATGATTACTCCCAAAAAAAAGTCTTCTGAAGTTCCAAGGGTTCAGATATTTAAAAGGAAGCACCTGGGTCTGTAAAAGTGTGCTAATGAGTGGTGAATCGTCAGTGGGTTGGTAGGTTTGTCTTAACATCTTTCTTTGGATCAGCAGTTTGATTTTGAAGTGGATCTCCTGATGGTCCTTGCTTACTGTGCCTTGGGGTAGTCGTGGGGCATGTAAACTAGACCTTTTTGGATAACACTAAACTGAAAGGCAGACTCCAGCAGCACGCTTAGTGTGTTCCGACTGCTGATAGGCATCCAGTCCGTGGGACGAGGCTAGAGCTGCTCCGAAGTAAACCCCTTTCAGCACCAACTTTTTACCCTCCAGTCAGGTGATGCTAATCACCCTTGCTAATGTAGATTTAAGCAGTCTTGATCCTTTTGGAGAAATGGAAGCATGGGATAACTTCTTTGTCTCCATAACAGGGTGCTGAAGTCTGCACAAATGTACAGGCTTACTCATGTAAGATCAGCGAGTTTTAAAGGGGACAGTATTGAACAGAGGAGAGCTTGAAAGTTAAAACTTGGCATTCGCATGTAAATCTTGATCAGAAGGATTAAGCTTCTGAACACAAATCCTGGCTGAATTTTGCTAATTTGTTTCTCTAAAAACACTCAGCATCTATTTTACAGGGAGGTTACTGTTTCTACCCAGTGCTATCGCCAGGCTTAATGACACACGGTCGTCTCAAGTGCTTTGCCCAAGCCACGCTATGAATCAGTAGTTTAACCCGAGCTTAACAGGGAGAATGCTTTTAGAGGACAGTAACTGAAAACGTTGAAGCAATCTCTGAGTTTTTGAAGAAACAGACTCCTTCAAGGTAGCTCCATGTTTCTGGGAAAACATATTGGTGGGAAAAGGCAGAGGCATGGCTAGATGCTAGTCAACTCTGTGTAATACACACAGCAGGTTTTGCATTTATGCTGCTGCTTATCAGAGATGTATGCTCCTCCTATCTTTCAATTGTCTTTTTGTTTACTTAGCTTGCTCCCTAGTTTGTGCATCTAGGTGTCACTATCGTGTATACGTACTTAACAGCAAGGTGGCTCCTAGACAGACTATTCACTCTTTTTGTAGACAGTACACACAGATCCTGAGGAGCACCAGCACACCTTGGGTATGGTGAGGTCTCACCAAGTAAACCATGCGAAAAAGCAAATAAATGCTCCTGCTGACTGATAGGGAGGAAAAAGCTCGCTTGTTGATAGCATGAACTCAATACAGGGCTTCCAGTTTGAATTGTTGTCCAGTTGCCAAAAGAGCTGCAGTATCAGACTGGTTGCCAAAATAATATTCAGTGACTTTCATTTTATAAAATTCAAGTAATGGTTACCCACAGTTTCTCAGGAATCCCCACAGCTGCCCTACAATGGTAGCCTGATTCTGTAGGAAACCCATGGAGCTGGCTGTTTATGCTGAGCAGAGCCAGGGCTTTTGCTCTAACCACCACCAATCTAGTCCTGGTGGTGATTGATGGGCTGCTGTAAAGCAGCTTTGTCCCACTAGATGCACTTTGGCAGCCGGCAGCCAGAATTTAAACTCTGCAAGCGGTGAAAGAAAAACTGTGAGAAAGTGTTGAGTACCTGTATGCCACGAGCTCCAGAGCAGCTTTAAGTTCTAAAAAGTCCCAGTTTTCATTTTCTAAAAAGGTAATGACTTTCTCCTTTGCAACTGCAAACAGAGGCTATAACCCTGAAGAGCTGTTCAGCCCTCTGTGCTAGTACCTTCATGCACCACGCTGTGTTGCTGGGGGAGAAAAGGAACTGTAGTTTTGGCACTGGGATGCTCCATGTTAACATGGTTTCACCTTGTGATTCTGTTTTGTCTTTTGCTTCTTCTCTGTGAACCGTTTTTTCCTTCCACAGATACAAAACAGTATCCGGTGTTTGTGGGTCACAAGCCGGGACGGAACGCCACGCAGAGGCACAGGCTGGACATCCAGCTGATAATGATCATGAACAGAACTCTCTACGTTGCTGCTAGGTCAGTAACCCCCCGCTTCCTCGCTCCCTCCTTGCTCTTTTCAGAGTGAGAAGGAGGAAAAATGGGATATTCCGAGTTTGGCTCGGGCCAGACATTTTATTTCTGCTTTTTCTCACCTTTGTAGCCTGTTAATAAGACATATTAGAAACCTTGTTAGTCAGTGAACTAAGGCTCAGTCTTGCCAGGTACTGAGCTATTCCTTTAAGGGTTGGGTACCTCCACCTCCCTTTGAATCCAGGGAGAGGAGGTTGCCAAAGGAATTGTTCAGCACTATCGCAGAGAGAGTTCATCCTCATTATCTCCTTAAAGGAGCCTGTAATTCTGTTTGCGCACACAATTAATTACATATTTTAGAGAATGATTCTGCTGATGCACAAATGCTTGTTTGAATAAGAGTTGTTAAACTTCAGTGTTGCTGTTTTAGGCACATTTTTAATATCATAAAACAAAAAAGAGAAAAACATGTTGGCTGCTGTTCTTTTGATGTACTCAGCAAGGTTAATTGAATTTGGTGTCTGGATTTTTTTTGGAGAGCTGTACTCTGCAGATACAAACACATGCCTTTATGTAAAAATTGCATATAGAGCCAGCCATTTATTTTGTGTAGCTCAACATAGCTTCAACTATCAGCTTCAGTGGAGCTATACCGATGTATACAGCTGCCAGCTGACACAGTTCAGACATTAACACTTCCTCTCCCTACCTGTTCTTACCAGAGAGAGGCATTTGACATCTCGGAGTGGGAATTACCTGATGGGCACAGGATAAATGCACTAAGGGCTCAGATTAGTGAGAGCAGGTAGTGCAGCTCAGGAGCTCTTGGGCCCAGATCCTGTCTGGGACCTCCCTACAAGCTGTCCCTCCAGTAGCAGCCTATTTCCTACCTGCTTTCTGCTCCTTCTGCTGCCGAGAAATACCCCCTTCTGCGCGTGCCACAGAGAGCCAGGCTGTTGCTGCAGATGGGAGGAGTGGCGGGTGGAATGGCCAGGGAACAGCTGCCGAACGGGCAGCCGCTTGCCCAACGGCAGCTACCGGCCCTGTCCTCAAAGCCCTCAGCAGCCTCCAGGAGCTGCCAGGCTTTCTTCTCAAACAGTTACTCCCTGTCTTCTGGGTGTATCCCTGCAGCGAGGATCTTGCCTGTTGACCTTCACTTGGCATGAAGTAATTGGCTGCTTTCACCAGCAGAATCACTGAGTTTTCTAAATACCACCAATTTCTTTTTTCCTATTTTCAATACTGCTTTTTCCTGACCAAGTCATCACACTGCCTCTTGCACGTGCGCTCCCAAGTAGCGTAAGCCGTACTTCTTTGACATGCACAGCTTCCAGGCGCAGAAGGCACCAAAAGCTCATGTCAGCTCTAGTATTCTGCAGTGCAAAGCATACTCTCAGGAAATGACTAGCCACCTGGGCCAGTCCCTAGTTTTCCCTTTGTGTCAGGTCTTGGCAAAGAGTGTATAGACCGAATAATACATGGTTATGCAACACGGGACTGCGTTTTCTTTTCTTCCGTGAGATGTTTGGATTCATGTTGTGAATATTTTTGTTGGCCAGGCCACTACCAGACATCCAGGCCCTCTGCATCTTCTTCCTTCTTCAGGGAACTGTTGCAGAGTTGGTTCTAGGGTACGAAGAATGGACAGTCCCACAGGGAAGCCTCTCTAAGCTTTGCCTCAGCTCAGTGCTTAATATTTTTGCTGCATTTAGTGTGATAATGAGCAAAGGGTGGGAGTGGAGTGGTTTGAAAGGTGGTAGCAGGATTTCCTTCTTTTCATGGCTGAGTTCCCCTTGCTTTCCTTATTTGTTTTCTTTTAAATTAGCAAATTATTTGCAGTGAGAAGGTGGTAAATCCATTTTGTGGACTTTGCACTGTTGTACTTATAGCTTGTTCCCAGACTGAAAGACTGACGCAATTACAGTGTTGCAGTGCCCAAGCAATTGACTCTACAACAGGAAAAGCCTGCTGAACATTTTGGGATATGCAGCTACTGTGTATACAAGTTATATGAAGAATGTTGATTTGGGGGAAGAATGTGTATATTAGTGTGTGCATATACATTCTAGCCTAATATATAATTATGCACATGTTTAAAATAATGTCTTATAATAAGAGAGGGCGTAGATACTCCTAGGAGCTAGTGACCTGCAAAAAAGAACAAAGACCTCATCTGTTCTGTTCTTACTCAAGCACAAGAAATCTTCTTACACTTTTTTCCTTCAGTAACTCAAAAACCCTGAAGCATATTCTTTTCCCCCTCCACATGTTATTGGAATCCCTGCTGGGCTGAGAAGACTGTGTGATATAAGTTAAAATTCAAAGGTCATTTTTTATCTTCGCGTGATAAACTCCAAAAAATGAGTCATCTTTTGATAATTAGTGTGAATGAAAGTTTATAGCTATAACACTGCATCTCCTTTAGTGGTGGTAATAAACCTAGAGACTGAAGCAAATGTGAACACAATCAAAGGTGTTTCTGCAAGAGCTTTGTAACAAGATTAATTGAAAACTGTAGTTAGCAGAAATCCCTTAGCTACCATATCAGATGTTGCTTTCATGCTGTTTTTTTAGGTATCTAAATACAGTGATGCTAAGTTTGCATGTGTACCCAATTATCTGAAAAGCAATGAAAACAAATGATTAAATATTGAGAGTTTTTGATTTGAGGTTGTTGGATGGCGCTTTTTTTTTCTTTTTGTTTGTTTGTTTGTTTGTTTTTTAGAAATTCCAGTACCCAGTGTTTGTTTTGCAGTCAGTTTCCGTGGGGAAAACAGGGCAAACTCAGATTTCAGAACCTCTAACAACTTATTACTGAGTGACTGGCATTGAACACAATTTCTTTGTCTGTCAGGTGCCTCTTTTGGCATGCATACTGGCTATTATCAAATAAAATCTGGTTCATATGGAAGGGCTTCAGTTCATGTTACAGGACAGAGATAGTCAACCAATGTAAACTAACTCAAGTGAAGCCCATGAAGCCACATTGCTCTGCAATTAGAATATCTGTCTTCTAGTCCATAAAGAAGTAACTGTTTTCTTTTTTCTCCTTGGAAGGGGCTCTATCTGTCTGACTCTTTCTCTCTCTCATGCATACACCCTTTTCGAAGTTCCCTGTGTCTCCTCCTCCCATTGTATTGTGTGGTGGCTGCTTTTGTTCACATTATCTGTTACCTCTCATATGTATGTACAAAATGGTTTATTGAGCCCCTGAAGCATCAGAACGATTCCCTCCTCTTTTGCAGTTACACATTTCCAGACGTTGCACAGAGTGGCCAAGGGTCATGCACAGCCGGTGGCATTATTTAAATTCCCTTCCTCCACAAGATTATGCCATGGCAACAAAATTCAGTTCTGCTGACTGGAGGTGGGAAAAACGGAAGCCCTCGGATTAAGTCAATTTGTGTTAGAATAACTTAATTAGCAGCGAGCTGTACACATACCGCAGCTAGTGGATAGTAGGAGTTAGGCAGTAGTGGGAAAAGGAGGGGAAGGACAATCCCTTATTGTTTGTAGTTAGAGAACCTTCCCCAGAATTTGACAGCTCTCTCACTTTCCGCTGACGTTGTCAGCAACTATATTTTAAATATGGCATGAGAAAATGATACATAGTTTGCCAGATACAAACCCTCTGTAAGATGACCCAGTAACGTAGCATCTGAATTTTCTTTGAATTGTTTGCTAAACCATAAAGCAAGTCCCCCCCCCAAAAAAAAACAAACCCAACTGCTGCAGACCAAGATTGGTAAGTAAAATTAAGAGCTGTGCTTGTAGGGGGTTTTTAGAGGCCTTGCAGCGCCTCATTTTTTTATACAGTAGGACCAAAGGAAACAAAGAATGATGTACATAGAAAGGAAATTGTGCACTAATCTACGAGGCTGATATGCTAATAAGTAATCTTATTCCAGCATTGACCCTGACCATTGCTCTGCCAATAAAGTCAGGCAAATAATAAACTGAAGCATTAAACCTGCCTTGTCAGTAAATGACAGTTTGTGCAGAGATTGGAGGGAAAAAAAAAACCCCACAGCTCCTCATTCTGGCATCTTAACAAAGCAAACTGCCTCAAGTGCCATAGAAGACGGTAGATTTTTAAAAGCCAGTTCCCAGTAACAATGCTGCCCCTTTTCTCCACGTGAGAAAAGTGTTGCTTATTTTTCTTATAGCAGAGTGTTTTGTGTCTGCTTTAGACTAGCGCTGTTTCCCCCAAACCTGATAAAATGAAGCTAATCTTGACAGCAGAGATTTCTGAAATGGAAACAGCCTGTATCCTACTTTTCAGCAGACTCCTGTGGAGACCCCTTCAGTGCTGTGGATCATTCTCCAGCTGCACAGCTTCCTGCATTTTGAAAAAAGTCAATGTTATTGCAAGGAAAAATGAGATGCTCAATGTTGTTCCTCGCCTCCTTCCCAGTTTGGTGTGGCTGTTGCTATAGTTCTGTGGGTTGGTGGGGTTTTTTTGAATTTTAGGCTCCAGACAAAAATGTCCTTGTTCTCAGCTTACATAGAGGAGAACATTTTAAAATATCTCTTCACCTGAGCAGCTGGGTCTATTTCCTCTTTCCAAGGAGAGATTGGCAGCTAATTGTAGAGAGAGCCAGGTTCTCAGGAAAACAAGAAGGTAAATGCAAGCAAGAAGCATAAACTTTTTTCAGAGGAATGTTTTGCAGTTTAATTTGGCCATAGTTGTGTGAGGAGAAGAATGATTCCTGGGAACAGTTTTGTGATTGTCAACCTTTTCCCTTCCATATTGTCAATCAGATTATCACAGCTGAGGTTAGAGGCATAATTATTAAAAATAAAAGAGGAGGGAAGAAGAAAAAAGCATTAACCTCTTCTTAACCCTGAATGGCTAAATGTGGCATGGTGACTACTATCCCAGGAAGCTGGCAAAGGTTATCTGAGGAGGATTGCAGCTGATTTCAGGATACGCAAAAACATCTGCACGCTAGACCATAGCATCTAGTGTAAGACCTATAGAGCAGACGTGATAAGGGGCTCATCTCCTTTCCAAAATCTCGCTTGTTCAAATAGTCACTTTCGAGAAGGAATCTTGTTTGGAAGTTTTGTAGAATTTCTTCTTCTTTTTTTTTTCTCCTTAAAGGGAAGGAAGATAGTTTATATATGGAAGTGCTTTACTGGGAAAAGCAGGCAATGCTGTCAGTACTGTTCCCTAGTAAAACCTGTGGTCTTTTTTGAATGGATTATGGATTATCTTGTGATAGGTAGCTCTCTTCATAGACAGTGAACTGACTACTCCGTTTGACTTTGCATTTGTTTGCCTTTTTTTACAGGGACCATATTTATACTGTTGATATGGACACATCACATACAGAAGAAATTTATTTTAGCAAAGTAAGTAGCTTTTATCATCATCCAGAAACCAAGGACACTAGAACAAGCTTCAAATAAATAGGAAGATGACATTGTTTCAAACAACTTGCCAGCGCTGCTGTAAAAACTGTAATAATCAAGTAAGATGGCATTGCTAATCATATTTGGGGAAAGCTAGAATAGCAGTCATGTCCTCTGTGAATTTCTGATAAGTGATTTAGCTGGGCTGATAAGCAATCCATACTGAAATGCAGTGAGGTCCCTGGTGGAGCATCCATCAAACGTCTATTCATTTATACTCTGCAGCTTTCCGTAACTGCTGTACTATCCCAATTAAGTATACTGAAACTTTCATCATAAAAAGCAAATGTTATTTACATATTTTCATGCACACAGATTTTATTCACTGATGCCAGTACTCACTCAATAAAATCTTATTTGGCATCAATTTGTAGATGTATTCACATTATCTCCATGGGAAGTTACATCCAAACTAAGAGCAGCTTTGCCTGCATGGCCGTATTGAACATTAACATACACATAACTAGAAGTAGCCTCCCTTCAGCTCCTTTGCATTGCATGCGCATTGTGTAATATGTGGCAAACACAGCCTTGGTCCTTTGGAAGATCGCATGAATTTGGCCACCGGATGGATTGCACTGCAGGAGGGAAGAGTGTTTATTATTAACCTTCAGTGATGCTGAAGATGAGCTTATGCCTTGTAACTCTTCAGAAAAATGAGGTCACAGGCTTGTAATGGAAAGAATAGTGTTGTTACGTTCATGGTAAATGTTTAAGCTAAGAGACCTTAGTGAATGCGTATTGTCTCAGTTTACTGATGGGAAACGCTGTCAGGATTAAAATCATGGTTATCATGTCAAAGGTGTTACTACCTTAGACAACAGGTTTTTAGATCAGGTTTTATTATAATTAATCAGCCTGTGACATTTGACCACTTCTGAAACTTACCGCGAATTTCATGACTTCATAAAAGGGCTGTTTCCAAAATGCGGTGGAGACTCGGACAAAAATCCAGGCTGGGATTTACCTATGAGCGTTCCAGAGGAACAACGTTAGCAGATGAAAACTGGAGTATTTTGATAGGTAGAGGGTTCTCTGAGCCTGTTAGCTGATGTGAAGTGATAAGAATTACCTGAATTTGATTAGTTTGCTCATCTAAAATGTCCCCTGCAGAATGCATATTCCAGTAGGATAATGACAGGGTTTGTAGTCCATAAGTGTTTATTCTGATTTGCAAAACAAATTAAAAGAAGAGAGAATGCAGTACTTATAAGAAACGTGCATATATTTTTTTCAGTTGGCCTATTGCTAAATTCAGTTGTTTGCAGGCTTCAAAAAATGAGATCAGTTTCTAGTTTAATGAATAGATAGCAACACAAAATTAAATGACTGTTCTGCATCGCTGATCTTTCATTGTTATGGTGAATTAATCATGGAGAAAGGGTGCAGAAAGCTTTCAATAAGTATATGTTCAGCAGCTAGTCTTCCCCGGGGACTTTTACTTTTGAAATCAAATGCAACAACCTCTGGGCTCTAATTGATTTCTTTCTTGATCCTTGCAGAAATTGACATGGAAATCTAGACAAGCTGATGTAGACACATGCAGAATGAAGGGAAAACATAAGGTTGGCAATTTTCATTTCTCCTGCATCTGCCACTTTAGTTTAGTTGTTTGACCGTTATCTCAGGCCACTGTCTGTGATGTGGAATGGATCATGCCGTTCACTTCTTTGCTAGTAACTGCTTTATCCGTCAACTTATTGAAGGCTTTAATTTGCAAAAATGGTTCACTTTTAATGTGATAAAACATTATGACAGGAGCCACAGCAACATCCCGAAACACTGAGTGCGCTGGGGATTTTGGACATAGTGCTAGGTATACTGAATTGGTTTAACGTTGCTTCAACGGCTAAGTGCTGCAGTCCATCCTCCCCTGGGAATTTACAGAGAAATGTATATAAAGCATCAGAAAGTATGAGTGTTTGCAGGTGTAGAAAGATTTGAGTTTGATCAGACACCAGTTTTCCCCGAGTGTAAACTATGACTAACGCAAGTGGGGTCAGAATTAGGTTTTAGACTCTTTGTACCTGCTCCCCCTTCCAGTTATATCAATGCATTACGTTAGCTTAACTGGTGATACTACTCTTACAGCAACATAGATGAGAAGAAAATCAGGACTTTGCTCTTGAAGAAAGCAGCAGCATTCAAAAATAATTAATCTATGTGAACAACAGCAAAATCTGAGCTATATTATGAATATCATATCCTCAGTCCTTTGCAACCATTTTTTAAACCAATAGAATGGAAATTGATTGTATTTTTGTCAGTGTCAATTAAAACACAGTTGAAATAAAGCCTAGAATATCACAGTGGCTACCAGCTAATTTCATTTTAGACCTGATGAAAGATCATAGCATAAAAATTAAGGCAGACACCCAGAATGCAGTAGCTGAAATACTTTTTATTATTTTTCTTCAGGATGAATGTCATAATTTTATTAAGGTTCTCCTAAAAAGAAATGAGGATACATTGTTTATCTGTGGAACAAATGCCTTCAACCCTTCCTGCAGGAACTACAAGGTATGTGATCTGTCTATGGGATTTCATTTATGCCCTTTCTTTCTTTTGGATTTATTGTGATTATGCTGGGAACAGCATGAGATGTGTCATTCAACAGTGCATCATTCAATTCTGTAGCGTTTGTCCTGGTTTCTTTCAATGCTGCAGAACTCCGTGTTGATTGGTTTTCTGAGGGTTGCTCAGATTGGTTACCTACTTCTTTGCAACTCCTCCATATCGCAGTGTATTGGCACTTTGCATTGCCCCCTCCATAGTTGCAAAGTTCCCCAGATCCCTACATGGATGTGGTGTTGCTTCTCAGAATGTCCCTAAATTTGTCACTGACACCACATTAAGACATAGGTGGATGCTGAGGATTATTACTGGGATGATTCATTTTAAATGTCTCCATTGTATTGATCTCAACTGCAAAGCCAGTTCTGAAGACACTTAAGGACTTTGCACAGTAAAACCCAGAACGATCAGTGTTTGGGACCCAGCAGAGAGGGAACCTACGAAGATCCTATGGTATTGCATGCTGTAAAAATGGTCGACAGCAGATCTCCGCAGGGAAAGACAGAGCAGGAAGGAGAAATGGATGTATCCCTCACCAATTGGGGCTCTACAAAGCCAAAACGTTATCTAGAGCATTGTAGAAAACTTTATTGGTCCGTGGATGGATACTGGCCATTAATTCACTAACCCTGATTTCTTCCTTAGACCTAGTGTGTCAACTGCATCTGCCTATTAACAGAGCCCAATTATTCAACTATTTTCCATTTCCTCAGGCTTGCACCCATGTAATCTGACATAACCCCATCAATGGATGTTTTTCGAGTAGCTTTGAAATTAATTGAGGTAGGGCGTTGATCTCCAGACTGCTTTTCCAGATTCTGCTGTGTCCCAAAAGTCATTTCTCATTCTTCTTCAGGTAGAAGAAAATTCATGCTGCTTCTAATGAAGTCATGGCACATTCTCATTGACTCAGAGGTGTCAGAGTTATCAGAAGAAACAGCATAAAGATATTAACATCCAGGAAAACAACTTCCTTAGTGGTATTGCTTGTGACTGCTGCTCTTCTTTCCTTTTTCTGCCATGCTGGTTTACCTCGTTTACCCGCTGTAAGAGCTGTAGCCTAGGAAACCAGTTAGAGAAGTTCAGCAGAGTATTTTCTTTCAATCTGTGAAGGAGGAATCTTATTCAAGTACAAGCTTGCATCGTAGTAATCAGTTGGTGTGTGTACCTGGTATAAAGCAGCAAGACGACAATAGGGGTTCTATTAATGGCCATTTCGTCTTCCTTTTCTCACGTCCTGCTTCTGGCACGCAGCTAGCTTTCCTGTTTGCAGCGCTGTATTTAGTATTCCACCACTGCTTGTCATTGCTTAGTGCTCGATACAACTAATGGTGCTAACAAATTTCAACTAGTCCTCTTGCTAGAAAGCTGTCTTCTAATACAAATAGTTTTCCGTGGCATCCTAATGTGAGGGATATAAATGGTCCTTCGTTCCCTTACTGCAGATGTTTCATTCCCCATGATATATGGCCTGTGCAGACTGCTTCACCTGTTGCTGAGCTGCCAGAGCTTGGATAGTAATACCGCGGGGAGTCTGCAGAAAGTCAGTCAGACACCTGCCCTGACTTTTCCTCTCTTTATTTCTAGCAGTAGAGACAGGGGACTAAAGACGTATCAAACAGAAGATGTGGCTGCCTCTCATCACTGTAAAGTGAAAGTGCAGATGAGCCTGGAATGTCAGGTGCAGTACAGGGAAAGTTGCTCAGGACTGTAACTCATTTCCTTTCACCGCCATTTGAAATGCTTTTCCATTCTAGAGTAAACAACTAATTCCCTTCAGTGGGTCCTGACAGAAAACAAATGATGACAAATCATCCACTGAATGACTTAAGTCCCATAACGTAGAAGCTAAAAGTTGATTGGAGTAGTTGATGGTGACGGATGGGTTATTTTTCATGCTCTGTAATTCTGTACTGTATGTGATTTATGCAGTGTAAATTGTTCAAGTTACTTGAATATGCTAGAAATACTTTTACCCCCCAAATACTGTAATATAAGAATCTTAAGCAGGTAAGAGCTGTACTTTTCCTCTGTAGCTCAGTAAACCCTCTTGAACTATGCGTAAAGTTGATCTGTATATTTGTATAATTATTAGTACCTAGGGTGAATTCATTTCCCAGGAGTTACACTTAAGCCTGAGATTTTGCAATTTCTGCACAGATTAATTCTTGCCTGATGGTAAGAGGGTTTCTCCATGACACAGACTCAACTGATACAGTTACACTTGGAGAACATCCTTCTAAGTATGCAAATCAAGGAAGAGAGCACCACTGTTGTGACTAGAGCAGAAGGATCTCCGGACTTGAGGGAGAAAAATACACACACAGATAATTGTCCTAGTGTTGTTTCTTCTGACTGCTATGGCTTGCAGTCTTTTGCTGTGTATAAGAGCGCTTCTGTTGAATGACTATTGAGGATAAATTTTGAATCTGTGCCAGAACCACAGATGACATAGCCAGCTACAGTTCAACAGGAAGCTAGTGTACAGATAAAATATCAGACTTTTGTAAAATGTATTGGGATTACCTCTAAAGGGATGCCTGGCTTATAGGACACGCTTTTCCAGGCTGGTTTTATTTAATGCTGTAATTTTTGTTGGATTTTTAATTCACGGTCAGGAACGCAGTTACAGAAACAATCTTCTTTCCTGCCCAGAAATGAACAAACGCTATCATAAGTCACATCCTGGGTAATAAGTTCTGTTTCTTCGTCTGAAGAGCTTCCTTTCCTTTTTCAGATGGATACGCTGGAGTTCCTGGGAGATGAATTCAGTGGAATGGCCAGGTGCCCCTATGATGCAAAGCATGCCAATGTTGCATTGTTCGCAGGTAAAGAAGGATGGCTGTAATAATCTTTTGGCTTTCTGTGGTGCAGCCCAGGCTTACCATAGCACTGTATCTCTTGAATCCAGAATGCCAAAATCTAAAAGCTGGCAAAGGGAGTGGATAATGACTAAAAATAGGGGCCGTAAGGAAATCATTAGCACAGGAAACCTTGCCTTCTCTGGGATTAACTTCACTACCATAAACAACATTGCTTAAAGCCTCTGTTTCCTGATTCAATATTTCAGCATTTCCTGAATTCATGATAATATAATGCGAGATCAGTGTGAGGCCCAATTTCTGGCATCCTGCTACTACGAAAGTCAAGGACAAGGCTTGTGTGAACTTTAAGGGGGAGGGGTCAGGATATGCTCCTTTAACATCGCCAAACTAAGTTAATGAAAGGAAGTTAGGGAATATGCTGTGATGTCCCCTTTTCCAGATCCAGAAGGAAAGGGAAGGTGATTTTATTTTAAAGCAAAAAACATCTTGACGTCCTATCACCAACTGTGGTAGACAAACAAGAAAAATCTCTTGATTAATAATGATTTATGCTGCCTGCAGCAAAATGCAGTTAACTCTGATTTCTTCTACAGTAGTTAAAAATATGGGTGCTTATTAATGGGGTTAATTTGAGCTATTGATTGTGAAATGTTATTTTGGTACCTCTCCTCTTCATAGATCCCTGATTAAATTGTTTCTTTATTGAACTTCTCTTACAGTGAAGCCTGCTGATCTTTTCTTAAACTTGGATGTAAAAAAGATGTAAAGATGAAACGAAAGCGCACCTATGATAATGTCACTCCTTTTTAGCACGTGTCTTGCTAGAAAGCATGACCTGTGGCTTATGTGGAAATATTTTAGGATTTCCTCTGAAAGTTGAAGAGTTTGTACATGTACCAGCCACTTTTAACAGAAAATCATGTTTGTGGCCAAAAGACTGTATTAACCACTACCGTGTTAGAGCTGGCGTGACCTGCCTTGCAACAGAGTTTTTATAGCGGGTTGTAGAAAATTCTTTTACTCCTAGCAGTGTAAATCAGTAGGTCCATTTGTTTCAAAAATAATAATGCTAATGATGATGGTGATGATATGTAATTTCTTTATTAAAGTCCAAAGAAATTCTCTGATTGTAGCAGATAGTTCTTAGGCCACGGAAATAGAGAGGCACCTTCAGAGAATGATTCATGCCGTATGTCTCAGATTCCTGTCTTAGGGCAGTCTGAATCACCCTTTGGAAGTGCCTTTCTTTTCACACTGGCCAGAGAAGGGATTTATGACCAACTTAGTCTAAACATTTACCTTACATGCAGCTAAAGTTATTTGCGATGAATCCCACTCTGTCACTGAAGAAGTCCACTCATTTTTTGAAAAAAAAAATATATATATATTCATAGAAATTATCATACTCTCTCTTGGGGTAATTCAGAACATAGGTTGATTCTTATGAAATATATTCTTACACAATAAAACCCTGCTGGCTTAAGAAAATCACTGTTTGATATGCTAGACTTATTGATCCCCATGAACTTTTCACAGTGCAGTGAAAAGCACTTTCCTAGCAGTTTAGGGCACTAATCCAGCTCACCTTAGTCTATTGGGTGCGCTTACAATGAATATGGTTCTTGCAGCCTGTTGCTATTATGACTGATATGTGCAAATTGTAATTGGTCTTCAGGAACATGGCAGGAAAGAAAATGAATGTGTGATTATATTAACGTGACCTCAGACATCCATATCTAAACAATTTAGCTTTTTATTCTGTTTTAAATTGGTTTTAGTATCTGCTTTTATTTGTTTTTTTTCCTGTTTTTGCTAAGAAAGCAAGCTCCTTTTTAAATAGCCAAATAATGGTAAGGATTGTAGGGTTCAGAACAAAGAGTATAGTCCTGCTAATAAAAAAAGTCTAATTTTTAAACCTTGAATGGAAATTCAACGTTGTCTATAATTGCAGTAAGGAGCACTTGACCAGTAGAAGCCTCTCACGAGAGGTGCTCCACTTTATCTTGGGTATGTCGCCAGTATCGATGCCATCAAGGCCCGATAAGCAGCATAATCTCTGTCAAACTAGATGTGGGTGATTCCACGTTTTTGTAGACACAACTGAGACACAAGTTACTAGTCTTGCATTGCGATGTTTGTGCTCCCACTAGACACTGTCGTTCCAAGATATATCTCAGAAGCTGAAATAATCCCGTGTTACCATGACCCACAAACATGTTTGGCAACAAGTAACACCTTAAACTGTTGTCAGAGCTCAAGCTTTTACCTTGAGATTGTTTTGCAACTTTTTTTTGTCCTTTGGGTGCCATTTTGTAGACCCTTTCTGATCATTTTTCTTCCAATGATCTTTAAGAGAGAAGGATGCATAATTCATGTGGCGAATATCTACAATGCGTTTTAAAAAAGAAATATCGATGGGAAATCCTCCTCCCTCTTTTTGCATCCCTGTTTTGCCTGGGCTCCCTGCACACTGTTTAATTTTTTTACTAGTGATTTCTGAGAGAGGAGGAGTTACACATTAAAGCTCAGAGAGGGAGAAGTTCGAATAAGGATCAATTAGCTGACAGTCGCTAAGACTTGTCTAGTTTGCCCTCCTTCTTACAACTAACAGTTCTCTTTGGTCAGGCCCATATTTATTTTACTCAGATCTGTAGGCAACTCTCTGACTTCCAGGCAGGTTAGAGAATTTATGAGCATTGAACTAGAGGCATTTACAGAGAAACTGGATGGGGTAGCTTGGTTTGACTTACGTAAAATGATAAAGTATTATTTCTTAGGGTGCCTTCTCCCACAACATTCCTCTGAAATTATAATTTTAAAGATGGGTGGCTTTTGTTCAGTTCCATCTGCCTAACTGGATTTTTTTCATTTCAGTGTTCCTAAGATTTCTGATCGTTTCATGCATCCCCCTTCATTTGATTGATGAGAGAAAGTAATTACATTATTTCTGTCACTCCTCCCCTTTTGGTTTTTCTTTCCTTCTTTCTCAGAGGGAAAGCTGTATTCTGCCACAGTGACCGACTTCCTTGCAATAGATGCAGTTATATACCGAAGCCTTGGAGATAGCCCAACCCTGCGGACAGTTAAACATGACTCAAAATGGTTGAAAGGTAGGCAAACAAACAAAACAAAACCAAAAAGCAGCATCTCTAATGAGAATCTTGGATTCCTGACAGACCTCTCTTGTCATTTAATTTCAGCAATGCCTTCTGGCAGAAGGAAGGAACTAAACTACATCTTTTACTTAAACAGATTCATTTATCTCTTTTCCTCTTCTCCTGACCCCAACTTACTGCACTTGACAGAAACTGTGAGCGTAGTAGAGCAAAATATATTCCAGCCAGCTTTCCGAGCTGAAATTCGTCAATTTACAGCTATTGGATGAAAGAGTTGGAATTTGCAGGGCTTAGTGCACTTGGCCTGTGCTTGAAACAATTCCTTCCCTAGGATTGTGTCAGCTAACAGTCAAGGCTTTGTGAAGTATAGAGAATTTGTTCTGCAGCATTAAGATTCATCAGTAAAAATAAAACTACGGGAATATTGCAGAGAGCCTTCATTTTATAGTTCTTTGGTACGGTACAGCTGCCATTGAATTAGGCAATTTGTGTGCTCTAAATACCTTCATTGTTAAGAACGGTGCTGTTTACTTTTACGTAGGTGTTACGAATAGTTAACATTTGTAGTGATTCTAAACAGTGAGCAAAGCCATAGTTTGAAGGCTTTTTCTGCTCGCAGAAATGTTTTGCCAGGTGTCGACTTTAGCTGTCCCACTTTGCTTGTTGCTACAGATGTGTATGGGCAGAAACAGTTACTTGGTTTGTTATTCGCTCCACACGCAGCCGTCAGGCCATAAAGAGCCCTATTTGGACCCCGCAGGCGTACCATTATATACACTGCCTCTTCACCTTTGCTTGTCCACTGTGCAGGGCAGACGTTTTAGTGGCAAGTACTTAGTTATTTTGCACAGATTCTCCGCAGATTTGCCCCCAGCTATCCTGTGCATCCCCAGACATTGATTCTTCTGTGGTGGGTTGCGTTGCCTATTCTGAAAACTGAGCAAATTTGTTTAATGTGGGCACTTAATCTTTAGATATTTAGTGTGGATCTATTTGGCTTCTCTCTGCACCCTTACTGTATTTGCACACTGCATGCTGTACATCGTGCCTAGACAGAATGTTATCTTTTTTCCAGAACCATACTTTGTCCAAGCAGTGGACTACGGCAACTATATTTACTTCTTCTTCCGGGAAATAGCAGTGGAGTACAACAGCATGGGAAAGGTAAGGGGGAAAAACATTGCTTTGAGTGTCTTTGTGACATTCAGGAGGAGAAACAGATATGCTGTGCTTGAACCAGTGCTGTTAGGAATGACCTTGAAATGAGAACCATAAATCATGATGACAAGGTCATCATTTTGAGAAGATTCCTATCGCTCAAGCCAAAAGGTTGGTTGGAGTGAAACATTACACTGTCTTGAAAGGAAGCGAGATGGTTTCTTTTTGGTGATAATGTATATTGGAATCTCTTCTGTCAACCGAAATAAGCACAGCGCATCAGGTTATTTTAAACCTGGATTCTCTAGCAAAGAGGTATTTTTCATTAGGAAATCTTAACTGGAGTGCTGAGAAAACAGAAGCAGGAATTTTGTTCTCTGCCATTTTGCAAAGAATAACTAAACATTTACTGCCTTTTTGATAATTTCACAGTAGCTTTCTGGCTAGGCAGTCAGAAAAGCTGACCAAGGTCACAAAGGTGGAGGGCAGGAATAAAAGCCTAGTGAGATTTGCCTAGTTTTAAGTGCTGAAAATACAAGACTCGGACCAGGCAGCGTGAGTTGCAGGGACTGTGGATATAAAACGTGCTTTTGTTTAGGGAAATAGAAAGCTAAGCAGTCTATATGGAAATGAGTTTATATGGGTTGAGAACGGATCTCCTGAAGGATTTATGGCTGTGTATGAAAAGCCACAGCCTTATCTTTTGTGGCATGCTCTTCCAAAGCTGAATTTTTTTCTGTTTGTTATTTGTCACAGATTATGGAAACACGGGATTAAATTAAGCACCTTGGTGTGTCATTTCAAATAATTTAAGGACAGAATTCCAGGAGAGTCTGTCAGATCAAGCAAATATTTCATTTTCTCTGTTATTTTTGCTCTGTTCCTTCCAGGTAGTTTTCCCAAGGGTGGCTCAGGTTTGCAAAAATGACATGGGAGGATCTCAGAGAGTGCTGGAAAAACAGTGGACTTCCTTTCTCAAGGCTCGTTTGAACTGTTCCGTTCCCGGCGATTCACACTTTTACTTTAACATACTGCAGGCTGTTACAGATGTTATCCATTTCAATGGCCGGGATGTTGTTTTAGCAACCTTCTCCACTCCGTATAATAGGTAATAGGCACAGTAACCTTTTACCTTATTTCCTTTATATTTTGCCTTTCATCACAGTTTCTTTTTACTTTATTAAAGTACAAGCAGTGATTGCTTATACAATGTAATTATTATGTATCATGCACTTACAGACACTTGGTGTTTCATTTTAAGGTACCCTGGTATTGCTTACTGCGTTTTGTATCTGATAACTTAGAACAGCTTTCAACCATTTCCTGTGTGGACATGTTCCTTGGTCATATTTTTCTTTGCATGGGAATAATTTAGACAGGACATCAAGAAGCTTTGCAGTGTGTGACTTGCAGAATGTTATTCCAAAGAGAAAATAAGATTTTTCCTTCTCAGAGAGAAAGGATTGGGTTTATCCTATTTTTGTCTGCACCCTCAAAAACTGTTTTAATACTCTTCCCTGTCTCATGCATCCCTACTGACTTGTGTATTTTCTCCTGGAAGAGCCAAAATACTAAGGTTTCCTGCTGGCTACAGAGGACAGGGCTCCAGAGCGTGTAGAGGGAAGCAGTAGAGTTGAATAGAGCTTCACAGTTCCTGCTTTGCTCATTTATTGTCACAGAAGAGAGTATTGAATTCTTTATACCTATTCAGACAGTCTGCTACCCCTTTACATCTCTGGGGCTGCACCCGTGATACGCTCACAAAAGGCTTCAGTGAGCAAGGAGGAGGCATGCTAAATAGAAAGTTTCTTCCTTTTCCTG
Source organism: Struthio camelus (assembly GCF_040807025.1). NCBI lineage: Eukaryota > Metazoa > Chordata > Aves > Struthioniformes > Struthionidae > Struthio > Struthio camelus. The sequence goes on from NC_090981.1 coordinate 24,035,981, forward strand.
GGCAACGTCAACATATCTTCCTGTTACAGAGCCTGCACTCGAAAGTCCCGATCTTGCTTGAATACAAACTGCAGATATTAATAAGAGGACCCATTCTTCAAACACCTGTATTTCATTGTTCAGTCCACATGGTTTCCAAAAGCATCAGTTCATCTACTAAAAATTTATTGCCATTGCACATTATAACATGTTTCCCCAGAAGTTATTAGGAAAAAGTAGCTGTATCCAATTATTGAACCTCCCAGAGAAGTTAAAAAAACAGTAACATTCTAATTAAAAATATATTGCTATTTCACAGAGTAATGTTTGAGCTGAAACAGGATTTTTTCCTTACTGGAATTCATCTGTTTTTGCTGTTCACTTGCCACCTCTCATCAAAGCCTGACCTCAGTGAGGTCGTGCACAGAACTGACTTTGAATGAGAGTAAGCTCAGGCCTGTGCTATATAATCACTGCTTTCAACAGGAAAACAAAGAGGAGCTGCTTGGAACAATTATGCCACCAATAGGGAATAGAGTTTTAAATTAGGATGATCTCTTTTTATGCAAATTAATTTAATAAAAGCAAGCAAACAGAGAGTCAGCGTCAGAAAACAAGCTGTGTCATTGATACTATCTCCAAACTGAGATTGTCCTCCTGCTCTGCTAGTATTTCCTGGGGTGTGCCATGAGTAATCCTTTTTCTTCGACCAGGCCTTTTAAAATCTAAGTACTTTATTCTAAAATCAAGGTACTTCTTATAGGCTGTTTTTTCAAGGTAGGGGAGATGAGAGGAAGGCACATAGGCCTGGAGACCCCTCATTAACAGAGCTAACTCTGGCGTGGACAGATGTCTCTTTTACCCTCCACTGAGGAAAGGCTTAGAAAAATATCTCTGGTCTTGGGACAAGAAGCTCCCACTTGAAAGAGCTGGAATAGCATCCTCAGTGTAACCGGAGATCACCCGGGGTGGGACCTGGGGATGGGCTGTAGTCCAGTGGCTGATGGATTTTCTTGGAGGTGACCCACAGTTCTCCACCTGTATAGGTTTATGACACTGTGGATCCACAAATTGATGTCCTCAGTAGTCAGAGCTTTTGCACTCTTCTCACCGCAGTGATCCCTCCATCACTCTGGAGATGTGTGTCGAGTCCAGCCCTCAGTGCTTTTAGTTCTGTATAGTAAGCCTCAAGCTTTTAGTGTTCTTTCTTTAAGGCTTAATTCAGCACAGTGTAATATCATGTAGCTGAAGTAGGACTTGCAGTATCTTTCAGGATTAAGTCCTATGTGCCTGAGATCTCTCTCTGTTAGCTATTAATGGCTAAATATACTCCTAACCAACTCTTACATCAAGATACTTTTGGCTGCCTCCATTTAGAACTCTTGCTGTGTGCTATCATATTAATGTAGAGCTCTGAACTAAGCTTCCATCCATATAACAACCTAGCCTGTGGAGATCCAAGCAGGACTATTACTGTCTCCCTACTTGTTGTTTCCTTCAGTAATCAGCATTTTGAAACCTTTTGATATTTATACAATTATTTTCAAATCAATTTGTATCCCCTTTGAGTTTAGTTTCATTCTCTGTAATAGTGTTATTGTTCCTGCTTTTTTTTCCTTTGGTGTATAATAAGCTACTAGCTAAAAGCATGATTGAAAGTCTCAGCCAGCTGGGTTCACACTATTTATCTGATAAAATCGTGGTGAAAGTCAGACATAAATACAGTAGTTCATGTATTTAAAAAACAAAAAAAAGAGAGAGAGAGAGAGAGAGAGGTGGATAAGTAAATAATTCATGCTTCCAAATGACTGACCATGGGAAACCCTTAAGCCTTTCAGAAAGTATGTAGGTAATGATGTAATTATGTTTAGACAATGCTACCATGTAGTTGCCTGCAAACAATCAGAAAGTTGAAATTTATACTTTTGGAATCTAAAAATAAAATTGAATTTCCTTCTATGAGCTCTTTACACCTCATTGAGTTAAGCAGGTTCCTGAGCGTAGTTTACTCCTTTCCATTGAGAAAAGCTGATGGAGATCAGGCTATGGGAGAATGGGGTAATAATGTGCAAATCCCAGGCTAATAGCACGTTGCAGCATGCTCCCAGTTTGATTAGCTCCAACCTCTGAACTGTCTGCAGAGTGTATTTTTGAGGCATGGAAGGGACTGTGAGAATTAATATTGGGAAAATGTGACTTACAGGAACTTCAAATTTCAAAGAACATGCTGTAAATGAGATCGGCTATTACTTGTCGTGCATCAGCAGTGGTATGCAGAGTTTCCCAGATTTCTCTCCTCCTTCGAGATTATTGCGATTACTTCTTTCTATAGAGGCTTTGAAACAATTTGTACTGGCAGGAACTGTCTGCTGATTGGTACTTTTCAGTCTTTTCTATGGGGCTGGCTTTTCCTGTCAATACTCAGAGGTTACAGAGTTCAGGATTGAGTAGCCTGTGACAGGAAGACTTCTATACAGCATGTTTTTCACTCAAGATTTTATGCATAACTGCAGAATGAGTAACAATTTCTGGGAAATGTCACTTTGCAGCATCCCTGGCTCTGCAGTCTGTGCCTATGACATGCTTGACATTGCCAATGTATTTACTGGGAGATTCAAAGAACAGAAGTCTCCAGATTCCACATGGACACCAGTTCCTGATGAACGAGTGCCCAAGCCCAGGTATGTTTGTTGCCTATGCACTGTTGTAATATATTGTTCTGTTCCTGCACAGAGCACACAGCCTTGACGATTTGAAAGCCTTGTGTGGTGCAGAAAACTGAAACACAACTGAAAATATATATTGTATCCGTGAAATAGGAATTGAGTTGGGTTTGGATTTAAGGTATATTGGTGCAAGTGAGAATTTTTTCACTTAAGCCAGATCTCTGTAATGCAAATCAGGGCAGGATCAGGTCCACTTGGTCAAAATGATTGATAGCTTAAGAGTTGTATGAGTTGCAAGTTGGTTTGGTAATGGATGTATTTGGTAGCAAAGCCTGCTGCACTAGTTTGCTCTTCTGGGATTAACATGCGATTTATGTGCCACAGAGGATGCAACTTGGGAAAAAACAGCCTTCTATCAAAATGGAGATTTGCTTTACCTAATTCCTCCTGCGAGTTTTTTTCCTGCTTCTACTTCCCTCCTGTTTGTTTTTGACCCTTTCATTGCACTCTTTGTATTCCTTACAAGCACCCATGTCATACAAGTTACTACCAACAGCCATTTGTTAACCAGTTTATACCCACGGCCAGATTTTGCCCTGAGAATGCGATATAAATGTAGATAGAGAAAGTTCATTTGTCTCAGTCAAGCTCTCCACTTTAATACATGATTTACATTGCCCTTGATATATTAAGCAGCTATTCAACCTATCTAAAGCCCTGAGATGGCAACTGGGCTTCTACCTAAGTCCAAATTTGGCCCATGATGTTTCAGAAAGTTGCTGAGTCTAGTATTCCCATGCTCTTTATTCTGAGATTATCAGTCATGAGAAAAACCTTGAAGTGACTGCAAAATCTTTTAAATTCTGTGTCTGTTTTCAGTCTGAGCCTTAGTAAGGCACCCGCTAGCACTGTTACTGGATTTTCTTCTGCTTTTCATGGTGTTCCAGCAACTCTCTGACTTGATGGGCTGCCTTGGTAATACAAGGCTGCACACAGACTCCAAGGCGATTTGTTTGGAACTCATGTTCATATAGGGGATTTTGCCGGGAAGGGGAAAAAAGAGAACTGTTTTTTCCAGTGGGACGGGAGAAGAGAAAGTTGCGCTGCAAGTTTGTGGGCTGAGCCAATAGCAGGCTAACAGTTACATTGGAAGATGGGATAATACTGCTTCTTCTAGGTCATTAGCAGGTAACATGAGCTGAATTGGTGAATAATGTTTCATATAACATTTGGCCATCAATCTACCTAGTAGAAATAATCGTTACTTGTAACTCATGTTGAAATTCATAAGAGAGGGGGGCACAAGACGCCTTTGAAAATGGGGTAATTTTTATTCGAACATCTCAATTTGGGGCAGAAACATCAGTGCTTCTATCAGTGCTAGCGTTTCTCAGAATCATACTGGAATCTTTTAGGGGCCTAGCTTCTCTTTTTCTCTGAGATGGACAGCAAGGTTTACTCAGTTTAGTGTTTGCTCGATTAAACCAGCAGAGAGATTAAAACAGGGTTAATCCAATTATGTGATTAGGATTTAGGAAGAAATAGGATCAGATTTACAGAAACCCCAGGAACCGCTGTAGCAGAAGACGTAGTCTGCTCCCTAGACTTCTCTGGGAATTTCACCCAATGAATCAATGTCCTTGGAAGGACCTAGGAGACTGGTGATTTCTTTGATTTCTCCTTCTCTTCCCTTATGGCTAATTCTATATGCAGTTACAAGACAATCGAAGTATTTTGCATATGGAGAGGCAGAGCACACAGTCTCTGCATGTAACGTCCATTGCACAGTTGTGCGGAACCAAATTCACTGACCCAGTTAGTCCCCTCTAGTCCTGTGTTATGCTGTGTTACCTTCCTGCGTAACATTTAGTAACCTAACGTTTGAATATTTATACAAATGTGAGGAACAGATGTAACGGGACCAGCGTTGCATTTTGTTCAAGGTGGCATTACTCTGTTGATGTCAGTGGCTTTACCCCCTTGAGACCATGTGAAGATTGGATGCTATGGCATATTTCTAAGTGGATGATCAGTCTTTCACCCTCCGCCTTGCAGTGGCTCAAAACCTAAAGAATTGCAATGGTCTGGGAAAGGGAGCAAATTAACCTTCTGTTGGGAGAAGATAATCCAGAAAATGATAATGACAGACAAAGAGTTTTGCTGCTCCCTGTTTAGAGATAACCTGTCCATGCAGGAAATTAGGTTGCCTAAGAGGAGCAGGGCAGTTTTTAGGAATACGGTGTGTAGATTTGTATTGAGATTGTCCGAGAACAGTTAGCTAACATCTCGGTGAGACTCTTGTATGTGCTACAGCACTGGAGTTCTCTCATCCAAATGGAAAGAAGGGTGAAGCAAATGTTTACATGAATACTTGCTGGATTGTCTTCCCCAATAGTCCTCTTTCTTCCAAACAGTACTGGAAGCAGTGTTATTTAACCAATGTTAAAAAAAAAAAAAAGCAGTTTCCTCTGTTTGTTAGGGTGGTTGCTTTTATTCCAGGAAACAGCAGTAAGATAGACAGACAAATTAAAAATCCGAAAGCATCTGTGCTGGTGAACTGTATCAAGCCAAATACGTAAATACAACGATTAGGTTCCATGTGAGCAGATGAACTACAAATTCTGGGTGAAACTTCTGCTAAAGAAATGTCTGTGTGCTTTTAGGTGGCAACACATGGAAGTACTTCTGAGTGGAGGATAGAGCAGGATTTTAGGCTCCACTGAGGGGCTGAACAAGCCCAATCCTTCATTTAACCCCTTCTAATGCACTTCAGATTTCACTGCAGTGCCTCATCACAGGTGTTAGGGAAAGGAGACTTGCACTTAGGCATCAAATAAGTGTTCTGGCTTCCCCCTCTTGTTTTATTTAGGCCAGGTTGCTGTGCTGGCTCTACATCATTAGAAAAGTACATGACCTCTAATGAGTTCCCGGATGATACTCTGAACTTCATCAAAACACATCCACTGATGGATGAAGCTGTACCTTCTATTGTCAATCGACCTTGGTTCCTGAGAACGATGGTCAGGTAAATACCTCCAAATGGACTCTTCTCCTCATCTTATGCTGTCAAGTTGTGCTAATAACCATACTTAGAATACTGTTAAATTCTGTAAACATCCCTGGTGTGCTGGGCCTGAATCCAACTAGGAAGGATGACAGTGCTGAGTAGATGCCATAGTACTCCCTGAGCAGCTTTCAAGATTGGAAAAAACCTCAGTCCTTTCCAGCCATGCTGTTTTGAAACCGGATCTTGGAGGAAATACAGAGCAGCGAAGGTTGCCCTGCCTGTTGGCTTATGGGTTAGTGTTGGAGACAGCTCTGTAGAAAACCTTGGGCAAAGATCAACAGATAGCTCAGGGATATGTACACAGGATACAAAGATGTCTGCCAGGATATGTTCACAGGATATGAAGATGTCTGTCGGGATATGTACTGGTATGTTTCACTGTTTACACAAGTGTGCAAGCAGAAATAATAGCATAATCCCTATCCCTTCTATGGCAACAAGAGAAAAATAGTAATGAGGAGATTTGAACAAAGACTCATAAATCAACAACCCTCAAACGTGCCATCCCCTTCCTCTGAAAATACATTCCCGCTGCTGTATAATGTTGTGGTCACTAGACTGCTTGTCTACCCTCCACTTGTGAATGAAATAATGTGACTCACTTTTGTCACATTTTCCTCTCTCCATCTGCACAAGGATAGTGTTTTGTGCTTGGTTATGTTTGGCTGTGGGAGGGTGTGACTTTGTTTTAATAACGTACATTTTGTTAGGTGTTTATCTTAGAGCTAAGTCAGGTCAAAGAAAGTCATTTGGACTCCAAGCAAAAAGTGGTGATGTTTTGCTCTTATGGGAATCGATTATAGGATTTTTAGTTAGGCCTTGACAAGCTGCTTCCCATATGGATGATCTTTAACTTCCAGCTACCTTATGTCAGAGACATCACTTGGGAGCAGGTGGCCCGGGACTGGGGCACCTTAAGATTAAAGAGAGACTTTAAACTTGATTCTGTGCTCTGTAAACAGCTGGTAGGTACAAAGAGGAAAGGTGAGGTGTTGTGAGGGCACAGTAAACCATGCTGCTGAGGAGATGTGCTATGAGAGTATCATAACTGGAGTTTCCAAAGAGCTGGTGGTTTCAAGCCCAGGGATATTGTCTGGCTGTATTCTAGCCAAATAGCCAAATTCCTTAGCCAAAGAGGAGGCCACCACGCTTCCTAGAGTGCTTTCTTTTAATCACCAATACCAGATCACCAGTACTTGTTTTCAATTAGTTATGTGATCCCAAGATCACATATCAATATCATCTCAGCACTGAACACACTTGGTGGCTGCTGTGTGATTATTTTTCGTCAGATAAAATGGCATTTAGCTCGTCAGTGTTGCACTGGTACAGCTATTCCTGCCAAAAAGTTGAATATGGGTCTGTTATCACTGTTGCTACTTTTAATGTGACAGAGCTTGAAATTAAAAAAATTTCCTGCACTGATTTTTTTTTTCTGCCTGTAGAAGTCATCAGGCTAGTACTTTGCTTTTGATTGGAAGGATAATTCCTAAGTGGTTTCAGACTCTTAACACCCCTTCAGCATTCTGCTTGAGGTGTGCTGCTGCAAACACTTCTGCGAGCTATTTGACATACGGACATGCACGCACACGAAAATGCCCCACCATTTGGGGAGCCCAACTGGTACAGTCTGTGTTGGCTTATGGGGTTATTCAGCCAGAAAAAAATGCTTAAATATGTTATATGGTTGCTAGAAGGCTACCGCAAAGTTATTTGAAGTGGAAAAAAGTGATAAAATAAATGACAACCTAACCCAAGTGGTGAAAAATGCTGTATTGTTATTCTAGGTACCGCCTGACCAAAATTGCTGTAGACTCTGCCGCTGGGCCGTATCAGAACTACACTGTGGTTTTCTTGGGATCAGAGAAGGGAATCATCTTGAAGTTCTTGGCCCGGACAGGAAACAGCGGTTTCCTAAATGATAGCCTTTTCCTGGAGGAGATGAACGTTTACAATCCTGACAAGTGGGTATCCGAATCTTTGTTCTCATCTATGGACAGCTTTGACACTTTCGATTTTCTTGAGAGCAGGTTGTCCCCTGAAAAGGGAAATGGCTACAGAAGCCAAGTTTTTTGAGTCATTTTAAGTGTTTGTTTGGGGGTGGGGGATGTCTGGTTGTGAGTCTCTACATGGAAATAAAATATTTTTTATTCAATATGTGTAGAAAATAGACCATCCTACGCAGCAGTTGATGGATAATTAGAAGTGAAATTCAGCAAAGAAAAGATTAATTTCCTAATCCTGTAAAAAAACCTGATTCCTCTCCAACCAACTCACCAATCAGCAAGCCACTCTCCAAGGGAAATTTCCTGGATTTCAGCCTTTCTCAAATATGCCTAGGGAGGTTTTGAAGTGTGCTATAAACATGCAGACGTTTCAGCTACTTTGAGTGCTGGAGAAGAAAAAACACAAAAACTGAAGGACCCTCAGAGAGCTTGTCTGGTGTGCAGTCCCTCTCTACTTCTTCTCATTCCCCTGTCCCGTGCATTTTTAACATTTGCTTAAATATCTTTTTATCAGTATTTCTAATGGCTATTGTGTATTCTTTCTCCTTGGCTTGATCAGTTCTCCTTTTCTCATTTTTTTCCTTCAGCTTAAGGAATCATGAAGTTGTCACCTAGTTTCCCAGCAGAACTCATTTATAATATTATCTCACTTTGTCAAATCAGGTGCAGTTACGACGGAGTGGAAGACAAGAGGATTATGGGTATGCAGCTTGACAAACAAAGCAGTGCCCTTTATGTTGCCTTCTCTACCTGTGTCGTGAAGGTTCCCCTGGGACGTTGTGAGCGTCATGGCAAATGTAAAAAGTATGTGTTTCGTGGTAGCGCTTGCCATGTTGTCGGAAGCCCTGGTGCCAGGTTTACAGAATACTAGAGAACTCAGGAATGCCTCTTTGTTTCCTTCTTTCCTAAGGGCCTGCATAGCGTCCAGAGACCCGTACTGTGGCTGGGTGAAGGAGAGTGGGGCATGCACACAACTGGCACTTGGTGCTAAGTAAGTAATGGCTTTCACTGGGTGGACTGTGAGACTCTGACAGTGGCGCCAGGCAAATTTGGACAGAGTTGTTTGAAACATGGGGCTCTCAGGAAGAAAAATGTGTGAAGTATTTGTTTCTGCCTTATTTGCAGTCTCTGAAATTTCTTGGTGTTTTTCATGCTAACTCTCAGCTGAAAGAGCAGGAAGAAGAAAATGAAAGAACCGTACTAAGGGCCACGTGTTGTTGAAAGGAGGGAACTGGATAAGTGTGTCTGGACCAGCCCACACTGGAGCCATCACAGCTGATTAAAGAGGCAGTAGAATCCAAATTAGGTTACTGAAGCAGTTTGTCCACTGAAAACAAAACCAGTCCTTCTAATTTACTGTGCATTGCTAAGAGGAATCACAGAGCACAGTAAGAGCTGAAAGCAGATTCGGAGTAGTGCTGGATCTCCCTTTGCTTAACAGTAGGATTTAATTTTTTATAATAGCAAAAGGCTCTGAGAGCTTGCTTAAATACAGTTGCTAAAGCTTCCTTGTAGGGAACAGATCCAGTTCAGAGCTCTCTTTTCTTGGCCACATCTGACACACCTCGCAGTCGCCCTCTTTGAGGTGTGGTTACATGTCCTCAAGATAGTGGTACAAGTGTAGCGTAAACATCAGATAACCTCAATAGCCCTACCCCAAGCCTAGCTTAACCCTGCTTCCGTATGGGTCTTCAGTATATGGAATGGATGAGTTATCATTCCTATGAGTTATCATCCCTATGCTTGTATTAGGTTCTTAATTTGCTATATTAATTGAGATTATTTTGTTAACGATCCAGTGTGGATGTTATAGCTATATCTGTATATATGCATTATAACAAGAGCATGGATTGTTCCTGACAGATCGTTTGGTAAAATAATGTTAAAGTCCGTCTGTGTGTATATCAGTTTTTCTCAAAAACTTACCAACGTTCTCAAGGTATTTGAGGTTTTTCCCACTTGCCATAGCAAGATTTGGGGGATTTGTTACATTCCTCGCAAAAGCGGCTCCTGTATTTACCAATGGACAGAGGCACTGCAGCTTGCTGTGGTGCAGCCCACAGGTGAGCTAGGCAGGTAGCTCTCGGTCCAGTACATAGCTCTTAGGAAGGAAATCCAGAACAACTGTTAAGCTGGCTGGTGAGCTTCTAAATTATCCAACAGGAACAGACTTTAGGTGCCCTCCTGGAGTAGGTAGCAGTTGAACAGGAATTTTAAGAACCTAGAGTCCGGAACTAGGTTCCTACGAGAGCGGTTAGGCCTTAACGGCACTATGCAAACTAACATAGGTGAGAGCTTATGCTGGAGGTTTTCCAAGGCTCTTGTCACTCGCCATTGGCTATACAGGGAACTTGGAAGAACAGCCTCACTAGTTATCCAAAATCACAGGCACAGGTTAGGAGCCTAAACTGGGGGTGTCAGCTAGAAAAGCCTGTAAGTATTTATAGTTAGAGTTTAAGTTCAGTGGAATTCCTTTTGCAGTCTGGGCTCTAGGCCTTGTAATTTCGTTCAGTGCAGTACCTAAATATCCTTTAAAATGCAGGTTGCATCATCAGGAGCCAAGGAATCATTAAGAGATGACAAGTAAATGCCTATGTTGCAATCTTTCAAGCTGTGTATGGGAGTTCCAAAGAAATGACCAGTTTCACTGCGTCTTCATTTCAGTTGTAAATGTGATAATTTTTTTCTAGTAGTATCTGTGACTGTTGTTATTCATACTGTTATGTTTCTTTCTATTATTTAGACTGGCATTTGAACAGGACATAGAACATGGCAATACAGACGGCCTGGGTGACTGCCAAAGTAAGCAAAGCTTTTACCCTCCATTTACCGTATGTTACAGAATCTTTCTGAATGCCTCAAATCATCATTACCTGTCAGGTGTTCTGTCATAGCAATGTAAGCCACAACAGGGACATCAAGAAGCAGGTTCAGGAGGAACACTTGTTCAAACACGCTTAAAGAAAATATCCCACTTAGTGCGATTTATACAAACACCGGACTTCATAATGGCTATGTGGTGAGAAAACCCCAGCTTTTAGAGGCTATTGATTATAGCAATGATACAATGAACTGGATGTTCATTTTCTTTATTCGCCATAGTGGATGGACTGCTTTGCTCAGGTAGAGGTGCAGAAGGGGCTTGGTTTCCTGTTGTAGAAAGTGACCTGGACTGTGCTCCCGTGTAAGACAGGGAGACAGTGAGAATACCTCTTTGGTTTGGGATCCAGAATCAAGAAGGGAGAAATACTTAATTTGTGAATCTTACTGAATTTCACACACAAGCTGGACAAGCTAGCATTAAAGTTTAAAGAAACTTTGCATGCTGATTTCTGAGCCTTCAGGATTACCAACAGCTGTGTTAAGACAGCTCTCGTTCCAGATGTTCTTGCCAAGTTCAGTTCAGTTCTGAGCCCCAAATATTATTTATAAACTTTATGACACAAAAACCACATTCTTTTTGGTGCAATTTGCACTGCTGCCTTTAGATGCAATAAAAGGGCGAGAAGCTGAGGAGGTAATGTACAGGGAGTTGTTACTTTTGGGAATACAGAGCAAAATAACAAGAAGGCTAGAGTGTGCCCCAGGATACATTGCAGGCCAGCTTCTATGGAAATGCCAGAGCCTTCCCATGCCTTGTGCATCCTTACTCAAGGGTCATTTATTATTGTGATCACTGTGCTTGAGGGAGTACAAGCATTTCAGCCTCTGCATGCCTCCATCTTAGCTACACCTCCCTCTGGTTTTGCCCTAAGATAAGATTACTTAGCAGTCTTTGTCTTTTGAACGAGGTGTCCACACAGTTCTTCCCGTGCTCCCTGTAAAATGGGATAGCGCCAGAATCAGGTCAGTTCTCAGCTGGTACAACTTTGCCCTTTTCAGATATCAGCTTAGTTCTGCTCTTCTTGGCCGAATAGATTAAACAGGAGTAGAGTGTAGATGATATCAGTTATATATATATAAAAAAAAAAAAAAAAGGGTAGGAAATGATTCAGAAAGAGCAAATTGTGCTCACTGAGAGAGATCCACTCCTGTACAGAGAACAACAAAGCCAGCACCCTGCTTAAACCCCTCTTCAGACCTGAATGATGCATTGAACCTTGGCATTGCACAGGGGTAGATTTCACTCCAGGCTAACCCGGCTTATCTTATTACTTCATGTGATCTTGTATCATGTGAGTTTTGTCCTCATTGACTCACGTTGCTGGCTGCATCACTTGATGTGCCTTGTGTTAAATTAGGGCTTGATCTTGCAAAGAAAGCCATGGCAGGGAGAAAACTGGTCTTTCAACTTGGTACCCCTTGCGCAGGGCTGATCATGAACACCTAAAGGTCAGACATTGTTTTCAGGTATAGCTGAATATTAGTTTTGCCTGTGTCCTTAGGGTACTAATCACATACATGTAAATATTAGCTGAAGCATAAAAGGTTGTTAGCAGCAAACAAATTAAAAAGAAAAAAAAGAGAGAGAAATAATGATTTTTTCCCCTGTTATTTGTCTTTCAGATTCCTTCGTAGCCCTGAATGGTAAGGAAGCTCTTAGTTTCATTATTTATTGTCAGTAAATCAGTTCTGGAGGAATCATTTTTACGAAACTTTGAAGTATTTTCACACTTCTGTTTTATTTAATGTTTCTTCCCAATTTATCTTTTTCATAGACATTTCAACTGCTTCACCTGATCATGAAATGTCTTACAACACAGTGTATGGTCAGTCTATGGATGTTTTCAAAAATTCTCCCCAGATCCTTGTGTTAGCTGGTAGTTCCTGTCCTCAAATAGTCATTACCCTTTTTTATTTGTTTTGTCTCATTTTTGAGGGCCTGATTCACTAATCGCAAATAGAATTAAGCCGTACCTCTTGATTTTCAGTCCCTCTTTTCTTAGTCCTCCCTCAAAACTCAATTGAATTAAAGTCGCGTATGGCCAGTTTTAACAGCACTCCAGCAAACATGATAAAGAGCATGCTTCATCTGAACACTCAGGAGAAGAACACTTAGGTATAGTGATACATCTTATCTGTTCACTGGAAAAAAGAAGATAGCACCTTGGACCCACTCACGATTCATCCAGGCTGGTGTCTTGATTGCGACAGCAGCCCGTCACAGATAACACAGGGAAATGAGCAGAACTGTCCCTGGGTTACAGAAGGAGCTTTCATAAGGAAAATTGCGCTGTTACGTTTGTCAGCTGAGGTTGGGTTATGCCTTGAATCCTAAAGGTTTCTGTCACTATCAGAGTGAGTCATTTATGTCATCTGCACTTGCAGTATCTTAATGCCCTGATGGTGCCTGGCCTGTGAGAACAAGGGGATTCACACAGCTAATTAAATGACCAGAGCTGAAGAGGAGCGTTTCTGGTAGCACAGAGTAGTAGCCTCCCTCCAGGCAACTGTTAACCTGCACTCACAGTACTTTGTGCCGCCTTGCTCAGTCTATTTGGAAGTGGATTACACTAAAGTATAAGTAGGCGCTTGGAGTGCAGAATAAGTGTCTACATGGGGAATTATTGCAGAATAAATAATTACTTTAAACCTAGAATTATATTGTAATAGCTTCTCTTTATAGACGACCTGAACAATGGCAAGCACTCACAAGCTAAGAGGATGTGTAGTATTGCTCCCAGTGAAGTCAGTGGCAAATTTCTGTGTGGGATGGGGAGCTTACCCGTGAGGTTTTTCTGAGGCAGTACAAAACTAACAGTTCATCAAAGCTGGGACAATTACCATGTGTTTGGCTGAATGTAACTAGATACAGGTTAGTGTGCAGTTGTGATGATGCACATTAGATTGATCCCTTCGTCTTGTGCCTGTGAAATATGTAAGTACAAAACAGAACCAACGACAGCTCAGTAAAGCAGATTATAAATAACTACAGGCACAGTAATATTGCTCAGTGCTAAAAAGAAAATAAAATTCCCCATGTTTCTTATCATCAGGAAATGGAAAATGTGGAGGTGAAACTTGTTTGCAAGTATGATAAGGAAAACCAGTGAATGCAGTATATAAAAATCAAAGACAAGTTGAGACTTTGTAATGTATGGAAGGCTGATGGTTTCATCTGCATACAGAGCTTGTACTTTCTTTCAGTTGAAAACTTACATTTCCAATCCACAAAGCAGTAATTAAAGAATAATAATAAAATCCATACTGCTGAGTCTGAAGAAAAAGAAAATGGCCTTAGGCATAGTGCTGATGTACCAGGAATATCTTAGGCTTCCCACTTCTAAGTGTGCCCATAGGCTGCACAGTTGTAGCTGTGGGGCTGTAATTCTGGATCCCATCAGCTACCATAATAGCAGGGACTCTAGCAAAAGCGAGTCTTTTCACCTGACCATGGAATCGGGAAAGTGGCCCAAAGGAGAGGTAAAGTGAAAAAAGCTGCAGTCCCAAAGGGCATAGGTAACACAAGGAGTCAGTTCTACTGTCTACCCATGTCAAGTCCAAACACAGATGCCATGTACTGAATTCAGTTCTTAAAATAGGGTCCTACTATCAGATGCAATGGAGAAATGCTGAGCCAACATTACGTTTGGTTCCCATTGATGCCCCGTCTTTCACGGTGATTTCACTGACGTTCCTTGGGTAGATCATGATACATGGTCACTCGGCAAGACAGCTCTTCTTTTATGAGTTTAGTTGAAATACCAGTTCTGATGTTACTGCATAGCTGGCAGTCAGTGTTTTCACCTACTATGTGCTCAGGCAAAATACATAAGGAAAATGTGTTCGTCACCTCTATTCATCTTCCACATGAGTGTAAAAAAATTCCAGCGTTACTCAGTAAACCAGTCTCAGTAAACATGCTCGTGTTTGCTAACTGTTAAGACTGCTCTGAGTCATTTTTTGCATGAGAAAACTAAATTTTTATAAATGGTGCTTTTTTGTGTTATTGAGTACAATTAAATGCAATAAGTAAATACAATAAGTAAACAGTATTTCGTAACGGGTTAGACCTCAGAACAGTGAGGTATACCAGAATGCCAGTCAAACAAATGCTCAGAGTGCCTTTGGATCTGGTGAGTTAAATATATCCAAAGGCATCTGAAACTCCAGATGCAAAAGACATCTCAAGGCCTGATTCTCTTCTCACTTGATTTCTACCGGTATAAATCGGCTCACTTCAGTGGACTTAACTGACAGTCTGTATCAGTGTGAATGAAAGGCGAATCAAGCCCTTAATCTTTGTATTCTTGGCATCAGCATCCTCCTGAATTTGGCAGATGGGCTCCCTTTTCTGGGGCAGCCTCACGTGATCAGTTGTCAACAAGCAACAAAGTGCAGAGTCCGCAGATAACTGTTCAAGTACATTCTCTTTTCACACCCAAGGAGAAGATAGCATGCTGAAGGTCTGGCTGCAGAAGGTCAGAGAGAAATGATGCAAGAGCCACAGACTTAAACAAAAAGATTAGGCTAGATTCTTCTGCCAAATTGTGAGCAGTTTCAATTATAGTTGGAAACATCGATTCTTAGTGAATTGGGCCCTTATTGTACCCCCTAGCCACATTCCTTTCTCCCTCTGTAGTATTGACTTAGCCTTTCCCTCTAATTGCCTAATTAGGTTGCTATAGCTGTTAATAGGATAGTGTGTGGACGTCTTAACCTCTAGTATCCTAATGACTTGTGCATATTAGAGCAACTAGCAAACACATATTGAATCCCTGTCTTTGTTTTAAAGCATAAGAAAAATCCCCTTATATTTTACAAGTACACTTCAGAACGAGCTGTAGTTACAGAAGTGCAGCCGTTCTGAATCATTATCCATGCTTATAGACATAAAGTGTTTTTACTCTCCAGGTGTAACTGTGATTATAGTATTCCAAATGAAAAGTTTTGTGAACAACTGAAGCACCTAAAATAGTTTTTTTTTTGAAGTGTTTGTTGTTTTTACATATTTGCTTTAAACAGATAAGTTTGTAAAGCACTGTATCTGCATTTTTTTCAGATGGCTTGTTTTAAAACAAAGGCAGAATCATTATTTTAGATGTTTAAGTGTATTACAAGCTAGCCTATGTCAATATAGAGGTACTGGCTGCATCTCACATATGCTAAAGCCTCCTTGAATTACAGCAAAGCCTATTTACGTAGTCAGAGTGGTAAAAATGGTGTAATGAAAAAAAGGCCCATTATGATTTGCAAGCTATATGGCACATGGTGAAGGTTTCATAATGGCTGTGGGTGAAAGGACCAGGACTAGGTTGCCTGCCACTTCAGTCTTTTCTCTGTTTATGAGGGTAACTTAACTAGCTCATACATCTGTGGTGCCACTCTGCTTAAAGGTGAATTTCATGCAGTGGGACTGACTATGCAAACACTTACAAGACACAGTAATATTGCTTATGGGACCAGCCACTGCCCAGTAGTAAGTGTTTGCAGAATATGGCTCTCACACAAGTGAGAAAGGTTATTAAACTCTAATCTGCTCCTGCCCTGCTTCCTCTCTTTAGTAAATCAAATGGAAGAAAGTTTGTTGCAGTACACGTGGAAAATTGTTTCTCAATGTGTACTAGACTAACACATTAGTAACAGAGCGTATAGACTGATTTCTCGCATTTGTGTGAAACCCTTCTCTACCTAACAACCATCTGGTACGCATTAATATCGTCACAAAGCCTTAGCTTTCCATTACCAAGGAGTTCTCCGTGCATTTGTAGCATATGGTTCAGGAAATCTTTTTGCAGAAAATGTGTCCCTAAGGCATGTATTTCCTCCAGATTACTGTATTAAGAAATGTTTTTCTTTAACTATACTTTTGGCTTTTCCTTAAAATTGCCCCTTGAACACACCTAAATTGAAAGTGTCTGGACAGAGATATGGGCATAAAATGCATATCAAACACATGTATAAAATATGAGCGCTACTTGGCAAGACTTTCTTCTCTTCTACCTCCTTATCAAGCTCTGACTAATTGCTTTCTTGTGTTGAGTGCAGCACTATTTGTAGGCTGACCAAATATTGTACACAATATTGTGGTTGTTCAATGAGGTATTAACTCGGAGACTGGAACCCCATGAGCGCTGGCAATATGGTTTAGTCTTTAGGGAAAAGAAGACATGGAAATCTCCTAATTTCCACTTTCTGGCCTGTTTTCTGTCCCATTGTTTCTCTTATTTCTTGGGGATGAGTACAGGAGCTGACAAGCATAACATGGTATAGAAGTGAAAGCTTTACCATTCCAGCATATTCCTGCTTCAAGGGAGCACATGCTTTCTCTAGTTGGATCTGTACCAGTCCTGTTAGAAACAGGCAGCCCTGTGGAACTGCTGCAGAGCAGGCAGCAAATTTGGATCGGAATCCATCCATCTAACTGTTACCAATACATCCAGCCATGCTCTGCAGCTTATGGAAACCTTTTAGAAGTGGATAATCTGCTTGGCTTCACTTTTCTATTTGAGCAACATTTAAAAACTTTGTCTTCAAACAAAATACAGCCTCTAATTTGCAGCGTTAAAGAAAGACGGCTGGCGGAAAACCACACTTCCTGTCGTGAGGGACAGAGAATAGTACAGTGCCCTTGTCAGTTTAAGCCTTCAGCCTGAGGTCCAAGCTATGTTAATCATGTTAATAATCAGCAGTAGCATCTGAAGGCTGGATCCATGGTGAAAACACTGTGAATCTGACCAACTTTCCTTGCGAGGTGTAACGAAATGCAAAATTCAGTCCAGAGTGCTGTCCAAAATACAATTCAGAGTATAATCCTGTGCAGTAAATCAGAAAGGCCCCTGGAAAGTACATGGAGGAGCACAGACATCTTCTTTTCCGAGATCATTAATACTCAGCAGGACTTCCTTAAATCATAGCAGCATCTTAATAGAAGCTACACCTTTTTGGCGACTTCATTGGTAGTTCAACCTTGTGAAGCTGTTAAAAGGGCTAGATAAAACAAAGGACATGGCTGCATCAAAAAGCTTGGGAACACTGATGGCCAGCATTTAGATTTTTGGTTACTAAAACGGAATTGAGAATCCTCGGTTCATCAGCCCTCTACACATGGCAGAGAATTAAGCTTCTCAGAGCAGGGTCCAGAATGGCTAAGATCCAGAAGCAACCAAAATCAGCCTTTTCGAAATACAGCTTTTCAAAGCTTTATTTGTATCCAGGGACTGTTTAATACAAAATACTGAAGCACAGTCTCCTTCCCTCCCAGCTCTATGCCTTCACCGTGAGACTCCAAATTTGGGCTCCTTGTGTTGCTGCTGCGAGGCTCCAAATTTGGGCTCCTTTGGTTGCTGTATCTCCGTCTCACGGAGTTGTGAATTCTTTTTCTGAGCAGTGGTACAACATAAGGGACAGAATGGAAAGCCCCCCTGCTAGAGTAGCAGCCTGTAGCCTGGTGAGTGGGCTCCTCTCTAAAGGAGACTCCCATCTAAGGACATAAAACTAAGTTGCTAGGCTGTTCAAAAGAAGGGGGGAGCAAACGAGGGCTGGTAAGAAAGAGCCCATGTAGCAGGATCTCAGAAGAAAGCATTATCTGCCGTTTCTGTCTGTGAGTAATCTGATTCTGTTTACGTCTGAGCATGTTTTGAAAGTGCCTGTCTTGTTGGGTTCTTTCAGGAAAGTAGGTAAAGGGAAACGTAGTTATGCCTTGTCAAATTAACTAGGCCCAGAGCTATCTGAGTCCTGCTGAAAATGACTCATTTTGATCACATGCTGAAAGGGAACTTTCAGAGACACCTGGAATTATAAGGTGAAAATGTAGTGTTGGTGGAATTTGGGAATTCCAGATTGCCACTTGAGATTCAGAGACCTAGACGGCAAGTACATCACGCTTTGGGTGCTAACGTACTTCTCGAGATTTAGCTATAAAGGATATAATAATTTACAAATACATCTCTGCCCAAGCCAAACCGCTGTTAAAATTGCCTTATGTTTCTCGTGGGGCATGTTCTGTAAACATGGTGTTTGTTAGGATTTATTTGATCAGAGGGGATTTCCTCAGCATGCTTATTAAGAACAGCAATAACAATGTCTAGGGTAGTTGTAAAACTTAGCGAAACAGGGCTATAAACTTCTCCTCTAGTCAAGATGATTACACTGAACTCCAATATCTATGTGACAAGCAAGAAGTGGATAAGATTCTAAACGTTTCTCCTTAAAAAGGGCAAGTGAACATTTGAAAGGGTCCAGAATGAATAAAAAATGCAAAGTCTCTGTCCTGAGAGGGCTAATAGCCAAATGTGATTTGGAGGCTGTAGCCGCTGGAACTGTGAGTTCTTGAACAGATTTTGTGTAGTAAGGTATTGCCTTCACTGTTAATTCGAGCGGAAATAATGTTCAGTTTCTTGCTAGCTCCCCTTATCTCGGAGCCATTTTAGGACATGTGTTTGGACAAGACCAGTGGAGAGCGTGGACATGGGTGTGAGCCACTGACAGGCCCTGTACACGTGCCATCCAAAGGGCAATGCCCCAGTGCAAACACACAGGTTCAGGGCAGCCTTTGGGATAGGAGGCAGAGAGCAGCTGATGACATATTTTGTAGTTCTTCTGGCATTCTCCTTCAGTTTTGGCCATATTAGAAATTGTTTCATTTTAACACTTAAATTTTTTTTTTAATTGTTTTTAACTAAACAAAGTGCCAAGCATTGTGGATTCACACTTCAGCGTCAGCCAAGCCTGTGTACTGAATTCAGCCGAAAGAACATTTGACTCAAATGAAGTGTGTTCACACTGTTCTGCACTCATTCAACTCTGTTGAGTGAAAACACATAGCCTTGAATTGATCTGCAGCCAAAGGCATGTGCGTACTTATTAACAATAGTTTGGCTGGCTGATCTGAAAGGTTCAAATTCTGTACTTCCTTTGGGCAATGCTTTGAAAGACTTTTACAACATTGTTCAGTCTAAGACATTCATCCATCACTGAAGAAAAGCAATGCTTATGCTCCTGAGATAATAGCCTGGTAAGTGACTAATGAGACTTGTCTTCCCTAACTGTATTTATAATGTAAACAGGACACTCCAGTTCACTAGTTCCAAGCACCACCACTTCTGACTCTCGCGCTCGACAGGGTTATGATACTAGGGGACGCATGCTGGATTGGAAGGATCCGGTTGGCTCATCTGAAAATACAGATCCATATGTGGCAGTTTCATCCCATAATCATCAAGACAAGAAGGGTAAGGCCTTGGAAATGACTTCCTGTGGTGGAGAGGGAGGGGGGGAGGACTAAAGTGTAACTGCTTCCAGCTGGCTCAGAGGAACATGTAATAAAATTCCTTTGCTATAATCAAAAGCTTATCGTAAAGTCAGAAACTAGATAGTCAATCTCAGACTCAGTACTAGATACTCACTGCCTAAGGAAACCACACAAAACAAATAGGAGCGTATGCCTTTGCAGTGTGTTGTGCATATGGATGGAGAGGAGGGAAGACAGTGGGGATTGAACTCCGTTTAAACTTGACCTTCCCCATTGTCTGACTATGTAAGATTTGTGGCTTTCCATCATTCTTAAGTGTGCACTTCTACATTGCCTTTTTTTCTGAATTTCCAGGAGAGCACAACAGATCTCAGCTAACTTCACATTATTTCTGTATGAGTTAGGGTAATACAGGTACTGCAGCACAAAGGTCTGCACTAATTTAACTCAGTGGAGTTAAAATAGCACAGGTCCTAGTAACTGAACCTAAATCCCAGTGTCTTTAGTGAGACCTGAGCATCAAATACTTTTGAGAATCGGAGTGGAAGAGATCATTAGCTTATTTCAAAAGACACTTAGGTGACTGCTCGTGGAAACAGATTCTGTTTAGCATTTGCAAAGCCTCAAAAGGTTAGAATTTAGGTGTTGTTTCAAAATGTTCAGTACTGTGCTCCACTTTGAAGCACATTTCTGTCTAATACGAGTGATAACCCTCTCACTTGGCCTACAGTCTTCCTTTGCTATACCTGAGGAGAATTAGGCAGAGAATTGCCTGCTTAGAAAAGGAGAAGCTCTTCTCCTAAAGAGGGGTGATGGTGTTCCATCAGTCCATCATGGCCCTCATCATTCTTTCAGCTCCTTTTAAACAGTATCTCAGAGAGGTTAAAATGATTTCTTTGTAAATAGCAAGACTTGGATTGAAATGGCTCCTGTGCCTGGAGATATTTGACTCCCTGCCCGTCTTTTCTAGGGTGTTCTTTCAGTCTCTTTGTTGAAGATGTGCCACCCTGTACTGACTAATTAAGTACGCAGTGGGCCAGAAGGATGTTTATAAGCAAAACTCACTTGCTGAGTGTTTAGGGCTTGCACCACAGGTGAGGACACACATGGGCTTCAGTCCTTGCTACTATGACTACTTTATATAAAACACTTAAAATATTAATTGAAAGGTGGATTCCAGTCTCTATTGTTCATGCATTTTACATGAAAAAGTCATTAGATAAAAGCATCAGTTGTTCTTGGAGAAGCGACTAGTATGCTGGACCTGCTGGTCTGAGTTGTCTGCCCAAGCTACTAGGTTACTAAATCAAGCTCCTTCCCTTCTCTCTGACCCACTGAATCTCTGAATTCTCTACATGCACTGTGGAGACTTTCAGCAGTGGGTATATTAGCACGTTAACATTGCGGAACAGCTTTTAGCAGAGCTGCACAAACAGCTGACAGCAGTCTGGATCCAGACTATGAATTCATAGCGCCTGGAATTCACAACTGCTCCAGACACACAGTGCCTCCCACGGTCCTGTGAATATCCTGGATTTCTCACTGGACTCTCCAGGGTTGTCTGCAAAGAGCCTTCACAGTTCCCAGCCAAGAAGGCAATGTATATCACCTGGCTGGCCCCACAGGGCTGGAGCCTGAGGCACTTTTCCAGCTGAGGAGACTGGTCAAATTGGGCAGGAGATCCAGTAATATTCCCTAAGAGGCCATGGTGACAATTAATCTAGAAGCCCTGGCTTTTTTGGGCTTGGTGGCAGGAAATGGGATACAAAGGTTTGAATTCCCTCAGGCAGAGGGTGTAAGCTTGTGTTTCCCTCCTTCCAGCAATTAGCTCTTCCTGCAAAAAAAAAAAAAAAGGGAGAAACTGCCATTTCCTCTTCTTTCTTCAGGTGGGATTTAGAAGTGGCTACTGTTTCAAGATATTTTTCAGAGCTTGATCCTGTAGACTTTCTTGGAGACTAACTGCAAAAACAAGGGGGCAAAGACAGTACATTTTTCAGAACCTAATCAAGCTCAGATGTGTTCTCAGCACAGGCTCTTCAGCACTCTGCAGACCGTTGGGCTATTGAGCTTCTGCAGAAGCAGTATTTCAGGCAGTTGCAATACCTAAGCTCAAAACCATAACTTAGGTGGCAAGGGACTGAGGGTGTTGAAGGGAAAAGCTCAGATTCCTAGTTCCTACTTAAACCGAATTTGAGGTATCAACCTTATTTTTTGAATTCGAACCCTATTCCTCAGCGCTTGCTCCTCAGCTTCAGATAAACAGTTCAGAAAAAGCAATTTCTTGGTATCATGTGTGTGGAGAAGGGAAGGCAAAAAACTTGTATGCAACTCTAAAGATGGCACGTGATTTACCTATCACTCCTCTTTCCTCTGGGAAATACATCCATGACAATGCTGCCAGTAGAAAAGTAGGCATTTTTTTCTGTCCAATCTCTTGGTAACACCTGGTATTCAAAATGCTTGAGATGAGAGGACATTTCTTTAAAAATGCAATGTTCCCACTTCTGAAGGATAGTGGTGTCTTTCTCTCCTCCACGCTGAGAGCAGGGGATGTCATTAAGCAGACTTGGTGAGGAAGGAAGAGATCCTCGAGCCCAGCTCTTCTGCTGAAATCAGTCATGGAGCTGTGTCAGAAATCGCCCGTGGTGGAAGATCTGGCTCTTAATATACCCTAGAGGAATGCAGAGATGTTTATGCATTTTAATGGCACTATTTGTTGTGTGTGGTTCCATACTTCACAAATCTTTTGCAAAGCAGTGCTTAATAGGTGGAAGGCTACCTCTTAAAAGCGTGCCAGTAGCAGCTTTCAGAGGAGCATGCACTAAAAATATTAACAAATGTATACTGTTGGATTGTAATCATTTTTGCTTCAATACACTGGCTGATGAGGTGTCTTACATTGAATAGTTCCCTCCCCAGGGAGTGATAGTTACCAAAGAGCCTTATTAGCACTTGACAGGGTCATTTAAATATCATGCATTCTTTGGTGCCTGATTATGAATGTTGACAAAGCTGGAAGCAGTCTACACACAATTAAAACAATGGCGGCAGAGGTGACCGCATGGTTGTTTACCATTGCCATCTACTTGTGTGCTGTTACTCCTTGCCTTGCCCAGTCAGAGTCGATTGGCTCCAAAATTACTATTCATTGTTGCTTTAAAGGGGCAAAGGAAAGAGTTCTTATGCAAAATTAAATCAGAAAATGTTACGCTTACTATCCTTTTATAAGGATTTTGTTTTCACTGTTGCTGTGATTTCTTTTACCCTCACACATTCACAAAGAAAAAAAAATCTTTTTTTTTTTTTTTAACATTTTCTCTTTGTTTTGCAAAGTGCTTTGTGGTGTTCTTCATTGGTTGTGTTTAATTCTTTGGACAGTGTTTTCTTTCTTTTCCTGCGCTCACAAACGACTTCTCACTGATCGTACTAATTGTACAGAATCCACTTGCTGCTTTCTTTTCTGTGACACGGGTGCTTTGATGATGTCACATCCATCCATATGCTTCACTTTTAATTCAGTGCAGGCATCTTGGGGAATATCTATGGGAGTGTGAAGAGGGGGTTCTTTAAAAGGGTTGACTCATGGGAATGTGACATTTGTGTGCCACAGCTTTAGTAGCTAAATATACTCTGGGATTGTTGTTTCTGAGCTACATTGCATTTCTTGCCAGGATGAAAATGTGTAGTGCAACCCATAGAGTGGGAACTATGTGTTGCCATCCCGCTGGCATTTTTATTTTGGCCATTAAGGAATCTGCCCTTTATATTACAGAATGAAAAATCAGCTCTGATTGGGCAAACTGCACCCTCCTTTTCCTCTTCCTCTCCATTTCCTCCGCAGGGGGAAAAAAAAAAAAAAAAAAACATGTTCCAGAGTATGTTTATGTTTTGTTTTCTTTCTTGCTGTGTTTTTAGCGTTAATTTAATTGCGTGTTTCTCACCTTTGTCATAACGGTTGTCCTCACCTTGCAGTCTAACCTTCCCTTCTGCTGCCATTGTACTTAGTCTCCCTCCCCCGGTAATAACGAAGCTCCCCGTGTGGAACGTTCCAAGGCTTTACCCTGTACACTCTGAATAGCACCCTGGCGCTGTGTCTCCGTAGAGTAGTCCTACTAACGAAGCGGGGAGTACATACATGCAGCTGTTGAAGAGGCCTGTATGAAGAAAATGGAGCAATTTTCTTCAGGAGTAACTGCCCTTGCCCACCATTACCCTGTTGGCCCTTCTCTACTGTCTCCTCTCCGTCCTGCCTCTCTTTTGATGCTTTTCAAGTCCTGGATTCGTTAGCACAAACACAGCCAACTGTTCGGTTTTCTCACTCGTTCCCTAGATGTCTAGAGCCTACTTTTTAATCACGATCTTGATAAATTGGTTGCAAATGTGGCTTACAATATCTTGGTTCTGCTACAGTTTCTGTTCTGCAGTATTCAGATGGAGATGGTTTAGCTGGGCATTGAAAGATGAAAGTGTAGGGTTATTCTCTCTTAATACTGATCTTCTTACTTGTCTCAGCACTCATGTAAGTAATGATTATGATGTGGTATCTCCTTTCTTTAACAAACCTTTTGTCAATATCCACATAACGAAGGTAGAAAGCTGATTGGAAGCAGGACACAATGCACACAGTTTATAGAGTTTACAGTTGCTGGTGTATTTGGATGTCAAGAATGCTACTGGAGCTACTATGTCTGGGAGAGTCTGTTCTTTTACCCTTCTGTTAACAGCAGCAGCCCTTCCTCTGATACGGAGTTCACAGGTGTCATTAGCAGTAGTCAGCTCACATGTATGGAGAGGACTGTTACTGGGGAGCCCAAGGGCTGTTCATTTCAAAATCTGACTCCAGAAAATGTTTCTTGTTGTACACAAGTTGGCAGTGTTATTAATTTTCACTGTGATTATCACTACTTGAAAGGTTTCCAAGTGCTGACAGTGCTTGTCTCTGGAGAGTTTGCAAATGTTAGGGCGGATTTAGCTCCAGTGAGACAGAATTATGTGAAATTTCAGGTACTGTTACGATAAAGTGTGTAAAGTGCTGATTTAACAAGATACTCTACAAACAGAGATGAAATGAGAGAAAAAAAATCCATGATAAAGCAACGCTGCAGACTCTTTTTGCGTAAATTAAACAGCTGGTGTTCATCAAGGGAGGGCTGAGTTCTGCACCAGGAAGTACAATTGCAGAGACTATTTTTACCTAAAATGTTGCTATATGTTAAACATACACCTAAAAAGACTTAAAAGATTCCGAACATGTTTTATCAGAGGAAGCAGGGAGAAATCATTGTTATCCTGCTGGCGTTTTGTAATAATTCAGAAGGGCATTTAAAGTGGCACAGAATTGGTCAAGACTATCTTTTGAGTAAGTGTTTGCAGGTCTGGGGTGGGTAGGGGGGGTTGGAGGTGAGGCACATACTCTGCACTTGATTCCTGTCATAGTTCTGGCAGTCTCAGAAGTAACTGACTGATCCTAAAAAATGTGTTAGGCTAATCAAAGAAGGAGCTGCACTGTAGTCAGTTCTGCGTGGATGGGGCCAAGGAAAAGCTGTAAACTCAAAGCATATGTGCCTGGAGGAAGTTACGCAAACACACGTACCGTTGTCGCTGCCATCGTCCACACAAACAAAACTGAACTTTGCA
Source organism: Struthio camelus (assembly GCF_040807025.1). Classification (NCBI taxonomy): domain Eukaryota; kingdom Metazoa; phylum Chordata; class Aves; order Struthioniformes; family Struthionidae; genus Struthio; species Struthio camelus. Next base: position 24,061,469 of record NC_090981.1, read on the forward strand.
GTCCCCTAGCACTTTCAGGTGCTGAGGAAACAAGAGAGATCAGACCTGATCCTTCACTTTCTATGCCTTTAAGTATTTTGGCAGCAGTCTAGTTGGGAGTGGTGTAAGAAAGGGAATGAGGAATCACTCCTTACTATCTCTGGTTCTGTAGCGTTTGTCTGAGATTTGAGGTGAGAGATTTGATTACTTGGAGCTGTAATGCTCCACAAGGGGACTTCATGTACACAATATAAAGTGGTGCAGGATTTGGTCCATTTAAACTTAGATCCACATCTAGATGAAAACCTTGTTACTTTCCCCATTAGGATTTAAACAGAGGTTGGTTGGATGAGTCTGTGCTGAACAAAGCCCTATAGGGTTTTTTCCTTAAAATGTTCTTAGGTGAATTAGCGTTAGGTTATTGTAAACATCCCTATTTTTAGAAGGGACCTTATTTATGTTTGTCACGTGGTGGAATAGTAGTTTTTTTTTCCATTAAAAACAACCTCATATTTATCTAGAATGGCTCTAATGAGCAACCTGTCCAGGAACAGGATGTCTTAGAAACCAATCGTGGCATACCAGGCTCTTCTGCTGTGGGATGCCTGTTCGGCACCATGTCAGATAGGCACCAGAAAACCATTGTCGACAGTTAAACGGGACCAAATTTCTCAGTAGAGTTTATAGTAGTCAGATATCTATATGACAAGACCAGGCTGATAACTAGTAAAGGTGTCAGAAGGCCAATGAGCTCACCGTGCTGGAATTGCAGGTATCCTGTGACGTATAAAAGGGGGCTGTGCGGTCAGGACTAAGGGAACGTGACAGATTTGTCTGGAGAAACGTATACTGATCCTTCCTCTGTTCTGTCTGTCATGCATGTACGAGCTGTCTGTTCCCAGAGCTAGAGACAGCTAATCATCTCAGATTGCATACCCAAGCTTAAGCAGCGGCAATAGAGAACTAGGTGCTAATTAATAAAATGGAAATTGTATAGGAAACTGATGAAAGATGGTGACTGCTGGAAGGATGTTTCTGACAACAGACTTTCTTCAAATTCGTTCTCACTGTGTTTTTTTAAGTTTATATGGGAACAAGAATGAAGAGACAAAGAAGAGGCTAAGGCTAGGCATGCAGAAAAGATAACAGAAACCAAATCCATGGGCAGGGCCATATCCTTAAACCAGTTTTAATCAAAAAAGGGGTTGTAATATAATACAGGGCAGTGGTTTAGTGTCTTCTCTGTGGCTCATCTTCATTTCAAGCCTTAAATAAAAAGTCCTTAGATCATTTACTCAAAAATTTTCTGTAAGATCCTTTGAAATTGTAAGGAGAGGAGCACTTTCCACGGTGAGAGAGGAGCAAGGATCAGGAAAACAAGATAATGAAGGGGGTTTATTCCAAAACCCACCAACTGCCTGTCCCACTCGCGTAAACAAATGCCTACACTTCATCACTGGAGCTAACTTAAAATTTTCAGAAATCAAAACGCTTCTGCACTCCATTGGCAGTGAGCTGTAAGAAGCAATGGATTTCAGCTATAACTAGCAGAAGTGGAACCAGGAGTAGCAAGGCTTGAACCAAGAGGCAAGAGACCTATCTTTATTTAGTGCCAAAAAAAGACAGCATTGATCATGGAAGATGTTGTCTCCATGCGGTTATGAAAATTATTGACAGAGCTTTTCTTTCTGAGTACATGCTAAAATTACTGGATCCTACCAGTACGAGAAGGGTAAATTTTAAAATAAAGCTCATCAAATGTCAGATGTGGCTGCAGGAAACAGCAGGTATCCTTGACCTGTAATTGTCCACCTGCATAGATTTAAAGTTAGGCTATCCATTTACAGACTGCAATGAGCAATGGAGGCCTGCCTTACTCAAGCAGGGAAAACTGTCATTGCCCCAGGACCTTGATCTACTTTTTTCAATAAAAGAGGCCACATCTAATTTGTCAAGGCAGCTGCTCGGAGTTCAGGGCATTAGTGCTATTGTCTGCCAGACACGATTCTCAGCTGCATTCATCCTCAGTCACCCAGGGAGGACAGCCCCGCGGAGGAGCACGGAGCGCTCTGGGTTGACCCGTGTTGTGCTGACATATTTATCAAGAGCTGGGAATTCGCTGTAGGGTATGCTGGCCCCATAGGGCCACTACTCTGTCGGGAAATAGCAGAGAATAATTGGTGGGCAGGATGTTAAGTAACACCAAGTTCCATTTTTATGGCATTTATATTGAGTATAGGGAGACTTTGTGCAATACAAAGATGCTGAATTGGCAGGAAAGAACTTAGCCTGTTAAATAAAAGATTTCTGAAACAGCTATGAAATTTGAAAGGATTTAATAGCAAAAAATCTTAGGGCTGAAAGAGTGTTAAAGCGCCTTTTGGTGTTAAATTAATACCAGAGTATAATTAAAATGTCAATACGCTGTTAAATTAAAGATATTTGAATAATTCATTTTCCTTATATAGGATGTGCCTAGATTCAATACTTATATTAATTAATGGGGAAGATGTCCTGTAGTCATTTTATGACAATGTAAATGTTGACAGTCCTGGTTCAGAGGACTTTTAATATGATCTATGGACTGTTTATTAATTACATGCCTCCATACAAAATACCTCTTACATTCTTTTCATATAGATAAGCCTTGAGTGAACAGTATCGATATCCCATTCTCTGCCTAGGATTCTGACTCTTACTTTTTGCACTTAGTTCTCGTAAGACTGTAAAAAAGGCGAGCTTAGTTCTTTCAGGTCCGGATGGACTGGAGCTTACTGATTAACAGCAGGCAGTTAATTAAAAAAAGTTGAGAGGGCATAATTTAGATTTCACCATCTTTATTTTATTTAATATCAAATACAGATAAAAAATGCCATTACATTTGGAAAATAGTCTTTCCTATGAATATCCTTAGTTTAGCAAGGTGGTTAGGTATGTTTTACTTTGAGCTCTGCAGTAGTCGTTTAATGAGACACGTTCGTCTCTGGACCTCAATTTCTGTTGCTGTGACTTTTGCTAGATTTTCATCATGTGTACTGAGTTTTTCTACGCCAGTGTCTGAGAAAGAGGGTAAGGAAAAATATGTTATTATCGTGTTACAAAAAAAATCATAAGTGCATTTTATGGAGAAGTTTTGGAGCAGATTTATGGAAATTTACCATTGTATCAAGAGTGTGCATTCTGACATCCTTGCGAGGGGAAAAAACAGCTGCGTTTGACCGAGTTGTAAGTTTTTGAAAAATCTCAGTTTGCCCATACCCAAAAGAGACTTGTCACAGTTTGGCAAGTGAATACCTGAACGATTCTATGTGCACTGAGCGTTGGTGCTATGACCGCTAAGTGCATTAACCATCCAACCGGTAGTCTGACAGCTCTCTCTGCCCCGGCAGTTCCGATAGGTCAGAGTCTCTGCTGAAGCAAATTTTAACAGCTCGATTGACTGTGGGAGAGCTGGAGCAGTTTATAGAGAAGTTCCTTAGGGAATATTAAGGCACATTTGTGGCACAGCTATACAATTCAGCAAACATTTTGAAATGGCGCTGTGCAGCACATTCAGCACTAACTTTATGTTGGCAGGGAAGAATACCCATAATACTCTGAAACAGTGAGTCCCAACAGCCTCCAGGCCAGGTCCAGCCTCCCACGTCTACCAAAATGGTCAACCGTGGATATCAAGTTATAATTCTTCCCACAACAGCCAAGGATTAGTATTTTCTAGGAAATAAAATTTCAGATGAAGGTGCAACTTGATAACATTGTCAAAACTGGGCATAAACTAGACAGCTCTTTCATATGCCCAAGAAGGTTTTTTTTTTAAATTGGAAAATAACACCAGCTGCATGCTGCCAGTAATATGCCATCTTGTTAATGCTCCGTCCCATCTTACCCACAATTGTGATAGGAAATAAAAGAACAGCTGTTTAAAAAAAAAAAAAAAAAGGGAAAAACAGGCACATTTTTAAAGCCCTACAAAGATACTGTTATTCACCATTATGTTCTCATTGAAAGAAACAGAGGGATTTTTTGGAGAGCCTGAAGTTCTGCAGTTACTAAATGCAAACAGCACCAGCTCAGACAGCGCAGTGAAATGCTTCCCAAATAGCAGCACACCCAAACCCTCAATAAAATAACTCCAAAAGTCTTTTGAGAAGCACATATTTTACAATTGTTTCCTTATTCTTAAAACCAGAAAACTTCACTGAGTTCCTCTTTGGAAGCAAGCATAATTGTAATCCTGAAAAAAAAATCCCGATCTAGAACGCAGTCATTCACATCAGTTAATATAATACATTTATTTTGTACGAAATTAGGGCAAAAAATTGAGCAAGCTACCTGTCTGCCTCCCTCTGCTTAGCAATTCAAACTCGATCAGTCTGGCTAGCTGATCCGGGTGAGTGAAACAGAAGTTTTAATGATGCGTAAAGAGTGAACACCACTGACTACATTAAAGAAGCTAACAAAAGTGGTCTTGTCGCTTGATGCAGAAGAGGCAGTTGGTAATTTCTCTGAGCCTGTGGTTAGCACTGGAGAAATTTAATTTCTGCCATCAGTTTATAGCTTCTATCAAACAGTTCAACAATTCGCCATGTGTATTCGTTGCTGAATGGCTCCCAATCAGATGGTCTCAAAGAAGGGCCCAGAGCAAGGGTGCCCTCTGTCCCCTCTTGTGTGTCCTCTCTCCATTGAACCCCTTGCATTCACCACAGAGCCTGCCCAGAGGTTTAGGCGTTCACAGCTCATAATAAAGAACATAAAGAACATGGCTCTTTTTTTGCAGATAGCATCCTGCTTTATCTCTATAAAACACTAGTCTCTATTCAGTGCCTTAAAGAGGTCTTACAGTCCTACCACATTTTATATGCTTTTTGTCTAAATATGGCCAAGCTAGAGGCAATGCCCTTAGGCACTCATCCAGTAAGACTAATTAATTTTCCATACCCAGTGGACCTTAGGGGGATTTGTATACCTCAGTGTGAAGTTCTCACCCACTGAACTAAATAAAGTCAAATCAGCAAGTACTTTCAAATATCCAGCATCAAGACCTGCAAAGACAATAGTTTATCACTACTTACTCTTACTCAACTCAGTAACACCAAATATGCTTGCCCAAAAGTTTTGATCCCACCTGCACTGTATTTAGAAAGGAGGAAAAAGAACGTATCACTGAGAGAAAAGAGATTGTGCTATAATATGTTAAGGCCCCAATGCCAAGAAGCAAAATGAGGCTTTAATCTGTCACATGGAAATTTGTTTGCCTGCAGGTCAGTAAATGTATCTTGAGAACTAGTGTACAGATATGAAAAAAGCCAGTTAGATTCCTTGCACCTACTTTCATGTTGATTAACTGGCTATGCAGGCTGCTTGGTTCACCTGCAGCAGCAGAAAATACTGGCTTAATAAAGAGCATGAGCAGAAAAGGAACAACAACCATAGTAAATCCAAAAAGGGGAGCTTTGAACCAGTACCAGAACAGAGTGGAAAACTGAGGGAGTTGTTTTCTAGAAACACCGCAGTCTGTGAGATACGTTATAAAGCAAATCTGCATGTACAGTCAGTTGCCTGGCCTGCCGCTGGACAGTCAGAGGCTGCCTGAGTGAGCTCTGAATGTATGTTGGAGAAGAATTTGGTAGCTAGCTACTACTGTAGCTAGATCGCTGTTGGCCCCAGGCTAATGCTCTTGGAGCTGGGTCAGGTACCTGCATACCATAGTATGTCCCCTGAGACAAAGTTACAGTTTTGCTTCATCCAGAGAAGCAGGCGGGCCAGTGTAAGCACTCCAACATGTTAAAAAATATGCGCAAACAAGATGCATCAACTAAATTAACAGCATCAAAGTACAAATACACAAGCACTGCATACAAGAGGGAGAGAGTAGGTAAAAAAATGCAGAGGACTACAAATTTGACAGACAAAATGCATGAAGGAAGCCACCGCTGGAGATAGAAAATTATGTGAGAGAGAGATGATAGCAGCACCAGGACAAGAAGTCTCGTAGGGAAATGCTGGATACAGAAAAAGGACTAGTGGTAAAATTGTTCTTGCTGCCTGTTAGGGCCACTACTTCCGACTCGTAGCAAGTCCTTAGTCACTGAATGTATTCAAAGGCAGATGAGGCTATAGGACCACAAGATGGAGAAAAATAATGAACCTAACATCAGATAGGTATAAGCTTTTTTCTACCTACAGCCCCAGCGCTCCGAATATTTCTGCAAGAAGCAGTCCTGTCTTTTACTGAACGCTGGGAACGTGTTCTAATTCTTAAATCCAGGTCGTTTGACTAAACCTGTAGTGTTCACGAGTACTGCAGAAATGAAGAATTTATCTACAGTGTTCGTGTTCTATCGCAGCATATGCAATGCTGGGATTTGAACAACCGAACTGATTTAATTCCTTCCTCTTTACAAGAGCAGAGCTAACATGGGGTCCAGCCACGTTCCTAACGTGCACCAGCAGCCCAACTGGGCAGGAGGACCATCTCTTAAGAAGTAAGGTCTGTCTATATGAGTAAACATTGTTGGCCTGACCACAGTTATTTGACAGCTTAAAAATTCTTTCCAAGGACCTCAGGGAATAGGATGTATAGGGAACAGTCTTACTATTTAAACGTCCTGGATGTTTAATAGATGGCTCTTTTGTTAGTTCAGCTATGACGCGTTCAGTTACACAAGTAGCTTAAAACTAGCATTTCCTTTTTATATCTTTAAAGAAGATTGGAGCTGATTAAACAATTTGCGGTTTTCAGCTGTATACACAATGTTTGAAAATTAACCCCACTTTTTCCATAAGGCTGCTTTGAGCTTCAGCCTGCTAAGCAAAGCTACTTATGCTGACATTCAGCAAACTTGACTTTTCCCTCTTGCGCGAAGAGGCCACAGTTCAAAACCGGCTGTAAGAAAGGAGAAGGAAAGCTACAGAATTTCTCAGTGACGGTTTCACTTTCCCTGACGCTGTACATAAAAACTGCTTCCAGAAAGGCGCTGGGCTGCCCAGAATACATGATGCCCACACTAGAAAAAAAATTACACCATTTGTTCTGTGTCATGAAGAGGAGCTCCATGCAGCGAAATGGGAACTGTGGAGAGGAGAGATTCACATTGCAGGCTACAGCAACTTCTCTGGAGCCCTGAAATCATGCATATTCAACCAAACATATGTAAATCTGGTTTAACCCAGCTGTGAAAGATCCCCTGAAGTAAACTAATAAAGAGCAGCTGGATATGTTTAAGCTCATCCCAGGCATAGTAGAAAGGTTCTAAAATGTGCACTGAGATTCTTTTACGTCACCAGAGGAAATGCAGCAGACTTTAAAGGCAACTTGTGTCTTAAGATGCAAAGCAGCATAAAGTTTGCCTCTGCTGAGACAAGCTACAAAAGAATTAATTTTCCTTGACATTTGGATTTTATACATCTTGTTTTAACTACTGCGAATGCCTATGTTTTACTTTTTATAAGGGACCCGCTGCGTTTGCCTATTGCCAATCACGCACAGGACTTCTACAGTTATCGTTGCTTACTGGGAGAGGGTGAGAGGTGAAAGAAGGTATTGAAATCAAAAAAGTTCAAGATGAACAGCCATTGAATACCACCTACCAGTGGGAGAAAGTTTGTCAAGCACTTTCTACTAGTGCAGGATCTGGCCTTGAGCCTAGCTACTGGGACAAATTAAATTGGGCTGGCTGCAGGACTATAATCTCTCTCATGGTTATATAATAGATTCAGGAAGCTGTGTAGCTCAAACCTCTCATACCTGCAAATTTACTAAACTGGTTTATTTACAAAGATACTGCTTACAGGTATCAAGCATTATTTAAATACGAGCTTACTTGCAGTCTTTTTCAGGTCTGCCCACCCTTCATATTAAGGGTTGTCTGCACATGGACTGCTGGTTCAGGACTCTCAATTTCTGTCTATAGTACTCCCTTTCGGAAGAGAAATGCTTCTTTCTAATCTCTCAAAATTCACAAGTGTGACCGTGGTATAGGTTTGTATGGCCACCATGACATGCAGAAAAATTAGATTGCATGCCCGTAGTTGAACTAAGAACAGGACACTGAAATCCCTTTTGAATAAGTTACTTTGAGGTTCATTAAGTTACTCTGATGTTCACATTTTATCTCATATGGACATGGTGGTGTCACTTCCTTAACCTATCTTGCTTAACCTTTCTGGCTTAGAAAAAATTCAAGAATGAAGTCTTCCCGTTGTGAGCAAAGCCGTGTGTTGATCTCCTCCTGGATTAAGTTGCTAACCTCTTTGTCAATGTTTACAGTCATTCTTCAATAATGGGGAGAGGTAATGTAATTTGGACCAGTTAAGAGGAGAAATAATAACCCCTTCAAAAATCAATAGATGAACCCATCCTTAAGCGATTGCTTCTGGAATCAGTCTGATTAAGGGCCAAAACACCTTTACAGTGGCCTTTATGGCTGATCTGATTGCTTACAGCCTTTTCAGGCTTTGTTACGTGTTATTTCAGACACATTATGTGTTGATTTTTCTTTTCCTGTTTTTGAAATATGCTTTCTCCTCATACCTCTAATGATCCCTGGGCCTCTTGTAACTGAATACTTTTTCTGCACTAAAATTCATTCTTCTCTTCAAGGATGTGCATCCTCTTTTTCTGTTGCTGGATATCTCAGACTGTTGGCTTGGGCAGCTGCCTTTGAGAGTCTTATGGAGGATTTTTTTTGGGAGATGATCACTCTCCTCTCTCAGCACAGTCATGCAAACCTTACATTTACAGACCTTTACAAATCAACAGTACAGCTGTTATGGGGGAGGGAGGGGGAAGCATTTGCCAGCAGTGTTAACAGTGAGCTTTTGAGATGGTGTTTTTTCTAACTGAAAAGAGAGTCCAGAAGAATGGTTACCAGGTAGAATTGCACTGAGCCAGCAGAACAAGGCCCTGCTAGCTAGGAGGAGGATGAAGGAGATAGGTTGCTTACTTGTTTCTGCAAAGCAGAAGTTCCAGTGAAGTGTCAAATATCAAATCATTGAGATTCTAATGCAATTGTTTTGCGTGAAGACCTTGAAATTACTGGATGAAGAAAAGCAATGAGATAAGGTCTCAGAAATGCATGGGAGCCTCTGCTTACTCCTGAATTTGCTATCCCTTTAAATCTTTAAGTCTGTGTGTCCAGTCTAACTTTCTCTCTTTTTTTCTTTTCATTCCAATTGTTGGTTAAAAAGGAAGAAGAAAGCTTGTTAATACCTGCAGGGATTTTCCAGGTTGAAATAATCTCTTTCAGCGTGAGACTGCCTGTAAACACAGTTCTAACACCTGGAAACACATGTTGAAAACCTATTCAGTGGTATTTAAAAAAGATATTCTGAAGCCTATAAAAACCTCCGTTCATAATGAGTTTATACCAGCATTCTCAGTTATTCCAACTCTAAGCAGAGGGAGACATACATCACAGAGAAGCTTGCACTGAAGAAAGAAATGGACTGCAAGGTTCTCCCCTTAAGCAACAACAGCAAAGAAACTATCAGGCCTTGCAGCTCTGACTTGTTCTGTGTAAAGTTCCACGTGATTTTGTAGGTGTTGGAGATAGGAGGGGGCTGATGCCCATTTAGCTGGAGAGGTGAAGTTTAAGAGAGCAACGGCACTCGCTCCCGGACTGCTATTATGTGTGGCCCAGGCATCAACATTACCTTATTCCCTGGTAGTCTTCCCCCCCACTTCTCTGACAAAACATCATTCTTCATTTCCCAACTACTATGCTTGAATTTTGTTTGTGCCACCATTTTGAATTATTACTTCACCATCTGTTGCAGATGACTTTGGAAAACTAGAGTAGGACAGCTCATTGCAGAAATGATCACAGGGTGGTCTTGATGCATGTGGCATGTGGTCATCTCAGTGTCCAGGGTGCGCTTCTTGAGGCCATAAATCATTTCTGGAACAGAGGTCTCTTTGTATCCACCCTATAGCTAACTGTAGTACTCAGACAAAAATACGCTATTTTTGGTGACAGGTAACTAGGTTATTCACACATAGGAACTTGTAGTAATGGGACTAGATATTGCCTGCTCTTGTTATTCTCTCCAACTTCAGCTTAGATGTAAAAGAGAGCAGCATCCGGCCTATTGTATTACTAAAACAGCCTCACATTGAGCTATTCAGACCAGGAGGGAGAGTCATTTGTTTTTGTTCATCAAGCAGTTGTGAGGGTTATAAGCTGGAATTTCAATTTGTGTTCACTGTAAAGCATACACCAGAACCTAGATTTAGAAGAATGTGACTGTGGGGTTTTTCTTGATATTTTGCCATCCCTATCCCTGATCACAGACGAGACAAAGAAATTTAGGCTTCAACATGGGACATTTCTTTCTATACTACGTGTGCTAAAAAGGATATAGCTCTTTTGTTTGATCTCTGGACATGAAGTCCCTTTCTGCAGATGCCGGTTAATTGTTGTTCTCTTGAGACAGACGCATTCATCCAAAACAGAAATAAGGAAGCTACTGATCCAAGAGTAAATAAAAATCCTTATGGAACCTTTCCATTTTATAATGCTGCTCGGTCCTTGTTCAAAGTTAAGATTTTGATTCTTTGTTTAGTCCTACTTGCACCATCTGGTTTTATACTGCTGATTACACCCTTGTGGAAGTTTCCACCAACTTCAGCAGAATCAAAACCCTTAAGCACAGATTAGCAAAGATTTCTCAGATTTTCTTTTTTCTAGTGCAGGGAACCTGCAGAGGGCACCTTCCTTCAAATCTCTTGCCAGGTAGACCTTTGATCAATACTTTTCAACTGCAACTTTTCAGCAGGTGTTGGGCCACTAGCATTTGCTTCTGAGAAAATAAGTCAAAGCCTTTCAGAAGTCAAAGGGTATCATTGTTAATGTGTCCCCTTAAAAAGTAAGCCATGTAGCTTGTTAAGGAAGGAGGTTTGGGTGGTTTAATGTAAATTATTCCTCACAATTTTACTTTGACCTTTTTATAATCACTTTATTATCCTTTAGATGCTCATAAAATTGATTGTTTAATCATTTGTTCTAATGTCATTTCTACTCTAAAAATTAGACTGACAGGTCTGTCATTTGTTAGGTCCTCCCTGTGGCCCATCTCAAAGCCAGATAATATGTTTGTCCTTTTCCTTTTCTCATATTTCCTCCAGCATTCTCCTAGATATTCCACAGAGTCTGGAGCTTGCTTTGGCTAATTCCTTGTGTGGTCTGGGATGAACTCCATTAAACAACGTGAAGCTTCAGCATGATCTAAATATTCTTAGCACTTTTCTTTATTCTGGTCAGCACTCCATTGCCCAATTTGGTTACGTTTCTGATCACAGGTAAGAGTGGAGATTTTGGCTGAAGTGAAGCAGCGAAAGTAGTAAATGCTTCAGTCTCTGTATCTTTCATTATTTGTCCTCCTTCATTGAAGTTTGCTGATCTGACATCCATTATCCTTATTCTGTTATGCTCATGCCATGTATTCTTTAGGATGATAAACTCTATTCCTTTGTGATTATATCATCCTAATTACATTTCTGCCCTCAAAAGTTCTTTCCTATTGGATCTAGCAGAACATGCCCAGAATAGCCTCATCAGCATTCCCATACAATAATACCTTCAGCGCTGTGCATATCTTGTCATAGTGCTTTTAAACAGCTATATAGGTAGAGACCTAACCCATGAATACTTTTGTTAGTTGTGCAAAAGGAGAAGCCTCATCTCCTTCCTCCTTATGATTATCCAGTCTACAGTAAATCTGTACCATTGTATCACCCCTGTTCTTTTCTTTTCTCTTTTATCTTCACCCAGAGACGTTCAACAGGTCTGCTTGTTGAGGTGAGAACCTTTTGCAGAACTTCAGAAAAAGCATATGTATTAGTGACGTAAAATTGAACATCTTCCCTTTTCCCCAGCTATCCTTAGTGAACAAGCTAGATCAATATTCTGGTCTTTTGATTTATCCAAGCTCTAACTCATGTCAGAACTGAAACACTTTGAAGGTTTGGAAACATTTTTCTTAATGTCCTCTCAACCAAAGTACTTGTCTGTACCTTACTGACAAGTTCTGCTGGAAGAAAGAGAGAGTTCTATACAGCAGAATAATGCAATCCCTTGTCAGGTCTTCGCTCTCATTAGATGAGTAAGAAGGGAGGATTTTGCATGTTCCTTACTGTTGCAATACAGGGTATACTGTCTGAGAAAATGAATGGGGATGTTTGGACATGCAGAAGAAAGGACATGAGCTGGCATTACCGTTAAGTCAGTGAAACAGGAAGACAGATCAGGTTGTCTATGGGAAGCAGAATAGCCATGAAAAGTGGAGGATATCAGGTGACTAGCTTGGCCGTTGTGGTAGTAGACAGTAGTACATCACATGGGGGAAGACCGTGGAGTAGTAAGCCCCGCTGTGATTTGCAAGGGACAGAGCTGGACTTAACTAGAAAACGTCAGGGATTATGTAAGTGTCAGCATGTTTGTGACTTTAGCTACATGTAAGGTCTCATCCTCGCAGGTGCAAAGTTGTCACTTCCTCTATCTTTAAAGCTTGTTCAGTTTTACTACAACTGTTACTAACAGGCTTTTCCCAAGTGTAGTATTTATACAGGTAATTCTGTAAACAAGATCCATTTCCAGAGAATTGCTGGTTATTATCTGTGGTGCTAGGTCTCCATGAACTATAGAAAATAGTAAAGATCATGTATGAAAAATTCAAACCACATAAAATCAAGTGTTATGTATTTTCACATTTGGAAAGAACAAATTGCAAAGAGCGAAGTGCTAAACAGAATAGTCTAAAAGTAAAATTGTTTTATTCAGAATAATTGTTTTATTGTTCATGATAAAAATAACGTATCTATATCAATGGTATGTTACAGTTTGGTTCCGTACCATTTTATGCAGCCAGCCCAGTCAATTTTCCAATTGATACTGTCTAAGAAAGATGTCGCAAAACTTATAGCTATAAGACTTTTCAATAGCAGATGTTCCTCAAAGCTGAGGGTCTGAATTCTTTGTACTTTGTTTGACTTTTAAAAAGGTAGACTCTACATTTTTCCCGTGAGTTTTTCCATTTATTTGCGTTCTTTGAAAAATGAATGCTAATGAATGATGCTGGACTGAGCCTAGGCAATCGGATTTTTCTTTGAGAACTGCAGGATATGTAAAAGCACATACAGTGCAGTGTGTAAAGTGACACAAACACTATTTGTTTGCTTCCAAACTGGCACATTTTGGGGGCGTAACTGGGATCACACACTTGCTTATTCATCCCAGTCTATGAAGGCAATTACTAATGATGCTGACAATTTTGGATGTTGATTGACAACAACTGCGATTGTCAACCCATTTTCATGCTAGATTTTCCCCCCACTGTGGTCATGACAGTAGGATGCTGAACATTCTGCATACTTTTTCATTACTTAATTTTATCTGCTCCATAAACATAATGCAGGATCAAATCTCGCCCATCTTACATCATTTGATTTAAGTTAAAAGTTGTTGGGATTGCTTACATAAGTAAAGACGCTTGGATGTGATCCGTGATAATAAATTATCTCATTAGCCTGACATTGTGTCCAGGGAGGATTCCCTTGCCTAGAGTAAAGCCACTTATGTTATATATCCTTTAACTCTATTATATATTACAGAAAACATCACAGACTTCAGGAAGGTTTGGGCTTAAGAGGAACTAGCTGGAATCAGACTGTTCGAAGGCCCTCATAAATTTCTGTTCATAAAACACCTGCAAGATGAGCTACATCATTTCAGCTGCCCCTTTGTTGAATACACATGATCACTCAGTCTGAACTGTGTGGTTATTTTGTAATGCAGATTATAATAAGTCAGTTAATTGGTAATGTAAAACTGATTGCAAGGTCTCATGTTGTTTTTGCATGCAGTGATGCTGGTTTGCATTTTACATGCTATCATTTTTAGGCTAGGACTTGGTCTAAGGGTGAAAGCTGAGCAGGGAGAACCACCTCACCGGGCCAGTAGGAAGCACCAGGAATGGAGCATCCATCCATGCATATTAGTTTAACACTGAGCTCCAAGCAGGTTGGGTGAGCTTCCTGAGCGCATACCGCCTTCTCTGCTGTAATCCCTTCCTAAAAAGAGGCATAAAAGAAAGAGAGAAACCTCCTTTCCATACCATAGGTCATGTGGGTCCAAGTTCCTCTGCAAAACCAGGCAGAGCAGCTTTTTGAAAACAAGGCTTCTGTTTTCTACCTCTGTTCCACAACTGCAAATTATTAGTAAAATGGTAAAATACATAAGCTAGGAGAAGTCCTGTCCCTTCCTCTTGGGACATAGATGGCTTGTGCATGCTTCCAGACGCAGAGATTCTAAATGACTGCAAGTACTTCCACAATTAGGTGGGCATTTAGCAAGGATTTTGAAAGTCGTCTTTGTCATCCAAAAACCATTGGGCTTAAGTGCTGAAAGCGGCATTTCTCTGAGAAGTTTATGCTTGCAAGGTGCCCATGAAATTAGGCACTGTAAGTGCCTAGTTGGGCACTGTAAGTTGAGGGCTCTGTAAGTTGAAGCTTTCCTTAACTTCATGCCCAGCAATGCCTTTCTGAACAAGGCGTAACACTTCCCTGACCAACCTTGCCATCCATTCAAGGCTTTCAATTTCTGACTCTCCAGCTAATGACTGCAGACAGTTTTACAAGTGTGAATAAATTTGTTCTCAAAATGCTGGAGAGTCAGGCATGCAAATATCAGCTGCTGTAGGGCCATAGGAGACCAAGCCTATGCAGTGAAATGCAGTTCCTACTAATTGTGCTTTAACCACTAGCCTGTGCTTCTTGTCTATATAAAGCAACATTGTCTGGGGGCTGGATTCTGCTGCCTTGTGTTAAGTGCTCAAGGCAAAGAATAGAAAAATTTGCCTCTTAAAAAGCTGCTGGGCTTTAAAGAAAGATACTCACCGAATCATTTAATTTGAAGATTGTTTCTACTCATATATTGTTTTCCGAGGTTTATTTTCTTCCCCTTACTCTTTTACTATTAAGAGATTTAGATGAATGCAGGATCTTAGTTTCTTAAGGGGTCATCTTCTCTTGCTATTTATTCTCCTTGTGAAATCATAATCCTCTATTTGTCACCACGCAATAATTTCCATGGCAACCAGCTGTGATGTCACAAGCAGGGGATTACAATTTCAAGAGCTATTCTGCTTTTAAATATAAAGTTCCTATGTCATATGCAAATATCACTTGTCCACCAAAACGCTGTAATTAAATAGGGACAGAAAAAGATGCTGTAGAAGCGATATTGTATCTAGACAGAATACTTATGCAAGGTTTCTGTGAGCCAATGGCAACTTTTCAAGGCTCTTTTAACATAGTTTGCGGCGGAGTATTTTGCGTTTGGTTCTAATTCTGGGCCGCTAATACCTTGTCTGCCAAAAACATAAAAAGACATTATTCCAGAAAGAGCTGATTTATGACATGAAAGATCTGTATCTTCACAAAGTCTCAGGAGGGCCTTTGAGGTACATTTTCTGTCTTGCTGTCTCTCCTGTAATAAGAACATGGTTTACATTTCCTGCGAGCATGTGGGGCTTTTAATGCCCTTGCATTTGCACGCTCTCTGGAGAAGGGAGTGGGAAAGATGCTCCTTCAGCTCCTCGTCAGGCACTGATTGCTCTCTGTTCAGCATTAAGAACAAAAACAGAAATGAAAGAGGCAAACTAGATGCTCTGCGCTCGTATTTCATTAACACTGCTGGCTTAGTGCATAACTATATCAGGAAAAACAACTTTCCTTAGAAAGTCAGGGTGTTGATTAATGCTCTGTTAAGAGACTTCAAACTGCAGAGATGTACTCTGTCAAAGGTGCCTTCTCTGACAGTGAGTGCTAGGAGGGCCAAGTAAGGCTTGACAGTAATCTCTGTGCTCAGCTCAGGGCCGCAAAATGAGCCCCTCATGGTCAGAGCTTTCAGGAGAAAAAGCGTAAGCTTCAGCAAAGAGGTCAGCCTGTTCACCTGTCCGGAACAGCGAGCTTTTAAAATTAAACTAGCAAGGACATCTGAAATCTAGAAGGCTCAATACATCGCAGTGCTGTCCTGTATCTTTGGTAGTTATTTAAGCATCCTCCTGAAGCTCAGACATGTGACAGTCACTTGTAAAACACATGACAGTGATAACAGACTGACGAGCAGAGAAAGAAGCCCGACACAACGTGGGATGCACTTCTCCAATATTTGTAGAGCTTCTGTCTGTCTCCTCAATTTAAAGCTTTTTCAATGTGAATGATTTACAGTAGTAAAAATAAGATGATGTTAGCTGGGGGGGGGGGGATCAGATGGAGGGGTTGGAGGAATGAGCAGTATATCAAAGAAGTTAATAGCCCTGACCCTCTTGAAGTCAGGGGGAATTTGCCCAGGCCTGGGGTTTCAAACTGATTGCAGCCCCTGCAGGTGAATTCTCTCTCCCCTCCTCAACATTGTGGTGTTCAACCCCAGCTCTGAATGCTGCAGTGAAAGCCCAGTGCTGCTCATGTAAGACCTGACTGGCAGGTACAGTACGTCTCTAAATTTATTTAGGCAAGCTTATAAAAAAATAACGTTACAAAACACAGACAAACCTCCTAGGGGGTGCCTTTGAATGGAGCAGCTAGTGATAAGTATTTCCCTGTCCTTGGCTTGTTTAACCAGTGTGTGCTGTTTATTGCAGGAGTGATTCGCGAGAGTTATCTGAAGGGTCATGATCAGCTGGTGCCGGTCACCCTGTTGGCCATTGCAGTTATTCTTGCTTTTGTCATGGGGGCCGTCTTTTCGGGAATCATAGTGTACTGCATCTGTGACCATCGCCGCAGAGACGTGGCTGTTGTGCAGAGGAAGGAGAAGGAGCTGACCCACTCCCGCCGCGGCTCTATGAGCAGTGTTACCAAGCTCAGTGGCCTCTTTGGAGATGCTCAGTCCAAGGAGCCAAAGCCTGAAGCAATTCTCACGCCTCTGATGCACAATGGCAAACTGACTACCCCAGGCAGCACTGCCAAAATGTTAATCAAAGCCGACCAGCACCATCTGGACTTGGCCGCCCTGCCAACCCCTGAGTCTACTCCAACCCTGCAACAGAAGAGGAAGCCCAGCCGTGGCAGCAGGGAATGGGAAAGAAACCAGAACCTAATCAACGCCTGCACAAAAGATATCCCTCCAATGGCCTCGCCCGTGATCCCAACTGACCTGCCGCTCAGGGCTTCTCCCAGCCACATTCCCAGCGTTGTGGTCCTGCCCATCTCCCAGCAAGGCTACCAGCACGAATATGTTGATCAGCCGAAAATGAGCGACGTGGCTCAGATGGCTGTGGAGGACCAGAACGCCACCCTTGAGTACAAAACCATCAAGGACCATCTCAGTAGCAAAAGCCCCAACCATGGGGTTAACCTGGTGGAAAATCTCGACAGCATGCCACCGAAAGTACCCCAGCGGGAAGCTTCCCTGGGGCCCCCAAGCACCTCTCTATCTCAGAGTGGGCTGAGCAAGCGGCTGGAAATGCATTCCTCTGCTTACAGTGTGGACTACAAGAGAAACTACCCTACGAACTCGCTCACGAGAAGTCACCAGACATCGACTCTCAAAAGAAACAATACTAACTCCTCCAATTCGTCCCACCTTTCCCGAAATCAGAGCTTCGGCAGGGGCGACAACCCCCCGCCTGCCCCGCAGCGAGTGGACTCTATACAAGTCCACGCTGCTCAGGCACAGGCTGTGACTGTATCTAGACAGCCTAGTCTCACTGCATACAACTCGCTGACAAGGTCGGGGTTGAAACGTACACCCTCGCTAAAGCCAGACGTACCTCCCAAACCTTCCTTTGCCCCGCTCTCCACATCCATGAAGCCCAATGATGCATGTACATAATTACAGTGGGGTGTGTGGGGGGGAGAACAGCAATTAAGCAGAGGTTGCCCTTGAAAGTGTTCTGCAACTGTATCGCTCGCTCCTCTGAGAAGACGGTTGTTGCTAAGCTGAGGATGTGTTGATTCTGCTCTCTGGGAAAAGTGGAATATTTTTTTAAACCCGAGCCATATGATCCATGGTTAAAGGTTTGCAATTGCAGGACTTGCCCCCACAACCCGCCAGTTCTTTGCTCAAAAGACTAACTCTCCATCACAAACATTGAGCCAAAAGCACACAGGTGAAAGATGACTGTGACATTTCACCCCCTCCCCCCAACTGCACAGTGCATTCCTGAACTGGGAAAGAGTGCTCTGAAAATCAAAACAAACAATTAAAAGCAAAACAAAACAAAACAAAAAAACAAAAAAAAGAATCCATTGATAAAGCTAACTCTGACTTAACAATGGCAGAAGTTTACTATGTGCAGGTACTGTGAAATGCCCATCAGTGTTACAGCCATTTGGTTATAGCAGTTAAATGCCATGTTGGGCAAACTATGTCATAGATTTCTGCTACTCTTCTCTTTTAATGAATAACATGTGACTGTTAACGCAAGTAACTCCTATTATTTATTGTTCAACTTTTGTTTTTCCTAAGGAAATGACTTCTGCATATCATCCTATGAGCAGCTCTTCAGAAAAGTACATTGAAAGTTATACCTATTTAACGTGAACCCATTAACTGGAGTAATTAAAACTCTTTTATTTTTCCAATAAATTCACTGAGTTAAATAAGATGGAGCTGGAATTCTGAACTTTGTGTTTGGACTGTCTGATTAGCTGAAAAAAAAGGGGAATATTTATTTAAGTCTCTCAGTTAATTTGCTGGCTGGGCCTCTGACCTAAGACAGCAACAAACAAGTCCCCCAAGTTCATAACTTCTAACGCAACCGCAAGAGAAACTCTTAAAAGCCGCACATCTGTGCACCATTGCTATCAACATGGCTTTGTCAGTAGCTAATACTTTCTGTGAAGGCACCAGCTTGTGATGTGCCATCTCATTTCACCTTGCATGTGAGACGGCAAACAAAATCCACAAACGGTGTGAACTAGTTAATATGCCGGCTGTTACCATGCATAAATTATGGTCTTATCACACGGGTTTTTCGTGGGAATATATCTGTGAATAGCCTGTTTTCTTCCACATGTAAATTTGTGCCTTACACCCTCAGTTGTGTATAATTGTGAGCTGTAGTATGTAAAACCTCTTTCTTTTCCCCTTTGAATAACGCAAATATTTATTGATCCTCCCTCCTCCAAGCCCCCTCAAGAATTGGAGTAAAGACGTTCAATTTGAAGAATGTACTGGTTATTGTCATAATGCCATGTCCCTCGAGAAATTAGGCTAGTGCCGTACCCTCCGATTCAGTTTGACTCTCTAGTCGTGCCAATCCTGCCCTCAGGCCACCCGCAAGCCGCGTCGCTGCGAAGGCGCCGCCGCGCTCTGGGTGCTGGTTCTGCCTTCCCACCTCCCTCTGCCCCCTCACGGCACGTCAGCAGGGCAGCAGAGCGGTGACAAGCGTCCGCGGCCCGCGGTCCCCTGGCTGGGGACGGGCGCAGGGCTCGGGCAGCTGGAGCAGGCAGGCGGGCTCCTGCTGCGGCTCCCTGCTGCCTGAAAGCTGGCCGGAAGGATGCTGCGTACACTTCTTTGGAGGAAATGATTTTTTTTCCCCCTTTTTTCTTTGGCGTGGCTGAGCATATAGGTGGTGTGTGTGTGTGTGTGCGCGGCGGGGGGTGTCTGTGTGTGCGCGCGCAGGTGTGTAAGTTCCTTTCCAGTTTTTGAGTTTATGCACAAAGGTAGATTTGTTTTTAATCTGTTATAATAACTGTGTCAACATGCTGTAGAAAATGAGGGGGTTTGTTTCTGAGCTTTTTCTTTTATATATCTATCTACTGGACAGTATTGTCGAGTAAGGTGATTGTTTTGTTTCAATTTGTTTCTTAAAATTTTATACTTCATTTGTTTTTCAGGGTTTTGATTTTGTTCCTGAATGATTGAAAAGAAAGATTTCAAGTCCACTAGCTTGTAGATGGTATATAGAAAGTCTGGATGGTCTAGACCAAAGTGTGTAACAAGGGTGCTTGCATGTTCTTTCATTTCATCATGGCTTCTTTTATGAAACAGATTTGTTCACCCTTAGTGAACTATGCAGACTGGAGTAGATAGATCTGTATCCAAAGCAATGTTGTTGTTTTTAATAAAAACAAACTAAAAACCCTTTGAAAATAGTAGGTAGCAAGGTCATTTTTTTAAAGAACCAACGCGCAACCTTTTTACCGAGCGCCAAACCCCTCGAGTACCAAACGTGCAGAGCCCATTGCTATTACGCAGCAAAGCGTTCTGTCAAAATGCAGAAATGAATAATCACAGCAACAGCTTGTTCAGCGATCTGCCTTTGTAATACACAGCATGCTGGTTACTGGGCTGACCTTGAAATGCTCATTTTGTACTCAGTGGGTCCTCCGTTTTAGTCCTTCCCCGGCCCCCGGCCCCATCCACCCTTCGGGCTGAAGGGTTCATAAACCTACGTGTGCCTTTGCTTTTCACCCTTGCTATACACTGGTAGATGCAACAAATTCAGACTCTCATTTGTTGTAAAGCTGTAAAATATTGTGATGTCACCAGTTTCCCTTCGTTTCCACGTTCCCCCTAACATCTGATTCACAACTTAATGTATGTTGTAAAAAAAAAAAAAAAAAAAGGCAAGAAAGGAAAAGAGAGAAGGAAAAGAAAAGGGGAAAGAAAAGCTCTTGATTACATAAGGTAATAAAACCAGACTGTGCTACCTTAGTTCTTGTGTCCTGGTTCTTTTGTTTCCATGATGACGTATCCTTTTCCTTCAAAAGCTAAACAGATGTGATGCTGATCTTTTAAATCAGGCGACAGTAAAAAAGAAAATTCTTTGTTATTTTCTGTCTCTTGCAGAAGATGAACTTGACTTTAGCGTGAGGTGATGGTAATTAAAAATTGAATCACACATTTGCTCTCCCTCTATTCATATTCTGCATTTTCTTTTTATGAGCTTGTTCATCATCAAATATTTATGGCAGACTTGATAGTTTAAGAGATCAAGGCTGGGATTTAAGCATGCATGGTCCACCAAAATAGATCATCATTCAGCTGTGACTTCATCTCCATGTTTTACATATTAATAATGGGGGAGTCTGTGTTTTCTTCTAGCAGGCATAAATCTATTGCGATTTGTAGGCCTGATGTAGAGGATGTTGCCTGAAACTTTAATTTTGCAAGAAAATGGTAGTAAGCAGATAACAAAAGCGTATATAACCTCCCTGGGTCCAGGAGTTAGTAAAACATACCCTCATAGTCCACATTACAGTTCTGTAAACGTGGACCACTTCCACAGAGGCATTAAAGTGGCTAAATGCGCAGCTACTTCAGTAAACTTGGCTTGCGACAGGAGCTTTATGTGTCGCAGGGCTCCCCGCTGTGCCAACACACCTTATTCCAGCCCTACAGCCCTCTGCGTGCAGTCTCGAATACGTCGCCGCCACCCACCTCCCACCACCGATAATCCCGGCAGCGGCTCGGCAGAAAGCGGTGACGTGCTGGTCTTCCCCGTGGAGGAAGAGACCTCGCGAAGCCTCGACGCGATCTCGTCAGCGGAAAGCGCGAGGCTCCCCCGCAGCTCCCTGTCCCCCTCTGTGCCCTGAAGGCCACTGGCCTCCCCGGGCCAGCTGCCCTTCTGGTCGCTCGAGCAGGGGCTGCCAGGCACGCGGGTGTGTGAGGCAGGCACGAGTGAGGCCGGCGAGTGCTGATGCCCTACTGGGTCCGGGGCCTGGCAGGTCCCCCCGGGGCGACGCTGTGCCTGGGGAGCCGAGGGCGCCGCGTGTCGTCTCCTGCGAGCCGCAAAGAAAAAGCTCTCTAGGTACCTGGAGCTGTGTTGTCTTCTCAGGCCAACAGCTGAGCCTCTCTGGAGTTATTTTGTCCAGTTTTGTTTAAAACACTGCATGTAAGCAGCACCTAGGGAAACTTCAAAAATTAAAAGTTTCACACTGTTCCTCTATATCCAGTCACAGGCTGCTGGTTCTAATACCGGCAGCTCTTGCTCCCAATTCCTCATTGCTTGTTTGGTTTTTCCGCTTTCTTTTAACGTTAAATAATCCCAGGGCCTGCTGACTCGATCTGTGAGCTGCATGTTCTGTTTCCGGACAGTTTCTCAGTCATTCCCAGCAATCGTGCTCGGCCCGGAGGAGAGAGACCAAGAGTCCCCGGCAGCACTTGGCCTAGCAGTGGCAATGGCTGCCTCCTTGCAAAGCTCACCCAGCCATTTCCAGCAGGAGGCAGGACACGGTAGAGCAAGGCTGGGAAGGAGGGCAGGCGGGAAGGGGGATGCCTCGATGCTTGAGCCCTGCGGCCTCTGTAACTGCTCTCTCTGCCCACGTGGCCACAAATTGCTTCCCAAGGGAAGGGGCAAACCTTGCCCCTTAAAGTCATCTTCCTTCTTCACACCTCCCCCCCTCTGCTCCCAGGGATGGCATGAAGTGGCCGCTGCACATCATTCTCCCTAGGGCTGACCCCGTACAGCAGCTCTGAGCAGAGAGGAGAGGGCTGCGCTCCAAGCTGCCAACTCGCCAAGGATACCAGTCACCTACAGGAACCACTGCTGCCGCCTGGCAGAAACTCCCGGCGTTTGCAGGGTCAGAGAGGAAGACACCCAGGAGAAGACAGGGGTGCTCTGAGCAGTTTAATCAAGTTAATGGCACAGTGCTCATTGCACTAATGGTACTCATGCTGCCCTCATTTAGCACGGCATTGTGGAGGCTGAACTGTTCCTTGCCTATCTGCGTTAATCTCCACGCATGTTTTTTACAAAAAAAAAATTAAATAAAGGTAGCTGAATGACTGAAAACAAAAGGTTTTTTTGTAAATAAATCCTGATCCACTTTCATGTCCCCCATCTCCCTCCAAAAGATGCAGCTTTTTAAACTTGTTTCGGTGACCTTTTGCAAACCCTGTCCCATCGTAGCTTGTACAACAAGGGATGCTTTGCTTCTGACCGGTCCTTACATGAGAAAATGCAGACTGGATGCTGCGTCTGGCCCAGGAAAGGCAGGGGCAGGTCGGGGCCCTTTACTGCCAGGCAGGATGGCGATCAACAGGGCGGGTTTTGTATGAAAGGGGATGACACAACAGTAATGCATCAACGCTGGGAACAGCACAGCGGTTCAGCTGATGGCCAAAATCCTTTGTGGTATGCAATCTCAAATCGTTATGGCCTGAAATCAGCCCTGGCAGGATTACCTTCTGGTCTCTCAAGGGCTGGACGTCGACTCTTTTCTCCCCACAGCTTGCATGTAAAGCTCGTGTCAAGCAATGCGGGGGACTCTCAAGTGGTCGTCTTCTCCACTCCACTGCATTAAGGCAGGATCAAGCAAATCTCACACCGTCTTGGCAGCTGCTTGTCTAACCGCTTCGTGTGAACACGATTTACTCTGGGAAAAGGAAAAAGTCCCCAGGGGAGCAACATCAGCCTCTTCAGAGCGTCACAAGAAAATAACAATAAGCCAAGAAAGGGGGTTAGGCCAGCTTACTTAAGGCCAGTTTTCCATTTATCCAATTAAAGTGCATTTCCCAAAAGCATGGCACCTGCTCCAACCAACGAGTGTGAAAAGCAGGCATTGTGTTGTGCAATAATCATTCGCTTCCTGCCGACGCGGGCGGCTGCTAATGAGCCTCCGCGTGGTCTTTTTATTATCATTTTCTTTCTTTTTTTAAAGAATGGAGTTACTTCTCTTTTCAGCCTACCATCACATGCCTTGTGCAGGAAAAGGATGATGCGTTAGACATCTTTGCATGAACAGAAACAGGTAAATAGTCATCTATCCTCTGACTTTGTAATTTAAACAGTGTAAGTCAGTAGGGAAAGGCTATAATTGGAGTCAGAGTAAGTGAGGTGAAAATTGCTAGGTGGCAATACCATCTGCATCTCCTTTTAATTAGCCAAGTTTTTTTTATCAGAATGTAAAACTTTCTGCTATTCGAGTCTTTGGCTTATTTCAACCCTCAGCCGAAGCGACTGTGGTACGTCTAGGTAAGCCCAATTACCGCTCAGCAAAGAGGAATCATCCTCCCCACTGATCTGGCTAACAGTTACCGTGGCTGGGAGAAGGGACAAAAATATGACTAACCGAGATCCTTGTCACATCTGCTTAGTGTTTCACGACAAACTCTATTAAGGCTAACAGCACCACTGTTAATTCAATTAGAGCAGTGCTTTCCTTGGCTGGCCATGATGCACTTGGAAGGGCAGCGACTGTAGGCAGAGCGTGGCTGGCAGGCCACGGCGAGGAATAATAGCATCATAAATAATATATTGGGACGAAGACAAATCTGGCAGGCTGCAGTCAGAGCGCATCAGCAGAACCCTGCAATATTGCAAGGTGTGGGGAGGGGAGGACGGAAAAAAGTAGCTATGACAGGAAATTATAACAACTATAAAGGACAGGGAAGGCAGGAGGGAAGCAAACCCATTAGGTCAGCTCTTGAAGCAAAAAGTGCAGGGGAAGCAGAGGCCAGCGTGCCCGCAGCAGCGCCGCGTGCCCTCACACTCATCCTCTTTGAGACAAAATAGAAGAAGTCGAGAGCTGAGTTTAAAGGAAGTTGATAAGCAAGGAAAGGCAAATGGGAAAGAGCTCAGCGGCAGCCCGGCGCGTCTCTGCCCTGCGAGCCCTACCCTAGCCTCCAGCTTTATGGAGGCCTCTGCACCTTGTAACTACACCTACACCTACCCCCCCCCCCACAACCCTGTACCCCTATTCCAGCCTTTTTCATTTTCACTGAGGGGAAAAAAAACCAATATGCCTTCCCCTTGGCCAACGCGCTCCTGTGCGCCTACGGAGGAGTTGATTAGAGCTCCCAGAAACAATTTCCTTTTTTTTTTTTTTTGCACACGTTGCCTCTCTGTGTGGCGAAAGACGGTCTGCGTGGCAAAAGAAAAGAAGAAAGAAAAACCAGAAGATTTTATTTCACACACTTCTAGAACTAATGGCATAATCCTATCAGGTCTCGACAAATATAATCTAAAGCATTCAAGCCGCTGATAAAGATACTGCGCCTCTGTTGCTGCAGCAAGCTGCAGCTTGAGCTTGTTTTAATGCTGCCTAAATTGCCTGTGAAGCAACCTTTCATGAGATATGGTGGTTCAAACAATTTTGCAAAGAGCAGGAGACAAAGAGTTCGTTTTACACTAAACTGGTTTCCTAGGAAACACTGCAAAATGTAACGTGAGAGCTCTTTGTGGAAGTTCAAGGACTTGTGTGTGTGTGCGCGGGCAGGAGCCTGTGAGTGTGACAGCACGTTTCTCCTGACCCTTTTTTTTTTTTTGGTGTGCCCTATGATATCACTGGCTTAATTTTACCTTTCGATGGACTCAACAAGAACCGAACAAGTTTGTACTGCAGCTACGCACGGTCTGAAGGGCGTTTTTCTCTTTGATAATCAAATGTCTTCTCTCAACAGCAAAGAAGGATTTTGAGCCAAGCCAAGACTTGTTCATCTGTAGCTCCGTGGTTTCAGGAGGAGGAAAGCCAGTGACTGGGGGAGAAAAAAAAAAAAACCTCAAAGCAAAATTTCAAGCTTCAGACAGTCCTCGTAGCTGATTCGGTGTATTTTCTCATCTGCACGGAGCCCATACTGTACGATGTAACTCAGCGGGAGGAAAGCAGGGGCCAAACCCCGCGATGCTCACCCGCCGTCCGGCCCGGTACGAAAAGTCTCACCAAGAAAAGTCAGCTGTTTCCCTGAACGAAAGGGAAATAGGTCTGAATTCACCCGGGTGCGCGCCCCTTTTCTCCCGGCTTTCTTTCGATCGCGCCGCTAATTTAGCCTCACGGGTGACAGCAGCGACGCAGCGTGAGGTGCGTTTGCCGAGCGCGTGTTAAAAGGCTGCAGAAGCCCTGCTGCATGAAGCCCCCGTCCCAGCCCCCAGCAGAGCTTTGTTACCCGCCCTCGTCCCCCGGCCGACAACCCCGACTGGGTGCGAGAGCCCAGGAGTCCCTTCCCAGGAGAACAAAACACCCCAACGAAATTAAGATCGGCGTCGAGCTTTTTAGAAACCAGCCTAGAGCAGCTGGCCCTGGAGCCGTACCAACAACCCTCGTGCGCGGCAGCAACCCGCCGGGGCCGGGGCCGGGGCCGCGGTGCGGCAGGCGATGCCGCCCCAGTGAGGGCGATTTGCCGGCTGGGGCCTCGCTTCCCCCGTCTTTGCTCCTGTCCCCTAAATTTCCTACGGAGGCATTAGTTCCCCCGTGTGGTCCCTGTAGATGGTCCTGACGGAGACGGGAAAGCCGAGGAGAGCGGACCGGGGTTTGGCCGCTGCGCTCTGTGCCGGGGGGCTGCAGCGAGCGGCTCGTCCTCGGCGGCCTTGGCTCAGCTGTACAAATAGGGAGAAAAAACCAAAAAGGCGTTCAAATGAAGTTTAATCTTTAAGATCAGCAGGTAACCAAGCCTGTGGAGCAGCGCTGTTGTTCAACAAACGCCTTCCGCGTAGAAATACGCTTCACTTCCCCACTGGCCTAAACCGGTTATTCTGGGCGCCCAGTCGCCGAATATTTAAATAATTCACATCGGTATCGAATCAGCGCCCCTTCGTTGTAACTGGTACATTTAAACGTCTCCTAACTGCGGCACGTTTGCATGTAAAGATTTAAAAAAAAAAAAAAAAACCCTCTACATGAACAAGCCTGTAAGAAGTGTGACTAATTCACAGGACGCCGTTTGGCGAGGCAGCGACACCTGACTTTCCGGCAGGGACTCGCTGAGCTGGAGGGGAGCCGTGAAGTCCTCAACACCGCTGCCTGGGCTTCGGCTTTCCTTCGCCCCCAGTGTCACCAGGACACCAGGGGTTTTATATTTAGACTTTCCAGAAGCCAGTCTCACCCATAATCATAGATGATACAAGATCTCCTCTACTGTTCAAACGCCCAACGAGCGTGAAATGCATTAGGCCGACCATGGGCAGAAAGCACAAGAGTCTCCCAGGCGTTTGCTTTTAAACAAACACAGCGTTTTACATGACAAATACAATTCAGTAGTTCCTTCCTTCATCTTAATTTTTCCATGCAAGTAAGCAAAACAAGCCTACGGGTGGCTCGAACTACTAGCTGCTACGGCCTGGAGGTAGCGGGGAGCTGCCCCGCTGCTCCCTCCACCGCGGCCGCCGCTGGCCCCAGTGACCACGTGCCTGGCTGTAACGGGGCTCCGGCGGGCCGAGCCCCTGAGCAGCCGCTAGCCGTGCCGGTGCCGCCCAAGTAGCTTGGATGGCCTTCGCTGAGCTGTTTGTTAACGGAGGGTTTTGCACGGGTTTGTTTTTATTTTAAGCGGCGGACTTCCTCGGCGCATGTATTGCGTATGTCCCGAAGCGCACGTTTCAGGCAGGCTCCCCAGGGTTTTGCCCCGGCTGAGGCCGTGCTGGTGCCCCGCCACACGTCGAGGCTTGCACCGTTGCAAAGCAGCTCCGCCACTGCCAGGTGGGACACGCCGGCCGTCTGCAGATGGGGTCGGGAGGAACTCCCTCAGCCTGGCTGCCAGGAACCGCTGCGTTATGCACGTACATCCCTGCAGACCTAGGTGCACACCCTGCCGCGGTTTGTGACACTTCAGAAACAACACCGGTCTGACATAAGCGCCGGGCGGAGATCCCTGCGGTCCCGCTGCACAAAGCCTGCTGATACAACAAGACCCCAAACCCAGCTTCTCTGCCTAAAGCGAAGCAGTTCCTCAAGAAGTTTAGGGGGACGAGAGGGAAACAAAGAAGTCTGCTCTTATGTCCCACTCTGTTATGGACTCCCGTCTGTTTCGGTTGCAGATTAAACACTTTTGTAATGCCAGGAACGCGTTTTCCTCACGTTATTTACGGACATGCAAAACAGCTTCGTTATGATAAGACATTATTATGTGTGTCTCACTCATTGACATCTCTGAAGCGCTTGAAGAACCAGGGATGAGAGGTGCTATAGAAGTGCCAAACGCATCATAAATTATTAAATGCTGCTTCAGTTTCTGCTTGCTTGGCCTTCCTTTTATCTGCTGATAGCAGATTTCAGTGCGAGATACATGAACAGTCACCGGGGGAATTTTTTTTCCCCTTCTTGCCGCCGAGTCCGTGCCGTGCAGGATGAGGCCGGCTCACAGCCCTTCCTAAGGACAGTCTCCATTTCCTGCAAGGCGTAGCAGAGATGTTTTCCAAGCAATCTGAAGCCACCCTGTGTCCGAGAAACTCAAAAGTCCAAAAAAAAAAAAAAAAAAAAGTGAATTAAGTCGGTTATTTGCAGAGTTACAACATTTGAGTTTTCTTTCTTTCCGACCACCCCCGTGAGAAGGGGCTGGTGAAAAGCGAGCCCCGGCCGTGCACAGCCCTGCCGGCCGCGGCAAACAGCTTTGCTGGGGTGAAGCACATTTTGCCGCTGCTGCTGGGCGTTTAAAATGTATGTGAACGAGCTGCCAGTCCCAGAGCTACAACTTTCTGCAGTTAGTCAAAAACGCCTGCAGTCGTGACCTCCCTGGCGCTTCCCGGGGACCGCTGTAACGGGGAGCGAGGTGCAAGTGCAAACGGCAGCCCCCGACCTGGCCCTCCCTGCGAGGCGCAGGCACGGAAAGCCGCTTTCTAAGGAAGCTGGTGGGCTTCCCACGCGCCACCGCGGCCTTTCGCGATCGGTAAAGCGCTTCGCCGCTCGCTGGGCAATTCGGAGGGTTGGCGGTGGCGTTTTGGGTTTTTTTAGCTGAAAGCTCGCGCGCTGCAGATGTCACCTGCTTTGCAGCCGGGAGAGGAAGAGCGCCTGAACCGAGCGGTGTTTGTCGTGCATCCCAAACGACCCAATTATCACAACAGAAAAAAAACCCCTTTCTGCTTGTTTTCCAACTGACAGCGCTTTCGTTTACCATTAGCATCTTGTAGCTGTGCAAAACCAGCAATAAACATGATTGTAGGGAGCGTATGTTGGGTTCGCTTTACCTTTCTGCGCACCCGCAATACGCTCAAAGCGACGGCAGATCCCTTTGCCCGACTCTCCGAAAAGCGCACGAGTCGCTTCACTGCTGAGGCAGTCGCGCTGTTTTCCCACATTAAAGGGCTTTATTTGCTTAGGGCTTTCTAAATGCTTGTGCTGCATGTAATAAGGGGAATGAGCATCGTTAATTCCTCCTGCGTCGCGGCACCGCGTTCCCGAGCGTTTTTGGCCAACGATCGCATAAAACAGGTGGAAGAGGAGGCGGAACAAATATTAATTCCTTTCCGAATTTCTGCGAAACGGCTCTACTGTTATGTCCAGCTTGTTACGCTACCCCGACTGCCTTGAATTAGCTCTTTGTTGAACCGAGTCCTGTTTGTGCAACCAAAATGAGGTGTCAGAGAAGAATTAGCTTTTGTAAAAGACACAACAGAAAAATGGAAGCATTTCACCAAATGCTGTTGTGTTCCGCAATCTTATATTAAGACCTGGCTATTAAACTTATTAAACTAAAAAAAAAAAAAAAAGAGAGGAAAAAAAAAGGAAATCTCAAGGAGGCCAGAGAGGTGATGCTCGCTCCGCTGGGGAGCCCTCCGAATCAGGAGACTGTACCCAGCACGAAGGAGAGAGCCGAGAAAAAGGCTTCTTGCCCTAAATTGCATCTCTTTTTGCCTGCTCAAGGCATCTGGCGCTTTTGCATCACGCTCTGCTGTGAACGCCTCAGCCAGCCCCTGGTACGCTGCGACCCCACGACGCGCAGTGATGCACGACGACTGCTTGGAGCCACCGGCTGGTTTTGATCCTCTCTCTGTAGCCGAAAGGAGAAACCCTAGAAACGAGTAAAACCCTCCTGGCGGAGGGTTTATGAAGATTAAAGAATACATTCACGTGCCCCGTTGACTCACCAGCTCTTTTCAAATGTCAGCCGAAAACATGTATTTTTCTCCTTCACCTACACCTCTTAATTTCTCCATCCCGCAGATATTATGTATTGTTCTGTTTTACAGCTGCGTTACTTAACTGCAAAGAAAGAAAGCTGTAATTGTAGTTTGCACAGAAGGTTATGTATAAAATAAAACGGTATTATATACGTTACCCCAGGGCACTATGGTAAAGATGAGCACATCAACTATGCTGCTAACGGCACTACGTAGCCAACCCACCGGTGTTGCTCCTGGGCCGTGAGAGGAGCAACCTCTTGGGCTCTTGAGGCACGCGAGGGCTTGGGGAGCAGCTCCGAGGCGGTGCAGAAAGGGCCGGCCGGCCCGGGGTGCTCCAGGTACGAGCTCGCTGCCCGAAAAGCGCCAGCTTGCTTTCTGCCTCACATATGCTCCTGGGCACAAACGGGCGTCCTTCCTTATACCCAGCTAAATCCAAGCGGAGCACAAACAGGGTGATGCACAGTGCAAGAGTGGCTGAATTAGGCCCTCAGCAAACATCATACTAGACAAAACGTTAATGGGAAAAAAGTGCATTTTTTTTTAAGTAAAGAAAAAGGTGATGTAGCTAACTATCCAGATGCTCTGCTTTCCTTTGGGTTATAGTAGATGACTATTCAGTTCCCCTAGTATTTTAGGAGCGGGAATTTGATGATCCTTAAATAAATATTAACTATATACCATGAGCCGTATTCTTGCACCTCAACCTACAGACGTGAAGCTGCGCCCCCGGCCCCGACCCGCTGCTGTGCCTTCCAACAGCTCCGTGTTCGACGGTCAGCGGGTGCCCGGTGACCCCACCGGCCGCCTACGGGACGGGCCCTGAGCAGCACCACGCCGTCCCCTGGCACGGCAAGGGAGACGAGCCAGAGCGGGACCGGCAGGCTGCGCCGCCGGCACAGCTTGGCGCACCGCCGCTGGCGTCAGCCGGCACCTACTGAGCCTCTCGGATGGACGTCTAAAAAGTGTGTATTTCATGTACCGTTGATAGCGCCTGTAACAAAATACTGTAAAACGCACTGCTGGAACCAAATCTGCCTCGACAGAGCGTTAGAGTAGAAAACCTAAGATTTCTTTCTCTCTCCGCGATAACTACGCTCACTCACAAATGCGGTAATGTACACCAGTAAATGCTTTTTGCATGCCTATGCATTTTTCTGAGGGACAGAAATATTTCACAATTAATTTTTACTGCTGCGGTTCATTATGCTATTCAATTACATTAAGCGCCCTAATTACTTATTTACAAAGGCTTAGTAACCCTGTACCTGGCGCATGTATGAAGCGAGTGTCACCTGAAGTATTTTTAAACTTTTGTCTCTTTTTTAGCAGCTATTTTCAATAGCCCTTTCCCACACGGCATCAGGTCGGCAAAGGTGCAGAGGAAAGGCACGACCTCCAGCTGACGGCCGAGCCCAGACCTCTGCGTTCCTTTTTTCTCATGTTTTCCAGCCTATTGCACTGCTGCCACTGGTCCTCGTGGGTCTCTTCAAGGGAGCTACCCTGTTTTTGGGGGGCACTGTCCAAAACTGGACCCAGTAGTTGGAGGTCCTACTGGCTGCCGGGTAAGGCAGAAGACCCACACGGTGTGCCTTGCCTGCTTACAGTCCTGCCTGCATATTGCGGGCGCGCGGGTTGTGGCTTGCGCCAGGTTTATGTTCTAGTGTCGCTTTTTGTTGAAAGTGATATTAAGCCAGGCTTCCCCTCGTTCTTGTTTGCACAGCTGCTTTATCCCTTCTTAGGTCTTACTCCTCACATTCATCCCCACCGAATGGGATCCTCTTTTGTTTCAGTCCGTACCTCCGGTTTGTCAGCATTGTGTGGCAGGCTAACCCAGACTGTCAGCCGACTCACAGCAGCGCTGATAAGCGCGATCGCGATCCCAAAGCCCAGCTAATCAGTGACTCGCTGAGCAGTGCCCGCGTCCGGGAGCTCGAGGGATGGGAGGCTGCTGCAGCTGCATGTCCCCGGGGGCAGTCGGGAGCGGGGCTCAGCACCGCTTCCCAACAGGCATGTGGCCTTCATGAGCACGAATGGGACAGATGGCCCCATCCTCCTCCCCGGCTGGTCAGGATGGAGGTCTGCTAGTGCAAGACATGCACGTGCGTATATACATATACATACAGGCATGCACGGTGGGATCCTGCGGGGCTCCAGGGAACGGCGGGCCAGGGAGGGCGTTTCTTTGCTCCTGACCGCTGCTAATGTGCCAGGTATCAGCCAGCAGCCACATAAGGGGGAGCTGGACACTTGCTAAGGCGTCCCAGTGTAGATTTGGCAGCACCTCGATGGAAGATACCTTGCTCTCCAATTTCTGTCAAATCACCCTCAAGTCAAGCAGGGTTAATACCGAAGTATTTATTCACAACATCCAGAACAGATGAGGCAATTAATTTTTTGAAGACATAGTTAAAGAAATGAAGAGAACGCATACTACATCAAGTACAAATGCAAGGTCTCCCTGTTCCTCCCTCTTTCCCGACCTTTCTCCTCCCCCAACTCGAGGAGCACCTGGCCTTGGTGGAGCAGGGGAGCTCCTAGAGTTAATCTCTTCCAAAAGGGATTTAATCTTCCCTTTGATATGCATGTGCTTCTTTCTCTTCCCCTGAGTGGGTTCACAAGATAGCCCTGCCACCCTCTAACCAAAATAATAAACCTTGTCTGACGCCTCAGAGATGCAAACAGTGTTTCTCGGCAAGGCCAAGTGTTATCTCTTGCGCTTGGCTTTGAGTTAGTCTAATATTCCCGGAGGGCAGGAAGGGCCCCCCCCCCCCCCAACCCGCCCCAAGCATTCGCCTTTCAGCAACGGTGTCTCTCTCCACTTGCACCTTATATTTTAAATCACTCAGCAAACATACTTGACCTGAAATATCTATACGGGATAGGCATAAGGCTCGATTACACCTGGCCACAGCTGCAATCATGCACCAGGGCGAGCGTATCCTCCCACAGCGGCTTTCTTCTGGCCATGCCAAAGCAAGAATATAACTGAATGGTTGTGCCACTAGCATAACCATATAGGAGTTTCAAAGGGCGCTATTCCCCAGCGTGTGGTAGGTGAACCAGGCGTACGGATCCCTTTGTGATACATGTGTAAAGTTCTCAAAGACAATAATAACGTGGGAGGGGGGAAGTGGGAATATGGAAAATAAGGGCATAAAGTGACACCTATGCCGAACAGAAATACTAAGGCATTCTGGAAATGCTAATGCGAATTTTAACAGAAATTTACTGAAACTGCTATTATTTCATTATGTGGCTTTGCGTTGTGAAGAGGACTTGACCGGTGAAAGAATTACGTTGAGATGCATTCAAAGCTTGCATGCAGGGTGAAGCCCTAGCAAATTTAAGACCTATCCAAAGGGCAGTACTTTTAAATGGGAAGGCGCCTTCCCCACTGCGCATCCACACATACCAAATTGCACGTGACTGGCTAGCAAAATTCTTTAAACAGTATGATGTGTTTTACTTGCTGAAAATAAATGCATGCAAATGGCCACAATGGCATACACCTAACTGTAATATATAACCAGCTTAGTTATAAAAATAAATATCAATGGGATTTTAATTCATACAGGACGCTACAGAAAATGCTAATTTGAGAAGCGTCTGATAGCAGATTACAACGTACTTTAAAGGCCTCTGCTTCAGCGTGCACTGGAGAGGTGGGGGAAAATTCAGAGCAAACTGACAACGTTTGATTTGTATTTCAAAAACCTCTGGAGCTCTGTCAACGTATCACAATTAATTCCAGACGCGAGAAAAGCTTAATACTGTTTGTGCGAGGAAAGAAGTGGATGCCATCTCTGACTAGCTTGTGACAGGAGCGAGAGAGCGAGACATACAACCGTTTGAGGTGTTTCGGTTTCGTTCCTCTGTTGTGACAGAGGAGCACAGAAAAAGCATCCTGGGGTGGTGGGTTGGCTTGTTTTATACCACCAGCAAAGTGAAAAAGAAATTACAAATATTTTTGCCTTCTCATCGTCAGCAGTGACAGCTTAAGGAAAACAGGAGCAACTTCTCCAAAAGCTCCCGGCACGGTTACTCCATCTCGCCGGCAGGCTCGCGCACCTACGGCTTCTGCGCTCGCTCGTGCTGCACAAAACACGCTCGGATCCTTGAATAATTTAGACAAAACATGTAGACACACTGTGGGCTTCTCCCTGTAATTATTCGATGCTGATGTTATCCCTTCCAGAAATCTCAGAGACGCTGGCGAGGTATACCGGGAGCGCGGGCGAAGCAGAAATGCCTAAATAAAGGGATTGGCCCAAAGAAGTTGCTCGTATTTGCATTTTACAAATTGCCTGCATCCTTTGCGTGGGGGGGGGAGCATCCTGGACGCGTAAGATAAAGCAGGCAGTAGATTTAATTTGCCTGACTGGCACTCGGAGAGCAAATCACTGCAGACCTTGACAATATGGCAGAGGGCCTTCAAAAAACTAAAAGAAAACCCTTCCCCAGCGCACTCAGCACGAAGCGAGCCCTTTTTTTTCCGAGCAGGCGGGTAGGTCAGTCTTTTCTGCTTGAGGAGAAACATGAACACCGCGAGGGCAGCGCAAGAGAGCGTCTCTCCGGGTGCCGGGATTTACCGTCGGGCAAGGAGGGCAGCGACGACCGTCAGGGTATTGCTCGTGCCCCTCTCGAGCCAGCGTCGCGGGCTGCGCTTCTCGAGCGGCGGCGCCGGCGGCAGGAGGGATTGCTGTGGACCGCCTCCGTCCTCGCCTGCGAAACTTCCCGGTCGTCATTTCGTCGGGAGCCTCCCGAGGGGGAAGTGGCACCAGGAGCAGATGGTAAGGGGGCAGGAAAACCAAAGGTGGCAGCTCTGCATGACTAAAACGCTTTGAGAGCTTGCGAGCCCGCACCTCTCCCACAAATGCAAATTATTCCCATCGCCGGGCAGCGTCTCCGTGGGTGAAGCGCCGCCGAAGAGCGGGGCCAGGGGGGAGGCAGCGTTTGCCCCGGACCACGCCGGTCGCGGCCTTGGCCCGCTCCCTGCACTGCGCGGGCCTCCAGCGCAATTAGCTCCCGTCTCACAGGTTTGTGGAGGAGGCCGCGGGGGCTCGGCAAGGCCAAGCGGCGCAGGCCGAGGGGGCCCCAAAGTCGGTGCGTCCCCGTGAGCCGCCCCGTGGGCCCTTGCCACGTGGACGGCGCCGCGGGCTGCGCGCCTCCGGGGTCGGTTCTGCCGCAGCTCCGGCGGCGAAAGAAACGCTCCCCTCTGGTTGGAGGATACTAGTAAATGAAAGAGGACAAAAGGAAACCGAACTGATGTACGTTGAAGCCCTTCAGAGGGCTGATTTGCTGCCACCTGCGCGGGGGTGTGAGCCGTGCGGCGCTAAACACCAGAAGGGACATCCGCCCCCTCAGCCCAACTCAGCCCGTCTTCGGCCTTCCTTGCGATCGCTACGCGAGCGTCGGCTTCGGGACGGGGCGCTCTCCTGCCTGCCCTCCGCGTACACGCACCCAATTCCCACCGGTGGGAAACACGGCAGCCAGAGAGCCGGCGGGGGGGGGGGTCCCGCGAGACCCGCCGGCGCCCGTGCAGCGAGGACCGCACCGTCTGCGAGGCCACCGGCCGCCATCTCGGCGGGCTGCTTCACCCCGCGGCGTGAAGCTGCCGCTCGTCTCACGCGCCCTCCCTGGTACCCAACACCCACGTGTTTACTCCCCAAAAAAACTGCGCCGAAAACATAATCCGGACGACGCGGCCCCGGGCGACCATCAGCGCGGTCGCGGTCTCTGCGCTTCGTGGCTGTTCGCGTACAAAACACCGACCTGTGTCTGCGCCGCTGCCGGTTAGCGCCATTACACTAACCGCCTCAACGTGTATTTCTCTACGTAATAAGTTAAACAGACACTGCAGACCCCAGCAAACGTTCAGCAAGAAGGGCGAAGCCGCACACATGGATGCAGATCACACTGGGGGAAAACGGCTCATAACTGGCGCAAACTCAACCCGTTTCAGTAGACATCACCTCTGGCCTACGCGATGCAAGGGGGCTGTGAAACGGATTAGCTGAAACAAGAGAGGAGAGACAGAAACCGAGAAAGGGACAAACACCAACGGAGACCAAACTAGGAAAAAAAAGCCGAGACAGAGCGCAGATGTGTTTTCAAGGGCGCCGAGTCCACTCCGGCACTACTTCTTGCCTTTTCCCACAACAAACTGTTATCTTACAAGAAAAAAAAAAAAACCCAAAGCAGACATAAATGTGCAGCTCACATTTGATGCCAAAACTGGTTATCAGCAACGAGGCCTAATGTCCCAGTGAATACTTGTAAATGTACTGTCGGCTTTACCTGATAGGCAGATAGGCTCATTGTATGGTTATCTCGCTGAAGGCGACCACTGCTTTGGGGGATTTGCAGGGCTGGCTAAGGCTACGAAAACAAAAAAGTCAGGGCCTGGGACGAAAACATATTAACCCCTTAGGAGCCAGTGGGATCCCTCTGCGTTTTTGTATAGGCTCCGGTGCAGAAGAAAAAAAAAAACAAAAAAACTCATTTTTACGTGATTCATGCACAGCGATTGCCCTACGTGACCTAACGAAAGGCCTAAGCCTGATACGTTACAGGGACCTGGCTGTGTCCCATCCAAGGACGTGGAAAATATAAACGTGCAAACAGTGACTCTTTTGCAATAAATTAGAGGGGCGCAGCCAGCACCCAGCGCTTCCAGCGGACGTGGCTTCGTTGCCGTCTTCGCACGGGCCCGCGCGGTCTCCTCACGGGCAGAGGGTCGCGCCGTGTCCATCACGGCAGCCGTCTGAAGTGCAAAAGGACTTGAGGGCGCAGCGATTCCCAAAGCAGAAGAGCATCTGCGGCTGCCACTTAAACGTGTCATTAGGGCTTTCAGTCAAAGACGAGGCAATCAGCAAGAGAGCTATCGAGTTGTGACAATTTGAAGGAGAGAGGGTTTTTTTATTTTTATTTTTTTAAATCGTTGTGCCCAACGTCTCTTGGAAACAGTAGCACGTACATCAACCCCCCCCCCCCCCCCCAACACACACACACACATCCTTTCCCGAGCTGCCATCGGGGCTGAGGCGGGAAGGCGGGGGATGGTGTGACAAAAAATAGGGAGCCGAGAGGGACAGCAGTTCTCATGGGAACAGGCGCCGGGGGCCCTGCTTGAGATTGCCTCCCCGCGGAAAGCCGGAGAGCTTCAGCGCAACACTAAGTCACCGCAAAAACGCCAGGGCTAACGCAGCCCCAGGGCTACCGACAACATCAGAACGCCCACCAGCGTTTTTCCTTCCCAGCATCTTAATTTGGATTAAATATGTAGAATACACCCTAATGAACGGGTATATATTAAAATACAGTAGGGGACACCACACAGCGTGGACATCTGCAAATAGTGTGATCCCACTGACCTTCTCAGGAGGAGCTGTACCAAAGTCAAGGCAGTGCTGTGAAATCAGGCTCTTTGTGGAACTATTTCTTTTTCTCTGCGGTATTTCCAAGAAAAGGAAGAGCACAATTTAAAAAGGAAAGCTTGAAGAAAATTGAACAATCAGTTATTAAACGCTTGCCTCTATTGCCTAGATTTTCATTTTATTTCAGTATTTTCATCGTGCTACCTGCAGAACTACTTTGATAGTACAACTTCGTGCTAGAGGAATGACAGCTCCTTGGCAATGCCTTCCCAAGAAGCATCTGGACACAGGTATAAGGAAAAAGGAGTAGAAAAAGTAATCTTCCTATTGACCTGAAGTTACTGATCTGCCACAAGGGGCTGCAACTTCACAGGTGCCTAAAGTCATATATGGCACATGACCCGGCAGCAGCTCTGCCTTTGTAAGAATCTGGATCCTTTCATCGACAGGGAAAATGTTATCTGCTAGCCCCAGGAACCGAATGTAAAAACTGCCATCAAGTCTTCCATGCTGTATGTAAAATCTAGCTACAGAATGAAATAAAAATGCCTAGCTGAGGAAACTGAAAAAGGAGACCAAGTGGAAGACCGACGTTTGCAGAACCTTCAAGAGGCGTATGAGCAAGCTGGGATGAGAAACTGGCTTTGTCTTACTGCAACTTGTGAGCAAAAGGCTGCTTGGCCAGCAGGTCAGGGGCATGGTCCCAGAAGATCTAGGTTCAATCCACGCCTCAGTAACAGGCTGTGTGTAGGACCTGGAGCAAACCTCAAAAATCGGACCCGAGTTCAACCTGCCGGTCGTCGGACAGGGAGTAAACACTTCTGTCTCTCCCCGGGAAAATCTAGTGCAAATCTCTTTGGCTACCACCTCTATGAAAGCAAGAAGAGGTTGTCCCGCTGGTGTGACGAAAGGTTTACAACCCGTTTACAGACTTACTCTGCTCTGAGGAAGGAAAACACCGAGTGTAAAGGCTGACTTGCTAAAACAACCATCAGTCTGGCATAAGCGCAGGCAAATGGAGTCTAAACACTTCTGATCCTGATTTTACTCACCTTTCTTCAAATTTCCCAAGGAGGGCCATTTAACTCCCCCCCCATTTTGTCTACCACCAGACCACCAGTGGTCGGCCCCAGCTTGCCGCAAGGCAACTTACAGGGACAGGGAGCAGCAGCGGCTGCCCGGGGCAGTGTCATTCCTCTGGGATTACTTGCCAGTCTGCTAGCAGCTTGATCCCACTTCGTGCAAGCAAACATCAAAATATTTTGTTTCTAAACAGAAGACTGAAAACTGTTATGCAAATCATTCTTATCCTAATGCACAGGCAAATGATTGAATTAGGGCAATAGGATTAGATGCTAATTTGTCAATATGATAGTTCAATTTAGAATATATTAAAACAGAAAGAAAAAACAAACAGCTGACAGTGGAGTTTCTGGTCTACCAGTCAACTGTTAAAAGGATGACGTCTTCTCCTTCTGGAGCAGATTCCCCTAGAGGAGGGTAATGGACTAATTAAGGCAATTAAGGTTGAAAGCATCAGGGGCTTCCCTCCAGCTCACGGAGAGGAGGTCACAGGAGCCCTCTGCGTCCCTTAGCCCATGCCACCTCCAAAGGGAGGGGAGGGCCATGCTCAGGTTTCCTCTCCTCTGGTGGGGTCCCTCACCCGGCCAAGGAGGACCCACCGCTGGCCGGCACCTTGGTGTCCCCATCCCGAGGACAGAGCCACCTTCATGCCTGGCACCGAGATGCACGCCACATTTCCAGTAAGGATCCCCTTTCACTAGTCTGGCCCCACATAGGAAGCCTAACATTTTATCCTGGTGTTAAAAAATCTCAGCGCCGTAAAACCCATGCTCCTCCGCAAGGTACAGCCTCTTACCGGGCGGTCCTTTCCCTGTCTTTTGTCTCCAGCTGTGGAGGAAGCACAGCCTGCTGCTTCACCTTCAGCAAAGGAAGATCAGTGGAAATGCCTGATTGCTTAAAGTACAGTACAAGTAGCGCTAGGCTCTGATATAGCAACCCCTGTCTGAGACAATTTAGCTTTTGATCTCTGGATGCAGTTAATTGCTAGCTATGCAGACGGTGGTGGAGGAGAAAACAATCACATGCAATTGTAGAAGCGAGATGCTTGATGCTTAATCTTGCCCCTGTCCTAAGAACTGAAATGGGTTTTTTCTTAGTCTGGATCACGCTTGCAAGGAGTTGCAGATCAATAAAAGACACAAAACATTTCAAATGTCAAATAGATGCAAATCCACTGCTTCTCTCTCATGACGAAAAAGGGAAAGTCACCAGGATAAAAATAATAAGCTGTTGCAACCAATATACTCTCATTAACAGTATTCTTCATCTCCCAGATAATAAGGCAATACATCATATACAGAATAATTGGAAGAAGCAGTTATGTTCATTGTTCATTCGGGGCTTTTTTTTCACTTGGGCAATACAAGGACAGCAGAGAGCTCAGTCCCACTTCTTCAGGGAGAAGAGGAATAATCCTTCCCGAGGGGGCAGGGAGGAAGATGAGACAAGGCACCTGGGAGTGACCTAATTCAAGTCTCTGCATATGAAACAACTGCTGGCAAAGCAGCTCTGCCTCGAAGAAGCGGGTTAGGTATGGCTCACTCTCCCTGAAGTACAGCTGGGCATGGCCTGATGCATATCCCAATACCCAATTCCAGTTTGCTCTATTTCACTGAGCATAATAAAGACAAATTTCAAAGCCTTGAAAGCTATGGTAATTGGGAACTGCCTTAAGAATAAGTCAACCCAAAGCTCCATTCCACCCACAGGCTGCTGTCAGCCAAGGCCAGCAGTGAGGGCTTCAAAGGGGTATGTGAAACCGGGCAAGTGCTGCTTTAACCTCTGGGCATCGCAGGACCAGAGCTGCAAAGGAAGCCTTGTGCTATGGCTAGTACTGAGCCCTTCTGCGTTTTATTTTCTATCCCGGTAATTCCAGACACTCGACTTGCCTGTTAGCCTGCTTGCTGAGCAGTGCTTGGCTATGTTCAGCAGGCTCTCCGCAATGACTCCAAGCTGTCTTTCTTTTTTCCTGAGCTA
The DNA here is from genome assembly GCF_040807025.1 of Struthio camelus. Classification (NCBI taxonomy): domain Eukaryota; kingdom Metazoa; phylum Chordata; class Aves; order Struthioniformes; family Struthionidae; genus Struthio; species Struthio camelus. The sequence continues at coordinate 24,101,662 of NC_090981.1, forward strand.
AGAGACTATAATCTGGTTTATGTAGCCGTCTGTCCCATCAACACAGAATTACGTTTTAGTGCTACGAGCTGCTTTGGCATCTTTGCACAGCCAGTCCTCACTTTGGTTAGCCCATATAACATTATGCCAGTCATACACTTGGTCACTGCTTGCTTCTCCCACCTTCTCCAGGTCACTGAGGAAGAGGCTGAACGCCGGACACCAGGACCGGTGCCTGCGAGACCTCCTCTTACTGTACAAGGTGACCATTTCTTCCTACCTTCACTTTTCTGGGGTTTAGCCCACAGGAGGATAATCTCTCCTGCTCCATAATCAATGTGGCTCTCTAGGAGCCTTTCTTGCTCCTTTCAGGCTGCACTGGGAGCTATACAGCCCAGGTAATCCAGTTTTATGCTCATTAAAACCTTCAAAGGCTTCTAGCGGAAGCAAAGCTTGATCTTCCTTTTGAAGTGCAGGTTTCTCCTCAAACCTCCAAGGTGTTGTGTTTTCCTGTATTTCTGTTACTTCTGTGCCAGCGGCATCCCTGGCACAGGTGCAGGGCTTGGGTCCGGCTCCTGGTGCTGGGGACAAGAGGGTTCCCGGGCCCAGCCCTGGCCGGCACTGGGACCACCCCCAGCACAAGTTGCACCGGAGCCAGCGCCGAGCCTCCCTGAACCACCACGTCCCGCAGCAGTCACGTAGCCTGCGCCGGCACCGGCCGACACAGATGCACCGAGCTACAGTCCGGTGCTACCCTGGGTGGGAGCACACCATCGACTTGGTATCATCCTTGCCATGGCAGAGGGATGGAGGGAAGCTGGGACCCTTCAGCCACTGCAGCCAAATCTGCCCCCACTACGGGTGAAAGCCTTTGCTGACCCCTCGTTCCCAGCACCACTCCTGCAGCCTGGCTCGAAGCCTGGCGTCACCTTTCCACTTCATTCCTCTGAACCCGGAGCCGATCCTAGTGCTAGATCACACAGAGTTAGTAATTCAGAAATTCCTTATTTGTGTGGTTTTTTTTTTCCAGGACTCCCGGGTGAGCACCATCTGGTGCTGAGAATTTGCTAATGTTTAGTTTATCAATTTGTTCTAACATGCCTTTTCCTGACACCTCTATTAGAGATGGTTCCTTAGGCTCATTCCCTGTTAACGGTATCTCTGTAGTGAACACCAATGCAAAGTAGTCACTCAGCTCTTCTGCGACGGCCTTGATGTCCTCCAGTGGATCTCTTCACGCTGAGGTCATTTATTGGCCCTGCCAGCTCCAGATCATAGATCATCATCTCTTGCGCAGCAAAACTACTTCTGTTAATATTTACACATGGAGATAGATTTTAAATACGTTTGTATTTTAAATGCATGTTGCTAAGTTTACTAGGAAAAATTCAAATGGGAAATACCAAATGTGATCTTGGTACACATCCAAACACAAATGTGAATTCTTTTGAGTATTTCCTGAAACGGGAGCAGTTTTTATCTTAGAAATCTACCAAAATGAAGTGGTAACCAACCCACAGCCACATTGTATAGCCTCCAGTCATGTCAAACATTTGCTATTGACTGAGATGAATGAAGCCTGGAATAGTACCTTTCTTTGTGTTAAATGTTGCATTCAATCCCTGAAACTACTCAACAGGAGAAAGAGAAACCAAATACAAGATGACCCTTGCCTAGTCAAGCATAGTTTTTTTTAAAGCCCCTATTTTTGTGAAGAGCCGTTGAGAAGATTTATGTGTTATGAAAATTCATAACAAGTGTCTCAGTACTGCAAGGTAAAATATTTATTAAAGATGAAAAGAAAAGCTCACCCTTGTGACCAGTTCGTCTTACACAAAATAAGCACTAAAGGCGAGTGCCTGACGTTTACTTACAATCCCAACTTGAGCCATTAAAAAAAGAGAACCCGGAGATAAGGGGCAGTAGTTTTTACACCACTGAAAGGGAAAAGAGTGGCTTCAGTGCAGATGAGAGGGAGATAGGGAGAATGATTTATAAGGGCAATGATTAATCTTTCACTTTATATGGGATCAGACTTGTGCATTTGATTAAATATCCAAGGTAGGAGAACAAGATCTAATAATGTAAAATCTTGTTTCGCAACTGCTTCCAAGCTCTCATTCTCTCTTCCCTGAAACTGGTTTTCTTCTAAATGAGGGCTGATGTCTTTCGAATATATTTAAACGTAAAGGTATGGAAAGCAGAGAAAGAGTTGTATTTATGAACCAGTATAGTTTCTTCTTTTTCTCCTCTTCCTCACCTGTTTCAGTGGGTAAGGAAAGGAACCATAACGATGAGGAACACGCTTTTGGTCCCAGGGCAAAAGACTATAACAAGCAAATTAATTGGGATGCTGCTTCGAGCTGAAATATATCGCTGTGTATTCATCAGCACTGGGCATGACGACACATAAGGAACATTACTCACGTAGACGTGGTTAGTATAATAAGCCAGCAACGCGTGTCTGGGAAAATAAAGCATTCCTTGACGGTTCATCTGTCAGACTTCTCCGGTACTCAGAGGTGAGCGGATGGGGGAAGCAGTATAAGAGAACCTGAAATAACATAGCTTCATGTGGGAAGATAGTACCATCACACAGCTCTGAATGGAGGAGACAGACATTTAAAATTCCTTTTTAGCCTGTCATTAAAGAGCGTTTTTAGATACTCAGCAATTGCCTTTTCCTTCTCTCTGTTTTCTGGATATTATTTCAATGAATATGCATATTTCTGAATATTTTATTTATACAAGTTCAGTCCTCCTCCATCGTAATTCCACCTCGTTACTAAGTGACGAGGCTGCTCTGTTGCTATGTTTTCTTCCTTCAATAATCCTGCTCATTTGATGCTGCCATTCTTTTCCCAGCACAAATAGGCCTCAGCCAACAACTGGGAGAAATAACTGGTTTTATTTCTAGCTCCTAGATTTTACCTGCGTCAGTAATTGTACGAGCTATCCTGAGTTCACGGACGTCTGGGCGTCTGAGACTTTCCTTGTTATTGATACACCGCAGGCTGCCGCCTCCCAGGCCACCGCTGGGCCAAAGGAAACCGAACCAAATCAAAACGAAGAGCCGAACGATACTCTTTTTGCTGTCAGCTTTGATAGGGCTACTCACCCAAATGGAGAATATTTCATTCGAAAGTACATCTGCCTACACGCGCGTGGTCCAAAGCTGTATCACGAGAGCCTTTCCGAATTCGGGCATTTTACTGGAGCGCACCTGAGATCTCACACAGACAAATAATTCGGACAATTAAATCAATGAAAAACAATCCAACCGGAGGTGCCCACCGCACCAGAAAACCAGGTGCGAGCATGTTCATAGGCGCGCTCCCAGTTCGGGGCGCTGGGAACGGGGCGGCCGGCAGGGAAAGCGCGATGGGGGCAGCGCGGGAGCACGGCACCCAGCCGGTGCCGCGAGACGGACAGCGAGATAGACCTGCACCGCGACACGGGCGGGTTGTTTTGGGTTTTGCTTTTGCTGCTCCTGCAGTATTATGTTTATGGAGTTTAACTGAGGCAAACGTGGTGGTTACCGCTCCAGCAGCAGTCCCACAGCTGCGTTCAAGCACAGCAAGATGCCACAAGCCGACTTCCCCAGGCTCTGCCCTCACAAATATCTCCGGTCGAATTTTCATGTAAGAAAAGCCTTGCATGAGATCCAGCCTGTCTTCCTGGGCTACAGGTCTTTCTGTAAAAGAACGGGAATTTTAGAGAAATGAGGATTTTTAAGACTGGAAGAGACTACCTTGATCACCTACTATGATCCTCTACATACTCCTGGGAACAGCACTTCACCCAGTAATTCCTGCATCAAATTTGTTTGGGCATTTGCAAACAATATTGACCTTGATACTCTAGCGCAACCTGCATAAGACAAGCAAAACACAGCTTCATATTTACGAAAGCTTATTCTGTGACATCAATCAATTAATTTTTTTACTAATTCACACTTCTTTCTCACATATGTCACATTCTAATTAACAATGAATATTTCATCAAAATATAAGAAATAGCCTGGGTTATGCAACTGTAACTAGAAAAAAAAAAGACCCAGAAAACATGCCCGTTGGTTTGCTCTGCTGCTACAATCTGAAAAGTAGACCATCTTTTTTGTTTTGTTTTTTTAATTGCTTTAAGAGCATAGCTTTGTCAGCCAGCCCCCTGATCCGAGCCAATTTTTCCAGCTGATTTGCAGAGCCCTTAAAAATGGGTGTTCCTGATCCTGATCGTAAACGTGGACATGACAGATCTCATGCCCGGCGGACGCCCCTCCAACAACAACAGCGGTCGTTAGAGCAGCGAGAGGCCGCCGGAGCAAGGCTCGTCTCCCTCGTCCCACAGCGTAATCCTGGGCTTTCACACACCGTAAACTGCTCTGCATCCTTGCCCAACAGTCAGAGCATTAAAACGCCAGACCGTATTTTCCCAAGCCCTCTTGCGTTCCCGTTGTTTTTACACCTCTGATAAAGGCTGGTTCTCTGCTAGCTACGCTTCTCTCCCCGTCCCCCTCGCCAGTGCCCCCACCGAGAGCCGCGGCGCGGCTGCTCTCGCGACCTAACCCCTCCAGTTTAGCGCGGATAGCAATTAATTTTAGCAGGGGGGAAAAAAAAAAAAAGGGTGAGCCAAAATTCACTGATGCAAACGTGGAGGTTTCCAGCGTGGAAACAACAAAATGCGTCTCGTTCCCTTTGAAGTCCGATTCCTGGCATGTTTAATTTAAAATGAATATATCTCCTGCTGAGCGGGTAGTCAGTCTGAAATTCGGACTGACGGGGTGTCAAGCTGCTCTGCGGTAATAAGCGGCACATTCGCCTCAGCTTCCTTTCAAAAGGTATTTATTTTTTGGTCTGAGAACGCTGTAGTTAAGTTGGACAGGGCTGCTACACCGATGAACTCTTAGCAACGCAAAGATTTTCTTTCTTCAAAAACAGGTAAAATACAGATATTTATCAATGCAGCAGCAATGGAGCATAGTCAGCATAGTACTTTAAATTGTGCAGCCGCGCAGGTTTCTTCGAAGCTAAAGAATGCTTCAGGTTTTGATAGTTTTGCTCTCCAACACATCCATCCTGTGTTTTATTTCTCCATTAAGACACCATAAATTGAGTGCAACAGGCAATGTTTTGGGGCAGAGTACCAATTATTGCCCCAGATGAAGCAATCACGTTACCGCCTCATTTTTAGCAAAGGAGGACAAGGCTAATGAGCTATTTCTCAACTTAAAATCTTGCCCATACATATCGGATCTGTTTATCCCATATTCACCAGGCTCATTACCGAGGCATAATAGCACCTGTCAAGAAAAATAAGAGCAAATATATGGAGCGGGCAGTTCAGATGTAACGTTGAGCCCTACAGAGATGCCGCAAGGTAATCTTCCAGGAAAACTACAATTAGCTTTTGACAGAACCAATTGCATGTAATAGTTAATAAAAAAATCACTTCCTAAACCTTGATATCTTTATCAATGAGAAAATGACAGTTAAATGTGACATAATGGTATGAATGTTTAACTAGGTTCAATAAAATGTGCAGGCAAGACCAATACCAGTAACTAACTCCAGAGCTGGCCTTTTTTTTTTGTTTGTTTTTTGCAATTTAAAATAATTCTGCTTGGTCACTAAGGGAAAAAAAAAGCGATTTATAATTCTGCTGAAAAAAAAGTTGGAGCTGGCTGCCTCTTTTCAGGACAGCCGCACTGCCAGATTAATACACAAAACATCTTTTTAAGAAGTTTTTTTTTTTCCTCTTTCTCAGAGGAACAGTCAAATGATCTACGGGGTTATGTTCTGCCTAAATACAATTCCTTTCCAAAAGGAAGCCCTTTCAGCTGCACGTAGTGGGAAGCGCGATGCCTTTTCCCCCCCCCAACTTTGTCATTACCACCGACCTGGCCCAATCCAGCTCTGCAGACCTAATTTGGAAACTGCTAGCCAGGCACCAGCTCGGCACCCCGCGCGCCTCCTGCTCCCAGCCCCAGCGCCTGCGGCCGCCGACCTCCCCGGGAACAGGGAGCGCCTGGACCTGGCCCATCCTGGAGCTCGTGCTGAGAGCAGCGCAAGGGAGGGCAGTCAGAGCTGCAGAGCCGAGCAAAGGCTAAATCTGCAGCGTTTAGCATGCTTATTAGCACCAGTAACAGTAGCGCCTTTTATGAACGTGATTTCTTTTATCCCGGAGCACCTCGCGACACTATAGAAACCACAGCGTGTTTGCATCGGCTCCCCGAAACAAAGCCAGACGTTGCACGACGGATTGCAGCGGAGAAACGGAGCTGTAGGCTGTAAATGGGAGAGGGACGAGACTGCCCTGGCCGGTCCCCTCGAGCTGGTCCCTGAGAAGCGAATTAAGGGCCCTGGGTGAGCTCCGGTGGGAGAGGGGAGCCCGACGCAGCCAGCGCCGCCCCAGCTAGCCCTGCGCGGGCATCGCGCTCCCACCGCTGCCCGGGGGCTTGCAGCATTTTGGAGGCTCAGGGGTGAGGTGCAAACAGCCAGCACTGACCCGTTTTGGCACGACGGGGCTGGTGGCCTTCCTGCTGCCTATAACTCACACCTTGAGTGGCTGGATGCTTTTCGGAGGTTGCCTCAGGGAGGGAGACTGCTGAAAGGAGCTGAAGAGACAGCAGCCACTGGTGAACAGAGCTGATATATTTACCTTGAGAGCCAGCGACTGAGTCCAGCCTTGTTCCTGCTTGCGTCCAGGCCAGTCGCAGCTGCTCTTACCCCAGACGCACTCCTTCAGGTTGCCACAAAGTCACAAGGACAGTCCTGGAGTCTCCCTCTTTGAACAACTAAGAAGATCCTTAGTGCAAGCCAATCCCTATTTGATACAAAGCGCAGGCAGGGTCTTCTTCTCAGACCAGGGGCATGTGGGGGTGGGTCATGATGGGGGAGACATTTGCAGTGCCCTGGTGATATCTGACTTACAGACCTCAGGAAACACTTATACAAGTGAGAAAAGTCCGTCCAGCGCAGATAGCCCGGCTACGCCTAAGGACTGAGCTCCAGTTCGGCAGGGTTAGCAAGTGGTAACTGGTCCTTACCTAAAAACCACCAAAGAACAGCAGTCAGATCCTTGTAGTTGTCTTCTGCATTCGGACAGCCATCCCTCCCGAGGGGGGAGAAAATGCGTGCCTTTCCTGGAAACGGACATCTGCTGCTGGGGTGAGAAGTTGCAGTGAAGTTCTGCATCCAAAACTGACTGCAAACACGGCACCTTCTCACGCAGCCGCCCTGCTCGCTCGGCAGATTGTCACACCTGGTGGCTTCGGGTGACTGAAATACATCCTTACTACCTTCTACTTGTTAGCCTTGTAAAACCAACACCACTGAGGATGAGAGAGAGGGGAATGCTTTCCCTCTTCCATCAGCTTTTGCAGCCTTTTCTTTACCAGTGACAGTACAGGACAGTGAGAAGCCACAGCCTCACATGCAGACCCAAAGTGGTTATGAAACACAATAAATGCAGACACTTAAAATGTATTTTTTCCAAGGTTACCTTTCAGAGCAGGGCTGTACTCTAGCGCTTCATAAAATTACTTCTCAAAGCTTGGGTTTTTTTCTTTCCTTTATTTATTTATTTTTTTTTTTGCAGCACACACATTCTGTCAACCAAAGCAGACTCTGCAAACATTATCCTAAAAACAAGCAGTTAGATACATCAGATATTCCAAAAGTTTACTCTGTCCTGCCACAGAATCTTTTCATTTTTCTAAGCTGTCAGGGAATATCCCAAACAGAACATTTCCAGTAGCGTGATTCCTCCAGCCACTCAGAGGTCTTGGGTCAGAGCTAACAGGGAAGGAAGAGAGCTATTTATTGAATAACCAGTACCACAGAAGCCAGTTTTTACTTAGGAATTTTCAACTAAATGCAAGAAGAAAAGTCCTGGGAAGCAAGGTACAACCTCACTACTGTTACGCAGCAATCTCAAGTTACCTATTTGCTCTGTGTAGACACTCTGGGCTTTGCTTAGCTACACCAGTTGCAGAAACAGGACAGCTGCGTGAGCTGTTTTTCAGTGCAAGGTGTTTGTATCGTTTAGAAAGTCCTTCAGGTATAACAAAAGAAAGAGCGAGTAGATGACAGATGATAATTTTGCGTTGCGCAAAGAAACATGATGAACAAAGCCTGCTGAGCACATAAACCCCAGCCTGGTCAATTATGAAGTTCAATCTTTATCTACCATTGCTCCCAGAGGAGGTAAACATCCAACTATCCGGCAGTTTGGCTCCAGCACCAGCTGCAAGACATGCCAATAGCTCTAATTGCTCAAAACCTTGTGGAGGTGATGAAATCCATGCCTTCTCTTCACCCTGAGGGACAGCCAGGGATACTGATTTGAAGTCAGAGACTTTATCTTCTTGGAGACGTGTGCCATCACTGCATACCGACTTGCTTAACCAGCCCCCTGATTTATGTGGGGCTCAGACCAGGTCCTCTCCAACTCCTCACATACCTGAGACTCTTCCAAAGTTCAGACGTGTGTCATTTAAAGACCTAAAAACCATCATGACAACCATTACAGCTTTTTGCCAGTTCCATCACCTGGGAGAAATTCTTTCCATATCCCCAAACTAGGAATCAGCATAGCAGCTGCAGGCACCAGGACTGAACCAGTCCCGCAGATTAAGCCAAACTGGCCACTATTCCCAACCCTGTGTCAAGGTCTACTGCCCTGGGGCACCTGTGACAGACAGGGCCAGCTCCAGCACGTCACGTGCCAGGTCCCCCTCATGATGCCCTGCTGCGCTTGGAAAGGTGAGATGGTGAAGGAGAAATAAATAACCCTCCTGCTTCTGTTTCTCCCCCTCCCTGCTGCACCCGCTCAAGGGAGCGAGAGCAAGTGGAAGCAGACAGCCGGAGCGAGCCCTGCGCTCAGCACCCCAATGAGATGTTCCCCCAGAGCCTCTGTGGGGCGCCCCGCCGCTTGCAACCCGCTGTGAGGGCTTGGGGGGCTTGGCAGGGAGCGAGAGAGAAGAGGAAGCACCTGTACACGCACCCACAACACCACTCCAGATCTCCCTGTCCCCTTTCTAGTGGGAAAGCAGTCGATAACTTTCCGAGCTGGTGGGTTTTTGCTCTGCCAGGTAGAGCAGGTCACACCTCCACAGTGAAGCCCATCCTTTCTGCCAGTGTGGTGATGTACCCTCTCGTCCGCCCTCCAGGTCAAACTGACCCGGGAGCCATCTGTTCTCTCTCCTGGACAATTGCTAAACACGACCACAGCGGAGCTCATGCCGAACAAGATGCTATTTTGGATGCTGCAGAACAAACTGCAAAACCATGATCAGCTATGCTGACACCTAGTTTGGGGATTTGGAAAGAACTGTTTCCGAATTGTTTCTTCTCTTCAACATATTGTTGGTTACCCAAGGGCATTTAAAATAAAATTCTGCGTGGATAGGATTTTCACTGGGAAACTTGACTGCTCTACAAAGAGTTGACTTTCCTGTGATGTTTGTGAGCTCGTTTTTCTTTAGGATAATGAAGGTCATATCCTCAGGAGAACACTTACTCTGCTCTTCTTTCATCTGCTTGCAGGGAGAGGAGGGAGAGGTAAGGTTCAGAACTGCAAGGTGACGCTGAAGAAATGCTGGAGAAATAGCATTCGGTGAACAGTCTCAGGGCTAGAGTTTGAATTTGTACAAGTCAACATGACTTGAAACAAAGTGTGCTGCATTAGCGGGGGAGGTGACCCTTTCACTCGAGAGATTTCCCAGTTCTTAGGTGCCAAAAGACGAAGCAGCAGACCAGTTATATGTCCTCCTGTGTCACTGTATCCGAATATTTCAAAAGGATTTTAATGCTACTTTCTTGCTTGTCGGAGTCACGTTTCCTTGGATAGGATTTCTATAGCAGGTTTCTAACATCCTTTTACACGTCCTTAAAATGGCCCGACGCATTACAGATAGCTCTAATTTTGCATAGTTTAACACAGTCGTAACTACAGAGCTGTTATATCCTGTGCATCTTGCCTTAAGGCACAGCGTAAATGAAAGCGGAGCTAAGAATAGGGCCTCGTGTCTCAGCTGAGGGGAGAAGCATGTGCCTGCCTACATAAAGAGAAGCAGGTTATGGCTGGAATAGCAAGAGACTTTTTTTTTTTTTTGGTCTTAGGAAGAAATAAATAAAGTGTGAAAAGCATCAACTAAGCAGAGCTGATCTATTCGCCTTGCCTCATTCCAAAACAGGTAAACTATATATATAAGGAAAGCAGACAGACATGAAATTCCCAAAAGAAAATCTTGTCTTGTTTAAGACATAATAAATTCAGTCTTCGGAGACCACAAAGTCTGTGTGTTTTTAAGCTCCGTAACGTCAGTTGAATAATTATCTCACCAAATGTGTTTGTGTAGGTGAGGTCCCTCTGGTTTGGTTGCTTTCCTGCTAGGAAGTAGGAGGCGGCTAACCCCTTGAAAAAAATACAGGGAAGCCCAGGAACATCAGGTTTGTATAAACACTGCTTTCCACTTGCATCCTTCCTTTAAGTATTAGTGATAAAACGTCTTAGAAATAATGCTCCTGTGTGACACAGGCTTCTCTCCCAGTTGTATTTGCAAGCAGAGCGAAACGTTAAAAAAGAGAAAACTAAACACATTGCCTAACAGTGAGCGTTAAACACGCCGCTTCCTGAAAACCCTATGCTGAGGTGAAATACTTACATATTGTCCAAAAAACTCCCTGATCATACGCATTTATTTTTGTAAAGTTAATTAAAATTAGAGTATTAATTCAGTTGCAAAGTGACTATGTTATTAATTTGACTAGACATTCTCAGATGTAAAGTATTTTACATTTAGGAGATAAAATCTGGGAGTGTGGTCCAGTAGATACGGAACTGGATTAAGAATTAATCCATTAATTGGCTGGGCAGTTAGGCAAAGCACATAATCTCCCTGCATGCCTCTTTTTTTTTTTTTTTGTCTTTAATATGGAGTTTTTATGCTTCCCAACTTTCACAAAGTGCTTTGATATTCACAGATAAAAGACTTACAATAATTATTATAGATGAATACTGAACTGCCATAAAGGCATTGCTTAATGGAATATTGATTTAAGAAATAGCAAGTGGGACTAGCCCCGTGCCCTATATATTGAGGAACAGCCTATGAACGAGGTGCCTTAGACAGGATTCCTCAGAGGTGATTTGCCGCCCCGAAAGCAGGAGCAGACAGAAACAGAGGTATTCTTCAGTTTGATGGAAAAGCCAAATCTCAGGTCTCCTAATTGACCAGCCAGGGAGTACCACTAAAGGCCCAAGCTTGTGCGCCTGCACCACTGTTCACAGCAAGATCCTCATTGACTTTGGTGCCTTTGGGCTAAAAGAAGGTAGAGATATGATTTCATCCATCCTCTCTTGCAAAAAGTTTCCAATTTCATGCTCTGCCTCCTTGACTGGAAAGCGGGCTGGGCCTAGAGGAGTGGCAGCTGGTAAAGGTTAGTAACTACTGAGACTGCATGGAGTCAGAGCCCAGGGACTGGAGGAGGAGGCAGGGGTTTCTGCTCACTAACGTAGGGAATCAACAGAAAGCTGCTGGAGCTTACGTTTGCAGAGACATTTACAGGATCCCACAGACACCTACACCTTAATGTGCTGTGGGTATTTTCGACGACAGTGGTAAGCTGAAGCATTTAGCTAACGCAGTAGGAAAGTTTCTCAACTGGAAGGGCAATCTGACAACAGCCTCGTAATTGATGCTGTATCATTAGAAGCGCTTAAAAATAGGCTGGAAAGCTATCTAGGGGATCTGGGAGGTGGAAAATCACGTGTTGCATGACGCAATGGGTTAAACTAAATAATAAGATCTTCCCTTTCTACCCTCACAGCTGTGGAATGGGATATCTCTCTTTTTATATTCACGGTAATTCCCCTCTCTGAATTCAGCCCTTTCTTGCGCTATTACGTTTTTCTCTCTTGCCAGTCCACATTTTCCCAAACACACTTTTTTCCCCTTTCTTTATGCCATTTCGTGTGCCAAATGGCACCGGAATAAAACTGACCACAACCGTGTTTCGTGAAGCTACTGTAAACACCGCCTAAAAGTTTACTGTTCTATCTCAGCTTGGCTTCGCTGGCAGAAAATCATCGAGAAGAGCGGCAGGAGACAAGCGCCGCTGACTCCCATCTCAGGCCCTGCGGCTGTGTCTGCCAGCACGTCCGGGAGCCTCACCGTGCTGCGCAGCCGTCAGGAAACCAGGAGCCACGCGTCCGTCCAAAGCCGTGCTCTCGCCTTCCTTCGCTGCCTAAGCTGATGCTCCAGCCCCCTGGAGCTGCGGTTTCTGAAGCGAAATCTCGCCGCCTTTCTCTTGCAGCACGGCCCGGCCGTCGGCATTCGCCCCACGCTAGCGCTGCAGAGGAGCCCCGGAAACCACGAAGCCTTCTGGGTTGCGTAAAGCCAGGGCATGCTCTGGCTATCCTCTGACTAGGCTCCAGTTGAGCTGGGTATTTCATCACATAATTTTAGGTACGTCAGTAATGGCACCGAAATCTGCGGGGCTATTTACATCTTTCTGCTTAGGCATTTGCTCTAAGTACTTTTGCTGAATCTGTCCCCAGGAGCTTATTGACTTTTTTTTTTTTCCTACCTTCTTTATACCGCTTATCCCACGCAACAGTTTGCCAAAGTCTAATTAACAACGCCACCACCACTTACGTGACCCAGAAGCGCAGTTTAAAGCACAGATGGAAACAAAGACAGATCACGTGAAGAAAGATAAAGGCTCCCCAAGGATGAAATCCAGATAAACGTGTATCGAACGCTTATGCCATGAGTAGCCCAATTGGCTTCCGTGAGACCCCTGGAGGAGTAAGGTGATATTCAGTGGGAATTGGGGTATTGGAGTCTGGTGCTTAATTGCGAAGAAAGTGCACTGAGACGTGAAAACACAAAATGAAGAAAACAGTAAGCAAGCAGAGACTATTTGGCATAGCCCAAACTGCAGAGGCCACCTGCGATATATTTAAAAGGAGCCCACAGAAAAGCAGCACGACCGAGCTCACAAGCTCCTGCTCCTGGGAACACATGCCCTGTGCTCGGCCTTCGGCAGCCTCTGTGCACGGTACATTAAGAGGAGCAATTCAATACGACAGAAATAATAAAAGCCAACAAAAAAAACCATTTACTGGTTTATGGCATGTGGGCTGGGGAAATCTTTCATCCATCTAATCTGCAGCAATGCAGTTCTGGCCTTTCACTGGTGCCAGTGAGGGAACTGCAGACACAGAACAGTTCAAGGAACAATAATTCACGCTCCTCTTATCTTCTCAGGGCATCCTGCATCGCGGACGAGATCCATAAGTTAGCAAGAGCCACAGTTAGAAAGAAAGCAAGCCCAGCAAAGAAGAATTCAGGGTCCAATTCTGCCCTTTCTCCCGGGAGCAGGAGCACACCTGTCTGTTTTCATGACTCTTCTGCGCCAGTAGTTTTCTCGAGTCCCCCCATTAGCCCGGTCTCTAATCCCCCAACGGCAGACAATACAGTGCTGTAAATCCAAAATATCTCTGCAGAAACCAGTTTAGGTAATGATCTAAAAATAGACTGAGATCTCACCCAGGACCTCAGTTTTCTCAGTTATTGTGGCTTTGATGTGTCTTCCTCAGACACCATGCTAAATTCATACAGTCATCTCATTTTAGAGTGGGAAAATGAATCCTTCTTCTAGTTCTGTCACTTCGCAGAAAGTACACCGAGAAGGAACCAGCCCATTAAAATAGATTTGGACTAAAGTCAGAGAGGTGAGAGTCTAATGCTTTACGAGTATCCATTAAGTATCTAGCAAAAATGCAGAGCATTCCAGATTTTATCCATCTGATTTTATAAGCTACCCAAATAACGGAGACAAATCTGAAAGCTGAATCTATTAAACTCTTCATATAACAACAAAAACCGGGAATCAGCAAAAAGCTGGAAAGTGTGAGAAGTTTTACTTTAGTTTCCTTTTTTTTTTTTTTTTTATCCCTATAAATTCTTTCCCACTATCACTTCAGTGATTCAGATTCTACTCCACCAACTGTTCTGGAAAGAAACACAAGGAATGGGCCTAATCTCGGGTAATTCTGCAATAACGTGGGTAATCTGGCTCCTGCAAAGAATACGAGCACAAATCAACGTTCGGATCTTTGTATTATCCAAGGAAACGCAGCTGAAGCCAAGTCAAAAGGATGCTTATAGAACAGAACGCAAACATAGCAACAAAACAAATACAGACACAAAAATATATTTACTCCTTCGTTGCATTGCTCTGTCTAATGTGTCCGTTACCTCAAGGGACACGGTAGTGTCTCAGTGAAAAAAGCCAGTCCAGGTAACAAGTCTGAAGGACATGCTCAGCAAAGTTATTTCGGAAAGTTCTCCTAAACCTCTGGATTAAAAGCTAATAAGCTTGAATAAGTGACTATCAAATCCGTAATCTAATTTAGCAGACTCGAAACCATGATTTTAACCTTGTCAGCTGCCCATGAGCTACACATCACGAAAAGCTTCCCTTCTCCTTGATGGCCAAGGCAACTGTACATCATCTTTTCACTGCAGCGTGCGAGGGAGATGACAGATGAGCCTCTTCCCATGCTCCTCTTCAGTTCTGAGCGATGGAAAATTAATGGTAATGCACATCAGTCCCTTTCCAGGAATAAGAGTTTAAAAAAAATAGTTTGAAGAACAAAATGCATTTAAGAAGAACTTCCGTACTTTTTTATCTGCATTCCTAACTTAACTTCTTTCCCCATAATAGTCTGTAGGTTTAGACACAGCTAACAGTCATAAGAGTGAGAAGAAACTGTGCCGTTTTTCCTCCCATTAAAGATAAGCATAAATACGTAAGTGAGCACCCCATAAAGATTGCTGGTTAAATGTACAGTGACTAACTAGACATCACAGCATGGAGTCTGCATTTCCAAATACCACATCTGCTGAGCATAGCAGACTTACCTTATAAAGGTTTATAAAAGAGTCAGGCTATTAAAACAGGTAACTGCCTTTCAGATTCCCTCTGCCGAACAGCTTGTTCTGTCGGCCCAGGAGGCTGGAAGCAAACTTCTGGTGGGGCCTTTGATCACTTCCAGCAAAGGTTTCTCTTTGGTCGTCTAGGCTTTAGATATGCAGTTTTTAAGTCACTAAGTACTGCAGGCTTAAATGTTTTCCTGCTTTTGTATCTAGCGTGCAGATACACAAACACAGCCAGCGAAAGCCTGAAATCTTGCGCTTTCTTCTTTTAAGTACAGCTGCAGATGTACTTAGGAGTTCTCCAATGGCCAACAAATACCTTAAGTTTTCTTTGCTATGGTTATGATCTGGACAGAAATGATGGCAGTGCTAGGTCTAGAGATTTACGGATACAGGACTCACCTTAACAGTGGGCTCCGTGGCACTTCTTAGTCGGATATCATCCTGACAAATGGCACCCAGCAAGCTCAGCAGTCGGAGCCCTTACTTCTGCCACTTTCCTTTGCGGGGTTTGACCAATAAGAAAGCAATTTCAGCGCAAAACAGGAATCTTTCAGCATTATTTACGAGATAGCAGTACTCACAGGCCCCTGGCAGAATTAGGCCCGCCCTGCTCTGCCATTGTACGAGCAGTCTTCTCCCAAAAGTTGAAAAAACAAGTGCCATAAAAAGAGTGAGAGGGGTCAAACAGAATCAAGTGCAAATAAAAACTGCTCCACACACCACCCTGAATCCTGTACGAGTGACCAACTTTCTAAGAAAATAAAACGAAAATTATTTTTAAATGTTTTAAAAAACGCTAGAGGGGGTTTGTATGTCCCTTAGAAGATGAAGCCAGTGGGGTGAGGGAAAAGAAAATAAATAATTTTTGCAAACTCCTAAATTTGACCTTAAATCACTATTTCAGATAAAATAATACTTTTGTTTCAAAATATCTTTCAGTCTGCCATGACAAAACAAGTTCTGTATCATCACAGCACAGAAATTCCTTTCACAGAAGGGTTTTACTAGGCGCTATTAATAGACCACATCTTCATGGCCCGCTGCAGGGCAATGCAGAGCTACCTTCACCTGCTTCCAAGTGCAACAGCCTCAGTTGTGTTTGCAATGTGCTCTGTCCAGGGGAATTAATCCTGCTGAGAGGCAAAACATATTAGCCTGGGTAGAGGACTGCTCTCACGTGGCTACTTCTGTACCTCACCTAGCCCAGGTATCTCTGCACATCACCGCCTGAGCCTGCCTGAGTTCCTATTTTTCACCTTAATTCCCTGTGGAACGCACGTTGGGCGTCCTTTCCCCAAGAAATCCTACCTGTCAGCACCGAGCTCCCCTCACGAGGATCTGACTGGGTGCAAATGACATAGCACTCATTAGAAAAATAGACTTTTCTGCATTAATAAATTCAAAGAAACAAATCTGGACCTCATTTGAATTCACGTACTACACCACGGACTTAGGATTCACATTGCGGCAATGTAAATGCTCAGGTCTTTTTTTTTTTTTTTTAAGTAACAAAGCTATGTTTATGTCATTCAAGGAGAGGTATCATTTTCAAAAAGTCTGGGGAAGATGGAGCTATCCCTTCCAGACACCAAGTCCAACATGCAGAAGCCAACCAAAGGGTCAATGTCCCTTGCAAAGATTACCCACAGTGAGAAAATGCAGAAAAGGAAACAAACAATTTGTTTCCCTTTCAATTTAGACTCTATTTTATCTAATGAGGCAGACACTGAAGCTGTATTTTGCATATCTGACTTTTATGGATCAAAAAACAAGTTTTGCCTTGCTTGTGGATTTTATTACTGTCAGCCAGAAACAGTTCTTCTTGTTCTTTTTTTGCTCACATTGCTAAACACCACCATCCCATACTGACTAGAAAGGATTTTCCAGTGTGTTAAGGTAGCTCCATGGATGAAGCTTGATGGAATTTAAAGTAGGAAATAATTTTTCATCTGTTTTCCTCTGCTGACCATTCGACTTTCTTCATCCAATAGGCAACGTGAGTGAACACCGCATCTATTTAAACTGACGTAATGCCTTTAAAATGGATCGTAATAGAGTCAGTAGAGAAGATCCTGCAATAATTTAGTTCTCTGTCCAATTTATTAGCTTTCTGCCACCATTTTAGAGATTGCCAGACTCCTGCAAACACCACAGTTCTTTTCTTTGCATCTTACATACACGACATCTATTAGATAATTTGATAGTACTCTCCTTGATCGTGAGCTCCCTTCATACAAAAACTCTCTGTCCTCCAACCTCTAACGCCACCCCCAGCTCCAAATCAGCAACAGGCCCTAAAGACCAAGGTTATGCATACATATTCATTTGAAAAAAAAAATTAAGTGAGCACGAAACGCAAAAATTGAAAAACAGACACAAAAAACTTAGATCTGCTGCAAGGCACTTTTAAACCCTCTTTATGTGTAAAAGGTATCCCCACCTGGACTTCCCACGACATGGAGGCTTCTTGCATTTCTTAAAACTTCATCAACAAGGAGAATTCCTGCAAAAGGTCTGTGAGCTGTCAGTAACTATGAGGCTACAAATACAAGATGCAGCTCCATCCTTTGAATTTTTTAAGGCTTTTGTAAAGAGAGGCAAAGATCTTTGGGACTGAAATTTGATCTGGCTCAGCTCTAGCTGAGACAGCCTTTGTCCTTTCTTTTACAAGAAACTCCCTGTCGTTTTATATCCTTGCAATAGTTTTCATAACCTGAAGCTACCTCTTTGAAAAAAGGTGAATTAAGAGACATCTTTATCTTTAGCAGGCAGCACATGTAAAACCATCCTTCTTTTATGGACCTCCAGTATAACGGAGAGGTACAAAAGGGATGACTACAGTCTAATGCCTGACACTCAGGAGCCTGAAAGAAACAGAACACCCTTACTAGCAATCAGATTAAAAGTTAAGAACAGAAGCTGTGTAAACATTGATGCTAAAAGCTAGTGGAAAAAAAAAAAAGACAACAAAGAGTAATGAAGATAGGAAGTACTCCAATTATGCAGCCTGGATGGCTCAACACAACAGGTAGGAGGAAGCGCTGGTGAAGAAAAGAGCGCACATTTATCCCCTCGCACTCTACTCTCCAGACAAGGCAAAGAACTCCTTGCCCAAGAGCTGAGATTAACGCGGACCTAAGAAAAATCATGGCATCCTGACTAGCACGTTCGTACTTATTTACGACAGAGAACCGGACAATTGAGGTGCTGAAGCTTTGAGTAGGACTACCTTGAATTTTTATTCCCAGAAGTCTGTCACACCGAGCTTTCCTGAAAAATAATTCTGATACAAAATAAGAACTATCTGCGTAAATAGGTAATGTGAGAACAAGACGAGGTAAAGACACAATAAATTCCGGGCTGGCATACAAAATGTACTAAATTATGTGCCTCAAGTGAGAGTAATGAAGTGTCAGCAGCTCTCTGCAGGAATAAAGAACTAGCAAGTGTCAGGGATGGATCTGAGAAATGCTGAGTCTGAAAAGGAATTTACCTATGAGGTAAATAAAGGGTTTTAGGCAGGGCTTTAAGCAGAAGCCACAGCGCTGCAGCCTGTTCTCGTGACAGGAGGATGTCTGGAAGGAGCCGAGTCCCCACCTGCTTCTTCAGCTCCCTCCTTCCCAGCGCAGCCGGACCTCAAGGTACAGCTCCTGGATGTGGGGCCTTGCACCAGCACCAGCTCATCTGCCACACAGAAAGGGGAGGACTTCTGAAGCCAAAGTAAACCTTCCAGAGGTGATGGAAACGGGCATCTTACAGGGTGAAGTCTGGAAAAAGGATGGAAAGGAAGGAGGAGAGAAAAGACTAATTGTAAAAGGTGAAGTGGGCTAATACGGAAACAATGATAAAGTCAAAGCTGACCAGCTGGGGAACAAGCTATTGAAGTGCTCTTAAAAATTTGTCTTTGAATGAGTCATCCGTATCCAAACGCCAAAATCACTGTTTCCAAAAATGCAGTTAATTAAATGTCAGGTAAACATGGAGATCTCTGAGCTCCTCTACTATTCCCCTAGGAACAAACTGACTGTAAATGAGCTAAATTCTTCTGCCTGTGGTTAATTCTGTACAGATGCACCCCACCAGAGAAGGACAAAGTACAAAGAGGTATCTGTATGTGTGAATGGCCACAGCTCAGGGCACATCCTGCTCAGATACTGGTGAAACGGAGGGAGGAAGGGAACGACCAGGCTCTGCGTGGGCGACGTCAGGTGTGCCAAGATAAACACCCACATAAAGCTTTGAGTGGTAGGACAGTGACATGTTACCTGATTCTGTGACTTCAGAGCAACATAGCTGTGCTCTACTGAGAGCACATCAAGAGTGAGTTTGCTATAGCCAATCCTCAGCCTCCCTGAGCAGGGAAATAGTATGAGAGTAAACTGAGATTCGACATCTTGATGGCAGATAAAAGACAAGCATTGAGGTAGCCCCTGAAAAGCATCTCCCACCACTGTACCCACAAAACCAGTCGCACGGACACTGGGAAGAATCTAAGGGCTCGGCTGATATCCTAACGAGAGATTGCAGGGATCGACGATTTGCTGAAGCTGAGCAAGGCAATAAATGAGCTGAGCTAACCTAGTGCACACAGAACTGCAATCAAAGGTCTGAATGGACTGAAGCGCTGGAGGTCAGGGTGCCGGCTGTAAATGATGGCAAAGCATCCTTTTGTGGAAGCCAGGACATGCTCCCCACTAGAAAGTGCAGAGGAACTGGATGAAATACAATCCTGAGCTCTGGGACTCGCATGTTGAGTGATACGCATCAAGGGAAAGTAGTGAGGCACTAAGCATAAATGTGTCCCCTGCAAACGGTCACACCAGTAAGTAGGGAAACTTACACAGAGCCACATCAGAGTTCAATATTGCTCAACAGCATGGGAGTAAGGCGGTAATCCAGGTGTACAGATTTAGGGCTTTACACAGTTTTATTTGTTTACTTTTCAAAGAACCTCTGTACTTTGAACTCATCCTTGTCGTGGCCTATGCTACTGAGATTGTCTTGATCCTGATCAAGTACAGCATGAAGACCTGTCTCTTGAATGCTATGTGCTACCTAATACACAATAGGGCACAAGGCACTTCACAAAATAGTCAAAGGAACGGTTGTACTGCAAGCAGTAGAATTGAGCTTTCAGTCACATAGAGCAAAACTGCAAAGAGAGAGAACATTAGGGAAGACCCTTCAACCTGAGATCCGTCGGTTAGTGCAGACTAAAGGGTCTCCTCTAGAGATGCTCGCTGTGAATTCTTCAGGAGGGCATTGATCTGCATCGCCTCCTAAGCCAAACAAACATAGTGTGACATGGAAACTCCCAAATTAAAATGTATCTTATTCTGTGAACATTAAGGCCACAGTGTAGGGAATAATACACAGTCAAAAGAGTATCCCAACTTGGTGGTGAGTTTAGGTTACTGGCTATGATACCTGAAGCACTAGAACTTGCTGATTCTCAGGGCTCAGTTGTTTTGTATCCTGACAGTTATTAAGCATGGAGCATTAACGTGCATGGAGCAAGAAGTTTCAGAGCAACGGCCAGGTGAGGCTAAGACTTAAAATTGTAGCAAGGCAATATCTACATGAAAATGAAGTACACGGACACCTGAACTAGCTTTATACTGTATGATACCAGAAACACCAAGATACTCAAAGCCTAGCAGAAAAATAGTGTCAGAAACTCACTCAAGAAAATCAAGCCATTCACGTTTTTGAGTGCCACTCTTTGTTTCATTTAAAGCAGCAAGCCAATATTTTCAGGTTTTACACTGGAAGCACACACATATTCTCTGGAATACGTGCAGACCCTACTTGTCAGTCTGCTATGTTGCTATCAGATCCTTCACAGCATATACCAAGAGAATATTTTAATTCAGCTATGCATGCTCGTGATAATAGGGAATTACTTATATCATAAAACTGAAGATGTTCTGTGCTCTTATCGTTTGCTTATCACAAAACGCTGAGAAAAAAACATATCAATCTTGCAAGCTCAGCAACTAGAATTTATGTGCATCTCCGTTTTGATCACGAACCATACCTTTTAGCAGGAAATTAAAATCTCTTGTGGAATAACATCAAATCCATGCTTACAAAACACATCAGTGAAAAGCGTTGCTGATGTCTCTTCTGAGGATTTAACTTGACCATATCACATTAATCACCTCTGAAGTAAAGGAATGACTCATAATTATTTTCCATTACCTCGTGTTTGCTTTTTCAGTCTTGCAAAAATGCCTGAGCAAGGAACATGGTCTAGCATAAATCCTATCAGAGCTGTGGGCAAGACTTTTAGGGTTTTTGCCATCCTATGTTACATGTTGGCCTCTTTCTTTTGATTATAAAAATCTGGTTCAAATAGAGACAGTTCTTAAAACCACGTTTTCAACTTTGTTTGTCTAGACAATGATGCTCCTGTCAGTCCTTACAGGTGGTAAAATTAATCTATAGGACTATTCCACACTCTCTAGGATGGGCTCAGACCTATTTGCTCTTCAGTGAAATAATTGAAAACTGCTATGCACTAATACCCAAATAAACAGACTGTATTTGCAGCTAGCAGAATGATCCTTTTTACTACTACAGCAAAGCATCAATAAAGAAAAAAATTTATGGGATCATTTAAAGAAACAATGAAAAGATTTATTTCTTAACAGGACTAATCTTCTAATAAAGGTGGATTAGAAATATGCTTAATACGTTACAGAGACATTTCATCAATGTTTTCTCATGCTAGAAAGTTGCCAAATAATACCTTTTTTTTTTTTTTTTGAACCAGCTTAGCTGTATCTGTTTCCTGATCTTCCCTGTTTTTTGGCTGGTTTATTTAGCCGTTTCCCCATGCTGGCGAGACTGATCTTGGGTGTCATTAGGATCAATAGTGCAATTTTACATAGTATAATCCATTTGAGAAGGGTTTTTTGGTGGTTTTCAGATCCTTGAGTCCTTCAAAAGTGCGTACCAACAGAGAACTCCAGTTCTCCCCTTTCAGGATCCCTGCCAGGAAAGGGGCATCTCCTGATCCTTCCGTAAAGCGGTCAGGGTACCTACGTTCCAAATAGCAAAAGAGCATAATAAAATGTTAATACCAACTTGACTCTGCAGGGCAGATTCCAAGATGGTTAGCTCAAGACAGAATCACAGAACGGTCGAGGTTGGAAGGGACCTCTGGAGATCATCTAGTCCAACCCCCCCTGCTCAAGAAAGGTCGCAAAGACACACAACAAGCCAAGGCAAAAGCAATAAAAGACAGAATCTGTCGATAAAGAAAGCAAAGAAACTAGAAAGCCTGGAGGAAAGTTCCCACAAAGCCTAAAGGAAGTACCTGCTCTACTTCAGGATTTAGTGGGATTTTTCATTCTCACTGAGACTTTAGAAATGTCCTCAGAGATCATGTTCATAAAATCTGATGGCTGGGAGACTAGAGGCTAGGGAAAGGTAGCTGTGCTTTTCAGATGTGTGTTTCATGGATGTGCTGCAGTTAATAATATCCACAACTGAAGGACTTCAGCCAGCTTGCCCCTTGCGGACCGCCTCAGACCTGTCAGGCGCTGGGACTGGAGGAATACCTACTCTCTGAAGTTAGGTCCAGTTGACTTCCCCAAGCAGATTGTCTCAAATCTACTTCCCTACGTTACAAAGTGAGGATGTGTATTTTGAAAGTAAAAGCAAAGCACATTTTTCTCCTTCATATTATGATACATTCTATGCCAAATCAGTTAATCTAAAATCTTTGTAAATCAATTCCTAATTCCTTTTTCTCCAAATAGTTTCAATATGTTACTTGAAGAAAAAGCATTTACAGGTTAGCATGGTTATATTTTCCTGTTCTTTCTCATGCTAACACTCATATACCTATTACAGTTGGATTATCACAGCACTGTGTTTCCAAGGTGGGAAGAAGGATCAGCTTTCAAATATGGATCTCTCAAGGGAGAAAGAAGATGCAAAGAAATCTCCACCATCTTTGCCTGGTCACCAAGCCACGCAAAAGATGCTACCAAAATAAAAGAAGTCACCATATGGTTTTAACCAATGCCAGTATAAAGTATTTGTCGAATATTTGTATCGACAGACAACGGGTAGGGCAGATCCTCATACAAGAGATGCGACTATTTTGTCCAGAGACTGACAGAGCTCTCAAGAGCTGTATTTTCAAGGGAGGGACTAGCATCTTTTTGTTCATGCAGCAGTGGGCTAAAACAGCTTTTCAAGGCACTATCTGATTTGAAACCACCGAACTTACTTGACTGAAGATTGCTACGATGAAGGGGCTTCTCTGACAAATGAAAAGTACAGTCATACCTTCTGCCTGGGTTTGATTTAGGCAGAGCTGTGAAATGCAGAATGAGGTTCCAAGTTCATGCTTTGTGACCTTCCGCACCGGAATAAGGTTGATTAATAGGAAATTTCCTTTCTTCCAGCATGCTGAAATCATTATACCAAAGGGACATGACCTTTTTTGCTCAGATACCCTTACACATCCATATCCAGGCCCTCCTGGAAGGAACTCAAAGGTAGATTTTATTCATCCAACATAGTAGTTAAACCATGAACTTTGTGCCAGCCACCAGAGTAAGCCCCACCTTTGGCTTCTGTTTCATATCGACCATTTCGACTAAATGTTAATCTTAAATCTGCCTGGATCGAGATGGAAGACTGATTTTAAAACTTACAGACCTCAATTCTGAGAAAGAGACATTCAGCAATCCAAAATTAGGTCCGTCAACCTTA
Organism: Struthio camelus; assembly: GCF_040807025.1. Taxonomy (NCBI): domain Eukaryota; kingdom Metazoa; phylum Chordata; class Aves; order Struthioniformes; family Struthionidae; genus Struthio; species Struthio camelus. Next base: position 24,125,321 of record NC_090981.1, read on the forward strand.
AGAAACAGCCTCTTCAGTCGGAAAGACATTAAAATTATCAGAGCCACTTTACACTCCCAACTTCAGTACTGTCTGTGGAAGCATTGCCCAGCTGTGCAAAAGAACACTCAGGGCCTTGCATGCTTGGTCCTCACATACCAGTAAGGCTTCAGGGCACTTCTTTTACTGATTATAGGTACAAAGAAAGCAATCAGTAGGCTCCTGAGCAGATTTTTGATGAGCAGATGTTGGGACGACAGCTGAGAGCACACGGGGAACTGCAATTGAGTTGTAGAAGAAAATTAAAAGGAGACAAAGTCCTCCAAAGTCCATAAGAAAATTAAAAGGAGACAAAGTTCAAATTGGGTGTTGCAGTGAAAAGTGGATGTACTCTATATTGCCTGAATCAGAACTGGGAATACTCCATTTGCCTGCACATATCCTCGGTGATAGAACGTGTTCTCTTGCTTGAAAGAGTCTCTGCTCTGCTTATTTTTCATTTTTGGTTCTTTATTACTTATTTTTCAAATTATGTTTTAGTATCTGATTTTCTAAGAAACTTGGACCACTGCCATTCCTCCTGTAAGAGAGATAGTGAGCGAACACAGCTTTATAGGAATCAGCCCATGTTTATGATCTTGTTTTTTCTGCATTTATCTAATGTACTTCACTCCTGTTGCCCTAAATGAGATTGTGAGGATGATTTATCTTGCTGCAATCCATAAAGATGATGTGGGGAAACAGGGATGATTTTGTTCATTTAGGGATGGCTGCAAAGGAGAAACTGGACAACTCAGAGGTTGGACTAAGATCTGGCTCCAGATATAGGCCAAGTGGTTAATAATCCCCCTGTCCTGAAAGGCTGGGCCTGTTCTTCTTCTCTTCTCATATAGATCTTTTCTGTCTCTCTCTCTCAAAGGGAGTTTTAAGCTTGGGATGTGAGGATGATCTCCCTGGAAGCTTTATCCTACATGGAGCTGTATTAAGTGTTGGCCTGAGACATGAGAAGGCACAAGAGATTAAGGAGGGGAAGAGAGAGGCCCTTTCTGTGTTCGCTAGGTCTGTGGTGTCTACCTCCAAGCTCTGTATGAGCTAAGCGGCGGGTATTCTTTAGGTATCAGAAGATGAGAAGATGGCAGAAACCTACAGTCACAAGCTGTAGCCCCTGACTGAGATATTAAGGATTTGTCTGGGATGCAAAGTGCTGCCCCTCTGACTTTATTCCTCACATGGAGATCAGGGCAAAAGTGCTGCTTGCCATGAAGACCATTTTCTAATCCCTTCCAGAGTAATGAGCTAAGCTAGCCACATTCAGCCTAGGCTACATCTTGCTCACAACAGTCAGCTTCTCTAAACTTTTCCTGCTCCCACTGTAGTCAAAGAATAAGAGGCAGAGATCACCTAACCATAGGTCTGAGGAAGAAAAACCAAGACTCATTGCCTAGGGAACTCCCCAAGGCTCAGCAGTGAACAGTGGGTGGAACAGGAGACAGTCCCTTTCTCATGCACCTACCTGGCTTTGCTCAGATTCAGTTTCTGCTGCCTATGAGGCCATTAGCTGCTGCAAACATTTCAAAAATAGAAACAAGTCCAAAAAAAGAAACCTTCTTCAAAATGCTTACAGTATACATCATGTTCAATTTCTTAAATCAAACTGCTGCTGCTGCTGTTTTTTTAACAGCTGCATCACTTACCGCTGTAGAGGTAAAAAACCAAATGCAGCTGGATGATGGAAAAGGTGCAGCATTCCCATGCTACCAGCTACAACACACACAGTTCTGCCTACAAAGCGCAAGTTAGTTAAGTTGCCCTACTACTGAACCTGTGGATTTGAATGAGAAGAAACAAAGTCAGCTCATCTGTAAACGGAGCTCTTCACGTTTACTGTGGTGGGACAGACCTTCCGATACAGCATCAATGAGAGGACTCTCGTTAGCTCTGAGCAGGGGAGTGCTTCACCGCCTTTCCTTCGTCCTGGATGACCAGAAGGTGAAACTCCAACAAGACAATCTGGTACTTCAGCAGGTCCAATCCAGTAACTAGTACTCTATAGAAGAGGCCAGCTGCCTGCAAATGTGAACCTGCAAAGGCCATCTCAGAGACAGATACCACATTCTTCTGTTTTTTCTTGAATGTATGCTGTGTGTTATCATAAGGGGGCAGTTCAGTTAACAGTGATGACAATCAGACAGAAGAAAAAGACTGTCCCACTCTCAACTGAGGAATTGCTATAATAAGGTGATTGTCTTATTTGAACATCCAGTCTAGAGAGAAACGTTTACTGCATGTGTAAAGCTCCATGTTGCCTTCCTATGATTTCAACAAATGGCAAAAACCTTTGAAAAACTACTGAAGATAGCAGGCCTCAGTAGGGAAGGAAATAACCTTTCCAGTGAGAGGGACAAATGCTTCCTGGATACATAGCTTAACATAGCTGGACAGCATCTGACTTGTACAGATACAATATTTTCTCATATCTTTCGAGAAACAAAATAATGAAGGAATGAAGAGATCATCTAAAGATATTAATTCAGTTACAAATACAGGATATAAAGTGGCCTGATCAACGCAATTACAAAGGCCAAGGGAAAAATCCAAGTAAATTGATTAATTATTATGGAAATTAGAAATCACTTTATGCAAGAGTTGCAGATAAAGGCATATCATTAGTTTATCTTTATGAGACACCATCAACAGCATATCAGACATGAGCACGCTAGTTCATCCACCTAGTTGAAGGCACTGCTACTCAGAAGGACAATCTGACTGATCCTTAGAAAAGGGAGATTTCTCACATTGGCCCAAAATGTTGCTCGTTTTCATAAGTCAAATAGGGCTTTGGTCATAAAAAGTTGTGAGTTCTTTTAAACGGGGATAGACACTATTCAGCTCTGCCTGACGTTTCTTTACCATGCTATGAGTGAATTCACGATCTTTGAAGATCTGCCAATAAAGCCAGAAAGTGAAATGTTACTGATGCCATTGGAAATCAAAGAACATGAGACGGAACAAGTGCTCCAGAACAGTGTGAAGGAGAGCTTATACTGCTATCATTTCGTCACAGTAAACACCATTCTTCCTTTTACCAACTTAAGATTTAACATTTCAGTCGAATTCTTTATGCTTTGAAGGAACAAGACTTCAGAGCCTTTAAAGTCACACATTGTAAGGTGAAGCAAATGAAGCTGCAAGTCATAACTCAAAGCTGATGTGTCAATAAACTCAGAAATTAAAGGGGAATTTAAAAGCCTCCTCAGGAGAGCTGAAGCAGGTTTGGTGATCAGTCAAAACCTGAGTTAGTAAAGTTATATTTGTCTCTTTTATCTTCTAAATACTTTCTTTAAACAGAAGAAGAATGTGTAAAAGAGGTGCTATTTCCAGCTGATCTGGAATGCAAGAAGGGGATTATTGTTTCTCAGTTTCTGAACAAGCTTGCAGGCACTGCATATTCTGTTCAGAAACAAGAAATATATGCCTAAGGCTGAACTGGACAAAGATAATTTAACATACTTGTATTCAACAACCATTCCTGCATTAGTCTTGTTTTTTGCTAAATGGTACAAGTGGTTGCACTTTCCCAGTAGGTAGGTTTTTTCAAGGTAGTTCTCACATTGTTTTTCGCATTAGGCCTTGAACTTCAAGTCTTCATGTCAAAGCAATACTGATGTTCGTTTACACCCAAACCAAGAAAAAAAAATCAGATTTCCTTCCTTTGCCAATGGCCCACCTGAGGCAGATTTTGATGTTACAGCTTTGAGAGAAGCACAATCAGGGAAGATACTGTCTTCAATGTCTGAACAAAGAGAAGTCAAATCTTTTAAAAATGCACCTAAAGATAAGGAAACTGATTTAGTAAATTCTACTTATCCCAATTTCACATTTTAGAGCTCAATAAATCCCTGCAAAAACTCCTTCAGTCCTCACTATCAGAAGCCTTGATAGTTTCAGATCATACCCAATAGATATTACGAAGTTTTGCTAGGATCCTGGAGATGTACCCTCTTTTTTGCCTGAGGTCAACACTCCTAACTACCTGCAACGCTTTCATTCTTCAGAACTATGTGTTATTAGAACGCAAAACATACTAAACAAAAGCCTTGAAAACCTCACAGCATGTACCTCCTTGCATACGCTCCCACGCCAACCTGGGATATAATCAGTCTGTTCAGGAAATGAACAGGCTAAATCCCCTCTTGTTCCTGAAAGTGTCTTTCTGTCCATCTCCACTGATGTGTGTCTGTGGGCCTAAGAAGTCCCTGCAGACAGATCTCCTGCTCTTCCCAGGCATCCCCTACTCTGCACCAGTGGTTGGTTTTCTCTCGTTCTCTGACGTACCTGGAACACAAGAACTTCCCCTCTTGAGGTCCAGTCAGGTCCAGGGAGCAGCAACCGAGATAAAGGCTTTCTGTTCTGCAGCCAACTTGCACTACTTTTTGAAGAGAACACACTAAAGTGAATAGACCTGCTCTCTCACATTTGACTTTAGTCAATTTTCTCTCCTTATTCAGGAGCACTTAAATAAGTGACAATGCTCTTCTCCGAGATGGTACCAGTTATGCCATCACTGTCTGATAGTGTACAACCCCAACGCTTCTCATTACATACAAAAAGGTCTTTCTAAGCTAAGCATTTATTTTTGAGTGTTCCTTGACAAAAGATAGCAAGTGTACCTCTCATCCTTAGGTCTCTGCCACTATGGCTTCTGACAGCAAGAAATAAGCATAGAAAACTACTGTTCAAGCAATCATAAAATTTATCTATCTTTTTCTGCATCTGCTTTATCCACCTACAAGGGTGGACACCAAATAGATTTTGCAGGATAAGAAAGACTGTTGATACTGAAAATCTTAGGCTTTGGTTTTTTTGAATCTTTTCCTTTATTCTACTACTATTTTCTATTGAAGCTAGATTAAAAATTCTCTTTTTTGTTAACCTACACTTATTTTGGCCAAATTTGAATGGAAGCTAAGATTTATCAGTTGGTTCAAAAGACTGGATATAGCTATACAATTAGCCACAATTTTTAGTTTAACTCTGGTTTGCTTTCAAGCAAGTCCTCTTTGTTTGCTTTTCCTCTTCCCTCAATTTTATTCCAACCCCTCTGCTACATAAGGCTTTTCTTCCTAACCTCCTCAGTGTTTTTCATCCCTTTGCCTAATATCTTCTTTGTATATAAACTTTTGCTGTCCTTTCCAGTGTTCCTTCCTCATCTGTTTCCAACTCCCATATTTCAACCTTGGGAATACCCATTATTCTGTCCTCTCCTTCCTTTTTCCCAGGCCCAACTTTCAAATTCTTCCTACTGTCTTTGACTTCTCCTGCTTTTCCTTCCATTTTGCTCCAGTATCCCTGCTTATTTGTCCAATATTTCTCACATTCTAAATTGGATCTGCCTTCACCCTCTCCCCTAGGATTCAACAATCACTGCCCATATCCACACAGGTTACTTAACCCTTCTCCCACACTCAAATAACTGCCTTAATATGTCCTGTAACCACAAAGAAAAGTCTTTAACTTGCTTTAAACTTGACTCACAGAACTTAAGCCCTGGCTCCCAGGGAACACTGGGAAAGCCCTTAAGAACCATGTCCTGGCACAGGACATATGGTGTCATGGGACTGTTACAGAATCCAGGACTTAAACATCAAGAAAATTTTCCTAACTGCTGAGATCATTTGAAAGTCAGTCCTTGGAAGCAGAAGTTATGTAAGTGATCATTGACAGAATTATGACATGAGCAACTGTGTGAAGCAGGTTCAAACTTAGCAAGTCTGAAAAACGACGTGCGCTCCAGACCTATATATATGCCTACAGGCTGTGTTCCCATGCCACAGCCACCCTGGACAATCACTGGGGGAAGTGTAAACATTATAGTCAGTGAAGAGGTAGTTGCTCACTGCAGTTTTGCAGTGGAGTCAAAACTGAAACTGTCAGGCACGTGGAAGTCTCCCCGGTGCTACAGAGCTGTGCACTCACAGAAGTAGACACTGGGGTAGGATACAGCTGCCTAAACACATGTAGGAACATTTATGCTGACAGATGTTCTAGATGTATCTGCTAGTCCCATCTGGACATCTTGGATACGATACAGGATCTCCCAAAGACTTGCACCTTTCTGGAGTGGCAGCTGAAGGCTGGCAGGATATCCCAAAACTTCTCAAACAGCACTAGACACCTCTGTTTAGATAAGTGAACCTCAGCCGTATTTGGTTTTTCAGCATCTCCTCTAGACACATTATTTCAGACTAAAAGTTAGATTCATTTACTGATGTATATTTCATGCCTTCTATCTTATTCGCCTTAACTCCCATGAAAATCAATGTCGATCCAGGATCGTGATTCTTAGGGTATCTACATTTGGCCAAGCCAAACCATGCCAGCCAGGATGCTGGCAGCGACAGCTGAGGTATTCTTAGATCCCACTATTCAATGTGGTTACAGGACTAGGTCTTACACAACCAGAACCTAGGTCTTACACTACTCTGTGTCTAGGAAATGATTGAAAAGGGATCAAGGTGACATTGTATCAAAATCTGGCTGCAGAAAATGTAGAGTTTTCAAGCATGGTAAGAGTGACTAGGGTGTATTTGAGATGAGCTCAAAGACAATTAAATCCAGAGACAGTGGAAGGTTTTGACATTTGCTACCTGTCTGGATGGAGGATTTGAGGAACCGTTGTGCAACAAAGTGTTGCTGGCAGGCAGGGCAGAGGTGAGGTCTGCAGAGGGTATGACAGGGATGCGCTCACCTGGAGATACCCCCCAACCAATGCAGCGTACAATGAAAAAGCCAGTGAGCCACCGCTGAAAAGTGAGACTGAGGTTGTCTGGGAGTGGGAGTGTTATTTCCCAAATATATTTATCTCTGTGTGTGTGTATATCTCTCTCTCTACATTATCTGTATGCCATGTCTGCCAGTGGCTTGATACAAGTCTTGATTTTGGCAGCCAACTTTATAGGGTGTACCTAGTAAGCTTCTACCATGCAATGGTGACTTATTTCTTCTTTCCAACAGGGTAATAACGTTAACGTGCATTAGTGGTATAGTACCACATGGTATTTCAGTTAAGAACAAAGATAAATCTTTTTTTTCCTCTTTGGTGCATTTTACTCACACACTGTGTGTAGGTTGTTCATTACTTCATCTTATAAAACTTTCCTATTATCTTTCAGCTTCTGCAAATGGTCCAAAGCCCTTCTTCAGTATTTTAGAGTTGACAGCACAATCTCTAATAAAACAAAAACAAAATAACCCTCCAAAAGCAGCAAATTGAGAAATTAGGCACAAGAGGACCTAAACATCAGCTATTCAAAACATGCTCTTGGCTATAGTTAACTCTTGTGTCAAGAGCAAACAAATCTCAAAACAAAACTGACCCAGCGCCGCTTGGGTATTAGCCATGCCCATTTGGGGAATCTGAAAGCAAAAACCGTGTTCAAGGAATCCCTTAGGTGGAAAGAAAGGCATGTGAATAATGAAGATTTTTACTTCCTTTCATCCTCTATTAGCCCAGAGCAGAAGAGTCACGTACCGTGCCTATTATGAAGGTTCAGCAATGAAGTTGCCTGTCAATGACTGGCAATGAACAAGAACTAAGACTTTCACCTTCTCATAATGTTCAGGCACTTCCTTCATCTGCAATTAACGTGTGAAAATATGACTTACCTGGCCTCTTAGTCACTATGCTTTATTTCTGCTTTTCAGCTGTAAAAACAGAGGTGGACAACATTAGGAAGGATCAACAAACAGCTTTCAGGAATCTGATCATCTTACTAGTTCAGTGTTCTTTGCTACGCACTCTGAGTTTTTTCCTCCGAGTTACACACCGTATTACTTAGGATTTATTGGTGTGCACATAGTGCTCAGAAGCCATACTTATTGTCAGTGCCAAGAGTAAACACTGAAATCAGTGACGCTGTCATTATTTAGAGAAACAAAAACAAATAAAGAACAAAAATAATGAAATAAAATTAAAATTGCCCAAACCAAAACAATCCATTTTTATATCCTGGATTTATTTTGACAAATTTGCAATCAGTATTATCAATCATGTAAATAACAATTCAGAAGGACAGAGATTTCATTAGCTATATATTTTATTACTACCGATACTACTAAAGTTTTATAGTCCTTTTATGTCTGAAAGATAAATTTTATTCCTGGTCCCTCACTAGTATGCACATTTTCATCGAAATCAAATATCGCATGTAACAGGAAAAAAAAAAAAAAAGATATCTGAAGCAGGGTAGCATTCTCTTTTTTTCCAGCAAGTAAAACCACTCTTCACAAATGCTCAGAAAAACATGAGAAAGTCCATTCGAATCTTCAGAACTCTTAACACCATTCTCCCTTGGCTAATGTTACTGGTCTAAAAGGAGATATGCCATATAATTTTACAGGAAGCAACCCACTGAATCCTTCAGCAAACACAGCTTGGCAATCTATCTTCGATTCAAAATAATGAGGTGGCAGGAGTGTGATGGAGAAATAAGTCTTCAAAAACATCACGTAAGGGAATCCAGCTGTGCTTGTATAGTCTCCAGCTATTTAAAGGAACAAAAGGAGAGAGAAAAAAAAACCCCACTCATATAAAATGTTGTTTAGAAACATGCAAACAGAAAAAAAACCCTCACGTTCCAGTGTCTGCAAGTATGCATACTAAATCTATTCATACAGCAATAAAAAAATCCTGTACTCATGAATATTTGTTTTTACATGAAGCTATCAGAATTCATTGCTGCAGTTTAAATATTCAAATTTTAAAGAAACAGTTGTCTAAATACTGCCTTTTTTTTTTTTTTAAACATGCACAGCTGTTTTGCTGTGAATTTCCAATGCATAAGAGCAACGTAAAAAAAATAGCAGAGTTCATTTTGACTAGATTAGGAGCTTGGCACTTCGACTGAAGGCATAACACAGAGGTGCTCCTTTCGGATTGCTCACAGTTAATCATCAGCTAGTCGTCTACACCTAACCGCCAGGTACGCTTAGAACGACCCAAACCCTATACAGCAACGTATTCCAACCCTGAACCCGCAGGCTCTTTTTGAGAAAGCTTCGTATGATCAAAGAAATCCAACAGCTTTAATTAAAACTGGATCCATTTTCCTTCCAGTTTCATGAGCTCTAATTCATAGAGGCAATGCTTCCTGCAGAGCAGCATAAGGTGTTTACCAAGAGAGGAGAGTATCGTAAAATCTACAGACCTTGTTGTAGAACTCAAACAGCTCCTGATGACTAAATTCTGCAAACACTTTCTTCAGGTTCTGCGAAGGAAAAAGAAAAAGAAAGGAAGTAATAAGGGTACTTTATTCCCTCTTTGAATAACTGGAGCTATTTCAGAAGGTGAGTTTAAGCTATAGGGAAGATAAAATCTTTGCACACCGCTTCGTTTTCTTTCCATGGACCGCAACGTCCCTCGTATATGCCTATTTCATTTTCGTGGCGAAAACAGGTCTACAGAGACATCTATTCCCTTGTTGCAAATTATAATAATAAAACGCATTACAAAAATGATTTTGGTACCTTATTTTTAAGTCATAGATAAAAACGAAAGGTTATATTCCTCTTTCTCAGCAGTTCGTCTAGGAGCTGGTAAATACCATTATATAAAGACAATGCCAGTAGTGTATTTGATTGAACTTGCACAGCCATTAATGTCCTGCACCAGCACAGAGCTAATACCGCCATTCATTAATCTAACAGTTATGATCTTAGCATGCTGAGATTGCTACAGGCACTTACGCACAGATTCAGGCAAAGTTAACAACTAACACAACAGCTTCAAAGCGGCGCTTAAACACTAAAAAAGCAAAATAACACAACTGATGGAAACTACTGTGGATAAAACAGATGGAGGTAATAATCCTCTGCATGCATATGCTGATGTCTGTGGGGAAGGGGGTTAAGTTAAAATTTCTATCCTGCTTAACTTGCTTACACGAAGCAGGTAGTTTAATGCCTGACAGTTATCTCAGTCATAGTACCAATCTATCCAAACTGGTTTTACTCTTATTCCTCCTACTTTGCTTTGCCACTTTATTTCCTTTTAAACAAATTTCTAACTACTACTGCACGTCTTCTGTGTTGCTGCTAGACTTTCCAAGGCTTGGAGGCGTTCCTGAGGATAACAGTTGCACTTCCATAAACACCACCAAGGCTCTGTGAAAACTGAGTCTGCGGACGTGTCTACTCGCAAAAGTAGCATCAGCTGAAAGAATGTACGCGCACCGATTTCGTTAAACTGGTACCAACTCCACGTACCACTTCAGTCAGTAGAGAAACGCTTGTTAACAATTCAGCTTCAATTAGCCAGGATACTTTCGCATACAGACGAGGCTGGGGGCCAGATTCGGTACGCTCTAACACTGACGTGAGTCTGGATTTAAGTCAAATAACGCTGCTGAACGTGGTGCAACGAATTCACAAAAGCGGTAGAAGCCCTGGGAACTCAGGCGAGGTACTGTCTGATGTTCGTTCCAAAAACGAATTATAAGACACAGGAAAGGGATAAAATGACTGGGGCCAGCCTGTCTGGTGCAATTCCTCCTCCCCACTCTGCAGAAAGAAGGAAACTTTCCAACAATTTCAGGAAGGCTACAAAAGCCTAGAAAAGGACCAGTGATTTGTATGAGAGACGAATCTTCCCCCTCTGGGAAGGAACAATGCAATTCTGGGAAGGGTATGGTGAATACAAACTAAAACTACTAGAGCAGCAGTTCTCTTTGCCATGATCCAGCTGATCCTCCCTCCAAGGAGCATAATGCAGTGACAGGGACGTAAAAGCATTTTTAAAAGCATTCTATCAGCTAAGAAACCAAGAGAAAGCAAACAAGTGGTTTCTTCAGAAATGAAAGGAGGTCGAGGAAAGACGAGATACATTAACAGCAAATGGATCTAGCATTTCAGCCCAAAGGTCTGGTATTTGCTATTCCAGCAGGATTTCAGTGGTTGTCTGAACGGCAGTAATTAAAACTGAAAAGAGAAGCATCAGGATAAAAGGAAGACACCGTATTTCTTAAAATCTATCAGTCACAATAATTAAGTTAGGGTCATCTCTTGCAGAGTCTCACAGAACAGGCTGATGGATTGAGGTGCACCAGTTCGATGCCGCCTCCAGCAGCGGGGCAGGTTGGGTGTCCAACACCTCTGACCCAGCACAGCTTCATCCACCAAACCTCATTTATCAGAGTGCTATGTATCAGCTAAGACTGGCATCTTCTGGTACCACTTCAGACCAAGAATCTGAGAAGCTTGTCTTGCTTATTTTCCTCTAAAATCAGTAGTTAGTAAAAGTTACAAGTTAGGGTAGGCAAATGAAAAAAGTGTGGTCCTTTAAATTCAGGCTCCTTTCATATTGCAAAAAATCAGCATGCTGTTATTAACAGGCTGAGGTCTCTTTTCCCATTACTATTTAAGAGTCACAGTTCAGTAACTCAGACAAAATTTATGGTGTGGCAGGCAAATGTCTGTGGAGAGCTAAAAAAAAAAAAAAAAAAAAAAAAAAAAAAGAGCATGCAGTCTAAAATCTTGTGCCAGACTAGGTTTTTGCTTTTTTCGGGTTTTTGATGGGAGAGAGGATATAAATATAACAGAATCTTTTATGAAGCATGTTGTGTATCTGCACAATCCTCTGCTACAACAGAATTGTTTCTGTGTGGAAAAACGTGGTACGTCTACTCTATCGCTTTAGCAGAGAGCAGTGCCACAGAGAAACGCGACCAAGTGTGGCACCAACTAAACGTTATTTTTACAACAGTATATTTCTTACTGGTATCAGTGCCTTGAAGAAGGTGCCAAACGATCATTATTACACAACTAGGAGTTCCCATCTAGACCACAAAACCATCATGCAAGAAAAACCTATGCCTCAGCAGGCTGATTGGCCTCACATTTTTAGCTGATGTATCTGCTTTTCACTTATTTCCCATACTCTCTGTGAACACAAGCAGTTAGTCACAAACAATCATAATTAAAACATATTGCAACACAGAACTAGGTTACAATCCACTTCTTTAATTAATCAGTACAATAGTACTAAAAAAAAATCATGGTGTAGATAAAATATTGCTAAGACCTCCAGTGTAGGCAAAATTCCTCATTGATTGTAAGGAATTTTGCTCAGGTAAGGATACAAAATTACACACTGCAATATTTTTTCAACCATATCATAACTAAAACATAAGACATAAGAACTACCACTTTCAGCTTACTGACTTAATTCAATGTTACCACGTGCAGACAGAGTCTCAGTCTATTTATGAAAAGTGCAACTAAGCTGCCTTCTTACATGTACACATACAGGTTTTCAGATGTTGTCTCTGACCTAGTATGCATTTCCCAAAGCATAAATAAGAAAATAATAATTTGCTGGACATCTAACTTCCTCCCTCCTTACATCGTGTGTCATCCGCTTTCCCTCTTCCCTGATTTCCTCCCCTTCCATTCCTTCCTTTCGCTCTAGTCTTTCCTTCATTCCTTCCACCTCATTTTCTCTTTGCTATTATCATCTTCATGGGAAAGACAACTAAAGTAAGTTTTACGCTTCATTCTTATTCTCACACTCTGTCACTCTAATCCCTTTTCTAAGTAGATCCCAAACTTTGCCCCCTGTGGCCGTAAAAGCCCTAGCTTCTCCTTTGGAGAGCCTTACCCTTGACAGTGACACCTTCACAGCACCTGAGAAACAAAGCTGCAGAGAGATGTCATTCTTACAGAGACAGAGAAACCTCTAAAATACCAGCGTTTGTTCTCTGGACACCACCGGAGTGATATTCATATTCACTAGCACACCTATAGAGGTGGTTTGCAGCGTTTTCAGGTAAACAAAGTTGCTGTTAAGTTCAATGCGCTCCTCTGCTGTTAGCCGTGGCAGAGCATTATATTTACTCCTGGTAATGGCTGTACCAGTTGAACGCTTTGCACGGGACAGATCTTAACATCACCGCTGGATCTGGTTCAAGGAATACAGTAGTAAGTTTTCTGAAATGTATGATTTAACATGTTTGGCCACATATCACTAGTGAATATATGTTTAAATTAAATTTTAATGCCATTTTGCCTTTATATATCTAGACAGAATATTATTTCATTCTGCCTCTTCTCTCATCCCCAAGATATATCAATATACAGCCTCTTAACAATTTCTGTAAAATCCTAGTAAGTTTAACTGATTGAGGCTGTTTTCTCCTCTTCCCTATCTTCTCATTTATTCTCTAGGATCATTTATAAAAGCATAACATCTTCACCAGTCTCTAACACAGCTATTCAAAAAAAAAAAAATCTTTGTGCGTGTGGAGGGGGCAGAAAAGGAAATGAGGATAAAACCTTCCTGCTCTTCGTCAACATTAATACGCTACCCTATCCAAAAGAGCCATCCTGAATGTACGGATAGTTCTACAAAATGACCACAACTGCTTGACAGACACTTAAGCTTACACCCACCAGAAGATAATTAGGTAAACTTTTAGCTGAACATAATTGCCGGCCTGCATGACAAAGATTCAGCTACACAAGGTGTAAAGCAGAGTCCCCAGCTTCCCATAGCCTTGGCTAACAATTTATTTTGAACACGAATGCCTTCTTGCTGCAAAATGTTTCTGTGGAAACCATGCAAAAAATATGTCTACTTAAAATACTGCAGAAAGCACAGGCAAATTCCTGGTTATAATCAAAGGTTTTTTTTTTTTTTTTTTAATCCTATGCTCTAGATATTTCTATTTTACCATACTACTGCAAAAGGCTTTATTAGTAATGACAGTTTTGCAGTCTTACTTATTGCCCAGCCTTATTCCACACACTTAACTCCTCCACCCCACGCACGTACTAGGAGTTATAAATAAAAGGCCAACTTCTGGGTTTAAAGCTAACTTGAATATGAAAAATTGATATTGCTGTAATAGTTCTCAATTGCAAAGCTGTAACTACTTTTACTACATTGCAAAATAAATGCCAAGTACTCTGAAGCAAACAGATGGAAGGACAGGCTGGTTTGTATATCTAAATGTCTACTGATAATGATAATGCTATACGACTAAGTACATGTAAAAAAATTACAGTATATTCAGTGAGGTTTGTTAACAGTAACTAAGTAGAAGCAACACAAATTCCACAGTCTTCATATTTTAAAAGAACCTTTAAGGCTACCTTCTACAAAGTCTAAGTTAGGTTTAAGAGATGACTTTTTCATACTTACTTTTCATTTTCCAATTTATTCCCATTAGATATCTTTATATTCTCAGGAACAATGAAAGGCTATGGATAATTAAGCTCATCAGTTTAGGGCCAAATTCAGATGCATTCCTAAGTAGGCCCCCGTTGACTTTTAGCAGCCTCCAGTTCCCTGGGCACCTACCGATGTCTGGGCTGCATCAGTTCAGACTCCCTTAAAATTTCCTTGGGCCCTGGAGAACTAGGCATTCGCCTAGGCACAGACAGATGGGAAGAGGGTCAGAAGTTGTATCCCACAGAATTTATCAGCAAGTTCAAGCTGCTTGGACAGGAAGAAGAACTGGAGCATGGCAAGAAAAGCAGATATGTTAAAATAGACCAGCATCGCTTTAAGGCGCACCTTTTCCTTATCTATCTGAACATAAGAGACAGCAATCAAGTCTTGGCTATATTCTTACAGCAGTAGGTGGACATAATTCAGCTAAGGGATTCAGCGGAGCACTCAGACTTAAATATCGACTTAAATGTATTCCAAATTACACTTCTTCCACATCATCAAAGAATTTGACCTTCAAACTTCATTCTTCCATTTGCAATACCAAATAATTATTTTCTTAGAGGGAAAAAAACCCTACATGCCTTATGACTGAATTACATGCGTTTTCAAGTGTTAGCGTGCAATATCTTTCATACTAACCCCATCCTTTCCTAATCTATATATTAAGATTCAGTTTGTACATAAACTGCATTCTCCATTTTCAAGAGTTTTTTTTTTTTAATATAAACTTTAGGTATTCAGATTCCTTGAGGTCTTCAGGGAGGTCAAACTCAACAGCATACTAAGGATGTCTTTCCTTCCCTTGCAACGCATGAGTAAGCTCCCTACCTGAACCTCTGTGTTGATTCCTGAGATCTAACCAACGTTTTTCTGAAGATAGGTGGATTGGAGATACATACGGATAATCTTATTTCAGCAGACATGGGATCATCTAAGCATGCATTCATGGAAAATACCTGTAACAAACTCATTGCCCAGTCTGGCAGGGAGCCAACAGACTCTGCAGAAACTTAGAGACCTGCAGAAATGCCTTACATACTTCCAAAGAGCAGCTAGAAATATCAGTCATTCCCATTTTCTCTCCTCCTTTTGCTTTCCACCCTCACACAAATATTCAATAGCGGCTGGCTGAACTGATGCAAAGCTACAGACGACAAAACGGGATACAACTCCTAGAAAGACCTCATAAGCCGGGAAGACCACAGAACACTAAAGGCAGACAGATCCCTTTCTTCACAGAAAAGGAGAAAATGCTTTTAAAATCATGACAGTTACCTTAAGGTAAAATCCTATAGGACGCTACAGTTTCCACCTCAACACAGCTAGTCAGAGTAAAGACCACGTTGGTATGGAAAAGGGTGATAGTAAAGCATTTTTTCAAACAGCTGTATCAAGGCAGAGGTTTCCTTTGCCTTGAGCATACTAGGAACTTGCACCCCTATAAATAACATCCAGTTAGGATATGGAGGTTTTCTTTAATAATTATTTCACATGGAAAAAACTCCTAAAAAAACAGAAATCAAGAGCTGTAGTGTTGTCATTTCAGTACAAAGATTACGTTAAATACATTTTTAGAAAAATATCACAGTGAACTAATATGCTTTTTGTGAAAATGGGTGGTAACATATATCAGAGTTTTCCTGTCAAAAGAAATATTTAAAAGCAGGTCTTTTGTATTGATTCCTCCCTTTAGGATCTACATACAAAAAAATGGCTCACAGAAGACTTATTATGACCCCTGAGAGTCTGACTTCCTCCTATGCCCATTCCATACTTCACATACACATCCTCATGTGTTCTTCCTTTTTTTGAAGGCTACTATATACAGTGCATACAGTTCATTATTGATTCTGCTCTAGTCTCCATGCAGGATTAATCACTAGCAGTTTAAAGTGCACACATGAACCAATGTATCACTGTAATTTTACGATTCCACAGGAAAATATACAGCTACAACTGCCAAACATAATAACCAAGAAAAGATGTATTCGAAAATTGTTACCTTCACTTGCTAAAAGGCCTTCACACGCTTACCAAGGATATCACTGATCAATCAAAGGAACGCTGGTCCTAATAATAACAACGCTCCTGTTTTACCAGTCACCTAATTTTGCAAATTATATTATATTCCTAGTATCACAGAAAGTTCTTCAAAGGACAATCTGATTAGAAATTTAAACCAAATATACCCCTACCCCCTATTAAATTTCACTGTATCAGGTATGGAGAAAAGGGTCTTTGGGAAAACATGCACATCCTTATATAGCATGCAGTTTGAAACAACTGGAATATACATTTTCTTCTCTCTTCTTCATTCAGAACTCTACTTTGACCACTAAACCATTTTATTCCTACGAAGATATATGATGGGTTTTTTGGGTTTTTTTTTTTCACATTATGGCACAATGTGTCTGGCACAGAATTTACAGTATGCAAAAATTAATTTCATGGGCAGTCCAAAGAAAGCAGGGGGTTCCAATCTTGTGATCTTGTGTTTGATTTATTTCCATCAGGGCTGTCATGCAAGTCTGCAAACACCAAAGACCAGTGAGTTCATGCTTATATTTCTAAAGATATCTCACATCAAGACTGACACAGTAATGTTACATTCACCTTGAAAGACAAGGAATCACTTTTCTTCTTATACTTGTGCCCAGAGAGAACAGGTTTTAAAACTCCTAGTAGTTGTTCCCAGAACAACTACTACTGGCTCCATAAATGTTCTGACCTCACCTATTTGCCAAATTTATCACAGGCAAATTCATTTTGGACAAACTGCACATTATAAAGACGTCACACAGGCATAGCTGTGACGTATTTCCATCACCTTACTCAGAATAAAAATCCAAATCCTGGAGGCTGTCAGAACTGATGTAAATATTAAGAGCAACGTTAGCCCAGCATTTGGATCTGAAAACTTAAGATTAGGGACTCAAATAGCAAACATTGCAACTTGGAAAAGTAGCTTAGGAGATGGAAGCTCAGCCCTAGGTCAAAATTTCCTACCAAAGAGAGCAGCTCAACAAAGTGAAGAGTGTTTTAGAGAACGTCACGCAAAGCTGGATTGTAGCTGACATGATTCAATATCAAGTTACAAATCCTTTATGTTCAAATCCGATATGCACCTAATGTTGGGTCTGAAGACAGCTGGGCTTTGAGGAAGCTCAAATTGTGATTCAAACAACTTAGTAAGCCACCCAGCTGTCTCAAGTAAAGGCCAGATAAAAATCTCCTATATCTAGGTGAGGAAGTTTGCACTATTGCGGTCTGCATCCACATCGAGAGCAACTGCCCTGACGAGAATTTTGTCTGGTATAATCATGCAGATGAACCTGACTTTAGGAAGGCTTTAGATGAATGGAAGAAGCTGCAATCTTTTTGCGAGGTTAGTTTCTGAGTGTACCTGGCTCAAAAAAATACTGCAATATCGCAGTTCTGCCAAAAACAACAACAACAACAAAAAACCTACTGCAAAAAGGCATTTTTGTTTTACCACAAAAAGCCCTTCTTCAACATCAGACAACCCGAAACCTGTTTCTACTGAGACACAAGAAAAGAGTTTGGATAAAAGAGGCCAGCAGCAAGAGGAAGTATCTAAGGAAACTCAGATCCAAGTGAAATCAATGTACCTTGTGTGAAAATATCCTTTCTGAAAACTCTGCTTTAGTATTTACTAAAGGTCAAAATTAGATAATTTGTAAATTAGTTCTTTTCTTTCCATTTGGGAGGGGTCACTGAGACTAACACCAATTTGGATTTTCTTGGGCAGACAGGCAGAGCTAAGATGAATTTTGTTGTTGTGCTAAAAGGGTGTTGGGGGCTGTCAGCAAGCATACCTTTGATCTCAGGGTGAACTGCTCCAGCAGCTAACACCTGGGTGCCTGCACGCCCACAGCTCCCTGCTGAAAGCAACTGGAAAGCCATGGGGAAGCTGGGGGTGTTAACCAGCAGCCTGGCCCTCGGGGAACCAAAGGCAGAGCTCTTGGCCAGCAGGGCTGCCTGGAAAGCGATGTGTATTTTTGTATTAGGAAATCGCCTACTACTTCTACTGTATTCTGAGAAATAGAACAGATGTGCGGTTTTTGCTGTAATACTCATGACTTACAAATAAATACCAGACTCCTGACCAGCACCTCCTTGCTAGAAGCCGCACCAGCAAGGCCTTGACCTTGGCTACCCATTTGGCTCAAGGTCGTCCTGATCTCAGCATGGGGTCAAAGAGGCATTGCTGCGCTGAGCACGGGGCACAACCAAACACCAACATGTCTCCAGTAACACAGAACAGTCTTGCCTCAAGAGTTGCTGCAAGAGTTCTTTAAAAGCAAAGTTTTTCAAATTGGACATAAAAGCTTCTCCTTTTTACAAAGGTTAGAAACAAACAAACAAACAAAAAAAGACTGGACGGTCTTTTCCGATTATGATTCTGTAAAACCAAGACTGACTCTTCATCGACTGCAAGCTAGAAACAAGAAGATCAAAAAAAAATTTTTTTTTTTTACTGAAATAACTGCAGCCTAACAACCCACAATGCAAGATCCATTGATGGTTCTACCAAACAAGGAGGAAACAACCTCTTAATTGGGAAGCAATTCCACCGAGAACTTCTGCATCT
Organism: Struthio camelus; assembly: GCF_040807025.1. Classification (NCBI taxonomy): domain Eukaryota; kingdom Metazoa; phylum Chordata; class Aves; order Struthioniformes; family Struthionidae; genus Struthio; species Struthio camelus. Next base: position 24,144,139 of record NC_090981.1, read on the forward strand.
CAGTTTGTCCCTGCAGGTTACACACGTTCTAATGATGCAGAAGTGAGCTACCTGGATTTTAGACAATGAGATTTCAGTGATCTTTTCCTTCTTGCGTCATCACTTTTGCTGAAAAGTTCTTTAAAAGCTCGATGTAATGATGTGGTGTGAATTCTTACTGCTTGCAAAGAAAATTGGACAGAGTGGTAAGGATGGAAAGCACTCCAAGTGCTCTGTAAGTGTTTTCATAAAATCAAACCACTCATCCTAAAGCTTCCTTTAAAGACAGGAGATTAATATAAATATATAGGTAGTACCTTCTTGGGAAGAAAAGCTACTTTTGGCTAATGTAACCAATTTGAAAGAGGGTATCAAATCCCTTTTTTCCTCAAGTCTATGTGCTGTTTCATTACAGTTCATACAGATCGCTTTAAAAGCGGGTGAGCAACGAGTGGAATACAGGACTAGATTTGGATTAATCTGCAGCTAACTGGAATATTGGCTCACGCTCGCTACAATGTTCTCAGTTAACAGCCAAATCAGGATGCTTTTTATGGTCTTCTCTCAAAACGAAATCCCTTTTGCACCAAATTTATTACATTTTTATCTTACAATCCAACACTGCATGACGCAAAACGGAGATGGTAGAACAAGGAATGAAAAGTAGTATTATATGGTGTAATCTTTCCATAAGGATAGATATGAGTTTAACATTTAAAATATGCTTAAACATCGTTCAGATTTTCTCTTTTTTGACATAGAATTTTCTTGAAGAGAGATTTTAAAATTTTAAAACAGGCCAGTTTATAAATTCTGTCTGTATGAAGAATTTCATAAAATAATGCTTAAACTGATGTTTAAGATATTAAAACATTTATGACAAGGGATACTGAAAGCTTATAATTTGCTTAATGCGTTGTCTACACTGATCAATAAATGGGTCAAAAGTGTAATATACGGGTTAGTTATTGATGTTTAGCTTTGCAATCTAACTGGAAGTTATGAAACTTTTAAAATAACCCAACACGTTTCCAGATTCTTCTTATACCGTCTTTTATTTATGGGGAGAATGCTAAGAATATTTTTGCTGACTACCAAAGGTTTTAGATTTAAAAGAAAAATATAAAACTGCAGGAAACGCTTTAAAATATTTTCTCTTGAAACAGTGCTTATGTGCTACTATGGAAAGGATTTTAGAAGAACTTTTTTTTTTCTTTTGGTCAAGAGAGCATTTTCAATATATATTGTCTTCTTAATTTAGGATATTATCTTAAAGAACTAAATTATAATACTTGCAGTACTCTATTCAGATAGATTAAAATGATGTCAGTTAACACTGAAATAGCTTGTTTTTAATACTGACTTTCAATATATTCAAGTCCAGAACAGCTACGTTTTCTCTTCTCAAGCCATATGTAATGAAGTGACGGTAAAGGGAGCAAAGAGAATAATTATGCACAGGTATGGTAGGTTAAAAAACAAAAAAAAATTCTATCCTGAGACAACAGGTTAGACATAACAGTTACTGCCCCGCTAGTTAAATGAGGACTGTTAAGTCTAGCTTTCCTTTTTACAACAGAAAGATCTTCCAACAGTCTCAGAAAAAAAAAACTTAGCTATATCTTGAATGATCTGCAAGTGCTTTTCTGGGTTGTTATATCTCTTCAGCGTATGAACAGCCATACATAATAAACTGCTTTATCTTGAATCTGCACAATGACTTTCAGATGCCACAAGCCATCTTTTCTCAGAAGGAAGTTTCTATGGTTTTCGCACTTCTTTTGCTAAGAAAAATAAGGATGTCAGCGAGACTGAAGTAGCTCAACTTCAATATAGGCACATATCAAAGACAAAACAGCAACTGAAAAGCTAAAACTCTTCCCCTTCGCTTACTATGACACTAAATGGCTACAAAGTCATTCTCAAGGAAAGCGATCCCTGTATTTCGCACCCCTGTATTTCAGGTAGCAGCGCTCCATCTAAAAGCACCTTTACCTTATCGCACAGGTGACACACAGCAACTTCAGACAGACTGGGGGACCGGCGTCAGAATTTCCCTGCACTATATGCGCTCGGGCGGATCGTTAGTTAGCGTGGCTTCTGCAGTCTCCTAGATCGTTCATATTCTCAAATAGTGCAAAAAGGAAATACTACTCAGAGTAATCGCACCTCTTCCAGCTCCGTCTCTGCAGATCTCACCGCGGGTATAGACGCATCGTGGTACGCAAGACTGGATTCTTTACAGCCGCAGCGCCTTCTGCAGTCACGTCGCTGAGCAGAGAGGATAAAGTTTGGGGGCATGTATATCACCTCTTTGTTCCTCTGTCAGTGCAAGCGCCAGGCACGAGGAGTCCACATAAGCATCCCCCAGCTCGCCCTCTGCCTACATGCAAAGTGCATCTTGAAAGTAAATAGCTTGCTTTCTCCTTTGAGCAACTGTCTACAGCGATTGCATTGCTGACAAACGCAGCCCGTCTCAGAGGTAGGCAAGAAGTTCTACCTACCAGAAGTCTGCTCTTTCAAAGGTCATAGTCAATCTAAAAGACTGGGGCAAGCATGGGAAAACACAGAAGCGAGCTCCTTAGCGCTAGTTACAAACGATGAACGCGTGCTGCTCAAAGAGGTAGCAAAGGCTAGCAAAGTTAGAGTCTAATGAACCCCAGTGTGTCCAGGAGGATGTTTCCTTGCTGAAGCATAGCAGAGATGTTTATAATCTTACGCTTATACAGATAACCTTTATAGGGATGTCAGTCCTCCTCTCAGTCCTCCTGCAAAACATAACAGAACTGTCTTCCTCAGGCTTTAATTGATTTCCTCCTATTTAGGTGTCAAGACAGTGCTCTAGCTGCATTCAGTGCCTAAAAGCGTGCACTGACTGGCAGAAGAATAAACTGGGAAAACAAATCGTTGACAGATAACCTGATTAAGCTGGTCAGAAACTTTGGCTGAAGCCTCAGTGTGACAGCATTCTTACGGAAAACCGTATTAACAGCATCTCCATTCTCTTACTGGGGAATGGCAGAATTAACAGTTCAACACATACTTGAAGAGAGATGCCATGAGATTCCAAGCATGAGAAAAGTTTCGTGATTCCTGAAAAGTTGAGAGAGTAATTCTGCAGCCCTATGTGGAAGAATAAATACCCAAAACTGCAACCTGGTTGCTTTAATGAGAACTAATGGTCCAATATATTTGGAATCACTATTTGAAAAGGATTAAAGGACTATACTGTGTAGGAGAACCATTTATTTTTGGATTATTGTGTTTGCCTTGCAGGATGCTTTTGACTTTATAGGAACAAGACTTTTCTGCAAACATCAACTAGTCAGAACTCAGTTAGGCAAAAGCAGTGTGGGTTCAGAGGTCTTCGAAGGAATATGCAGATCCAATAGTTAAATTGACAGTTGGTGATTCACCTCTCAAACTGGTGAATGTAGCATTTATTCTTTGGTTGTCTGATGGCATTGATTTTGTTAACTCTGAAGCCTACAAAAGATGTTAAAACCTAAAGCGTTAGAACTCAGCATTTCTACATCAGCAGGAACTTTGGTTCAGAGTGAGACTTCATTATTTGAACTGAAATCACAGAATCACAGAATCACAGAATCGTTTAGGTTGGAAGGGACCTCTGGAGATCATCTCGTCCAACCTCCCTGCTCAAGCAGGGTCACCTAGAGCATATTGCCCAGGATCACATCCAGACGGGTTTTGAATATCTCCAGCGAAGGAGACTCCACCACCCCTCTGGGCAACCTGTTCCAATGCTCTGTCACCCTCACAGTGAAGAAGTTGTTTCTCAGGTTTAGGTGGAACTTCCTGTGCTTCAGTTTCTGCCCGTTGCCTCTTGTCCTGTTGCTGGGCACCACGGAGAAGAGGCTGGCCTCATCCTCTTGACACTCCCCCTTCAGATACTTGTACACGTTGATGAGATCCCCTCTCAATCTTCTCTTCTCCAGGCTGAACAGGCCCAGCTCTCGCAGTCTTTCTTCATAGGAGAGATGCTCCAGCCCTCTAATCATCTTGGTAGCCCTCCGCTGGACTCTCTCCAGGAGTGCCATGTCTCTCTTGTACTGGGGAGCCCAGAACTGGACACAGTACTCCAGGTGAGGCCTCACCAGGGCTGTATGTTTCTTCAGAATGTTTCTTCAGAAATGTTTCTTCAGAAGTTGTGGGTGTTTTCTATATGTTCTTTTTCCTTTGGGAACTAAAACTTTCCCTTCTGAACTTCTGAAACATAACCTTCAATGGTTCTATGTGCAACTTGAGACTTCTGGTCTTAAAAAATATCCCATCATATGAGGAAAGGAAGAGAACATGCAGCTGTGTAGTGTGAGCTGCATTAGCAAGGGACGCAGCCATTGGGCAGTCCCTGCATTAGCAAGGGACGCAGCCATTGGGCAGAACAAAACAATTTTTCTCCTCTGCCAGGCGCTTGTGAGGTTTCACCAGGATTGCATGTCCAGTTTTGTATACCCCCGGTACACCAGAGATGTTAACAAATGAGGGGCCGTTCAGCAGAGCATCATATAGATGCTTAAAGGGCTGGAGATATGACATACAAGGAGAGGCTAACGGAATTGGTTCGCTTAGCTTGAAACAGAGAAGGTTAAGAGTGGGAAGTCTAACTGCAGTTCTGTTTGTAAAAGTTTTAGCATTAAATGGTTTTAGCTAATCTTCTTAAAGATTTGGCATCTTAGGTGTTTAGACAGAGAGTCCATCCCACATGAAAGACTGGCACTTCATAATAAATAATTATCATGTGTTAGCTGAAGACTTGATGAGGAATAAATTTCAATCCACCTGGGATGATTCAATTTCTCTGCGCATTTTTTGCAGGGACGGGACCCAAATAACATGAAATCCCTAGAGGCTGGCAATCGCATCTTTTAGATGGCCCCTGTTCTTTGCTCTTAGAAGACATGGGACTGGATGCAGAAGTAATTTCAACAGATCTCGACTGATCAGTAGTGATAGTGGCCAGCAAGATGATATATGTGACATAGCAGTAGGTCAGTGCAATTCACAAGAGATGAGGTTGTTGAATTGCCAGTCTTGGGATCTAAAGACTTTGCTGACCTCTTGCTTGCCTATCACCACTAGTTTAAAAGCCCTGCAACTGGAGCTCAACTAATCATTTTTGAACAATGCAAAAGTATTCCAGCACAATCTCCGGTAGCTCTGAAGCTTTAACAAGAGCATGAAACATCCATAAACAGCAGGACAGGACTGAATACCCAAAAGGCACAGGGCTCTTGAATAAAAAATCACTGGGATTAGCCAGTTATGCCTCCAGACTTCATTCAGAGCATCACCTAGCCTCAGGGCTCTTGGCATAGGATCAAAACGCCAGGTAGTACAAGGTGCCATCTATTAGTGGCTGTATAGACTACTCTTGCAGGATAAAGCCAGCATAAAAGCATAAGGCTGACAGAAACTCTGTATTAGTTGCATATATTCAGGAAAATGTGACAGAAATGCTGTCATGTACCCAGCATTACAATTCTTCTGCTTGCCATCCGGTAGCGCAGAGGTTCAGCATTAATGATTGTGGAACCATGGCTAGACTCCACGGCATAAACTTATATGTGAAAGCACTATATTAGACTCATTTTCTTCTTCAGGTCCTGACTGGCGGTGAAATGTTTATAGATGAACTGAACACACTATTCTCAGGCCAGTATGTGGTAATATTTGCAAGCAAACAAGAGACAACAAGAGACAAGCAAGCAAACAAGAGGTGAAGATAAAAATCAAAATAAGTCTGTAAATGACCTTGCTGAAAGCTCTTACTTACCAAAAAGGCTTCCTGGAATATTTCACTACTGTGAAGCCATCACACAAGAACTCTCAGAGAGTATTACTCAGACGGTAATAAAAAGAGTTACTAAAAACGTTTTACACATTTTTCTACACTTTTATTTAATACAGCACAGCATCATCTCCTTAGCCGTTGCATCTTCCTGTATAACACTACATATTTTACTAAAAGCATGTGGTCAAAAAAAAGAGACTTTAAACAGTGACAGAGATCCATATCCAAAGTCTATAAAATTAACAATAAAATTAATAATCTAACTGCAGTTAATGCATACCTTCCACATTATCTACACAAATTAAAGAAACTTTAAGATAAATTACACTGGTTATTTCACAAAATCTCAGGATTCTGCATTTCTTTGAGTGTTTCTAGTCGCTGACTACAAAAAGTTCTTAAATTCTCTCCAGCTGAAAGACTAGAGTTGACAATGCAAAACGATGCAAGAATTTTCAAAGAAAATGCATCAACCTTTTTGCCATAAACCTTGTCTTTTCCTCCATGACCACAGTAGTTTGGATATGAAATGGTGTCACAGCCTAGATGTGTGGGATCGACTGCGACTGGGGATTACACAGGCAGTACTCAGTTTGTAATTGCACAAATCAACCCCAACCTAGACCATGACAAGTAAACAGCTCAGTATCAAGAGCCTGAAACAGTGGCTGTTGATCACCCTGCTGTCATTTGATAACTTAAGCGCCATGAAGAAAACGTCCTTCCATCAGGATGCCTGTAACTCTCAACGTACAATTCAATTAGCTGGCATCTAAGCTTCAATAAAAGCTCTGTCCCTGTATTTCTAAATTACTACGTTGGCAGCGGTGTGAAATAGTGTACGGATCTCGGTCATAACCCACAGGGGCAAGTAAAAAAAACCCAGCAACTGAAGCTGGCATATTTTGTCAATCTGAACATTTAATCAGTGAGAAATGAACTACCCACTCACCCGAAGAGGGAGCCAATACAGAGTCTTGGTAAGGAAAAAAACAAACACTGCTTTTTCATATGCATCTTCTAAGAGAAGAGGATGAAGATCTTCTCATTATATCTTAAGAACTGTAAAACAACAACATATAATACAGCAAAAGTGGAATAGAGATTTTTCTTATAGCAAAGGACTAACAAAGATGGCAGATGTGGCCAGCAGACTTTCTCTACAGCAAAGAACCAACTTCGATGGACTGTGGCCATAGACCAACACAGAACCCATATATTACAAAAACATGCTCACAGCCAACTTCTTCTCACTGAACAAGGATGTGACCAGAGTCGTTCAGTAATAAAGAGGGTACAGAAACAGAAAAATGTGAGACTTTAAAAAAGTGAAATACAGATGTTACGTCTTGCAGCGATAAAAGCTTTCTGCTCAATCATTCTACTAAAAAGATATTGTAAGAATCTATAAATCTCTCATTCACTTCATGTGAAAGCCTTCAAGTATGCCCAGGATTCTTGACACGATAGCTGCTTTTCAGTGAATTGCAGTGAATGTATTACTACTTGGGCTTTTTCACTTCTTTCTTTCTTGTCATCCCCTATCAGGCAGCCTATTTATGCAATTTCAGAAACCATTCCTTCCACACTACCCTAATTTATTTAGAAAATCTAATAACAAATGTAAAAACTTGTCCTAAAAATTATGGGTAAACATTAGGTGTATGCATGCAGCATCCACTATTTAACATCTTGTATCTTGGCCTTTTAAACATTTTTTTTCAACTCGTTTTGTTCGAATGATCTCCCAGGAAAAAGGCACCTGAAATAAGTAAACTGATTTCAGAGCTCGCTTTTTAAACAAAAACAGAACATCCTTGTGGGGATACACACTTTATGCCAACGCTTTGCCAAAAACAATTTTATTACGGTCAAGATATTCTTTGGTGGGCGGGAGGGGAAAGGGAGGCACGGGAGAGGGGGAGAGTAAGAATTTGCAATGTATGCACGGAGAGAATCAGCCATCATTACAGATTCAAGGAGCTCCACTCACAAGTGAAATAACAGGCTACAATATATAAACACATATTTGAGCTTCCCAGCAACTCTTAAGAATTTACCAGGCGCACTACCATTGTTTGCGGGTTTGCACATCACCTGCAGCATAGCCCGAGACTGGATTAGTCGCACAGCCTAACGCTTTCTTGATACTTCCACCTAACTACAGCGCCTATGCTCAGTTCTCCCGTGGCCTGAAAGGCGAAGCAGCTAGCAAATGCTTCTGTTGACTTTATTTTCCTCTTGAGCATCAACACTAAAAGTTGAAATTTCAACACTGGCATTTCAAAACAGCAAAGGAGACTGTAAGAGTGGTAACTTGCCCCATATATCTTTTCGTAACTGTATTTTATATTATTTTATTGGGCATAAAGTGCAGATTTGTATAAACGTGTGGCAAATTCAGTTCCCACATGTGGCAGTGAAGAGCAGTAACTGCTTGACTCTTGGGATATTTTTATTGTATTTTCAAGTCAAGGTTGGCCATGTTTTGCATGAGGGATGTTTTAAATTCTCTACGCTACCTGGGTTCTACTTTTACACTCCCTGTGAAGACATACGAATCACACTAAGTAAAGCTTTCTTATGGCCCTGCACATATACTTCGGGGGCGGGGGGGAAATCAAGGCACATTTACAATACATAAATGTTTCTACCAAAGAATTAAAAGTCCAAAATCTCATTTGAAAAATATTATTCATTTTCAAAAAATCCAATTAATTCGCAAGCAGGTTTTAAGCAAATCCATCTGTCCATTCCAACAGACAATTAATATCTTTGGCCAGAATATTAATTCTTGCCTGGCCACAGAAGTATTGACACTTAATTCAATACTGTACCATCTTGCTAGAGGCAAAACGTAGAGTAGTTCTTTTGTAAACCCTATTAAAAATGTATGAGATATTTTTTTAGTTTGGAAAATTTAATTTTTTAATCCATAACCCTTAAATGTCATGCACATTAAAAACCGACAGGCACGCTAAACTAAACAGGTCAGAAGGAGACAGCATATATTAATAATGATTAGGCTATTAGCATGGGATGAGAACGCTGGTCTTAGCGTGAAGAGGTCATGTGTCTCTGCAGCGAGCTGACTGACAACCTGAATTTTCTCAACATGCAAACCTTTTGCCCCAAACTACTTTCATGGCAACTGTGACGCACATATCTTATGTAGCCGCGACAAAGCACAGCAGCGGCATTTTTAAAGAACGCATACCTGTATTTGTTCTTGTTCAAGAAGAACTAGCAGATGCCAGAAAAGCAGGTTAAATGGGAAAGATAATGATTTAAAAAGTTTGAGATGCAATCTCCTGCGTTGCAAAAGACTTCATTAAGACCTTACAAAACTAAAGCACATGTCAGACTATCTAGTATTGCCGTGGAACTCGAGAGACACAACTTTCTGCTGCGATACCACAAACTCAAAGGACTGGGAAAACACAGGCATACTTAATGCTAGACTCTGCTGCTAATCCAAGAGGCTGCCAAAACCACAGTCAAAACTCCCTTTAGAAACCTCCTTCTCAAACTTGACAGTATCTAGAGACTCCAGCAAGGAGCCCCCCTTGTCCCATCCAGCTCCCGCTTCATCCCCTCCCACTTACACTCCATTTCCATTCCCGCAATCTCAGTTGGCAGCCCCTCTTCAGGCTTTCTCTTCTCCCTTTGTGTGCTTGCAGGTAAATATTTCCACCACTCTCTCTCATTACTAACAAAAACTCGGTTGGAATATACTCTCCGTCATTAAAGTTTCTGTTTCAACCTAAAGCAATAGTCTCACTTGGCCCTTCAATTTAACTCTGCCATAAAACACAAACCCTGATGAATTCAAGCAGATCACGCAATGAATGAAACGCCAGTAATTATGGAACAAAGATTTGCAATAAGAAAGGTAGGGGAAATGAGTAGAGAAATTTCCTTAAAAATCTAATTAGCCTTCCAGCTCTCCACGTTCCATTTAACATCAATGTCCATTCAGATATTTATTACAAAAATAAAAAAAAAAGGGGGGCAACTGCAGCAGAAAAAATTCTATGTAGGTCTTGTTCCGCTAATTTCATTTTTCTCTTTTTCTGCTCAAATTTACTTACAGATAATTATACATTGAAATCCAAACACTAAAAAAAAAAAGTAAAATTTCTAACCCACATTTTCTGGCAAGGCTTTCCAAAAGTATATTTACTTTTTATGTGAGTGAATCAAACTCACTCATCATTTTGGTTAAAATATATATATCTATACCTCCTGACACATCAGGTTACCTAAAAAAAGTTAGTATGAGTCAAGACAGTTGTATTGCTAATCTCTGTAAATGTCTTCCTTCCATCTGTTAATTGTCATGCTATTGTCAAACTGAGGGGAATGTATTCAGATGCTATATTTTATCTGCTCTGCTTTGGAAAACACAAATTTTATAATGCAATAATAAGAGATTTGCTTTAACTCCCCTGTGACTGTCAAAGCATCTTGTCTGCTAGCTCAGTTTTTCTCCACCTCCAATCTAGCTTCCCTTTACTGAAGAAACTATTTTTTTCCTTACATGTAGGAGCTGTGATTTCAGAAAGTCTTTTACTTCCTTTCAGAGAGTGGAAGATGTTTAACTCCAGCAACAGGTAAAATATGACTTAGAATGAAAATATACTTAAAAAAAAAAAAAAAAAGCATGGTTGCCTGCTATGCAGTAGTCATCAACATACAGTTATTGAAAATAAGAATCACATGTTGATTCTGCATAAAAATAAATTTGGAGGTGATTATAAACTAATTACGCTGGTAATTAAACAGAATTATTGCTTGCCATTAACCATCTTGCAAACATCCACTCTTAACTATTTTTTCCAACATGGTTTTTCACATTCACAGCCTCATATCCACTTGCATTCTCATTCTTCAAGATGAAAACCATGTTTTTACAAAAAGTTCTGTCTTATATTTAAGGATTTCAGAACATTGATTACACTAATTTTAAGTAAACACAAAATACACTAATTGAATCAATTATATTCTTGCTTATTCCGAAGAGATTTAATTCACCATTTTGCAGATATGTAAGCAAGAACCCAATGAGTTTAAACACCCACTCCTTTCTCCATCAAAGACTAAAATTAAATAGCAGCAGGATCCTGCCTAACTACTAAAAGTCACAGTCAGACTGCAAAGAGGATGGAATAGATTTCTTGCCCCCCAAAGTGCCTTCTCCATCTCTAGCTCGCAGAATACTCTTCCTCCCTTGTGCAAAATCTCTGTGCAAAATTATCACTTCTAAAGCATCAGCTTAGTGCCTTATCTCAAAAAAAAAAAAAAAAAAAAAAAAAGTAGCCTGGTGCTCTACTGTAGAAACCTCCCAGCAATCTGCTACAAACAGGCAGACTCTGCCTAAACATGTCTATATATGCTTCAAAGGTCTGTATGTCTGTAGGTAACAGTGTATTGGATCAACGTAAAAAAAGGCTTCAATCCCGCCAAATCTGGTAATAGCTAGCAACAGTGGCCAACTGTTTAACAGCTTATGTAAAATGATCAGGAGATTTCAATGTATATGCTAGTGGTCTACACACTTCCAGGTCTGCACACTTCCAAACTGTTCAGTTGTCGTACTTTTACTACTGTGATCTGTAAAGGAAGGGTAAACTGGGACTTCTCAAACGTATGTGTGAAGGATGTTGAAAAGAGAGAGGTTGAAGTAAACTTCTTGGATTGCTTAAACGTAAGTTTTAGATTCTCATAAGAGTTTACTCTTGTCTTATCATTACAAAAGAGGATATATTACCATGGGGAAGGAAGTATCGTCACCGGACACCCCAAAATTGATCCTAGCGTAGATTGTTCTTTCCTCTACCAAACTCATGGGAGAAATTTCTCTTTAACAAAGCAACAATTTATTTTCTAAATTTAGCAAGTAAAACCATATTTACTGAAACTAAAAGTATTTAATCCAAAATCTCAAGTATTTATAGCATGTAGAGCATTAGTATCTGCTACATTGCCTTGCTCTCTTTAATGTGATCAAGGAAATTTTGTGGGTTTTTTTCCTTTTAAGATAGCACCTGAGCACCTAAGATTTTAAATAACTATAATCTAAGGCCAACTGGGTAGCCTATTCACATTTCTTAATCTTAGTACAAATCTAGGTTAAGCTAAGACAAGAACAACTATTTCATCATACACATGTTCACTACTTAAACCCAGCTTTATTTATTCTCTAAGGCTGTATCTTTTTCCCCTGTCACCAGTAGTATGATGTGTGCTATTTAACTCACGTGAAAATGCTGATAAATTAAGAACAAAGAAATATCTTCATTGCCTTTAACAGAATTCTGTGAGTTCACAGTTTGCAGTTGTATTAGCACCACTCCAGCTAACACTAAAGTATTTTAACACAGAGACTTGACTCACTTGTACTGCCTTTTTGTGGAAATAAACAACAGGCAAGATTGTTATTGGCCTAATAAACAAAGATTTGACAAGAATGCTACAAAAAGGTAATTTCCTCTAAGGAGGGACTTGAATCTTGAGTCTTAAGATAATACTCAACATTTAAGTTTGATGTTCGGCAGGTAAGCACAGTGTGCGTGGCAGGAGAGAAAAGGGGAAACAGAAGAGGAAAAAGTCTGCAAGATCCATACATCACATGCAAGAAAATATTTAAAGATACTTTCTCTCCCTGAGTATCTGTTACAGCGTTTTCGGAAACAACATCTACACATACACAATCGTTACCATAACAATTCTCCAAATTCATCCTGGCTCTCGCCTACCCGTTACACCGTTACAAAATTCAGCACACCAGCAGCGCAGCTCCAGTTGGAGATCTTGCTGCCTCTCCTCAGCTGCCTGTGCAACAACCCTACATGTCGACTGCAGGGACCCCCTCCCCCCAAATCAAAAAAGCTATCTTTTTCCACGCTCTTTGTTAAGTAAACTCTTCTCCATGACGGCTATTCTTTTTCTTTTTTTGTCTCTGCAGTAATGAAGAAAACAAAGAACTTGCTGAATGCACAAATTGCCTTAGTTCTTTGTATTTGGAAACTCGGCAAATTTACTGGCATTTGTGTAGTGCAGAATTGTTCAAAGTTTGGATGGCTTATGATTTTATAGTGCATCTGCAGAGTTCATGCATAATACATTTCTCTTTCTGAGATTCATCCAAATAAAAATAACTGAACAAACGGCAATCTGTGATGATGACATGGACATCAGCCTAGCTGGAAAATTCAGTGCCCTCAAAAGTAAAATAATTTTACCACTACACCAAAGATCGCTATTAGAACAACCACTTTAAGTATTTAGAAAGCCCAATTTCCACAGGTGATCTTTGCAAATCTAGCGCCCACATATCCAGAGAAATACTATATTTATTCTTCTGTATTTTTAAGCATGAAGCTTGCGCAGAGCGTCTAGAAAAAGAGGGTACAGATCCAGAGGAGCACTGAGCACTTTAACGTGACCTCATTGGTATAATTTTCTGCTATGAAAACTTACATTCTGCATACACCAAACATGCAAAAGAGTGGTAGATACAAAGACGGAAAGAAATCGAAAGTAACTAGTGATTTGGAGGCTTGAAGACGGTTTACATGAGGCCTCCAAATTTTCTTTACAACGCAAGTTCCTTGGAGTTTCTTACAGAACATAAATAAAACAGTTTAAATACCAAAGTGGGAGAGCACTGTTAGGATAGAAGACCATTAAAACTATACAAATGGGTGTAAGTTTAGCCAAATATTGAGCTCAAATTCAAAAGAAGGTTCCTAAACACTATGACGGCGAAGCCCTGGAAGGGCCTCAAATCAAAGTAATAGAGTCAAAAAAATGAACTAATTTTTTAATGAAGATCAGTGAATTTATAGAGGTAGACGACATGCTGCTCTCATGAAGGCAAGGAAATAAGAGTTCGTGGCCCAAGACACCAGCTTCTAGTTCCAGGTTCCTAAATCGTCACCCCAAGACTGACCCACCTCAAATCACTAGTCACGTCTGGATATTAAACCACTGGATGTGGCCTTCAGAAGGATTAGACTCATTTCTCAAACACGTTACATGTTAAACCGTATTTAAAAATAAGCCAAAAATCCACGGATAACTGACAGCTAAGCTCAGCTAGTGCCACAAACGCCCCTAGGATCTTAAAATCACGCAGCATAAGGATTTCACAAGCAAGCAGCCTCCTCTGCAGCTTGCCCTCTGCCTAATGCTTGCAACGGTGTTGATACTACCCCCCAGCACCCCACAAAGCTTTCCGCTCCATTTCCCACACATCATAAATAGCAGCGTGCACCTTAACTTGATCGAACCTGCAAAACCACAGAAGCAGCTTCGTCGTCTTGCGAGTCAACAGAGTAGCGTATCTGACTGTCACACAGTCCATTTGTCTATTTTGCTCTAATATTTGTGACATCTGGCAAGATAAAAATTCATTTTGTGCAGACTCTCAGTTTACTGTAGTAGTCCTTAAGATTATCGGGTGCTTTAAGCTGCATCTCTCCTACACCTAATTTCTTATCAAACATCCTAAACCATGTTAGACTCAGTGATGTCAGACATAGCTCCAGGGGATATTGTATATTGTCACTGTGAAACAAGCACAGCAGGTTACTTGAGTGAATAATCTTTTTCATTAAATTTTTAAGACGTGAGGCATCACTAGATGTTACGTTCTCCATAATCTGTATCATTTTGTAAAATAACTGAAAAATGAGTTCATTGATCCATGTTTTACCATTTTTTAAAATTCTCTTGGGTACAGAGCAAAGAGAAAGTCTTCAAAACTCTGAGAAGCCGTTTTAGGCCTGCATTCGAACCGAGTCCCAAAAGGGCTAATCTGCAGCAAAGTGAACAGAGAGATAATATTTAATCTTGTTGCCATTGTAGGGCTGATTTCCATACAACAGGAAGAAAATATTCTCAGTCAGCTCTTGTCCAAATGCAAAATCTCTATCATTGCAATCTTCATACCTGTTTCTGTAACATCTCATCTCTTGGAGTCTACTGCTTATGTATCGAAAAACAACCCCTAAAGCTTTCTTTATTCAATTTTTTCTTTACATGTAGTCTTGCAATGCTTCCAGCGGATACACAACAGAAACCAATTTTCATTTTCTCCTTGGGCCTTCATTCTGCCAACTGGTGTACGAAGAACATTTAGATCGTCCTGCCTAAGCTGGAAGAAGATTTTGTAGAAAAAGGAACCTTCCGCCCTTCCATAATCGTGTATGATTCTTTTGCCCTTCAATAACTGTAAATAACCAAAGCACCAGCACTTGATTGAAAACAAGTCCCATCAAATGAAAGTTTGCTTAAATAGCAAGAAAAGTTTGCCATTCCTCAAAACTCACTTCACAAATTGAGGACTTAACCAAGGCATATTCTCACTTCTAAAAAGCAAACTCTTTAAAAACTCACATACAGTAATAACTTCCTGTGCTTTAGAAGAAAGAAGAGCTATAAGCAAAACAAGGACAAAGCTTGCTGTGAATTTACTGTAGGGGCACATGTTTGTATGAAGAAATGCAGAGGGAGTAATAAATTCACATGTAATGTATCAAGGCAAACAAGTAATACAAAAAATGAAGTCAGAGACGTTTGAATAATTCAAAATGCATTCAGGATTTTTCCTTTTACAAGCCCGGACACTCAGATCTCAAGTCTTTAACTATATTAAATAAGACAATATGCAAATTCAAGCCAAGCAGTTCAGGGAAGTCAGAGCTTAGGATCAGGCTTGAATAAATATTTTTAAAGAATAAAAAATAAAAGGGGCAGCGTGCTTTCAAAAATATCTGGAAAAGATCAGTGCTCCTGAGCGCAGGGCAAGAGCTAACACTAAACGGAACTGTTAAAAGAAAATGAAATACCTACCTTTACCTGCAACTGAAAAGGAGTTCCAGATCAAGAATACAACAGGCAGAAGCAGCAAGATGCATGAAGTATACATTATGTGAATCGTATTAGCATGTGACAACAACTTAAAGATTCCCACAATCTGAACGTGTTCCAAACGGTAAGGGTATTTTATTCTGTGCTGAATCCCATCTGCAGCTGCTAGTGAAAGATTTACTATATATTAAAAAATTTTTACTTTTATCTACTTAACGTGTCAGTGCCGCCCCTCATTTTAACTTCAGATTTGCTGAATTCTTTATCGGTATGTATGGACGTTTGTACAATCATTTCAAATTCAATTCACAGGACAATGGTTTAAGTAATATTACACCCAAAACTGCTCTTAGCACTAAAAAGTTCAGGGACTTGCATAGAGAAAGACACAAGAACAAAAAGAGGGAAGAAGAACAGAAAATGGGCCTCCGCTCATGGCTTCCTGTCATATGTTTCTCCTGTTAGGCTAGCTTTTCTTCTTCGAATGATAAATCTGCTTTACAACATTATAGCGTTCACTTTTCAAAACACCCACTTTGGGATCTAGCATTTCCAAATAGAAACATCAGTTCTAGGCTGGCAGGGGAGGAGAAAGGAAGGAAGATAATCTAATGAGATCAGCAATCCACCTGGTTTTTATTTACTCACTGTTGTTGCTCTTCGGGATAAATCATTTAATTAATATTAGACAAAGATTATAGTTGTTCTCAGGTCAATCCTTGTAAAAATTCTGTCAAGAGTGTGTAGAGTGATCATGTTTAGAGTGCAAGTAGGTCTCATCAAGCTTTCTGATCTGTATGGAAACAATACAAACTTTTCTCCACTTCTGTAGTATGCTAATAATTAAAATGTAACTACTATCGATAATTCAGATTAAATTTTTATGATTAAGCTCTATAATTCTTAAAAAGTTTAAACCAGAGGCTCACAAGGGTGAATAAATATGCAGGAATAAAAACGTAGGCATGAAAAATGCTTCAGATTTCAACTATTTAATATACAAAAAGTCTTGGGAGACAAATCACCTTGCAAACTGAACAGACCCATGTTGTCATCTGCCATAGGATAAGTTAGGATTAAGATGTGAGGAGGCTAAGAAATTATGTACAACGTCATACCTTCCTCACCCTTCAAATTTTCAAAAAATTCCTAAGTAAATTGCAAAACTTTTTACACTGCCTAAAGCTCCTTTTCGGGAACCAGACACCCAACCCTTAGTCTCACTGATTTTCTGATTGTTTCAGTTTTCTGATCTGTTCTAGACCAGAACAAAAGCCCAACTGCATAGATGCAAAGGAGGTGGGAACTTCTTCCAACCAGTTTTTTTTTCCCCTCTTCAGGCTGAAAGGATTTACACTTTGTAACAGGGCGGCTAAAGATTGATACAGTACAACAACTTCCTGCTAGGAAATGCTGAATTCAACAAGTTCCTGCAAAAAATTTTAATTCTGATGAAAGCTTAACTAAAAACCTGCCTGCTTTCCTGGCAGCTCCTCTCCATGTCTCCCCTGAACCCCAACAACGATCCAAGGCCAGCGGGGCTCTCAGGTCTTCCCACGACCTGCCCTGAGGCTGCTGCAGAGCCACGGCACCAGGACACCAACACATCGGGATTCCCAAACCAGTGCCACCCCTGACTGGTGAACTATGAAGATCCGGGGTTCCCTGAGCTCCAGGTCTCTCCACAGCCTCTCCTGTCATGGGCTGCAGGCAGCTTTGGCTCCCAGGTTCTTGCCACCAGGCTATCTGGGGGCCAGCCGGATCCTAAAGGCTACCAGTACTGCTGGTAGGCAGCTGGCCAAACATCTGCTGCTCTCTGGTACAGCTCAGGTACCAGAGCTGTACAAAGCCATGCAGGTAATCTCAGAGTTCAACACATTCCTTGGCAAGGCAGCAAGATCCCTATCTGTATACTATTTCCCCCATATCTACTGTTAGACCTGAAGAAGGGTTAGTAGTTACTACAGCCTTCTTGATACAGTGGGGAAGATACAGAGAACTGTCTTCTGCTGGAAAACACAAACCACATTAAATAGCTTTTCCTTTTTTGTTGGGGGGGGGGGAAGGTTTGCAAATGCAAAAAAATTAATATGCAAGCATGTGAGATAAAGTTACCTTTTTTTTTTTCTTTTGGGATTTGTTTTCCAACTATGCAATACTGCAGGTTGAACCACAGCCATGGTATCCCAAGTGAACCAACGTGCCAATTAAAATTTGAACACACAAAATCCGTACTACTTCTACTTGCACTGCAATTAAAACACTTAGAGTAGCAAAAGGCATAAATATATATAATATATATGCATCTATATTAAGATATGCTGTACACCCAGAAATCTTGAGCCATTCTGTATGAAATACCCAGTAGCAGAATTCAAAGGGTAAAATCTGAGAAAAAAATGAATAAACAACTATTCCTTAAATAATAGATTACTGTAGGCATTATCATACAAAACAAGACCAGACAAACAGGAAAAAAGCCTTGCAGCCAAACATTAAATCTTTTGCAATGTGAGCAAAATGTAAATGATTTTCAAACAGTAGTAAAATCATCATTTTCCGAGCACAGCCAGTAAATCTGGAAAAATAAAGTGGTTTCTTAAGTAAAATAAGCTTTGAAATGAAGTAAAAGTACACAGCGCTGAAATGGATGAGAAGCTGGTGAGGTGTCCAGTAATGATGCATTTAAATAAGCCATTTGGCTAGAATTTGCAGTCATCTGTGAATAATTTATCAAACTGAGTAAAGCAGCTTCAAAAGTGCAAACTGGCTAAAAACTGCTGCATATTTTTGCCGTGTTAAAACTCAAAGTCTTTCACACTTTCAGTTCTGTTTCTTCTAAACCCATAAAATCGATGAGAACATTCTTCTGAGAACTGCCTAGAGGACAGATGATCACAGAGGATTTGCTTTCCTAAAATATTCCCAAATACAGACTTTAAACATGGACAAAGAGTTCCTTCTTTCTCTGAGCAAAAAAAAGGAAGAACACAACTGATGAAGCATCATGCACGCTGACGCAGCATGCTCTCCGTTAGCATGTTTCTACCCCCTTTACGAAGTATGATCACTACCTGAGACCCAGGCATACTTGTGTATCCGGTACACTTGTCAAGCCGGCAGCCTATGCAGAGCCTGTCATAGTACAGTCTTCACAAACTGACCATCCAGAATTAAAAAAACAAAACAAAAACAAATTTAAAAAAGGAGCTGTGCTCATTCCACTGCCTGTCCCATCTTATACTCTTAAGAAACTGAAAAGAAGTCTTTAGACTCCTTTTGGAAGGACTTCCGATATGGAGACTCACATTGATTTCTTTTTTGGTCTGACATTTGAAGAAGTCCAATCCAAGCCTCATCAGAGAGGGGAACCGTTGCAGAACAATAAATTCTAACCAACTCCAAAGGAACTCGAATTTGTAAGAGAGCTGTGAGTACCTTTTGTAGCATATCACTATCTTTTGATCAAGAGCAGCTTATTTATTATCACAAATTCTAAAGTCCAAGGTCATCACAAAGACTCCTCTGCCTCTCCGATTACAATACTCTTCTTTTACTTATACCACAGGGGGTTTTGTCCTGAGCAAGCACGCTCATCTCAAACGCAGTAGTAAAAAGCAACTATTCTCAGACCTTTCAGTATCAGGTCTCTTCTTTCGTACAGTCTAGCCTCCATCATTATGCTTTCTCCTACATACATAAAACTCCACTTTCTGGCACCCTGTCTCTTAATAACCTATTTCTTCTTGCTGCCTCCCAGTAATGATCCTCACCGAAAAAACCCCTCACTTCTGAAGTTCCAGCAAAAGCAGACTTGGCTCCAACTCGCCAAGCTCTCCCCTTCCCTCTGACTCTGTCACCTGGCTTCCAGGAATGCAATCCCTCCACCCATTCACTGTTTAGCCAGCTTCCTGTATCCAGTCATCAAAAGCATTCAAAATTGAGCTCTCAAAATTCGAGCACTCCACTTGCTATCTAGTTCTTCCCATCACTACTCCTAAGCCCTTGCTGCTCAGGCCTACAGGGAAAGTCCCTGAAAAAACCGTCTCCACTTCCGGAAGCTTATTGCTGCCTTGGTTGCCACGACTCTCCTCAAACACTTAACGTCAAGGACAGTGAAGAAAAGCCTAGTGACCTGTTCAAAGTACTTAGCCTGATAAAACCAAATCACTCCGCCAACAAATTTCTAGACTATTTCATTTGCCAACAGAACACAATGGCTTTGCACTTCTCAGAAGCGAAATGTGTTCCGTGATTAAGAAGAAATTAATTTTCCTCATTAAAAACAACAAAACCCTTCAACTTTCAAAGTCTGATGACAGAATACTGGGGGGAAAAAAGTCCTAAAGCCCATTAATTAAAATGCTTTGGCTCATTTTGTTGAAGAAAGCATTCAGATTAGTGAATCCATGTAGAACTGATTGTTGTAATGATACTGAACTTAGCGAGACAGAACTCATGTCTGTACTAGGGAAAACCATGTTTGCCGTGCCTTTTTTTTTTTAATAAACACATAAAAGGATTTGTCTGCTCAAGAAGGAAACATAGCAAGTGTCTCTTCTGCTGACGTGACCTGCCTTGACAATGTGGATCACTGTAACGATTTAAAAGAACATTGAAATAGTAAGTTCCGAAAAACCAATATGCTACTACAAATAATATCCTCAGACACAATTTCAAATAAAATAAGCTCTGCTAATGCTATCTATATGCCAGTATTCAGGGGCTAACAGAACAGGAGTGTGATGTAGCACCCTTCAACAGCTGCGCTTAAAATGCTGTATTTGAAAAGCAGTGAATGGAATAAAAAAATGGAAATTAATACAATTTGAACTCATGGGTACATAGATCATGAGTTAATTCCATTAAAATGTGAACAGAATTGTGTCAAAATGAAGTATAACGCTGAACAAACTTCCTTCGTCATTCTGGTTAAGTGAATTAAACTTTTCTTGATATATTCTCACTTGAGGCTCGAGCATCTATTGCATATGTCTAAACCAAGACCAAGTAACATATTTCTTATGGCTTTTTCATGTTATCATCTTAATTTTTAAAATATCTCAAGAGGTAAAGAAGTACTAAAGATGAAAATACTTCTGTCAAAATAAGAACACAAAGAAAACCCACGCACAATTTAATTAGCAGAGAAACCGGAGATTTGTTAAAAGTAGTAAGTGTAATAAAGAAGATTATCTCTCAGCCACAGGAAAGCTATCCCAGCACGCCTTCGAAGGATGGCTATTTAAAATTCACCAAAAGATCAGCTATTGTTTGTAAGGATAACTGTGAAAGTTAATAGCACTCGCAAGCATTGTTCTCATAATATGCCAGCAAACGACCATGGATAAAGTAATACAAAATATTAAAGCTTTGGAGACTATGGCTCTCCCTAAACACAGTCAAAAGTGTACAAAAAAAGAATAGAGGAAGGGTATATCTGACTCTCTGGAAAAATGCAATCCAGAAGTTAATATTCAAGCACTTGTTATGGTTTGGCATTACTGAGTACTCAAAACTCAAGTTCAACAATTCTTCCTGAATTGGTTGCCCTTAAGGTTTCCCCTTAGGGCACCTCATGTGCTAACTCCTTCTTCCTAAAAGCTTCTCCATCTGAATTACAGCCTGTAAGGACTTGCTGAGCCACGTCCACAGGAATGAAACAACAGAACTTCAATTTTATACCGGCACCTAAAACGTTTGTTCAAATCCCAGTGCCCCGTGTTAGGTTTTCCTACGAAAAGTGCAAAAGGAAAAATATGGAAAAAAATATGCTTTAAGTTTTTGTTATATGTTATATATTACATGTTTTGAATGACCCAGAGTTTAGTGAATACAGTTTAAGGCTGCTCAGTGGTGTCTCAGAGGCTTTTAGATCGTGGAGTGTGATTAAGCATCAGCCTCAGAGAGTCAGGCCATGAAAAGTAAGGGTACTTATCACCCCTGCAACGTGACCTTGGCTATGCGCAGTCAGGGAACTGCCAGCAGTCCCTGGGAATGATTCAAGGACAAGGGTTCACAGATAGGCAGATCTCTGCAATAAGCAGAGACTGTCCATCTCTTTGATTTCTTTGGAACTGCGAGATGAACTCCCAGAGGAAGCCTGACAAAACTATACGGGAGCGATATTCAAGAGACTGGACTAGATGATGGTTCTCAGGGGCCTGAAAATTGCTACAAGATACATGAATAGATATGTGAAAGGGCTAGAACAATGTGTTATTGTTTATGCTGCATTCACACATTTACATTCCAGCACATATTTGCAAACACTCCAGCTGCATTCACTATGTTAACTCTCAATGTAGTGACTAGCGGAGTTATTAGTGAGAGCAGCTTGGTAGAGCTGCATCTTGTGATTTGAAAAGAGTATATATTTATCCCAAGGAATCAAGAATGCCTCCTTTCAGGGCTGAACTGAATTGATTGTGTGGGAATGATTCAGCTACAAAGGTTCCCTAGAGATGAACAAAAATGCCTTCGTGTCATGGAATTACTAATAGCCTACTGGCATATATGACAATGAATTCGGAAAGTATAGCGAGGGCTAAGTGAAAGGAGCATCTCAGAATGAAACCTCAGGCAAGTCTGGTGTAATTGGTGTAGAGTACGCTCAGTGCTGGGAAAAGCTCCTACTTGTCATACCTATTTAAAATCCAAATTCTGCCAGGGAACGAACGGGATGCGGCAGGACTTTGCCGACTGTGTCCTAGAGAGCAAACGCCCCGTGCTGCTGGGGCATCTGCAGAGACCACGTGGGACACCACGAACATCCAGTGGGGCATCGCTCTGCAAGGGCAGCGTTAAAATTGCATAGCGGAAGCAGAACGCATTAGACCATGCATTGCCTGGTTTCTAGAGGCCTTGTATTGCCTGTTCTCCACATCTTCAAAAGGCTCACAGCACCACTGACTAACCTTAACTCCCTGTTAGTAAAGCTTTTGATGCATTTATTTCCTTGCTCTTCAAAGGAACGCATTCCTGGCATGCCCTTAATTCACAGGTTTACTCCTTCTGTCCACTTATGAGGAGAATCTCCTGAATACCGAATGCTGTAATTACTTGTTATTCCTTTCGCTGTCCTTAGATCAATTCCCCCATTTCTCTGTTGTTCAGCACAGCTTGGTTCATACTCTTGAGATATCTTCCCACAGAGACAGGCCTTAGTAACTGAAGATACATGCAATACATGTAATAACACAGGTAACTGAAGAACAGAGGGTGCAAGAAGAGTGAAGACTGGATTCAGAACAAGCGTATAGTTAAAGGGTTACAAAGAGTAGGAACAAGCAGCAGGAGAGGAAAGACGGACAGCAGCAAGATCTGTGTCTTGGGAAACTCTGGTTTAATTTTCTGGTGTTATGAGTCAGTTTGGGGCAAATTACTTAACACTAACCTGTGCTTGAAGTTATACTGACATTTGCCTGTATATAAGCCACTAAAGTTCTAGTTCACAGGAACTACAGAAATAACTCAGGTATAAGAAGCAGCTGCGGGACTTCATTATCAAGGTCCAGGCCATCTTGCACCAGTGAGGTTAATAAACCCTTCGTGTAGACAAATACAGCCTTCTAGTTGTTATCTTCCTTCTCTAAACCAAGACTTCCACGAGCAGGATTAAGGATATGTCAGTGGGATTTAAAGAGCTAACAGCCAATGCCTTCAGGTGCACATCCTCAGCTCTGAAAAGAGTGCCTAATCACCAGGTGAATCAGTATATGAGCTGTCTATGAAAATCAGAGGCTAAGCAGACACCTATAAAACAGTTAGCAGGCAAACTGCCTACTAACAGAGAGCACTGGCTGTGAGTTCAGCCCCCTCTCTCCCAGCGTGGGAGTCACGGACCGGGCAGAAGGCAGGCCTTCGCCGCACTGCAGAAGACGGCGATGATGCCACCTTCGGGCTCCTGCTGCACGCAACTTCCAACGTTTGACACCGCCCTTCATAGAAAGGGACAAGAGGTGTTTGACGGGAAGAAATGAAAAAAATCCCTTAGCAGCACAAAAATAAATCGTATTGGACCACGTCCACCAGAATGGTTCGTGTCTGTGCAGGAAATCTGCCAGACTGTTGATCGCTCTTAGGAAATGAGCAGCTACTTGGAACCAAGTCCCAGGGCTTGAAACCTCCAGAGAGAAAAGAAATAGGTACCCTGGATTTTTGTGCACAAGAAAAGGGGAAGTATTACGGTATCCATATATATTTGAAGAACAAAATATTCTTGATACTTTTCTTAATTTACTTCAAACAGTAAAAAATATTGCAGGCATCCTCACTCGAAAAAGCTTAACTGCCAGCACTATTTCACAGCCCCAAGTCTCTTCAAGTAACCTTTCCTATTTTAAGGCATTCAGAGTAACTGAAACTTGAATAAAATTTAGCAAAATTATACAAAGCTGGTATTCTAAAATATTAGTTATTGCAATGAAATACACATAAATAGATCAGACAATGATAACAGATATGAGGAACGTAATTCTTTCTTTGATAGTTTGCATTATTGTTAGATTTCATGTCTTCTGACCTGCACAAAACTTATGTTCCAGCCTTTTAAGGGAAGATTTAAAAAAAAAGTTTGTCCACTACTTTTCTTCCATAGTGGATAAAACCTACATTTTTAACACTGACAAAAACAACTGGAATCAGTTCAAACAGTAGTTGGGTCACAAACAGAGAAAATGTGGTTTCTCATTATATTAAGCTATTCTTGTTCAATTTTGATAAATACTCTAATTAGAAAAAAAAACAGCTGAGCTACTGTATAAGGCTATTACATTCTTCCTGTTTTGTACAGATTTATAATATTTGGAAATCAATATGACTCAAGTAGCACACAAAGCACTGAAAATAGAAACACCCAATGGCTCAGCAGGATGCAGCATCCTTGAACCTTCTAATGAGATTCATAAGAAAAGATAATTCCTGTAAAATACAGCACTTTCATCCAAGGTAACTTTTGTAAAGTTTCCAGAAAACATTTATAATTACCCTTATGAAATGACACTGGAAATTCCACTTGGTCAGAACAAGGGCCACAATTCTAGAAAAAATAATTGTGCATAATAGTGTCTCCTGAATCATATCCCTCACAAATATTATTGCCCTTTATACGTCACACAAGCCACACTGAGGAAAACGCGCGTTTTCTCAAGAAAATGTAATTCATCATGGAAATGCTGATTGCGTTTCTGACTCCCTTGATCTTTCATCAAATTCAGGGGAATTCTTCTGCTCCCAGAATGCTTCTCTGATTCCATTTTCCTAAGATATATCTAAAAATATTTCGTTTGTCTATTAACAGCCATCTTCACTGTCCTGTCTACGTTTCTATATCACCCAGTGTCCTGTGACGCTCAGGAGGCTAAGTCAGCCCACTCTGGCATGATAGCAATGACCTAGCATTCATCTTTATTAAAAAGCTACCATGCAGAAGGATTTGACTCGTCTTAATGACTCCAATTCGACAACGCGCAGCCCCACGTGGCTGGGAAAAAGAGACAAAGATTTTAAGATGAAATCCCAGCGTATCCACGTATTCAGCATAGCCTTGGGAGTTGGGGAGTGGGCATGCGAGAGCGAGGGATGGTACAGAAGGGGCCATGCAGACTCGTGCTTATGAAATTCTGCCCCTCCGGTTTTATTCCACCGACTCGGGCATTTTCCTAGGCAGCACGATTTCAGCAGGAGCCTGCTGCCACCGGCCACGTACCTCGCCAGCTGCTCGACAGGGGCACAAAGGGGATTCTGCAGGAATTTGGGCTGAATAGAAACAAACGCTTCCAGGCTTGGGCAGGGGACGCTTCAGGAGGAGTCGCTGGCTTTCCTCCGCTTTCGTTTTGCCTATCACAGTACGCAGCGCCTTCTCACAAAGCATCCTTAGAAAGGCAGTCAGTGTCCTGGGAAACGTCAAACGGTACCAGACAACGATCATCCACACTCTTCCCTCCATGCAGGTGAATCTGTATCTTTATGTCTTACTCTTCACAAAGAGGTGTATTTTTCAGCAACAGTTAGCAACAGACTTTTATCCACTCCTCAGTCTGCTTCAGCTTCCTATAACATTATATAATAAAGTTAAACTATACTTTTGCCCTCTAACCTCAGTTCAGATTTAAATAAAACAAAATAACTCGTGAAGATCCGGGGGCCTACATCGAGCTGAAGAGCACAGTAAAAAGCCAAGTTAAGTGTTAGAAAGCAGGGGGAAAAAAACGTTGATTCATACGCATATTAAAGTAAAGCTGTATCCTGGGCATAAAGGCTTCTTAAAGCCAAGGTAAATTTACGTCACTCAGCAAGCTCACTTTTAATATTTTTAATATCATTTAAATGTACAAAACGCTAAGAATAAAGAATACTGAGAAAACTAAAGAATACTAAGAATAGATAAAATGCCATTTAGAGGACATCGCATACAGTTTTAAATCTAAAGTAATTCAGAAATTGGACTGTACATGCAGTTAGCCCACCCGCAGTAAGAGAGTCAGGCACAAATCCTGTGATACTGTTACCACTGTGGCAAACAAAAAAACACTGCTTTTAGATTTGCGCTTCAACGTTCCCTAGGCACGACAATAACCCCGAAGGACATACGCGCCAACATGTCTTAACGCGTATCTTTCAAGAGGAGTTTTTGCAATACTATTGTTAACAAACTTCATTTCTGCCAGCCTGAGGTACTGCTTGTTTTCCTAAGGCCAAAAATAGTCTCTTTTGTCTGTCCTTCAAGGAAACGGCTTCAATCACGTTTTGGTACTAGCTTGGCTTCTTTAACTACACAGCTTTGCCAATATATTTGAAGTGGATTTTCTACATACTAATTATTTATTAGAGCAAAAGAACAAAAACAAGCAGAAAAGTCACCTGTATTGCTCATTCATTCAGAAGTTTCAGTGGGGAGAAACTCTCTCTGCGGGGCTGACGGGTCACTGCAGTCTCTCACACAACCGGGTATTTGTCGACAGAGATGCAACTCGAAGGTAAGCTTACTCTAAGGTAAATTTTTGGAAATATAGCACGTATTTTACTTACAACAAGCGTACGTTCAGGAGATCATGTTGAAAAGTGCCAGAATGTGCAGTGACTCAACAGATGCAATTTCTGCTGTAAATTAACTACAGCTTTTCACACCCCATCGTTTTTCACAGTACAGCTTGTAAGCTACCTTTTGTCATTTACAAATATGTACCCGTTTAACGTTGTCAGTTGTTTAGATTAACAATTTGGCTGATCCTAAATTGCTTTAAGCATACGCATTTAACTTTCAACTCCTTCGGCTTTTAAGCATAAAAGTAATGCTACCACCCTAAGTACCAACATATGGTACCAAAAATAATTTACAAAAAAATCAAACGTCATTATTCCACTGAAGTGATCCATGGATTAACTCCTGTCCATGTAAGAAAGAGTAAATTCTGTCACCTAACAGGGAACATAAAATCCCATGCAATTCTGCAATAGACACTGTACTCTAATCTTTTGATCCTCATTATGGCTCCAGTCCAACAAAGAATATAGGAGTTTGTTCCATTTTAAATAAGCAAGTAGTCCCATTGAAGACAACAGAAATATCATGGATGTAAACTTAAGCACACATAAATGGTTTATTGGACCAGCGCTCCTACACAGTCACACAAAATGAAATCTGACTGAATAGTTCAGGACTTGAAGGGTGAAGAGTTGAAATTTCTTTAAGCCAGATCAGGGAGGTGGAGAAAAACTTGAGAGCTTTTATCTTACAAAAAGGACAAAAGCAGATCTGGAGTCCTCTCATACGATTGACTGAATAACTGATCTCTTGCATTAAGCAGAGAACCCGTAGGACTTGGAAAGAAGTAACGAGCTAATATTAATTAAGTATGGTTCCCTATGGGTTCCCTACGTGCACGCGTGTGAGTGTGCACACACACTTGTGCGGTTGACCGTGCCAGGTAAGGCTAGGGCATTTATAACTTCTCTTTCTTATGCAGACTCTTTCTGTCACATATTATGTGAGCTCATGCTGCCGCTTTTCATTTAGTCCAGGAGTTACAGGGAGTAGTACCTCCTGCACTCGTAATAAACAGGAAAGAAATTATCTTTGATGCCTCTACCCGCTTGTCAAACTTGGCTGAAAACCATGGCTTCAATTACTAGCGGATGAGAAGAAAAACACAGACAACGCAGACAATAACAGCGTCATGACTTTCCAGAAAAGCAAGGGCTGATCAGAGCAAGAGCCAGAGTCCAGCTCCTAAAGAACTGGAGCACTTCCCAGGCCGCAGCATCGGGGGCTGGCAAGACCCCCTCAGAACTGCCGCATACAGAGCTGGTCATTCATTTCCAAGACACATGATTCAAGGCAGCACAAGAACAGGAAAAGGATGCTACCAATTTTGGGTAACGGAAAGCTTATTTATATTAACAACAAAACCAGCTTGGCTTACACAAGGATTGCAATGCAATGACAATTTGGGAATAAGACTGCCCTTTAAGTATCAGGGGTAGTGTCAAAAAAACCCTCTTAGGATGAACGAGAACGCTAACACAAAAAAAGGTGGGTAGGCTTTGAAAATAGATTCTCAACTAACATCTAGTAACAACAGTAAAGGTAAAACACCTAACAGAGTTAAGATGGAGTTTGACGAGTTCCTGGATATAACTGCATCGTACAGCTAGGAGATGCCTTTCAGTTTTCTCCTACACGTTCATTTTGGCCTTAGGAGACACTTTGTATTTAACATGCCAAAGCGTATCATATAATTAGTATAAACGTTCAAATGGGTGGCCATAAAGACTGCAGTGGTAAATACACTCAATAATCATCGGCCTTAGTTCCTACAGTTTCTTATTTTGCTATGAAAAAAAAAAAATTAAATGCTGTACCACTAAGCCCCCAAAATGAGGAGAAATTATTTCAGTATATGATTTAGCAACTCTTAAACCTGAATCAGAATTACATTAACAGGAATAGCAACTGCATGACTTTGGGCGGGGGAGCGGGAGAGACAAAATCTGACTTTGGTAAGGATTTTAAAAACACATTTAGCTTGCTTTCTAAATATAGAAAAAGGGGAAGGATGAGAGGCCACTACAAAGCAATCTGATCAAATACAGATCAGATTTTCCACATGTTTCCTTTTCAAACTGGGTCCCGGAACATATCCCGTTGGTAATGAAAAGTGTAACTCCAACATCTGAACTACTTTAAGTCTAATGAATCAGCAGGAATAATACATACAGCATCCTCATTCGCAGCCAACTCCCCTCCTCTGGAAAGAGCATAGCTCATACAAAAAGCTGAACAACTCCTTAAATATCCGCTATTGAGTACAACTCTGAGAACTGAAAAGAAAAAAAAAAAAAAAGACAAAAAAAGAGAAAGCCATTGTTCAAAATGGCAAAGCTTCACAAAAACGAAACCACAGGAGTAGCAGCTGTCATAACAGAAACCCAAACGAAAGCTCTCTGCTGTCTGTTTCTGTGAAGAACGTCAGGGCTTTCGAGGCCCCGCGTTTGGACAGTAACCTCACGGTACCTCTCCGGCGTTCCCTTCTCTCCGATTTCTGTGTATTCTTCCCTGCACCGTAACAAAGACATTACTATTTTTCTTCACGTCTGCATGCACAGTAACCGGTGACATAAATGATATGTATAACCAGGACTTCAAATTATAACTCAAACGCCTGGTTTCTGTTATCAGGACCATCGTGCATGTTTCAAATTTGTAACTCTCAGCAAAATTAAAAAAAAAAGAAAAAAAAGCCTATTTTAACCTGCTTTTGAAAGAGTTGAAAAAAATCTTTATAACACAATTACTAGTAAACCAACGAAATGCACCCCGGTTTCCTATCTCGTGTGTTTTCTTACTGGCAGATCAGAAGATCAGCTTATTTAATCTGTGCTGCCCCAGGAAGCGACAGAAGGGCCTGTGGCAGTGGCGGCGGCGGCTGCTGCTGCTGCTGCGTGGGAGCCGTCCTGCGACCCCCCCGCCTGCGTAGGGGCTCAGCTACGTGGGGCCTTGGGGAAGCACACGGCAAGCCCTCGGTCACTGCGCTCCCCAACTGCCCAGGACAACTGCACTGAGACAGCCCCTCCTAAGGCACAGAGCTGCGCGTTACTGATCCAGGCCAAGAACCGCCTGCTTACAGAAACAGCCCCAAAAGTCACTGCCATCCTGGAACTGCACGTTAGGATCAGACAGCGAATTCGAGTGGAAAGAGATGCATTAAGGACGATGCACTGTTCTCGAGACTAATGACCTCGATGACAAATAAGCAGAATAGAAAGGATCATGGAAAACAGGAAAACTGGAGATAAATACTGTTTACCCTAAACGCGACAATTCAAGTCCGCCTCAGAAATTAGCCTACTTTGCTGAACGAGATGGATCTATACATTTTCCCCACTAAATATTCTTCGGTAAAGAAAAATAACATTTCCCTCCTGCTTTGGAGGGAAAGTCTGTAGCTCCATGCTGAAGGAATGTCCAGCAGCAAGCAAGGTATCACCAGAGAGAATGAAACACTAAAAAGATACAGATCTGACTTTTAGAATAGACGTTCTATTCAGAGACACAGACTAACGTGACCTTAACTCTGTTCTGCAAATTAAAAATGCAGAATAGTAGCATGGGCAAGAATCTGTTCCCTCTGCTTTTAAATGTGTTCCATACCATCTTTCAGGCTAGACTGTTCCCATAGCCTTAAGTGAAAGAGCAGGAAGACTTAAGAGAAAAAACACCTTTTATTCTCCTTCAAAAAACCTAAAATGCACCTTTCAGATCTTGGCAGCTTTTATTTATGATAAATTAGAGTTACAAACCAGCTGAGCTAAAAATTTTCTGCAAAAGGAGCTGCGCTCAATCTGAAATTTCAGAACTCTTCTGAAATTAAAAGTATGCCAGAGGCATATGTAGGTTTGCTTGTTTGCTTTATATTTTAATTTATTTATTTATTTTAAATCTGTTTTGCATGTGGGTAAAAGCCTAGGAAAAAACTATTTCCTGAAACTAAGTTTATTTTGCAATAAATATCACGTTGATTCTGAACACAGTTTTACCCTCATAGAATAACAATGCCATTGTTTTCTTATCCTGCCCTGCACTAGTCTCTAAAGTGATTACAGTTAGATAACAAGCTTTAAAGGATAGGAAATTCTAAGAGTTTCTGAGAGGGAAACAAAAATAAGGCTACTCAGACTGTTCAGTAAAAGCTCTAGATTCAAAGATGGAGACCTTTCTCATGGAAAAAAATAAAGAGAAGTAAGGCAGTCCTGGAAATTTTATGTCCTTATTGGGAAAACCCTGGGCCTGTGGCCACAGAAAAGGCTACCAGTTAAATGTTAGAAAGTTTACAACCTTATTGTGATTTTAATGAGAACTCCAAATTACAATTACATTTCATTTTTATCCAGACCGAGTTGACCGCTATTTATCACCGGGCCTTATTTATACAGACTGGGTTCAAAAGTGAACTTTTTCATGAACTTATTTTTCTCAACATGAATTTAATCAGTTCTGAATGAACTATTTAAAAATGGCTGCTCTTAAATTTTCTCAAAAACATTAAATTACTCTGAAGACAACGTGGGGGACTTCTGTTATTGGGATCAGCATTGATCCCAATTGAGACAGAGGAAGCCAGATTTTCTTACCAGTTGCTGTATTGCCACCTGGCCCATTTTGCATTCCCTTGCTTTAAACCCTCTCTTCATTTTTGCTGGACCCTGATGCAATTATATCCATTTGTGTGGTCCATTAGGAGGAACGGCAAAAGCCTGACTTCTCATCAAAAGACTCTGGCATACAACCTCCGCTCTCCTCCATCCATCCTTCTCAGGTATGGAAACTAGCTGACAAGATACTTGAAACCTATTTATGTAGGAAAATCTGAAAATATCTTCCTCTGTCTTTGTTCTTGTATCCCTAATTCCTCTCTATGTCATTTTATACCAAACCAGAAGAATATGCGCTTATAAGCGGAATAAAAGACAAGGAAAATCCTTTCATTATGATAAAAAGCTGCGCGCGCACACACACACCGCACTGGGAGATGCGTCAAAAACAGCTGATCTGATAGAGTTCTTGCTTACAAGAGAAAACGGATTATTCTGATTGCGACTGATGGTCTGAGTTTCAGCTAGTCTTTGATTAAACTGTTCCTTTGGTTTGTACTTCCAGGCAAGTATGAATTTTCTCTAACAAATCTTCAGATGTTAACATACAGCGACTCTGCGTACACCGTGGCAACAAGATATAACATGACACAAACTAGTTTTACAGGGAAGAATGCAGAAAGCTTTTGAAGAGGACCCAGACAGAAAAATATTTTCATCAATATTTGCACCAAGCAAATGACTGAAACATAGGAGTGGGTAACCAATGACAAGGGTCTTGTAGCTGCTGCTTCCTGACTATCAGGCCTCTATGGGAAAGCTTTTTGGAAAGTTAATACAACAGTAAGTAAAGTCAGCTGCATATGGCTTTTACTAGGGCTGACAAATCCATTGCACTTCTTTGACTTCAGAATTATACTACGTTTGAAGTGCAATCCAGACAATATACTTCTCCTAGCAATTCTCATCGTTGCCTTTTTTCCCCTCTCTGATGTAGTATCTATATACCACAAAAAAATTTATTATCATTTTTATTTTTCTAAGGTTCCTACCATATAGGATTATGGGATCACAGTGGACAAAATTTGCACAAGACACAGAAAACACTATACGTGCTAGAAACTGTAGAGATGGCTCTGCTTATTATCATTGCTTATGAAAACTTCTTCAAACACAAATAGGATAGATTTATATGTAGATGTAGTCATTCCTTTTCACGTGTTTATTTCGAAAATATGATCTGAAACAGAATCCAAGGGAGAGTTTCAAAATGCTCCTTCAAAAACAAAACGTTGCTGGGCTCTACCCCCTAAGCGCTGACCCCAAGACAAAAGAGTCGCCCTTGCTCCCATAAGACAAATGAGGAATTCTCTGATCTTCCTACGCCGTTTTTATCCTTCTCAGGGACTTCTCAGGGGAAAGACTTGTATTATGGCAATCTTGCCTGAAACTCATGATTTTTTTTCTCCTCGGAAAAAGCCAAGCCTTAGCATTTTTTTTTTCCCCTATGGAAGAGTGACCTCTGCAGTCCGCCTCTGCAAAGCTCTGTGCTGGTCTTTAATCTCCTTTTCCTCGGGGAAAAACGGATGGAGGGGCAGGGAGAAGAGAAGGGACAGGAAGAAAAACAAAAACAAACACACAACCCCCCCCCCACCTCTCAGAATTTTGATACTGAGTATTTCAAACACAGAGTTTCCCCCTGCCTTCCTTTTTTTCCACAGGACAAAAAAATAGTTCCCGATCTTGAGGAGGGAAACAAAATACTCACAAAACCCCACTAAACAACAACAAAAGCAGCATGCCACCATGCCTTCTTCGCCAGGACTGAAAGAAATTCAATCTTGAAACGTTCTTTCAAGAGGCTCCTTAGGTGAGCTCTCAATCTCCGGAAAAGGATCTTGAACTTCTTGTGGACCACGAGCTGAACCAACGATGGGATGCTGCTGCCCTCTGAAGTGCATTAACAGCAGCGTCATAAATAAGACACACGGAGGTAATTATTTTTCTGTAGCAGCGAGGCCTCAGCTGGCACGCTGCGTCCAGTTTCAGTTACTTCACTCCAAACGTCGGCAAACTGAACAGAGTTCAGGTACGAGCCACAGCATGAAGCGACACTCGGAGAATATGAGTGAAAAATCGAAAAAAAATGAAGTTTAGTGTAAGAGAGGATTGAGGGCATATCCTTTACATCTGGAAACCTGCAGAAGATTGTTATAAAGAGATCTATAATCAGTATAATTCTCAGTGGACCCTTCACAGGGTAAAAGCAGTAAACAGACTAATTTGCAGCAAGGAAGATTCAGGGTCAGTATGAGGAAAATTTTCCAGCTATATGGGCAATTCCGCAACTGTATAAGCAGCTTGGGGAATCTCTGCCACTGGACAGTTTTAAAGAACAGTTTAGAAAGACCTCCTGGGAAGGTTTTACCACAATTCATCTTTACATCAATTTGAATTTGCTTTCCAACCTGTCATTTCTACAGTAAGTTAGAAAGGACGTAAATAACGCGTCCAGAGCCCCCTTCCTTCTTGCCAGCTTCTCCGTTTCCGTTCGGAGCAGCGTGAGAAAGCAGGGTCTCGGAGCCAGCTTCCAGCAGGACGGGGACAGGTAGCGTAGGGATTTTTACGCCCAGCCCAGTTTCTCTGCCTGGTTGCAGCACTTGAGGCCAGCCCCTACGCACTGAACCCTAAATGGCTGCAGGCAGCTATAAACGTATTAAGAAAGACGATTACCAGACAACCTGCTGCAGTAAATGCAGAATAAATACCAACCCAGCCATTTTCAGTAGCATGCCATTTTGCACATTCTCATGACTTTTGATCTAAGCAGGTACCACCGTTAAGTCTTCCCAGAACAGCTGAGGTCGGAAGGGACCTCTGGGGAGCACCTAGTCCAACCCCCCCCCGCTCAAAGCTTCTTCCTTGCACCTGTTAAAAATGGATAGATTTGAGCGTTCAGCGAGCTGAGTCACTCCCAGCCTGTTTCAAGTGAAGGTCTGGTTCTGCCTTCAAGGAGCAGTAAGCAAGGGAAAGAGCCATCACAACTCATTCGCTAACATGCCTTATGAAGAATTTAAAAAGTCATTACGAGAAACGTCTTCCCTAACCCCAGATGAATACCTCTTTTTATACATCGCACAATTTCAGGCTACACTTGATTACATGAACAAGCAGCTAGAAGAGAAAAAATAAATAAATATACTGGCATAACTATGAAGAAAAAAAAAATTAAATACACATCTCCTACTATTCCAGTAAAATGCAGCAAAAAGCAGCATTACCAACGGTCCCCTTCGCAAACTCTTTTTCCTCAATAAGCTTCATTCAAAACCGTCCAATACATAATAAACGCAAACTGTGCAGTAGACATACAGCCCATTTTGCAAATACAGGAGGGTGCAGTGCATGAGATGATAGTAAAAAGATTTACCAGGCATATATTCAAGCATACGTGGTAGTAGCACGATGCATACTGCACCAATTTTACCTTTCAGACCAAACACATATTTTAGACTTCTACAAAATCACCTTACAAATTGTATTATGACTTTTTGTTTACTCAACTTCTACTTTCGTTCTCCTGTAATACTCAACTCAAGGGACGTCCGCTTTTATTTTCTCTCTCCTACCCTTGTAGGTCCGTTATCTAGCTGTTGTCACTGTGTGGTTTTCAATCTAAATTATGGCCAATTTGCCGACGCTTTTTAAAGTAAATTAAATATGCAAATAGTGCCTTTAGATATATAAGGGCTAAATGGTCAAACCAATAAAACAGCTTGCAGTCAGGCATCACTACAAGTTTCGTTATATACATCAGAAAGCTTCTATTTTGTCTGACAGTAGAAATGTACTGAATTTGGTTAGCAAACTCATATTTTGGATATCTCTAAGAGACATATACTTGCAAAGTAACGATAAGCAACGTTACACAATTTAAGTCAAAGCACTGTAGTCCAGAATTTAAAAAAAAGGCAAAGCAGGCAAAAATGCCAATGTACAGATTATAGAGACATCATTAATTTTATTCTATTCAATATGTTTTCTGCAGTTTATTTGCGTTTTCACTTAAGCAGGCAGAGACCTCAAATCTCAGGTTAAATTTAGGAATCAAGCCATCTTAAATATAGGCTTAGCCCTTCTGTAAAGCAATATAACAAATGGTGTTGTGAAAAAAAACGTTATGAAAAAGAAGAGTGAAGAGGACAGGAACGAAGGTTAAATTATCTCAAAATGTGCAGAGAGGGAATTTTAGAGCAAGAATTTGCTTCATCTATAATTTTTTTGTTATTTATTTTTCTATAAAAGTCATAAAAATGAATGATGTAATAGTCAGTCATAAACAAATGAAAGGCACCTATATTTATAGGTATGTATATATTAAGAGCTGTTTTAATAATCAGGCAATGTTTTACCACCATCAACTTCAAATCTATTCTAGACTTGTACTTAATATGCATAGTCCACAACAAACGCATTAAAATCCCACATTTCACAAATCACAATACAAACTGAAAACTGGTCTCTGCAAAGTCAATTCATAAAACTCAGTTTTATTTCGTTCCCACCACTAGTTTTTCTTTTTTTTGGAGAAAAAAAGAAAATAGCCCCCAAATTAAAGATGTCCCAATTAGATGGATTTAAAATTAAAAAAAAAAAAATTTGTTGTCCTAAAAACAAACCAACTCTTTCAACTCAAAAATAGGAGTCTTGAGCTTTTTTTCCCCTCCATCTTTGAAAGTGGCAAAAATGGGATGTAGCTATTCCTCAGGCTTTTCTTGAAACTGTTTAGAACTATCAATAATTTAGTCACGACCTACAAAGCATTAAATCTCAACGGAAGGTGATGCAAACTACTGGCCCCAACAGGTTACTCTCACAAATCAATGGATAACAGCTCTCCCTCTAAAATGCAAAATCAGTCAAATTCCACCCTTGGAGAAACATCCAACAAGTTCTTTTAGAAAGCCTTTTTCTTTGTGATTTAAACAAAGTTCAAATGAGTAGTGGTTATGGGGCAGGACGCTTTGCTGGGGTTTGCACTGAAAAATGAGAGCCCTATATCTCATTTTTCATATTTCCCCTTTCTCCTCAAGGTTTGGTGGTTCTGAGCATGATGTTCATTGTCTGGAAATGATGTTCCCACTAGGAAGTGGCTTGCATATTTTTTTTTATGGGTGAGTTTCGAGAAAAGTGTAAGCAAAAACCGACAGATTCAAAAAAATAAGTGTCCCAGTGGATTGATCTTTATTTAAAATACTGATTTTTTATTTAAATATACAGCTAATTGGTGGTTTGATTTTCAGAAGTTCTAAGTAACCAGTAGCATCATCTATATAAATAAAATTCTTACAGATATTAACTAACACGGAAATGGTCAGAGCAACATATGTACTGTATAAACACAGACAAGCTCAGGAGGAACAGAGCAGCATGTAACAGCGTCTTTCTAACAAAGACTTGAAGTCTGACATGTAACTAAAGACCAACTTTCAAGGTATTATTAATTGACAAAAGTGACAGTCGCTCTACCGACCTTTGAAATAAATAAATCAACTTCCTGCGAGGCTACGCATTCGTATCATACCGTACCTACCCACCGTACCGTACATCCTACCACACATTCAAGCTGCCCTTACCTCATGTCCCCATGTACTCTGCCTCACTTTATCCAATCCCCATTTTATCCAGAATATATGTACGCGACACCTTTTCTTAAGGAGAGTGTTCCAGTTATAAGCAACAGCGCCAAAATTAACCCGCTTGGGCTTACATTTTGCATGCAAGTGTCTGCCTCAGGCTTTCCTTTTTCATTTACTTAATTAAATTTTGGCAAAAATGATTTTGCTTTTTCCAAGAATTCTCAAGAAACATCCCAATTTCTTCGTCAAGAGACTTATTTCTCTTCCTTGCTGTCTTTTGCCTCACTCACTATGCACCTCCCAGCTTCTAAAACAAATGAGATAAAAGCTAGGGAAAACCAACACATGATCCTGTAGTCAAAGACTGTAAGATTATGATATTCATAAGCAGATGCGTTCTCCAACTTGTATGCTTGAATTGCTCAACTCAATAATGTTATACGAGTAATTAATTTGGCTTCATTCGAGAAACACGTATCCGTTCTGCCAGACTGCTCCCCCATCGATCCCTGGTTAGATATTCACTGAAATGACAGCTGACTTTTCCTTCTTAAACCAGCAGCCCTTGGAAGCAAGGGCACTGTCTCTCAACGCTGAGCGCCTAAGAGAAAAACAAAAGGGCCGTCGGTGTTGCCTATAGCAGTCGCTCACATACGTGCATCTTACAGGAGATGATTTACCTTCCCCTTTGTCTCGCTGTCATTTAGAAAAGACCAGGTTTGGATCCAACTACCGTGGTGAAAAAGTACCCTGAGTTTGGTAAGTAATTTTGTCCTAACCTAATGTCTGGTTCCCAGTGGTGCACAAGCAGTGGTGTATCCGGGTTAGAAAGACTGACATAGCAGGGAAGGCTATGCATCGCCAACCAGGTTACTGAAACATTTGCTACCATGCTATGACTACCGTGCATAATGCGATAACAAGTGTTACAAACGAGACCACAAAATACAGGACAAACTAGTTGACATTCATTCCTTTAGAAACGATAAATCTCTTTCACCTTTCAGCCAGTCACACCTTTTGTTGATAACCAGCCTAGGCTCCTTGAGCCTAAAATACCCTGACATTTTTTGACTGTAACGTTACATAGCTAAAGCTGCAATTAACAACAAAAGGAAGCTGGTGCTCTCCAAAACGCAAGACAATTTGTCAATATTTTTGTACTCAGAAATTAAAAAAAAAAAAAGATAACCATAAAAAATTGTTTTCCCTTCTTCTAATGCCACATACAGATAAGTGCATAAAGAAATTTGTCTTATTCATTAATTACACGGAGACGAATAATTTTTTTTAATGAAAGTATTTCTAAAATCTTAAAGACAAAAAAAACCTAACAGATTTATTTTAAGGAATATTTCATGAAAAGAATTTCCAGAAAACAATAAGACTAGAACAGTTCTAACTTCTAGGAAGCACAGGTAAGAAGACATGAGCATCTAATAAGTTCCATGAACAAACATACCACAGTGAAATTTGACTCTGCATAACTCACTTCTCAAGCAACTAAAATAGGCACTTCAAAATTAGTGAACTGAAACAAAACCTTAAAAACTAGTCACTCCCCTGCAATCAAACCAGGAGCTGTTTCCACCTATCCCAAGCAACACAGTCAATTAAAGTAAATAGCTGCATCTAATTTTGTGACAAAAAGATGCAATCACATCACTGCTAGCAGCAGCAACTGAGTGGCAGACAGTAACCATGACACCAATTTTACAGTACTTTGCGGGATCAGTAACACCCAACTAGATTTATTTCAATAATTTAGTGAGCCACTTGGAAGCTAGTCTTTTTTCTTCCCTTCAACACTCGCAACCAGGATGTTTACGTAGGAATGTTTTAACAGTGGCTACAAGTTTCTAAATATCTAAAGTACTAATGAATACCTGAGCCATATAGTCAGCCCAGAATGCATACACAAAATACATCTATAACATATACCTAAAAATGAATACAATACTGCTAGACTCATTCCTATTAAATCTTTTGTATAAGTGGGGACTTCTGCTTTCTGCATATTGAATTTACCGTAAATGAAACTTAAGAATTTAAAAACATACAGACCTACAATCATAACCTATCCACCAGGCTCATACCTTCAAACACTACTTTAGCAATTCACTATTTCTCTTTACCAAATACTTAAGTAAAGAATATACTAAATATCAACTACAAAGCTGAATGGAAAATCAGATCGAGGACAATACCAATCTGGAGACTTGCTAAATGAGGAATAAAATGAAAGTACATGCTGTACAGCTTTTTTCCTGGACTTTTTATTTACATAATGCAGTTATTGTGGTCAGTATTTTAAATATTGTGCTTTGCTATCTGTCTGGGCTAGAAACATAATTAATTCAATTTCCCCTGTCTCCACAAAGAACGGTAGCACTTTGGGTTTCTAACCAAGTCCTTCATCTTATAGGAGAACACACTTGGCCTCCTCCGTTAAGTTTCAACAATGTAGATCTCCCATAAGGATAACTCCAGGAAGCCAGTTGTGTTCTACAATGTCAAACTCTCATGTGAATTAAAATACCTTTCATGGTTCTTAGAGTTTTGACTGACTTTTGCTGTCTATGTCTGAGCTGGGCTCTTCCAAAGCATATGCGTTTTGAGTAGAACTATATCCTCCTGCAGTTGTGCCACGTCCATCTCTCACTTACTCATGAGATAGCCTTCCCTCTACGTACCCACCTTTTTACCTTCTGAACTCTCTTTTTCTTTTTCTTTTCTTTCTTTTAAATATTTAATTCACAAGTTGTCCATCTTCTTCATTACCCATAATCCTCCTGAGCTCCATTTTACAATTTAGGGGTGATTTATCAGAATTCAAGATGCTACTGTAGTAAGAAGGGATATATAGTCACTTCTGTTCTTCATTGCAGGGCAGCAGTAACTACCAAAGGCAACAAACTAAGCTCTCCTTGGCAAGCATAGCACAGTCATGGTCTTTAATCACATCACAACAAAAGAGGAAATGACTCAAACCTCTTAAAAATAACATAAGATGTCTCAGGGCACTGAGACCTAACATCCTTACTGGGTTTTCAGGTAGAAGAGAAAAGAAACAAAGGTCAAGATTCACAGTTGCAAGGGAAAAAAAAAAAAAAAAAAAAAAAAAACACACCTTACCCCACGGTTACAAACTTGTCTATTAGTCTCCAGTGCTCCCAAAATCGGGGGTGGAGGGGAGGGGAGATGGCTCTCTACGCCTATAAAAACAAAAGATGGTGACCACTCACAGACAGTACGGGTTCAAGAGCTCCATTTTGTAACTTGGGTTTCTGACAACACAGGAGCATTTCTGTAGCTAAGGGCCACCCTATTACTTCCTAAGATAGTCTGAAATCTATAGATACAAAGGCTCAGATACACAACTTTAAGAGGGTTAAGGCGCATCATCTGTACAATCATCTGTACAAAATAAATATTTCCAGCCTGACTCATATTACAGTTCTGCATTTTTTCTATTAAATTAAATTTCAGGTTGAGTAGATTTCCAAATTAATCTATTAACATTCAATTCCAGTGGCTAAAACAAACTTGTCGGAAGATATGGTTGGCCAGGCTCACTCCCTGCTGCATTTGGGAGCGTTTTCACAAAAGCAGGGTTACTAGTGGAGGTTAAATTGAGTTTGAATGCCCCAGAAGTTTGCTGGAAGCGTTGTAATGCCTTCCCCACTGTGCTCT
The DNA here is from genome assembly GCF_040807025.1 of Struthio camelus. Taxonomy (NCBI): domain Eukaryota; kingdom Metazoa; phylum Chordata; class Aves; order Struthioniformes; family Struthionidae; genus Struthio; species Struthio camelus. The sequence goes on from NC_090981.1 coordinate 24,184,732, forward strand.
GGGCCCTGTCTCCCATGAGAAAATTTACAAGTTCTCTTCTTTTATCTCCTCGCTCTTTGGACTGCATTTCATAATTGTTAACACAGCACTGAAGCACTACAGTCCGCCCGGGGTGAGCAGAGTAATTCTCAGTTATAGACGTGCAAGGACATACAGCTACTTAGAGACCTACCAATGCCACAAAAAAAACATAAACTTGCATAGGGTTGGCGTGGGGGCAGACGTATCTTGTGTGTGAATATACATATGCATTTGTATGTGGACATATTTTTTTTAGCATTTCTCTCTCAGAGCTGTCTTGTTTTTAAACACTTGCCCGTATCCACCCCCCCCCACCAAAGAGAGCTCCTGAAAGACTGTAAGCTCACAACATAGCATTTGCACCCTCTGATGCGATCAAGATTTACTTGTTCAAAAATACCAAATCCTGCATTACTGCTTTTGCAATATACAGCATTCAAAAGATTAATGAGGTTTATTGGTCAGTTTATCAACAGCTTATGTGTTTCTTCCCTTAAGATTATCAACTGCAGCCAATACCATGTTATATCATAGCACTCTGCCCCCCTCACAAAAATTTATCAGGTGAAGAAGCTACAATAAGACTGAGCAAAGCCAGAATGTGAGTAAGAAGAGTTGTTTATTTCCAGTGTTAAAAATAAGAGCGAGGAATAATAAGGAAAAAGAACAAAGCACACACTTTGTCTATTTTAGATAGGATCCATGCAATATATGGAAGTGGTATTTGCACACAGATAGAGATTCCTATTCCTTTTCCCATTCAATAATATTCACTCCAGCAAAATCTGAGTCTTCTTACTTAACACAGTTCCTATCCTATCAATTTGTGTTGAATAATTCCTGAAAAGGCTGTTTCATAGACGTTATGTTACTAACATCTATATTCTCCAAAGCACAGAAAGTATTCTTCATAGCTGTATTGCACCACACGTTCTATATGTTGTCAGTGCCAGCAAACAGTAAGATGGAAACAGTAGAAAAACACTCATAACCATCTGTAACCAACAAGTTTTCACTCTATTCTTACCTGTGATAGAGCAAAAAACAAACAAACAAAACAAACAAACTATGCTGCATTCGGGGCACAACTTGCAGCATCTCATCGTATTCAGCGTTTGCTGCTGTACTGGCCTCGACTGCTCGCGAGGTCATTTCTCCCTCTGCCGCTCGCTCTCCTGTGACCAGAGAAACCAAGAGCCCATAAAGAGCACCAAACCAAGAGCCCATAAAGAGCACCAAACCAAGAGCCCATAAAGAGCACCAAACCAAGAGCCCATAAAGAGCACCAAACCAAGAGCCCATAAAGAGCACCAAGCCCCAGACTTGCACAAGACTTGAACAACAGACAGCAACACTCACTCCGAGGGAAAGAACAGCGCATCTTAACTGCATTCACAACTGGAGGGAAAAGCTAAATTGAAGGGTTGGGGCTCAAGTGTCTCACACTTTCAGCTATGAACTAATCAAACTAAGAAGGCAGAGGGAGAGAGATTGTCATCTCTATTTTTAAATACAAAGGCGACAGTCAGGTGCCATCAAGATGAAGGCTAGCAAGATTGACACGGATAGGATGTATGTCTAACAATCATGTTGGTTAAGCAAGCTGCGCATTACTAGAGAGTTTTCCTAGCAGATTTGTACGGTGCATTTCTGTGCAAGAAAAGCAGGCTTGAACACTATATTTCATTAAGATATACTGCAATCCCCATGCTGGCGCGTTAGAAGAACGTTATTGGAATTTGGTTTTAATACTTTTGAGATTCTTTTTCATCACAAAGATGAAAATTTAATATCTCACAAGAACTTCTATAAAATCCTTCACTTCTTTCTCACAGCACGCAACACTAAGTAGAACCTAATGCACTTCTTAGCCCATACAATAATTTTTAGAAGCCAAATATGAGATATCATGAGGATTTCCAATTACTTGCCTAATACAACTTTAAAAAGTAGACCCAGACTTATGAAAACGCATACATTTTGCATTAAGAAAAGTTCAAAAGAAATTCAGAAAGACTTCTAAGAGTCATTAGTGGTTCTTACGACACTGAAAAAACTCATTTTCTTCATTTGGAATTTCCACTAAATCATGCAGTGATTTAACAGATAGCTACAGGTCCTCCAGACCCCCCCCAAAAAGGCTGGATTTAGTTACTGGCACATCCAGAAGCAGATAGCCCAGGCTAATCCCCTATATTCTGGAGGTAACTAATATTTATATTACAGAAATGAATATCTTAAAGCAGGAACTTCATTGAGACATATGATACAATGCTATATGGATAAACTAATATATACTAATTAAGATGGAGAAAGATAAGATCTGTACGAAATAGTCAGGGCTTTGCTAAATAAGTGAGGCGCCAATGTGGAAGGAAACTATTGTACCAGAGTGAGGTTAAGAGCGGAGTTCCTTACAAATAATTCTCAGGACTGACCTTTAACAAAAAAATGGAACAAAAAAAAATTGGATCACAATAATGAAACTTGACAATGTTAAAAAAAAAAAAAATTCAAACCAACTGGGAACTATTGTCAGCACCGAGGAAGATCTGAACATCATATTGCACGAACTGAGTAGTCTTGGAGGGCCAGAGCGGTAGTAATGACAAAATGTAATAGCACAAAGTCAAGGTCAAGCACTCTGGGAACAGCAAGAACCTCTCCTGTAAGCTGGAGGGTCAGCAGCTGGAAGTAGCAAAGGGGGAGAATGACTTGGATGTATTAATCAATCAGGATGAATACAAACGGTCAGAGAGATGCAGTTGCGAAAAAGGCAATTGCAATCCGTGGCTGTACCAAGCGAGGCATTACCAGTAGAGATAAGGATGCGTTAAAGCCGTTTTACAAGGAACTGGTAAGATCTCGACTGGAATACTGGAATTCAAGCGTCTTCTGCAAGGTGCAGAGGAAGCTACTAGAACGACCAGGGCAGCAAAGAGCGGGATGGCACAGAGAGAATACTAAAGAGTCTGGTTTAATTAGCCCGGTAAAATGAAGGCTGAGAGGCAGTTCGGAGCGCTCTCTATAAATTAATCAGGGAGGTAAGAAAAGGAAGGGAGAAAAACCATAAAGCTATAAACAACACTGGCACACAAACATTGGATATTAATTAGCACAGTTCAAAATGGAAATTCCTAATCAGAGGAATGAAATTTTGGAACACTTTTTACCAGCAGTAAGGGGGCAAGCATCTTCACAGGAGCAAGAGGCGTTTTTGTACGGTAGGATACAGTAATATTGTCTACAGAAGCTGGGCTCTTTGCTTGATGGCTGAAATATCCCTCGCAGGCCCATTTTCTATGGGCAGATGCCACTTTTTTGACTTTTATGCTTTCTCTCCTCCTACGTACAAAAGCACAAGACCAGTTGCATGCAGTTTCCTAGTAAGCCTCCTCACCCCGAGGTATCTCTTACCGCAGGGACTCTAACCCAAAGGTTGTAACACTGAAGTTTTCAGATATAACCGCTGATGTACTTAAAGGCACAACAGAAGTGCTGTTCTCAAACAAAAAGCGGGAACATTTTTAATGTGTGCAATATATCCCAATGCAGCAACATCAAACAGGGATTTTATATAGATCATGCTGTTCTACATAATTAACCAGTGCAAACTCTGGCTCTTTCTCCCCATCCTGATATTGCAATCCCATAGAAAGCTGGTAATAAACTAACAGCTGTTCCATGCTGCATTGTAGAATAAACTGAATCAACTAGTCAACCGCTTTAACACTACATATTTAATTTAAGGATTCCTGCAAGCTCCCAGTATTTCTACCTGAGCAATTTCTGCAAAGGTTCCAATCATTATGGAAAAGAAATGCAGATAACTTTGTCATTTAACGTATCAGTAAACATTTCATATTAAACACAAGAACTGACGTCATACTAATGATAAATTTTAGTATTTAAATGTTAAAAAGTCAATGCATTTTCACAATAAGGTTCCCGCTTGAAAATAAATTAAAAAAAAAAAAAAAAAGACAGTCAACACTTCCCCCATGCTTGAAAGTAGTATCACTGGAAAAGAGAGTCTCCTTCACTGAAGCTTTAGTAACTTCTTCACCATTAACAGGGACCAGCTAAACCATGTACGTGAACAGTTGCAGACACCAGACAGTAGCTTGATAAGCTGTATTGCGTTCAATCATGCATCTCAGTCTTCCCAGTCTATATACCAAACTTGCAATATTTAAATGAAATCACGGATGGCATCCTAGCACAGGAGTTATTTTCAGATACAGGGGCAGCGGACTACCAAAATACTGCTCATCTGACCTAGAAGTTGCCTGCTTCCTATTGTATAGCATTATGGTGTGAAAAACCCTATGCTATGCAAAATCCACCAGCCAGAAATCCACAACATTTAGCCACAGGCTACCTCAGCAACGACCCTGAAGTATCTGGCACTCTAATTATTTACATCAGTCTGGCTAGCATAGGAGCGTGCATGCAGCAAAGCACTTCTGTAGAGAAGTCCCAGAGTCCTTGCGCTCAGGCACCTCAGGATTTTTAATCAGTCAGCTGTGGGAAAACACACATATAATCCTGAAACTGCTGAGAGACAGCTGGAAGACTCTCAATACAATGCAGTACAAGAAGACAATATTTAAACCCGGTCTGCAGATTCAAGCACAAATTAGCATGAGCCTCGGGATTTTATATGCAGATGGTAATGGAGTTTGGACAAATCTAAACACGGGAGTGCAGGCTTAGTCAAAAATGTAAACTGTATGGACCACTGACATAACCACAAGCCTCTTCTTGTGTCTGGCATGGATAGTACCTAATGAAGCAATGCGCTCTCTACCTAGGGATAGGGGAGGCATTTTAATTCAGTATGAAAATGGGATAGATATATTAAACGATCAACTACTGTATCAGTTCTAAAGTTACCTTCATTAAATTGCATACGTTTTTTTTCCAACTTCAACCACTGTTGTATTGATTTACTGGTCACGTTAACAAATAACGGGTACTTTTCCCTCCAGTTCACTGGAGTATTACATTTGGAGATACCATAGTAACGCACAGATCCTAATCACTTCTGCTCTTGAAAACTCCATGCCAGTTTTCATAAGCACTTAAAGTCAAATTTGGCTTGGGCAATTATGGCTTTTGTATGTTTTTCCCTTGCAAGCTACCTTTACTCCCTTTCAGCTACATTCATGCACATCTTGGTCTCTGCATCATTTTATTCTCAGTCCTAATAAGACGACCTTAAGTAGGGGCATAGGTCATTCATTTTTAAAAAAACATAACTGGTTCCATCTAACACGCAGTCCGATCCTGATGCATGCATACGGTATAACTAAAAACATATTAAGGGAAAAAACATGGCGATCAGGGAGAGAAAAATCAACTACAAATACCCGGACGGTATGAGAGATACTGTGAAAATGTAAGATAACTTGGTAGGGATTAAGCACCGTGCTGCTTCTAAAGATATATTCCTGGAGAGAAAGAGCGAATTGCTGGTCTCTCAGGACTAGGTATACTTAGAACTCTCTCTGCATGGACTGTATTGATTTAGAGACGTTCCTTATGTAATAGCCATCTGTACCGTTATAATTAGACACAGCAACATACGCGCTGGATTCTTCTTGAATTCTACAGGCACACAACCCTTCACATAGCTTGCACATTAGATGTCTTTGAGAGCGACCTCTCTCTCTTTCACTTTGTGAGTTGTCATTAGAGGTTTAATGCTATTCTTTGCTTACATGTTTCTTAGTCTTCTTCGAAAACATACAGTTAATAGTCTCAGTAGGCACTTGTGTTTTGAATGACTCTCTAAAAATCACTAATCTACAAAAATTACATGATGACTGAATTTACTTGATTCACTAATTAGCATTATGGAGGATTTTGAGGCAATTAATGACAATTTGAATGAATGTTTTTTCTAAATAACACCACATTAGAATTATCTTTAAACAACCAATGACAGTGCTGATTTTCTTTTCTACTGTAAGTATTCTTGCTAGCGCTGTGCTGGGGAACGTAGTCTTGTCGGTATGAGCTACCAAAAGCCAGTGTATTGTTTTCCCAACGTAGGGTTTTGCTCATTAGTTTTGGCATAGATGCAGAAAAGAGCTTTTATTTTAATGGCAGAGATTTTTAAAAAAGATAAAGATCCAGGGAAAAGCTAAAATAATACAACAACCTTCTATGTAACTGTTAGAAAAACCTAATAATTCTTCTTTCCATAAACTGCACGAGAGTATCAGGGGTTTGGGACACAAGACAAACTATAAAGGTATTAATACAAGGGAATACATTTTTAAAAATTAGAATTTACAAAAGATAAAGAACCACAAGGTTAACTACAGAATATTCGGGTGGAAAACCTTGTGGAAATCAAATTGAGCACTTACAGTGAGTTAAATTACAGTATGCATCTGCAGAGTATGTGGAGTGAATCCGATCACAGTGACTTACCACTGTTCAGAGTTGTTACTATCCAACAACATTTTGGTGGCTATATAGAGCATAGTCTCAGACCAGTGCCCTAAAAACAGGTATTCTGCATCTCAAGATGACCGTTACTATTGGCACTTTTCTGACAGATCATTTAGGGGCTCTCACTCTTTTTCAAGAAGTGATTCATTCCATCCAAATTCAGATTTGAAGTATACCAGCAAGAAGCTGAGAGGATGACCTGTAACAACTGAAATTAGGGCACATCTCCACTGGAATTTGTTAAGATTCCTGCCTTCCTAAGTGTCCCTGATCACCTACTGCCCTACATGTGCTATTTTAATACTCAGCTAGAGCACTGCTTAAAATAAATTTAGCAGAAGAAGTTTCTTACCTCCAGATGATCCTCTGGCACAGATAAGATGATAGTGTGCTAGAGGCAGTGGGAATGCACAGCAAGTGGTGCCATGCTCTCCCACCATTCCACCTGAAGGAGTCCTTTAATAACTTTAGCGTGCCACACGGCCAGAGAAAATTCAGCATGTCCTTCTTCTACGAGACCAACATGAGCACCTGCAATTAAGCCAAACTCGCACGTAGGAAGAACCTGGTTCAATATTTAGCCTGAAGTAAAACACACGTTAAAGCTGTCATTACTTTGTACTACTCCTTCTTCTCAAGACGGAATAAAAAAAAAAAAACAGAAGATAAGTCATTCCAGAAGCAGGAAAGCTGCAACAGCATTGCCTCAAAGCACAGAAAAGGACCCGTTAGGGGAAGCCCCCAGGGCACCAGCCCAACCGCGGGAAGCACCAGTAACGCAATCTCGTCGCAATGAGGCAGCTGGCTGGGCAGCACGATGCATCCTGGAGCGTGTGTCTAGGACTGTCTCTCTAACTTAAAGACTTGTGCAATGGTTTTGAGATATCGGAGAACAGTTTCTTGTGAACAACATCCAGACTTCAGTAATCCCAAGCAGTAAACTTTGATAACAGATAGCTCAACACAAAGGCATATTGCACAATACAAGCAAACAACACACCACAGATATATTCAGCATCCTATTTTATGGATGCTATTAAGAAAGGCCTCAGCCTTCAGGATAATTCCTCTTGAACACCTAAATATCATAATGACCTTAACACCCTCGCACTTTAATATAAGATTCACCTTTGAAGCTCTGAAATTTGTCTAGTAGCAGTACGCTGCTGCTTAGATTAAAACAAAACTCAAAAACCTAACACCAAGCATATGTCTAAGCTGCTGCTATTACAGTGCTCCCTATGAAGATCCAGTATGAAATTAAATTCCAGCCAATACATCACTGATAGGAAGCTGACCTAGAATAAAATGTACAGTGAGAACAGTGAGAAGTGCTAAAAACTTTATGGAGCACCTCCTCTTCCATTCTGTGCAAACTGTGAAAACTTCAAAGCAATGTAGAAGCTTCAATGGAGAGGCATCGTAGCTGAGTGCTTTCAGCCTAAGTTCTGAAACTAATTAAGTGGAGATACAGTAGAAGATGCTACAATACAAGAAAGCAGAGGAACCTGCAACCATATTTTAACCGAGCACACTGCAGCAGAATAATTTTTTTCCATACAGCAACTACTGTTTAAGGGCGTTTAGGAAAATTGTTGAAGTAATTGGAAGAATTAAGTAGATCACAACTGTATGCACTTGTGAAAGGCAAACGTTGACATAAGACGCTTAGGTGTGTTGATAAAACTCCCTGAAAGTGGCTTCGCTTCATTTTTTTGATTTTTTTCTGAAGTCAGTTTTATTTTCTGAACGCTAAAGCTTTACACTTTGATTAGAAACCAACTTCTAACTGTGCAGCACATACTTTAAAACAAGACTGTTTTAAATGCAGTCCTCTGTCCTTCCTATTTCTAGTGGCTTTGGATACTAAAGCTCATCTCACACCGTTTTACCACCTATAGGGTAGCGACAGTTCTGGCTCAAACAAGGAGACCAAATGAATCCCTCAAACAGGCACTGATGGGACACAAGACACTTCTCCGCTGCACAAAAAGTGCAAGCGTGGATACTAGGGCTCCAGACTAAAACTGCTGTCTATCTGCAAATGAGCCGCACTGAAGTGAACAGGTCATATGTGCAGAGCTTTCTCTACCTGTATTTTTCAGCATCTTTCACGTGCAGTTCAAAATTATAGTTCGTAAGCAGTCTCTCTGAACTAAAATATATAGTTTTCTACTTCATAAGACTAAAGCTAGTGAAAGGCAAAATGCAAGAAAGTGGAACAAACTCTGCTGCACAGAGGAAAACAGAGAAAGGGTGTTTACTAGATTATAAAGGCTACTTGCATCATGGATCCTTATTCTGATATGAACATTTGCATTCTTTTAAGCCTTTTTGTGTTTCTGGTTTTTAAAAAATGCTAATATCGATTGATTTATTATTTATTTTTCCAACGAGGGGGCTGGGGCTATTTTTTAAATATAGTCTTGATACATATGAGATAGATATTTCTTTCAAAATGTCAAGACTATCCCAACAGAAGAGATTTTCAGGTATGGATTCTTCGGGCTTTAAATATTTATGATCATTTCAAACTACAAATGAAAATAAATGAAAATATCAACACATGCCAGATCTGCATGACAGAGCGTGTGAGTAGCAACATTGTCCGGCTTATGTTTTAATAAGTGTGCTATCTAACTTTCAGACATCACAATGCTGAAATCGTCAAACATTTATTAACGTACTTTATGAACATATTCTAATAATCTCTCTTACTTGAAGCAAACTGGAGATAACATGCAAAATGAACCCCTGATCTGAAAGTTTCAATTTTTTAAAAGCTGGAGTGAATTCTGACCTGAATCTCACGCATTTTTATTCATCGTTCTCTTCAACCAAGAAAAGGTTCACTACTTTCCAACAAAGAATTACTCCTTACGAGTAATTCAGTAACAGCAACGTGGATATCAGCGCTCAACGGAAACACTGCCAACAAGTATGCAAGTTCTCTTATTTCTACCCAGTAACCATGGTGAAGGCTGTCCTTTCTGACAAAGACAGGCATTTAAGTCACAGTTCAAAAAGAGCTCGCTCCTCTTTAAAAATCTAAGATTCTCATGTGAAACCCCGGGGGAAAAAAGCAAACTGCAAAATCCATGCTAAAAATACTTCATGCATCTGTTGCGTTTGTCTCCTCCAATAGTATGTCCACTCACACGGACTTCTACTTTGTGAGCAGGAAGCAAGGTAAGCTTGTCCCACGCCCAAGTCTCAAAGCATCGCACAAGGTTCCAGGATTCTCCAATATGTTGACGGTTTCTGGAAATGGAAGTGAACCTCATGGAAATTTAGGCAACCTAAATGGAAATAGAAGGCCACAGAAGCAAAAGTCACCTTAGTCCTGAATGTTTGACTGACCTTCGCATTTTTCATTTGAAAAAGTAAAAGTAATTTTATGCGCTCATATTCCAGTAAGTTGTGAAAGATTTATTTAGATCTCGTAAAAAAAAAAAAAAAAGAGAAGTATTTGAGCTCAGCATAACAAATTTGTAAGAGAGACTTCAACCCTATCATAGTTACACATGAAGACAATCTTTTGCCTTCATTGTTAAGCTTTACTTCATGGTTATTTTATTCTGCCAAGCCATACCAAAGTTAGTTTTACTACTCGTAATAAAACGTGGCAACTGTGAAGAATCATTTATATGCCTTGTTCCTCTTACCTTAAAATTCTTTGCTTCTACAAGTTGAGTTAATTAAAACTAAAAAACTTCCAAAACGTGCACTATGGACACGTTTGAAGCTTCTGACAAAGGAAAATGATGGAGTGTTTATGCCTTATGGCCTTAAAAGTTGATGTTCAATAATAAACGCTGTTCTACAACTCAGCATAAGTGCTAGCAGATCAGCAGACTGCCACTGCAATGTTAATAAGGTATCAGCTTTTCTTTTTTTTTTTTTTTAAACCTCTGGTGGTAATTAAAACAACCTCTAATTTAGAGTTTAATTAAGAAACAAGATTATGGGATAATAAAAGTCCTATTTTAAAAGCTTAACATTTTCAGTTTGGTGTCTCCAGTCTATTAGCAGTCTGTACTGTGCTTCTTTTAAAGGAGCCCTGGCAAGCTGGATCACTGGCTCCCCACACATTTGTTTAAGTTAGCTTCTTTCCTGATGCAGAAGCGGGAGTGATTCAGTTTTAACCTCCTGAAGCAAGGAACAAAAAAGTGTTTTTTTGGTAAAGGGGTGAGAGGGTTGTGGAGTTTTTTTCCCCCCCCTCTCCCAGGATATTTAATAATGCAATACTTAATATTCAGCAGCTTTGAAAAACTGGACTGAGTCTCAGTGCATGCAAGTATCATCCAATATTTTAAACATGAGAAACCTAGTGGGCCGTCTCCTATTCAAAAATCTCGCTCTTTTATGCTTTGTGTTGTCGTGACATTACCTACTGTAGATTACATTGGGGTGCTGCTGGGTACTCCAAATTACCGTTAATGTTAACTAGCACGCACGGCATAGACATGCCTACATACTTTAAAGAATTTGGCTTAAATGAAATGGTGACTGATGATAGCTTCTCATCAAGATAACTGACAATTTTTTCTGCATCTACTCAACGTTTTCTACAGAATCATAATGAAAGTTTTCTGCTTTTTCGTTGTTGCAGCAGGAGAATACAATCAGCCTCTCAATAGCTTTGTTAATGCTAATACAGAAGCTGAATTTAGGTCTGCTTAACCAATTAGGTTAACCAACTGCTCACGGAAATGTCATCTCTGTGGATCCTGACAGGAAGCCATGCAGGGAAAGTCCCAATGGTTTCCTCTTTGAAGAATACTGCAATAAAGACCTGTGGAAGTGGAGCACTTATCTCTGCTCAGCTTGCCCTATGAAGTACCAGTATTTTGAATTTGTACTGGAAAAATCATTTGAAACTGTGAGAAATTTAGGGTAAGATTTATGAAAGCAGAGTAAGAGAGGAAATCTCAGATAAGAAAATGTCAAATTTTGAAAATTACAATTGTATTAAAAGGGCATAATTGAACCTGAAAACTAAACATCTTTCAACAAATCATCACCTAAACCTCAACAGATAAGCAGGTCAAATAAAAACAAAAACATGAGCAGAGGAATAGTGAAAATCTGGGACAATAATGGACAATTAGCTTCTGCAAAAGGCAGATTTACTATGTTCTCTTCATCCCATTTTGCCTGAAGGTTGGAAAAATCAGAACTGTTTAACTGTTAATTGTTTAATTGTTTAACGTTGGGGAACTTTTGAGTGTGGGATTATTTCACTGCACACCACCCCGTAATATTGCAGTCTGGAGCATTTTCAAGCACTATTATAGAAGAAAGTCTGTAGGCTCCCAGAGATGAAGGCGGGCTGGAGGTTCGATCAGTATGGAAATTAATAATTAACTCAAGTCTTCATCTGTTTGCCCTGAGTGAAGAATTAACGAAAAACCACAAGCACAGGGCTCCAGAATCAATTCTTTTAGTAAGACAGGAGAAGGGAAAAGCCACTACATACTTATCTTCTACTTTTACAAACATCTATCCATCTCTCAATCCAATGTAAAAATACAATAAACAGCAGGGTTTTTTTTTTCCTTATGTGCTGTCCAGTTTGTGGGGTCAACATAAGAGAAGGGAAGTTTTAGGTACCAACACATCAACTCAACCGTTGCAAAATTTCCAGAGGAATCTCACTCATCTCCTAAATAAAAAAGGTCTCAGTAAGACACGATACTCACCTAACGCAGACCACCAACCACACAGTTTTCAGCCATAAGCTGTAGTCTACCATCTATAACACCAATAAATAATTAAATAAATACAAAACAGTACAAGCCAGCATATATAACACACATTCTCAGCCACACACTGGGGATGAGAACAAGCTTTATTCCTGCTGACTCGGAGACTTGTCCTAAGACCATGGGAGTGTTTTCCACAACTATCTGTGTGCAGACAGAGTACATTTCCTCTTTCCCTGCCCACCATTCACCTCCCACTTTTGGATTTTTTTAATCTGATCTGAAGCTCTGAGAAGAACCACCAAAGCTAGGGTCATATAAACTTTGAGCCTATTTGCCTTATAATTAGTAAGCTACCATGTGCCAAACCACTATTATAGAGTATAAGAATTTTTTTTCAAATAATTATTTTGTTGGAGAGAAGGCAAGGAGAAAGGAGGAAACACGTTTGCTTTTTGTATTTACAACTCCTGAAAACTGAAAAACACAGGGGAAATCACCAACTCCGTAACCACAAGAAAACAATTTATACTGTAAGTCATTTTGGTATGTGAGGAGAAATCTCATAGTAGTGCTCCCTTACCCTTAAAGGACCAAAGAAACAGGTGGGTCAGCCGGTTATTAAAGGACTTTTGATACAGTGCGGTTTGCTGGGAAACATTGCACAGGATCATTTTAAGTGTCACTACATTTTAACTGTTGCCATCAGAAAATGCAGACGCACTTGAGTCTGCTGAAAAAAAAAAAAAACAAACAAAAAAACCCAGCAAATTTCATTCCTGAAATAACTTACTGTAGAAAGCACAGCCTAACCTTTTCTCCTCCCGTTCTCTAACTCATACTTCACTCATCTGGAAAATTCAATTTTGTTGATTTGGTCTTTCTATCCTTTTTCCTCTTTAGATCTGGTTGTGGCTGTGAAGATGCCCCTTCCTCCACTCAGTCTTTTTTATTTTAACGTTCATACTTGTTCACAAATTTAAATGTTTTAGTCAATACAAGGGATTTGAACAGAATTGCTGCGACCTGTTCCTCGGTGTTGTTTAACAAAGTAAAAAAGGAAGTTGCAGGGCAGTTTGGCAGCCTTACTGCCTGTGAAGTGTCATTAAGTAAGAGATGGCAAGTTTTATCACGCACCTTTGACTACTAAATTCACAAAACAAACAGAAGGTTTACCATGGGAGGTAGCAAGAGATCAGGCAATATCCTCAAGTCACTCTTCCAGTAAAACAGTGTGTGGTTACTAAAATTGCTATGGGAACATGGGATTTCATCAGAAACATATAGTTCTAGGTGAAAATGTTCCTTAACCTTTTACATTACCACTGCTAGAAAAAACACTAGGTGTGATGCTGGTGCTTGTATACCAGCAAAACCCAGAACATTAAACAGGAAACAGTACCATGCTAAAATCTTTTATGTAGTCTTTGTTGTTAAGCTGAAGCATTTGATTAAGAAAAGAAAGTCTCCGCATGTGTCCTCAAGCAATGCACTTCAGTTGACTTTAACACATTCTGTAATTGCAGCTGAAAAGAAGAGAGGCCACAGTAAAAGGCGTAAACAAGAAGCAACTGTTTTCCTTGGAGTCGGTGCTGCTTGCAATTATTCTGCTCAATGGACCACTCATACCATTTTGCAGGAAAGGATAGTTATATTTGCGTATCTCCACTGTGCACATAAATCTTGCTCTGGCTCCCCTCTGTGTTTTATTGTTCCTTGATAATAAAAGCGTATAAAAAAAATAGACGTTCAGTCAGAAACTGTTAAATTCACCGGAATTTAACTTACCAGTCTACCATGTTATTCACAGTTTCTTTTTACGTTGTATCCTGTTTTCATATGCATTCACTGTATTTAAAACAAGGGCTTCCATTTGGACGTGCTTACATTCCTGCAGTCTTAAGGCCAAAAGAGATCCCTAGAAACAGAGGTGATTAAATTGCTTTATTACTTCTACCTAAAGCCTAATGACTCGAATCAAGTGGGTTTTTAAAGAGGTAACCCATTCATGCTCAGAAGTTGAAATATCCACCTCCATCCTTAATTGTTGCTCCAGCCTCAACCTCCAGGTACTAGAACCCGAAACTTCCCCATCATGGGATCTTTGGTAACAGATATTTTCTTCTCACTTTCTTTTAAAAATATAAACTATAATCAGGTCATATAACAATCTCAGTTTTAAGCTAACAAATTGATCTCTTTAGTGGTCGCGCTTCTGCAGATTCTCTACTTCTATAAACCTTACATAATATAGCCATACTGAGATGCAAATCCAAAGTTTCACTTGCACTGTTTTTAACTATGCCATAAACATCATAATTGTCAAAACCCACTCATCCACTCACCCAGTCTGCTGTGTGCCATATTTGTATTGCCAAAACTAAAACATAAAGGAATAAACCGCAATAATGCAGTCCAGACCTGCACAACTGTTTTATCACAATATTAAAAGAGAATGAAAGAACCCAGGGTGGATTTCTGGTGTTGAGGAACCGGTCATGTCTCAGACTTACACATTTACTAATTCAGAGTATCTGATAGCATAAGAATAATCATTCAGATCACATAAGCTGTTACAGCACGCATCATGAACATCCTTGCTCTCCCTTGTTCGTAAGGACCCCAGTGGATAGCGCTCAGATTCTATTCCTGAATTTACCATCAACTTGTTGTGTGACCTTTTGCTAACATTTTACATCTATGTACATTATTCTTTCTATTTCAGGATACAGAATAAAAATATTTCTCTTCTGTTGTAAAGTATTTAGTTAACCAATAAAAATTTCACTTATATTAAAAAACAGTATGCCAGAATTCCAACAGATTTGGTTCAAAAATACATTCTTTAAAAATGCTAATCCACTGCTAATTCACGTTTGCCTGTTACTGTTCAAGTTATTACACCTAAAAGATCCATCTCGTCTCCAGAAGCACTGATAGAGGGGGAAAAAAAAAGTCTAGCTTGCAAAGACTGTGCTTAATCACAATAAAGGAAAGGTTAATTTTGCATTTCCAAAAGTTGTCAGAGGTCAATAAAATAGGCATGGGAGGAAGTTCCAATGCTTCCAATGCATTTTTTTTTTTTTTTTTAAGTAAAGTATAATTTTTAAGTGAAGCGATAGGTGAGGAAGACGACAGTATTATTACTCCTGCTATGTTCTATAATAACCACAACGTACTTCTATCACCAGTGAACACTGCAGGTTAGGATGCAGTTTCATGGAAAACTGAGCAGTACTTTGAACTGGCAGAATACAACTGCAAAAGAAACACTGTCGCAGTAAAAGCCTGTTTCTAGGCCTAGCTTGACAATAATTAATGCAGATTATGCTTTATGAAATGTTTTCTATAACTGTTTTCAACTTATTAAATACACCATTATAACATTTTATAACCTTCCTTTTGTTCTTTATGCCTTATGAAGGTTAAATGCAAATTAGTCCAATAACTGGCTTGTACATCTTGGGTTTTTTTTTAAATAAACCTTCCTATTTTGATACGTTTAAAAAGCAACCACCTGTGCCCAGGACAGCAACAGCACAGGAATGCAGTCATCCATTAATTGGCTTGCCCTAGCAAGCTGCCTAGCTTCTTCTACTTCCCAGTCACTGCTTTCACTCTAGTGTTTGCAGTGGAAAGAAAGAAGATAGGAGCTTAGACTACATCTTGAGGGCCAACCAGGTCAACATCACCCAATATACGCCTGATTCACTTGCAACGGTTCCGTCGTGAACGTTTCATTGCAGCTTCAGGTGCCAGAGGATAGCCCCTCTCAGAGTACCTGGCATTATGGACACTAGCCAAGGCTTAGCACAGCACCAGGAACGGCAGGACGAGCTGTCTGCAGGCTTGCTTGCAAAGCAGCTTTGTGCAGCCGATGGACCACGTCACGTTCATGGCTGCTGCTCTGCCTGCCCATCACCTTGGGTGTAGATGCAACTAGGTACAAAGTCTGCCGTACTGAAGGAAAGAGAACACACAACTTCAGAGAGCATAATAAAATAAAGAATATTGTTGTTTTTCCACTTACAAACAGGGGGGACAAAGCTACACAGAATCCAAACAAAACACAGTACTCCACAGCATTCCCACAGCTTTTGTTGCACTATATTAGAACTAGTATCTGGAGAAAGCACATCAGAATTACAAAACACTTCGGTTAACAGAATAAAGTATTGAACGGAGGAGCTTCTGAAAGTGCCAGACCGAAAGTAAGAACAGAATTTTCTAATAGTTTGGAGAAACATTGAGCAGTTGTAGCAAAAAACTGCTCTTCTTCAGTACAGCATAAATGGATTCTGGCTGCAAGGAATTGATAGTTTTACATCTCATGCAGACACAAAGCAGCAAGCTCAAAAAAATCTACTGATTTCAGACCTTCTTAGGGAAAGTATTTGTAAAAGTTACCTATTATCATAATGTACTTTCTAAAAACTGCATTATTTCACATTTAGAAAGGAATTTGCAGTGACAGTAGCACCAAATAAGTTCAGCATGTAAAATGTGGAAGCTTTGCAGAGAACCGCACTGTTAACTAATTTTTAATATACAACCCTCACGCCCCACCGATCAAATCTCACACTGTAAAAGGTGATAGGAACAAATGACAGAATTGCAGAAGAAATCAAAAAAAAAAAAAAAAAAGAAAAGTTTCCTTTAAGGGTTACGCCGTTTATTGGCCTCAGAAAGGCTCAAATCACTAGCATTACACCTAAGAGAAACCAAGCCAATAATGATAAAAGATGACAAGAGATCAGAATCGAGGCCCCAAACTGCATTTCCTGTGCCATAAGATCTGCACAGAGTCAGCACACAAATGGACGCCCATGTGCTGTTTTGAAATACTATCCACTGTTTTGTGGACTACCACAAAATTTGCACTCCAGGCACAGAGCTACTATTGCCTCTGGTCCTTTATTCTGTTCTTTTGTTTTACTTGATTTTAGTACTTTCATAGCTCATCAAAGAGCTCCCTATCATGCAGGTTTCTCATAACGAATGCAATGCCAGGTTACATTAAATACAGCAATTCCGCTTAATGCTTGACACAAGTCCCGAGTCTGCCAGCTGATGAACAACTCATTGTTTTCCATTATCTAGTAGAGACGGAGTGATTTTAATGAGACTCTGTTTCATCGAAGGATTGCTTTCACAATGCTGTAATACTTTTGTACGTCTCCAGGTAAGTAGCATTTCTAATAGCACCTCACTCAGACAGTTTAACTTAATATCCAACTGACTAGAATTTCATGGTTGGTAAAAAGTGCCAAAACAAATTAGGAACCTTTCATGAAATCTGTCTAGGAGATAGGTCTTTTGATCTGTGGATTTAATGATTCTGTTGCTTTTTTCCTTTCAAAGACTGGCCTCACCTCTGATTCTTTCTGGAACCTACTCATTTTTGTTACTTTTCTTATTTAAACATAACAGAATAGATTATATACTAAATTAGTCATTACTCTCTTCAGCTTCTTTTTCAGGATTCTGCAGAAAAATCTAGTTAAATCTCCATAACTGAAATCCGTAACTCAGAATCTCCGTAACTGCAGAATCATTCAGGTTGCAAGGGGCCTCAGGAGGCCATCTGACTGACCCAAACGTCTGCTCAAAGCAGGATTAACTTTGAAAGTCCAAATATTTTTCTAAAAAAGAATTTTCAACATACAGCTTGGCCAGAAATACCCACTTGTGGCATCCTACTCAAGGACAGCTCTGGGTAAAAACCTAAACCTTTTTCAAGCTATAGAAACACGTGAACAGTTCCTTCCAACTTTCATTTTGCCATTGTCAGTGATGTGCTTGGTTTTTTCCTCTGCGATGGGCAAATTTCATCTAAAATACTAACTCAATGCACCGAAATCCTTTTGATAATAATCACTATCATGTTAGACAGGAATCTTCCAGTCTCAGTTGTGGTTGCCTTAATCACTCTACTCCTTTTTATCTTTCCTTCAGAACTTTCTCTCTCTTCCCTTTTTGCATCACTGCACACATTACAAGCGGCATCCTTTATTCCTATCATTTCCTTAGCTAGCTGCATGTAAACTGGGAGTTGAGAAGACAAAGAGGTGGGCTAATTCCTGCAGCTCAAACTGGTTTTTGCTCTTCAGTCTTTCATTTCCTCCCTCAGTCAATTCCTTGCATTCCCTGTCCCTGATGATCCTTTAACCAAAACCACCTGGGCAATTGTATCTTATCTATTTCTAATGTGCACAACATTTAGCCTAAATGTGTTTCACACTGGAATTTCCATAATTTCTGTTGTTCACCCCTTCCTATTTTCTCTCTGCCAGTATATGCTGATTACAATCGGGTAACTTTCTGATCATTGCTATTTCATACACGGTACCTCTGCCTAGTTATATGCACTTTACTTACAATTCATAATCGTCTTACTGTATTCTTTGGCTTACATTTGGACACAACAGAAAGTGATTTTAAAACAGCTACACTTCCGTGAGATAAGCTCACCATCTGTAAAACTTTATATGCAAACTATATACATAAGATTCTTTCAAGCTGTGAATTCCTTGGCGTAGAGAATGTATTACTTCTTTGTTTGTTTAAGGCTGGGCATGTGAACGACAACCAACAACAGAAAGGGAACCTCATCAAAGATGCTTCAGACAAACACATAAGAAAATAACAAAACAAAAAAGCTTATCAATTTCCTAGGGTTTAAATTGGTAGGAATTCTTAAAACGTTTAATTTTCTCTTCATCTCTCACTGATTTCATTAAGAAGAAATGCAAACCTATCAGGCCTAATAAATCCTACGCTAGACATTTCTCCCAACTGAAGACAATATAATGTTTCTAATCTTACCAAAATCCTCCTGACTTTTACATTAGTAGCACCAACCCTTCTAAATGACGCAAACATTTAAATAGAAGAGCATCACTTTCATGAACGTCTGAAAACCGAAACACTAGTCCTTAGGCGCCCGCTACATCCTGGGAGAGGCCTGCCATTTTGGAAAGCATAAGAACAGTAACCAAGAAAAAGTAGAGATCTTTTCAGAACAGTTTACAGTTGTATTTTCTTTGCTACTTCATGCCCTTCCTCACACTGACAACTCACTGCCACCTGCATAACGCAGCTCATTTTTTTGTGCCAGAGCAATTGTCTGTAGGGCCATGATGGAAACTGAAGCAAACCAGGATTTCCACAGAATTTATAAAATCTTGGGTTCGTTTTGTTTTCTAATTCATTGCAGTGATCCAGTCTGCACTGTAGCTTCACAAACCTTACATCAGCACAACTGAGGGAGTGGTGAACTTTTCACCAGCCTTTCTTCCAGCTATTACGGAAGAAAACACACACTTAAGGTTTCCATGGATTTAGAATAGACACATTCCTCAACAGCCAAGAGAAGTGAGGTTTTATTATTATTATTTTATTTCCAAGGTTCATCTCTACAGTCAGATTGTTTTATTGCTTTTGTGGCTTGCCTGGAAGGACACTTAACAACCGTTTCCATATATATCTATTCGCATGCAAAAAAACATTTAAGTTGAGCAACGTTATGGTTTAGAGCAACATTATGGTTTAGAGTCTCTATCAGTAATTTCAAGATAAAACGTTCCAGTGAAGATATTAACAAGAACAGCCAAAGAAACTCAATGCCATGCTGCTCCCTTCCCCGCGCAGCCTCCTCTAAAGCCCAACAATTTCCCTGCCTTAGCGCTGCCCTTCAGTCTGGCTGAACATTTTATGCCCTCTTCCAAAGTGACTTACAGGTTAGATGCAGTCAATAGCCAGACTAATGAAATTGGAAACGAAATAGATTTTACTACTGCTCTGATGCCTGGAGTCCTTCACTGTTTTTTTTAATTTACAAGTTCACAATCAGGACTTTACCACAATCAGAAAACTTGCTGGAAAAATCCTTTTGGTCACCTCACCCATCTTTCTGCCAGTACAGGACTGTATTGTAGCTTATACTCTCCAGAAATTGATTTTGGTAGAGCATGCATCCACCTGGGGGAGATCAGCCAGCTTCTTCTCTGTTATTTTATATGGCACCATCAGAAAGCAGAGACTACTGAGCCGACTCCTTGCACTAGACTCAAGGATACAGGAAAGCCCAGCAAAGCACCCTCCATCTCTCAGCTACGTTATTTCAGCATTTGGGCTCTGTGTCCTCCCAGGACAGTGTCACCCACTTGTTGCTTTATTGATAGCAAGGCCTTACCTTAAAATAGAAGGATTATAATCAGTTCTTGTTTCAGCAAAAGTCCAGGACTTTGATGAGAAACAATCCGAAAAAAATGAAGTGATAATTTTTAAGTATATAATTTTTAAGTAGTCTAAGTCAACTAAACTTCAAAGGAATTTTATAGGACAGAATAAAAGGCACTTTTCTACCCCAGGGCTTCTCTTTGACATATTCCAAACATTTTTACACTTGGTAAAGTTCTCAGAACTTAAAAAAAAAATGTGTGTATATACAGGGGAAGGACTATTGTAATAGAAGGAAGTTTTCAACTAAACACTGCTTCCCCTGCTGTTGATCCCAAAGTGTAAGAATTAGCTGCAAGTTATAAGGAAACAGAGACTGCATATAACTAGATTTAAAAAAAAAAAAAAAAAACAACCTTTTTTCCACAAAGCCAAATAATAATTTAATTTTCTTCTCAAGCTCTGAAGTAATATGAAGATATTAACATATGTTATAAGATAGAAGATTAATTTCCCACCTGTTGCAGACCTCTTGGTGCGATAGTACAGTACTGGATATGGTTTATATTGGCAATAACAACCTGCAGTCTCCCCAACATTCAGTACTCCCCTCTGCAACTCTTTGTGAAAGAGTTAAACATGTCACTTCCACATAATTCTGAAAATGTAAAATGCTTATTTTTATCTAAGACACATATCAAAATAATATTCTTTTGAGCTGCAAAGCGTCTCTGCAATTTTATAGGCTGACTCATGTTCAGTCCACAATTCTTATTTCCTTCTTTAGTTAGGAGAAAAACGTGCTAATGCTGAAGCATATTACCAAATTGCTTCAAAAAGCGTGGGAAAAACAGAACGCTGAATTTTTTCAGTTGTCTGAAGCCACGTTACTATAAAAAGCCAGTAGTCTCTCAAATTTTCAAGTGTTTGAGTATTTTAAAAATAGTCACATTAGCAAAAATATTCAAGTTACTTTAACAAACCTTTGGCTTACAGTGGATTGCAATGTTTCGAAAATAAGGTATTTTATTGAAAAGAAGGGGGAAAGGTTTAAAATGAATAAGAACAAATTTTTATTTGCAACATAAATGTTTTATTGGGGTACTTAAGTTATAGTAGTCCATCTCTCATGCTCAGTGCTGACAAATACGTTTCATCAGTCTATGCATCAAGAACTGAGACTGTTAAATGTACATGGGCTTTTTATTGTTTGTTGTTATATCCTTCTTCTGCCTCCCTCCCTATTTCCACAGATCTTCAAAGCATGTATGTTAGGTCTGTAAGCTCGCCCTTTGATTGCTTTGCCTCAGTTAGACACGTGTCAAGGTCTCTTCAGAAAGCACTAAAAACAAGTGTACTCTGCCTCAGACAGACATCACAGGTCATCTCGCCTACCTTAAAGTCAAAGAAGGCTCCAAGCTTTTTGTGACTCCCTCAAGGCTACAGCAGCGTGCGCTGTGGTTTAAAGCGCTAACGTGAATTTTAACGTAACTCCACTAGAAAATATTGCAGTTTTATAGATTCATTTTATGCTACACTTGGATTTTCTCACGGAATTTTCAGAAGGATTTTTCAGATTTCACCGTTCTCAAAGAAATACCACTTAAATGAATTTGCCTTGCTACAGTACTCTTGGCAAGGCCAGGGCGTTCCAATTGAGAATCTCCTTTGGCCACGGCTGCTGCAGCAAAGCAGTTCTTCTGAAAAGGTTTAGTGTTAAATGTTTCCTCCTCCTCCTCTATATCGTCTCAAATAAAAGTGCACTTGGAACGAAATCAAATAGTACCGGTTCCAGCGTTGAAAACTGGCTATTGTTGATCGCTCCCACACTATTCATAAGCCAGCTTGGTCCTCCTCAGAAAGCCAATCATTTTCACTAAACTTAATACACATTCACAATGAGCAAACTAAAAGACTCACTCAAGAACTCATTAAATGGTAGCCTCCAAAATACAGCTGATGGGAATAAACGACCATCCAGGAATTTGGAAACTGTCTAAACATTGCTTAAAGAAGACACCTTCCTTACATTCTGATCATTCCACATTATCCCTTTTGGGAAAAAAGATGTCCTACAGCACAAAAACAGTTTTAAGGCCTGAAGAACAAAGCAATCTCATAAAGAATTATAATATGATTTGTAAAGAATTATAATACGATTTGATATAATTTAATCAACTGTTGTTCAAAAAGAAAAAGCTAGCAGCAGCAGCAACAAAAGAACAAGCGCGACGCTAGTTAAATGAAGGCAGTGTTCAAAAACTTGCATTCAGGCTTCTCGGACATAGTACCAACCCTAGAAATTCTGTCTCACTTCAGTGACAATTCTGCTGTTTGAAAAGAAATTTCCAAGATATTTTGAAACGTGCAGCATCTCTATCATAGGAACACTATGAACTTGCTCCTATGAAGGTGAGTCCTAGGACTATTAGATGTCACAGCCGTAAGCAGGGCAGCCCCTGAACCTATAGTTTCCATAATGCAAAACCCTACAATCAGTGCTCCTCAAGAAACCTGTCACAGACTCTTCTCTGCCAACACATTTCTTCATATCGTCAGGGAAACACGTGCACCCTTTAGTGCTGACATACCTAACCAAAGAAATGTACGTGGACCAGAGCAGCCTACAAATCTGTCCCTTGACAAGAGTTTTGCTCTCAAATCCCCGCTTTTTTCTTCCCTTCCACAGGAAAAAACAACCCCCCCAAAACAACAAAAAATAGCCCAAAACCTCTTAACATGACTTATCCCCTATCATAAGCATTCAGCCTCCCAGTTCTCTTCATGTCTGTTGACACTGGAAAAGAGGAAGGAGAAAGAACCTAACATTGTCAGGCCTCTTTTAAACTTTTTAAAATTTAGAAACATCATTTACAGAAAAAAAATCTTGTAATATTTTGATTATGGGCACAGCAGAGACTTTCATCCCCTTACACAGACAACTGTGAACTCACTGAGAACACATCACTGTGCAATTTCCTTTTCCGTTTGACCCATTGGTGTGGTTCCCTCTCACAGGCCAGGCAGATAACTTAGTTTCTCTAACTACCTATTTAGAAGTTCTATAAAGTTGTTCAAGAGGTCAAAAAAAGAAGGCTGCATGTCAGCTTTTACCTATGTATAAATCGGAAGCTAGAATAGCATTTTCATTAAGACTAGTTTCGGCTCTACTTTTGTTTTTGTATTGCCCTTTCACTACTACAAGGCTTCAGAATAAGTTCTTAGTAACGTGATCCGTCTCATTAAGAGGGGGAAAAAAAGAAAAAAAAAAAAAGGAAAAAAGGAAAAAAAAGTATTTCCCCTTCCCCCTTGAAGTCTCTTTCTATTACCGTCTGGCTACAGAACGTGCATTCCTAGAAATACACATTTGTTATTTCATTAGTAGTGATTTTATACAATCATACTCAATAATATCTGCTCAGGGGCTGCAGGCTACCCTATGGGTTGTGGTTTTGTTGCAAGAGAGGTCATATTTCATGTATTTTAACCAGCAAAAAAGGTCACTTGTCACGGCTGCTTTTAAAGTTAGCTAAATGTTCCTTCAAACCCAAATGGCACAAATTTACATGCCACATAGCTCCAGATGTCAGACTCCTGCCATTTGTAACCAACAGGAAACAAGGTAACTGCAAATTGCCAGCCTTGCATATGATTGAGGTGATGACCTGCTTTCTTCTACCTGAAGCATGACTGTAGAGGGTGTCACAGCATTGTTACAGACACCTGCTCAGTGTCAATTGTACGGAGTTGATCGTGTTTGACAGCATGTACAGTATACTCATCGCCTCGAGCGGGACAGATGTTAGCAACCCAGGAGATGCTCACTTTGTGCTCTTTCGAGAATATCTGTACTGTTTCTCCAGGATGCCTGATATGGCACTTTCACAAGTCTGCACGTTGACAGAAACATGAGCAAAAGTAAACAGAAAGTAAGCCCAGTGATTTTGCAAAATGAACAGAAGACACAGAGCAATCCAATTGCTTTTAAAGATTCAAAAACACACTCTTAACCTGCATAGCAGCTTGGGTTCAAAATTTGTAGCCACTGAGAGGATTACTCTTCCTTGTCGGTACAGATTTATACTGAAACTCACAACACAACACATCTAAAGAACTGCCCAAAGAGAAAGCAAGACACAAGAAAGAAGCACAAAGATGAACACAAGTAATTATGCCACAAACGTACGCTCAGTGTAAACTGAGAAGCGTGGGCTCCTCCTGTATTACGCTGAGCAGTCCTGGGGAGATGCTTGTCACGTGTAATACCTGACTGGTTTGTAACAGCTTAGGTAATGCAGAGTCACCGGTGAGATATGAATCAACGGCACGCGTGGCTGCGGTTCTCCCCGCCGCAGCGTTTGCCAGAGGTGCCTCAAAGACACGAGCAGGGTGTAAGCCGCAGGCTAGGCCAGCTGGCCTGGCAGCTGCTCCTCACCATCCTTTCATTTCCAAATACCCTCTTCTGATACAGGTGCCGATACGGTTGGGAAGAAAAAGCCTGTAGTGTGCTGTGCCTCAATGTGTAATTAGTGCCCATTCAACAAGACACAGGAGAGGCCACGCGCAGGGGAGCGGAGCGGGGAAGAGTGCACAGCCCCGAAGTGGTTCCACAGGCTGTGGTGGGACCTGGTCCAGGCAAGAGGCAAACGCTCCAACACATATCGGCTGCTCGTATCCAAAGCGCCTAGTAAAAATATCATTACAGAATCTGAAAATGGCATTCCGTTCTAACTTCCTAACCCCATGTAAATAGTTGCACACATGGCATCCTTACTTTTTTTTTTTTTTTTTTTTATGATTGTTACAAGAGACACTTACTCTGCTCAAATGCCTCAAGCAGTTGACTTTTGTGTTTTGTGGCTAACCCTAGGTTTGACAGCATTAAAGAAAACGTTTGAAAGGAAATATTGTCAAGCACTTATATTTCCAAGGACAAACTCACAATTATGCAGCTTTATGCTGATGAGAGTATTCAAGGTACAGTACAATTAAATGCCAGGCCTGTGATTTTATCAAAATCACAAATCCAGAGAAATTCTCTCTAACCTCA
The DNA here is from genome assembly GCF_040807025.1 of Struthio camelus. Taxonomy (NCBI): domain Eukaryota; kingdom Metazoa; phylum Chordata; class Aves; order Struthioniformes; family Struthionidae; genus Struthio; species Struthio camelus. The sequence goes on from NC_090981.1 coordinate 24,210,151, forward strand.
GATACTCATCAGCACGGCTTACCCCCCCCCCCCCAAAAAAAAAAAAAAAGGCATTCTAAAAGTTTAAGTTTAAGGGATGTGACCAAGTCTCCTAAGGCCTATGCAGACACTTTGGATGGAAACCCTATACTCTCAAACACTTTTCTCCCCCTTCCAGTACCAGGGATAGGAGTTATAAATGCTGCAGGCCAGAAAATGGAAGAAAAGTAGAGGGTTGTGCCCAGGTTAGCTCCCTCTCTCTCTCTCTCTCTCTCTCTCTCTCAGGAGCAGGAGTTCTCTGTGATCTGTTTTGCAGCCCAACATATATTTAAACTGCAAAGAAGAGCTAACCTAACATGCCACGCACTGTCATATACTGAAGACCCTCAAGTTGATGTTAATCTTCCTCCATATCAAAATACTACTTACTCAAATACAGCTCTCCACATCCATTTTGGAATATATTCTACAGTAAGGGAGTTGAAAAATTCGTTGGAGAAGACAGAAAATGCCGACAACTTTAAAAACATCCTAGACCATCAAGGCTAATTAGAATGTCAGAGGAAAGCACAAAACAGACGCGACGTATAAGAAAGTTAAGGAACAATGCAAGTAAACTCTGCTAAATATTCCCAGGTTTTAAAAATTACTTAAAAATAGTAAATTATCTATCAGGTTTTTTTTTTTTGTCAAGCCTCTATTTGGGCCTTTTTTTTTTTCATTTCAGAAACTTAAGAAAGCAAAATCATAGTTGTAAGAAGTCATTTAATTTAAACTCTTCTGCCCAGTAAGACGGACATCTTACAACATCTAATGGCAGTCAAACAGATTTTAAAAGGATGCAGTTATACTCAGGCTTGCAATGTAATGCTTACAAATATACAATATAATTTTAAATGTCAATTCCAGCATGTACAAGGTAGATATTATACACAGTTTCACTGTCAGGATTGCCATGGAAATGTCCAAGTCTTAACTGGATTTGATGTCCAAGCTGGTATTATTTTGTCAGGACATGCAGCATAACTGCATTTTCAAGGAAAAGTAACTAATGTTCAACCTCAATAAGCAAAAGAAAAACACTTTACAAATATAGGAACTGCAATAACTAGGTCAACTACAACAGAAGATCAAGTAATTTATTCTGATATGGTAAGAAGTAAAAAAAAGCTAGAGACTTATTAAAATGCAACATTCCATGTGCATAAAGACATGACACAGCAATAGTTATTCAGGCAACATAGCACTAAGCAAGAAAATGAATACCTTAAGTACTACGGTACTTACAAAAATATTCAATATGCCGACACAATTTGCCTATAAAAAAAAAAAAAACTTTCTTTATAGCAATAAGCAGTCAAAATTCATTGAATATACATTTTATAAATCACAAAATAGCCATACTGGACTGCTACTCTAGAAGAGTTTATACGAAGATGACTTTTCACAGGAGAAGGGTGAGATCAGAGCGTCTGCCTCTAGTTAAAATGTAAGTCAGCTTGTGGTCAGGCTTTTCAGAAGCTACAAGCTACAAAGAACCCATGTAAATAAGACACTTAGAGGCTGAGCAACTACTCCATGCCTCTCTTAGCTTTCCACACATCTCCCTTCCTCTTCGGATAGGCTGAAAAATTACCTTTCATATAAAAACAGCAATACACGTATCACAGTTTCCAAGCTAATCCATCTACCTAACGTTCCAAGGTGAAAAATGTACAAGTCAGGACAAAACTAGCAAAGTATATCCTTAAAAAAAAAATTCTCATAGGTCAAGGCGTAGCCGTAAGATGCCATAACAAAACATCAGTTAAGAAGTTCGTGCAGGTATGCTTTTTGTGAACTGTCATCAGATTTCCAATCAAAGGAGAGGCAGACTATATAATCAGGGGAAATATGAAAATAAGACACCCGCCAGTGTTCTTCAGAGCTCTGTAATAGCTGCAAGTTCAACAGAGCCTATATGCATTTCTATGTTGCAACTACAAAAGTTAATCCAGTTATTTATAGGCAAGTTCTAGTTCACAATTTTCATTAAAATATTCTGTTCATATTTCAACCCTACTTTCAATTCAGCCCTTTGATATATTGCTTCTTTTAGACTAAAGATTTTCTCCTGTTCACAGAGCACCTAGATCACAGTATGCACTATCAAAAGACAAGGAGAACGATTTCTTCCAGTCCCACACAGGACACCACAGAAGTGAACAGCGAAGCATGGACTGCTCCCAAGCCAGCACGAGAGTAATGAGGAATGAGGTAAATGGATCTCAAGTGGCAGGATAACTGAAAAGCAGGCAATAACCTGGGTTCTACAAGATAGTCTTATCTCTTCCAACAACCTCGCAAGGTACCAGTTACGTGGGAACCAGCTAAAGGAAAATAAAACACTGTTGGGTCCTAAAGATGTGAAATAATTCTAAGCATAAGTTTACTGAGAAAAACATTCATTTTTTAAAAATTCCATGTCTCAAATAGCCTTCGTCCTTTAGAACCCTGCAGAGGAAAAATAAAGATTAACATAAAATAAAGATTTTGTCCTTAACATAGGACAAAACTTCCTATAAGCAAGACTAAGCTGCACACATCAGACAGTAGCAAGTCACACAAACTTCGTAATTCTTAAAAATGTTATTCTTGTCAATATAGAGCAACTGCCATATAAATGCACTTGGCATCACTTCTGAACGTTCAAACTCAACCCTGACACCTCCAAAAACTGAATTTTATGCTCTACTCCAACAACCACTCAAATCAAATCAAGTCAACCAGAATCATGTTTTAAGATGAGAGTTTACAGAAAATACTGCATTTTCTTGAAATTTTCCAGATTAACGTGAACATTACTTCAACAAGAAGTAAGAAGAACATGTGAACTACACCGATATTTGGCATTTATAAAGGGAAAAGGGATATTGGCTTGTTCCTTTTACCTAGGAATATTTTTAAAAATGTATTAAAAAAAAAACTGATCACCATTTGACAGATGGAAAAACTGAGAAACATTTGTAACTGACAGTAAATCACTATAGTGAAAGAAACATACACCTTTCAAGCTAACAGACAAGTACATTTTCTCCATGATAGTCTTGTCTGCATTTGTATTAGGGTCTGGACTGCAATTGGCCAAGAATGCTATCTGCTTCTTAATGTCTCTCTCATGGCAGTTATTACCTAACTAAATAGGTAAGGTCGCTTTGATAATTCTGCTTTCTAAAGTCAGTAACAAGCCATCTAACCTAAAGATTATGAGCTAGCAAAGCCACTTCCTCCAGTGAGTAAGCAGAGCCAAAGTTCATTGGACTTCAGGGCTTAAAGGTCTACATCTCTCAATCAAACTCAAATATTATGAATTATACTGTCATTTTTATGAGAAGCTCTAAAGAACGTGCATTACCCATATATTTTTGATATTGCACACAGCTGCCAAGGTGGTATTTATCAGCAACTTTAATAAAACACTAAATTAATTCCCGAGGGATGCTGCTAACATGAGCTTCTGAAGGAGTGGACTTCACTACATGCTGTTGCCAGTGCACAGTAACTAACGATATTTAAAAAGTCAGAGTTAGATATAACGTCTTACTAGTCAACTCTCCCTTAGAATGGGGTGGGAGGGGGGGAAGGAATATTATGCATTAAGAAATTGCAGAGGAATTTTATGCTGCTCCTTGCAGGTCTAAAACTTTGTACTTCTGGCTGACTATCAATAGTGGCCTCATCAAAAAACTGTGAGGCACAGAAAAGAGTCAGAGGGCCCAACATCTCTAGTGGGACTCAGAAAACATATGCACACATGTTTATAGGTAGTTCTGCAGAGCTTCCCCAGCACAGCCCCTTCCACAAAAAAAAAAAAAAAAAAAATTCATCTCCTGTTTTTATAAAGAGCACATTTCATCTCTTCTCTGCTTGCTTCTGTCAAATAACACAAGAGACGAGTATTCCTCCCTGATCTAAATGCCATAAAAATGCTACTCATTTGATTTGCTAATACCTAAAGGCTTTATGACTCCTTGAAATCTCTATATTTTAAATACCAGAGAAATTTTAATTCTTATGCATTCATACCTGGAAGAATATCTGGTTTTTGGCATCCAAATTAAAGAGTTGCTGACTTGGAGATTACACGTTGCCTTCCTCTGGTCTTGCCTCCACTTCTCAAAGGCAGCACTTGCCAGCATTTTAACAGAGGACACAAGCAGAAGAGCTATGTTCAAAGGCAGAGCCTCCCTCTTAGGCTTTTATGTTCTGCTCTCCCTAATCTGACCCATTTCTTACACTACCTTACCTCTCTACCTCTTTACCTGAAGAAAGAGACAAAGGGGAAATGTCAATTTTTAAGGTATTTGCAAAGGCAACATGGAGCTGATTAGCCAAGTGAGGGTGGGGGGAATAAGCAATGTAAGGAAGCAGTATGAAAGGGTGCCATTGACAAATTATGGTTATTTCCTCTTACTACCCACAGACCAAGACAACAGTTCATTTGCTACTACTTTGAAGAGTTTCTGAGAATAGCAGGCAAATAACTATTTAGAATTTCTTGAGAATTTCCAATGAATCCCACAAATATTTTTCCTTCCCCTGAAATGACTGAAGAATCAAGCCTACAAAACTAGTTTGAGGCAAAAAAAAATAAAATACATCTTGAGAATAAAGGTGACATATATAATATATCAAGTGAGAAAAACTCACCAGATCCTTGTTTTTCAAACGCTTTGGGGCCTTAATTGCCCAGGAAGGCACTAACTCTGCCTGACAAAGCAAAGGGTCACTGAGTTTAAACTTGAATTTAAGTATTTCTGCTACTTTTCTACTCCTTATTTGGACTGACAATGGGAAAGCTATACAGTACGGTCAACTCAGTTTAGTCCTTTCCAAACGAAACAAGAGGCTCAACATTAATTATACACTGAGGTTGTCTAAGGCCTGCAACTGTACATGGTCAATGGGGATGGAGATTTTTCGTCAATTCCACGACACAGGGACAGAGCTTAACAGCGTTTTAGCGGGAACAAACTAGGTGCACAGGCTACAGTCAATTATATAGTTGCAGACTTTATCTGTAAATTCTGTATTAGCAGATGAAGCATAAGGAAGAAAAATCCCTGTATATGGTTCTTTACTATAAACTGGATAATTAGATCATATGAGATCACAAGTGGAGCCAGATGATGAACTACACCCAAGCAGTACAATTGCCAGAGGTGGGCACATACTCCTGGAGCCGCACCATCTGGTAGATGGTTTCGGTACAACATGTCAAGCTACCCACACCTTCGAGGATGCAGGTTACTCAGCCTTCCATTTCTGCACTGTTAAGGAAACAAATCCTCCCAGCATCCTGAAAATTCTGGACTGCATCTTCTGTTTCCCCTCTAATTAAAATGCATTTAATCAGGGATAACAGGTATGACGGATCACAACCATAGTCTAATGCAAGAATTGTTGTGCACTGCAACTCTGGAATTTCTGGCTCTCACGCTTAGGCACAGAAATTTCTGACAGCTTTCTGTAGCAATGTGACAGCCTGGAAACAAATTCCAAATTTCAAGCTTATTTTTCTGAACCGTTCACATACTCAAAGTCATACAGCCATTCTACTACGTCTCCTAAGAATACTAAGACTTTTCCCCTAATATTCTGAAATCATTTTTTAGGGAAGCGTCTGCTCTCTCATCAGTATTATTACTCATGAGATTTTAGTCCTCAGAACAAAACCCGTGATCTACCTTGCCAAAAGCAGCAACCTTGCTTGCATAGAGTTCAAAAAGACCTTGAACTGGGACTGCGCTATCTGAGGCTATCTAGCCTGAGGACTATCCTGGCCTCCAATCACCATCTTTAAATAGAAATGAAATGACCTTTTCTCTTAAACTCCTCCTTAAACATATCCGCATTCATCTGAAGGTCTGTCCTATTTACTTTTTTGATAATTGCTAGAGCCTTATAAATCTACTTGATGTGAGGACTAAACTCAATTCAGAGTAGAAGCACAAGTTCTTTGTTTTCTGAGAAAGAAAAGGGTGATGTCCTTATGAGAACAGCAGGGCTGAGGGGTAGCTGAGGAGGGTGAGGAGCAATTTGTGTTTGCGCCTCGGGACAGCTCCTCCAGCATCACAGCAGACTCTTAATTGCTCTCTTTTTTGAGAGCCTACAAATCACACTTCTGTTTCCAGAAAAAAACAGCACCTGAATGCAGTTCCTCAAATAACGAGGGACCAAGAGGGTGAATGAAAGGAGTACCACTGTATAGCTGCTCAGCTCCACCACCTCCTGCCTCCCTGCCGTGGGAACATACTATCGCTAGCATCCACCAGATCTCCACAAACATAACTCCTGCTCAGAAGAAAGAGGAGGGCTAAACGGAGAGGGGAGGGCAAGCACCACCAGGCTCCTGCTCAAGCACAGGTCCTGCCTGCCTACCATCCGGCTGCACAGAACCTACAGCTGAAGTGACAGATTGACCTCAAGAAAAGCTTTGTTTCGCAGTCTACTCTGCTGTTAAAGATAGGGGAAAAAAGTCCACAGGGACAAACTTAGAAAGCAGAATGGCACACTTATTGAAGTAAACAGGGCAACTCATCTAAGGTGTACATTTGTCCACAGTCCAGAAATGTGGAGAAAGTCTGTTAAAACTAAGAGGAAAGAAGAAAACTGTGACTGACATTTTAATAAGTAAAAAAAAAAGTCATTCATTATTTCCAGACTTCTATATTCCCTGTGGAATGATGCATATGTCTTACTATCTCATTTTCAAATGCAGCCAGACCCCATTTTGATTTTGAAGAAATGACTGCAGAAAGGTAAGTTGAAAATATTTCCTTTTCCCCCCTTTAAAGGAGCCAACAAACCAGGGAAAACTAATAACATTAAATTAAATTAGTAGAGGAACACTTTAATATTTTCTGCCTTTTGTTAGAAGTATTATAGTAGCAGGTTTAACAAACCACAACTTGTATCAGTTCATTTGTATCAGTCTTGCATTGGCAATTGTAACAAAACCCTTCACATACGAGTTATAATCAAAATAAACAAAGTATTGAACTCACATGGAATCCACACACAGAGTTCCCATTTTTGCATACTAAAAAATGAAAGATCCCCAAAACGCAGAAGGCCATCAAGAAAAGGTTAAAGAGAAAATTGTACATGTAAAAGAGGGGAGGAGAAACAAGAGAAGAGCAAAACCTTCCACAGCAAAAAAAGTTTAATTAAATAACTACGAATGTAATTACATACATGGAACAGAGCTACATAAAAAAACGTGGGTAACTATTGAAACACAATGCCGGGCAAGAAGAGTTTTTGCTAAGGATTTTCAAGCATGAATGCTGCAGATCATGTGTAAAAACACACAATAATAAATAACCTTAAATAACAGCATGCCTGACTGTATTTTCCTAGCAAAGAGAGACTGCAGAAACAAGCAAGGATACAACAGAGTCATGATCCTTAGAGACAAAACAGGTCAGAACAAATTGACCACGTCCCCAAGCCTTTAACAGCACGTAGTCTTACCTCCCACGTCCCTCCCGGGAGGTATTCAGCAAAGACGATGTGACATTTCTGATGCCCTCAAACCTTTTCTACAGCTTTTACTACAAAAGTTTTCCTTAATATATGGCTCGTGTAGTTACAGAGAATGATCAGAGCTGTTTAGAAAGGTTTGGACTAGACAGCCTAAGGAATTACTATTGCTAACAGTGGAAAAGAATGTGCGAGTGTATGCCTATGTAGATAGATATTAAATAAATTATTGAAGTAAACAGAGATATTAAATAAACGCAGCACTTTTTTGGAATAAGTCTTTGTTTGCAAATCAACACCATAATTAGCAGCACAGATTATCACGATTATTAATTTGTACTCCCTCTACTAGTTAATTCACCCTACAACGATAAAAATAGTAATAGTCCATAAAAAGTCTCCAGATGGCTGTGTTGCAACTCAGCAACACAACAAATCTGAAACCAAATTACATTAAATAAAAGCCCTATACCCTGCCAGTGCCTTACACATCAGTTTGGAAACAGCTGTTTCTTCACGTTCCCTTAGTTTGTTAAAACGTCAGGGTGGAAGTAGAAAGATCTTGCAGTTCAGAAAGATGTTCCTTCTCATCCTAGCTTGTTTTTCATGTGCCTGCTTCACAGAAATCTCACTTCCCTAAGATTCAGAAATACAATTAAACATTCTGAACCTTTGTAACGCAAGCTGTTAATTGAATTTTAAATTGAAACTGGTTTTTTTTTTTTTTCCCATACAAAATGCCATCAGCAAGCCAAACTGTAAAGAAATCAAGAATCATGGAACAACTTGGGCTGGAAGGACCTTTGGCTGGCTGTCCAGCCCAACAGCAGGACTAGCTCCAGGGTTATGTCAGGTTGCTCAAGGCTTTGTCCAGTTGACTTCTGAATATTTCCACAGCTGGCAAGCCCACAGACTCTCTGAGCAAGCCACTCATGGTGAAAAACTTTTCACGACATGTAAAATTTCTGTTACATCCCAGTCAAGCAGAATTCAAAGACTGAGGATAAGCAAAGGCTGAACTCATAACAACCAAAAAAAAAGTTTGTCATAATAAATAAACAATAAACAATAAGTGATAAATAATAAAAATGATACTTATGTACTTACAAGTATAATATTACAGTATTGCAAGGTATAATACCTATAGGATTCTGCATTTCATCTGAAGCTGACACACTTTGTTATAAAGATTCGTATGACATACAGTGGATCCTTTGACTCATTTTACTTCATGAAGCACAAATGTCATTCCTATAGCCAGAGGTTTTTGATCACCTATCCTGCAGAAATGGTTAAGTACTAATTTTGAATGTCAGCTTCTGACAAAGAAACATTTAAACTGCCCTTAACTGAGTGAGCTGTAGTAAACGTAAATGTATTAGCACAATTACTCTCAAACAGTAAAAATGGAAGCCACGGCATATTTCCTTTACCTTGCTCAGTGCCCTTTTTTTATAACAGGCTTCAGTCTTGTAGACGAGCAAGACAAACTCCTATTGTTACCTGCAGATTACAGACGTAAGCGCTTCACGGTTCTCCCAACTGCTGGCTTCAGGAGTGACTCTGACCGCCGCTTCAAAAAAAGCATGCCGAGAGCCAGAGAGGTGGGACCCAGAGAAAGAGCGCTACTGCCCCCTCATGAGCCAGCGCACGAAGCTCGGCAGCAGCATTTCGCTGTTGGTCTTACATCGAGAAATGAAAGCTATCATATTTATGATTTAAACAAAAAAAAAAAAAAAGGAGAGAGTTCAGTTACAAACAAAGATAATTAATCATTACGAACCAATACTCTGAACACACGCCAAATTTCTGTGCAAAAGCCTGAGTTAGACATAACTGCGGAGAAAGAAAAAAAAAAATCCTCGGAAGCGTCTAGCTTCGTGTTTAATGCACAGAGGGATCAAGATGGCGCAAAACGCTCCACAAAAATTAATTATGCTCCAACACTTCTGTCAGCATGTAGGCAGGTATTAGCCTATTTTAAACCTATTCTGCAGTGGGATGTTAGCATTTAGTTACAAAACAACTGTAGCTATCTTCACACCAAGCCAGATACTTAAACTTTAGAGAACACTAAAGGCATTTTTCGCTTGTTCTACTGTTCTACTAAATGCCAGTTTTGGAGCTGTCATTCTAGGCTTGTAATTATTGAAAAAGAATCCAGATATCTGTATCTAATTATACCAGTAAAAAGAAATAGAGAGGAATCAATTAAAAATAATCTACTTTCTGAATTCTGTTGGGAAGGAAACACGTGGTTGAAGTAAAATAAAAAAAAAAAAAAAAAAAGCAGTCAGCAGCCCATAATGGAAACAGCTTTTCCATCTTCCCATCCATCTTCCCAAGCTACTAATCTGCATGACTATATCACTACATGCACTACATGGACAGTTTTATCAAAACATTCTGCTTCGGACGTCTGTGGCCTCGGAGCTTTATTCGGTTTATCGCTGGTTCCACACATACCGCTAATGAACAAGCCACAGATAAGAATTTTATCTTAAGTTTTTGTTCATTTGTTTTACAGCTAGAAAACCAAAGCAAAGGAAATAGCATCTTGTTCCACAGTAGATATTGGAGTCTGGATTAGAACTAATAATATTAAATAAAATTAAATCCTAATTTAATATTTTGTAAGACTATCACAAACAGCTCACTCTGAAGAAAATAACGTGTGCAAAGCTATCTTTATATATGAGAATATATCTTTATATATAAGAACTGATGACCAGAATCATAACATAGCTAGATAACCAAAACGTGGACAACCAAACACAGAGAGTTATGCACTTAAATATCTTGTTGCACAGTTCTACAAAACAATTTAGAACAAGAAACATCTGGCAGAATCTACTGAGGAAATTTAAATGTGAATTTAAATATGGTTAGGACACAGACTTAACATTCTTCTCTTACAAAAAGCGCTAACGGGATCTTCACATTTATCCAGGAAACAACACACAGAGCCACAGGTTCAGTGCCCAGACAGAGGACTGGTACCCACGTCCCATTATTGCCTGCATTCTACCAAGGGATTGTCTGTCCAGGTAATACCACACTTTGCTTTAACTTGGCTTAAATACAAACGTTGACTGCACTGAAAGGTAACACAGCTGTACACATAGGGTTCTACTGTCTTCCTTACATGATTCCACTACAATTATTCTGCACAAAATTCTACTAATTTCATCTTGCTTTCAAATCAAGTTGGGCAATTCACTCAAAACAAACTGCACGCAAGGAAAATCAGGAGATTTTTCTGTTTGTAAAGTGTCATATTTTTCTTATGTTTCCTCATAGTTACTTTGTCACAGATTGTCATAGATTTGAGCCTGTATGCTGTGCTTCTTAATTCAACTAGCATATAAAATATTGTGGGGTTCCTGTATTGTGTTTCAGAATATATATTCAGAAATATAACTTGCAATGAACTGCTGAAAAAAATAACTCTATTGCAGTCCTGGTGTGAAGCACAAACATAAGCTCTATATTCCCTTATTCGACTACAAATCAGAAATTCCACTCACATTAGCGCAATTACTGTGATTTAAATGCAATGTGACAGCAGAATTGAGTTTCAAATCAGTTTTTTTCTTCAAATCTTTCACATTGACTTTTTCATTGATAAACATGAGAGACACCACAGAGTTTTAGACTTTCCAATTTCCATTTGCAAGATAAGGTGAACAGCCATTTATGTGTCAAATTTAAAACATGCTAACTAACACAAGATATAGCTTATATGAATGAAGAACTTCAAAGCAGTGTTTGACACTGAAACACCACCAGTCACTGAAATCCTTGAATATAGGACTGTACCTCAAAATCTCCGAACTATTGGCTTCCATGGCCTTGTATAGCCTCTTTCATATACATACGTGCGTGTGTGTGTGTGTGTGTGTGTGTGTGTGTGTGCGCGCGCGCGCACACACACACACATCATCAGCACAGAAGGGTTTCAAGTGATGAATAAATAACATAAGTACACACACTGTAGAAATCAGTGAGGAGCTAGTCATTAAATGTGTAAGAAGTACCAACCACAAGATGTGTGCTATAAAGATATCTTATAGACATAAAATAACCCCATTTCCATGACATCTCTCCATCACCTCACTGCCCAAAGAGCTCACAACACAGCTCACAACCTCCAACCAACTTAACGCGTATGCTAGTACATCAGTACTTCACAATTTCAATTGCCTAATTGTTTTCTGTAAAGTAGAAATATGAAAAAAACAGTGAAATATTAGTGACAGAGATTTTCAACTGCTGTCTCAAAACTTCAAATAAGGCCATGACCACAATTCATTCTTACTCAGTCAGGCATGCGTTTCATACCTTTGAATCTTCATTGCTCACTCCCAGCTCTAGCACAGCTCGAGGATATTTTAGTTTTGCGTGCGTGGACTCGGCCATTTGAAGATTAAGCTGCCATCCAATTGTTTCAAGCTACAAAACACAAGTTCAGATTATAATCAGATGCTGCAGAAGCTCTGGGGAGATCAACTTTCAATATCTGTGAACAGTCTGTGTCAGTCAGCATGTCTTCAGGCTCTACATAAATTAAGCATTTTTATACCATGGACATTGTGCAAATTCTCCTGGACTCCCAGACAGATTTGCTTCTACCTCCGCCCAAATTTAAACGTTCAAATTGCCTGTGACCATCCAAAATACAGTGACTTAAAATGCTTCAGATTTGCGGGAATCAATCCATAGAACAAAACTAAAGATCCAATGTAAGGTGGGTTTCCCATCTATGCAAAAGAGGATGGGCAAAATTTGGGGCTTCCACTTCTATTTCATGTGCCTTCTAGGAAAAAGTTTAATGAATGGTAAACTAGCTAAAAATGGTTATTTCTTCATCAGCAGACCTACTCATGTGTGTTCTAGCATATGCGGATGTTAGTGACAAAAGTAATTCTGTGCTGCTTTTTAAATTTTTACTACTGAAAAGCCAAAAATCAGCTGAGCATGTAAGCAATAGAATTTGCTCATTTTCAATAAAAACAACACAAAAAAACACATTTCCAATCACTTTTTAATCATGAATCTAAAATGATATTCAAACATTATCAAGCTATGTCTCACGCGTGAGGGAAGTATGTAAGACCAGAACTACAAGTCTTTCAGGAATTAACCTACCTAGCTTTCTTGAATAAAGAACAGGAGAAATCTAAAGTCTTACCATGTAGCAAGTTAATTTGCACACAAAATTTTAATTTAATGCTCACTCTCTGTTAGTAAATATTGTAGCTGAATTGGTAAAATGAAAGTGTGCCACATATCAGTTAATACCTCTTACAGTCCAACAATTCAGTTAAAAAAAAAAATCATCAATAGCACAAAGTCACCCCAGAGACGCTAGGCTGTGAAGGGAACAACAGAGCAGCCGACACATAGCCGGTTTCCTACAGGGACAGTGATCCCCAGATGAGGGACTGGATCGTGGTAAATATCTTACATGGGCACAGCTCAAAGACAGAGCTTACAAAATACATTACAACTATACCATTTATATACAACTGTACTATTTATATGTGATATCTTGCATATGCTTTGTGGATTGCATACATAATACACCAGTTATGCAATAAACATTGTAAGTTATGTGATCAAGTATACCAACAGGAAAAGTAGGTGTCGTGATCTATTAGCTACCAAGATGCTTCGAGAACTTAGCCAAATGCCGACATGGGTAACAGAAAGACGTAGAGCACTCTCGGACTGACTTGGCATATAGCTATATAAACAAGACAGCGTGAAGACATTTAGCATGTCAACCTGCAGTCTGTCAGCTGCACTGCAACAAACACCACTATCTGGGCTTCATTCTGTGGTAAAAATAGGGTAGTTTACACACCAATTAAATCCAGGAAAAGCATACTTACAACAGCTACTTACTTATTTACTGCAACTACTAGTTACTACAGCTAACGCTGTGAACATAGTCTAGTCTTAATTTTGTGGTGGGCACATCTCTAAGAACAGTGTACACACAGACTAAAGCTGCTTTAGAAGACAAATATTATACATCCTAAAAGCAGATTAATTTTTGGTCAGTTATCCGTTCTGATTTTTTCCAAGCTGACTACATGCTGGTTGATGAAAATAACAGGGCACTCCCCACCTCACCCCACCCTGAAGTACCGCACAAGCCAAAAGAGCGGTCACTTCTGTGAAAGCGTTACTGAGTTAATCACACTAAGCACGGACGAGCCTGCAAAGCCCCTCTTCTGGCCAGTATCCACATGATCTGGAATCTTTCTAGGACCACCAGTAAATTAGGCCAGAATGAGACAGCCTGGAAAACATTTGTCTCCCCACAAACGTCAACAAAACTAACTCAAGAAATCAAAAAGAATACATTTATTTCTCTGGTCCACATAGCGACAGAGATCTTGGGACCTTGACTTACTCTAGCTTTCAAAGTGCAAGCGTAAGGAGGTCAGGTCAGTGTGGTTCAAGAACCCTACCAAAATCAGTAACAGTCAAGAGAGAAAGATCCAAATGATGGATAACAGACTGGTGCTGGGAGCAGTCCAAAGCAGGCAACAAAAGAAAGTCCTAGCTATTTTGATGAAACGCTGCACCCATCTAACCACTAAGGCCAAACCTGGAGATCATGAATTTGATGGCTCTTTGTACTGCAGTCACTGGGGTTCCAGCTGAGCGCTCCTCAATTTTGAAAGGACTTTTTTAAATCAGTGCCTTAAACACTTCATTGTACTAGTATGGAAACCAAGGCTTAGAGAGGCTAGCAGCTTATCCAGGATTATAAAATAATGCCAGCAGAGATGAGAACAATCTCCTAGGAAGACTGACTTTCAAGACTTTGCTCTAGCTGTTAAACAGTGCATTGTGCATAACACGGAAAACAAACCATCAAAAGAGAGAAGATTCAAATTTATGACTTCTATTTCACTTTTAACTCACATCTATCCAGCAATATTGTAGAGGGCTCAGAACAAACAATGTATGCGGCAGCACAGTGGTCTACGTTCATAACTGAACAGCAGCCCTAACTCTTTTTTTTTTAATACTGCTTTACCTTAAAATGACTTTGTTTTTCTATATGATTAATGTGTCTTTTCTGTTTTAAATAAAGCTGCATGAGAACAAGTTTTGATTAACGAATAGTGTGCTGCCTGAGGCTTCAAAACGTCTGCCTATTTCTTTTCGTGAAAGCAAAGTAGAACATATGTTTGGCCACAGTCATGTTTACTTAGAAGACATTCAGCATTCTGAAATATCAATTAACCTTTTGAGAGCAGAGACTGTTTCTGCCCAGTGTTTTCGTCAAGGCACTGCACTTGGTAGCCATGAAGTGGTACGTATTTTTGGGCTAAGTTTTTCAGAAGATACAAGGAGCGTTAAATTATTAACAGTTAAAGGATTGTTAAATTATTTCCACTTCTGATATAATACCAGTCATAGAAAACAAAACCTTTTTACGGTGCCAGAACCTGTGATAACATTCATGCTTACATGAAAAGCATTTACTGGGGGGAAAACAGTCTTTCTCTAGAACTAGCATGAAAATAAAGTCATATTTTTAGTTACTGTACACCTTTAGCTTCTTTTTACAATTTCTTATCAGCAGTTTAGAAATGTGCAAGAAATATTAAGGAAAGCCACCTTGTCACTGCAATGATAAGTACAGTTGAAAACATACTATTTAGCTCTGCAACTTCTCACCGGTATCTCTGGCACTTATTTAACCCTAGAGTTATGTTAAAAAAAAAAAAAAGGGGGGGGGGGGGGGCCGGGGGAAGCAAGCTGGAAAACAAGGACAGGAAAAAATGCAGATATTACATAAAACCTAAAACCAATAGTAAGTAGGAATGAAAATCCTTCAGATCTGTTCCATGAACACTACAGCAAATGATCCAGGAAAACTAAGACGGGGGCAAGCTTTACCCCTGTAATCCTCAATTCTCTTGCCTACTGTCCTCTTCATACTTTCCATACTAAACAGCAGAGCACAGTATTTTACACATTAGGACAAGCACATCATCAGCAATCTAACAAAGCTATGGTAAAACGTTGGTGTGAAAGCCACCCTCTGCGGAAAGGCTGCACAGGGCCCATGCACACTTAAGTGTCGAGTGCTCTTTCACAGCTTATCTGATAGGAACTCCATGCAAGGTCTCCAACCAAGATAGGACTTCACGTAGCCCACAGAACACCACCCACAACATTCACTATTTCTCTCACCACTTAACATCCTTTGTGTTGTACATACTATTATCTTAACCCTATGGGAATCAGTCCATTGGAATCCATTAGAAAGAAAGGACCGCAGCTTTGAGAGTGAGGGAAGATCAGAGGTCCAGGAGAGAGACACTGCGGGGCTGCAACTTGAGGACACAGAATAGAACCGAAGTCCCCGAGAAACTGACATTGAAAAAAGAAAAAAAAAAAAAAAAAAAAAGCTGGTTACAAGCTTAACTTGGGGAAAGAAAGCAAGTGGGAACACTGAGAAGACAGAAAACTGGAAGTAGAAGCAAAATTTCAGAGAAGACAAACACCTACAATGTCTCCCCCAATACTGTCAACTTCAGCCAACCAAAACTTCTGGAGCAGGGCCCAATATTTTTAAGGCAGGAGAGTAAAAGGGGTTTTTTAGTGCTCAGTAGGTGCTGGAGGAGGGCAAGAGGGGATACTTATCAAATTTCGGTCTTTGGTGAGATACACTGAGATGACGTTTCATTTCAGAGCCAAGAGGACTAGAAGCTTGTTTTTACTTTTTAATGGAAAACTGAAAGTTTCATGTAAATTATCTGCTTCCAGAAGGTCTTCAAATATCATAATGAATCATTGGAGCATCTTTCCTACGAAGAAAGGCTGCAAGAGCTGGGCCTGTTCAGCCTGGAGAAGAGAAGACTGAG
Organism: Struthio camelus; assembly: GCF_040807025.1. NCBI lineage: Eukaryota > Metazoa > Chordata > Aves > Struthioniformes > Struthionidae > Struthio > Struthio camelus. Next base: position 24,226,548 of record NC_090981.1, read on the forward strand.
AGGGGATCTCATCAACGTGTACAAGTATCTGAAGGGGGAGTGTCAAGAGGATGAGGCCAATCTCTTCTCCGTGGTGCCCAGCAACAGGACAAGAGGCAACGGGCAGAAACTGAACCACAGGCAGTTCCACCTAAACCTGAGAAAAAACTTCTTCACTGTGAGGGTGACAGAGCATTGGAACAGGTTGCCCAGAGAGGTAGTGGAGTCTCCTTCCCTGGAGACATTCAAAACCCGTCTGGATGTGATCCTGGGCTCTAGAGGACCCTGCTTGAGCAGGGAGGTTGGACTAGATGATCTCCAGAGGTCCCTTCCAACCTAAACAATTCTGTGATTCTGTGATTAGAGGAAATACAGAAAATCAGTACTACTTCCGTCAAAACTCACCGATACGGCACAAAGAGCCTACTACTTAGTGTAATTAGTGCAAGTGCAAACTATTTTCTCCACGGATAATCCATGATTTGGCATCTATTTGTCCAGCAAAAAGTGCTAAAAAACTTGATCTCGGGGAAAACTGGAGTCACGATAAATGAAGCACTGAACCAGTAAGAATTATTGTATGGACACATTGCTTGAATATATAAAAATCAACAGATCAGAGCTTTTACAACACCAGAGATTCAGACAGTTATGGAACAGCCAAACACTTTATATCTCAAATTTAACACATTATGAAGCTGTAGTTATTTCACTCAGATTCCTGAGCTCCATTCCCTTGACAAGACTTGCTGCTTTCAGAACAGATAGCTTTCCCAAAATAGAATTAAATAATATGTATTTCATTTCTGCACCTACAACCATTTTAGAATATGATGGTTTTTAGTTAATTCAAGACTAAAAGCATGCTGATGTGATCCAGGACACATGCGCAAATGCAGTTAATCAGCGTTATAGACTTAACACGATTCAACAAGTAGCTATAGATAAACCAGCTACAGGAAAGATTTTGAAGATCTTGGCATACCCATTATTAGAATTCTAGATTAAAGGATAACTGCATACATTCCTACAGCGAGAGATAAAGTGCTCATTACCATTTAGCAGAGAACAAGAAAAAAGTTTCTTAAAATTAGAATTTCATCTTAAAGTGAGAAAAACAGATTTCTGGACTGAATACTTGTTAACAAGTTTGATGGGGCGGGGAATGTTCTGTAATTTTATGTTTATGAGGGGAAAAAAAGCTTAAGAAAGTCCACCATGGGCAAGGAACACTTAACGCATGCAAACATCCCATTTTATGAAGCTTACTACTACTACTAATGTTTTCAATATTGCCAAAGGGCTCCCTACGCTACACTTGGTAATATTTGAAAGCCAAACATATCATAGCCTCATTTTTTAATAATTTTGATGATATTTGAAAGATCCATTTTGAGCATCATTACCAACTGCTGCGCGAGAGGGAGTTTTTCATTGTCAATTGGCTGTGTTTTGGCTTATCTGTTTTTCTTTTTTAATGAACAAAAAAACCCCCAACATATTCCTTTTTAGGAAGGAAAAGGTTTTCATTACCCTGAACTTACTAAGGAACTGCTGAAGCTTTTACCAAGTGGTAGAGCTTGATTAGAAATTTAAAGCAAACTGAGCACGTGGCCTACAGTCAGAATTAAAAGCCAATAAGAGCATCCTTTAGAGTAACTAGATCATGCCGTTGTGAATATTGAGAAGAAAAACGTGTTCTAAGAAAATTATGGTATATGATATTAAATCTTATTGATCTGATTGAGTTTATAATGAGTTTATCAATTCAGTCAAATTGGCCTCTAGTAAGATGATTGCTAATTTGAGCACAACTGAAAATAAATCTTAATATCCCTTATAAAAATTCAGATCTTGGCACAGAGCTGAGACTACTTCTAGCAGTACCACTACTTCTGGTACTAGCGATGCTAGAGGACGTGATTAACATGAACACTCTTTTTCTTGGTTTCAGGCAGGTTCTTATGGCACAAAATGCTGTTATGGAGAACTAACATCCCAGGCTCCTTAACTATCAACTCAAAGAGCCATTTTAAGGTAATTTACTTGCACCTCTAACTACTTCCCTTCACAGACAGGCTGATTAATTTGAAGACATGCTTATGCAGTGCAGTTGACTTCATTTTTGTGAGCTTTCTAATAACTATACAATAGAAACAGAATGCCAAAGAGAACTTCTTTGCTGACTTATTCTTTACAGGTGTCACAAAAGATATCAGTCAACTACGGAAAAGATAGAAGCCCAGCAAAATATTCAGGAAGACAAACTAAGAAGGTTGCATTAAGACAGAAATTAGTTTCAAGCTCCACTGGCATATAGGCCTACCTCTTCAATTTTATAAAACTTTAATCCTTATTATGAGAAGACTTTCAGTTCAAAATGAACCAACATTTGTGACAACTTAAATGTCATTGCACATGAGATTATGCTTTTCATAGCCCAAGAAAAAACCTCGGCTTGTTTTTATAGTTTTTCCTGTAAGAAAATAAAATCACATGCATGTGCAATGGCACTATTATAGCATTATCCAGGGTTATATTCTCATCTATTTCTACCAAATAGGGAATGACTTTATCAGCATATTACAGAAACGTTACCAGTTTACTTACAAGCGCTCTTGTAAGTGAGCCCAACTTCGCTACATCAACGCTGGAACGCCCACGCAGTTAAAAGGCTACTTGAATTCACAATCTAAAGTAAATATTCATAATTTAGGATTCCAAATTCTAAACCTCTACTGTTAGAAAGTTAAGAATAATTAACTCCATAGGAAGGCATATAAGAGTACAGCTTGATTTACATATTAAAAGAGAGTAGCTTGGAGAAAAAACCACCCACACTTCAGAAAGCAGATTTGTGATAGCTGGAGAAATAAGATCCAAGAACTACCTTCTAACAGTACCAGCAGAGGCAAAATATACTAGATATTTTAAAGGTGGAGCCTGAGAACTTTAGAGCGTGCACTACATGATGTGGCTGCTTGCAGTAATAGGGGAGTTGAACAACTCATGTCTCTTCCCACAGGCACTTTAGAAATGAAACTATTCTGTTCTCAAAGGCAACAATTACAGATGAAAAAAAAAAACTATTTAAATCATGTATTAACAAATGAAATCAGAATCTTTTGTCTTAACCTAGAAACTAATTCATTCATTTTAGCTATTTTTCCCCCTCTAATTTCAGAGGAATAGTCCAACGTTAAAGGTGAAAACATTCCCTAGAATCAGAAATAGCTGTTTATATAATTTAAGATAGCTGTAGTATTGCTGTCACTGAAGCTGTTATGAACAGTGAAGTGAGAGATAATGGGATATGAAAGACGTCTTAAGCAAATCCCTTTCTCGTATGATTATAATAGCACATATCACACTGACACTAAACATTTAAGAATGTTTTTCAACTAACAAAATACTTTGAGGAAATAAATCATCCGTAACAGAACAAATTTTCAAGCGCAAATTTTCTCCACTTACGAGACACTTATTTTAGCTGTTCAAATAACCTTTATGAATACAAGAACAGAGTACGACTCTTTTTGTTCACTCTAATTTTTGAAAGGGTGACTCCCACAGTTCCCTCCACTGAAGGTCAAGCATTCCCCATTTCATTGCAGGAAAAGAAAATCAACTAGAATTCTGGTATATTGAAGTTTGAGGGTTCTTCCCCTTGTCTTTCAACAGATCAAACTAGCCAAAGTGTATATTAAAGAGTAGCTGCAAACATACATACCTTTCAACGCACCCTTCACCTACAGAGAATATTGTAATGCTTATATTGCTTCCATATGTACATGGACGCATTAACTACCAGCTTGGCATGGGGGCATTACATGTTAACACTGGTCTACAATGCACTACTCTGAGACCTGAGACCTGTGCAATCACACCAAGATAAAACTAGAATACAGCACCAAACCAGTTCCCTTAAGCCTGTTCTGTAAAACGTGCAGCCTAAGATCCGGCTCTCCATCAGCCCACTCTGTACTGGAGAACCAAAAGTCATGATAGAGTCATTTTTTGGTGAACACGATAACGATACCTGAAGACAGTTTATAGGAGAGGCCAAGAAAAGGATGAGAAAATATGTCTGACAGTGAACTTCTCAAAGAGCTCTCCTAGTTAGTTTAACAAAAGGAGGTTAGTGCAGAGGAGCCACCACCAGTTCTCTTTGGCATTCTGTTTCTATTGCATAGTTATTAGAAAGCTCACAAAAATGAAGCCAAAAGCGTGCTCAATATAGCAAACAAACACCAAAACAGAAAAAGGTGCCCATTTTTAAGAGGAAGGCAGCTAGGTACTGGAACAATTTGCCAATCATTGCAGGCAGAGTCTTTGTCGCTGAACATTTTTTGTGGTCAGGAAGAGATTGCTTCCTGTAAGATAAGCCCTAGATCAAACAAGAGTTAGTTTACTTTCCTACTGATGTGACTCTCTAGCACTGGCGGTGGGGGAGATGACTGGCATAGACAGATTAATGCCTACTCCTAATTATTGCTACTGACTTGTATTAAGGTGGCATGAACATCTCTGAAGGAAACTCCAGTAACATACCTGGATGTTGCAGCTTTTTTAAGCAGACCTCACTGTAACAACTACTCCATGGAAATGGAAGTCTGCAGAGAAACAGCTGGCTTTTCACAGAACGTAAATATTCGTTGGAAAGGGTATAATTTCATCCTTCCAACTGAATACTGAATTTTTAAAAGGCATTTTTAAGTTTCAATCTCTCTACTGAGAACTCTAAACAACCAATCTTGATGTTTAGTTTTCCAATTAATCACTACCTGCTTGAAAGGCAGATGATCAAATATTAAAAAGTATATTCCTAAAGAAAACAATAACAAAAAACCATCAAGGAGGGCAATGATGGTGATTATGTTTTCTCTGTCCTTCAGTGTTCTAGCAGGCAACAGCAATTACACATGATAGTTACTGGATTATTCTTCAAACTCAAAAATATTCCAGTTTATTTACTAGCTAAGCAAAAGTGTCATTTGTCTGTCCCCACTACTACAACCTGTGTCACCTAATTTCTTTAGCGGAATGACCTATGATCTATTGTTTACAGGACAGTTCTTCAGAAATCTACACGAGGCCATACGGTGGCACGCAGACAAGAACCAAATTCTAATGTTTTATTGCATCTGGAGGAAAGATTCTATAACTGGGTAAACTCTTAGCAGAAATTAAACTGAAGTCAATTATTTTGACTTATACAAGAAGCAGGGACAGAAGGAAAAATAAAATTGAAGTCTTAGAACTGAGGGAGAGGGAATTATGAGGGCATTTTAGAAAACGGACAGAGTTTTAAAGTATATATAGCAATTTCAGTATTTCATGTACCAAAGACACCTAAATCATCTTGGAAACTCATGTTACTTACTATTATTTTCCAAGATACTTAAGTGATGACCTGCTCAGAGGTGGCCAGCTTCTATATAATGTACTACTAAGAATAAGCAATACTTGGAACTCAAGTATGATTAACTAATGCCCACTCACAGAGATAATTACTGTCAAATATGCATACCAGTTTGCAAAGTTTCTGACTGTAGTCCTCTATTGCATTTTGAATAGCAAAGAAAAAACCCTGAGGTATACAATATTTTTTGAATTTGTCCTCCTACTGTACGAACACATTCAGGTCAACCACACTCCAGTGAATCTATCACTGCAGAAGTACCTTGACAAACTGACCTTTCTCACTGGTCTGCAGGAAAAGCCCAGCCGTTTCTAATATACCCCAGTGCCCTTCTATTCTTTTTGTATTTGGGGTAGCTGCATATTATGTAAAACATAAACTACATACACAGTAACTATACAGAAAAGTGACCAAGTCTACAAGGGTGCTGTATAACAGGGCTCACTAATTTTGTTTCTCCTTATAATTTGGAGTCAGAGGTTCAACAATCTAAACATTGCTCTCAAAACAAGTTCACCCAGTTCATCCAGCACCTTGTACTTAATGTTTTCAGTTGCATTAATCACTGCTGCCTCTCTCCCTAGCTACTTGCCTTGCAGCCAAACTGTAGCTTTTCCAGTAGAATCCATCTCCCTTGACTGCTCACCACCTTCGTCCCAACCGTCTGACCTGCACTACTGGCCTCACTACCCAGCAAACTCCAGTCCTCAGTAAATCCCACTCATATTCAACCTTCAGGTTTCAGCCTCACTCCATCTGGGCCCATTAAGGCATTATTGAGAGGAACAGATAGCAGACAGGGTGCCTGCTTTTAGTTCATATATTTGAACCTGGCAACAAATTTCCAATACTTGAGCTACAATTCTGCTCAATCCTAGGTAGAATCCTTGGAGATTGCAACTATCTTCATTCTTACAAAGGCTACGCTGATTTCACAGAAAATGAAACTTAAGGCATAGCAAATTTCAGCCCCAAACCTTAAAGTATAGCAAGGTTATAACAATTAAATTCAGGTCTTTAATAGAAAAATAGAAAAATATTTAATAGGCAGCACTGCTAGCACCAGTGAATTTGAAGAACAGACTTCTCCAGAAAAAGCACTGATAAACAGGCTCAAACCTGAACATCATTTACAAACCTGGATGAAAAGCAAAAAACCTCAAAGGAACTAGAAAGTAGCCTTTCAGAGTGCGTTTTTGTATAAATGAGGAATACAGCAACTAAACAAAAAAGAACCAATGTACAGGATGAGAAATTAGAGGAAAGAGAAAGATTAAGTTTGTGGCTAAAGAAGGCTAATAAACAAATGGAAACCAAGCCATGATAAAACAGAAGGGTGAATAACTTCTTAAATATGTGTTACACAAATGTTTGGCAACGATCCATCAGACAGAACAAAGAAAAGACTCACCGGATGGGTCTTATCTCTCTAGTCACAATACCAAATGGCAATGTCAAATGTGATTCTGCCTTAATCTCTCACTTCGCAGGGACTGCAAAAACACCAGCACAGAAAAGACAAAAGCAACAGTATCTTTTCCAACTGAATAACAGACAAAATTATTAATCACTGAAGTAGAACCACACATCGACTTTCCCTAGTTGGTAGGAAAAAGTCCCAGTGGTAGCTGTAACATAAGGGCAAGCAAAGGAACGGACTGAGTCAGGCAGATGGACAGTGGATTTATGAAATTCTGGGAAGGAAAAACAAAAACAAAAAAGCAACAACAAAAACATATACATCATATAGAACACAATTCCCAATAAAAACACTTCTAAAAGTTTCAAAATCAAAGACAGATTACTCATGGGGCTTTGTATCTTAGCCTTGAAGGAAGTCGTTTTAAGAGCAACAGACAGAAGAGCGGTTGGGCCAAAGACCCGGTCAAGCAGATGGACAAGCAAGTGAGACAGAGGGGCTGGAAAGAGCCACGGGGCACACCTCAGGTTTGCTCTGCTCATCTTCGATCCCTCGACACAACTTTCCCTAACAACATAGCGACACTAAGAGGCAAAAAACAAACCAAAACGAACAGCAGAAAGTGTTTAAACTTTGTACACGGCGAGCTTCAGCTTATAATTAATTCTAGGAGAAGCAAGCAAAGCCAGCCAAGAATCCAGTACCGCAGTCATTGCTCAGAGAGGATTTGACTGCTAAGACTTTACCATTTTAAAAACAGAAATACAGACCGGGGCTCAATTCTAAAAGGAAAATTTGCACAAATTTATATATATAACGTCATCTGATTGGGTGAAGACAGAAAATTAACTGGATTCTTCATCCAGGATTGGGTCTCTCTTAGTGGATCGCTAGTATTAATTGTTTGATTTGCTGTTTTTGTCTGCAAGTATAAAGTTATATTACTCTTTAGCAGGCCTCAGCTAGCATGTATGCCAGGTAAAGTGACAGTTTTCAGACTGTTGAACTCAATACCTATAGCAAGAAAACCCATTTTTTACATCTTTGAATTTAAAAAAAAGAAATAGCAACGCAGCAAAAAGTGCCAGTGCACTTCAAAAGGGAAGAAACAAAAGAAATATGACCTGGTTTTGGTACAAAAATCTAGTGCTAAACTTCAAAAGATGTTTCCCTAATTTTAGTTGCTGGGATTTTTCATCTTTGCAAGTATTTTAAATGATAAGCAGCTAGCTTGATAGCAAAGAGAAAGGGAATGAATATATGACAAACATCAGAACCAACATTCAAGTTTCCAGTACTCTAATATATTTAGAGATTCACTTTGTGTTAAAGTACTGTTTTACTCAAGCTCTATCTGAGAAACTTGTGGACATAGAGTGGCAGGTAAAATAGAGTGAGAATACGCGCAAGCCTATGAGCACTTACACTGAAAAGATTTCTGATAATTCTTTGGCTCTTTTATCAAGTAGAAAAACACAAAGCAGAAAAACACATAGCAAGCTCCAACAGTTGGAAGAAGGAGTTAAACATTTTTGCCTCATTTCTAATTAAAAATTGCCTATTAACTACAAAAAATACCCTAGAAATTATCAGTCATTTCAAGCCTTGAAACGACAACTGGGCCCCCTTTCAAAAGCTGTTTTACTCATTAAAGAAAAATTATGGTTTGTATTACACAGGAAGTTAAACAAGACAAGCACTGGACTCCTTTCAAACCTTAAATTCTGCTGTTTTGCCTGCAGGAACAAAATAAAGGTTTCAGTTGTTTTTAAACATTTTTGAAGTATAACTTCTTTTAACCTTTATCATTTCCACTTTCTTGACTGGGGACAGAAGGTGGTAAGAAGAATGGGGAAAAAAGCCCTTAAGAAAAAAAAAAAAACAATCAGTAAAATCAAAATAAGAATACTTAGAGGATACTGAAGTAGCACCTAAAAATTGTAAATAATGAGAATATCTACTAATGTAAAGTTGGGTAAGTGGAAGATTAAGCAGATTTGGACATGCTATAACTGGCAATTAAAATAAAGCTCAGTAGGTATAAAACTGCATCTTTATTACATCTTTAATCATTTATATTCTCTTTGCCACCGTCTGTGAGGGCATCAGACAATGCAAGCAGGTTTGCAGTTCACTGTGACAATGCCCGCCGAGCTGACATTGTCTTTGTTGCCCCTTAGTCACTGTAGGAGGGAAAAACAGAACAAAGGCAAACAAGAAACTGAAAGAAGTTTTCTTTCTCTTTGCCGAATAAGGAAGAGTATCGCTCACACATTTCTCCTGATACCACAAAGGAATTTTCCAAGTAAGTAAATATTTATATATAGAGCCCCAATTCTGTTCTTTTCTCATCATAACAACTTTAGAATGCATATGCTTCAGAGAAGTATTTCTATAGATTTGCCACAGTTCAGCACAGGGAATTTAGCATGTTCACATTACATACTTACCCCTCAGCAGAAGACCAATTTCTGACATAACTACCTTCAGAATTTTTCCCATATGGGTTCAAACAGCCAGGCAAGATGCAGAATTGACAGCTCTGTCAAGAGTTTTAGGTATGTAATTTCACTAGTTGCATTCCCACACATCATTATATTAAGTAACACTGCATGAACGCTATAAAAAAAACTTCTCCTGCCTGGCAACACAGAACTGGATCTTTTTTAATTAACTATATTTCAAAGATACCAGAACAGCTTTCCAATCCAAAAAGTCTATGAGGAATTTAGCTTGACTTTCCTTTTAAAAGACAGACTTACATCAGTTACTGAAAAACTTTCAGAGAACATAATACAGGTGATTTTTTTTTTTTTAAAAAAAACAGACCCAATGAAAAATTAACTATGAGAATTCAGAGTGAACTCTATTAAAAAGTTGGCTTTCCTTTGAAGAGACATAAAAAAAACAAACAAAAACCACATTTTAATCTGATCAATATGCCTCCTGATTTCTAAATCAATACATTATCAAGCAAAGCTTCACAAAACCGGATCAGATCGATATCAGACTATTATCACTAGCCTACCATTCTAGAGGCCAAACTAAGAACGCAGTCAAACAAAAGACTGATAGAAATACCATCATTCTAACTGATTGTTATTGTATTATATAGCAGAAGTGATAAAATAAAAGGATATGAACAAAGACTCAAAGAAGCAATTAATGCAACAGAAAACCACGGACAGCTGAAAACTGAGTGTACTTCAGTGAAGAAAAATGACAAGGGAGAAAATAAATACTACTAACAGTTTCCTTAATTTCACTCCACAGTTTTTATTCTTCTCTCCTGAGACAATAACCTCACAGCCAACTGGGTAGTGTAGCACCAACAAAATCCAAAGATTTTAAGTTCAGAAAAGAAGAAAACCTTTTTCTCCAACAGGCAAAATTAGCATTCCCAATCAATAGTCTGGGAAATACCTGTTCTGTAGCACTAACATTCAATTTGGCTTGTCGTCCTAACGAAGCTACTGGCCAGTGCATTACCACCTACATCTGTTGCATAGAACTTAACTTACCCAGAATTCATAACACTAGTTTTTACCCAGACTGTAATTTCCAGGCAAGAAAGGAATCTGGTCTAAGAAAAAAAACAATGAACATGTAAACCCAAAGGAAATACTTGTAAGAAATGACTTCCCCTAATAATTAGTGGTCTGAAGTCCAAATCTAAGCATTGCTGCAGGCCACCGGATGCATTGGCCCATTCTTCCTGAACAGCGGTGAACCAAATTAATGAGTAATATTATCAGTTAACGATCGAGGACAGTCAGCTACCTACTAGTTTTGGCCAAGAATTAGTAAATTATCAGTTCTTCCTTCAATTTCCCACTTGAAGTGCAAAGCATTGTGACCGAGCAATAAACCCCTACAATGGAAGAAGGCTCAGAAGAGCGGGGCAAGGGCGAGGTGCCCATGAAGCTCAGGGTGGGTCTCACCACGTAGGCTAAGACTGACCACAGTTGTTGCAAAGAAGGCTGACCGTACGTCAACACAAAAGAGGGCAGGAAGGTGGCCTTTGTTCTAGATAAATAGCTTTGTCAGTTGAGTGGATCAACTGGTGTAAACGTTTCTTTTTGAGTTCATCGGAAGAGTGTGAAGGTCTCCTTGAGCTAGCCAGACCAGCATGGGGAGGAGCGTACACATGGCTCAGCCCAACACAGAGTATAAAAACTGAACAACTAACAAAAGAATTCCGAAGAGAGCAAAGGGCTTGAGCTGGTTTCCACCTATGCATTCCTTCCCGGCAACTGGGGACGTCCAGTGTCATGACGGTGAGCGTACTACTAGAGACCGGTAACGGGGACTGCATTTGTACTGTGATTGAACTGCATATTGCAAATGCTTTATTTTCCTAAGTGTAACTTACCCTTGTATTGTGATTCCAGTATATTGCTGTATCACTCTCAAAAATTCTGTGTTATATGACGTATCTTCAAATAAGCAAATTTTGTTAATAAACATTACACCCTCCATGAGGGCAATATCTAAAAGAACCTGATCAGGACTCTGACGTTAATATCTCTAAATAAAAAAGGAAACGATCAAGTATTTTATGTTGTTTTAAAACACAAATGAAAGACAAATCAGTGCCTGATCATTTGATGCGTATGCTAAAGAAAACAGATTTATTTAATAGCAGCATCTCTTAATATTGCCACAATATTGCGCTCGCAAGTACTGGATGCCAGGATAGACTAGGAATTATTTTGCCACTTGGATTTTAGCAAAACAATTTGGAAAGACAATAAAATGCCAATATGATCTTTGTTGGTTAAACTATGTATTAGGCAATCTACGCAGTTTCCCTTGAACACCTCCTCACACTGGAACAGAACTATCAGGACCTCATTGATACTAACCACCATGACCCTGGTTCTACAGTCAGGTCTGGATGAACAACCCTATGCATGCACCCATTAGAGCCATTGCAAAGCAAGTTCAGGGTAGATAAATGTATACTAAAGCGTGGCGAAGAAAAGCCTGAAATATTCATAAATACTCTGAATTCTAAGTTAATGTGTAACCCTGCACACCACCCGGACAGGTCAGTAAAAGCCCCTACTAGATGTGCACTGACAAGCAAAAAGCCTGCATATATTGGGTGTATATATATTTTAAAGAGTATACAAGAAAATACATATATTACAAAGCCCCTGCATAAAAAAAATATGCCAGGCAAGCACATACCATATTCTATTCACATTAGTTTCTCCTAAAGCATAGCAGATACAGAAGTCAGACGCAGATAACATGAAAAATTATAAGCAGGAGAGACTTGCACAGAATGAGAGAGTGAGGAATCACATACTACATAGCTTAGAAAAAAACCAAGAACAAACATCAAAAAATACAGTTTAACAAATTGGAGTCATATTGCAAACCACAAGTTCTTCTTCATCTTTTCTCCTAATAAAAAAGGGATCTCCATTAAAATGAAGAGATCAGTGGGTATACAGATTTTTAAAAAATATGAATCGATATCACTTCATGAAATTTCACTCAGGTGGCGAAAACAGACAAATCAGGCATGTATATAGACTGAAACCTCCAGGTTCATTAAGTAGGATACTTCGCAAGCGATAAACAGCCAGCTTTTAGGATATAAGAAGGCTTCTAAGGTTGAAGTAGAAAATGAGGTGAAGTAGAAGTTGTCCTCAAACAAGCTCCTACATAACTAGAGGATTACACTCTCATCCAAAACATGTAGTGCAGGCCAATGCTAAAGGCAGGATACAGAATGAACAGATGTTCTGATCTAGTACAGCAACTCCTATATTCCTAAAATTTGAACCTCTAACAAAAACTACAAGACAGACTCTTGACAAAAAAAGCATCATTGTGAATCTAACTGCAGACATATACCGAGCATGAATAAATGACTTAAAAAACACTTTTCAAGATTATGTTGTTGGCAATTATGACAAGAGAATTGTCATATTCCCTCGGCAATTAACAGAAACACAGCACAGCAGAAATTTGTACATAATATTGCTTCGGTGGAAGAAGTTAATGGCTCAAATTAGGAACTCCACGCCTCATGGAGACTTCCTCATGGGCCATGTTTTTATATATGGCCATGTAAACAAGTAAATGTAAACAAGTAAAATAAATTACCTATACACGGGGCACATTTACAAGATTCTTTGTTTTAAAAAAAAAGTGTTATACTCTTTGCAACGTGTGTGTGTGTGTGTGTATTAATAACTAGATACAAATCTCTTCTTTTAAACAAAGAATTTAATTTAGTCTCAGAATCAATCTAAAATTAAATAGACAAATATTCACCTCTAAGCATCTTTCAGGATTCCAGCTTTTTTACTTTAATTCCAGAGATCCTGATGAGAGTTTACAGCAAGTTTGCTACCATAAGTACATATCATGAATAAGAGAATATTTTGTCCTCCATTCCTCAAGGTACCCAAAGAAAACTCAGAAAATACGTAGTATTATGCAAGTGCTTATAGATTATAGAAGCAAATAATGGAAGGATCACACAGTCATTTACTGCATTCATAAGACATCCACTATATAAAGAGTTTGCAAGCTACACATTCAAATTACTCCTTAATAGCTACATTCACGCTCAATCCTATAACCCAACTTGCCATTCAGGTTGGGGGGAAAAAAAAAAAAAAAATCAGTAACAATGACACTTAAGTGTACGTAGAGGCATACACCCATAATTGAACCTGCTTTCATACTAAAAAAACAAATAAATTTCACTATGGTATTTTGCAGAAGTCGTTTTCCTGCAAGCTTAACTACAAAAGACAGTTTAAAGCTTTTTTTTTTTTTTTTTTTTTAAATACAGGATGTAGCAAAATGCAATTCCACCATATATTAGATGGTGGTAAAGCCAAAGAGAATCCCCAAAAGTAAACCCTAACACACATGAGAAACATTGTATTTTGCAGGACTTGTTCAAAACTACAGACAGAAATAGAGCAATGTCATCCCCAAGCAAGGTCACAGAAAGGCCACAGATGTACATGATGAAAGTTCCAGCACACGCAGAACTCCAAATAAATGACGATCAAAGGTGTTTGTATTAGTTTTGCATTAATTTCTCAGTATGCTGAGGAACCAGCAGCAAACTAGCTCATTGCATAGTGCAGATAAAGAAAATTCTCTGTTGCTCTGTAACATATCTTCAGAACTATTTTCCACTTCTGCACACATATGCTGCATTCTAAAGAGTTAGCTTCAAAACCTTCTGCAATTTTCAAATGACTTGCCCCCTTTAAAGGAAACTCATACTTACCTATATTCTCATCACAGCATACCTATGTTCTCATCACAGCATTTAAATTTTGGGATTTCTACGCTCGGCACTGCTAAATATTATGTCCAAAAGGCAGAAGGCCACAGTATCATGAGCAACTCTGATTTTTGTGTACCTACACTACCAGTCACCTACTTGGTTGGGTTCATGAGTTAGTATAATTGCACACACTGAAGTTCTATGAATTGTGTGCCTAAAACTGCACAATTTTACACAGTACTGAGATAACCACAGAGGTATCTTGTCTTCTCAAAATGTGTATTTAACACCCAAAAGTCTAAAACCTGCTGCTATAGATTATGTTGTTCTGTTTCTGCCAGTGTATTACGTGTTCTTTATACATCCAAATTATTCTCTAAGTAAATGTTGCTACGCAAACCACGAAAATAAACTAATTCTTATCCTAATAAGATAAACAGCAATGATAAAAATATAGCAAGAATAATGAAGTCAGTCTTCCACAATTTTTTTGAACCATTTGACTCTGAAATTGATCCGTTCTGTGTACACCTCCTAGGCAGGTGAAAGCTTATTATGAATCAACACAGGATGTGTTACCCCTGCTAATAGATGCATACATTCATGGCTAAAGATACAACAGACCAGGCTTCCACAGCATATACCAGAAGAGAATTGTAACTAGTAACAGGCACATATGAAATGAGATTATATAACAGTAAAAAAGTTTTCCAAAGATACCTTACAAAATGCACTATACAATCAGATTACAAAGTTCCAAGATATGGGAGTTGAGATACACACTTTAATTACAGCTAAACCACTGCAACTATCAAAGCACACATTTTAGCCTTGCCCTACTGTAAAGCATGTTCACAAACACCTACAAATGACATTTAGGTTATATCACTTCACACTGCCAATAGTACACATATGGTCAAGTTCCAACAGTAACAGCAGCTCAGCTAACATATAACATGTCTTCAGGACAATGGAACTTACCTGCCTCTGATTGCATCTATTAGGTATCCTTTTCCATTTTTTTGTCACCTTCGCTTGTCATGAAGTTTGTGTCTTAATTTAAATTCCTTGCTTTACAACTCAGCTATATAGCTTTACCCTCTTTTACAAAAATTTGTTACCTTCTGAGGGGTTAAAACCCTCTGCCTGAACTTCTCAATCGTATCTTGACCTGCAGCTGCCCACGCACTGGCAAATGCTTCTGCTTTGTCTTGATCCAGGTGAATGCTTTCCAGCTGCTGTTGCAGTGCAGCAGGCTTCAAATTATGATAGACCGCCTGTTAAAAGGAAAAATAACTGCTCTACAAGTTGTGCCAGACATATTCCACCACAGATGGCCTCTACATTCACACAAGATTTTTACTAGCAATACTACTGTGAGAGAGCAAGCATCCTGTTCACCTTGACCCTTTGACTGAGAAGAGAGAAGGGTACAACTATCCCAGTTCTCTTCAAGTGTAATAATATAAATGACTCTTCTCAGGTTGGACAAATTGTCAACAACATAGAGGTAAATCTTTGTAATAGTACATGTTTCCACTGTAGGTAACGCCAAAGCAGTTGTCACTACAGACAACAGGGCTTTGCAGACTACAGAGACCATGAAGAAAGGACAGCGTTTCCAAACTCATGCTGTTCAAGAAAGCTTTACCTATAAGGTAATATTCTGCAAAGGCAAGTACAGTTTGCCAGGAAAGGTTAGTTAGTCATTTCCTCCACATAAGTATTGATTTTGGTGATAAACACTCTGTGTCACGCGTTGGCCTCCCCCTTCAGGGCAGGACGCCATCACATTCAGAGAAAACAACAACAAGAACAAACAACATGGAACGAAGACCATGCAGTCATCCTAGGTTGTCTGTGATATGACCACAGATCAAAAAAACTTATGCTCTGACAGAACAAGCAGGTACTCAGAAGAGAGGATGTCCGTGAGGCAAAACTAAAGAGTCCTTACACAAGATGTATTCCAATTGGGAATCTCCTTTGGACTGACACTAATTATCCTCTTATTTTTTTATGCAAAAGAAACGCAAGTCTGAGAGGAGACTCAACTGCTTTTTCTATTCGTCTCCAATAATTATATAAATGAAACAGTCCAATGAAAATAAGACCAGTGAAGAAGACAGGTAACTTAGTCGTTTAGTTGAGATGAAAATTCAGAATTCCTGGCTGGATGTGACCTGAGTTTTAGTTTTAACTTTTTGTGGTGTAGCAGGTATGCGGAGGACTGTTTAGTTTGTTTTTTGTAATGCTGTGAAATATGTTAACAAAGTGAAAGAATCATAAATTGCTATGTGCTCTTTTGACTAAATATTTGTTAATATATAAACAGATAGAGAAGCAAAAAAAAAAAAACCATAAGCTCAAGAAACGGTAAGAAAGGATAAAATTCAAATCCCACAACAGACCTATCTGAGTCAGTATGCATGCCCTGACAAGACCTTTAAAAATGTACAGAATACACCTACTATATTTGTGTGGGGATGGATGGACAACATTCCAGCTCTGACCATTTAAGAGAAAGCCCTGACTTCTTCAGTTACCATATTTACTGTGCAATACTTTGGCTTCTCATCTGAGTGGTGGACGACTAGCTAACCACAGCAGAGACGGAAAACCTCTTCCATTACAAGATATTTAGCTCTATACCATGCAGTCATCTCCTCATTTAAACACGAGAGCCACATCATGGGGCTCAATAAGGCAAAAAATTTAATTTAAAAGTTAAAAAAAAAAAAATGCATGGAGAGATCGCTTAGAATTAACTAAGGGAAAGATAGTATCTCTTAATTTTCAATATCTCTCTCACATGCAGGCAAAACTGGTTTCCACCATCTCTATTTACATTATTGAAATGTCATTCCACAAATGCGGTTAGTCCAATTCAAATCACTAAGGTACACAAACAAAAGCAGTACAATTAAGCTCTCAAAGCATACAGAGTATATTACAGATGCATGTTCTTAGGAATATCTTTAACTTGACTTCTGTATTTTTGTGTTCTTAGGAATATCTTTAACTTGACTCCTGTATTTTTGAAACTGCTATGTGATAAAAAAAAAATATATCTACCAATTCATAATGATAAAAAAAGAGGTACCTGCTCCAATATGAATGATATTGTTTCAAGAACTAGATGAAGATCCTGCTTTTCCAACGAAAAAGCTACTTGAAGTTTTTCTTCCTCCTCTTCACTGAAGCTGCTTTCAGCCTGAAGTACAAAAGTGATTATTCCTGACACTCTATTTAACCACCAAAAACATATTTGCCAAAATAAAAGCTTTCTCCCCATTTTTAGAAACATAGTGGTTGTCCAGGTGTTTCTAAATGGAAGCAACAAAGGAAAACCCTTTTTCAACAGAAAAATACAAATTAATTCATTTCCCTGGAAATCAGAATGAACTTCTCGTGTCCTTTTGTGAGCTTGTATTACATGTTTTTTAATGCATCACAAGAATGTGTTTTCTCCCCACTTGAGAAGCTGAGAGCTACTAAATAAATATTTATCTTTTGACTACATCAGATGATTTGCAATATCCTTTTATAAACAAAAATAAGATGACTAGAAAGTGCACCACTCGAGTCAGAACCCAAAGAAGACAGAAGGCAAACTTGTAGTTACATATGCTGCTTCCACTCTGGATACTGACATTTTTCTGTTTTGAAAATTGTCCATGTTGCTAGAAAAGTAATAAAGGTCTTATGTAAGTTATTCTGAAAGTCAGATTTGAATATGTGTATTGTATTGTAGACTGTGTATTGTATTAAAGACTACTGAGAAAGTAATTGTACGTTTACATATAAGTAACCATATTTATTGTGTTACAATAAATAACTTCAAAAGACATTGTAATCTTTTAAGATGTAATTAGTAATACATCTATGCTACAGACATCAAAGTACCATATTTAGACCACTTAGCAATCCAGAACTGCAAAGCTACACAAAAAAAGCAATTGAGCTGTCAGAATGAGCCAAACGATGCAATTATAAAAAAGCTTCAGTGGTCAAAATGTTTATAATAAGAATATCAAAATGGAAATATTACTTGAATCATTAGCTGCTAGAAGGAGATGCAGAGCTCTGGGCATCTGCTTTGTTAAGCCAAGTAAGTTTGCTTAAAGTTTCCAGCAATTCCACATGCCCTAGAGTCAGACACTTTAGAAAGAAAAACTGAATGACCCATGAAATTAGTCTTTTCGGTTTAGCTCATGCACTCAGATCCAGCTCATATCTGTAGTGATTAGCTACTTTCCAACTACTCAATAGCTGTTTACTAAGTTGGTGACACTATCTAGCTACTAGTGAACTACTATCCCTCCAAAGCAATCATGAAAACTCCCCCTGCAACAACTGCAGCACCCGAGCTAGTAATTTTAATGGGAAGAAAACAGTAATTCAATCAAATACACAAAACAACCCTTATCAGAGGTCCTATTTCAAGACTCTAAGTTTGTATTTTCTATCCATGCTATTCCTAACCTACAATGTTTTAACTTTTAGAGTGTATGTGTGTATACACACACACACCCCAAACTTCCTTTCTCTCTCTCTCTCTCTCTACATATATGCATTTCTTCTAAACCCAAAACAAGGGAATACATGAAATCTGACAATGAACGACATAAAGTATTTCATAAAGCTGAAAGAAATTTTCAAGCAAATCATTTCTGCTTTAATATTTCTTTTAGAGTTCCCCCACAATTTTTTGTGCCAGACAGATTTACTGTTTAACGTTTGGCACTCCACAGTGAAATCGACTAGTGATTTTGTTTCTCTCCTGCAAAATATAAAACCCTGAACTAAAACACCCATAAAAATGACAAAAATACTTATTACAGAGCTTTGCACTTTGTTTTTAACCTCTACAGATGATTTTGGCCTAAGGAGATATGTAAGCGGGGGGGGGGGGGGGGGGGGGGGACACACATTTAGTCTTTACCCTGCAAGAACAAGGGTGGAGGAGTTTTTGCAAGGGTCCCCCTTGCGCTGCACAAGGCCGCTCGCCCTAACCCCCCCTACCCACTCCCCGCCGCCCGTGCCCCTCCGCCAGCGCAGCGCCCCCCGGACGCCCCCCACCTTCAGGTGCAGCTTCTGCAGCAGGCGGCAGAGCAGGCGCGGGAAGCGGCCCGGCGCCACGGCGTTCAGCAGCGACACGGCCTTGCGGATGCTGCAGGGAGACAGAGACCGAGGTCAGGCTCGCGGGAGGCCCCGGCCCGCCCGCCCCGAGCGGGGCAGCGCCCCGGCCCTCCCCGCCCCGCCACCGGCCCTCGGTACCTCTCAGTCTCCGGGACGACGGGCGCCGCCATGGCTGCCGCTGCGGCCCCGCCCCCGGCAGCGGCCGACGGGAGCCTGGCGGGGCCAAGCCGCGCCGCTTCGCGCGCGCGTCGCGCCCTCGAAGGCGGCTGCCGCTGGCCGTTAACGGTAGCCTGGG
The DNA here is from genome assembly GCF_040807025.1 of Struthio camelus. Classification (NCBI taxonomy): domain Eukaryota; kingdom Metazoa; phylum Chordata; class Aves; order Struthioniformes; family Struthionidae; genus Struthio; species Struthio camelus. Next base: position 24,246,073 of record NC_090981.1, read on the forward strand.
CGCCGCCTCCCCTTCAGGCGCAGAACTGTGACTGCTGAGGGCATTCCCACCATAGCTCTTACCGGAAGCGGGACCCACGGCCTCCTTTACGACTGGAGGCAGCTACGTTTTTCAAGCTGCTATTCTAGAGTGAAATGTAAGTGTATTCAAATGCTTGGCCCATTTTTCGGCAGTTTTGTGAAACACGCAGAGTATTCTTGCGTGAGATTCGCTTGGCTGGACAAGAAAAATGAGTGTTTCACTCCATGCTCAAATAAAGTAACTTCTCATCTTAGGGAATCTCCCCATGAAAGCAGAATTTTTTAACAACTGGTCAGTCAACAAGAATAAGGGCGACTGGAAGCCTAGGCGATTACTCATTTATTTGAACAGGTTCAAGATACAGTGGCACTGCATGTGCCGCTCAGCTTTGCTGCCCGTTCTCTGGTTTTATAATTGCATGCTCCTATTTCAAAGTGTTTTTTTTTTTTTCCTCACGCTTTGCTGCATGAATCTTCAAAACAATGAATATTACAGTTTTGGCTGGACAGGGTCCTGAGCAGCCTGCTCCAGCCAGACCTGCTTTGGGCAGGAGGTCGGACCAGACCCCTGGAGCTCCCTTCCTCCCTATACAAATCTGAGACCAAAGCCTCGCTGAAGGGAGACCCCAAGCCGGTGAATTGATTGGAGATACTAGATACCGAAGCCAGCTCGACAACATGCTGACAAGTGCCCGATTATATATGTTATAAAACAGTGTTGGTGGTGTTGTGCCTCCAAAAATGGAGGCTCTGCTTCTAAAAAATAAATTGTAAAAAGTTGTGACTTCTTGTACATCCATTCCTTTATTATTGCTTTGTATATCCATGATTCATTTTTCCAATGTGAATAATTGGGCTTTTCACGGAGCTAATGATATTGCACAATTTAATTTGCTTTTTATCAGCTGTCCTAAATTATCCATCTCTTTAACTCAAAATAATCTGCTTGGATATAGAAGTGTTGTACGGGCTTTTAGACTCATCTGCTCATACCCTATGACTAAGTCTTAGGCACAGTGACTGAGATTTTAGATAATTTAGCTGCTAATGCACATTCGGCATCTAACTGCTTTAAAACAGCCTTAAACTCTTAACTCTTTAAAACAGAAACTGAAAAGCTCAGTTTCCCTGACTTAGCCGTTCCAGAAATGGAACTGCATATTCTGTTCGTTCACAAGTATCAAAAAAGCCTTCGTATTATTTTAGTATGATTTGTTTTACAGACTTTTCTCATCACTCAACTCCTTAGTAAGAATTCATTTTGGCATTTTTTTTGACAAAATCTATTTTTGAAATACTTCTATGGGTACGAGAAGAACCTCTGAATATATAGAGCATGAAAAGGGTGCAAAGTTAGGAATTATGGCCATGTCAGGCCAGTTAAGCATTGTAATCAATTGCACAGGAAAGCTGAGGAACCTCTTTTTACCTGTCAAAAAAAGATGCGAGTAAAGCTTATCCAGCATTGACTACAGGCTCTGAAGATCCTTGCAGTACTTATTTCCTTTGAGTGTATTACTTCTTTTATTTTCTTGGCTCCTTTTGGTCCACTTTTTATTCCACAGCCTGTTACTTGCAGTGTCATTGTGCCCACACTCAAACCTTCCCCTTTTCTGTAATCTTCTTTTTCTCTGTTACTTTTCCTTATTTCCATAGTTCTGAAGGTACACACAAAAGAATATATTGAACTCCTTCAGTCATGTTTTCAAGCTGTGATTTGTACAATATTCCTGACGTTATATATTGAACAATATAATTGTCCTACTGTTCAATGAAAATAATGAAAATAAAAAAACATAAATTTTCACTCGCAACTAATTATGTGTCTTAAGCAACTGCATTCAGCAAACAATAAATTTGTGTGGCAAGAATTGAATTTTGCCTTTCGCCTAGTATTAAATAGTTTGAAAAAACTTTAAAAATCTAGTTGAGAAAATAACTTTTTTGTAAAGTGCATTTTAAGTGTTTCAGTTAGATTACACCTACCAGAAATAAATACTCCTCTGCGACTTTTGTCTATGACTATTATCATTATGAAACAATCTGCCACTCTTTCTATGTCATTAGTTGTGTCCTGCTGTGTGAGTAATCTCACTAAAATCAACAGGACTCCTTGCAATGTCAGATGCTGCTCAAAAGGAATAAGGGCAGGGGAATCTCACTTTATTGATTTGATATGCTGGTTTATAGTTTGCTATTTTATGCTTGTACGTGAACATTTACTTTTACCTCTAGTCATGTGAAGAGAATGGAACTACTTGAGCGATGCAGTCCTTCACAATAGAAATCAGGGCTGCACAGTGCAATCCCTTTAATCGAATACATCCACAAGCATACCGCAAATTCAGCTGTGGACAATGGACCTTAATTTACTCAATTATAACACAAACAGCTATGATCCTTTCAGGGACCGGTGCTCCAACATTTGCACCTGACTGGAGGAGGAAGCAGGTCAGTACTTCATAGGACCAGGCCATTGGAGAAAAGATACATTACCTTCTGCTAATAGTAGGATAGCAGATCTTTCCAAGATTACAAATTAGAGTTAATGACAGAAAAGTATTATGTGCTAACAAATATTTAAAATTGCGGTTAGCTCAGACTTGATATATGTTTTCCAAGTAGAATGAGATTAAACAGAAAGGTCCATTAAAACATGCATAATTTCCTCGAAAATGTTTTAAGGTCATGGTCAATGTGTTAAAGGAGAAGCTACAATCAATATCGCCATCACTAACTAAGAAACTCCGCAGAGCAACAGCAACTGTAATGTTTTTGGTGCAAATATTTACCTAGGGCATGTTCACTTGAATATTTATCCAGAAGATATTGGTTGATATTTCTTTAGTCAAGCTCCTCTGGTTTTCTCACTGAAGTCAGTCAAATCTCTGTTCTACTCTGGTTTGCACGTATATAGAGAAAGTTCAGTTATGCTCTGATAGGAGGTGTTAAAAAGATCAAGAAAGTTGTCCAGAAAAGAGTTCAAAGTAAATTTTTTCTCTTTTTTATGCCTTTCTGAGTTTGTATGGATCACAGAGACTGGCAAACATTAACTACCGAGTTCTTACCTCAACAGATGTTGACATACAGTGCAAGTTCAATAACAGCTTGGATTCATTTTTCTCTAAATGATGCAGTGGGATTAAGTGGCCCCTAGCCAATATGCAGAAGTTCATTTTAACCCAGGAGGATTTGCTTAGCGGTTCAAGCTTATGTCTGCAATATCTAGGCCTTATTCAAAACTCCCAGTCTCTTGCTCAACTCATCTGATAAAGCCTCAGGTATTCTTTCTCTTTTGCATACAAGTTCATAAGCAGCCAGAGTTACTCAGCTGAGTCTTTGGAATCAAACAGGTCTCAACAGGACAAGGTCCACGAAAATGGGAGGTGAGGGTGGGAAAAACTGTCCTCATCTGCCCAAAAGTCATGCAGACGCACATTGTTCATTTACATCAGATTGATTTCCTTGCAGTAATAAAGTAAAATTGTAGTATTTAATAAAGCAGAAGGTGAATATATCTCCTTCCAGATATGCACGGATTGTAAGGCAAGGGGGATAAAGCGGAGGGCACAGTGAACTCAAATCAAACAAAATTAACCAATTTTTAGGCAACGGATTGACAGATGGTATCTTAGCTAGTCTATACTTCAATATATACCTGCGTTTTCACCTTTTCTTAAGCCACAGCGGGAATGACTGGTGCCTATCAACAAAGCAGCCACGTGGACGAGGAAAAGTTAGGCTGAGTAAACCGACAGCATCACACACTTTAATCTGTATAATTTGGGGGGGGAGAGAGAAGAAAAAGTGACAGACCTTATGGAACGGTTCATTTTGCTGCTTGCTTTTAATCTTTTTAAACCTTAGCTTTCTAAAGCAACCTGATTCTGAAGAGAAATACATATTCTGTTCAGACTGATATCTTAAGAGGTAAAAAGATGGATCTAATGTCATCTCAAGAGGACGATTTCATAAGAGGCTAAGAAATCTTCTCAGCCTTCTCTGGTAGTGATTTTATTTTAAAATCACCTGCAAAAGTCCTCCAAGATGGCATTATGTAATTGCCTAACAAAAGCTATCAGAAAAGGATACCCTGTTATTATTTTTACATACATACACGTGCCAATAAGTTTCACCATCAATACTTGTGATGTCGGTCTTACTGTTTTGAGGGTAGCTGCTCTAATAGGACTTCTTTTGCGCCGTCAGCTGCTCTAATAGGACTTCTTTTGCGCCGTCAGCTGCTCGTTTGAAGTTAAGAGCAAAGTTGGCAGGACCCTTGTCTGGAGCAGTGAGGAGCCATTCTCGAACCACAGCAAAACTGCCTCTACAGCACGCTCGTGGTTTCAGTTTCTTTGTCCGGGCTCTCACTGCTGTTTTTGCTACTTTATTTTCAAAGTTACGATAAGCATGCCACTGATGGAGCTCTCCCGTACTCTGCATTTGGCTATGATTGTGATGGGGTGGTGGGGTCACAGTCCACGCTGAAAACCACAAAGTAACATCAAACAATGATTTTAATAATGAGATTCTAGATTTATACCAATCTGGGTTTAATCATGTTACTGAAAGATTTAACATAAAGCGTTATGCAGAGGAATCCACTTGAGAAACTATTCATTTTTTGCCAGTTACTGGAAAGAAAGTAAAGCTAATTCAAACCTGCCCATTTCAGACCTTGTGGTTATTTCAAGGGAAGGCTCACCCCTTCCTTTCCATGTAAATTCACTTTATCTTCTTGGAAGAGCTGCTGATTCTATCAGGTTCGGCGTGAGTCTATGGCGCAGAGGAAACCCAGCAAGCCCAGGGGCCTGGGGGTGGATTCCCACCTAGCGGCACGGTCCTGGAGGTGGTCCGGGGCAGCCTTCTCCCCTTCAGGGGCCGGAGGGACCCTCATTTTTCCAATAGGGTGCAAGAGGAGACACATAGTGCCCAGAGTGAACAAGAGCAGCTACCTCATAAGACAGTAGGGTGTAACACGTTACTTCAAACGTGCCACATCTCGTGGTAAGGAGGAAACTCCTGGAACCGAAGAGATGACTTCTGTCCAGCAACAAAAAAGTGCAATCTGTTTACCTCTAGCCTGAACTATAATTAACAACTAATCAAGGTAAGTGCACAATATGCTGAAAAACTTGCTGACTGAACGTGTTGGTTTCAGTCTTGTACCACTGTTCCTGGGCAACAGGAAAGAATTGGAGAGCCATTTCCACTCTCCTTCATTTCATGGGGGAACTGGAAAGTGATGACATAGCTTCAAAGGACAGTGTTATCTCAAATGTCCCCTGCCTCTATAGAAAAGATACGAATGCATCAGAAGGGATAAGACGCTTAGACAAGCGTTCACAAAAGGATAGCAATGTCACATGTCTCGGTAAACGCCCAGGCAAAGAAATCAGCAAGAGAAAGCTGATTCCAAGTAACGTGATTTAGCTTCCCAGGGTGAGAAAACTGCTTGACCACAGCAGCCCAGACACCCTCACTTTTAGAAAGTCAAGATTTAGGAAGAACTGACTAGGTGCCTCAGCATTCCTGGCAAGGAGTAGGAAGAATAAAATACAGGTGCCTAACAGAGAAGGTTAAGATGCGCTGAGTAGCAGTGGTAAAGAAGCACAAGCACACTAAGGCCACTTCACTAGAGTCAATTCATAAAGCCAAGATTTACTTTATTAAAATGTGAAGAAAGAACTTTGCTCTGATGCAAAAGCCGTCAGAACAACATCAGTCAGGGACAATAAATGGCAACATGCTGATCACATCCCCAGCCTCAGTCTCAATGGTATCGTAAGCCCATTTCCTATTGCAGCGACATTCTGGTCCACATTTGTTCGAATTGCATTTGGGGCAAGGATAGAAGCAACCCAGGCAGTTCTTTTCCAGGCAGTCACACAAATCGACATTATTACAAAGCAGCCTGCCATGTTTGTCATACTTCTTTGTGATTCTGCAGGAGAGGGGGGAAAAAAAAAGTGATTCTCAGAGACCATTTCAACATGTTCAAAGACTAAATAGAACTAACGTGGAAAATGTCAGGAACAAGTATTTCCACTTCAGCACCTTTGCAACACAGTGAAATACCAGCATTAGATCCTAACTGCGACAAACACTGTATTAAAAATGCGTATGCCAAAGTAGTAAGTCAAAATTCTTTTAAATCACACAGAAAAAGCATATTTTCCCAGAGCAGCTTTCACATCTAATAAGCAATCTCTCTGAAAAATACTAATGTTTTTATTCAGTTCATTTATATTCAGTAAACAGCATAATAGCAATTTTTTAAAAGTAAACTACGTAATAAATAAGCACATCTTACTTGGGCTTATAAAAAAAATCTTGGTTCATCTGTGACATGCGTGCTTTCTTTTTCTGCTCTCTAGTTTCAGGATTGAAGTCAGCTACCTGAGGTCCTGGATTTTGAAAGGCTAAGCATTTTAGTTGTTTCTCTATTTGTTGCTACAAATATATATAAAAAAAAGAACAACAGCAAAGTTATAAACACAGGTAGGAAGGTGAGACAAAACCCAACCTCAATTAAGAATCGCATTGTTTAAAATGTTTCCTTGTCTAACTGTTAATTGATTATTCCTCTGATCAAATTTGCAGCCTAACAAAAGAGGGAACCGCCAGGACTCAATACAGATTCTAACTCTGGTACAGTGGCATGGAGTTTGAAGGTTGTCTTGTGGCAGAAATCATGTAACTTTTTCTTCAAATTTAACCATAATGTAAAATCGAGTGCTGTAACTATACTCATCTCAGCTGGGTTAGCCCTCTAAACCCTTCTCTGTCCCTGTTCTCTCTGGTGCCCGTGGCCCAGCTTTGTCCCGACAATCTGCAGACAAGGAAAAGGTCGGGATGATCAACTGGTGTGGGAAGGAAGCAGGCACAGAAATGAGGAGTGTGAGAAAAGCACAGGCAAAGGCAAGGAAGCCAAGCTGAACACCTTTAATAGTCACACAGCTTCTGAGAAATAGGAGGAATTTTTTTCTTGCATATTTTATGGAATTCCTATTTACAATCAGCTGAAAGCGCTGATTAGTTTTACGAGATTATATATATATATATATCAGCCCTTGTCCTTCAGGGTCTTTGTGTACTGTCACTCAACACAGCCCACGTACATCGTCAGTCACGTCTCAAGTCAATGCAAACAAACATGGGCGTTATGTCAAGGAGTTTCTGTTTGGACAATGACTGTGGACACTGTACATCCACTTGTCATGCAAAGGCACAAACATACATATAAGTTGATCTGTTCTCCTTTTAGGTTAATGAGATGAATTGCCACCTGCCAGCTTCCCTGGCAGGTGTCATGCCTTTCACAAGCCATGGTGATTTTTCACAACCAAGGGAGCGCTTTGGTGGCTCCTCATGGTGAAAACAGTGGGAGTTCAAATCAGATCTGCTGCTGTGGTGCCTTTGAAACATAAATATATGCACGTGACAGCAGTTGGCTGGTGCTGCGCATCTTCATCTGTATCCTCCTGAAAACCTGAAGGGCAATCTCATCCACCTGCAATATTCAGACATTTCTGCTTTGGGGTGTGGAGTAGATTTCTGGTGAATTTGGTGAGTTTTGGAGTTTTCAGCCTCATTATTGCACTTAATCATAAATTACATAGTTTCAAGTTGGAAACAAATAATAAGCTATAGAGATGTAAATGGTTAACACGAGGGTCACCTTTCAGAGCTTAAAGGTGGCTTAAAAGATAGCCAATCCTCCATCCAAGAGCACGCTTCTATTTTGGGGGTTGGACCAGATCTCCAGAGGTCCCTCACCACCTCAGCTGCTCTGTGACCCTGTGGTTCCCCCACTTTTTGTTTTATTAAGGCTCTGAAGACTTGGCTCACTTCACTGTTTGTTATTACTGGTATTTCCCTATGGGCTCCTTTTTTTTTTTTCCCCTCCAATAAATATAGAAGAAATCGAAGGCAATGGCAAGGATCTTGGATCAATAAAGTGGTACCTGAGAAGACATACCAATTGTTTTTGTGTTATTGAGCAGTCCTTAGGAGGAGAGGCATTACTTTCTGCAGATGATTCCTGGGCAGAATTGTTTTTCTTCCAGTTTTCTTCCAAATGATCGCTCATTTCAACACTCTAATGAAATAGATCCATACATACGTGTTAGACATACGGAAGTGTGAAACCCACAGACATCTTAGGTTTTAGGATGAGTAGGTGGTGTCCATACTACGCTTTTATATGCTCTTAACCCGCTCCGACTGCAGAATCAGCCTCTATTTCAAAACTGTATCAAAATAAAATAACTAGCATATAAAACAGAAGCTGTATCCCCAAAGCCACTCTATCATTCGAAATTAAGCAAAACTCAGAAAAACTCCTGCATTAAAACATCGCAGAAGCGCCACTTGAAAGAAGCGTGATCCCCTCTGGATCTAGTGCTGACCCCACATGAGCAGCTGTAGGGAGAGTGCGAGGAGCAGGATTCTCACAGAAAGAGCAAAAGCGCTCAGGGATGCCCAGGGGCAATGAAGACTGCGGCACGCGTGGGGTGTCACTTCGCGTACCACTAGGTGCCACTGTTGTCCTAGCTACAGGTCTTCGGCTAAGTCTCCAATAATGATGGGGGAAAAAAAATCATTTTTGGGGGGGAGGAGGGGTGCAGCATCATTTCGCACATTTTCCTAGACACTCAAAAAGCAAGTGTCAGAATGAGGTCTATGGCCGCTGGACTACTCCATGCAGATCCACAATTCTGCTTCTGAAGATTTCAGACCTGGCCTTGAAATCTCAATCCTTATCACTGTGAACGTTTTTGGTTCAAAAAGTGCATGCTTCACACCCCAGCAGAGCTGCCCTACAAACACCATCCATCACCTCTCCCTGTTCCTTCTCTCTCCGTCACAGAGAAATGGTGGAGGAGAACTGTACATCGTGGATGTTAGCTACTTCATTTTACTCATCTTGGGAAGCTACTTAAATACAACTCCATGCAATATGTGCAGCCTCAGACTTCAACCCCAAACAGTGCAAGGAAAGTGTAAGCCTTCTGCTGTCGAGCTCCTCGAACCCTTCCCCCAGGTGCTGGCCCGTCCCTCCTGTTGTGCCCAAAAAGCACTGCAACGAGTACCCTCCACGTTAGGATTATTGCCCAAACCCTGTCCCTGAGAACAGCTATTTTAGAACTCCTTCGGTGGATGCACTTCGCCTCTCCACTGTGCCTCGGGGCAGGTGCTCTTTGTGAGGAGAGGGGAGCTCCTCCAGCTTCAGGCACCTCCAGGCCAGCTCCCCTCCACAGCCGAAGGCGGGTTAGAGATGAGAAGGGGCTGGAGCCCCCGACCTGGTGGTGACAGGAGCAGAGGCTTTGCAGGAGAGGGGAGAACAGCCCTCAGCCTGCTTTCAGAGTTTCCCTTTCTTCCTTTTAGCAATAGGAAGAAGGATTCTGGGATACTGTTCGCAGCAGGGCGCCCTGGAGCAACAGTTTCAGTCTGTGCTCTTTGGACCCCAGGTAGCCCACGAACCACTTCTCAAGATGAGGAAAAAGAAGGCTATTATCAGCCAATAAGCATCTGCTGTACAGGAGCCTGCTTCCCCACTGGAAATTTGATAAAGATCCACAAATAAAACAAAAGTGAAGGCCACTGCTCCAGCCAAAGTCAACATTGCCCTTCATTGACACTCAAGTTGGACTCCTGATAAGGATTTGCTTCCTACATCTCCTCTTAGGCAGAATCATGCATCCGAGGTTGTCAGAGCACTTCACAAGTATGCATGAGCATTATCCCTCCCTATTTGTTACACTGTGCAGGGGTCAAGAGCAGGACAGCCATCAGCAGCTACTAGCGAAAGCACACAGAATTCCTCCAGTGTCTTCTGGTGTTGCAAACATTTTGACCCCTTCGGAAACCAAGCCCAAGCAGTTATCAGGAGCCAAACTTCGAAAATCAGTCACCACTTTTAAAAACTTGGCCTAAGACGAACCACTCAGCATCTCATTCCACATGGAGATGTATTTCAACTGCTCTTTCACCTCAGCGAAAACATTCTCCACAGAAAATATAGCACTTTTCTGTCTCCACAAACAGTCTAAAAATAAAGGGTTATTTTTCACTCTCTAGGAAAGATATTTAAAAAAAAAATCAGGCACAGTAGGACTAGGGAACTGTGCAAAGTTCAGAAGCTGGTGAGACTCACTAGACTGATTTTCTTCCATATCATCCTCCGAAAGAGGGATGAGGGAAAGAGGAAGACTACCAGACTCAGGCATCTACTCTCAACTCTGCAAAACTTAAATTATCCAAAGGAAGGGAATCATGGTCCCGGAGCAGTGTTTATCCTGATGCTGTGAACAGTTTTGGTCTATCCTGTCTGGCTATAGTGATCAGCCCAAAGTCAAGGCATTCAAGCACTAGTCACTTCCATACAGATTTCAGCTCAGAAGCCTTTAGAGAGCAATCAATTGTACTCTTCCTCCCTGCAAAAGCTGTGTTCTCCCACATCTTTTGAATGAAGCAAGCACTTCTTGGAGGTGATCAGCCACAGCTCGAGGTCCCACTGTGACCATAGCATCTGTCTAGGAAATGGCAATTTCAGCGCAGATCCTTGGCAGGGCTAATGAGGCTAAAAGCAGACGAAGGGAGGAAGAAAATTAGAGGCTGTGCTGTATTAAAAGAGACTTGGACTTACCCAAGAGACAGATGTTTCTGCTCAGCGAGCAGTTTCAGGAGATGTTGGACGCTGGGAGGAACTGCATTTGTTTATGATTTTCAGAAGGGACATATTTTTCTGTATCTACTCTTTCAAGAATTAAGTATTCCAATTTATGAGCTTTGCAACTTGCGCTAAATACTTCAACAGACGTAAAATGTGGTGACCTGCACTCAGGCTGCTTGACTTCAGCAGCCTAAAGCTGGTATCTCTACAGAGCTTACCAGAGTGAACGTGCAGTGCTTACTAGGTTATATTTGTTCACTCCAGTGGAGCCTCTCTGGCTCACATATGCAAGCATGTTCATCACCTTCCCCAGGGCAAGGCAAAATGCTCTTCCCCATGGCTCTGATCTCCCTGTGCACACAGGGGTTAGGCTGAACCTAACCTAGGGATGGTAACCCTAGGCTAGCTCTGCAGAGCTCTCCATGGGCTCAGAGACCAAGCAGGCAGGGTGGGGACACGCTCACCTAAGCACCATGAAATCTCTATAGGACGTCTGGTGCTAGCCTAATTAAGAATGAGAATAAATTCAGCTTCTTCAGGCTCCACTGTGCTGTAAAGATGTGGAGGGGGCACCTACCAACTAGCGTATGCCTTCTCTCGTGGTCCCAAACGTAGATGTGTGTCCAAAAGATGGCCTTGGGGACAGCAGGGAAACACCAAACAGATCAAAAAATAGGTCTTGTGTCTTGCAACTCAGCCAGTTTCCTGGAGATCCTGCAAAACTGGTGACAGAGCAATGGCCCATTCTGTGAGAGGAATCTAGGAAAGCAAATCCCACCATCTCCCAGTAAAATAAAACAAATCCTTACGAGTTTTTCCTCCCCAAGCCAAGTGGGCTTCTACCACGTGTGGAAGTGAGGGATCCTTTAGCTGAATTCTGAAAGACAATTATAAAATCCGGGGTGTCTATTGTGCAACAGGTAGAAGAGGTCTGCCAGATCCACCTTCTGAAAAACCGTAGTTCTGCAGGGGATATGTTCAGTTCAGATCACACTATAAAAGAGAAGGAAGGTTCCCCAGAATTTTAAATTGTACTTACCAAAGAAACGGGCTGGCACAGCAAAGACTGATTACTCTAGACTTACTGCTGCACAATTCCTCTGATAGTGAGCGTATGACGTCAGCCCCAGAGTGACTGAAACAGAAGACAAATCATCGAAATAGTGCTCCCCAGAGAGGCAGGCTGAAGACAGTGCCAGCTAGCTGTCTTAAAGGAGCTCACGCTTGTCTTATTAGCGGTGGCTTTTAAAAATAATTTGACTTAGCACAAAGGGTGGAAATAGAGAAAACAATATAAACTGGGATGAGAGTCTTCATTTATTACCTTCATCTGTTGTGTGTTCACAGATGAAAAGTATTTCTTAGACCTCCTTTTTTTAAAGAATAAGTAAACAGTAAAACTGTAATGAGTATTGCATTTCAGAAAAAAAAAGAACTTTTTTTTTTTTTTTTTAAAAGAACATGGATATAGTAAGGGAATATATTACCACTTCTGACAAAATGTTTTGATTCTGTTTGCCATCTCCAACAGTCAAAAGTGATTAAATAAGTATGCTCCCCAATGGCGAAAAAACATCACAACCTCACATTTCAGCTTTCTGCCTTTCAGGATTACTGGATACGCCAGTTGAGACAATTCAGGCTTCTCCCGATACTGTCAGATGCCAATTTCCAGGACTGCTGCAATCACCGATAGCTTTCATTACTCTTTCCTAGAACAAAACTAAATCCTAACAAACATCCAAATTTGTCAAGTCCTATGAATTCTTCTGTTGTGCTTAGAAAAACGGTCCAGAACATCTTTTTTCTGCATCTGTAGAATCTATCCATTTTCCGAGGCATTTCAAAACCCAGTCAGAGGGCAAGCACATTTATTATTTACTATATTGTTTTCTTTTCCTCCAAACACTTTTGAAACCAAATGTTGATGTAATATTTCAGCAGCAGACTTTACCTAGGTGATTTAAATGCTGTTACAACACACAGTCATTATATTTCACCAACTATTTTCTTTGTCATGAAAAATAAAACAGAAATCTCTCAAGGGAAAAATTACAAAATCTCCAAGGTACTCCTACAATAGCAAGAAACAAACAGAAGAATACAACCTGTTTGTTTTATTCTGCTTTATTTTTTCCAGTATTCTTCTGATTTCTCTATATTGTATATAACGGAGGAAAAAGGAATTAGTAATTCTATAAATGCAAAAATTTTAACCAAACTGCCTTATGCTTAATATCTCCTTTTCTTCAGTTTGGTCATAAATCTGAACTCTTTCTGAACTTTCTGTTTGTGCACAAGTTATGATATTTGTCTGTCACGGCATACCTGATAACGAGCAGCTGACAATCTACTCAGAGTTATTTTCACTGTGTGCGTGTTGCCCTAGGAGTAAGTGAAGGCATACACATAAATTAAAATCTTAGGTGACATCGTAAGAGATTGATAGCAGTGGCGAAACTGCTAATGATTCCTACAGGGCCAAGTCTTCCCCTCTACGAGCCTATGACTCCAAGTACGCCTTGGCAGACGTGATCTAAATGTCCCTGTGGATAAAAAAAACAAAGCAGAGAAACAATTAAAGATATCCAGATTCTAAATAGAAGGGTTCCTGGTCATTTTCCAATATCAAGTTGGTTGCTTGGCTACGGACTGGCTGTTCATGCAGCCGTATCCCAACGGGTCCTGGATAACAGTCATCTTCAGCGTGTTGCAAGGTCTTCCATAGACCAGCCCTCTTGCCCAGCTCTTCTTCTTTCCCAAGGACCAGTGACCCGCGCAAGGGGTTGGCTCCATTTCAGTAAGAGCAGACACTGGATTTACAGTGCTGGATTAAGTTTAGAGACATCCAGTGTTTTCTGTGGAATATGGGATATTCTTTCTTCTTTCCCAGACTAGAAGCTGTGATATAAACATAATATCTGATATTTAACCAGCTTTCTATTAATCATCCCAGAGTTAAGAGTATTACACAAGTACATCATAGGCGAGGCCAACACAATGACATTGGACAGGCTTTACTCTGTAGATAAACTGAACTATTAATTTCACTGTGAGGTTTTCTCAGCAAAAACTTCCTCCGCTATTTAATTTAACAGCAATAAAAAATTGCAATGGATTGGAAACACTCTCATTGCTGCTGCTGGTAGCTCCTCAGTAAAGTGGGAGCACATCGTGGGGTCGATGCTGGATCAGCAAATATCCTCAAATGCCTTAATATACTTTGCTGCACAGTGCGCTCAGCAGCATCCTGCAGCCATTACAAAACGGGCGGCTGAAGAGAAGAAATTGCAGTTTTCAGTGTTAAAAATTGGTCTGTAATGTTCTTATCTCACTGGCAAACAGTTCCTTGGGGCCTCGTGTGCTGACTGTTGAAGGGTAAGCCGGACTGGCGTTTTAACAGCGGTCTGTCCCTTTTATCACGCATTTTTGTCTCGTTCTCCTCCCGCTGTTGTTCTAAATTGCTGCTGCTTGTCAGTTACTTTTGTCTCTTCTTTCCTCCCTCCTGAACGCTCAAACCAGCAATATTCACTTGGGGAAAATATCAACAGAGAAGAAGCATGAATATGGCTGGGAAATAATTTTGGTGGCTAAGATGTCAACAGCGAGAAGTTGTGAATGACTTGCTGGAAACACGAGGGGGAACGAAAACACCCTTCTCTCCGGGGAAGGAGGAGACTGTAAAGCCTGCCTCAAAATCAGTCCAGCACGGGCGAGTTTCAGCTGCCTCACAAACCTCTTGGGTTATTTAGTGCCGTTTCTTCCACGTGAGCAAAGAGAGTCAGCAATAGGCATTGCTCCTTCCTATCCATCACTTTGTTTACCACCACCCCCAAAGCCAGAAGCGTAGGTTAGTCGTTTTCTTGACAGGCAACCAGCCCCCACTTGCAGAGGGCCGCTTTATCGGCGCCGTTTGACCCACGCAGCTCTCAGCAATTCGCAGCTGCTCAAAGCAGCGCTAGGGCTTGGAGCGGGGTGCCCTGCGTGGCCGCTTCGTTGGGGGAGATGAGGTCTGTGTCTCCCTCCACATCCTCCTCCTCCTCCTTCGTTCATCCGCGGCAATTCCCCAGCGTTCACTGCCACCCCCTCGTGCACACGGTCCCCCCCCCCCCAAACCTGCTTTCCTGGCGGCTCCTCCCTCTCCGTCCTCGCCACACCACCTTGCGCAGTCTTTCGTAAATCCTCCTCCTGTCGGGGCACAGCGAGGGCGGCTGCTCCGCTGGCGAAGGTGAGCCAGGAGCCGAGCGGCACCGGGCAGGCAGGAGCAGCGGCCTCACCACGTGGAGTCGGGGCGGCAAGTCCGGGTCGGGATCGGGGCCAGAGCCGGCGTCGAGGTCAGCACGACATGGCGATGCCCCAGCAGGGCTGCAGGGATGAGGCAGGTCCAGGGTCACGCTGAGAAGCTGAGCCAGCGGGTCTGGGTGAGGGCCGAACTCGCAGGCCCCCAGAGCTGCCTCCACCGCAGCTTTGGTCAGTGAAGAAGCCCGCCTTGGGCTCAGCTGGCCAAAAATCCTCCCCAAGTCCACCGAGCGCCAGGGGGGCAACACGCTCCATGCCCGGGCAGTCTCTGCTCCCTCACCCTTCCCTCACTGAACACCGCATCCACCACAATCACATGAAACGGCACCAAAAAGGTCTGAGCCTCTTGTCCCTTGCTCCGGAAGAGCCCCTCCACCTCCAGGCCAGGGAGGTGACTTTTCCCTTTTTGTTCGCTGCCGTCCACACGGCCACACAGCAGTCGGCACGCACCTCGACAACCTGTGCCTGCAGCAGGCTGCCGCGTCCATGCTCACCCACCGGCACCGTCCCACCCTGGGAGACCCATGCGCCTCCGGCCCCTCGGCCTGGCAGGGACGAAGGGGACGCGGCCAGCGCTCGGCCTGCTGAGCGCCAGCAGCGGAGGTCAGGCGCGGCCGCCTGGCTCTCTTGAATCTTGACCCAAACAGCTCTGGAGCTTGTCTTCGCGATGCGAGCAGCTTGGCTCCCCAGGGAACTGGCTGGAAGAGCAGGTGGTAGTGGGGGGGACAACAAGCAACACAGGGGTTTTCAGTGCAAACACGAGCGTTTGGAGAAAAGCTGGAAGCTGTGCTCTGAGAGGCAGCTAGTGACGGCAGCTGCAGCGAGGACTCAGCAGGGGAAACCCCTGAGCGTACCCAGCAGGGTTTGGGTGGCAGGGGGCCACTGCAGGAGGAGGCCACAAACTGCCCTGGGCCAATCACAGCCCGATTCGGATGCTCTAAAACAGATGAAAACAATCCACCATGCACCAAAACCTCCAACAACCAGTCAGGAGAGCACGTGGCGCCGCTGCTCCAATGTATTTTAAGACGGAGCAGCGGCCACGAGGGGCAGGAGAAAACAGAGGAAACGAAACAGAGGAGACGCAGGGAAGGAAATGATGTTGGGGACCTGGCTGGAGAAGGAGGCACTGGGACATGGCTGGCCCACGCCAGGGCAGGGACATCCCCGAGGGACTACAGCCCCCAGGCAACCCAGGCTGAGACAGGGGCATCCCGAGCAAGAAGCAACACACAGAAGTGAGCATGCACACAACCCCAACCTCTGCACCACCCGTGGCCTCACCGAAGGACTGGGAGGGACAGAGCGTGATGAGTGGTGAAAACAAGGGGAGTTGAGACTAGCAAGGGGGAAGGAGAGGAGTCAGGCTGAAGTCGAGCCTGGGGAAAGGGCAGGAAAGACATTTCCCTGTTCAATTGTTTGTTTTCTTTCTTTTCTCAATACTAGAATTAGCAAGTAAAAGTTTGCGTTAGCTGGCAATAAATTAAGCACGATTCTCCAAGTTTGCTTTGCCAGCAACAGGGATCCAGCTCTTTCCGGACAAACAACACAAACTTTGAAAGAACACAGTATAATCTTTCAAAAGGTCTCATGGCTAGTTCCTCTGGGGCAAGAAGCCCTCCTGATCCTGAGTTCTTCGAGTTAGGAGGAGTCTGTCACCCGACCACTGAGCAGGGCAAGCAACACATGCAAGAGGAGCCTGAACATCTCCCTCTTTATCCCATTCTCTCCGGATCTCCCCTTGCTCCTGCAGCTTCCCACACTTCCTTCCCTGTACCGTCTCCCCTTTGGATCCCTGGTCCTCTTAGCTCTTTCCATCCTCTGGTCCAACTCTTCTGTCAGGTCTCCATCTCCCTTCCTCCTTCCACTCACTCCATGACCCGTTCCCCATCCCTGCCAACTCCTCCAGGACTCCTGGTCTCTCATGCATGCTACAAAGGCAGAACAAGCATCACTTTTCACTTTCAGGACAAAGAACAGGATTTACAGTAAACAGTGGGACTCTTCTCATCATTTTATAGCTACGGTTTTCCCCTCAGGGCCTACTGAATCAATCTGGCCTATCAGTGTCACCTGCTCTTACTGAAATTACCCCATCTCACGCACCCTCACAATTACACGCCCCATAACACCTACACAGCCTGTATAGGTACTCCAAAACATCATTTTCTAAAGTCCTGCCAACCTCATACTTCTTAGCAGACTTCCTTTCAGCCCCACTCCCTTAGCAATAAGGCACCTTTCCCAGCTTACTCTGCATTCCTCTCTCCCATCTCCCTTTCCCTTACTGTGTCTCCCATTTCTCCCTCTCCAAACCTCTATATTTAACTTGTACTCAGCAGCAGCAAGAACTGCTTTCGCATAGCTATCGCTGCTATAAGCCAACAAGTATAAAAGTGTGCAAAATGGAAGAGATTCAGATCTGCTCCTATCCAGGCCGCTTGTGTACAAATCATCTTCACCACTTGCTTCTGTCATGAAAACTGCTCAACTACACTCTAAAACACAGAAAGTCAATCAAGAGGCATGTACTAGTCAGGAGCAGTCCTCTGAAAGTATTTCCTTACTTAAAATTATTTTAGTAATTATTTACATATTGGCAATGTTCATTAAAATCTGTGTTCAGTAAAAAGAAGTCTGATTTTGAAATGCTGTGTATTAGCCTGTTTTTTATTCCTTTTCTCCTCATAGTGTGGCATTTAACTTCTTTGCCTTCCTGGGCTCCCAAATAACATTGTTTTCAATGTTAACTAGAGCACCAGTACAATACCTTTGTTGTGAAACTTTTATCACACACAAGAATAAATTGCACAGACTGAGAAGCCTGTATTTCTTCAATCACAAGCTAATATATTTTGCTAATACTAATGGCCTGAATTCTATCACCTCCAAAACATACGTTAGCAAGCGGATCAGCATAGTAAGAATGGAACACATGGTGATGAAGATCTAACATGTTTCAGAAGCGTTAGTTCAGATTAACTGCACTCTAGTCGCACTGTCAGAGTACCTATTGGATGGTGGACTGTTTTAGGTGTGCCCCAAGAGCTCATCATCTCCTGGGTTAACTTCTTCCAGGAAGAACCCAGTTCACACACCCCAAGGCTGCTCTGGGACAGGACCTAAAGCGAGTTAAATGGAGACAACTGGGAGGGTCTCTTCAAAAGAACATTCCCGATCAAACAAAAATGTAAATGTAGACACATTTAGTACAAACCCATAAAGATTCGCTAAAGAAAGATAAAGCATTTAAATGACAAGGCATTCATTTGTTACCATTAAACTTTAAAGTTTCTTTAGTCCCTTCCTCTCCACAACTCAGAATTCACGAGTTTGTCACGTGGCACTGCTCCCATTAACCCCTTCCCATTTTACAAACACAGAAGTTGAGACTGGCATTAATGACTTGCCCAAGGTCTCAATACCAATCATAAGAAAAACAGAACACAAAACCTTTCCAGCTTCCTCTTGTGGTTTTGTCACACCTTTTGTACTGATAGTCAAAAAAAATCAAAGGTTTTAGGACTGTATGTGTATTTTAGGTCACTGTTAGCAACATATCCCTACTAACAACTCATCCAGTAGGAAATTAAGTCAGATATAATATGAAAACATATCTCCTTGTTTTTCTTGCTGAATCTTTTCATTGTGATTTGGTTTAGCTAGACTTTCCAATTAGGATGACAACCACAGAACTCGTAAAAGTGTGCTTTATCTTTAAGTAAATCTTGAAACGTATACCAAAATGCCAGTGAACTGCACAAAAATATACTGGAAATTGTTCTTAAGTCAATCATCTATATTTTTCTGTAACCAGACAGCAACTTCAGATAGAAGTTCTCTGTTTTCTATATTTTCCAATTTTGCAAACTCCAGTAGTTCAGTGGTAGCCACCCTCTCATCCTCTTCCAGTGCAGTATTATAAAAAACCTGTAACTGAAGAGATAAATACATGAGGTTAGTTCGTGTAGTTTCACTTGGAGCAGAGTAAATAACTGTGCATCATCTGACAGATGTCTTCGACAGAAGTATGTAGAAAAGGGGGAATTTCAGGGAGCAAAGAGTAAACAGGGGCAAGCATCAAGATTACACTGAAGGTGGGATTCTGGTTTCCATGAATTCAACGGGAGTTCTACCACCATTTCACTGGGGCCAGAACGTTTTAATTCAGCAACATACCGGCCCACTCCAGGGTCAAAGGCTCCATTTTGAAAAATGACAGAAAGAGTCTGAAAGCCCAGCTTTTTCAAGGGGCAAGCAACCCGCATTTCCAAGAACTAAACCCTTAAAGGAACCTGCACATGATAAATGTGCCTTTTCGTCATCCCTCTGGAAATCCTTCCAAATACAGAGAGCTTCACTAGGACTAGCGGTACCACACAGTCTAGGATTAGTTGGGTATCAACATCCTCTTGTGCTGCCTCTTCTACAATCACAGAACAGTAAGTCTCTTCCAGCAATCTAACAAGTAGAAGACAAGAGAGGACGGAAGAACAGCAAAGAAATATACACTGCTGGGGGGGGGAAGAAGGGGAATGAAACAATGAGAGAAATGCGATAGATGTCAGCACGATAACTAGCTGCCCTAACATGCCAGCAGCCTAACTTTTGGCAAGCTTTCAGTTAGCATCATGGCAAAGGTGATCTCTATGGACAGATTTTAAAGACAAAAATGAGGCAGTTTTGCGGACATTTATTCAGGCTCCCAAGCCTGAAGATTAACTGAAAGGCTGGCATTGGGCTATTGCTTTTGCCATCATAGGGATTTGACTTCTCAATAAAGAACATGACATGAACAACTTGCAGTGCATGCGTGCTCAAGAGAGATTTGATTTTAGGAGCTAACTCTCTGAATTGCTGTCCTCATTAAGCATCCCTTCCCGGCTACTTGCTCTGTGCACGGCCAAAGAACGGCAACAACATTTGTTGTGCTATGACCGATCCCAGCAGCTCAGGGCTGACACAGACATGTGGATAAAACGGAGAGAGCACAAAAGCGGAACTGATGGAAAATAAGGTATACATTGGGAAATAATTTGTTGAGACTGGAGGGGAAAGAATAAGAGAATGAAACAAGCAGCGATGGTCATCCATTTGCCACAGTCACTAAGATAGGGATTACTGTGGGGAATAAGCTAAAGAAAGGCTACAGCCACCATTCACATATTTCCACCCTTTAGCATTTTTCTCAAAATACATCCTCTTTTTGCAGATGTACACCAGCCCAATTAGAAAGTACTGTTCACGGGCTCATCGGGGCTGCCACAAGTGATGCATCACACATGTGCACACCATCTGTTCAGCACCTGGGCAGGCAGTCTCATACGCTGCAACTACAAAGAGCAGGACGACGTTCATCCCTGCACAAAAGCTTACTTTCACACCATACTTAACAACTCGCTGCACGCACACATGACTGCAGAGCTGTGAGTTCCTGTTCATACGTTTGTTTCTCAGATGAGAAAGTGTAACTTTTCTCAGTGTCTCAACACAGCAATATTATACAATACATTCCCCGATTTCTCTAAGAAACAATACAATGGTATTTACAAACTGACAATAAAGCTGAAATTACTTCTATGTTATTAACTTACCTCTTGGATCTGTACATCTGTATTGACAAATCTTCCCATTATTTTTAATACCTCATGTAATAATTCCTTCCCATACCTGTAAAAAATGAGACAAAAATCCTTCCATCAGCATGTTAGCAAATATGCTACTTTTCCTCTCCTTTGAAAATATTCCCAGTGTTTGTTTATTATTTATCATACTGGAAATACCTCCTAAACTGAAGTTCACAACTGGGTACTCATTTTCCCCTTTTAAAGAAATATCATTGAAGTTCAGTTTAGACATTTGAGCTGGATGAAGCACAATAATTACCCACCATTTTCATTTCTTTGTAAGACTTGGTATTTCTGCTTTGGTAACATGACTCATCTTCTTTGCCTAAAACGGGTAACCTCTGTCAGCCCATGCAGCTAAACATAGCCGGACAGGCTAATAAATAATGATTCTAACAACACAGTGTTTCTCTTTGTATTCTGAGGATAGCCTATAAAGCTAGCACCCAGACTATTCTTTTAATTTGAAAATAAGGAGTCTGTTTCCCTGTAAATTTCTCACGGGTATAAAGTGCAGAAAAGTTCCATGGGGAACAAGGTGGCATAGCACAAACCCGCGACAACTTGCCTTTGCTAGAATTAGCAATACAAATACACTTCAAATACACCACTGAACGCTCCCAAGTGGCTGGGTTTGGTTATGCTGCCACTAATGGCTCCTAAAGGACCCCTCTGCCCCCAAAGACAGTAGAAACATATGGTGTTACAGCCACGCTCCTTTTCACTACTGCCTAGGAGACAGAGGGAGTCTTGGAATAAGCATTAAAGATGCTTACTTTGCTCCAGCCAAACAGCCTGATGCAAGCTCACCTGCAGCAGTGCAGGTAGGATGGAGGTGGGCTAGGCCATAAGCCTGGGATTAATGCTATAGTTAGTCTTTGCAACCCTCATAACCCTGTGTGCTCCTATCCTATGTCTCATCATACTCTCTTTGGAAGAGAGGTTACAGTCTTACTCCCGATACATTTTACACCTTTGCTTAGGAAACGCTACTGGATAAACCCATTTCTAGAGCATAGGGGGACCCACTCAGTTCTGAGAGTTGCCAAGCAGTCCATTTTTCTGCTGCCTGCAGAATTGTCTAACTGACTGCACATCAAGAAATCTATCTTGTTATTATTTATTCAGGAGAAAGGATGAACTAGAAGGCTTCCCTACTTGCCTACAGAAAGCCTGCATTGCCTTGCACCATATTACCGAAAGCCCAGGTAAACATGCAGTGGATACAAGTCAGTGTGATGACGGTTTCATCTGTGAAGTCTAATGCTAGACTTCCAGAGATGAGGCTGATCCTGGTCCATCACTATTCCTTCAGGTCTTGAACCTCTTACTGATTCTCCGGGCTCTAACCATCCATCATCACTCTGCCTTGTCCTCTTATGCGCTCCTGAAACCATCCCTCTATGGGGCCAGCCATCACTCCTACTCTTACAAACCACTAGGAGGCTGCATCTATTCCTGTTTTGAAAGTTTATTCTGTTCAGTGTGAAATACTGCCTGAACTGCAAGAAGCAGGGCACAATAGTTTGCACAGTAGCTAGTAACAAGAGGCCAATAATATCATGTTAGAGATAAGAGAATAATATCATGTTAGTCATACTTCCACCTATATCAAACCTACTGGTTTCCCCTACCCGTTGTCACAAAGCACATCTTAAGGGTACTCTAAAAGACAGATTTTCAGCTTTCACCGTCTCACAATTGGGATTTTGAGGGAAGCTCTCCGTTTAGGTAGGTAAACATGCGTCAGATTTTCTAGAAAGGTTAATATCTACAAGAACTGAGACGGTCATGAACAGACTCTTTTTTTTTTTTTTTTAAGCATTCTGTGTCTGATATGAGCTCCTTTTTGACATTAAGCCCCAATGAGAGCTGAATGCTGTGGTCTGGGCACTTACGGAATCACATGGGTCATTACAAAAAAGCCATATCTCGAAGGAAAACCTGACCCGGATTTCATAGCTCGAACCTAAAAATGGAGGAAGGAGCCAAAAAGACATAGAAATAAAAGGAACTCGAAGGTGGCTGTTCTCCATACCTTTCACTTAGAAGCGGCCAATTTTCTGTAACAAATTCCCAGGCTATACGCTGACCAATATCCTTAGTCACCACATATAAGATCATGTTTGAAGTACAATTGGAAGAAAATAATGTATCACTGAGTCCATATTGCAAATATCTGTCGGAAAAGAAGTAAAAAAATTTAACTATCACTTGCTGTTTAACCATGAAGATTTGGAAACATTTACCAGCTTGAGAAAATTCCTATCTCAACATTTACCAGAATCCAAAGTGTTATACCAAAGTTGGTTTCACTTCAAGCTGTCTATCCAGCTGTGTTTCCTGTTCACGTGGCTGAAATCCCCTGTTCATGCACATCGGTTCTCCATTTCTCAGAGAAATGAGGACATAGCACATCAAGCAGATATATTTGCTTTTCTTACTCTTGTGTTAAAGAGGGATGAGGGACAATCTCTCACTCCCACTAGACAACCCTGTGGAAGGGCAAACTGCTCCTGAGTTTCTGGGGACTCACTCTGCTCAGATTCAGAGGGAGCCTACAGAGTGAACAGCAGTGAGACACTCAGTTCTGCTGAGGAGACCTACTGCAGTGACATGGATCTGATGCACTTCCATGGAAGCTAAGGCATGATTTCAAAAGCAGTTAAGTAACTACCTGCCACTGATGTTGATAGCAGTGGGAGTCTGAATATCCTGAAAAAGTAAATATGTAACCCTCCTCTTTGTTGCCTAAATACATAACTTTGCATGTCTCCTACTTTGAACTAGCACAGTTAGAGTCACCTTCTCATAGGCTTGTGTAGGCAGCTGCTTTTATGGATAGACTAGGTGAGCAGGGATTTCTCCCATTTGCACACCACCAACACGCTTAACTGAACTGACAAAACTACACTGAGGGCCAGGAAAAGCACAGCTTAACACTCCTCACCCAAAGAGGACTTTAAGATGGCATACAGAAAAACAGATTGGCTTGCCAACTACTAAGGCACAGGGAGGAAGAGGTCACCACGACTCCCTGAATTGGCATCATCTTGCTTCCAGTATAACTCACCGCTGGTCAGGGACAAGTACTAGCCTGTGTTTAGTGACAAAATGTCCTAAATGACCAAAGGGGAGGCAAAAAAAAAATCAGCATAGCTCTACTCGGACACGTCTTTCCACTCTATTTTGCCCTCTTCTCAAGCATATCAGTTCTGCCTTCACATGACCACCATCACAAGAGCAGAGGGCTGGCAGGCGAAATACATCTGCTACTTTCAGAGCTTCAGATCCATAGAGTTTATGCCAGTGGGAGGAGGATGGTTCTGTAGGGAGTCAATGGCAAAACTGTGTCCTCTGAGCTACTCTCTAGGGTAACGCAGATATGGCAGATTAGAGAATTCAGCTTCAGCATCTTTTTACTTATAAAGTGAAGATGTTTCATACGGAAGCCAGTGAAAGATAATAACTAAGGTATTCCACACTGCAATATTTAGAAAACAACTTTGCAGTATGAGACTGCACTTTCAATGGTGAATAGCTTACTGGTAAGCACATTTTCATTTTTGCCCTTAACCTAGGAAAAGGCGATTTGGCTTCCAGGCAAAGGCTAAATAGACAACGATACTTTTGCTTGGAAGTAAAGGAGAGAGGAGAGAAAGGATATGGGAAAATGACATAAAATCATAAATGGCAGGGAAAAATGTCAAGGCAAATTATGATTACTGTTTCTCACAGTGCAGAGAGTAAGGGCAGCCAATGGGATTAAGATTTAAAAAAGACAGGTAATAGGTTAAAAAAAAAAAAAGTATGTTTTCATACAACATGCATTTATACTACAGGATGCGTTGCCACAGTCTGCTACGAAGCCTGAAGTCCAGGTTCAAAAAGGGAATTAAACACATTGAGAGAAGACACATCCATTGTTAGTGTTAGACATAATACACTAGAAATATTTAACAGCTCAAGAAAGCCATGATTACCAGCGTCTGGGCAGAAGGCTCATTTATTATTGCCCTGTTTAATCACACTTTTTCTGCAATAAAATCCTTACAAATCTGCTACTGGTCTATTGGATACACAGTTCTGCAGCAGGCATACCTCTGTCCAGCTTAGTACAGTATTTGTGTTTTTATGATTTCACTTTTGTACGCATAAAAAGATCATTTGGTCCAGGTCACCTGTAAAGTAACCATGATTCTCTGGCACAGCTCAAGGCAGAGAGCAGGATGTCTTTATCTTCCTTTGTGGAATTGGTTTGGTTATACATTTCCCATGCAAAATTCCATTCTTTATCACTTCCCATGGCAACACCATAGCAACAGACCGGTTTTCTAATTAAAAAGGGAATACTGCAAAGCAAAATATGATTAAAAGGTACTCTAATGTTATAAAGTGAAAATACAAAATGTGATCAAAAGGTACTCTAATGTTATAAAGCAAAAATAAGCAGTTAATGCGTAACTGAAAATACACGTTTGTTTACAGTTAAAATACACAGAAAAAGAGAAATACACTTAAAATCTAAATAAAGCTATGAAATTTGATTGCTGTGCTTACGACTTAAACATTAACAAAACAGGGGTTTAAAGGTAAACCAAAAATCCTTTTTAAAACAGCTGGGTTAAAGCAGTTTGTGTACCTACAGTATTCAATACCACTCTTTCACAGCATGACCTAAGACATCAATCACGTGAACGTTGCTCTGTGGGTTTTACGTTGATCACGGTGCCTTCGGAAGTGATCTTTGCATAGGATTCAGTTTGATGTTGGCATGAACATCACTGAATCTGTGGGGGAAAGGCAACGCAGGGACTGAGATTTCCCACCCAAATGATAAAGAAATCGTCTGTATGTTTTCAGTTCAATGTTGGGCTGATGGTACAGTTAAAATCTTCTCAAGATGCTTCCTGAAAAGTTGCCTTGGCTAAAATATGGCTATTTTGATACCCACAGTTGTCCCAATAGTCTCAAGAAAATGTTGGTTATTGAACATAAAGTTGTTGTGGGTGAAGATGAAATGGATAAGGTCAGTGAACCTTTCGGACACAACTCTGAATGTTGAGCATGCAAGGCAGGCTGCAAGGGCAATGTTGTATGGGACACTGGTATACTGGTTGGTGACATCTACAGTGGCCTGGAAGTGGTTTGTGTTGTATAGTTCACACAGGAGGTCTGTTGTGACCCAGAGAAAATCTGGAGCTTGGGTTTTTGTTTTTAATGTTGGATTAGGGGTGGGACTTACTGATCTTCAAATTTTTTTCCAGGGATGGTCCTGTGGCTCAAGATCATTGGCCTGCCAGGATTCCCTTGCTTGTGGATCTTGGGTAACATGCAACAAACTTCTAGGAAGAATGCTGGATTACGTTACGTCTTTTTCCTGGAGTCAATACAGAGATGACATGATGATTTCTTAAGAGTAACGGCAGCATGGTAACCTTTCGAAAGTAACTAAAACGTACAGCAACTATCCCTTCCTCTAAGCTCATTTTCTTCTTTCAAAGGAGAAAAACCAATAACACTGCACCACAGGGAATACACTTATTTAGAAAGGTCTACCTCACTGCTCTGAGCAGAAAAGGAGTAATTCTGAGAGACTGGCGGGAAATCATGGCTCTCAGCTTATTCTTTACACAGAACAGATAAAAATGTACAATCTCAAGTCCAATTGATTAAGTTCTGTGAGGTCAGTGTTCGGAAAGATTCAGCTGAAGGCCGATCACCTTATTTGAAGGGGAAAACCATTATTCCCTTCAACAGATACGAGAATCCTACTGGGTATCATATCATGCATGGTGCTAGCCTGTGGCAGAACAACTATAATGTACCCTTATGAATTGTGGCCTCCGAACGGAGATTTAGATAGAGCATCTACAGGTATCTTTCTGTGAAAGGTGGGTCACAAAGTTATTGTGCCCTTGCCCTGTTCTAGCCAGTATATGAAAAGCCTCCTCTTTTCCTGAGCAAGGACACTGATCCATTATTTGAAACCTAAGAAGTTTCCTGCCTCCCATGATTTCTTCTCCTTGAAACATGATCATTTTTTCCACATCACAGCTAATATTTCACAGACTTTTCAACTCTCGAACTCAGATAAAGTATGTAAAATCTCAACAGGGAGAAAAAGTCACTTCAGATATTATTAATAGGGGAAAATGTGTGGCTATTCTGAAAACTGTCTCAGATTTTGGCATAGCATTGCTGCTTTTAGTGTGCGATAGCAATAATATTCTCTGTGGAATGCATCAGAGTGTTTAGCATATTTAAGCTTTTCAGTTTACCTTTAAAGTACTGTTTGTTTTTTATGCGGATGATCGCTACAGGGCTATTTTAAAAAAAGTACAAATATGAGCTCAGGTCACTTAGCCAACCACATACATCAACAAAAACATTTATAAAAATTATACAACTGTAACAAAGAAAACAAAAATAATGATAAAACTTTAAACATTCACTCACCAGTGCCAATACTACACGATAATTGCATAGAAAAATATCAAAAGAAAGAGGGAGAAAAGAGAATAAGAATTTCAATACATTGTAAGATTTTTTCCAACAATGCAATACTCTTAATACAGAAAGTCTGACTGTGGAAGGAGGGATCAGAGCCCAGATCTCTCTTCTCACAGACAAGAAACCTAACCACTGGGCTCCAATATCACCATGAGATCTGACAGCTTTCCCAGCTTCTGCCCATGCAAACACAGTACATGCAAAGTGATTTGACAGGTTCACCATGAGCAGATTTCCATACCCTAGAAAGACCATTTCACTCAGTACTACCTACAGAAGCTTAAAAACTGTGTGGGTATACATGAGGCCCCTCGAAGCTGGGGGCTTTACTGTAGAAAGGGATAGGGCAATATGGGATATCGGCCCTGATCTGAGCTTCACCTGTTCTGCAGCTAAACAGAATTTGGTCTTCATGACAACACTATGCATCCTCCAGACTGTGAGGTCTGCATGCAAGGCAATAAGCATGAACTCCACAGAAAACTGGAATTTGGGGAAAATGAGGGGCTTAGGGAATTCTTAGTCTTTTGGGTTTTTTTAAGCTTAAGTTCTGTCATTTTGTGGAGAAAGAAAAGCAGCGTACAGGAGCCATCCCGTTCTGCATACCCTGTGTAAGAGCCCGTTAACCTTTCACCTCACTTAACACACACACACTTCTAAAAGCACGTTATCATTCTTACTTGTACTCAGGGTTGTCCATCCACTTTGCATACAGTTCAGATGACAGATCCAAACAGTCCTGGAGACCCAGCCAGCATGCTGTTGCAAAAAGTTTTTCCAAATATACTCTTGAAGGAAAGCCAAAATAGCAAGAATAAAAGATATGTATTCTATATTTGGAGTACTCAGAGAAACGCTTAATCAGCGCAGTTTTAGCACATGATGCTGTTTACCCAGGAGAACCTCTACTAGAAATAATAGAGGTTTAATTAAAAAACAAAAAAATCCAACTAAGCTACCAACAACGGATTCATGACATCGATACTCACGGAGATTAGCAAAGCTACCAAGGGACTGTAATTTTTAATAGGTTTTGTGTGTTTTATACCACCCTTGCTCAGGTCTCATCATTCTGACATTCAAGCATCCAATGCTTGGTAGCCATGCAAAATAAACTATTTGCAAGCTCTAGTGGTGAATTTGTAAATCGCGTTTGAAATTCACTGCTGTCAGTTTTCCTCCCACTAGCAGCAGCCTGTTGCAATTGGTCACAGTAAACAAAAGCTACTATCTTCTACGCTCACTAAATTTACTAGAAATACCCCAAACAATCTACCTACTGAAATTTCCTGGGGAACCACCATTGTAAATAACACACATTTATAGGACAATAAAAGTAACAATTCAGTTAGATTCCAACAAATTAGAATATTTTTCCTGTATCTTGTATTTAAATGTACAAAGGCACACCAGAATGCATCAGATCAAACCATGCCAGATCAAACTTTTGAGGGAAAAAAAGTACTTACTGAGCAAAATAGTCATCTTCCAAAGTATCAACATTTTGCTGAATTAAACCTGCATAATAATGGTATATTGGCAACATTCTCTTTAAAAGGTATTTCTTTTAAAAGAAGGGAAAGAAAAGTTACTTTCATTCAGATCCATACATTCATTTTGCTGAGTTTTTCTTCACTTATTTAGATTTATCCTAAAAATTTACCACTATAAATTTCTTGGTAATATACCACATTAAAATAAAGCATACAAATTGGGACTAAAAAAAAAACCAAAACAATACATTTTTACATCCATTCAAACTGAGGAGCTCCCATTTCACCTTGCTTTGATAGGTGAAAAAAACTTTGGAACTCGTTATGAAAGAAAATACATGCTCACTCTCAAAGAACAAGAGAGAAAAATGTTTTTAAATAGAAAAACACTTAGTTCTTTTCACAAGTTAAAAACATATCTTTACTTGTATAACTTACAGAATGATTGTAACAAGATTGCACTTTTTAAAATAAAAGTGGAGACAAATAGATGTCAAGGAAGTAAATAACGAAATGTTATCTCATCTCAAGTAGCCCAAAAATGGGAAAAAAATCACCTCATTTAGTATGTAGGCCATTAAAGCATGACAGGTTAAACTCAATTCTTTCTTCCTCTCCACAAAGATGAACTGGAAGGCAATACATGCCATAGATCACACATGTACTATATCCCCTTTATACCTATCAGTGTTGTGCCCACTACTTACTACTGATAGCTGTATTTTCCAGATCTTCATTTTACCAAAACCTAAGAACAAGCTTAACATTAACCATGTGAATATATTTCTGCAGTAAGAAGCAGCTCCTGATTTAATGATAGTTATCACTGACTAATTCATACAAACAAATACTGCCAATTAAAAAAAAAAAAGTCGGCAAAATCATCTAACAAAAATTATAAGAATTATGACCCATCATAGTCATCATTACATTCCTGAGAATCTTATGAAGAGTTCATTTTGATCTTTTTTATTTAAATGGTCTAGAATCTTCATTAATTAACAAAAAAGGTGATACCTTTAAAAGTGGATATACTTCATAATTTTTCAGAGTACTTTCCAAATTCTCTGGTACTAGATTTAATAATACCACATTCCATATAAAGATTTCATCTTCTCTGGCAAGATACTTCGTTAGTTCAAGCGCTGATTCAATCTGAATATATCCAAAACTATGTGAAGGAAAAAAAAAAAACCCTCATATTTGAGCACTCTTACTCACACTAACACATACTACGAATATCTGTTTGTTTACAGAACTGATAGTAAAACATGAGGACACTGGGTGGAGAATAATTTAGCAAGGATACCGGAAAATTAGAATATAAAACAATGGTGCCTCAACAATGGAGCTGAACTGTCCGAACATTTATTACAGAGCACAAAATGCTTAACCAAAGCAATGGGACACTCCTGGCAGTAATCCTGGCAGTAAGCAGACTGTATTCTGGTTATGGTTTTAGGATTAGATCCAAGCACATTTATAGCATGCATCAGCCTCACTAGGACAAAATGAGGGAACAAAGCACTGTTTTGAGTTACAGTATATGTCTGCCCTTATTGATGAGCAACAGATTTTCATTATAGGTTACTTTACGAAATAAATATAATTGTAAAAACATACAACTTAATTCATATGCACAGTACTCTTAGATGTAAGAATTGTGGTATGGCATTTCTGTGCTTCAGTATGATAATTACATGGAATTCATTCCTGCCCCAAAAAAGCCAGTCAAGCCCTCTTCTCCCAGAACAGAAATACTTCTAGTATACTTGCGTCAGAGCACAGTTACCCTAATGAGTTACATTCCTTATTATATGGCAAGTCTGAGCTCTCTTATGAGAAAGGATGTTTGCATGAAAGGGAACCTTTGACTCCCTCCTCAGAGCTCCCTGCCCAGGCTTCGAAGGGATGTGGTATGCTTTAGCCACCTCCTCCTGGAGTTCCCATATCGCTGGTCCCTGAGGCTTTTAGGATCTCTATTACGTTTTAGAGGCACAGGCACATTTTGGGGGTCTTTGGTTCTCTTCGGCACTGCTGAGCACTCCAGTACCACAGTTCTGCAGCCTCTAAGCATGAACCTCCTCTATGAACTGCTCAGATTTCAGAAAATTAACATAAAATTAGCTTATCTTAATGTAGTGATTTTCTACGGAACTGCAACATATGCAGTGCAAGCGTTCTGTGACCTTTTTCTGCCAAGAGATGAACGACTGAGTGATCTATCAACAAGAGAAATGAAGGAGGTATTAAGAATGATGCACAACTGCATCAAAGAAATTCAGAAAAGAAAAAGTAATTATGATCATTGAGAATTTTTTTTCTGCTACAACAAATCTAGGATAGTCCCTGGAAAACTCATGACAATGCCATTATATGTAATACTTTCTGAGAGATGGACAAAAGCTAGAAGAAATTTTGAAAGAAACCATTCAGCACTGAAAAAAGATTGGATTAAATATTTACTCCCCCATCATTTTGGGGAAACATCTGCTGTCTTTATAAGGCATGTATGGGTAGGAATGTAAGAACCAGAAACAGGAATGTTGATTGCAATTTTAATAATTTTAATAATTTTTTTTATGACATATCCAAAACATACTTACTGCATCAATGCAAAAGCATCATCTATCAGCTGGAGCCTGCTAACAGCGGGAATAGCCTGCAGAAAGCATTCATTTGGTGTTAATAGATCTAAACACAACACTGAGATTAAAAATAAGCTTTACTACGTTTCAAAAATTATGAGACGAGATCCTAACATCTTTTCTAAGCCAAAATCTTCTACAAAACACGACAAAATGGGATCCTGCCTCTTAAGCTGAAATTGTTACTGTGCTTTTAAGAGCTTTTATATACATAAATAAACAACTATATATCACTAAATGCTAAACTTCAAGACCTTTCTTACTTGCATGCTGGAATGAACATTAAAATAAGGAAACTACAGTACCTAACAAATATCCTGGTTGTAAAGTTTTGGCACAGGCTTTTTTTTTTTTTTTCCTTTTGAGGCTTCAGCACAGAGTACATGCTCAGGTTAGCCCAAAGCAGAATCTGACACTATTACGGATTAAACGAGTGAGGAAGAACTTTAGTTACTGAGAACCAGCGCTCTCACAAGGACTGCTGGTCCCTTATCTCTTCCCTGCTTCTGTGCTAGTAAGGCTTGGCCACTGCTCTGGTCAGCCCTCCTGCTGACCAGTGCCCAAGCACTGCCCCATGACAGCACATGCCTAAGTTTGTGAGGACTTAAGTTGCTGTGAAAGAAAAGCTTAGAAAAAAGGAAGCCAATGTGCTGTAGAAAGGCTTTAATCAGAACTATGTGCTCTGACTGGCAAAGTGTTCAAACCTTCCAGAGAAGTAATCTTGACTCCCTTGATCTATTACTACACGCGCCCCAGACTTCGGAAGTTTAAACCTTCTGATCTTTGGTATCCAATCCAATAAACTGACATTACCACCTAAGCCATACTCTAGGTTTAGGCAACACTAAATATTATACAGCCTCATATGAGGTCACATACGTAGCCTAGTCCATATTTCTTTCATCTGCAGTCCAAGCTATGGTAAGTTAGAGGTTGCATGAATAGCCCATTGAATCAGCAAGCTATTTCAATTCCATCAAATGAGACCTCTTTTGCTTAGTTCTAACCACAGATCAAGCTAGTCACATATCCATACTGATAACTCTGAGTCAAATTGAAGAGATCAGAAGAACCATGAGCTGTTAAGACAACTTTGAAGACAGGAGGTCATTTAATGTAAATTATTTTTCAGCCTACTGTTTATGTGAAATTATTTGGGCCTGTTCCTATTCCC
Organism: Struthio camelus; assembly: GCF_040807025.1. Lineage (NCBI taxonomy): Eukaryota > Metazoa > Chordata > Aves > Struthioniformes > Struthionidae > Struthio > Struthio camelus. Next base: position 24,278,525 of record NC_090981.1, read on the forward strand.
TTGTGGAATGCTGCCAGTGATGTTAGAGGTGCAGTTGTGGGTTACTTGTTCATATGTGATATATAAGCTTTTCACGGTTCCAGTTTTTCCAGAGTGATTACTGGTAAAAACTGCAAGAAGAAATACAAGGAAAGAAGTTTGCTTATAAGCTTGAAAAAACAATTATGATCTTACCTTTGGATCGTTTTCAAGCAAGCGTGCTAATCTTTTTAAGTTTAATTGATCATAATTAACTCTATAGTATCCAGATAAATTTACGTTTAGCAGGATCCAGTCATATTCTGATTCTGATACTCGCATTTCAGGAAACGTTTCTGTAAAGTGACATTAAAGTGTATCATTTTGTTTTCTGTGCACTGCTAAACTCTCTTGCATTTATAAACAGTGGGCTCAGTGCTCCTCAGAGATCTAAGAGGCAAGCTGGAAGCTACACACAAAGAGAATCCCCCCCAGAAGCCAGACGTACTTGAGCTCTCCAACTTCTGCATAGTGGAAGAACTTCAACAAGCAACTGACCTCCCCAGGACACCCTGAAGATGGTAAAGGGGAGGATGAAGACCCAACTTGTTCTACTCAAAGCAGCTGGCTAGCAGGCAGCTGGGAGAGCTGAGAAAGGTTATCTGAGAATAAAAAGACTGGATAAGGAGCAATACCACTGCGCACTTGCTGCTTCGTGTTACTCCAAAAACACAACTCTACCTCACACAAGAACAGTCCTCCTATCAGGAGCCACGCATTCCTAGTAGAGATCGAGGGAAGCAGAACAGTTAAGCTGATAAAACAGGGACAATCAAAAAACTTAGCTGTAAATAGAAGTCCTGTAGTCCTTGTGAGTCATATCACGCACTAAAGGCCTCTGTCTGCAGTCCTATTTCACCTAGCTATTACTCAGACTATGTTTCCGATTACCTGCTCCCGCTAGCCAAAGGTTCAACTCAAGGAGCCAATGGAGCTTTGAAGGCTCTAAGCTGTCTCCTCACAAGAGGATTTGAATGCTGCTTTAACTGGGTTTTATCAGCATGATTTAAGAAGAACTCTAACACACACACACAAAAAAAATTTGTTTGATGTACATAATCTAGACGCAGCGCTGCTCCACCGAACAGGAGAGTGGGACTTGAGTGTGTTTTGACTGAGCAAGTACTATGGAACTCAGCCTTAATCATTTTCACAGACTAAATAAAACGAAAAAGAAAGGCGATCCATGGCAGATATGAGCTTAACAGTTTAAATCGTCTGTGGGTGGCTAGACGTACTAGCCCCGTGGGTGCCCCTAGAAGTACTTTCCATATAATGGCATATGGGTGCAATGTTCTGCTAATCATCAAGAGCACCTGCAGCTAAAATAGCAAAACCATGCTCGGAGAGATGCAATCTATTCCTCATCTCCATCCATCACGCTGAGTGAAACGTGCTCTACCATAACAGCACAGTTTTCCTAGCATTCCGCTTTTGCTGCACAGACATCTATCACTCAGGGACCAAGTCTCTTCCTGTCAGTGATCAATCCAAATATACAGGCAGAAGCTAAGTACTCAGATATTGCCTGACAAACCTTAAGCCAATAGGACGCACTCTTAACGTGGTACATGTGCAGCTTTAAATAGATTGGCTTGGCTACCAGTAGCAGCCTAGCTTGGAGTTTAATTGACCTTGTTCAGAAGCAAGATAAATTAGCTCTTGCAGAGTTCTGCAACAAAAATATACACGGCCTAAATCACAGAATGGCCAAGGTTGGAAGAGACCTCTGGAGATCCTCTAGTCCAAACCCTCTGCTCAAGCAGGGTCACCTAGATGACCCTGTTGCCCAGGGTTTGCATGTTGCCCAGGATTACGTCCGGATGGCTTCTGAATACCTCCAGAGAAGGAGACTCCACAACCTCCCTGGGCAACCTGTTCCAGTGCTCACTCACCCTCACAGTAAAAGTTTTTCCTCATATTCAGATAGAGCTTCCTGTGTTTCAGCTTGTGCCTGCTGCCCTATCGCTGGGCATCACTGAGAAGAGTCTGGCCCCGTCCTCTTGACACCCTCCTTTCAGATACTTATACACATTAATCAGATCCCCCCCGAGCCTTCTCTTCCCCAGGCTGAACAGGCCCACCAGCTCCCTCAGCCTCTCCTCATATGAGGGATGCTCCAGTCCCTTAATCAACTTAGTAGCCCTTCGCAAGACTCGCTCCAGTAGCTCCATGTCTCACTTTTGAGATCTTTTCTCTTTATGTATTGTTATGCCACTGCAGCAACTATTCAACAAAACTGTGCTTCTTACCAAACATCTCATTTTCATTTCCCAAAACTATTCTCATGAACACCTTTGAACACCTTTAAATGACAACATTAATAGAAGTTCTCAACCAGAAGCCATTTCAATTTTACAGGAGCAAATGATAATTTAATTTAAAAATATCCTCAACATTTATGGCCTTTTAGGAGACAGTTTGGTTTATTTCTGTATCAAAAAGTAAAAAAGAAAATTATTATTATTTTTAAGATCTTTAAAGTTGAATATAAGTTCCTTGACTGAAGTCTACAGTTCTCATATACAAGCGGAATGTGTTTTAATGACTGAATTTCTACTTTACGGTAGTTGCTTCAGACAGATGCAACATGATGATTTTTTCCATACGTTCTCCTCTAGCTCTTAAAGCATGTGATGGCTGAGGAAATGGAATTGTTATCATCTCAGTAAGACAGGCTTAGCACACAGCACTATCTCACGGCATCTCCTTCCAAGCAAGCACTGTTTAACACTTCTTTCCTGCACGTTTTCTAATTCTTCACCTTATCAATCACTGGTTTACTTCATTTTAAATCCAAAGCACTCAAAGCAATAAACATCCACTGATTGCTTATTTACTTGTCCACATACTGTGAAATAACCTCTCCACCCATCCTCTTGCCTCAAAAATAGCCAAAGTAACTTTTAATCACTGCTAACAGAGGGCAGAGAGCTGGAATACACACACAACATACTGTAGTTTTGCTCTTAAGCATTCCATAAACACATTAGTCTCTGCATCTTGTAACTGATTCAGAGTTTGACAGAGTTCAGGGCTGACCTGCCAAAGAAAAATAATTACCCAGTCCTAACGATTACATTCTTCTCTCTCAAAAAAAAATATAGTTGCTTATTGGAAAGCACTGAGATGAGAAAGAAATGAATCATTTTATTTGACTGGATATGTCCATAAACTCACTTTTTTATTATATGCCTTTAAAACTTTTTAAAATTCTACTCTTCTGAGAAGACTGCATAACCAAATTAAATTACATAGTGTTGAAAGTAGGCATTTTTTGTTTTTACAGATATCTATATGTGACAATGTTGGGTCATTTCATACAGCCGTTTTCAATCTTTTCCAGTCTTCATATCTATTACTTGAGCTTGATCGTTTTCTGATGCATCATGGCCAAATTCTGAGGTTCTATATACATTCAAAAACTGTCACTAATGTCAGTGGAACCCACTGGAGTAAGAATAATACAGAAATGTGAGGTTTGGACTTGTGTGCAGAACGACAAATCAAAATCACTGCGGAAATCTCTACTCGGAACGTGCATTCTAAACTATTATTAAAAACCTACCCTAAAGCTTGATTGCAACTTAGACAAAAACAACACAATAACTTATTTTAAAATCTATTGATATTGCAATACAAAACATAACAGGTAAGTGTAGACTTTGCCATACTAAGGCTTTACCTCTCTAATTCAATTCAAATATATCTTCTGTTTATAGAAGTGTTTAGGCATGTTGTTGTTATCGGCTTGTTTTTAACACATGTGAACTAATTCATCACTTACTGCTGCTTTTATCGAGCCACATTAAGGGTTGCGATGATCCATTTCTCATCCAAGAGATAGGAACAATCCATGTGTTACTTTGGAGGGAGAAAAAAAAGGTAATTAATGCTTATGCTTAAAAAACAAGCTCTCAACTGATGCTAAATTAGACTGCAATAAGTTCTTATAACAATCTCCATCTACCCTCCCTCTCTGATGCACAAAACCTCATCAGATGGTGGCGCTTCCACCAGACCAGTCCTTAGGTTCATTGAACATGGGGAAAGTTTTGGCATGGATTTCAAAAGGCTCTCATATTCAGATTATTGCTCTGTATTAGATCTTTGAATATTACTGCGTCTCTGTAGTCTGCTTTCCTTCTCCAGACAATAATTTTATTCTCCTCACTTATTGCACTACATCCTATTTCTGGAGACAGTAAAGCTCCTTTTCAGAACTGTCTCTACTAAAAAAGGTCCCAGGTAGGCGATACAATCTTAATTTCGACAACTTTAATTTCGTTTGTGAGAGAATGTAAATCTCCCAGAGAAACACAGGAAAGCTATGAAACCTACAAGTTCACAGAAATGAAAAATTCAGTAACGCATGTCCTGGATTTGCTTAAATTCCCACGGTATTGCCTCTTGCCGGAGCTACAGTAAAGGACTTAACATTTGTGACTTGGAATTCCTTATCTGAGCTAACCAAATAGGTGGAACGGACTAATTCTCTTTACTTCCTCAAGGTTGGAAGCAAAGGAAACTCTGTGGTTCTCATCAAATCTCTCTTGCGGTCGTGCATGCTACCAGCAATTGCAGCCAGGGAAAAGCTGTTTTGGACTATGCTCTGCTTTGTAGTTCTTGCCTTGCTGAGAACTCATCTCATGGGCTCTCCCCACGCATCCTCCCACTCCGGAGGATCACTAAATTTCCTGATACCTCAAATTCCGGCCATGAGTTTCCAAAGTGGGTGACCAAAGGTAGCCTCTTTTATCACCCTTTTTAGGCACCTAAATACGCAGCGTGGCTTTCAAAACAGCCAGACATTCAGCAGTGTTCATTGACAGTCAGGAACTTTAGAGCTGCATGTCAGCTACTCATTACTTTTGAAAAAATGGGCCATTTATTTAACTGCTTCAGCGCAACCCCATTGTCTTTGCCGAGGAGAAGAAACTGGGAACGTGTGCTGGAAGAAAACTACAACATGGTTCTGCCAGGTCAGTCTGGACAACTGAGGGATGAAGCAAATGCCAGGCAAAACTCCTGCCCTGCAGCTTACTAAGGGCCTGTGTCTGTCCTTACTAAGCCATCATGTGGCTGGAAAAGTCACTACTCCAGAGAAAAGCAACCCTTTGACAAAACAAGCAGCTTGCAAATTCCAAGCCTGCAATGAATTTTTTTTACTTGGCAGTTTATGACCGGGTGGGGAGAAGGGAGACATTACACAGATCGCCAAAAAATAATGTCCTAACTGAAGATTTTCATGCAGAAAATAGAGTATATAAATATACTATAAAAATACAAGCTAAACATACTTGTAAGAATCAGTACTGTTTTCATTCTTTCTATTAAGAAATTGTTCCTGACTGATGGTGCCAGTGGAGAGATTTAATGTTAAAACTGGAAACCCATTTTGGCATGTCCAGGAATCCATTATTTTTTTTACAGATGCTGGCAACTGAACTTCATCCTGTGCATCTACAACCTTCAAGAGAAACAGGAATTAGAAATGTTTATGATAAACAGGCTCTTACTGATATTGCTTCAGAAACGTTGCAGGGGTTGTTCTAACCTAACTTTGGAGTTTGCTGGTCTTTGGTTCATGCACAAAATCAAAGTGAAAAGGCCATTATTGACACCATTATAGAGACAGCATAACCCCTTACGGGAATGGAGACATTTCTCGTTCTTGTATCTTCACTACTAACCCTTCTCTGTTTTGTTTAATATACCTGCACCCTGGTATGGCTGACGACAGACTATTTATTTCACTCACATAAACCTGCTCGAATACAGAGATTTTAAAGCAACAGCCTAATGAACAAATTCAATAGTAGCAACATATGTAAAGAAATACTAAGCTACAGTCCCAACTAGTGTGAATTAGCATGGTCTCTGGTGGCTTGAAAGATGCCAGAGCCTTGCACATCCAAAACTGTGGCTCAATCTGAGAGCTTGCAGCACAATGGAAGCCTTCTTTAGAGGAACAGAGAGGTAGAATTTTTTATAACAAACTCATTATTAATACCCGTTTTCTTATTCAGTTTCCTGCCAAAACCAGTAAAGGGTGAAATGCTGAGCTACTGCTACAGGTATAGACTTTGCTGAATTTGTGACACAGCAGCATCTTTGATCATCAAACCGTGAGTGTCCCACACTTTGCTCTGGCAAAACTTACTCTCCAAAAAAAATAGGCTCTGCAATTTCACGCAGGCTGAGGCAATCTATGAAAAATAAAACTCTACCCTGTTCCTGATTTTCCACTTCCTCTCCCTCTACTCCTTGTACTTAGTTCCACCTATCTCAAGTGCAGTTAAGTAGTCAAATAAATATTTGTAAAGATCTTCGCCAAAAGGGCCATCAAAGCAAATTGTACGTAAGGGAAAGACTGAACCAGGGACTGCCAAATCCCAATTCAGTCTGCTACAAACGGTATATGCCCCAAAACTTGGCCTATGCCAAACACCAGAGCAGTAACAGTAGAGATCAAATGAATACCATTTGTATGTGGGTCCACAGATCATCTTGGTTAGCATTTGAAAAGGAAAGTGTTTTCAGGTAAGACTGCAAAGAAAAAGAAGAATTCATGCAGATTCAATGAAAAACATCAGCAAGGCAGAAACTAATTTGCACAACTGTTATTTTCAAGCTAATAAATTAAGATGAAGACATTAATTTTTCAAACTTACATTGAGTGCTCTGATAAATAGTTTCTCAGTCAGAAATCTAGAAAGCATCCAGGTAATGGAAGCCCCCTGAGGCACAAAAAGAGCTACGTGAGCATATGAATTATTATTGCAGTTATTATTGCAATATTTTTTCAAAATGTATTTCAGAGATATAAATCTGGCTATTCCTACACTTCATATTTATGGAGGTAAAAAATGTATTCATTGTTTCTTTTGTAGCCAAAGAGATTTGCAACTTTCAATGTATCTATGTGAGCAGCAGAAACAAATCTTGAACAAAAAAAATATATACACAACAAACACTGTAACATAAGAAGATATTCCACTGCTCTGCTCAAGCCTACTTTGCATCACATTAGCTTAGAATATAAAAGAAAAGGGAATAATTTTATTTCTTCACCTTGTTATACGTGATGCTGTTAAACAGAGACATTAATGAAAATGATTCTTTGATCTTGTCTTCACTCTCCGACAGCGATCTAACTTCTATTTCATTGTCCTCCCTTAAGATGGGCAGTAGAACATGATCATAAAAGATTTTATCCTGAAAGTGGAAGACAAAAAAAATCTAAGTGCATTGTGAACTGAAAAGAAAATATTTTCAGGCAGAGAATCTGGCTTATGGAATTACTACTAATAGAAATAGCCCAACAATAAATAAGCACCAGTCCTTTTCTCCTCTCCCTAATTTTCACAAAAAAATAAAAGGGACCTTGCACCCAAACACAACATTTTCCAGATGCAACATTACTACTTAGGGCAGTGCAAGTTGTACATCTGAGAAGACTGTGGGCTTGTGTCTGCCAAAGGTGGTTACACTGCAATCCTCAAGGAAAAAGTCAGCTGTATTTTAGTAAATCACAAAAAATAACTGAAAACTGAAAATTTATATCTGGTTTACATCTATTCTCTTTAATCTGTCAGCATCTTCCACCTAGGCTCCGTATTGCTCCTGCCGCAATCCTGAAAAACAATCTGCAGACTATACTACTGAGTACACTAAGGGTTAACAGTTGCACTATGCAGCATTCCTGATGCCGCCAAGTAATAAACAGGGAGGAAAAACTGCTTCTTTGGTATAAATTAATAAAGTTCTCTTTTTGGTAAATGATGCTACAGTTTCCACCAGATGAGTATCTGTCCTAAAACTGGAAGACAAATGACATAACCAGGTAGGTAAAGAAAGAACTTAAATTTTTAAAACATTACAGGCCCGTCTGAGCACTTGTTAAAGGGAAGAACACAGCTTTTAATAAATAGGATCAAATCTGTTTGCCGATTTTTCCTCTTTTTGTAAAAAGCCAGTAAATTTCAGAGCAGGTTTTGTAATTTTCCAGGTTCACTTTGTAATTATGTGTGGCCCACAAACCTGCACAAGAAAACCCTGTGTCCTTGCACCTGTGCAATTTATTCTGGATTTCCAAGGCAAATCACATTCCACTTATCAAATGGAATTAGTACTCTGCATTTATTTGAGTAAAGTAAATTTGAAACAGTAACTGTTTTAGAAGCTTGCTCTTGAAAAAATCTAATATCAAAATTAAAAAGGAGACAAATACTTATTTCCAGTTTAAAACCTGGTAGCCTTTATACTTTGCAATGCTATTACAATGCTGCTTCACAGAGAATAAAGCGATCTGTTGTTGAAGTCCAAAGAAAGAGGTTAGCATATCTCATGACCTAAAAATCCTCCTGACAGAATTTGTTGGACATGCCTGTATTAGTTTCCAATTAAGCATGCTTACTTAAGTACTTTGGTGAATTAGAGAAGGAAAGCGACGAACAGTCTTTCATCTGAGTCAGATAAAAAACAGATTGGATTGATCACTAACTTAGAAACCAGGAGATGGTTTGCAGTTTTTCTGTTCTTGCTTCCAGACTATCATAGATTACATTTTAAAAACAACAGCAGTTTTGGGGTTTAGTACAGTTGATTAAACTTTTGAGAGCAATAAACAGAAATCAAGAATATAAACCCATTGTGAGAACATGGAAACGTGAGCACAGTAACCTGATCTGTCTGTGGACTTATCACACAAGAACTATCTTCTTGTGAAAAGGCAACACACTCTACGTGTAGTAAATGTAGTTCCTCCCACTATGTTAAGCCTCTAAAATATTTTCAAAGACTAAACCATAGCTGTTTTATTTGGTTCCTATATGGCACAGTTTAAAAAAATCCCACACTGAAGAATTCTTTTATCCAGCTGTGCTTTCATTGATCAGTACATTTTGTTTTTTAATATCAAAAAGTTCTTTCTGTAAGTTTACTTGCATTTTGATTGAAAAATGTATTGATAGTCTTGTAACGGTGATAACATCAGAGCAAAGACCCAAGTACACATTACTCAGCTCCCAGTCACTGGGCTACGTACAGATCTCTGTTAAACCAGAAGGATTTATAGCAACGTCAGTTGGATTGTATAGGTTTGACAAAGAAGAATGTCAGCTTTCATAGTACAACTATACTACAAGGTGGGAAAGTTAAGAAGCGGGCACATCTCTGGAGCCCAGTCAGCCAGCTATTTACTGCAAAGGATCTGTGAGGATGAAAGTCACTTTCCTTTGCGGCTGCCTTTGACCACAGGTGATGACCTGAGTCCGATCAAGTCTTTAAAGACTAAATGGTGTCTTTCTGGTTATCAAAGACATCAGCAGACCAAGGACTGTTCTGTATGTCCTAACTTCCCCTGCTAACAGTTCCTGCTGGTTGGCACTAGCCTTTCAGAAGTACCTAACCAATAGAAAATACGAGGTTCTGACACACCCAAGTAGGACCTCTGACTTGCTGAATCTAGGCATAACAGCCGAGAATAAAGGCTCCTTTAACAAAAAACAATATGAAGCTTTCCAGAAACATACATAAACCTTTCATATCCAGCTTATCAGATGTGGAACCTTTACTGCATGTAGGGAAAATATATGTAGACTTGACTGAATTGTATTCAAAAGTTAAGCAACCATAATCCAAGCAGCATGCAGAATTCTCTCACCCAATACTGAAAGGAGAAATAGATAGTTGTCTACAATTGATAAGCTTCACTGTGCTGTGTCATGCTGAATGAGACACGCTGTCATATTCTGTCAAATTTCCTAACCTTACATGATGAAACATGGATAACAGAAACATCAGGAATGAGTTTAACAAGCTGAAAAGAGATTAAAAAAAAAAATCAGAAAACTATACTCACCTGATCCATTTAATTTCACAAGTCATAATTTCCAAATTACAGAAATAATGCATTCATCAAAATGCTCTGTTTGACTGACAGACACTGATCAACCAGTATGTGCACATGTATACATTTTATTGAGATTATATAAACCACACAGTGTAAAATATACACCACGCATACCATACAGTGTGGGGATGTCTGTGAGCATATATTTCAACAAATGTAATGGTACAGGATTAGGACCACACTACACTTGCTGGACTACAGACTACAGCCCTTGTAGTCTCAAACCAGCCCAGACTAGAGCAAGAGGTCTCTCTTTACAGGCTTCTCTTTTCCTCAGCAGCCGAGGGCACTGTGCATAGACATTTTTGAGCATACCGGCAAGCGCACCTCTGTTACAACGTTGGCCCTGCACTACCTTACAAACCAGCTCCTCCAGCCTAACTCTCCTCTCATGGCCATGGTTAGCAGCACCCCATCCTCCTGCCTCACAGATTAATGATAGATGGAGTTCTCCAATCTACTGTGAGTCCTGTGCTTACTCCCATTTGTGAGGAACAGGAGTTTTTACCCTACTGTTGGATTAGCTGGGGCAAGTTCTGTTTTATTTGCAACTAAGCAACCATGGACCCAATAGGGTAAACAGACTCAAAGTGTCCAAACTTAGCCACGTCCAGTGAAGGTACCTGAGATACAGGTTGTCCAGTTCTCTCATAAACACGGCTTGGAAACAGGGGGAGGGAAACTACCTGCTACAAAATCCAGGAGAGAATACATACATACATAAATAGAAGAGGGGTTTGGCAAAGGACAGATCTAGAGTGAAATGACTACCCCAGTTCCTTAGCAACCTGTCACTGCAGAATCACAGCTGTTCAGCCATCCTCTTACAGTTGGTACAGCCCCAGCAGACAGAAAACCTTCGGGGAAGGATGAAGAGCTGCCAATAGGTCCTAGGGGAGTTAAGTTACTAATGGTGTGGCTTAATTAAATCCCATCTCTTGCATTTTCCTTTTCTTCCTATGTACTAGAACAATTCAACTTTAGTACTTACCAGTGAAAGCTTAGGTTCAACAAAGGTAGCTCCCAGGTATTCAAAGAAAGAAGCTAGTCCTTCATTAAGCCACAGGTCATTCCACCAGTTCATAGTAACCAGATTTCCAAACCACTTAAATAGAAAGAAAAAGTGTCTCAACATCTCTTTGAGCTGCTGCTTTTATTCTTGTAAGTTATATAGAAAAATCTATGCCCAAGAGACTTTATTTAATGCACACGTGTAACTGGATAAAATGCTGCACGTGTTCCTTCAGTTAGGGAAAATTCAGTAGGACAAAGATGCATCTTGGAAAGAGTCAAAGGTTCAGGTCAGGTTTTTTTTAATTGCTTCATCTAAAACTTCATACCACGAGCACATCAGTGATTTGTATCAATCTTTTATTCTATTTAATTTTAAATATTTCCCAATAAAATGTGTAGAACTAGAAAATCAAATCAGGCTATAATTAAAAACATAGCATTTATCAAACCATTTCTAAAACATTTTTTCAAAGAGCCACTCTTAAATGAAAAAATAATTTTTGTTTTTTTCTTGTTCTTAAGGAAAGAAAATTGTCAAGTGGATGATAAACAGAACTGGGGAAAATAACCACTTCCAAAATCAGCAAATCCATATCTGGATGAGCAATACAACTTCCACAACAGCTGCTACATACTCACATCTGGCAGTCAATATTTAACAGAACACCGATCATTTGAGGATTTGTGTTTTATTTGTTAATTCTTAAAATCTTGGCCTATAATTAAACTTTATTTTAAAACACAGTTATGTAATGACATGTATTTTATTTTCCTACGGGTAAAAAACACTCTGCTCATCTCAAGGTCTCAAAAGTCAGACCTTGTCAAGAGGGCACATATGTGCACTAGCCAAGTTAAACTCTTTTGCTAACTTTGTTGACTAATTACTTTCTTCTGGCAAACAACAATAAATTAAACATAGTCAATAAAAAAGTAAAACTGCATTCTCGTTCCTAACCAAATAAAAAAGATTTTCAAAATCTCTGTGAAAATCAGACAAAGTTCCAGCTACACTGTAAAATGTTTTTATCTTGCATTTTTTCTGTAATACCATAGACTGTTTCTTATGGAAAAAACAAATACCTTTGTGCAATATATATGTGCGCTCCCACTAATGAAGTCCATTCATTCTCCCATTGACGTACTAAGTATAGTGCATACAGAGAATATCATATAATTCCTCCATCTCTATATTTTCTTTTCTAGTATGGTTTTTGGCTACTATGTAAGAAAAAAATAGGTGGTTCATTAACAGTTTTATACATATTGGTGAGCCCTATGCAGTCAATATGCCGTTTGCAAATCGAAAGAAATTGCTTTCAATGTTGATTTATCAACTGAATGTACAAGTCTTTCAACCTCATGGTGCTCCATGGATACGGATTTTGCTAATGTTTTAATAGTTCTTTCTCTATTTGCCACCAATTTTTTCACACCCCCTATTCAACAACTTTGTATCTTTAGCAAATGGAAGGAAACAACTTCATAGACAAACAAGGGTACAGAATTGTTTACCACATGCCTGGTGTCCTATCTCATGTGATGTAGTTATGGCAATCAAAGTCTTTCTGCCTGTGAATTTATCACGTGGGAGGTACATCAATGAAGATTCTTGGAAAATCATTAGCCCCCAGTTTTCCATAGCATCAGCTCCAAAATGAGGTAGTGCAACCAGATCTAAATTGATTCAAAGAGTTAAAAAAAAATCTTTAAAATTTTCAAAAAAAAAAAAATGCTCACAAATATTCTATACTTATACAGTGTGCAATTAAAAGATAATACTTTTTTAGTGGTTCTTTGCTATATCATGGTAATACTCTAGAAAATACTCTGTGAAATTTTTTTCTTTTCACACTTCCCATTTACAATTGCTAGCCTTTCAGGGAGCCAAATAAGAAATCCCCATTAAGCCCAAACCTTAAACGCATCTTGTATATCCACTTTCTATCCACTTTGTAACTATATCTGTCACTGCATTAGGACACGACACTTTAAAAGAATGAGTGTGATGTGAAGAGATGAGTGCTGAGTTATAGGTCAGCAAGAGCCATTATGCAGAAAGGAGAAATCAGTAAATTAAAGGTTAATGGATTTATTCCATGAATATGGTATGCTATAAAAAAAGAGTATATTGCGAGAGGACCCATTACTTCCGTGAATGGTGTATCATCAGTAGCCATTTCTGGTCCCTTTAAAAAAAAAAAAAAAAAAACAAGTAATCTCACCTGTCTTTGGCAAAGGGTAGCTGATGTTAAGTAAGTCTTCCAGGAATGAAAATATCGGGCCTGTGATATTTAAAGCGTAGTCAACATATCCATTTTTAACTGCCTCTTTCCGAGCCCAAATACGTATCTGCAATAAAACAAGGAAATATTATTTTAGACAACCCTCATATTTTCATCTTCTTTGCTTCTCTTCTGTGAATCATTGTTTGAAAATGCTGTTTGTCCACACTAGATCACGCAATAAAGCTTCTCATCAAAAAAAAAAAAAACCACAAACAAAAAAACAACCACCCAAGTATTGCCTGACCTAACAAAATATGGAACAGAGCCTAATCCCACTAAAGTCTAGGAGAGCTCTGGCACTTCAAAAGGGCCAAAGATTGAATACAAATATACATTGCTGCAGCAAATGGATTCTCAAGTATTCTTTCATTAAATAAGAAATACCATGAACATATTTAAATGCAAACATCTTAAGCTAGCGTATTCCAATCAGTGAGCCCGGGGGACAAGTTTTCCTTCAGCCCACCACTGGGTCCCTGAAGAGAAAGAAATGGAGCATTAAAGAGCATTTGCTGTTCAAATAGCCAAGTCCCTCCTCTTAGACTTTCTCACAGCCTTGAGCAGGTCTGCTGCTTCTGCTAGAGAGAGGCCTTTCTGAGCAGAAACCACCTCTAGCTCTAGGTAATGGAGACAGGAGCATCAAGCAAAGCTTTCCCTTCCTGTGCCCATGTTCCACACCTGGCTGTCCTGTGGCATTTGCAATGCCATGGCACTGCAGCAGGCAGCTGCTTGCTCAAAGTCACCACATAGGCTGAAGAGAGGAATACATCTCCATCACACACCTCTGGATGCCAGACCCCGAGGCGCCTAGCAGCTCAAAAAACTTGAACGTTTTGCATCTAAATACAGTACATGGTCTCACAAGGGGTTGCACAGCCAAACGGTAATAGCACAGCTGTGGAAGCATCAGGATTTAACTTACAAGGGGAGAAACACAGAATATTCAGTTAGCAGCGTATCCTCAGCCTCTGAGCCCCCCCCTTTTCTGCCAAGGTTCAGGAGTTTCAAAGACCAGATCACTTAATTTTGCAACAGCTAGACATAATGACCATACTTAAAATCCTAATGCTAAAATGAACTTCGAATTGCAATGCAGGTGTTTGGAATTGTTACTTACTTACTTGAAATGTTAGAAAGGACGCAGTGAATTGCCCACGCACGTACACTGTGGAGGGCTAAATTGAGCATCTCTGTCTGAAACTTAAGGGAAAAATCCCTCCCCTCCATTTAACAGCACACTTGTGATACCTCTTCCTTCTTCACCCTCTGAAAAACACTAGTTTGAATGCTTTCCTTTACAAACTCCTATCAGTACACGTTAGTCCAAGAAAAAGGTACCGCAATCAGAGCTGCGAGCATCAGTTTGTTTCATAGAGAGGATAGCATATATGACATACATGTGCAAGCTCCACCTTTATAAAGGAGGTAATACTACGCTTCCTACTGCACCTCTGCACTGTCCTCTCACTTTGTCCTACCTTTCCCTAAGAAGATGTCAATGAAGCAATCATAGAGCTAACATACCTAATCTCTGTTGGTTTTTAACAAAAGGTAAACTGAACAACTAATGCCATTACAGTATTTTTTTACAGCTTCTCTCAAGGAGCTTTGGCAATTCTAGTATAACAGGAAAATCCAATACTCGCTGTATAAAGAAGTTTCAAACAGAAAAGTTACTTTTGAAAGCCAAAAATTTGTGCCCACTGCAGAGAAACAAGTACATCAAAGGTTTGGAGCACAGTATTGCCTCTGCTGAGGTCATTATGCCAGAGATCCCCAAAGGGCCAGGGAGAACCAGACACTGAACTTTATTGAGTTGTCACAGCAGCAGAAATGGATATTTTTTCCAATTGAAAGGGCTAAGAATATATGATGATCCAGACCTAGTACTGTATGCAGAATAACTACCTCCTGAAGTTTTAACACATACACCCAATATGTGCCTGTAGAATCACATCAGAATACACCTATGAAATGATAATAACAGGATAATACACTAATTATTATGAAAGAAAATTTTCTGCAGAAATATTTCTAGGATAAACGTTAGCAGTTTTGCCATATAAGCAAATGCTTTTGGAATGGAAAGCACAATTAGTATCTGTGATATCTTCTAAAGCACACGATGTACCACAGAGCCAATTTCTGTTGTAAACTGCTGTAATGTGTTATGTAGCCTCATATTTACCTCATTTCCCCGCTCAGTTCTGGTGACATAGTCGAAATCACAGATCACAAAAGCAGTTATGTAAGTTGACATTTTCAGTGAAGTATCAAATGTGGTAACAGTCCACAGGCTTCCATTTTCATCTTTCATTTCAGAAACATCTAAGAACAAAATATCAAATAAACATTCAAACGATGACTCTTGCATAACAAACAAGCAATGTGATGTTTCCTGCATGTTTTTTACACCTCTCTTTGATATACCGTAGGTCTGCACTAACTTCATATGCTTCTGGCAGCAGGCAAGCAGCCAGTGTCCGCGTTTCTACCACATATCAGAGTTGTGACCTTTCAGTCAAATGCCAAAAATCCACTCCTGAGTTTCTTAACTCAAGCTTTTAAAGCATATCAAACTGCATCAGTTTCAGGATGCAGATAAACTGTGAACAATTTATCCTAGGCTGCATACAATGGGCATGATCGATTATAATTCAAACATAGGTCATGTGCACCTAAGAATTACAAAGTACATAATCAGATACCTTCCTTCTACATAAGAGGGGAAAATGGACAAGATTCTCAGAGAAAAAAATGCTTCCAAGCTATTCCTGCAGAGAACCCATCTATTACAATTCCTAAATAATTTAACTTCTATGCAAATCTCATAAACCTTCTTTATTTTTGACTTAAATAGATTTCAGCAATAAAAAGGATTCAGGGCAATGAACTGAAGAAAAGATCCATCGAGAAGCAGGCAAGAGATTCCACAGCTTCCTATAGGAATACTAACTTATGAAATTTGTTTGTAATCTTAGCCTACACTCCACACGAAGCCGAGCAAGTGACAAGAGTGGCACTGCCACAGAATTATACGTCATTAAATGTAATTCTTATTCCGTACATATACAAGAGACTATAGCCTCCCTGCCTGGTAGAAGACTTTGATATGATGCACATACATCTTAAAAATCTACATAAAATGAAAACAATCCTTTAATACCACAACTCTAAATTTTCCAGAAACTTCTGGAGCTGCCATTTTGTTTTGAGGAGAGGTCATGCAGTAAGATACACTGGCTATGCAGTAAACGATAAGAATCAGACCATGTCCAGGCCCCAGCTACCAGATAAGAGCACATCACAACGGGGAAGTCTTGAATTAGTGCCATCAAAGGCATTAGTTATGAACATCTGCCTGAGAATTTTTAAATTTATAGGCACAGATTTTCTGTGCCTTTTCAAAGCATTAGCCCACGGACAACAGAATGCTTGCAAAGAATGATAAAGTTATACTTTGTTCAGATAAATGATACCCTTTTTTAAGGTAATTTGCGGGGGTGGAGGGGAAACCCACAGAAGTCTACTTGTTGTTTACTTACCAATAGCTGGCATGTTGGACAGAGCCACGTAGCTTGGGTCGTGGATAATTCTTATATTAAATGTGGCTTTCATGGCTGGTTCATCAAAGCATGGATAAACTGTCCTGGCATATGCTGGTTCCAGTTGGGATGCAATCAGCATACTGTAGTGAAAACACAAATAAGATTAATCCAGCATGTTAGAGCTGATCAAAATCAACACAGAGTGCACAAAAATGCCAAAGTAGAAAAAAAGAAAAAAAAACCCAACAAATATATAGATTTGGAAAAGGTTTGTTTATTATTTTAAGTCATGATTAAATCCCCTCCCTGTCAGACAGCTCAGTTTGGAGGCTTCTAAAGAAAAGTAGCTTTTCTAACTGAGTTATGTTCCCCCTCCCCCAGGCTTTTGCGGATATCATATTTTGATTATTTGAGCGTTTCTAGTTTGGTTACTAAGATTGCATTGATTAACGTTTAGCACAGAGGAGGCAAGCGCTCAAAAGTGATACAATGCCCAACTTTCATTTCATAATTAGACTCTCTTCTCTGTACAGCTGCTCATCTCTCTAATGCAGGTTCTTATTTTAGCAATACATTTTCTTAAAAGACTGTAAGCATAATATCTGTCAGCTAACTATGCACACATGCACTTGCATGTGCATGAACATGCACCTACCCCCTTCCATTCAAAACACAGAGAAAAACTCCAGTGAAAGCAGTGCGCCAACGCTCTTCCACTGCTCTAGCAAGCACAAGAAAACAGTCCAGGGAACCCTTTTCTGCCATACACTGAGGAGCTTTGCCTTGCTTGGGGTAGATCTTTGTGACACAGTGACTGGAATCAAAAGACAAATCACTGTATCCAGTGGCCAAAGTTTCGGAGGAAAAAAAGAAAAAAGGAAAAAAAAAAAAATCTAGCCTGCTCACATTGAGGCGTCTTTCCTGGGTGTTTGAAAAATTCTAATGCGACTGTTCTTCAAGCTCCACACCTGTGGGCCAAAGGCCACTTAAAGCATTGACAACACCATAGGAAATAGACTTTTGCACATATCTGAATGAAGTGAATAATGATACACATGCTAAATATGCGAAGAAGAAAAAGGCATGCAACCATGTAACTCAAGACTATCAAACTTTCCACACTGACTTCAAAAATAAGTCAGATAAGTTAAGGGAGTTCCCAGGAGCTGTGGCATGCAAGAATGGCATGATCATGCTGTGGCATGATACTTTCCAGCTGTGGTTGAGCTATTTCTTAACAATGTATCTGATATATTAGGTTAACCCAGGCTTAGGCTTAGCACAGAGCTCTCACAAACAAGCCAGAGGCCATGAGAGCAGCATCAGCACCTATGCAGTAAGCAATGAGTCAGATCTACACTGCATGCACAGTGCGACTGCATCTGCTACCAGATCTGTAGCGCTGAGCACGGGACCCATCAAAACAATGCCTGCGACCTCAGGGTACATGTTTTGAGATGCCCTTTTTTCAGTATCTGAAATTAACTGCATTGTCTGGAATTAGACCCAAAGAGCAGAGCCATTAGCTTGCTGTTTCCGTTAACAAAATGTAGCAATGTTTCCACCCAACTCCCAAGGTCAGCCCTCATGAAGGTCGGTACCTTCATGAGTCCTTGTGTTTCGACAGATGTACGGCTGCTGCCATTTTAACCACTGTGTTGCCTAACCCTGCTCAGAGCAAATCTAACCAACACGGTTAGGAAAACCATGACGAAAACATCTGCAGCCCATCTACACTATGCCTTTCTCATTGCTGATGGCGTAGAACTGAATTAATATCAACAGGACTAGTGTGCAAAAGCATCACAGTCTCAAGACAAGGTACATCTTGCATTTAACAGATGTATCTTGACACTGTACCATAATCCAATTTATGACGTTTAAAGACTGCATGTTGAACACTGACGCACTCTGACTATCAAGACCATGATGTCTGTTCTGAAGTGAGGATTAGCTCAAGGGAGAGCAGCACCACCTCTCTGACTTCTCGCCTATTAATACAGGAATATTCGTTTTTAAAGACCTGATTCACTGCAAGAGTTGTGTACGCGCTGGGCCAGCCATCAGCTGCCTTACTGAAGCAGCTAAAAGCTTCACCTGAGATCCGAGTATCGCCTCCTGCCCTCCATTATGCTGTTCATGACAGAACAAGTTAAACCTCTGCCAGGGATTGCACAGGAGCAGCAAAAGCAACACGCTGCTTCATCAAGCAATCAGTCACTGAAAACATTCCTGTTCTAGCTTCACCTTCTTCCCAGGCACCCAAGTACACTTTTGTGCGTGCAATTGTGCGTTCAGTTACAGCTTAGCTATAGGAAACGCTGAATAACCTCACTCCTGCAAATTCGCCGGCACCAGGCTCTTTGCTAGGAGAAACTAACGCAGACACAGAGTGAATTTGGCCTACTGCCCACAAGAATTCTTGTTCAATAGCACAAAATAACATGTATGGGGCCAAAGCACGATCATAAAAAAAAAAAAAAAAAGAAATATGAGGAAGGATTAAAAAGTTGTTTTTCAGCCAGTCTCCAAGTAAGAAGAAAAATGAAAACGTTTCATGCATGTCACACAAACAACAGTTATTTCACAAACGCTACCTCACATCATTTGTCAGAATGAGTCACTGTTGGGGTTTTTTGCTTGTTTTTAGAAAAGGTGGAGGTATTAGCATGAGGTGAATCACCAGCAAATTTTATTCCACGTTCCAATTTTATCACAAATCAAATTACCCAAATGGAATTTCATTTTCAAAAAAGCCTAACATTGCAGGAGTAAGAGAGGAACTTATCAGTCTGCTTAGGCATTTTTGTGCACTGATTCATTTTATATTTATAAAAATTATTTTAAAAAAGAATGCCACCTCCTCCTCCTAGTAAAATAAAATCAAAATCACAATATTTTTAAATAAGGAGAACCAAATAGATAACAGGATCTGTTAGCGTAAACCTTTAACAATTTAAATTCCATCAGTTATTTTTTAGTTGGTGTCTAAATAACAAGGAAAGGAAAACTGAAGAAAGTTTCACGTATAGTACATAACTAGCGGACGTTGTTTCATCTGATAAAAAACATCACTGTAGGAGAAATATTTTACGTTGATGCAAGAAGGTTATTCTTCTAAAAATGCCCTTCTCACTAAAATAATGTTATTAGTAATAGTCATAGTATAACACTTTTGTGCCAACACCTTTTATATCTGCATTTTCCCACACTAAAAACCCTCTCAGAACTAAATCCATAAAATAAACCATAAAGTCGTTCAAAGTAAGAGAGCTTTACAGCGAGCAGAATATTTTACGTTGCATGCAGTGGTGGCTGTCTCCCACAACCAGTCCTTCTTTCAGGTGACCAGTTCTCAATACTAACATGCAACCCAAGAAAACATCAGACGTGTTATTTGCTCTGATTTTTGTCAAATGACTTTGATGGTCTTACCACAGAATCAGAGAAAACAGAGTTAAGAAGAATATCAGATTCCCTGTTCTAAGGCACAATTAACTGTACCGATGCCATTCTAATCCTATTTTCTGTCATTCTAGTATTTGGTACATAAGCAACTGACCAAAAAAAAAAAGTCAGCCTAAATAACGTGTTTGATCGCATTTCGGGATGCCTATTAACACCAGCCCTAGCCAGTCAAATATCTATATAGAATTTGAATGGTATGCTGGAGGAGGATACGTGCAGAACGGGCACTAAGCAAAACGCTCACAGAATTTTGAAACACTAACATGAACACTGATGTACAGGCTGCACTTTTACTGTACTCTCCACAGGGACCCTGGTAACCCTGGAGTAGTATACACGAGCTCGTTCACAGCAGCGCAAGGTCTGCATGCACACCAACGCTAAAGCAAACCTCCTGCACTGCACGTGTTCATGCCAGCGCTGCTAAGGAAGGGCAAACGTGGTTTCTATACCTTTCTGCCTACCCTGATCCTGGCGTGAACTCTCCCAGCTATCTGTACAGCACAGAGTCCCCATTTCAAAAGGGGAGTCTTACGGATATTTTATGCTGGGGAAGTAGGAGTAACCTCCTTTTTGACTTCCTCTGCTACTGTGAGCACTGCAGATATGGGCTGTGTGGTATTCATACAGGTATCAGGTGTAAGAGCTGATCAGGTGTGTAGTACAAATTGTTGGCCAAAAAAAAAAAAAAGCATGCTGTCACCTATGATCAAACAGGTCACAGGCAATTTTTGTACTGGAAATTCAGTAAGGTTTGCATTTGATTTGTTCCATTTTCTATAGAGGCGCGATTATCGCTTCTGAAATAGTAGAGCATTCTCATTACAAACAAACTTTCCCACGTGACCTTGCCAGCGTCATTCAGCTCTGATTTGGAGAGAACAGGGAATGGTACTTTGTGTCAATTAGCTAATTCTGCAAACTGGTCAAGTGCAACGCAGA
The DNA here is from genome assembly GCF_040807025.1 of Struthio camelus. Lineage (NCBI taxonomy): Eukaryota > Metazoa > Chordata > Aves > Struthioniformes > Struthionidae > Struthio > Struthio camelus. The sequence continues at coordinate 24,299,719 of NC_090981.1, forward strand.
CATCTGACCAAAAAAAACTGTAGGTGCCAAAGCCCAGACCCAATGAACATTTCAGAGGCTTCACTTCTCTTTAGGATCCAGCTAAAGAAAAAAAAAAAGCCAAAAAAAATCTTGCCGTTCAGTGCTTAAACATCCCTGTAATCAGAGGTCTCCAGTAGTTTCACAAGCGCAAACTATAAAAACTACTACAATTTCTAGCACATACAAAAAGTACAAGAATCTGTTTGACTGTAGATAAATGGCACATTGTTAAAAGTTGGGCGGTTTAAGTTACAGAGTTGATTGGTGTTAGAGTGGACTAGAGAAGCCCGAGAAGTCAGGAGCCTAGACAGGAACCAGATCCCAAAAGGTCTGCTGGGGCCAGGTGAAAGTCACTTTGGAAAAAGCTACCAATGGAGACAGCGGTTTCCTGCCAATATCATAATGGGCTTTATTTGTACAGGCAGCCCCGAGCTGAAAGACACTGAATGTTTCTAAAACAGCTCCTGACTTATTAGGTCCTCCATCAGAATTCAACTTTTAACATCATAAACAGCTTGTGAGAGCTTACAAAAGATAGACCTCAAAATGCATCTCCTCCAAAAAAGGAGGACAAAACCTCTTCAGTGTTACTGGACCCCAGCAGATTAGGAAACTGCTATGGTAAAACGACGACTTCATCCTTAGTAAAGGGGGGGAAAAAAAAAAAAAAAGATACTGTTGCATGCTCTGGATTCAGAGAAAGCCTTTTTAAAGCAGAAAAGATATGTAAAATCCATTTAAGAACATCAGGAATGCAGGCAGGAACAAGTAACCAAAACAAGATGTTATTCTGCAATCAGTGGATTTCCTTTGATTTATTCCAGTGTCTGAACACTACTGGCATCTTCGTTGACCAGATGGCAATCTCAGATTTTATTAGTGCTTCATGACGAGTTAAGAGTAAAACGGAACAACTGTCATAAATCCTTTAAACCCTTCGAAATGCACATTATTTTAATGATTTTAAAACGTTTGTTCCTGCTTTCTACTATGTCAAAGCTGACACTAGCACTTTTTTAGATCCTTTGAATTTTACAAAATATATTTCTGTCTAATTCAGTGTTTATTAGATAGGATTTGGTTGAATTAATATGGTATCAGAAAGTAATTTGAAGCAGCATTAAATAATTAAATGCTTGTTCCATTCTTACTTATTTAGAATAATTGTTTAAATGTAAATTAAGCAAAGCATTCTATCTTTTCCTTAACAAACTCCGAAGTTGGGTAAATACGCCCATGAATGACAAAGTAACGACTAAAGAATAACTTTGGACCATACCGTAATTTTCTGTCATGCTAATCAACTTACCTCCTTTCCCTTAAAAAACAAACAAACAAACTGCCCAAGTTAAATTTTCCAGATGTGGAAGACAATGGTATCAGTGAAGATTTACACAAGAACATAAGAGCTGGCAGCTGAAAAGCCTGCTCATTGTTATGCGGCGGGGGGAGGGGAGGGGAAATCGCACAATCCTCTTCTGTTTCCATTCAAACAAAAAAAAAAAAAAGAAAGAAATTAGCTTTATTTCAGGGTTTCTTATTACTACTACTCCTGTAGGGGCAGGTACATATGGATCTGGGGAGTAAGTGAATATTACCTGTTGGCTGGGAGCCAAGACCTCTTGAGTTTTAACTCTAGTTCTCCTTCTGACTCACTGTGTGATCCTCAGCAATTCACTACATCTTTCACTATCAAAAATGAAATAACTTTAAATAAGCCTTTTATCTGCTTCTATTTTAAAGTCTTTATCTTGAGATAGTTGTCCTTCAACTAAAATCTCCGTGTTAGGTTTCACTTTTCTTTAGCAAGTTTCACATCCAGAAACTTAGGATGAAACTCACTGAGAAGATTCCCAGTTTAAAAAAAAAAAAAAAGGCATTATTTTGAGGCTGACTTTTTTTAAAATGACTGACTGCTTGATAAACCCACGCTGTCCCAACCCTAGTTCCACAGTTCCAAATAAACAAATAAAGCATCACAATAGCACACATTAAGGACATACTTAAACACAGACACACCCAGTGAAGACATCCAAGCAACTTCACGTGCAAAGAGCACCTATGAACTCCTGCTCTCCAAAGCCACGACCCAGCCTGTTCCACTGCACAGCGGAAACGCGTTACCATCAGCGTCTCTGCAGTCATGCCCGAGTACACCGCCCAAATCCTGAACTCTAGATCAGTTCCTCACAGACGTACGTACACAGATGAGGCGAGAAGCTGTCATTTCTACAGGGGAACGTACGAGCTCAGAAATAAGATCCCCAGGAACTGGACGTAGGTATTGTCCGATCCCTCACGATCGGAAGGGGGCGAAGAGAGAGAGACTCGACGCTGTCTCAGAAACTTTGCTTGACCAGTTGAGACAGACCTTTACCTTTCCCATAAGCCTTCCGCGGTTTGCCAAAAGAAGACCCAGTCCGACAGACTCCAAAAAAGCCCCTGGGGTAAAAGGAAGAAAAGCCGAAATGAAGGGCTAGGGAAAAAAGTCAATCAGCTGCTTTAAGGGACAGTTACCAAAGCTGGGGAAAAGGGGAAAAATGGTGAAGGGAGCCATTACAGCCAACTTAGAGGCAGGCGACAGAGCAGGAAACCAACACAGTGCAGCAGGGAGGCAACACGGATAGAAAGAAACAGTCGAGAGACCTGGGAGCCCAGCGGACTTGCTTTTTGCAGAGTTTTGGGGGAAACCCAGAGAGTTTTCATTTCACGTTACGTTTGAGCACCGACGTCCTGCAACACGTGAATTAACCCGGGCCTGAAACGCGAAGCTGGGAAGAACCTGAGGCGCTGGGTTCAACGCAGCACGCGCCACGCGCTTTGCCCCTCCGCAGGGAGCAGCTCCCCAGCCCCTGCCGCGACGAGTCCCAGCGCCCTGTCGGCCACGGCAGCTCCTACGGGAAACCCAGGGCGAACCGCCCGGTGCTTTCCGGAGAGGATGACAACAGCCCAGCAGCGCACGCCTGCTTTTGCGCAGAGTAACCCAAGAGGTACGCGTGGGGGAAAGGGACGGCTTGCACGACCGACTGGCCACCTCGCCCTCGCGCCGGCTCCCGCCACCGCGGCTGGCCGGAGCGAACGCTCGCCGAAACGCAAGAGAGACAGCGATCCGCGAGTGACAGGTGGCCAGCTACCAAGCTGCGAGAAAGCCGTCGGGAGAGGACGCGGGCGCACGCCGCCCCTCGCAGCCCTCGGCCGGGGCACCGGGCCGGGGAGGCCGGCGGCGCCTGGGGCAAGATGGCGCCGGGGGCCGAAATGGCGCCCGGAGGCCGAAACGGCGGCGGCCCGTTCCCGCCGCGCCCCGCCCTCACGCCCGGCCCCGGCGGAGCCGCCCACCTGCTGCGGCCCTGGTCCGTGTAGCGGGCGAGGAAGAGCCCGTCGAAGTCCTCCTGCAGGCGGCCCTGGAAGGCGAGCTGCAGCACGTAGCGCCGCCCGGCGCGCAGCCGCCCGCGCAGCTCCAGCACCGCCTGCTCCCGCGCCGCCTCCTGCCGCAGCGCCGCCACCTCCACGGCGGCGCCCGGCTCGGCCAGCGGCCCGCGCACGGCGGCGCCGCGGCTCCGCAGCCCGGCGCTGTGCAGCACCACGGCGTCCGTGTCGTGGCGGCAGCGCACCGTGATGTTCACCTGCCCGCTGAAGGTGAAGGGCCCCGCCTGGCCCGGCCGCACCTGCGGCCACAGCTCCAGCTCGTAGTGCAGCGGCACCAGGTGCCGCGGCAGGCGGCGGCGGACCGAGCCCGGCGCGGGCCCCGGCGGCCCGGTGGCTCCGGACGGCGGCGGCGGCGGCGCCCCCGGGGCGGGCGAGGGCCGAGGCGGCGGCGGCTCCTCCTGCCGGCAGCGCCCGTAGAGGGCGGCGAGCGCCAGCAGCGCGGCCAGCAGCGCCAGGAGCAGCGCGGCCAGCAGGGCGGCGGCCCGACGGCCCAGGTAGACACCGGAGGCGGCGCGGAGCCCCATCGCGGCCGCTGCGCGCCGGCGGCCGGCCCGGCCCGGCCCGCGCCGGTACTTAGGGGGCGGCGGCGCGGGGGAGTGAGCGGCCGAGGGCGGGCCGGGCCGGGCCGGGCCGGGCAGGGGGCCGGGGGCCGCCCCCGCCCAGCCCCGCCGGCTGCCCCGCTCCGCTCCGCTCGGTACCTGCCGCCCGGGCGGAGGGCGAGGCAGGGGCTCGCGGATTGGGGAGAAAAACCAGCCGCCCCGAGGGTCCGGCCCCGGCGCCATCAGCAGCTTCTCTCTTTTTCTCCGGCGTGTTTTGCAACATTCGTTATGTCGCTCTTGTGTTAAGACGTTAGGACCATCTCCAACAATTTCCCCCTCCCCAATTTTCCCCCTTTTAATGTTTTTAATCGTATCAATGAAACCTACGTTGTTTTCTCTTGCTTCCCGTAGGTCGTCCAAACGTACTCTTTTCCTAGATTTACACACAATACAATAGTTTACTTACAATACATATTATAGGGAGGGGTGTTTAACTACCTCTTCCTCCCCAAAAGTTTGTAATCTTATAAAGTAAGTGAAGGGCGAAGGCCTTTTTTAACCCACAACTGCAGATTCCCCTCCTGACACTAACACACTCACTCACTTGAAAGGGGAAAATAAATACTCTGTATGCGGCCCGAAAGATACCAGTAACCTCTATTACAAATATCATAATTCACCGTTCTCTTGAATGTATTTACAGAGTCCTGTGCCCAAATGGGATGATTCTGAAGGGAAAGTTGCAGGAAATTGTGGGCCAGGGACGGTCTTTTGCTCAGGCTGTAGCCCAAACCCTGCTCTGGCATGGAAACAGGTGACTCATATTTAAGTCAGCAGAAGCTGCTAGTACACATCTGAAGGTAGAAATGAAGCACCTGTCATAAAATGACTCAGACAGCTCTGTCCTTCTGAAGGATGTCAAAGCATCTGACAAACTTTACCATCTTGTTCCAAACCAGGGGGTCTGTGCAACCCTCGCTAGCTGTGGAAAGTCCTGTCGATGTCCGCTGAATTTTAAAGAAAAGAGAAAGGTCACATATGACAACATGAGATGAGTTGTCCACTAAAAGTGCAGTATGGTAAACAACGCTTCTCATGCTAGTGCTGGTCAAAAAAAAAAAAAAAGCAGCTTTTTTCCACTGAAATTTGACTTGAAATTTCATATAGTAAAATATTACAATATTTAAATTGTTCATAAAATATTACAATTGCGCATGCTTACATTTAATTGAGACACTTAGGTTAATAACAACAGGGTTCTCAAAAAAAAAAAACCACTGTGATAGCATCGTAAGCTGTATATACTGAATGGTAAGAAGAAGAAAAACAAGGATGTATTTCAGTAATTTGAAATAATTGCTAGACTGAAAGATGATTCCCTAAATCGCATTATTAACATTTTGTTTAATCTAACTGGAGAAGTACCAAGTCATGGCACGTACAGAGATGTTAGCAGTAGGACTTGGAAGCTTTTGAAGCTCAGTTTTTCTTTTTAACAAAATTGTAGATCTTGTTTTCGCTTTCTAGGAAGGTCCTTGATTTTTTTCCCGTTTCACCAAGTAAGATCAACAGTCCTTCTAGGCATTAGGGACACATGCGCACAGGCCACATATTTGCCCATGAAATCCCTATAAACATTTTTCATTAACTTGGGCTGTTTGTTTTACAGAATATAATGTGCTCTGTATTGTTTATTTTCCTTCTTTAACTGAGACACTACTGTATCAGAGCTGAAAATGTTGTAATGCCTGGAAATATCTGTGGCAGCAGCTATTCCATAGGAGATGCTGAATCTCTAGACTTTTAATACTGCTCTATATATTTGACAGGGAAGTTTCCGGTTCCCCGGCCATCTGAAGTGAGAGGCGTGAGCTAGAGGTTGACATAATGCTATCGATGAGCACAATACACAAGCAAAGCATGAGCTGTTGAGGACATGTCAAAGAAGGCCTCAGCTTTCCTGCAGGCTCACGATAAATACTTTGCATTCTCCTTCATTGAGTATATCTTCAATATCAAAGTCAGCACAGGCGTTACTGGTTACCCAGTAATTAATTGTAAATGTAATTACAAATAGACTTGGAAGAACAAGGTTTCCTATCCCTAACAGGAAAAAAAATGACTCTGTTTAAATGTTTCTGCCCCAAAGGGATTTTGTATACCCTTTGTATAAATCTGTCATTGGACAGATTAGTTTAGAAGCTGCTGCTAGAACAGCTAAGCGTAAATCCACGTTTGTATTGACAAGACTGTGAATTGATCAGTGTAGGCAGATACAAGAAAGGCAATGCGGAGAAGAGAGGGACAAGAGCTAGCCTGCAGTTAACTCCTCCAAAATGCACACAGTATGAGCGCTGGGCCCTCCATAGCAAATACTTTACAACTCCATCCTTTTGGTGCCCACTGCCTGCTTACCTCAGCTTAGCCTTTCTTGCCCCCCCGTCCTAGGAAACTGCCTGCTTTGCCTGTGCTGAGAGCTGACTTTAAAACAGCGTTATTATTGCACACACAGAGCAAGCACCACTGGCGCAGTATAATACAAACTTCTGGTACTGAAAGGTTTGGAATTTTTTTTGTTTTTTTAATTTGTCCTATTAGCTCATAAACTGAGATGGATGCTAATTTTTGCAGTTTTCTCAAATTAATGAAAAGTGATGACAATTGATTCCTCACAATTTTTTTTTCCCTACTCAGATCTTCATTAAACTACTCAGATCTTCATTAAACAAGTCAGACTGAATAATGCCTAAAAATTACTAGTGTGAACTGGCAGAGAACTAAATGCCCATGACTGGTGGTTTTAAAGCTTACAGGTAGTCTTTATCCTGAGAAGCTGGGTACCGTATTTTGCAACGTACATGCCTCAGAGGAGCTCACAAAGCACTCCTTAAGTCTTTATCAATCCTGCAGCATTTCTGTGCACGCTTGTGATCAAATTGGCCAGAGCTCTGCATCTCCCTATGGACTCTAGAGAGTCCATTTTCTAGAGGGCCTCTTTCTGGCAGAGCATTGCTGGAAATGTCTTAATGCTCTATAAACGCAATAAAACAGGTCTCCAGTTTAACCTGTTTGTACCTTCTTCTTGCATCTGTGAGCGCTGTGCCTATTTAGCAGTGTGGTCTAGAATAAAGGCTCTGAAGGAGAAGCCTCTGAACAGCTCCTTCTATTAGTCAAAAACCACCTCTGTGCATTTGTCCATGTTTTAAAACCTGTGGTTTTGAAAAGCCACAGCTTCTGGTAAGACTAACGATACCGTAGACCCCTCTGAGGAACACAGGCCCTGTGGAAGGTAAGGAGAGAGCTCAGTGACAAGGTCGGCACTGAGGAAGTATTTCTGACCTTTCTTCTTTAGGACTGCGGGGACTGCAGGCTCATCCATGCCAACAACTCCTACATGTGCTGTACTGGAAAGGTGTTAGGAAAGTACAGCCAGGATATGCCTCTAGGGAAGAGAATAAGTAAAATGGAGATCAGTTAAGACGACAACTCCCAGCAGATGGCAAAGGAGAGGAGAAATGGTACGAAGGCCCTGGGCTTGTGTGTGAGATAGGGCAGCAGGCTGTATCATTAGTTTGTTGAAACTAAACCTTTTCAGGTGAAGGTGAAAGTTTCTGACTGATTGGAGTCCAACTGCAGCAACGCTACAGTTTTAGTGGAGAAAGTCAAGATAGGGAACTTGTGCATTTTACAATCAGTCTGTGGCATCAAATGGTCGCATCTCTACGACGGAAAAAGAGAGACATCTGAAAAAGGAGGATCCCACATTCTTCATGTCTGCTGCAGGAGTGACAGAAGCAGAGCTCGTCCCAAGAAAATGAGAAGAGGCTGGAGACTGCAACAGGTTAATGAAGAATTAAGCCAAGTTCAGCCTGAGAAAGATGGTTGCACGCCACATATGTTATTAGTTTGTTCTGCAAACAGAATGTCGTCAGTGGAGCACAGTAACGGGCTCCTAGCCACACTCTTTGCTCTGAGATTAGCAAATCCAGCAGCAAGGCAAGAAGAGATGGAAGCCTAGCCAGCAGAGAAACCAAAACAAGTAATCACAGAAAAAGAAAGTACATAATGGGAAAGTGTTCAAAGCCCCAAGCTCGGGGGGGCTTGATGCTAACATGGGGAAAGAGCACTGTTTCAGTGTGCTTGCCACTCTGAAGAAGAAGGGCATTGTGATTCCTTCCACCCCACTGGCTGTGGTAACAGCAGCGGCCTGACTCAGTGAGCCAGTTAGCCAGGTTTTAAAAAATTGCATCCTTGGACTCAGCTTGCAGGATGAGAAGCTGTTCAGTGACAAACTTATGGCTTGTCTACACCACATACCACCATTACTTTCTAAATTTTGTTGTCACTTTAGTGACTTGGGAAATCCACTCAGTTACTTGGAGAGAGAGAGAGAGAGAGAGAGAGAGAGAGAGAGAGAGATCCGATGTATTTTTTTGGATGAACTTTACTCCTTAAAGCTGTCTTCCCACTCTATCCCAAGCTGGTCTGCTTCTGACTTTGATTGGTCTCTTTGGTTTACTAAACTTTCTCTGCAGCTCTGACTCAGTGACTGAGTGTCACATCCAGCTTTAAATACCAGCATACAGGCCAGACTCCCTCTTTTTCAAAGATTTATTGCTAACATCACACACACTTCTTAGCCTTATGCTACTCACATCTGGTTCTGGATGGACCATTGCAGAGATCAAAGATTTCCTTACATTTTAGGGAAAAGATAGACCCTGTCTTAACAGCATCACTGGAGTGCCCAAATCTACAGAAGTAGAAGGCAAAACAAAGAAAACGAGTGGAGGCCATTCCAGGGCAGGGTATGGTGCTGTGACAAGAGAAGAGGCTCTTACATAAGAATAACAATGGACAGCATCAAACACGTGCTCACATTTGCAGTCCTAGCCCTAGCGTTATGACTGGGTCTCATTTTCTTCCCTGGGATCATTCCTGACAGGAATGAAGTAGCCCTAAGATCACAACTGCAGTTTTGAGTAGAACTTTAACCCTGAGTCCCACAAGATCCATCTCCTACAGCCTGAGGCTGACCTCGAGGGAGAGAGAATACTCAAACCCCAAGCAGATGTCCAGCTTAACTGTACCAGGATTATCATGGCTCGCTTACAAAAAGGAATTTTAAAATAACCTTTGTTCTGGGGAACCTCATGGGAAGCCATTGGCTGCTTTTCAAACAAGTTCAGCTTTTATTACCAACCCCACACCCATTTTCTGGAGGGTCCAACTGATGTTCAGGATGAGTGGTCTATGTATGCTCTGTAGAATTTCCTTTTCTGAAGTATCAAATCCTCCTGGTTTTGATTACCCTTTCAAACACCCCCTCAATCCTACCTACCCATCCTATTTAATATTCCCTCAGTCCCTTATTGCATGACTTCTTCCCTCGCCACGTGCTCAAAATAGTGTCTGTGCCAGTAAAATGTGAATTCCGTCGTGTTTATTTCTGTGTTATAACAAAGTGTTCCCTTTCAGATGGCTACTGCTCCTTAATCCTTGACCTTAGCTGATGGCACCTCAGAGGTTATAAACGGATACTTCACAGCAAAGGTGTATTTATTGGAGTGGCTGACACACAAAGATGAATCTCAGCATAAAGAGTAGATGGCTTCACATCTGAGCAACACTGAGTTTATAACTACCTTAATCCTTGTTGGGATGTTTTTCCACAAAACAAGACATTCCAAAATGCAGAGGAATGATTAAGACAGGAGGTTACTTTTTAATCCGGCTCTCAGAATCACTATCACAGAAGCCTATTTTGGAGGGCGCTTTCTGTTGATCTCCTTATACAGTAAAGGGAGACTATAGCAACACAGAATGATTTTGGCATGAATAGCGAAAGGCAGGAAAATCATTCTGGGGTTGATAAAAAGTAGCACCGTTGTTCAGTGCTCGCCTTCTACTGCGGAATTTAGAGACCACTGTACTGAATGATATCCCTCATATCTTGATGGTATTCTCATTGCTTTCTCTGCAACATGATAAAACTTGAGAGGGCATCTTTCAGAGTAAAGGCAACCCTCAACACGTGGATCTTCTTATTCAAGAGACAGTAGTTTAGGTCATCCATGCGGACACCAAACTCCACGGAAGTTTATACATAAAAGTATATCCAGCAAACATTTTCCCCAAACATTACACAGGCAAGGTCTGAGACATCTCACCTACATCCAGCACCTAATTCCATGCCATAGGTTAAACAAAGAGGATAACTTTCTCTTCTCCCATTCATTTTCACACATGCATTCCCTTTACTGCATCAAACTTATTTCTGCTCGACAACAACACGTGAGAAGAGTATCGAGTTTGTAAAGCAAGACACAGCACTATTGAAAAATAGTCACTTATTTTCCTCACCCCATTGTCCACCGCTCTGCTCGCTTCAGTGTGTTGCTAACCCCCCAACTCGTTTAGGCAGAGAGCTCGTTCCGATCTCTTCAAAGGCACCGTCAGCTCAGAGCTTGTGCGTGGAGACCTTTGGGATTCACAAAACTCAAAGGTGGAGCTGAAGAATGATATTCAACGTGCAGAGCCATGATCTGAAAAACTACACATTCTTTTCCTTGAGTTTGTTTACTGGCGTGATACTCATTGGATGCGGCTAGTCATAGCAGATGTTTCTCCAACTCCCAGAATGGCTAACTTTGCGAAACATTAATAACCCCAGGTGCAGCCTTTGACCCTTCTGACACATCTGACTCTTCTCTCCCTCGTTCTTGTTCTCTTTTTCATTTTTTTTTGTTGTTAGGGCTGTATTTTCTTTCTGAAAGTTGGGTTACAATCAAGAGAACCTTCACCCCATCCCTTTACAATACTCCTTCAGATCTCCTTTTAAAAGGAGTTGAAAATCTCAAAACTTGAACTGTAACATCTCATCTCCATTTTGATTTTGGAAGCACAAGGGGCAAAACGCAGACCTTACGTCAGCTGAGTTCTTCCAGCAAGTCTCTCCAGTGTAATCTCTGGTCAGTGGTGTAGCAAGATACTGAGTGGATGCAAACTAGTCAGGAAATGAGTGTAAATGGCAGTGCAATTGATATGGCATTAAAATGGGTGTTTGATATTTAACAACTGCTTCTCTGGGCCAGGAAGATGTAGTCAAACAGAACAACCAACACCCTTGTACAATACACAAGGGTCCTCCAAAGAAACAGCTACCCTTATGTCTCTGCTTCTGTTAGCTGCCTGTCCTGAAGTACATCACTTTCATTCCCCTTTGTCTATTTGCATTCTGTGCAGAATAACCTAAGCTGCACTGTTTTACCCTATACTCAGTTTCTTTACTTCCCTCTATTCACGTTCTGTAAATTATGGGATCGATCCTATAGCTTGAGAATTTGCTCAGGCAATGAGTAATTTCTCAAAATAATATTACGGGAAATATCCCAAACAAACTTGTTGGACCAAATGCAGCTATACAGAACTCTACTTCTGAAGAGAAACAACTACATATTGCAGTTGCTGCAAAGAAGCACTTTGATTATTTTTATTTCTCGAACTGGGAATATTTTCTAAGTTTAGATAATAAAATTGTTGAATTTAAATAAAATTGTTGAATTTAAATAAAATTGTTGAATTTAAATAAAATTGTTGAATTTAAATAAAATTGTTGAATTTAAATAAAATTGTTGAATTTAAATAAAATTGTTGAATTTAAATAAAATTGTTGAATTTAAATAAAATTGTTGAATTTAAATAAAATTGTTGAATTTAAATAAAATTGTTGAATTTAAATAAAATTGTTGAATTTAAATAAAATTGTTGAATTTAAATAAAATTGTTGAATTTAAATAAAATTGTTGAATTTAAATAAAATTGTTGAATTTAAATAAAATTGTTGAATTTAAATAAAAAGAAAGTGAGCTAAATCGCTGCCAGCATATTGCTTTTGTTATACTAGTTCATCATTCTTCTCCTTCACTCACGTTATAGATCCTTCAGTTGCATAAACACATTTTACTGTATCATAAAATGACAATCTGGAATCGGTTCCACTATCTTAATCATTTCTTGGTGTGGGTAGTATATAGCAGAAGCAGTGCAGCTTGGAGTACTTCCTAAGAATTATCTCAGTATTCTCCCTAAATTCATGGTGTCATTTCTAAACAAAGTGGTGTGATCATAACAGGCAGGAACCGAAGACTTCACCATGGGGAATGGTGACTTCATTTTAACATCATGTCTGTCCCTCTGAAACTGGGACCAAGCTGACTGTTGCCCAGCAACTGTTTACTGTTATTGTCCTCTCTGTTGCCATGCTATATCCCTCACTACCACCGGAGAGGAGTGTATCACACAGGATCCCAATTACTCCAGCACCCCACAGCTCATTTCCCCTGGACCAGATACTGCAGCAGCACAGGGAAGACAGGGCCAAGCTAGAAAGTTCACCTAGGAGACATCACTCCCTCACACAGCCGGCACTTTTCCTTGCTTGTGCTCTCATTAGAATGTTGCTTATATAGCCAGTGCCGAGAGGCAACTCAAAATCTTTTATCGTCCATGTTTCTACCCAGCATTCATGAGATAACGACACTCACCAGCAGGCTAAGGCAACCGTAGACCTCAGGAACCAAAATGAACCTGTTTCTTCACCTACCACCCACCCCCTGCCCCCTAACAGAAATAGCGTCTAGTCACAAGCCAAGCCCTCGCACTCAGCGACCTGAGGACACCTGTTTGCCACACCAGCACTTGCCAGCACCACAGCTGTTGTGCCAAATAACGAAGCTTTCCCAAAACGAGCAGAATGGGGAAGAAGTACCGCGCTGGGAAAGGAGTGATTAATTTGGAAGTGGAAAGAAGTATGGACTGAAGGCACAGTTAAGTGTGAATTTGATGGATGAAAGGAAGATCTCCAGGTATCTCTAACTGAGGACTGTCATACATAGCGCCAGTTGAGACAGCAGAGATCTCTGAGAACCCCTTGTTAAAAATGTTAGCATAGCACTGCTGTAAGTATATATCCGTTAGTACTTTTCTGCTGGCTGAACTGGGAGCAGGTCTCATGATACCTCTAGAAAGTGAGACCCACATCTTTCTGCACATGTTTGATCAATTAAAGGAAAAAATAGTGAGTGTGACTATGTACAGCTGAAGCTACAAGCATTTAAACATTCTCCTGTTTTGTATTGTAAATACTGTCAGCAAAGCACTTTTGTTTCTAATTGCAAAAGAAAGAGGCAGACAACCAGCATGACAACATTTCTGGAATTTTAAAGTTAAAAACAAGGATTTCAGGAATGGATCCAAACAATCAGAGAACTGGAACAATAGATTTCCAACAGAAAAAAAGAAAAAAAAAGAGAGAGAGAGAGAGACAGAGGAAGTTCTAAGCATCTGCTCACTTATTTACATTACATGTTTTAAATATTTGTAGAAAGACTGTTGCCTCAAAACCAAAAAAGAAAGAAATAAAAGTCTAATGTTACATCCTTTAAGCTAAAAACTTTACGTAATACTTCCACTTCTTCCTAGAATACCTAGAAAATCTTGGTGGTTGTTTCCAAAACTATCTTACCTTTTCTCTTTTGTCCAAAATTGATTTACTGTAATAAAATGACTGCAGAATCAAAAAATACACACACAGCGCTAACTAATCATTGTCTCATAAGAAAGCGCCACCCTTGCCAATAGCTTCAGAAATCAGATCTTGACCACTTTGTCCACAGCGACCATCTGGTGAAATCAAGAGAAGCTGTGCAAGCGGAGAGCTTGCTGGGTTCCAACAAGAGACACAAGTAGCAAAACAGCTCAGCAAACAGATAAGAAGCAGCAAAGTAAAACAAGTGGCTTATATTTGGCATTCTGATACTGCAGCTTTTTCTTCTATTATTTTACTTGTTTCTTTGCTTACTATCCAAAAGCCTTCATAACTGAGACAGCATACCGAAGGCTGAATCCTTAACTCTTGCCAGCCATAGACAGAAAAATTTTGTATGTATAACTGCTAGCACAGCTACCTAGGCAAACCTTCCTACATAGCATAGGAGGAAAATATATACATATATTCAGCAGCACATAGCAAACTTTAATTTCAGTGAAAAAATACAAAAATGGTACAGTGCATTAGGAAAAGAAGCACAATGAAGTAAAACATCTCAAAAGTACTGAACTATATCCTTTCAAAATCATTCTCATTTTGAAATGTGTTTGGAATAATTCACATTTTAATTTTAAACTGTTATTGTGGTTTGTATTATCTTTTTTAATATCAGTTATGAAACAGTTAACTATCTCATTTACTAACCTCAACAATTACCATTTAATATACCTGTTACTAAAATACCTAATACAATTCTAACAACAAAAGTAACTATGAACAAATATACTATAAATTGATAACTTAAGGAATAAAACCGTATCTAAAAAGATCTAAATTCAATGCAAAGCCTGTAAACTTCAGCAAAACACTTCAACTAAAGTGAAATGAAAAACACGCAGGAACGATGGAACTGTTTGTGAAGCGGATGTGTGGTTTCAACCAGCTTTACCCTTGCTGGGGATGGGATTTATCCAGGCAAGAGTGTCACTGCGTGACTTTTGCCCCATTAGCAAATCTTCGCCTCCGCTGTAAGAGAGGGTGCAATTTCATCTTCCAGTGTCTCTGGTGGCAATGCTGGTTTAAAGGATTCCCGTCCTCCCTCCACCTCCACTGTTCATTTTTGCCCCCGTGCAGCTGTTCCCCCTTCCTGTGCTGAGCCGATGTTACCGCCTGCGAGAGGAATGGGATAGATGATGTTCAACACCCCCCACCACCGCAAAGAAATTGAGGAAGGAGGAAAAAGGGAAGCAAAGAAACGGTGAGGTGTTGACTGAGCCCCTTGCACTCATACGGAATGAATTACTTGCTTCTTTGAAGCTGATGCAAGTATTGCCAATGCCAGCACAGTATCGCTTACTGAGTGACTGTGAGTCACGCAGCTCTTCCAGGAGACTGTCCGAGGGCTGACAGGCAGGAGCTAACCAGGGTTAACATCACAATTTGGGATTCTTAGTAAGAATAGCAGGACAAGGCCAAATTAGTGCAAATGATACGACTTAGCCTTCCAGATCTTGTGCTTAGACTCTGCTGCGTTGGGATGAAAATGACTTGCATGGAGGTTGCACCCGTTTTTTCTAGGCAGCACTGGCTGAAGAACGCACTTCACCATGATAACAACATTAAAACAAAGAATCCATCTTCAGAGATCAGAAGGGAACCGAACCATCTTGTTCTCAGCCATATCAATATTGCTATTTATCCTGAGCCCAGAAAACACAAGACGATAGTATCCTCCAGCTACAGACGAAAAGAGCAGAGTCGCACGGCTAAAGCAGAGGACAGTCTAGAAACTTGGGATCTTTTCCAGTTCTGCCTTCCAGCTGCAGCAGCATCCCACCTAGTAACATCTCCGTGGCAGTTTTGGGCATTCTCATCCATTTTTCACTCTCTCAGAAGCAGTTGTGAGGTTTAATTCAAAGACTCCTATAAAATGCTTTGAGATCTGTGGCTGGGAAGCACTATAAGAATTCCACATAAATAATGATTGATTCTTAACTTACTGAGTGCTGTTACAGAGCTGACGCTATTTCATGTCAGAGAGGCTTATATACCCCTAAGATTTTTAATGCAAGGGTAATAAGCTTAGAAAGCATTGGGCAGAATCTTTCTCAACTGAAGGAGCATGTTAATATTTTGACTCAAAGTTCAGCGCAATAAAATAGGCATCTATTTTATTTTTCAGTTCAAGTCACTGAGATGTAAAACTCTTTGCTGATATAGAGTTAATAAAGAATGGAAAATGTAAACCTTCTGCCTGTGAAAAAAATGTAAAGGATCTCTGGAATGGTTGGGAGGACTTCTGCGCGATGTATGGGTCATAGCAAGCTTCTGCTTTTGATCAAGAGACAGGATATGCTGCAACGATCATGGACTGTTTGCCAGCACATGTTAAAAAAAATAGACAGCAGTCAGCGGAGAGTCATAACCTTAGTTCTGGCTTTACCATGTGTTTGGAGACACCTGGCCACAGATCTATTCCCTTTAGCATTTCACATCTTAGCCTGTTTAACAGAGAGAGCTTTATCCTAGTCTCAGATATACTCAAAGAAACCAGCCGTAATTCAAACCACTCAGAAAGTTAATACAGCATAAAGTGCAATACGAGCATCAGAACAAGCCCCACATTGGCTGTCTGCATGGTAACTCAGTGTTGCTTAAAATGTGGCTCGCAGGAGAGATGGGAGGATTTAGAAAAGCCCTAAAAATTCTTCCATTCAAGTGGCTGAAATAATCATCAGATTCATTCAGTTGCAACACCACGAAAGATCAGAGGTCCCTTTGAGTTCAGTGAGTCTACAGTGAATCCATCTGGCTGGAACAGGCCAGAATAACGTCCTGCTCAGAGGCACCAAAAGGTTTCCCAGACAGGAAAGTGCAGGAATAGAGACAGTCCTGGTGAGAAACTTTAG
Source organism: Struthio camelus (assembly GCF_040807025.1). NCBI lineage: Eukaryota > Metazoa > Chordata > Aves > Struthioniformes > Struthionidae > Struthio > Struthio camelus. The sequence continues at coordinate 24,316,164 of NC_090981.1, forward strand.
GCCAAGATTTATGCTCTGTTATTATTATTATTCAGTAACCAATAAAGCCAAACCCCACAAAACACGTACAGTTACATGGCATGCTGTATTTTGCAAGCCAGCATGTCTTTTCTATGCTTCTGATGTCATGGAAAAGCAGAAGTACAGTAACAGCATGCTCCAGATTCCCCAAAAGCTGAGAAACAGCAACAGGTTTTTGTTTTGAATTGCCCTTTTATGCTTCCTATACTTCACCTGTCTCTTTGTTTCTCCTCTCATGAGCCCCTTTTCATTTCCTCTTTTCTTTATGGCACATCTACCCTACCCTTGCACTTTCTAAGTGAATACTGAAGTTGAATCCTACTGAAGGTTGGAGAAGAGAGGAGAGAGAAACGCTCAAACAGCTGGGTGGCACAGATCCGCAGGGTGAGGAGCAGACTGGCAGTTTGTCATGGACCCACGACAAAACCAGTAAGAGCCCTTATAAAGAAAAAGTTGTCGTGCCTCATGGTAAAATTACCCAGCTCTGAAGAGCACCTTATGACTCTGCCAGGCAAGCAGCTGCCCCTCTCCAGCAGGGAAGGCAGGGTGACCAGCAGTGGCACCAGCTATTAGCAAGGTTGCCAAAACGGCACAACGGACATGGATAACACATCCCTTTGGCAGACAGGAAATATTTGGTCCGAAAGGAAAGAGAAGGACAAGGAATAGGTTTCTGGAGCTCTAGGAAAAAAATTATCAGAATTTTTCACCTGGTCAGAAGAATAGATTTTTCACCAGCCTTATTCACAGAATGAATTAATTATTTCAGATGAAATTTTCCAAAATAAGCAGCAAAATGAGACATATCTGGTACTGAACATTCTAGCTCAGCTGACTGAAATTTGAAAAAATTGTAAGCAACTCATTCTTCTAAAGATTCAGTGCTCTCTAGCTTTTTTTACTATAACAGAGTTACTACAGTTTGAATTACAGAGTATATCTGTGTCTTGTGATTTTGGTCACAACGCAAACCCACTCATTCCTCATGCACAATGTTTATGACATTGGTAGAAATCCAATGTCCCTAGAAGGACAGCCCAGATACGCCTCCATACTGTTTGAATTATTTTGATGGCATGGGTCTATTGAGTAACTTTGTCTTGGACCAGTGATTAGCCTGAATCAGAAGCATATTTTATCTATAGGTGTTTTACTGGTTAACTGGAACAAATATTTTGTGAGCTGTAAGAATATAGTTTTGAATATTAATGATTTTAATTTGTTTCCATTACATTGTAGTTACTTGTACTGAATAGTTTATACTTTTGGATCCAGTTTTAAAAAAGCCACTTTTTAAGTATGCAATCTTGTTTCTTGAGACTTATATTTAAGTGCTATAGCCACAAGAAGAAAGTTCTCCCAATGTGATCAACATTGAAAGATTTCTCGGGAGTAATCAAATTACACCACTTACAGTGATGTGGTTTATATAAGAACTAGAAGTCAAATTTTAAATCGCAGCAGCAAGCAGTAGAAGGAACATCAAATAAACCATTTTCTTATGTGAAGTTTCCATTGTGACAGCAAAAAGGGAAAATAACATGAGAATGAGTGGAAATAAACTCATACAGGAAGGATCAGGATCTACATAAAGATTAAATTCATTTGGAAATGAATCCTCCAGCTCCGTGACATAGGAGGGCAGCCTTTTGGCTAAACCTCATACCTGTTAGATTATCCAACTGGCAGATTACTCATTTTATTTTTTCTGTCTGGGTTTTTATATCACAACCATTATATGCCATCAGAATATCTCAAATAGCTTACACTATACCTATCAACACTGAATAGCAAATACTCTCATTAGTTATATTCTCAGCATACCTTTGCAAGGAAGAAGGCTTTTTCAGTTTCCCTTTCTTCTCATTTTTGAACCTGTTGATCCATTTCAGCCAATATGACAAAATCAGAAATCTCAAAAATATTTAATTACACATTTCTTAAGGAGCTTTGGGGGGTGGGGGAATCCTACTAGTGTTTTTCCTGAGGGTAAAGCTAGAAAAATACCTGTTACTAGTTCCCAGGCACCAGGTGGCCAGCCATTCAGCACACAAATATCGAGTGTCAGCTGACCCCTCAGCAGGTGGGGTGGGGTGGGGTGGGGTGGCGTGGCTCATGAGCTCGTTTCTGCTTCCAGTTTGCTTCTCTCCCTTTGCTTCAAAAAAGCACAGCAAAAAAAAGATAACGGCACAGAGGCAAGCGCTGAGCTGGAAATATGGCTGGCCCAGGAAGGTCTCAAGTTACTGAGATGCAGGTGTCTTGGGAGGCTGGAAAGGAAGTGGCCTTCTTGCAGGGAGATGTATTGGGTGATGGAGCACACAAAGCTGGAGGAAATCAGGCTTCGTTATTCCACTGCTCTCAGAATAACTTTCCTCTCTTCTGTTTGACTTACCGCATACTTCAGCAAGTATGTGGAACCCAAGTATTTTAATAGCATACAAATATTTAGGAAGTGTACTCTAATGTAAATTCTCTTTTTCTAGGTGTGATGCATTAGATGTAGCTGTCATGGGATAGTGCTGCTCAAATGTAATGCTCAGCTAAAGCTGTCCAGATCAGAACAGCTCCAGATCAGAACAGCTCCACCTTAAGCTAGGATACAACAAGCCTGTGGAGCATGTGGGAGGAAAGACATAAATATTGGGGATTTACAAATCCCAAATAAGGTTTCAGTTGGAAATATGTCTGTGTTGCAATGTTTAACTGCCTTCCACCACCACCCTCCAGAAAAAAAAAAAAAAAATCCAAATAGGTATTTTCTCCCTTTTGCAGTCGTTAATTTATCTCTATTTAACAGGAAACTTGAGAATATCATGCAGCTCTCTGTATTGCCTTACAGCTTGAGTAAATTGTTTATATCCAAATACATATTTAGCACTAGAAATATTAGGCTCTTTATCATTCTCAAGATTTGGTGCTCCCAGCTGTCAAACAAACCAACCTACTTTTGTTTCGTTTCCTTTCACAATTGCCAAACAGCTTGGCAAAGGCCCAAATCCCGAGGCAGGGTGCTTACTGAACCCTGAAAAGCCCCAGGTCAGTGGGAGTTTCAGGGAACTCAGCACCTTCCAGGATCACGTATTCCAGTGACATGTATGTTGGCATCTTGTTACTGAGTGGTTTACGCAGGTGTCCCTGACCACAGCATGTTATGCTCAGGAAGACACATCCACCCAGATGTTGGCTGTTGGGCTTTTGTTAAAACCTGTTTCTTTCCTCAGCATCTCTAGTGATATCTCCTCCAGCGTTGCCTCGTTTTGGAAGACCTGACTCTCAAGAGGCCTAGCCCTCCAGATCCACTGGCAAAGAAGGTGGGCTGGGAATTCCAGGCAGCAAGAAGGCACTCCATTCATTTTTTCTTATTTTAAATCTTGTTCATCATTTTGTTCTCCTACACTCTAGAAGTTAACTTGGATAAGGAGGTACATGGAAATGTGCAACTCCTGATATTAAGGCAGAGCCTCTTGCCAATACATTCTTCTACAACTGGGCAGACGCTGGTTTTGCCTCTGCTCTAGGCAGAGATTTTTTTCTGCATGAAGAGATAGCTTTAGTTTAGACCGGTTCTCTACGGACCTTACTGTTTGGAGAGAGAGACTGCTGCCTACAAAACTTTCTGGCCGCTTTGGCCAAGCCTCTTTGGACAGCGTTTGGAGAGCGCTTTTACATTCCATGGCCTCAAACCCCATACCTGGCTCTGATGCCATATTATGACCTCTCCAACAAAAGTCATTGCTGCCGGAAAGCTCTGATCTCACTACACTAACAGCACAAAGCTTTCCTATGGGATGTATACTGGAGGAACATTTGGCCTTCCATTGGTATTACAGCACTAATCAATATAAGAATTACTATCTAACCAAGGAAATGCACTGGGTCTGCCTTATGTTCAAGTAACCCTATCGATCAAATGCAAGGTGAGAATTCAGTCAAACCCATTTATAAAACCAAATCAAATCAAACACATCATCATATGGGAAAGGTTGTGGGACCTTACTTGGCAAAGGCAGCTGTTGCTGGGTCTTCTTTTAGTAATGAGCAGAGAACGGCTGAAAGTCGGCTCAAAAGGGTGAAAGAACATTAAAAGCAGCGATGCTAAACTACTTTATGAACCTGGACATATGGTAATAGTAGTTAGGTACTCACAAGCATTTCAGAAAATAGGGCCTTAGAGCCCCTCTTGTCTTTGCACATACAGCCATATTTTAAACCACTTAGGAATGTTATGATTTGTGTTTTGATACAGCCTGTGGTTTTAAAACGATGCTGAGTTTGTTGTTGAGGTTACCCTGGAGAGATGGTTAGATTTGTTTTGATCATTCTTTGCCAGTCTTTGTTAATCTGGGCACTCTTTAGAGCAGTTTGTACAAACTGCAACATCTCCAGAGCCTTCCAGAACTACATGGGTCCCAGAAGGACTGGACTGTCCAGAGTGCGAAGTGCATGGAGCAACACTGGTGCATTTGATCCTAGGGTCCAGGCCCCCATCCTACTTTCAAGACCTCTCATGAGATTTGGATAGTCCCTTAGTCCAGTTAAATACATACTCACTCAAATAAAGTCTCTCTGGTTTTGTTTAAGACTCAAAGCAAGGTCTAACTTGCAATTTCCATCATTCCCGTCACAACAGGAAGCACTGAAGTGCAAGGATTTCAAGGAAACTGCTTGGATCAGTCCTGCTTTCAGCCTCAGCAGTATCTGTTGCAAGTTTTATGGTGCCCTTCTGAACACGCAGCTATTGGAGAGGCACTAACAGCTCCCACTGATTCTGCCTGAAGGGTTGGCACTGCTGAAAGTTTGACTCTGTTTTTCATTAGAATGAGCTCGATTTTTGGAACCCGCATTCTCCACAGTCGATGCTCTGGTCTCCAGATTTCCTGATACCATCAGTTCCTGCTACAGAACACAAAGGAAGGCAAATCTGCAGCTGGTATAATTTGGCAAAGCCAATGAAGAGTCTGGCGTGTAACCTCTCCCCCTACAGCCATCATAAACTAAAGGAAGAGTTAGAAGGATATAGAGGAGGAGAAAGGTGTTACATAAGCAAACCATGGTATCCATAAGGACAGGCTATCTTTCGATACAGCATGAGTTGTCACCTGAAATAAAGACTCCTCTCTATCTTTTGAAGAGATTTACTTTTTGCTGTTGCATTATACAGATGATAAAAATGCTCCACTTTTACTAGTTTGAGATGTTACCTACAGAAACAATAATCTCAGTTACAGTGGTTTTAATATAAAATAGATGAATGTGACGGATGTTGTACATTTTCAACTGGAGGAAAACACATGCAAGTTAAGTGGAGGTCAAATTTCCTGTGGTTGAACCCATGGAGTAAATACAGAACATATTTTGTTTGTTTAGATTTTGGGGGAACAAACTGTTTTTATAGTAGTGTAGTCATATTACACTAAAGCACTGTAATGTACTGCATTTCCAAATCACATAATTATAAAACAGAGAACGTACTAACATCCAACATAATCAGACGCAATCATGAAAACTGGAAACAATTCTGAAAAATCAAACTCTTGAAAGAAGTCACTTTTATTTTCTAAATCATAACATACGGACAAGGAAAAAACTTGCTTTGAATGCTGATGTAAGGTCCTAGTGATAGGAAGGCTAATAGTGAAAAGCAGTTTATCGTGCATGATTTTCTAATATGAGTCTCATTCAGACTAGTGATTTCAAATGACTGTATTTGAAATATGCTTGTCTTGCTAAACCTCACTAACCTCCTCATGATCCAGGTCTACATGACACAGTATTTGCCTTAATTCTCATACCTGTATGAGAATATAGTAGGAGAACGTATCATAAAAATAAAGATTGCACATCTTATTGAATATGCCTGTTTAAGGCTTTTTTGGACATTTAAGGCTAGTATTTCATAACTCTTACGAGTAAAATTAAAGACAATGGTATCTTAAGGCAATTATTGTTCAGAAATGATTAGCGGGAGGGTCTGGAAGCAGTTTTCCTGTTCTGAAACCTTTTCAGTCTTCAAAAATTGTTCCCTATAGGGAGAAAACCACGATTCTTCACATTTTCCTGCCAAGAAACAGCGGACAAGAAGCTCAGAGCAGACAATAACCCTGTGCATAAGGGATTCTCCTCTGACGGGGCAGGAACTTGGTTCCTGGGTCTTTCCCATGCCAGCTGACTATCATTATCACAAGGGTATAAACACTGTAAAGCAGCTCTTTCTGGCTGGACGCAGCACCACTGTACAGCTAAGCAAAAAAACTGCTTGATTGCAGGCTATCAGCACTTCACATAGAGGTGCTGCTGCTTTGGGAGCTTCTTTAGCTTTAAGCAAAAATTTCATCTAGTGAACATGCTCTGCAAAAGTCCTGTCAACTCTCATCTACTCATTAAAAGTTGTAGTCGCAACTAATCATCATTTTCCAAAATCCTTATTTTGCAAAACTCCTAACCCACCGTATCAATGCCTCGCTCCCAAGATAAGCAGACTACTTTGTTTTGACTCATGAATGGCTGCAGTTGCGGAATTTCGATGTGGTAGGGAATTCCAAAATTTTTAAATAAACAACGATGTTGAGTGTGAAAATGCTAGCCTCTGTTTATGATCCACTGGAATAAAAGATGCAACTTCAGGATTTCTAAAGAAGGAGGAAGATTAGCTCATGAGTTTTAAGGATACAAATAAATACAGTGTGTTTCTAATTATATCAGTGAGTCACAGTAGAGCGCAAATTAATAAGATATAGGACTAATAGGATCTTTGTCTGCCTAAAGTCGGTCAACCACTTTCTTTCAAAGCAGTGGAGAATATTCCAATGTAGCCCAACCTCATGTATATGCTAAGTAGGACTTCCACACTTGTGCAAAAGCTCCTGTGCTTTTCCATCCCAAAGTACCTCCCTCTTAACAGTGGTCTAAACTGAGCAGTGGAGCTGAAAACGGCTATATAAGTGTATTGAGGATGACCCAAAAGCCTCCCAGTCACACCTACTCAGACCATCTTAAAAAACAGATGAAAATTCAAAAATGTACTTTAAAACATCTATTTTTCAAGGCTTATAATAAAAGGGATAGAAATATGAAATTATTTAAACAAAATCCAAACTTCAAAACAGGGATCCAAGTATTATAGTCTTGATAACCTCTGATGAAACACCTTTTGCAGGGACTTACTGCTATCATTTCCTCATTATGGGTATATTGCTTTTCGTACCAGAAGTACACTTTAAAGAGCTATTGCGCTGTATCTCTAACTTCCAGTCAATCTCTTATCCTATTTTCCTCAACAGGCATCAGCAACAACCCCTTGATCTCTTCCTCGGTTCACGTTCCTGCTAGTCCTTCTCCCCAAACAATTCCATAAGCAGAAAGGCACCTCCTTTAAGCATAACATGCAATACCATTTAACTACAAGTTGATATTAAAACAATGTGTTAATAAAAACAGCACAATCATGAAGCTCTCACTCCAAAACAAGAAGATTTTATGGCCTTCATTTAGACCTGTGTTCTTTGGCAAATACACTTGCGTAAGTCATGCAAATTCTCTAGCCCAAATAAAATTGATTTCATTCTGCAGCAATTACTATGTTCACAACACAGAATAATTGTATTTCTAGTATTAAGAGTTCTTTTATTCTGGAAAAGTGTGTCCACCTGGAGAAGATATTTCAGAGCATTCTGAAGAAAAAATTCCCTCACTGTCCTCCCCAGTGGCTTTATATGACCTACACCATTAAATCAGTCAAACAGTTCTTCAACAAACTCATAGCCCTTCCTGATTTTCTCATCTGCAGTCCTCCAGCAAACCCCACCCTGTGCAGCAGGAGTCCCCCAGTAGCTTCTTGATTCTTACCCTCCCATCCCATATTCACCAGCCACCTTCCTGTTTTTTCTTCAGACATTTCTTCATATGCCTTGTGTGTCTGTCCTCCTTCCCATGACCTTCTCCACCCTCTCCATCTCTCAAACTCTGCTCTTCCCAAACTTGCCTCAAATCCCATTTTCTCCTTCCAGGAAACTCCATTTTTCAGTTTCTGCTCCCATCCCAAAGTTTTCTCATTCTTTCCTTTGAATCCATGAAATTCTAATCCTGTCTTTGTCAAAAACAGCCTCTTGCCCGTTTTGTATGGATACCCCAAAATCCATCTTCTTTTCTCAGCACAGCTCTCAACTTCTTCCCTCTTTCCACCTCCACCCTCTTTCCATCACAAGCACAACTGTTGAACCCACAGCTGGGTCTTCTTACTGGAATAAGAACTTGCATCAGCTATGACTGCTCCTCATGCTTCCTTCAGACCACTCTTGTTCCCTCTAGCAAAGCAGAGAGATGCAACAGGCAGAGAAGATGCTACACAGGCCAGTCAAACTCATGATTTGCAGACTCCTAACTCTCAGGAAGCTAAATGTCCCCTTCCGCATGGGGAATCTGCAGCTCTGTACGTGTGCCATGAGCCAGCAGATTAGAGGATCTGCACGGAAACGAAGCTGTGAACCCGAGCTGTGCATCAGACTGCCTACAAACCAGTGCTCCACTTGAACTGCCTCCCCAAAACCCCACCTCCCTAAATCTTTGCTGAGAAGAATAAGATCTCTACCAAAACTCTGAAGGCAGGGGATAGATTTTTACACTGAAATGCAGAAACACTAGAGGCAGAGGAAGAGAGAGCAATTTTGTCAACACAGAGGAAACATATGGTATAATAATTAACTTGGAAACAACATAAAAGCACATTATAATATATTTGCACTGGCCCTCTGCTGAAAATGTCTGCTAAATAAGCCTAATGCTTGGTCATTAGTCAGTGAAGCTCCCGAGCCTTTGGCACAATGTTTCAGTTTAATAAAAAGATTTAGTATGTGGAAAGCCACTGGCAGCGTATCTTCTCGCGTGATGGACTGCTTTCCTTTTTTTTCGCTCTTTCCCTAACTTGAAACATCCCCCATTCAGCCTCCTCACTGCTGCTCAGAGACAGCTCTGCCTTTGTCATCCACGGCAGAGCGGGTCTGCAGCCTGAAATCCCAGTAGCACGGCCTCAGCCCTTGTACAGCTGTCAGTGTTGCGGGGCTGCATGCGGCCCCCTTCAAAACTGGAAAGAAAGGGAGGAGGAATTGCACGACCGAACCACAAGAAACAGGCACATATGCGCTGCACATTGCAGAGCTCACGGGAGCCTACAGTCTCCAGGGCTCTTCTAATAAATCTAAGTTTGATGCCAATGCTTTCCTTCTGTGTCCCGGCACTACAGCTCATGGAGATACAATCCACAAAATCAGCCTCGGAGGGAGAAGTGTTTTCACTTTGCAAACTCCACTCTCAACTCCCTTATCAATACTAAGCCTTTCAAATGGTGCAATCTTCCCAAAATATCCTGCTGATTGAGTATTTGGCTTCAACATACTTGAACTCATGCATTTACAGGAAAATCTTCCTGATGCTTTTTAGACAAATCGCTTAACTTTTCTGGGCCCTCTAATGTCTGTCTCAATATCCCATCAAACACTTTTCATCTGTCACTTAGCTTGAAGATTAACTACTGCGTATCTTCATTTGAACTGACATGTAACTGCTATTTGGAATCTGATTGCCAAAACACTTGATGTCAGGAAAGGCCAGCGGGAATGGCAAGGAAAGGCATTTTAAAATTCCAGAAATATGTTCTCCTGAGAACAAATATTAGCACCCCGCTGCACATCAACTGGTGAATGGAAGCTATAAGCAGCTACAGTTAAAGTCAACTCTGACAGGAACATGACAGCTGAACTGCTAAATACATCTCTAAAACATTAAACAACCTGTTATTTTCACTTTTGTTTTCAATCAAGAGACTTTGCATTGCTTATATGCTTTTACATTTCACTTCACAGAAATCCAAATAATATCTAAGAACTTTTAAAAAATGGATATGAAGCAAACATAAGTTTTGGAATTTTGCTCATACTTTTTCTGGGCAGGAGAGATATTTTGTCTTTCTTAGAAAATATGTATTACTTGGGAATCTCAAGGCTCTTGGCACTGACATTAACATATCCAATGAAGCAATGCAACTACCCATCGCTTACTGTAAGAGGTGGCACCACTAGGAGAGGGCTAGGGAAAAGAGGAAGGACCTTGACAATTATTACTGTGTACCTTGAATATTCAGCCCGCCAGCAGCCCAATCAGCTGTTTTGTGTCAAAGAGCATGCAAACATGGTATAGATAATTTCTTACATTTTGGAACACTTTCAATGCTATGTAACACTTACTAAGGAACAGCAAGTTTTCTCTTTTCTCATATTCAAACCCATTTGCTTCCTTCCTGTGCTTTTCTCGGTTACTGCTTCCTCATCACTCACGCCGGCTTTAGAGAGAAGAGGAAATTTTTGTCAGAAAAAGTAAAATTGGATCAACCAGCAATGGTTGGAAGAAATACACATACTTTAGAAGCAGTTTAGAGCTGCTTGATTTGTCTTTACCTGGCAAAGATCTGTTTTTGCAAAGGTTTATCCCTTTTTATGCATATATCAGTTAAACTAATAAATGATTTTATAACGCTGCCACACTCTTATTCTTAGGCTATAAAATAAACCATTTAACTGCTGCTTCTTTTACAACCTTCCTTATGCCTAATTTCCTTCTGACCTTTTGGGTAGCACTTTTCTAAACTGTTCTACAAATTACCAATTTCTTTTCACCTAAACCTTCTCCTGCACATTTCCCTCCTGGGAAACCTAAATAAGATTAGCAAGAAACCCTCCATCACTCATGCTTGTGAAAGAATGAATTTAAAGTAATGTCTTCATACGTGACGCAAAGCCTTACTGAGCTACCACCTTACCACCTTCTCTTCTCACACCTTATTACCTCCCTTACTATTCTCTTGGATACAAATATTTGGCAAACTGTAATCTAATTCAAATTACAAAGGTACTATAGTGACATAAGACTACCTAAAGGGGCTATAATAGATTCCTATGACCTGAAACTTCCAAGAGCAGGAGGGCTCATACACTGTGGGAATATTTTTTAGTTGTTGACTTGCCTTTGGTGGAAAAGGTGAAGAGAAGGTGCAGATGCTGTTTACGATGGCTTTGGTGACTTTTACCAAAGGCAAAAAGTTTGTCAGACACACGCAGAGTACTGATCACGCCGGCATCCTGCCACACACACTGGCCAGGCAGGTTCCTTGCAGATAACTGAAGCTCTGAGATCCTGAGATCTGACTTGGCTCCCACAGCAACTCTGCTGGCTGAGGGCTGAAAATCATACCAAAGAGGGTCCATGGATTGGCCTGAGGGTCAAAAGGAAACAAGACGACCACACACTAATCCATCCAAGCAGCTCGCAGTCATCGCTATTGGCCTGCCTTTAGCTCCAGCTTTGGTGACACATTTATGGTCCTGTTCAGAGTTTGGAGTGGAACATGCTCCTACCCAGTCCTGTTGGCTGGCCTGGTGGCACAGCCAGCCCAGAAAGGGGCACGTGGGGTACTCCTTTGTGCTGCTGAGTTTCCATCGTGCCAGACTGGGCAGAAAAGCAGTGGAATACAGCACGAGTGCATCAGTTACCCTACCTCAAAAACTCTAGCACTCTAGCTCTAAGGGTACCCAGACTGTACGCAGAGGGGCAACTGGGCCTCGCTGTCATGTCACTCCTAATGCTCCACGAGGCAAAAAGCTTACACACAGGCAAGAAATCTGGCTGCCACGCTGCCATGACAGTGTACCTGCCTCTCCACTTCTACCCATGAAATTTGGGTAGCAACATTACCTTACCTCGAAAAGCATTTTGAGGTAAACAATGAACATTAAGAACGGCAAGGTGTTCATATATGCAGGAATGGGACAGATCATTTCCCTAAATGAAGGGATGAAGAGATTTAAAATTTGTGTTATGATAATTACAAAGATATATGACAAAGATAATATTCTTTTAAAAATTGCCAGAAGCAATGAAGGGGGAGCAATACTTGGCTGCTTTGCTTACTCTCAGTAAAATTACAACTGCTCTCTGCAAAAGTTGAGAAATATATTTTGTCCAAGATTTAGGCTCTGTTTTTCTTTAACAGAATTATAAATAGACTATGATTTTATTTGTGACGTTTTAATTTCCAATTACATCCAGTGGTTTACATCTTGCATATGCTGGAATTCAGCTTCAAGCAACTTTATCATGTGATTGTTGCAAAGTCACCAAGTTCCCCTTTGGCTGTCAGAGTAGGACCTACTAAAATCTATAATTATTTCAGCATTTATTGGAATTTGCTATTAGAGAGAAAAGGTCAAATGTGCTCACAGGAAGGCTGGGCCAATTTAACTTTCTGGCTTGAACCTCTCTCGCATGCAACAAGGGACCCCATTCTCCACCCATTCCTGTCAGGCAGGATGAATCAGAGCAGCAACATCTGTTTTAGAGGAGAAATTTCTGATAGTCATTTAACGTATTGTAAAATGTTTGCTCTTCCTCCCAAACGTATTTGAAAGGGCAACTCACTATTCAGGGAGGAGCGGGGAGTATGCAGACACAGTACCTGCTCCGAGTGCGCTGTCACCACTGCAGACAGCATTCTCAAACCATTCTACCACACGACACTCCTCTTTTAGGGACAGTTCTCAAAAAAATTGGCACCAGTACTTATTACCCCTGTCTCACTGGGAAAAATTGATTGCACTGTTTTAAATAGCAAGTTTACTGCAGTAATTGAGAACCCTCAATCACCCTATGAATTTGTACTCTTTCTGCCCTTTCTTCATTTGTTTGGAGGGATCCATTCTACGAGAAGGAAGAAAAATCATCTCTCCTCTCCACATGGGCCACAAAGAAAGTCTTGGTCTCCCAAAAGGGAAAACCTTTCCTCTCAAGTACTGAAAGAAAAGGTCTGTACCAGAGAAGAGAATTTTTCCTCTCAAAGAAAAAAAAAAAAAGTTACTCACCAGAATCAGCAGTTGCTGCTATAGACTCACGAGATCTAATCTTCTCCCTATTACTAAGTTGCACATTAGAGATCTGCAAATTTGAAGGGTATCATTCATAATGGGAGAGAATGATCAATCATGGTATAGAGACAAGTAATCCATCCAAGCATCCAGCTTGCTTTCTAAGGGCACCTCCTCCTGTCCCGCAGAAACATAAACAAATGCAGGAAATATTTATCTTGCAGAAGAGCACTGAGACAAATAACCACTTGTGACGATGGGGAACCTCTGACACTACTAAAAGAGGAGGTGTGGGGAAAGGCAGCAAAAATGGATTAGATAAGGTACCCTGAATGCTTAATCAGTATTTGTATTATTAATGTTATAGAGTCTCCTTAAAAAGTATCTCTATGCATGATTCATCAAGGACTATCAAGAAGTTGTACAGACAACACTTACTAAATTGCTATGAACACACGAAAAAGTTGCTCCCCAGGGAGCATAACTTGCATTAAAAATGTCATTAGCAGAGACTAATTCAACCGAGTAGGAAAGAAAACCTAATGTAGGAAAGCAACACACGTGGAGTTAATAGTCTCAGATACTGTTTAATAACATCTCATTTGCAATTCTCAGAAATGACCAGAGTTAGTAAAAGCATAAAGAAAAAAATCTGGAGTAATTCAGGGAAATGGAAGAACACCGAAGAACCTCAAAAAATAGCTTTCAGCAATTCATTTGCACATACTGGCACCCTGATGAACTTCACTTAACAAGGCAGTACTGTGGAGGTGGAGTATTGCAAGTTAGTTGCTTGGCTTCTGCAGCCAAAACATGACTCAGGCTGACCTCTTCTCCCCCTTTTAAGACAACAGCCAGTGCAAAAAATTGATGTTAAACACATTAAGCTTCCCTTTCTTGTGGTTACAAAGGCGTAAACAGATTTTGAAATTTTTAATCAAGAGCTGAATCCTTTCCTTCGCAAGCCTACAACTTATTTCCATTTTAAAACCTAAGCAGTGCTTTAAGAGGATATAGAACTAAGAAAAATGATTCAAAAAGCACATCTTTCATGAAGGTGACAAATACAAGCAGAGCAGCCTTGGGGAAAAACTCTGAATACCGGAAACACAAAGGAAGGTCTGGAAGGTCAAGAGTAAGGATGTGATTTCTATCAGTCAACAATCTAATTTTCCAGCAATTGGTTTTGGCTAGGAACTGGTTGTATCATACGTAGTAAGAGGCTAAAAACGCCCCTGGCAGACTAATGGTAGTCCAATGGCAGCTCTTCTCTAGCAAGGGGAGAGGCAGGTTCAGCGACAAGGAGGAAGTCCATAGCATGCTATTATCTGTTGTTATTTAAGAAAACACTGTTACCATTTATTCTTTCTGTACTGTACCCCTTGTGTGCTTACTTGTGTCTGTGAATTTCTCTTTGAAAAGACCGCAATTTTACTGTCAAAACCTGATCAAGAATTTCTTCCCATCTGTTCTTCTTTCTTCCTTATTTCTTCAATAAGGAAGCTTCCGAGTCACAGCCTTGCATTAAAGATCTGGTGGCCAGTCACAAGCAGAAAAGCTTCCTGAAAAGTCTGTTGTTTATGGAAGAGCTGTCCAGAGAAGATGATACCGTGGCTTCTGTAGGAATCGATTCAGGTAGAAGTAAGGTAGTACAAGCAACGGAAGCTCAAAATGCAGTTAGGAAATATTACAAATATTTGTACATATTTTTATATATAACCATATCAACAAGAGCTTTAAAATACAAGTTCTTATATAATTGCTAAGAGCTAAGTTCTAGTTCCCAAAAATTAACAGACACCTGACTACTGACATAAGAAGAGGTCAGAAGTTCATCTGAAATAAGCTTCATTGCAAGATGTCTCTCAGACACATTTCTCCTAAGGATTTCGGAAAACACGTGATTCAAATGAACCCAGAAAGATTTCACTGTAACGAATGAACTAATATTGTAACTACATGATTAAGTTATGAGCTTATGCGTCTGAGAATGAACTGGAGGGGAAAAAAGTGAGACCAAAAAAAATAGAGGACTTGGAGGGATTCCTGAAATTATGAGTTCTTTTCACAAATAGCCAGAACACTCTGTAGGTCAGAGTACCAGGAGTTTCAAACTTTCCTCTTCATCCTTATGCACCAGCACTGTTCCTTCTGTGAGGATTTAGTCAGTGATGAAAACTTTAAATATCTTTACTCAGAATAGCACAGGGTTTTTGTGTTATGCAGAAAAACAAAAGTTGGTAAAAGCAGGTGAAATGGTAACAGTTCCAGATTTGTACCAACTAAGCTAACTTGGGAATACTAAATATCATACTTCATGGCAGGGGAGGCACACTGCGTGTTTCAACTTCTCAGCAAGAAAGTGACAATTTTCTACTTGACCCTCACCTGAAATTTCTTGGGGCCTCAAACTAAGGAAGCTAATTTGAAAGAATAAACTGTCTTTTCAAGAAGCATCGAAGAAGCAATTCTATTTTCAAAAGCATTTATATATGCTTTTCACTGTCACTTGACACTTACTAAATGTAACAAGAACTATATATACATATATAACATTCAACTGCAAGGAGAACAACGTTTTGTTTACATCAAATTCAAACTTCTAAAGCAACACAGCACCTGTCAGACCAGTCCCAAAAACGTGCGCGTCTGATGTAACATTACTCTACTGTCATATATAGTTATATTTGCATACTTTAGTGGAGAAGAAAACTTTAAGAAAAGGAATTCTTAAATATCCCAATGATATTTTTTATTTTTAAAGTCTTGTACATTACACAGCTGAAAGGCATGATTATAAAAACAACAAAAACAAATTGCTTTCTTCCTCTATCCCTTTTTTTTTTTTTTTTTTTTTTTAAATCACAGAAGAAGAGTTTAAGAGCTGAGCAACTTACCCAGGGCTGACAGTACTCAGAGCATCAGAGGCCTCAGCAATACTAGGTATCCCATAAATCTAATTCTCAGAGTAGAGCACCTCAGATGACACTGTGCACAGGGGTCCAAATAAAGTTTTATCATTTATCCTTCCAGATTGCTTTTCTGTTCCACATTACCTGATTAACTTATTTACAGTTTTGAGCTGCCTCATTTTCTCTGCCCCATTCTGTATTTTCTACAACACAGCAACTGCAGAGACCCTTTTGAGTCTCCTCTTTTCCCAAAGCAAAGCCAGACGTCATGGAAAATCCACCAGATCGTATGTCTTCTCAACATCTACATGTAAAGTTATCAGATCTTCAATAAAGGCAGTTTTTTCTTCAGAGCAATAACAAACAGCTTTTGTGAGAAAAGTGAAGAGCCAGTATGTTCAACACGATACTCCAATGCAATTCTTTCGGAGATTAAAATACAATATTAATGCTTGCTACAATAGTATTTATATATAGTCAGTTGGCTCAATCAATAGGAAAAAGTGATTTATTGCAAAGAGTGGATTTCAGACAAACAGGTATTTAGAAGTCCAGTTTGTAATGATTTTATTCAGACAAAACAAAAAAATTTAATGTTTTCATGCAACATTTGCACTTGAATCTTAAATAATTATGACAAATAGCAGAAGTAGTTAAGGAATGCACTAATTATAGACCTTAGTGAATATACAAAAAAACTCAACATTATAGGTTATACAAAGTAAAGAACATCTTAAATACTTTCCCAAAATACTGCAGCAGCCGAGACAGTGATATGCCTTACAAGGGCATAGGAATGTAATTTAGAAATCACACGGGAACTACCCATTTCCTTTAATTTCACTGAGCAAGACAAAAGCAACATTCAACTCCACACAGATTTTTCACATGATATCTATACAGTACCTTGAGTTTTATCCAAATAGTAAAAGTTAGACATGTCGTTTATTTAGTAAACAATTATGTGGTAAACCTCTATTACATTTTTCCTTGTTTTTACCTGGAGTAGCCATGTTATTTAAAAGAGGGTAGATTTGGCACTTTTATACTGATGTCACCAATATTAATATTTCTCGGGATCTCGGGCAGATTCATATTCTTTACAGCAGAAACAGCTCGGGCTGGAGCTCCTGCTAAACCAGCCTGTATATAAAGCGAAGAAGAAAAACACAAGTCAGGCAAAGCTGGTTACAAGAAGAATCGCTAGCAGGTACACAGACAACTAACTTTTAAAGTAATTTCATGGCTATACAATTAGAAAGACCAGATGATAATTTTGTTTGGGATGAAATGAGTTATTTTGAAATATTAAACCAGAAAGAGAAAACAGTTCACACATTTCTTTTTATATGGTGAAACATGTAATGTTAACTTGATGGAAAAGTATGCAGGGAGAAATAGGGGGTTTATCCAAGAGCGTGTAATACGTAGGTTATAAAACAACCCGAGGTATTTAGAGGCCAATAGGCTGTCCTTTGCCTCTCACCTATTCTAACAGTTTACACGGCACACAGCTGACTAACTTTGGTTACAGGTTCAGAATAAGTTACTGAATGTCAGTTGAACCGTATTACTTCTCTAAATGCATGCAAATATGAGGTAACTCAAGCTGGCTTAGCCTGGAATGAAAAGGCTAAACATCTTGCGTTTGGGGGTGACAAAGAGCATGCACAAAGATAAATGCTACAGACCAACTGAAGTGCAGTAATCTGCTGTCCTGCGGTATCTAAATATGAACTAACGTATCTACAGGCCCTGGGCACGCTAGAACATTACATAATGATATGGTTATGCCAAATCGAACATTAAAGTTCCTGTTCTGTGTTAAATTCCTCTACCGGAGTCTTTCTCGGCATTTAAAGCCACAGCTCTGTTTTATAAACACTTCTGTATTGTTAAACTTATGTAAGTTTTTAATCACTGACTTCCAAGATAAAATACTTCTGCCTTTCAAGATAAAATAACTGCCAAGTTTACACGTTAGGGTTTATTTCTGAAATGCTAACAAAAATGATTTGCTTTGCAACTCAGAAGTCTGAAAACATACAGCACATGATCTTTCCCTACTGCTTCTGAAGTATACTTTTTCAAAACTCTCTTACTTTAAGGGCTGTTTAAAAAAGCCAAATAATTAAGTTGTTACCGTATTTGCTACTACATAGAAAAAAAAAATCGCATTTGTTATAAACAAGGCAAAGTTTCTCCTAAAATGTCAGATTCACTAAATATATTTAGAATTGCCTGTGTGGCTCTATTTCAGGCTTGTCACACAACAAGAGAAAAAAAAAATAGAAAAAAAACTTTTGTGTTCTTGCTGAAAAACGTATTTTAAAGCCTGGTAGGTTTTGAAAACAAAGCCTATAGTTTGCAGAAAAATACCTCATATTCCCAATTCCATGAATATATGAAAAAAATAGGTACTTTTTATTTGGATGTCTTAAAAGCAGCATTAACAATATTTGCAAAAGAATAGTTATGAAAATTACTGTTGTGATCAAGCGTGGCATCTTGTAGACCCAGGAAAAACTAACAATCTACAAGAAACAAAGTAACAAGCTGAGAACCTGGTCTGACAAACAGAAGACTAAACCTGCAGAAATGGAAGGTCTTTCATTGCAAGCGCATTAAAGACTGGAGAAACCAGTGCACATGCAGATAAAATAATTCTGACAAAGTAACACGGTAAGACAAAAGGAAAACTAAACTTCTGGAGAAGTTTGTGATTCATAGCTGGTTATTAAATACTGTTTGTCATTAACTACTGCTCAAGGTATGACCTTTCCAGATTAATGAGTTCCACTGACATTCATTGCAATTACAGGATCTAATTACACCGAGGAGTACGTTTGACATCTGTCATATCAACTTGCACTAGTGTTCAAAAGCGGACAGACCCCTAATGTACTCCTCCTAACATAACAACTCCAATTTTTGAAAACCGTCAAAAGAATTCTCCCTTTTATTGCTCTTTTATGAGAAACAAACATAAGGTCTAATTAACATATGGTTTCCACTTAAAAATCCTACTTACTGTTTTACTCTAGATACGTATAGATTCTCCTCCCTTCAGAAACATCCATAGTCAAAACTGATTAAAGTTTCTGTTTTTGAACTACCCCTTTTATGTCATGTGGAAAGGCTAAAGCGTCATAAATCCCTAGATTTTAGTCACAGGAGGATTCCCAGGAACAGAGACCAGAAAACCCTAAGTCATCTGTTATTACATGCCCCCCTGCCAAACACTCCTATATGAGACATCCCAAAGTTGGGAAGGGCACGTAGGGAGAGAGGAGAAAGCTCAGGAAATCGTTAACCTCCATGGCAACCATGTAATTTGCTCTTACTTTGGCCCCTGACATAATCAAAATGATCTGCTGGCAGAGATACAGGGTAACCAAATAAAAGGGTGTAACAAATTATTTTTAAAGCTTCTCTTTCCTTGGCTTGTGCTCTTGCCACCAGTGGTATCAGGTCATTTACTTCATGAAAGGATTGGAACTGAAAGAGCCTTTGAAGGAGAAAGTTTGGACCCAACGTTACTGAAGCTGAAAAAAATGCAAGCATCCCAAATCTGCAAGCCTAAATCTGCAATATCTTGAAAAAGCAGCATTAGACGCCACAGTTTTTTTGCCATTTACACTTTCAAAAATAGCATAGAAGACATGATGCCGCTAGACATTGCCATTTCACGTTTGTGAATTTTGAAATACCCATTTTAAACCATGAGGTAACTTCCAGTGAAGTTTTATCAGGTGAGAAAATAAATGC
The DNA here is from genome assembly GCF_040807025.1 of Struthio camelus. Lineage (NCBI taxonomy): Eukaryota > Metazoa > Chordata > Aves > Struthioniformes > Struthionidae > Struthio > Struthio camelus. Next base: position 24,335,773 of record NC_090981.1, read on the forward strand.
ATTTCCTCTCTAACTTGGTTCTGTCAATTAAATTCTAGATTCAGTAACTGGAGGAAAAAAAAAAATCCTTTGAGCAAAACCAGAAGTGGGCAATGTAAACTGTTTTCCACAGAGAAGATGAAAATACTAATAAAGTAGTAACAAAAGCAATGAATTATACAATTTAGAACTGAAACAATGGGAAACCAGAAAAATATTATAAGTGATGGACATGGTCCACACAAACAGGCATGGCTGGCAATTTAAGAGAGATGCCTTCTAGGTGACTAGGATGGAGATTCCTTAGCCTAGTTTAATGAGAGTTAATTGTTTTTAATGGACATATAACAGCTTTAGTATAGCTGGTCATTATTTTTACCTACCTGCAGCTATCCTCTTTACACAGACTTACAGTCCCTGCCTCCCGCCCCAATGGCATAGGACACAATGGAGACACAATTGAGAATTATTTAGAATACCACAATTGACACAATCATTGCCCTTCCACCCCCCAGACAACCACAACTTCCAACAGTCATGTTCCATCAGGACCATTCTGAAACAGGATCAGCAAAGATCCCCTGACAAAAGTGCTATGACACTCCAGAGTACCTCTTTTTTGCCAATGGGTTTTTCTTTCGCTATCGTATACTGGAGGAGAGATACGTTTTCAAACTACTGCGCACTCTTCTCCTGTAATTCTCTATATTAAGTGGTCTTGTGATTCAGTGTATACATAATTTGACATAGCAGAATGCTATTTATCACAATTAATGTCATAACCCTATAAAGCACAATACAGTCAAAGTACTTAAAGCAATGTTTTCAACAAACTGTCTAATAAAATGCCTGAAAAGTACTTAACCTTCAAAACTGGGTAACTAATAGAAGTTAATTTTAATGATACTACATCTGAGTGCCTTTGCACTCCTTTTTAGCACGTCAAACAGTAGACTGGTAAGCAGTCCTGCCATTTATTATTTCTTTTACAGAAAGGAAGCTTTATTTAAAAAGACAAAGGTACTACAAGAAATATTTCCAGTCCAGTGTGCTCTTAAGCAGTTTTCAACAAGTACCTGATGAAAGAGTCATCACTGTAACATAGCACTGGATAAGTTTCAACTGCCCTTATCAAATAATTCAGCAGGTAAGTTGGTGAGGTGCAAAGAAAAAACTGTTTCACTTAAAGAAAAAAAACAAAAACACAGGTAGCAGGCTTTAAACATGCAGTGAATGATGAATATTCACAGCAAGCAAATGACTTAAGCAGGTGAAAATGAAACTTCTCAGACATTCAGGACATTTTAGAAATACAATACGAATTGCATACAGCTGGTATTACAAAGAGCCAGTACACCATATTTTTGCCACAGCTGCTTTGTATTCTCAATTTCATTTGCTATTGAAGGTTGTACTTTAATCTTGAAACACTGTATTTTAATAGTTTACTTTCAGCTACTGCAAAAAATGCTTGTAAACATGGTAATACACTTTTAGAGTGAATGAACAATGCCACGTGAGCAAAACAAGAATGCTATTTTAAAGATTGAAATAGACACATTTAACAGTAACACTTTTCTTCTACTGGTTCTAATCCATCAGGTGAGAAATATGAACCGTTGCTAGTTTACTAAGTCATTATTTACTACTACAGAAATCACTTTTCTTCTTTCTAATCATCATCTTTCCTTATAGTGTCCCACTGATAAGTTACATGAAGGTGACCCCAGAAACACTGATTTTATTCTTTAAAAGAACTCAGATTACTAGGAAGTAGTATTGCAGGTCACAGATTTAGTCAATGTGCATTTTGCTTTTTATGCACTACAAATAGGAAAAAAAATTCAGACTGACATTGCAAACAGCTTTACATAGAGCTAGCTACCACTAGAACAGAGGTATAAAAATATGCAGCCTACTGGAAAATGAAATAATGAATTTTTGCAAAATACACCACTCTTTTCCAGATATACTGGAGGCACTAGGATCTCTCTGCTGCAGGTGTTTCATACCAACCTTTCTTTCCAGAACAAGTATGACTTCAAAGCAGCAGGGTTATGAAAGAATGAAAGGATGCAATGCATTATATAAAGGAATGATCATGTCCCCTGCTTATGAGGTTAAATAAATGAACATAATTAGAGAAAAAACAAAATGAAGTCTGCAAGTATATCAAAATGAGGCCAAACAGATAAGAAGACTTAAGACATACTCTTAGAAATTTTAAGCACTTGAATCACAAAGAGAGTAATGGATGGGAATGATTAATTGTTTGTTTGTTTGTTTTTCATTGCCAGACCCAAAAATAAAAACAGAACATGTGTGAGCAGAACAGAAAAAATAAAAGTAGTAGCTTTGTTCAAATAAATAAAAAAATAAACTGAAACCAAGCTCCCTACTCTTACAATGAAACATGGATATAGTACAAGTGTTGACATACTACGTAGAAGTTATTTGCTTGCTCTTCTTCATGTGCTATATAACACACTTCAAATTTAAGTAAAATGTTGCATACTATTCAGAAATATTTTTGAGCTAATGCTTTACAACTTAGTGCTATTAAATCTAACTACAGAGTTATATTTGCTGAATGTTGAAGTATTACATACTTTATCCTAGAAAGATCACATAAAAAGTCAACAGCAAAGCTATCTGTAAATAAAATAAACTTCAGCTGCTTAAGATTCCAGCTATTTAAAATACCTGTAGTTTGAATACACAGATATTTAAAATGAGTGGTTATGAATTTTGAAATAGTGTAATTAACATTGCTGACATTCAAACTGTTGAGCTCAACTGAAGGTTTGAAACAGCAAATCGGGGCGCAACGACCATAAACTGAACGTCACACATGCATTTTCCTCCTCCTTTTTCAGTTCGCTGTTCATATTCATGTACAGTGACTGGGGTTACCACGATCTCTTTTAAAGCAAAATCCAGCGATCCAGATTGCAAGGGTAGCAAACGTACATTTGAAGTTTATTTATGTGTTGACTGCCCTTATCATGTTGTTACGTTTGATACAATTAACAGAGTTGAAAGATCACTGTTAATAGTTCTACATAAGCTTCACAAAGCACACGGCTAATTTTATTGCCTAGGTATAAAACTATTAAGTTTTTTTTTTTTTAAGTTTTGTTCACCTGCAACTTATTCTGAAACTTCATTTCTCTTTGCAAGCAGGTAGGAGTCCGTTATTTTTATCTGAAATGCTAAACTGTGAAGCTGAAGAGTTCAGAGTTCATATTATGCATTTTAGATTATCAGGGACAAAACGCTCCCATTCACAAAGTCATTTCTGATACATCATCACATCATATTTTGCTATCTCTGTGCATTCAAGTTTTATTCCAATTAGTTTGGAAGATTTTTAAGCCTGTACAAGTTCATATTTCTTTATTACTTAAACAATGATAAAAAGAAAAGTTAAATTCCAAAATGTAGGAAGAGAAATAAAATAAAAACATGACGTCAATGGAAAGCTAGTAAAATACACTATAGCCAAGAAAAAGATGAGGGAACTACAAGAAGAAACTAGCACAAAAATTAGGCTACAAGGACTAGTATGGGTATTTTAACACATAATTTTTGAGTCTGGCCTACATAATTTATTGCCTTTGACATCATTTTGCTTTCCCTTTTTGTTAAAAGTACATTTTTTCTCAAAGTCAGCAATACCTTTGTCTACCTGTCCTGTCTGGGAGACTGAAAGATAAAGGTCTGTAAGAGAGAAGAATGGAAAGAGCTAGAAAAGATCAGGAGGTTCGGGAAAAAAAGAAAAAAAGAGGTCCAACTTAAAGTCTAAATCACACGCAGTCGAACACTCCAAATAGAAAAGAGGTAGCCCAGGTTTATCTATAAAATTTTTAGCGGCTCTGGATAAAACCCCAATGACCCCTCCCCCAAAATTCCCTCCCTTAATCACAATGATCCTTCAGGTTTAGGAATATTGACCAGAAATCCATTCACAGATAAACGCTAAACTGTAAAGGTAGGGAAATGCATTAACAACAACATTTCTCAGGGTGGAAACAAGATTTCCTTTGTAGCCAGTCCAAGCAACAGAAAAGCTGAATCAGAAATCAAAGCTAGGCACTCCTCCAATATAACTTAAAACATTAATCTTTGCTGAAAACAAAGTCTTTGAACTGATAATGTTACTCAAATATTTGTGAATTAAATACATTTGATCATCTTTGCTAAATTCCAACTGAAACTCTGTTTAGAAACCTAGTAGTATAACTGACCACATACTTGATGTCAAATGGCTATGTTTTACGCATTAAGGGATAGTCAGGTGGATACACTACAAAATTGAAATCAGTTCTGAAAACGTAGCCCTGTCATAATTTCATCAGATTCAGCATTTCAGCTATAAAAGAAAACGCAATTCAACCTTAGCACAGCTACCTTATGGATGCAAGAACTATGACTGAGGTCTAAGACGCTAAGCATACTGAAACTTGAAGGCTGAGGCATATGTGGCAGTCCTACAAACTACAGGCTACACTAACAACAATTTCTGATTTTATTGTATTAATTTATTCTTTCTTTTGATTAAAAGTAGTTGAAAACTAAGAAGATTCACTAGTTTTGACTTCTTAGTGTCCTCCGTTCAAAAATATTATCATCTATTAAGTTATTACTTGTTTTGATTTATACAAACTGGATATGTTTGTATCTTGAAAATACATGTTCAGGAAAGATGTTGAAAGACTTACAGTTTTGATCAAAAAAGACAAAGAAAAAGAAAGAGCACTCTGGAACTTCCTGAGGATATATACGTAACAAAGGATCAATGACCTGAGTAAATATTTACCGGGTATTGTGAAGTATCTTAGTATAGCAGTTAACTGTGAAATTTGAAATAAACCATCACTGACCTCAAAAAACGTATTTGTGGTGAGCACATTATGAAACGTTCTACTCCATCCCAGTCACCAGGTGTTTTAATTTATCACTGCTGCTTCTTTACCCTCTATAATTCATTGCTGAATCTAAAAGAACAAGTAGCTTTTTGCCTTGCATATGGCTATAAGCTCTATATCCTCTTTTATATTTTCTACCACCTAATTTTATACAAAAGGCATCTCACAAGAGAGAATGACTTACAGATGAATAATGGGAAACAGCAAGTATTGTGGCTGACTGCACTGAATTGATGAGTTCCAGATGACTAGTCAGAACTGGCCTACAGTTGACTTGATAACAATTAACATGATTGAGAATAAACACCTTAATTAAATGCTTTTAAGTAAAATTGATATGAGCCTAATATAAGTAGATCATAGCTGCTTAATTATGGGACTTTACGTTACCCTTGCACCTAACAAGAATATATATATATACACACATAGGCTCTTCAAATATAGCCACAATTTACAAGAATATCACCAAACATTCATCTCTATGACCATCAGCTCATTCTGAGTTTGTGAAACATGTTAAAATGAACATTTTGGATATTTTAATAACTGACAATACGATCCTTCTGGATATATACTGCCACGCACATCATCATTATCATACCTAGCTTTTTCCTGTTTTTCCAACATAGCGTTGTCCTGTTCCTAGATACAGTTTGGAAGTTGTTTGAAATGGACTATTGAATTTATTAAAAGACTCGAGGTGGTGCAGTGTCAGACTGCAGAATTAGGAGAACAGTGTACATCAAACCACAAAAAAGCTGAAGAATTCATTTCTCTCTTGGTTTGTTAGATACGTTTAAGATATAGATACATTTAAGTTATAACTAGGAAGTTCTCAGTCTCTTCCCCTCATAGCATCTCAGTGTCTTCCCCTCATTTAGTTCACAGTTATGCCACCTGCAATATTTCACTCCACTCATCTGACCTCAGCTTTAGAAGTAGTCCCAGTTCTGCCAGTTTGTTCGCAAATTTGAATAATAAAAATAACCTTCCCAAAATAGATGATGTATTCTCTAGAATTACTGTGTCTCATCAACAAGAATCAATCACATACTTAGTCAAGGTGTACCAGCAGTATATTGGCTAACTAGACAAGCCTCATGATATTGAACAAACAGTAACATTCTGTGCCACAGCTGAAGTAGTTCCAAAATTCTTACTTATTTCAAGTTTCTTTCCTAAACACAAGTTCACCAATATTAGAGACAGGCATTTTAATATCCAGATTTGCAAAATCCAAAGCTTGACATGCAATTACATGGCTATCTTGTCTATGGAAAAGGAGACTCCCACAAGTTACGCAAGTATCCCTTGCTCAGACTGATATGGGCATGTACAAAGTATGATCTTCTCATCTGAATATGCTCAACTGAAGACCAAAAGTCCATATTACAAAAATGGCAGAATTCATATCGACTTTAAAGGGATTAAGACTGGCTTTAATTCTTTCACATGTCCATTTCACTACAATTTATTATTTTGTGCTGCAATATTATTGTGACACTGAATACACTGCCATTTATTTCAGGTGCCAGAAACATACTAGCAGATAGGAGTATGTACTATATACACTTCAGTTCTTACCTAATTTCATTTAAATTTTATACTCACTAGGGGGTTCCAGCATAAAAAAAAGCACTAAAAATACGAGGCTTTCTGTAAGAGATACTTATAGAACTAATGATGTACTACAGCAATGAGATGCACTGCTATTAGGTTAAAAAATTTTAAAAAAGCAAAAATTATCAGCTACCCCTCAGAGTTTATTACACGTGATGAACGGCACCACAGACTAACTTAACTATACATTGACCATTTTTGGCATTATAAACAAGCAACTGTATATAGGATGGTATTAAAGGACAAACAGCGTTATAACATGCACTTATTATGATCATATTTTCAGATCAGACACTACACAGTGCTTCATTCTTACCTCAGATTTCTCTAGTTTATTTTGTGCATCAATCTGAGTGACAATTTCATTCATGTTGGTCTCCAAAACCATTCCACCCATGACCATTTCAGCCAATATATTATGGACCTAAAAAAGATTACAAGAAAATTTAAAAATGCAAAATGTCATACACACATCTAGACACTGATTCTTCAACCCAAAAAACATACACCCTAAATCACTTAATTAAGGTAATAATTTCTTTACAATTATTTGAGTACAAAGCTCCTAAGAACTTGATGTTTCTTCCTCCAGTATCTATGCTCAGCGTTCTGCTACGATCTCATCAGCTTCACTTGTCAATGCTAGAAGAAACTTGAGCACCCATCTTTCTTTAGCTGTTAGTAGCTGTTTTCTCTCTAAGGACCATCAACGAGAGTTCTAATTAGCATCCACAACAGTAATACCTCTAAGGAGCAAATTCTGTGAGATTAAGCAAATTACTCACAAATAGATATGTACAAACAATTTTGGGCTAGATCTGTGAAGGAACTGAGACATCATGATGCTCACCCACCATAGGTACCAAGACTAGGCTCAGAAGCAGAATTAATACACCTGAGCTGACAGCCTGCACTACAAACAGGGAGACTTCAGCATCTTAGACTGGGATTCACATCCAGGAGTCAAACTGAAGGACCAAATAAACCAACAGAGGACATTAATGAAATGGATATATCCAAAACCCCTTTTCTCTGTCTCCTTGATTTGGGAATGAGAGCCTTGGTTCCCAAATCTCTGCTTCAGACTCTGTATATGCATTTTCTCTAACCATAAATTAAAAAAAAAACAAAACGAAGTATGCTTTCATATACTTTGTAATAAAAACCCAGAGTTAATGTATGGTAACATATGATATTTCAATCCCATCACAATTCTGAAAACAAGGAACATCTGATTACTTTTGTGAGCTAAAAATAGAGTACAAATAATCTGATACTTCGAAGCATAATTCTGCTATTATTTTGGATAGTGCTGTCATTTCCCTGTGCATCAAGGACAGAAGTCAATCTCTAAATCAAGCAATTGTAAAGTTGAGGGGCAAGTAGTCAAATATCAAAAAATTACCACATTTCCTGTTTTACTGACATACCTAAAGAACAATATGGAAAAGTTGTTCCCCTGATAAATCATTCCTATATTTCGGTAGGAAAATATCGCAAACATTTAGTGAAGCTGAAAAACTCTTTTCTCAGCCTATTGCTCCTGAATAGAGCTTTAAGAGTCAAATATTTATGAGAAGAACTAAAAATCCTTACTAAGCCACTCTCTTTCTTCTGGTAAGTATATACTACGTGCCATACAATATACCCAACTGAAAAGCATAAAATAAAGAATTAATTATCCTGGCTTGCAATGAGATCGTTTTTAAAGCTTAAAATGAGAATCAGAAAGGAAGATGCAAACATGGTAATATGATATTAATATGCTCTACACTGACAATCCAAACTCATTGACAGGAAACATATTACCAGTATTTACACCATTTTACTGAAAAGTTATTTTTACTTATTGCATAAGGAAAGATAAGGAAAGTTTCCATAAGGAAACAGTTTATAGCTGTACACAAATCAGAGTTAGCATATAGATAGAGAGAGAGAAAGAGAGAGAGTGCATGCACGCACGAGCACATGCGTGTACAAAACTAAGAAACCAAGTGGCCCATTGTGACAGGCTACCTGAAATATTAAATCCCAGAAAACTAGATGAATTTGCATTTGGCTTCAAATTTGCAAAGAATGATTTCTCAGACAACCCATGAAAGATACATTGTATTAAACAGAATCAGCCGAGGGGTGGGAAGCACATTGACCTTTGGGGCAATTCTCAATTCTACCCATATGGAAGGCTTGATAAGGTAGGCTGATGATATTAAAAAGTTGACTTAATATGCTTTTGATATCAAAAACAAAATATTAAAGATGTTGATACTGAAACCATTATAAAAAAATGAATATTAAAATAGACAGGAGTGGAATGAATTTTGTTTCCTTAATGAAAAAGTTAAAGATAACCACTACCGTAGAAAAGATGGCATTTAGAAGATGACACATCTCTAACACTGGCGATGGTCAAAAAGATTGCTATTTTGAAAGAAGTCTGGCTAAAAACAGTACGGAATCAGAGTTTAACTTAATCAATATAACATTAGACTTGGTAATTCCTTAGAGAGACTATGGTAGAAGTGATCTGTTTTAACGTTAAACAAATTTTTATGCCTCACTTGATTTCAGTCATGCTCCACTCCAAGATCAGTGATGCTTTTAAGCTTCTACAGCCACTGAAAACAAAACGTAAAACCTATGAAGTTCTTTATAATGTAGCATTTATCTGGAGATTTTAGTTATTTTTTAACAAACATTTACTAAGCATGCATTTTCACATGTTATGCAATTTAGAATAGCTTCCCTTTTGTAATTTCTGCATGGGCAATATACTGACTTATGGCAGGACTAATCAATAATTCATGTCTTTCCCTACAGAACTGAAGTGGATGAAGGTTTTTTTTTTTTTTTCTTTTTCTTTCTTTCTCACTAAAAATACTGTGCAACAGTGCAACTACAATCACTTTCTACTGACGATTATAGATTTGAACTTTACTTTATTTTTAAAAATGAAACGGGATCCAAAACAGCAACTGCAGTCCCCATCTCCAGGATGAACTTAAGGGGAGCATTTCTCATCTTGTTCTTTCTGGTAGAGCTGGGGGTGTCAAGGAAAAAGATCCCACTGCAACTTGATAAAAGACCTAAAATTTAGAAGCTATTCACTCTAATGTCAAGGGGGGGGGGGGGAAACAAGAAGAATATTCCAATTGTTGAAGAATACATTTTAATGACTAGAGGATATCTGAAACTTCATTGACAGGTACAGATAGGCCTACATACTGGAGAAGAAATAGAAAAATTATGCCAGTTTTAGTGTCTACTTTTTTCCTCAAACATCTATAGGTAAGCAATTAGAGTCCTCTCAACACCAATCATAACAAGGATCAGTTTATCCTCTAGAAAACAACTGATATTGTAAATTAGACCTCACCTAGAATATCGCATCCAGTTTGGGTCCCCCAAGTGCAAGAAAGACATTGATAAACCAAAGCAAGGTCCCTGGAAGGCCCCCAAGATTTGGTTGGGGCAGGGGCTGGAGCACTTGCCCTGTGCAGAGAGACTGAGGGCTGAGGCTGGTGCAGCCTGGAGCAGGGACAGCTCTGAGGGCACCTAACAGTAGCCCCCAGCACCAAGCGGGGGTTACTGGGGGGATGGAGCTGGGCTCTTCTCTGTGGCTTGTGGCAGGAGGGCGAGGGACAACGGGCAGAAGCTGGGACAGGAGAGGGTCGGGCCAGCTGTATGGAGCCTGGCTGTAAGGAACCCTTTTCCCCTGGGGAAGCCAGGCAAGAAGGGTGCAGGCAACCCAGGGAGGCTGGGCAGCTCCCTGCCTCCCTAGGGGGGGCCTCAACTCCAACGGGACAAAGTCCTGAGCAACCTGGTTGGATCTCAGGGCTGACCCTGCTGTGAGCAGCAGGTTGGGCCAGAGACCTCCTGAAGTCTGTATTTAAATTATCCTACAATTTTACGATTAAAACATGCTACTTCATGGTGCGGCAAGAGTTATATTTTACACTGGTAATAAGCAAATGTTGCAGAGCCAGAAATTTGCTCTTTTCATTACAGTCAGGAAATGCAAATTTCTGGGAAAAGGTGGCTGCAGAGAATTACAGGCAATTTAAGTGTAATGCAGTAGTATTACTTGTGCCAAAGTATGAAAAAACTGACCTCATTCTGCTTCACTGTATAAGTAACCTACAATATCAATTACAGGGCACTGAAATTTCACTGGCACTTTAAAAATTCTTTTTTTTTTTTTTTTTTTAAAATACAAGCTGGTAGAAGATACAGAGATACTGCCTAATAAATGCCAGTAAGTGGCCCAGTTGGATAACGTTAGCGTAAAACAGCAGTGGTGCAAGGTATCTACAGCTAAGGGCATTTTTCAATCCATCATCTGAGCTTGAAGACTACAGTGCTGAACCTTCAGCACTGTCTACTGACGTTATATCTCTGCCACAGCACAACAAACATCACTGGGCAGTTCAAAGAGCTTGTAAAAATATTATAGGAGCTTCACCAAGCTATGGTACAAATTCCAGGGAAGTTTTCCTTAATCTTCAGTTAGGAAGACAGTTTACTAACTTTGCAGAATGAAGCTTAGGATGAACTCTCTTTTCCTTATGAAGCAGACGATACTTCTGCTGAAGCTTTGGAAAAAATCAGCTACAACTTGTTTAACACGGGATAGCACTGGATATAGAGGCAGCACGCAAGGAAAGACCAGTTCATTGAATCTCAGCCTACAACGGTTGTGCACCAACTAACTCAGAAAAGTGAGTTTATTAACAAGCTCGAGAACATACTAATACTTACTTCTCAAATGTGACAAATGCTTTAAAGAATAACTGTGGCTGGATCACAGGCATACAGATGTCCAAGCAAATCTCCAAAAGTCTCAGAAAAACAATGTCAGTAACATTCATGTTCTCTATCATCATTTGGATTGAAATAGATACTAGACATACCAGACTAAACATACTTCTTAATTACACATACCTAGATAGGAAGCAATTCAACTATGAATTCCCAGCACATGCAGTAGCATCTTTGTATATGGTTTTTAAGCATGAACAAAATGACTTGGTATGACAGTTCAGGAAACAACTCTACGATAAGTGCTCTCTGATGCATTTTCTACAATAGGAAGACAAACATAAAAAGTCATGGCCTGGTTTGAGCGGGGAGATTGGATGACATGACCTCCAGAGGTCCCTTCCAATGTAAATTATTCTACGATTCTAAGTATGAAGAGGCAGCCTGAACCGTTTTACTATGTGTTAAAAAGAAAAAAGTTTTATGATGCAGCTGCTTAAAGAACATTAAGAAAATACCTTCCTTCATCTTCCTAAGTCATAAAGAAACTATTTCATCATTCCAGCTGCTAGTGTTTGTAAGAATTGCCTTATTATCATTCTGCTCTTAGAAAGTACTTTAGTAAGTATACAATCAAATCAAGGGACCATGAATTACGGCTAAGTAGACCTTTCAGTAGAACTACTATTGTCAATATCACATTGACACCCAAGAAGTTGCTTCATGAAATACGAAACTTAATCTCTATACTTATGCTCAAGCATACTTACAAAACAACATTAAGTCAGAGGCAAAATGCACTTAGCCTAGTAATTTGTTTCAGAAATCTGACCATTGACACTTAAAGAAATCATGTAAGAAAACTTAAGAGTACTATTTCTCCTGCTATAACCTCTCTGCTCCCAAATACCTCCAAGTTCAGGATTCCTGAAATACAGAATTAGTTGTATTATTGTATTTTATATTGTATTATTGTATTTTATAGTCCTTGTTGGATTTTTCTTTGGTTACAATGCCACACCACTTTTAAACCTATTTATAATAGTCCTGGTATCTATAACAAACAGTTTCAATGGAGTTCCATAATCTGAGTTACAAAAATTACATCTTTTTCTTTGTTTCAAGCTTACTTCCTGCAAATTCTGATAACCCCACTGTTCGCTTCTCATAAAACGCAACTGTTGTTCTTCATCTTCTCCAGGTCCTTCAATACTTCTGTCATATTTCTTCCTTCTCTGCCTTTAAAATCTTGATTACTTAACCTCTTCTTCCCTGTAAGCTGTTCCGTACCTTTGATCAAGCTTGCTACCCTTCTCTGTATTTTTTTCCTACTTCTAATATGCAGAACGTACTACGCAGTTCTAGCATGCAGTATTTTAAAATGCCTATAAACAATGGATTGACAGTGCCTTAATGAAATCTTACGTCTTTCTCCATTTCTCTTCTAAAGGAATGCTTTTCTAAATAACACAAGGAAAATATTTTGAGTTGTTCAGCTAGCATGAAAGGAAATCATGACTACGACCAAAAATATGATGTAAATATTGTAATATGTTTACTCCTTCCCCTTAAATATACTATAAAACAAAACAGTAATAGCAAAAGTCTGCCATGCGAGCAATGGCAAGATTAACATTTTCAACCATTTTTTCCTCTTTTTCACTGCAAATGTATTTTATATTACCAAATACATGTCACTTTCTCTATTTTTTTCTAATTAAGTACTTCACTATGTATTCTCCTCAGGAAACAGGAAAGTTCTCTGAATTAGAGAGCATTAAGTGGCAGTGAAGCATAAAATACCTGTTTAACTGTAAAGACTGACAGCGCATGGAACACACATTTGACATTTACATTCTAAAAGAGATTACGCTGCTGAGAACATCAACTTCTTAAAAACTGAAATTGCCATTTTGCAATAATAATTTGAGGTACTTCTACAAAAGCAAGAGTGCTTCTTACTTCTACTCCATTCTCTGTCTAAGAACATGAATGCATGCATTAACAAACGCTGAGAAGGAATGCACCAAGAGCTCTCCCTGGAAAATTTGGCAGATGTATTTTCTTGCCTTCAAAACTTTGCGCTCTGATTCTGGAGGGTTCACTGTTCTAATCAGAGAATAAACTTTTGGAAGAGATCACAATATTCCCAGGGATACTTCAAGAGGTGCCAGGAACTTGTAGAAAAATAAAAGTATTTCCTTACATCCCTAACTGAATGGATGCCAGTATTTTATTCGTACAAGATGCTTATGATAAGCACTTATTATGTCTTTTCCTTTAGAAAGCATTACTCTGCTGGACTCAATGTGCGAATGAGTAAAGGACTGAAATAAGCCTCCTCTTCTGGAGAAATTTTTTCTCCAGTTACAGCAAGTCCTTTTTCAGTAAAGCTGATTTGGGGGGGGGAGGGGGGGGGAAGAAGAAAAAGCACCTAATTCTTTCCTGCACGAATTACTTCCCCTGGGCAAGCCCCCATCTGCTATGTTAAAAAACGAGCACTATCTCACTCCCTCCAATATTCCATTTGCCAACTTAATTTCTAGCAGTATACCAATATTATTCCTGAATGAGCATCCTTTTTGGCTCTAGGTTACAACGAGCCTTCACTGGGTCCTGCATATGGACAGCCGCCTGAGGAAGATAAATTTTTCCCTAACGAGGAAATGCCACAATGGTCTTCTAAAGAAGCAACAGTCAGACGGCTGAGTTTACACAGTTTAAGTCCTTTAGGTCCTAACCATTTTTTAAAAATAAAGGTATTTCTTGGGCTTTCTTAGGCAGTTCCAACAATGAGATAGGAAGAAAGTCACCTTCCGCATCTCCATCAAGCAAAGACGACAGACCAACTGACTGTCATCCAAACCAATTAGTTAATTCTTACTTCTTTCAACACCAGACCACTCAAAACACATCTCAACTGTTTCACCACAAAAAGCTCCTGCACATAATTAATAAGCATATACTGTAACTAAAACTGTCGATACCAAAGACCCAGAAGCAATTGCTATTTTTCCCTATTGCACACTTGAGATCTATCAGCAACCTAGGCGACAAACATTGGATGAAACAAAGTTACCATATGCTAATACAGAAAACTCAAATATATTCTGCTTTTCGGCAAGGTGACTTTAGCAGCATTTTAGAGAAGACTGAAATTACAGCTGTAATTTCATTCTCTCACACACACATCTTCCTGGTTTTCTAGAGATTTATGAGAACAGCAAATAAACTTCAACTGTACCAAAACAGAGGGTTTTGAACCTAACTCATAGTATGAAGCAAGTCCTACCAATCAATTATGCTGAAAAAAAAAAAAAAACCAGAACAGAAATGACATCAGATAAGTCAGAACTGCACAACACTATAATTCTTGATGGTAGCCCTGCATTACAACAGACGTTCGGCTTTCCATGTTGTACTCTCTTGCAGATTTACATACAAATAAAATCACTGCACTGGTTAATGCCATTTTCAAAAACTTTTGAGCTCAAGGTTGCACTCATCCTTCATTTTAGAAATGGGACACTTTTGCTAAAATATCTAATGAGGGATGTAGAGTTCTCATTTTGGTCAGTTTGAAAATTGTAGCTTGAACATTTAACAGCATTCTCATGTGATGTTTTTACTAAATCAACTGAAATACTTTCCATGTTGAAAACCATTTGTCAAAGAGAAGCCAAAATTTAAGAAAGTATCATCTTGTCATTAGTAATTTTAGCAGTTAATAGCTTACCTAATACCAAGTGAAATATTCCTTGAGAAATTTACTTTTTGGAGCACCTCAAGTTACCCGTAAGAGAAATATACCCCTAATAAAAAGTACGGTGTAAAAAATTACCCCTGTTAAGGTATGCCATTGAATGAAATATGCCATAGAGCAAAAGCTTTGACTGCGTAGCAATCACAAATGTATTCTGCAGCTAAGGACAAAGATCAAATTCCTTGCCACATAAGGCCTCCAAGATTTGGGTTCTCTAAGCTCAGAAAGTCATTTTATGAATTCTTTTGAACTTTAATCTGCGGTTTTGAAAACAGTCAAAAGTGTAGTTTGCTTGGCTGAAAATCCTCATGACCTTTCATGAACCTGGTATCAGCTCAAACAGCTACTCAAGATCACTAGCACTTCAGCGTCTGGTCAAGGTACGAGTGTTTCTTCCTTAAGAATTTCTCCAGTTCCATGCAAGTTTGGTCAGTTTCAAAGCGTTAATTTCAGATACTGAGTATGTTACTATTCTTAATCCACTTTTGGTGATACTTGTCTTATTTTCCTTTCATGTCTTCTCCTGTTGATGCAAAAAGAGGTTCACAGACGGGGCAAGCGTCTGTGCAGAAACCGAGAGCTGGCACAAAAGGCAGCTGAAGGTATGAAAACATTATCTCTGTACTTTCAATTCTTATCACTTAGGTATTACTTACAGTGAGAGGTGGCAATGTCCTTCTAAATGAAGGATTACAACAGTAATAGCTTTTCTCTGAACTAGATTAATAAATAAGACACTTATCCCAGAAAGCTGGGTATATTCAAGCAAGACTGTATTTAAATGTTTGAAAAAAAAGACATAATGTCTGTTTGAGATTTAGAAAAGAAAGCTCCGCACAGCATCCAAGTTACATAATCATAGCATTTGAAAGGTAACGGCCAGATTTAACTGGAAAAACTAACAATTTCAATTCTGAGTAACATAACACCTAAACATAAACAAAACAGAACAGATTTCTTGAAATCAATCATACTCTGACAAATAAATAATATTCAGATGTCTCCAATTTTACAACTATTTATGCAATAACACTGCAATAACACTCCTAAGCGCATATTTTTCTTTAGAAAGACAGGTTCCAGCACATGTTTCAAGTTTTAAAAACAGTATGCTGATAGAAACTGTCTAGATTTCACTGACAATAAAAGTAGGATCAGTTGAGTATCACTTGAACTAGACATTTTACTTGACAAGAAATTTTACAGGAGTTCACCACAGTACCTTGTCTACATGGAAAATTAAATCCAGTTCACAGACATTTTCAAAACATTTGTCTAGTGTTTCCACGAATACCTGTAAAGAGGAAAAAAAATCAAGGTCAAGCTTTAACAGAAACTCAATTGTTCCATTGTGTGTGATGTTCAATAAAAACAAATAAGGAAAACAAACATCATGTAGTTTTAAGACATTAAAAGCAGCCACAGAAATTATGTGGTTAACATTATTATGTCAATAATATGTTATTTGTAGTCAGTTGGAGAGTGAGAAATTGTATGCACACGTTATTTTATGTTATAAGTTTGCTAAAAGACAAAGTTTAAAAAAATAAGTTGCAGCTTGAAAAAATAGTAACATAACTGTGCTACAATTTTCACAGGTATGATTCACAGCTTTCCTTCTCGTTTCATTAGAACCCAATTATTAAGCAAAAAGCTGTCATTACTACAGTGCAGGCATCTCTGTCAACCAGTCTACAGCTAGCTTTGCCACAAAGAGACGCCCGAAACGGCTCCATACAAGCTAGTAGTGTTTGTCAGCATCACTGCTTCTGAGGACGGATCAGGGAACAGTACAGCAGCTTCCACTTAGTCTAGACCTGC
The DNA here is from genome assembly GCF_040807025.1 of Struthio camelus. Lineage (NCBI taxonomy): Eukaryota > Metazoa > Chordata > Aves > Struthioniformes > Struthionidae > Struthio > Struthio camelus. The sequence continues at coordinate 24,352,642 of NC_090981.1, forward strand.
CCAGTTCAGGAGGGACCAAGGAAAAGGCAGCTTAGTATCACACCTGCTGATCCTTTCAAGGGTTTACTTCAGGCATGCCACCACATAGACACAGACAGGTCCAGCAGTTTGCACCCAGTCAAATAACCCCTCTTTGCATTGCGAATATAAAAGTTCACAAAACAAAAATCCAAGCAACTGCTACAATCCAGCCACGGATGATTTCTGCAGGATATGGGCTATGCGTTATGCTGCTCTGGTACCTCTGTAACACATTTCTTGGTGCACAGTTCTAGTCCATTAACTAGAGCACCCGGGCCCCAGTTAAGCTGGATAATGAAAAGATGTCTGTACCTGCATTTCCTGCAATAGTTCCTACGAAGTTACTACATTCATTATTAATCTACGAATATGAAATCAAATCTGTGCCTTTATTCTTTATTAATCCAGCTTCTTCACACACATTTAAAAATTGTCCAAGGTACCCAACAAACTCTAAATGTCGAATCAGTTATTCTGGAAATAAGCCTCTGTTTTGGAGAAAACAGTACAAAATATGCAGTACTTGGTAAATCATATGATAAATTTGTGTCCAGTTTGCAAGGAACCATATCACTGGGATATTTAACAATATGAGGAATAGGGCTGATTCTGTGGCTGCTAACTACTACTACTAATAATCACTATGTTAAAGTCAAATTACATCAAACTGATTTTCAGTGCATTTTAAATGAGGAGTACTCTTTAATATCAGTGCATAATTTAAACTAAGAACACTGAGCACTTTCATAAGCAGACTCAAGACAGTAAGGGTCACTGACAACAATTCACAAAGTAAACGGAGGGGTTTCCGTTAAATTTTACTGAAGCTAAACAAAGCAGAACTTTTTTCTTCAAGTAGTTGTTAATTTGCTGTGACAGTAAGAGTCTTCTATAAACAAGGGAGGTGAGCCAATAAATAAATCACCTTAAGCAGCACAAACTACACAGTTCACAGTTATGTGCAGCAACACTACTGACCAGAGATGCTCTCTTACTTTCCTTGTACCTTAGCAGAATGTGGATACAAGGACAGTGCTGCTTGACATTAGCTGCAGGAAGAAAGTTGAAAATGCAGGATAAAGGTAACCTCTATCTAAAGGCTTCAGTTATAAAAGTTGACAGTCTGAAAAGAAAATATTCCTCATACATATTACTAAGTTTGCACACAGAGCTATGTATTCTTTGACGTTCAGGAAGCGACTTGAAAAACAAAGTTACATTCAAAAAAAAAAAAAAACACCCTTACAAAAGGCCCCTAAAGAGATGCGTATTTAGTAGCAGTGTGTACGTCCACATATCAAAAGCACTTTAATTTTTGTGGTCTTCTTCCAGCAACTAGGACTTCTGCTATAGCATAAAGAACACTTGATTCATAGCTAAAATGGTGATTTTTTTAAACCTTTACCCGTTACAGAGTGAGAACAGTACACAGCTTGCAACTCTCAGATCTCTTCCTGCAACGCATGACCACCAACGCACGCTGAACATTTTTGCAACATAAGGGAAATCTACCAGCACTAAACACTCTTCAGGTAGAGTTTTCACCAACTAAAGATTTCTAATGGAAACCTTTGAAACTTCCTCAATCTTCCGTTCACGATGGAGAGCTTGTCCAGACCAACGGCAACGCTCATATGATACAGACCTATTATGAATTACTGGTCTTTAAAAGCACTAAACTTCATAGCAAACTGCATTTTTTACGCTAACATTCCTTGTTCTAAGACAACTCAGAATAATTGATGCTGTACATAAAATTAGAGCCACTTTTCTTCCTTTACAGGTCTGGTTGACAGTCAAATAATTTCCTCATTATAACAAGCTGCACTAAAGCAGATACAGAATGTAAGTACTTCAGATGTGTCAGATCTGCAGATCAAAACAACCAGAAGAGAAAACACACCAATTGTTTCAGGAAAAAAGTGACTCACAAGTTCAAGTGTACTTTGTGATGTTGTCAGACAGGGCAAACCACCAGACTGTACATGAAACACAAAACCACAATCTGAGAGACTGCTGACTTTCTTGACTACACTAGTGATTTTTCAACTTTCTCAATTTTTCAAGAACTTCTAAAAGAAAAATAAAATTAACAGTGGAAACAAATTCTAGTCCAAAAAAGAAAAGAAAAGAAAAGAAAAGAAAAGAAAAGAAAAGAGTCATCTCAAACCAAGACCGGGAAAATAAAGACGCAAGAGTAAATTCACATTCATTAAATAATTATGAAATCAAAGTGAATTTCTAGCTCCCCCTTGTGCTTAGTTTTTGAAATCATACATTCTTTCACAATTTGAAGAAAACAAATGCACATCTACGCACATCTCCATGCAAGTAAACAGGGAGGGAGAGTGGGCTTCCTTTCATAGTAAATAAACTTTAGCAATTTTTTTTTTTTTTAACTGGAGAGTAGAACATAAGAATCAAAAATATCCAATTGTTATTTGATACAAACACAACAACAGAAGGCAGGAGCTCACTGTATTCCGTAATATGTCAAAAAATTTAAGACACCACCTTTACCATGCAGAGCCTACTTTTTAATTAGGCAAATACTAAGACAAAGGAATAAGACACATTCAGACAGGGAAGATAACAAGGTTAACTGAAAAAGCAGATACCTAATTAAATGCATTCGACGCTATCAACTACTATCAAATACTAATAAGAGCAGGTGCAAAAAACAAAGCACGAAAAAAGCCAGGCATGACTCAGGTCAAGAAGATCCCATCCTCCTTTCTAGGCTAAACAGCCTAGAAGAGAGAATTAATTCAATCTGCCTGTGGAAGGTCCTCCCTTAACTGCTTTTTGCTGTTCAAACACTACCTGACACTCCAGCTAGTTTAGAACATAGCAGTCTCATAATACAGCCAGGTCTCTATACACAAGCCTGTTTTCTCTTCTGCTCTGAGGGCACCTGTGCTAAGGTATCCCTTGCTTATCATCGCAGGCATCTGAAATCAGCTGCAGCACTCCCATGGCCTTTCTAATTGGGAAATCCTTGGAGTAGCCACTGCCCTTTCCCACACTTACACAGTATGTTGTAAAACAACAAACCTTGGCACCTGATATCGCATCTTTCTTGCGATAAATTTAAAAAAACAGCCACTCAGATTCTACAGATCATACCTAGATTACAGCGCAATGGAAAGACTGTAAGAGTCGCTCTTTTAGGCTGATCAATCAAAATAGAAGTGTGTTAGCTTTCCAGGCTAACACTTTCAAGGTTAAAATGCCATTTTTACAATTTAATTAGCATAAAAACATCTCTGGTCAGGATGATATATCATTAAGAATTGAGAAACCCACCTTTCAAAATGAACTGCACTATAATTTCTATACACACCTTAATGAACCACAGCAACTTGCAAGGTTATCCACAGCTTCCCCAGGAAGACAGTGATCTCACTGATTTAGCTACTAATTGGGACAATGTGCCTTGAAAGTATAGCAATGGGTTAAAATCTTTAAAAAAATGCTTAAGTTGATGTACGTAGTTAGGTACCACTGCAAGTTTCATTCAGTTTTTCCTTATGCCAGTCTGCAGCTATTCAGAACTGCCTATGTATTTTATTTCCATGTGTTTTAACGTTACACTCCATAGACACTTGGGAGGAGTCTGAAATAGCTATAGCTAATCACATAATTTACACTGAACCCAAAAGACCGTAAAACCTACCAAGGATGGTACGCATGCTGACCTGTCTCCCACCCAATTAATTAAAACCAACAACAAATAGAATCTTACAAGTGTTTGTGTTAAAAAAGAAAGAAAACAGACAAAAATTAACAGTGGGAATTTCCTTGAGGTATTAAGCCAAGTTCAAACATGTCTAGTTTGTACCCAGCAGAAAAACAGAGAGCCTCTAACTTGTGACAAACAAATGCAGCGCATCTATTCAAGTCAGAACCAAGCTCTGACCTAATGGTGACGTAAGAGGCCTTCCCAGAAGTATTCCAAATATCACCTCATACAACAAAAATATTATGCTGAAAAGAACTGCAGGCTGCCATATGTAATCTAATCTGCTATGGATTTACTGAATTTACAAGAAAGACTTTCTACATGCTAGATCGAGTTGCAGGTTGATTTCACTACTTTACTTTCAGGAAATCATAAACTGACCCTCTAAATAACCACTTCTTTAAACAATTCAATATATGTGTGATTCACAACAAACTCCAGATGGCTTACTCTTAGCTGTGTTGACTGTGAGTTACAGTAAACAAAGATGTATGAAGATGCAGCAACAATTCTGAACACGTAAAAACAGCAAAGCTTATTCACTCGAGTGGATGGGTATATGCATATGGTGCCAGTCTGGGCTGCACATGGGGTTGAAATCTAATAATAAACTTTGAGGGCACTTTTCCGGTATAAAATACGTTTGACTGCTATTGCTAAGAGGATTCAACAGATCCCTCCTGTGAGCCAGACTGAAAATTAAAAAGGCTTAATGGATCTCTGTATACTTTCAACTATAATCAAATGGTCAGCCTACAACGACTGAGAGAACTGGGAACACTGCAGAGATGCAGGCACCATGGTGACACTGTATTTATTAATTTTTTGCCACACCTTCCTACACTAACAACAAACTTCAGTTAAATTGTTTACATACAAAATTGAAGTTGAAAATCACTAGTGTAGTCAAGAGTTCGCTTGACACAGAAGTGTATTATCAGACACAGTTTTCCTTGCTGAACTGGTGCAGACATATTTACCACCTTAAGTCATGTATGCCTCAACATCAGGCAGTACAGCAGTATTTGCAATCATTTGCTAAGGCATAGATGACTATAAGCTCTTAAACCACAACGATGTTTTGGAAAGTTTTATCCAAAGAGGTATTGGATGTTTTAATCTGCTACACAGACACGTATACATATGCACACACATTTACTACACAGTGGCAGCTTTATATATCAAAGCTCTCATAATCCAAACTTGTCTTGGTGAACGTCTGAACTGTACTACGTTGACGTGAACACTTCTAGAGCCAGAACAAGACCTTGCAAAGCTGCAGCAAAAAGTGGCTTGTGAATGCTCGGTAGCTTCCAAATGAACCGTTTTCTTACTTCATCATCAAGTTGGGAAACAACTTTTTCAGGGGAAGTCCAGAAAACTGCAAACTATCTAAAAGTAACACTCTGCACATTGAGAGGAACCATAGTATGAAAATCACTTTCAAGAAGTTCAGAAAAAGACAATGCTAAATATTGAAATTCTAAGGTACTTAGGAGTAGAATTCCACTTATAAGAAAAACAGAACACTTACTTGTATTAGGTCTAAAATGCCAAGCTCACTTTCTGAAGAATCCACACAGAACACAAAATACAAGGTGGCATAGTGTCGGTAAATTAGTTTGTTGTCAGATCCACCTATTAACCTACATGGGAAAGGAAACAGGAAAGCTTAGTCGGCATCTCAGGATAAGCTGGGCAAACCCCCAAAGTTATTTCAGTTAATAGGAGGCCTATTGTTAATGGCTGGAGCTTCCCCAAATCCAACTACACAACAACTTTTATTTTGTGATATAATTAAAATGGAAGAAAAACAACAAATCATCAAGATAGCCCAAGTCCCATTTACCACATAAGCAAAATTATTGTTATCCCTATGGATATTAGCTATGCTGACATAAGCACCTTTGTATTACAATCAATTCAAACAGATCATACAGGCCACCGTCCGTCCAAAAATGGTTATTAGATGTAATTCCATGACACACTAGCGGGCACTGTACAGACATTAATCTGCATTACTAAGAACAGACATATGCCTAGGCATCCTTCCCTGCCCTTCTCATAGAAGCTACCTAGAGAAGAAAAATTTAATGCAGACCGCTATTTGGATTAAAGAAAAAACTTTTAAATTGGGTTTATGGTGTGCATTATAACCAGGAATGTGTAACACTGTTGTGCTATATAGTATCCGATAACACAAGACGACTGTACTCCAACCAATTGCTTACTGATGCAATGTTAAAGCGCAAGAAAATTTAATTTCTTCTATTGCTCACTGAGCACCAAGTTAGTGAACAAGAACGTAAGATCTCTAAGCAGATATGTACTTCTACTCTTCTGCTGTAGCCTTCCCCAAGGAGATACATATAACTGTACGAAGAGATGTTTTTTAGATCATTAACGTTCACTGTCAGCAGTACAGGAGCTGCTCAAATAGAAATGAAAGTATTTTGTAGCCTAGAGTAATATGGCTATAAAGCTCAGTTCTCCCTTAACACTGTACCAGAACTGGATCACAAGCCTTGTGGATAATAAAGCATCCCTTTATTTTTTCGCTTCAGCACAGGAAGTGGGGGCAGGGCATTACAAGGAATAATAGATCTTTTAGGATACTTTTGCTTAAGCGCTTCGCCTTGCATTAATTAAAGCTTTAGGGAGAAAACAAAACAAAACCTTGCTCCTAAACAGCAGCAATTACACTTAAGTAATATCAGGCAAAAAATATATATATATATAATCAAATTTATTTGGAAAGTTATGACACGCAAAGTTTCTTCTTTTGTGCTTTACCCAATTCATCCAAACGCTTCAGTACACAAAGTTAGCATATAGTTACTGCTGAGGCAAACTTTGGGCAAACTATAAAACAATCCCTGCTCTGAAAAAAAATGAAAAAAATGTATTGAAATGGCAACTCTAGAAAACAGGCAGCAGCAGGAAAGCTGGAATTGTGTCCTCTGCCTCCATTTTTTTTTTGTTGCACAGCTATGATTTTTTGAAAGCCACAAATGTCCTTCTGTCCTTCACTTCTAGAACTCAATCCAGCATGTTTCCAGCTTGTAACCACCCCTAAAACCAGAGTCACAGAATCAATAATCCACAGCTGAGAACTTGAAAGAGAAGGACTTTAGTAAAAATAACATATAATTAGGGATCATCTTGCTCAGGAAAAAGATAGCATAGCTGACATGGTACAGAAATATATTTAACCATGACTCCGCACACAGTAAGTTCAGGCATTAATACACTAGTTTTCTGCCATTAGAAATTTCCATTGTTAGAGATTATGATAGGACTAGATGTTCCATGTTTATACAAAATACCGCAAGTTTGCTCCATCAGCTGTGACCCCTTTTCCTAGAAGGTGGTTGTTCATAGCTATTTAGCCTTGATGACTAATAACCACAAATAAAATACTCCCCTATTTCAGAATTTCTTTTAATTAAAGCAAGACCACACTAACACAGGCCAATCAGAAAAAGACATGATCCATCAAAGAATATTTTGGGTATGCCTTCTTTTAAAAAAAAAAAAAAGAAAAAAGAAAAAGAAAAAAACCACACACACAAAAAAATTATCCTTTATAATCTATACTTAAGAATAAAAATCATACAAAAAGCGTTAGCCTAAGTACATATCTAAAACATCTGGCCCTGAGACATTTTAGCCAACAGTTTTAAGTTGACCTTTACTCATAATGCAAGAAGGACAAATCAGCTTCAGAAAGCATTAAACAAGGAACCTTGGGAATGATCACTAACAGCTAACATTTAAAACTCAGACCGATCTATCTATACTAGCAAAAAAGTCTTGGTTAAAACTGCACTAGTTAGCGTATTTTAATGACATCTTTTTCCTAGTTTACACAACAAGCCTGAACTCTGACATAAAGGTAGGGGAAATCGTTTTATTGGAGACTGTCCATTCAAATTTTTGGAGCTCAAGCCTGAATACCAGCTACAAAATATTTCAGCTTTCTCAGTGGATAGGACCACTGCCAATACCTCTTAGAACGAGGCCAAAAATCTTTAGCTTGATTTTAAGGAAGCTGGTTAAGTATCATCTGCCTGTTTCTTCCCCACCTTGTGTCTGAAACGTCTGTATAGCCACTAACTCAATTATAGCAGTAAAAAAAAAAAATTTTATTGCCTAACTCAATTATATTTCCCTATACATCAGCAGTAAAGAATATGCATACTTAGTGCCGACATAACATTGTTGCCAGTGCATGAAAATATTTCATTTCAGGTGACAGGGTGCTTACACTACAGCTGTAAAAACAGTTATGCCACAAGTAGTACCGATAATCTTTGCTAGCTGAAAAATATTTGACATTTATTTTGAACTTTATACTTACAAGCCTCCTTCTAGGAAATTACAAACATTTTCATCACGTTTTGATACTAAATGGAAAGTTTCTCTGATAATTTGTTGCTGTGTATCTTCACTCTACAAAAGAAAACATGTTTTAATATGAATCTAAAATGAATTAATTAGCAATGCACAACACACATCACTAACAAATATAATGCAAACTATAGGAGCACCCTCAAATTATCAGATTTTGATGCCTTAAATCTGCCAGGCAACAAGCTGCACACCGTTTTTATGTCATTTCAACACCTCTGGTAAAAGGAGACATTTTTGCAAGTTAAATTGAACTAGCAGAGGAATAAAATACTGTGAAACAACCACGAAAAAAGTGACTGTTTTTAGGACGCTTAAACAAATACCAAGACTTAGAAATAATTACTTCAAGTAAATATGAAGAATTCTGAAGTATTCAGAAATTTTTATATCGCCACTGCAGGCTGAATGTTTATAGACATGCTTTGAAATTAGTTTCAGCTGTTACCACGGTGAAAACACTGCCTCGCAGCTTTTGGGGGGGGGGGTGGTGGAAATCATTCCTTTTGAAATAGGTCAAAATACAATGGTATCATAAGCACCATCTTCTTTTACGCCACTAACTTTCATTCTAAATCTTTCACTGATCAGAAACATCACTTCTAAAGTCTGAATTCACTGGTCTCCTACTAAGTTCCCACTGCGACGGTCCGTCTACCATCACACACATACACAAGCTTTTGCTACCCTTCTGGAAGCGTGGGCTTACTTTCAACAAACGTATACTCCACTTCAGCAGTCAAAAAAATGTACATAAAATTACTGAAATCCTGTGTTTATTTTATAGCACAGAGCCCTGAAGTCACCAAACGTAAGAGAAACTCCCCCGACCATCCGAGAGCATAACTCGGCATTTTAAACCATTACATGAACGTACGTTCCTTGCTAAAGTAGTGCATGTATCTTAAAAGTCACTTCCACTAAAAGAGTGCTGTCCCTTGCGTGACTGCTAATGAAATAAGGCTTGGTATCAGCCTGGTTTGTATTTATTCACCTTAAATTCATGCATTATTTTACAAACCAGCTCTAGAATACAGAAAGATATTTACAAAAAACATCAATAGAAGTAAATTGTTCCATGAAGCAGAGATCAAGCAAGTGCAGGGTTCCTTTGCTTTCATAGTCTGTGTTCCCTAAACTGTGCCTGCCTTCCTCTAATGCAGTAACCTCACCTTCCTCCCCATGTTTTCTGACATCAGGAAAAAGGTAACATACATCATCTTTCCTTCAGAAACTGAGACACATCCTTTTCAGCAACTGAAGCATAACTTTTGTATTCAGAATCTGCCTTTATTTTCAGAGTTACTCAGAAACTTGTTTTGAACTTTGAAATTATGGCCACAGGTGTATATTGTGAAACCTAAAACCACAGCACATGCGTCTTCCTACTTAATTGCTGAGAATTATTATTACTCTACTTAATTGCAAAGAATTATTAACCTCATTTTATCCAGGAGCAACTCTTCCAATCCTCTGCATCAGGTTGAAAAAAAAAAAAAAAATCACACATGTTCTATCAGTTTCATGTTACCAAGGAAGCAAACGCATCTTTAACAGATCTGACTCAAAGTAATCTCTCACAAAGGAGGGCACACTTCCACTTGTAGAAAGAAATTGAGATTTGCCAATATTGAAGGCTGCATAAGTTTCAAAAACTTCATAAATAATTCTAGCCTATTGAACCCACACACAAAAAGATAATTAAGACAACAGTTACACCTGTTTATATACACCACAAAGATACAGAAAAATCACTTAAGCACAATGCAAAAATGGTTTTTTGCAAACCAGACTACTAACTCTGGACAAGAACAGTGACGTAACTTTTAGTTAAATATATTATTTACATTTTCAAATTTGCAAAGTGTTTCCTTTATACAAGCATATTAACCTACTGTATGCACTGAAAGTGTTTTCTAATTCCAATGATTTAAACTGGAGTACAGTGTAGTCCACCAGAAAAAATTGATTTTCTCCTACCATTCAATTCTCTCCTTTCCCCACCCAAGACTTTGCATTTAATAACACTAACGAAAGACAAAAGTGAAATTAGAATGAAAACCAAGAATGAAAATGAACTGCCTCACATTCATTAACTGAGGTTCTATATAACGTCTTCATCTACTTATCCTACCAATTAACTGTTACCTTCAGACTGACAGTAAAAAAAAAAAAAAGAAACTTTTTTTAGTAATTTACTGCAAATCGGCAGTTAAAGTTCGCAAGAAAGGAATGGAGATGCACACAAGAGGAATGGACACTTATCAATATAGTGAGACTGCTTTATTTGGATTTTTAAATTTGAAATGGTAAATGAAAGATATCAGTGTTGTAACCCAGAATTCAGGAGAAAGGAGACAATGGGTTTACAAGCACGTATTAGCATTTCTCAGTATTGTCCTTCCTCTGAGAGAGGATGAAATTCAGTCACCCAGAGCAATGGCCTGTATCAGTTACAGTCCTTTATTAAAAGCCTGATAGTTGCAACCCGAACTGTCACAGTCCTCATTTCTGCTCAGATGTGTACCAAGTAAGACATAACCCTTCCAATAAAGTTAAATATGACTTTTGAAATGCCCAGAATTGTAAATAACTAGTTATAAATACAAATAACCAATAGCATTACTGAAAAAAAAATTTTTTGCTTATATAATTCCTGAGAAGCATCAGTTGTTTTCTTGCGTTTTATGTCCGAGGCCAGCCCAAGCAGTTTCACATGCTTGCTAGGAAACGCAGTACATGATTAAAACATTATCTTAAAGTCTCTGATCCTTGAATTAAGTCAACTGTTTTCAGTTTGTTTCTTAATACGCTGTGGCCACACTTTCTTTTCCTTCAGACCAAGCGCTTATGCTGCATTTTCTGAGCTGCTTTGAAGTTTGCTTTCTCCCACGTAAAGGAATATATTTTTCTAACTCACTACATTTTTTTGTGTTAGAATTATTTTTCCTCTCTGAAAGTTTTCCAAGGAAAACGTTCTGCTTACTGACCAATTACTTTCAAGGCTCATATAAAACTGTATTCTCCTCTTCCCAACTCCAGCACCTCCGCCACAGCGTGGAGACACGTAGCACTACATCAGAGACGCAGAGAGTTAGGCTAAAGAGCAGTACAGAGTTGGTAGTAGAGCTCCCACAAATAAGATCAGAGAACCTAATTTGCCCTTGAAGTAGGCTGCCTTCTATTACCTTCAAAACTACCAAACCCTAATTTCTAGGGAAAAATAACATGTGACAGGAAAGCAGCTTTCTTTATCAACTCGTTTTTGTCACTGAGATCACCCCGCAAAAAAATCCCCGCGCCTTCTGGCTTTCCACTCTCCAGGCCCGTGCAACTGTCTAAGCACAGCACCGCAGGCAGCGACATCAGCGAAGCCGGGGTAAGACCTGGAAGCCGCCTGCCACCGGCAGAGGGCCGAGCTGTCCCCGTCTACGGGCTGTGCCCGCCGGTCCCCTCAATTATTAATCGAGGTGACGGGCGGGGAAGCAGCAGCAGGAGGAAGAGGCAGGAGCAGAGCCGCCCGCTCCCGGTTCTCGGGAGCAGCCGGTTCGGGTCCAGCCGCCCCGCCCGAGCGCGACCCCTCAGCCGGCAGCGGGCCCGTCACCGCTGCGGCGTGGCGCGGCGGACCCACCCCGCAACCGCCCTGCCCGCGGCGGCTGCCCCGGCCCCGACCCGCCGCGGGGCCCGCCCCGCCCCGGCCCGACCCGCCGCCCGTACATAGCGCTGGTAGAACTTGGAGAGCCGCGGCTTGCCGTGGTTGTTGAAGATGAGGATGGCTTTGATCATGGTGGGGCCGCGGCGGGCGGGCGGGCTGCGCGCTACGCCCTGCCCTGCCCTCCCCGCGCAGGGCGGCGGCGGCGGCAGCTCGCGCGCGCCCACGTCGGCCCGAGCCCAAAGCCGTTAGCGGCGGAACGGCTGCCGCTGCACGTGACCCGCCGCCGCGTCGCCGGGCAGGCGGCGGCGGCCCGCGAGGGTCAAAACGTCTTGCCAAGCGAGCTCGCTAACGCCGCGCCGCGCGTCACTTCCGCCGGTGGCTTGCCCCGAGCAGCATGGCGGAAGGAGGGGAGCAGTCGCCTGTCTCGCCTCAGTGCGAGGGCCGAAGGGAGGGCGGGGAGGACGCCCAGGAGGGCGGAGCCGCGGCAGGGGCTGCCGACCCGGCCCCCCCCTCGGCTGGCTCGCCGGGCACCGAAGAACCCGCCGGCGACACTAAAAAGAAAAGTAACGGGGGGAGAAATCGTTACTGAGCGCGGTGGGGGGGGGGGGGGTGGTGAGGAGTCTGTTGTGATGGGCAGGCGAGCTGGCCAATCGGCGGTGGGCGCGTGTGGTTCTGACCAATGAGGGCGGCGGGGGCGGGGGCGGGTCCTGCCCGGCGCCGCTAACGCCCGCTGCCTTCGCAGTCGATGTCCTGCTGAAGGCGGTGGGCGACACCCCCATCATGAAGACCAAGAAGTGGGCGGTGGAGCGCACCCGCACCATCCAGGGCCTCGTCGACTTCATCAAGAAGTTCCTCAAGCTGATGGCCTCCGAGCAGCTGGTACGGGCCGGCCGGGGCAGCAGCCCCTCCTCGGCCTCCACTTGCCAGGGCGCTCCTGGGTATCGCCGGGAAAGCTGGGGCAGAAGAGGGTTTTGCACTTGGCAGTAGATAGATTCAACTTGCAGGTGTAACGTCCTTACAGGGAGACTATTTGAGTCTAGGCCGTGGTTCGTAGCAGGAAAATTGGTGTAAGGGCAGCAGGAAAACTATTCAAAATCCGTCCGTCCCAGGGTACAATGTTGAGAAGAGCAGTAGCTCCCAGAAGCCATGCCATCTGGACATGCTCAGACTGCAGTTCTAGCCGCTGTATTTTTTGCTGTGTCTTTGTTTTTTCTCATCTGATGCTGTCACGCAGGATGCAGCTGTGTATCTGTTGTGCAGCAAGGTATTTCAGTGCCAGGTTCATACTGCAGTACAGCTGTGTAAGTCAGGTATACGGAGAAAGTGTTCAAGGCTCTAAAGTGTATGGGATTGCCATTCTGAATACTGGTGTCTGTTTCCTTCAGAACTTTTTCTTCCCAAGCAGTTTAAAACTACTGCTGTAGGACAGGTTTTTTTTTTCTCTTTAAAATGGGTATTTTGGAAATACTTGCTATTTGGCAGGCCCAGTGCCAATATTGTTTGAGTTCACTCCTGCCTAAGAAGCCCTAGTGCTCTTCTGGTAAATTAAAAGCTGGAATAGCTGGAGCAGATATACAAATACAATTGCATTAACGTTGCAGTTAGCAGTAAACTCTTAAAAACATACACGTCAAAGTTTTCATTTAAGATAACGTTAAAGCTAGCTTTGTTAAAATATGCAAATGCGTAGCTAAAGTATCAGATAAAATCACTCTCCTTGGTCTGGCAGCTATTTAAATCTAACCTTGTAAACAGCTTTACTAGCAGTCTCTTTCACTTGGTGATCAGTAGAAGGGTTTTTGTTGTTGTTTTTCTCCTCCCCTCAACCCCCGAGGACCCAAGGATTACCAAGGATTACCAGGTCAAAGAAGGGTTTGGAACTGCCCCCCCGTCCCCCCCCCCCCCCCCCCGTGGCTGACGGATGTCCTCAACAGCTTAATGAACTGCCACCTCATTGAGCAGAAAAGGTAGCAGTGCAGAGTCGTCTTCTGTGGTTTCACCTTAAGGCTAACTTCAGGAACAAAGCCCTAGGAATTTGATGACTTGCTTTGAAAATAGTATATTGATATCCTACTGCACGTGGCCCTCTTGTGCTGTGGATCCTAAGGCTCTCTTTTGATACTGTTGAATAGCTACTGTGTATGTGTATATATTTGGAGCAGGACGTGTGAAGGATGACTTCAAAAAAGAACAAAACAGTTGTAGTTTCTGTGAATGTTGTTCTAATTGAGCAACCTGACAGTAGTGGTAATGAGCTGGATACTCAAAATAAGAGCAAGAACTAAACTACTGCATGAACTTCATGCTGCCATATGGGAGACTAATGGGTGAGCTTGGAGAAGGCAGCAGTGGGCACGCTTGCTTTGGCCAGTCAGACATGACTCCTGAAAGCCACGCTGCCCCTCTGCACAGAAGTGAAAATACTAACCAATGGTAGCTGTGGATTTTAAAGATTATAAAGTAAATGGGGAACAGAGGATAAATTTAGCCATCCCTGGTTGAAGAACGCTTCTTTTACTATATGCCTTGCAGGGAGATCTTCATCTTCTGTTTTCTTTCCTTGCAGTTTATATACGTGAATCAGTCTTTTGCTCCATCCCCAGACCAGGAAGTTGGGACCCTCTATGAGGTGGCTTTCAGTTTGAATATCCTTTCTAAATGTACTTAATAGAATCTGTCGGTATACTTCTGTCACTTTAAACCTGCTGTTGTCCCTAGCTATGTTAGTAGTAGCTTGCATTTAGTGTAATATAGTCAATGTTTGTGGATCTGTATTAATATGATTTTAAGTGACATTATTTCATACAGTCTCTGGAAAAAACAGTCCTTCACATGCAGTGTCTTATCATGCCTCCCATTAGGATAAGCTTTCTTTGGACTAGCACTATTCCATGACACGTTTATCTAATTTTGTTTTCATTTTGCTTCATGTGTGTGCTAGCCCATGAAAAACCTAATATATTTTTTTGTTTGTTTGTTTGCTTCCCCTCTTGCAGTGTTTTGGAAGTGATGGCAAGCTTGTACTGCACTATTGCAAAAGCCAGGCATGGGGATGAATGACAAGTAATACAGCTGTTTAGGTATGATCTTCAGAAATGGAAAAGGGATTAGCCTTCAGAAACTCTGCCTATAAACACAGAGAAAGAAGGATTCTTTTAATGTTTCTGCCTATGACTGTACACTTATAAAAAATGACGAAGATGAATAGTGTTAAAGGAGAACTACCTAGGCTATCCAATCATGTAACTTTCTTCCAGTGCCATCTGGGATACAGAAATCTGCATGTGCCATCTGTAGAATAGAGCCAGCTCTTGCTGGTGAGCTCCCAGTTGCTGTATTTGAAGGGAAACTGTTTAATGTCTTGAGGACTGGACCGCTCTCTGTCATTCGATGTGCTGTACTGAAGACAGAGCTGCTTCTTATTAAAAGAGATATTTATTGCACATATGGACTGGAATTCAGTTCATTTGCAACATGTACATCTGTTACTTTTTTTGTGAAGTCTTCATCTTGAACATGCACTATCTGATGTCATTTCAAGAAAGTATTTCGAATTTTTCCTCATAATTAATATTTGGGTATTTGTATGTAATTTATTTCGCCTTGTGCCTTCCTCACATTGGCAGTGCAAGCACCTCATTTATATTTGTTCAGTTTTTAACTTAAATTAACAATATGATGATATGTCTCAGAAATATTTTCCTCCGTCCTTACACTGTTTAACCATTAGCAAAAGCTGTTGCATCTTTCAGTTAATAAAAATGCCATACATTGGGGTGTTAAAAACCTATTCTATATATGTTCCTTCTGGATGCTGTTGTTTTCCTGCTTTGCCAGCTGCATGTTCCATCAAAGAACTAGAATGCACTTTCTATCTCTTTGATAAGTCTTAAAGTAATGAGGATTTTTTCCCTTCATCCTGGAGAGGACTTGGTGCCCTGATTAGGGCATCAGCCTTTGCTTTTATTTGTTGGAGAGTTTCAGTTTGGGAATTTGAGGGGGGGCATCTTTTAAAGTTGTCTGTTGTGCAATCTTTTATGTTTGTTTACACTGTACTAAATTAAATGCTAGCTGTTGGCTTGAAGGATGTGGCTATGCTGGGTAACAGTTTTGGTCACGGATATAATTCAGTTCTTAAGCAAATATAAACAAAATGGCCTGTTCTAGGTTAAAGCATGCTTCTTCAAGTGACTGAGCTGATTGTTGCCATTTCATGCCACCTGTGAATGTAGTAGTATGGGTGGCTCTTATAAACAGTCACTACAACCCATGTATTAGATTTTTCCGTCCTTGCAGGACTTCTGGAGAACAAATACTCAGCTTACCCTATTGATGTTGCTGCAGTTTGACTGCATGCATATATATATATATATATATATATATATATATATATCTGGCATGGTAACATAGGCACATGCCCTGAATGTATAATAAATATGTTACATGAATAGCTTAATTAAATTTTAGCTTTTTTCATGTGGAAAGCCTATATTGGAGTTTATTGGATTCAGCTAACAGTGCAGAATTGGTTGCAAACTTAAACACTTTCAAAATAATCCATGCTTTTGCCTATTCAAAACACCAATCTTACCAATCTTTGTATAATAAGTCTTTTTAAAAATACTAATGTGGGGGTGAGTACTCTGTCTGTCCTCTTGAAACCAACTCTGCCTGCACGGTTACTGTAAAGCTATTGTAACCTTGTGCAGCCACTAGAGGGTATAAAAGGACAAAGATATTTGCATATATTTTCTAGATTTTTTGGATGTTTTTTAATATGTCCATTTTGCCTGCTTTACAAATGTAAGTAGGTTGCTGGTGTATGGCAGTATGTTTGCCTAAGATAAGCTACTAGTCTGGCTCTCTAAAGAATGTTTGATTGCTGTCTTTCACCTCACTTGATCTTAACAAATGAAACTCCTAGTGTAGTGCAAATACTTGTAGTGATGCAAGAAAAATAAAAGACAAAAACAAAACACTAGGATCTTGAGGTGAAGGAGGATTGTAGGTCGTTGTATCTTGCCACCTAATGGTAGAAGGCTGTCCTTCATGTTGAATCTATTGTTAAGCTTTATTGTCTTGAGTTTAAAAGAAATGTTTACTTCAGTCTCTTACAAGTTAACAGTCCAGTCAAGTAAACCCTACAGTAATGGTTTTGATTTCCTTTATTCAGCACATGTATTTTTGAACTTGGACAACTTATTCATACAGATATTTGAATTAGTATTAATTTAAGATTCAGCATGTTCTTTTAATTGTATTTAATTATTTATTACTGTTTGTACCTGTATTTTATTTCTAATGGCTTCTTTTAGCTAGACACCATGGTATTTTATTAACTGAGGAAACTTCCCCAATAATTCTAATTCTATGGCTTATTTTTGTTTTGTCTGTTGCATTTTGAGAGGTGACAGTAGACCTTAAATCCCCGTCTTGTCACAAGTGTAGCACTAAACTAAATCTGTATCAGACAGTACAGATTTGTATAGGATAGTATAGGGAAAGCAGAATCATAGAAAATAGAAGAAGCAGCACTTCCCCTACCCAAAAGCAGGACTAAGCGTGCTCAATTGTTCCTGGTAGGTGTTTGAGTAGACATACGTCAGTTAATGATGAAGCTTTTCACAAGCTTTATGGGCAGTCTCTTCTAATGCCTAACACACTATATTGCTTTTTAAGTGTTTTTTTTTGTTTGTTTAACTACTCCCTTGCTGCTACCTATATATAGGTATAACTTACCGTATCCATAGAGGAAGTGAAGATGAATATACTCTGTTCTCTGCTGCTCTATTTTTGCTTATAGTGATTTTCTTGACTCCTAATCGTTCTGTTTCTCTCATCTGGACTCTCTCCATCACGTTCCTATATTTCTTGAAGTACAATATTCCAAATGGGATATAGTACCCTAGCTGAAGCCTCAGAGAGGAGAGATCTATTTGTAATTAGTCATAGTGTTCTGTAGAGTGGAAGTGGAGAAACTGGTTTTGTTCTTAATTTTTCTCCAAACCCCAACTCTTTTACTATTTCTTGGCCCTAAGTTTGCCAGTAGACGGTGACTACCCACCTGATCCAGCTCTTGCCAGGTCTATTTCTTGAATGCATTAAGTGGCTGCCTTTATTCTGTTCCTCTTGTTTTAATGACTAGCAGTTCCAGTTCCACTAATTTCCCAGTGTAGCTTCTGTACCTTCTTTATGTGGGGACACCACCCTTCTTTGCTGTTTTTTTGGATTTCTGGGTGCCCCCCCCATAGTTTTCTACTTCCTAGCATCCCAGGAACAGGGGAGTAGTCAGCTCTTGTCTGTCTATGATAACTCTTTGAGGACCACTGTCTCCCTCTGTGGCACAGTCTGGGAATCGGTGTGATCATCCTTGTTATAAGTGGTAGAAATTTTTCCCTGTGCACGTTCTTAAATAATAGATGAGACTGCAAACATGTTCAATTAGATAAGCTATTAGGTGAGCAGATAAATGGTTAGCAGCTTGTGTTGCTTGTAGAATTTGCAGAGGACAAAGCTCCAAAGCTAAGTGAAACTAAGGTTTCCTTAGTTAGGAGTGAAATGATAACTGATACATTGTCATGTCACCTCTTGGCATGTTGAGCAAATACCATTTTTACTCGTTAATTCCTGAAGAATTACTGCTAAGGTATTAACAGAAGCGATGTCTGTTAATTCTCCCCACAACATAGTCTTGAAGGTACTGATCTCACAGTAAAATGGAGACGAGAAAAAAAGCTTATCCAGCAATTCTGCAAACTCCTCCTGGACTCTAAAGCAGCTTCTCTTCATCCATTGCTGCTGTTCACAGTCATTATGCAGATCAAATCCAGGTTTTAGTTGTACAAGCTTTTGTCTTACGCTGTTCTCGGCTATTCTGAAGTCTTCGTTACTCTTCAGGGATGTTGTACAAAGGTTACCCAAGGTATTATGTAGCCTACAGCATCTTTGTACTTTGAGATGAGGCAGAAAGGGGAAAAATACCTTTAACTCTGCGTTTTGCATGCTAATTGTGATTCTATTATATAAAAGGCCATGTGCAGATAAAAATATGTTGTCAGCCTTATTTTGTGTTGGATCATTCAGAGAACAAAAATGTTTGCTAAGAGAACGTGGTAGAAGTGTTTGTTCTTATTTTCAGAGACCACACTTCAGCTTTTCCGGCATCATACTTAATATGCTCCCAAAATAAACTAAACATCAAAAGATTCTATGTAATTTTCTTGTTCCTGCTTTGCACATGCTGCAATAGCCATAATAACATGAAACGTCAGGTACATCTCACCATATTTTATCATTAGAAAACTTCAACTCTGTCCATCTAGAGAGACAAAAGCTGATTTTTAGAGGTGCAGTTGTTCCATCCTAAAATAGATGGCTAAGAGAGATTGAATGAACCACATTGTTGACTAAAAAGAGTGCTGAAATAAGTGTGTTAGATGTTTACCATTAAGCCTGTCAGACTACATCTGTGTTACTACATTCAATAGTGCCAGGAAACTTCCTGGGGCACTGTAGCTCAGTCATCTGTACTGTTAATTGGTAGAACAGTTGCTGGCACAGATTTTGGCCTGTGCATAATTCATGAGTTAGCAAGGTACCTTTTCTGGTAGGCACTTGGGACGTGACCAGCCTGTTCTGGAGCTTAAGAGAGTTTAATAACACAGACACAAACCAGTCAACTTTGCCAGTTGGCTTCTGTGCCAGAGAACAGTCCTTGGGATGTTTGTTAGTAGATATGCAGTCCCAGTTTCAGGTGAGATTCGATTCCTTGTATCCTCACTGAGCAAAATTAAACTTTGTCAGGAAAAAAAAAATCCAACCCCTTCTAACCTTAGGAGCAATCTCACAACTTTTTTTTTAAACAGTTCTCCAGCTTTCCTTCCATGTAAATGTCTCACATGTACTATACTCGCTCTAAATGCCTAGCGACAGCTAGATTCTGCAATGCTTTTTAACGTTAAGGATGCAGTTTACAGATGGTGAGGAAATAATTGTTTATACATCTCAATTCACTCATACTTTTCCTTATTAAATGTAGATGCTGAATTTTAATAAGATTTAGGAAGAAGTGCAGTAGTCTCAGTTTTCTTGCTCTGCATCTTCTCATGGAACAATTGCACGTGAAAATTGTGTATATATATAGGTATATCAATCGGATTGGATGAAACTATTGTTAAATATCATTGCTATTATTTGAGTAGTAAGGGGACATGGAGGGCTTTATCATTGAAAAATGAAAAATAAAGAGGTTAGAGTTAGATATTCCAGCTGCAAAAATAAGTATGTGAAGTTAAAGTAGACAAAAATGTTTTTCCCTCAAAGGTGGCTTGGTAACAGAGCTAATAATGCTGGTGACTCTTGGAAATTAAAATGCATTAAGAGCTCTCCAGCCCTGAAACAGAAAACCTCAAAGAAGGGAAGGATTCCAAGCAGAAAACTACACGGTAAATATTGGCAGCACAGAAAAGTCTAGGCAGGGCTTTATTTAACTTTTTCGTATAAATACTGCAAATTGAAAGAAAAGGAAATTTATTTTAAATTGTTTTTTCTCATAGAGAGTGTATAAAAGTCAGTATTTTATTTATAACATATACTCCATCCACATAGCATACTAACCTTCGACCACAATTAGATCAAACTAATTAGATCAAACTAAATATTTGTTCTCAAACTTTTTTGTGAATCATTGTGCAAGCAGCAGTCAGACACAAAATCTGTCACGTACTGAGGGATGTATCTGATTTACCAGGTTACACGACTGAGGGGAGGCTGCAGCGCTGCTCCACAGCCCCAGAATGAGGCCGCTACCAGGACCCTTTTGGGTGTGGGGCTCCATCAGGTCCATTGATTATTTAGCTTGGTCTTCCAGATCAAAGTTTGGGAACTGCTGCTTTAGATGGTGACATTGCTATGTATTTCCAAATAGCAATCTGAGTTATGTTTGCAACGTGTGCTTATGTCTCCTCCTGATTCTAACCTGAAAGGTTTATTCTGTGCAAATGGTGTCCTTCCAAGATCCCAATGACATTCACAGGAAAAAAAAAAATAGGGCAGATCTCTAGGTGCTGTACAGTGAGGCACTTCAAGTTTTCAGAAGCAGTCCTTATTAAACCACACCAAGCTTTTAAAAAAAAAAAAAACAAAAATGAAACAAACAAAAAAAACTGTAGCCCTGCTGTAGGATGTAGTGCTTTGGGACTTTACTACTCAGTATTGTAGTTCAGTAAGGCAAGTTCCCCTGGGCCAGGTCATTTACCTTTTATCTAAGTTATTATCTGCTTGATAAAATGTTCTGTTCTCTTCGACCCCTCAGACAGTTATTGGCGTTGAGCCACGTAGCCCCAAAACCTGCAAGGCACAGTGCCCTAAGGCTCCACGTGCTATGCATGTGAACTACAGCTGCAAGTCCAAACGTTGGCTTACATTAGTGTTGCAGTCCTCTGTAAAAGTAAAGAAACTAGAGTGAACAAGGACTTAATAGCAATGGTAAAGGGATTCAAGTCACAATATCTGGAAGAGGAGGCATAAACTCTTGTTACTGAGTTAAGAGCTAGGATCTCTTCAGGCTAACAGGCCAGAAGGAAGAAGCACAGTCTGGTTGTTTGCCACAATAGCCTGAGGACTCGGGCACCTTAGATCCCATTTTCGATTTATCCATACATTTCATTTGGAACGATAGGCTGCCTGATAAAATCTTGAACCCCAAGCTATATGTCCACGCCCAAAACACAGTGCCAAGCGCCTAACAACGGCATTCATGAATTCCAGCAATCTAATCAAAAATTTTCGTAAATGTGCCAGGGTAAAACCTGTGAGCTGCATCCCAGTAGGAGGCGAGGTGCCCATACCTGCTTGGGACCTTCAGCTGGCAAATCTCTTTTGGAGTTAGAGGTCCTGTTCAACAATTGCTTGAAGAGCTTGCACCAGTCTTTTGGATAATAGCCTAGTGGTTAGAGCATTTGTCCAGGAAGCAGAATCCCTGTGAATAAAGCCCAAACTCCCATTTTCCAAGACTGTTTTAACCACCAGGGTATCAGCAAGAGTGGCTTACTGGTTTCCTCTCTGCCTCTCAATCAAGTCCTATCATTGGGAAGGAGAGAATGCAAGAATGATTGACTTTGTAGATTACTGATTACTGTATGCTGTAATTATGTAATTACGCTCCAGAGACTTTCTGTGCTTTCCACAGGAGCTGCATACTGTGAAATGCAGAAATAGTCCTTGGACCAAGGAATGCGTTTCAGGATATCCCTTTATGCTTCTTCCCTAAAGCTACATGCTTGCTCTCGCGTTCTCTCTATCTCTCTGACCCAAAGACTGTGTATTCACTTTAGGTACTCTGTTGTTTGAATATATGAGTAGGCAGTGTCACTGTGTGATCATACAGCTATCACAGCATGACACAGATTCACTAGTACCAAGTGTGATTGTGTATCTTCTCCAAGAAATATCAGTGAGTGCCGTCGTTAAGCTAAGGGCAAATAGCTGAGAAGGAGGATACAAGAACCAGGTTACAGAAACGAGCAAATGTAATTTCTGCAGAATTATTTCATGGGAACGTGGTCCTAAGTACCTGATATTCATGAAAGTCAAGGCCTGAGACAACGGGCACTACTCAAAACACAGGGTGACAGATCTAACTGGTGAGGCGGGCTGGGTACAGTAGGGTTCCAATCAAAAATGACGTTGCAGAAGGGACTGACTGTGTGCTTTTTACCTTATTGGTATGTGATACCATGATACCTTTACTGGTGCACAGTCCAGCTCCCGAGGAATCATCGGTGGAATTCATGAATACCAGTTGCAGTGCTGCATCCTGCATTGAAAAAAGTTTAAATGTAGAAACTGTGTCATTTGTCTCAACTTAGAGCTTATTTTCAAATAAGCTTTAAGTAATTGGTCTTAAAAAAGACCTACGCTTTTTGTTATAAACTGAAAGTTACAGCACCTCTTACATTTGTTGGAATATAGCCTCCCGCATTATGAATGTTATTTTAATGAACAGCTGATAGATATGCTCAACAGTTCATTTCTACAGGGTTCTAAATGTATAATTTTCCAGCAATAGAGAGAAATGGGTAAAGTGCTGTGCACTCCTTTTATGAGAAACAGAACTGAGAATGTGAAAACAATTCCTGTGCTGTGTGGATTACAATGCCCTCTTCTTTTTTTAAATTTTCAGCAACAGCCACCCTCAGTGGCAGAAGCTAGAATCTGTTAGCTGCTGCGCGTAACTCAGATCCTTGTGCCATTCCTGTCAGTGGGACATTAGCAAAGACATTTGCTAATGTGACAGTGGGACATCAGTAAACTGTAGAGCCATAAATATTGTAACTAATGATTTCTACGCAATCAAGCAATCAACTCCTATGGAAGTTTTCAGGATCAACAAGCGATGTTGAAAGATTCAAAATCAAAAAAAAAAGTGTGAATACTTTTGAATAAGGGTTAAATAGAAATGTAAGATTTTCTATTACTACTAGAGAAATTCGAGCTCTTGGTTATCAAGTTAAAGAAAAGCTTGGGCAAATATATGGGTCAATCATTGCAAGTGAGCTATAATAAGCAATAACAGACTTTGAAACTGCAATAGGCAGATCCAGCCTAAGCCATTAGCTGTAGCAGAGGAAGATGTAAAACGTCCTTTTGCTTTTAGTAGTAAAAAAGCCGTAATTAATGCTCCCATCAACGTTGTGGCAAATGAATCAAGTTTCTGAAGTTTCTGGGATTAACAGGAGATGCATAATGCGATTTTTTTCCTGGACTTACTTAAGTACCAGAACATCGCCAGTCACAGAGGTGTGCAGGTACGCAGAGAGACATTATGACTGCTGCAAAATAATTGTGATCAGATCTTGGGAATACCAGAAAGAAACAAAAAAAAGGTTGAAGGCAGATGTCATTGTTCATTTCCCAGCTCATTTAAGCATTGCTCTGGTGGTTCTTACAAAACCCTATTCTTGTGATATATTTTATACCTGTGGGCAGTGTTTGTCTGTTTAAAATGGTCTAAAATTGTTTCAAAGTCTGTTTAAAATTATCACAGGTCACACCCCCACAAACACAACTCGTTAATAAAAGTAGCAATAAGGGTCACATCCGCTTTCTGAGCACCGGGAGAGCTTTGCGATAGGTCTCCGACAGCGTACGTGTTCTGTAAACTCAGGGGTGTTTCACTCCCATGCACAAGATGCCAGCCCCGTTTAAATCTGTGGGAACGTGTTCTTGACTGCAGCGGAGGCAGAAATTCACCCAGCCTCGCCAGGTGAACTTCCTCTATTGATGGGGCTGCTTTTTCTCACAACTCCTTGATGCACAGGTCAGAGGAAGAGAAACCGGGCACACTAGAAATCGCTTCAGCCTGACTGCCTCAAAGGCCGGCTACGACCCAGCAGCGCTTTGGGCGCCCTCAAGCCTTAAGCGCGCCTCCCGAAGAGAAGCTGAGCTGCTGGCTTGCAGCCTCACAACCACCTGGCGGGCCTGAGGAGCCGAACCCTTTCTCTCACGCGAAAAGGTTGATTTTTTTGAACGTAGCTCTACGGCGCATACTGAATTCTGTTGCTGGAAGTCACGGCTAATCTATACCCCGTTAGCAGCTGACCCGGCCATGAAGGCGCCGGGTGCGAAGCCCACTTGCGTGGTCGGCCGCGCGTGGGTCTGGCACCCGGCGGTGTGCCGGCACGGCCGCAGGCTGAGCCGCGGCCCTCTTGGGTCCCACGCGTTACGTTTCGGGGCGGGGGTGAGGGGGGGAGCGCAGCAGCCTGACGGTGCGAGCTGGTGGCCGAGCAGGACTTTGGCAGCGGGGGCAGGGCCGGCGGGGCCGCCCCGTCCCCCGCCCGCGGGGGCGGCTCGCTCCCGCCGCGCCTCCTGGCGCATAAAGGGCGGCGGCGGGGGCCGGGCGGGGGCGGCGGCCAGGGGCTGCGCACGGAGCCGGTCATGGAGGCGCCGGTGCAGACGGAGATGTGGAAGGCGCGGAGCCTGGCGGAGCTGATCCGCATCTTGCACCGGCTCTTCTCCGAGGACAAGGTCAGCGTGGAGGAGGTGCAGGCGCTCATGGAGTCCTACGAGAGCAACCCCGAGGAGTGGCTGCAGTACGCCAAGTTTGACCAGTACAGGTAGGGACCCGCCGGCGCCGCGTCGCATCGCGCCGGGCCGGGGGCCGCTGCTCCCGGCGGCGGGGCAGGGCAGCGGAGGGCGAGGGCCGGGGGCCGCGCTGCCCGCGGCGGGGCGCGGTGGGGTGGGGAGCGGGCGGGGCGGCGGCGGCCAATGGCGGCGGCGCGGAGCACCGATGGGGGGGCCGGGGGCGGCGGGGGGCGCCCCCCGCGCTGGGGCCGCGGGGCCGGAGCCGGAGCCGGCGGGTGTGCCGTGTCGCCTGCCCGCTTCAGCCCGCTGGGCCGGTGCGGGTTCAGGCCTCCCGCCCCTCTGCCGCTGCAGTAAAACAGCAGCCGAGGTTTTAAGGCGCTCTTACTTTGCCGACGCCGTTGGTGGCTTCTCTGTTGTGTATTTATGATTAAATGCATTTTATTCCAGCACCTCCCTTATTTAAAAAAAAAAAACAAACCTTTCCTATTTGTAACCACTTTATCATGAAAGCATCATTCTGGCTTGACTTTTTTTTTTTTTTTTAAAAAGCCTCCTGTCTTCTTGCATTGACTTCTCTCCATTCAGAACAAATCACGGAATTGTAACAGGACACAGGAAACTAAGAACTAGAAAAACTAAGCCGGGTAACTTTAGAAGTATGCACGACAGCCTTTCTTTTGGCCGTGCAGACCCGCTGTACAGAAATAGCAGCACTTGAAAAGTTCAGTCAAATGCCAACACTGATTGCTTAAGTTCTGACATCATAGGAAAAATATATCTACCTGATGCGTGCCCAGATTGTGGACGGAGCAAAAGGCAGCATATAGATATAAATGAAATGCTTTGAAAGTGACTTGTTAGGAATGTCATATCTTGATTAAATTGAATGACCTTATCAGAAAATTAATGCAAAACATCTGGGTGTCATCAGTGACAGTTCTGCATCGGTCTGTTGGGTGAGAGTGAGTCTTCCTGTCATAGGCATAAGTGTCTGCTTTACTTGGCACCTTGTGAATAGGCGATGACTAAAGCTGAAGAGGAGTCAGAAGGTCAGAGCTGCTTGCTTGCACCAGACCAGCCAGGAGCACCGGCCCTGGATCAGGGCCTCGCTGTGCAAAGCAATGTATATAGCAAAACACAGCCCCTTCTCAGCTGGATGAGACAAGTGACAGCTGGGGGCAGGCTTGCAGGGAAGCGCGCAGAAACAAACCTCAAAACATGGTGATACAAAAAGCTTTCAAGCCCTGCGAGCAAATCAGTCTGGAACACGCATATGGATAAAAAGCCTTTAGGAACAAGCTCATTCCATGTTATTTTTAAGTTAGCATAAGTAAATCTGTTTAAAATTTTCTGCTATGCTAAACTTCATTTCAAAGTAGATGCTGGCAGAAGTTACACGATAGGTATTTTATCCATACAAGAATGTTACAGTGCAAGATGCAGAATCTTCAAGAAAAAAGTAAGAGTACCATGTATGGTAAGCCTGACCTTTTTTTTTTTTTTTTCCTATTCTTTTTCTGCCTAATAGGAAGGAGTGCTGCCCAAGAGAAAGGACAGCCAAGAATATCTGAAAATGAACTGTAGAAGAATGTAACCATGTATTTTTCTTTTTTCATTGCAGTCCTCTGTTTCTAATTATAAGCCAGCTGCTGAAGTGACTTCATTCAATAACTATTTTGATCTGATCCTGTCGTCCACTCTAGTTGCAGACTCCTAGTTCCCAAACTCCAATCATCTATGTAATTCAAAAGCAATATGACTATCAAATATTAACTGAGTCCAATTTTTCTTCCCAGAACAACTAGATGTACAAAAACAGTTTAAAAACTGAATTTCACTTTGTCCAAGGGAAACTTTGCTTTCAAGAAGGCAGAAAAGAAGATTTTTATATGGTGCAACCTTTGTTCATAACCATATTTGTATACTTCTTTTATAGGCATGTTGGTAGTGATTGTTCTTAAAAGCAAACACTTTGTATTTCAGGTATACAAGAAATCTTGTGGACAGTGGAAATGGAAAGTTCAACTTGATGATCTTATGCTGGGGTGAAGGGCATGGCAGGTTTGTATCCAAAGAGTATGGTTTTATCAAACAGATAGAGAGTTATAGTACCTCTTGCTTGGAACACTGTCATATGAAAAGAGAAGAATAATCAGCCCTAAGTGAACTATGAGAAAACTTCAGGGAAGTAGGCAGTGTAGAACTCCTACTTATTCCTTTGGGGTGGCCGTCCTGCATATTTGCTAGAATATTTTTTGCAAGTTTGTACCTTATGGACACTTTTAGAGCATTTAAAATATAATACTAATTATGGTCTTCTACCAAATCTATGCTTTCTTCTGTCTGTAGAAGTTTTTAATCCCAGAGGTACAGTGGGTCCTACAGGCATTGAACAGACCCTGTTGCTTCTGATAAATCTGCTTCACTTTGTGTTGCAGAAGCAGGACTTGGTACAGTCTAAACAGTCTTTATTCTCTCATGTTGTTTAAATCCAGTCTTTGCACCACAAAGAGAAAAGTGGGTTTGGGTTAGGAGCGTGGGGTGGGAGCCCCTTTCTGGCGATACATAGCTTTAGGTAGGTTCCAGACATCCTAGCTCCTCCCTCAGAAGGGACCACACTGCTGCTGCGCCCCCTTGAGTTATATATGCGGCCCATACATTGGATTGCATAGTCCTGCAAAAGTGAGAGCAGGATCTGTCCCTTGGAGGGTCTCTTACAAAATGCTGGATACAACAAAATGTGGAGTGACAAAACTTGCAGGCTTTGACTGATTGTCCTTGCACGTAAACAGAAAACCCCAAGACCTGGGGGGGGGGGGGAGGGGAGGGCAGAGGGGGCTGTTTTTAATTGAGCATGCATATTGAACACTTAAAATATCCTCCTGGGGATGCCATGCAATTATACCCAGACAGATGTAAGAATGAAGGCCACCTCCTCTATTTCTCCTGGGCTTTTC
This sequence comes from Struthio camelus, assembly GCF_040807025.1. Classification (NCBI taxonomy): domain Eukaryota; kingdom Metazoa; phylum Chordata; class Aves; order Struthioniformes; family Struthionidae; genus Struthio; species Struthio camelus. The sequence continues at coordinate 24,380,510 of NC_090981.1, forward strand.
CCGCAAAGACTGTAATTCTTGTCAAATTGTGTTTGGGTTGGATGAGCATTTGCTAGGAACTAGACTCAGACCACAACTTGTTTTTGCTTCCTACATGAGGAGGATCAGATTGTGCTCATGGCTTGTGCAAGGAGCATGACAACGTGGCATTTGTGAACTGTTCTATGCCTGAAGCAAGCAGTGCTCTCTTGGCATCTCACTTTGTAAGAAGCTGACATTTGTTTATTGAAAACAGTAATGTACAAGTACCAGGCTTGTTGGGTGGAACTCATTAGCACTATACTTCAGGGAGGGCCAAATTCCCTCGCCTCCCTGCCACGAGTGGAGACATCTCCCTTTGTCCTAATCCCATCAAATTCTGTAACAGTTAGGCCTCTATTTAAAAAAAAAAAAAAAAAAAGCCCCAAACTAAATTGCATATCTACCCTGTATGCCTCTAAATGAGGCAATTAAAACATACTTCCAAGTAAGCAGATAGATCAAGCAAGCAGACAGATCATGCCAGCTCCTGCTGCTGTTCGTGTTTTGCCAACTTGTGAAATTAAGGGCTTGCTCTAGTCAGTTGTACTTAGTACTGTTAGAGTGGCAAAGACAGCATTTTCTTTCTCAACAAACTCCTATGCATCTCAACAGTAGAGAGGCCTAGGAATGAAGGAGAAGTAGCTCATTTCTCCCATGTTTAGAGAGGGAGCACTGTGGATTTGCAAATACACCTGGTATAAATGCAAGTCCACACTGGCCTCTGCCTGATACAAAATATAGGCCCTGGTTGGGGGTCACTGAGGAAAGCATCCTTTTTTTTTTTTTTTTTCCCTTGGCCCACAGAGTTTGTGTTCTGAAAAGCTTTCCTGTCCTCCTGCCTCCTCCAGATTTGCCTTGTTTTTTTCTCTGGCAAGGTCATAAGCTGACAGATAGCTTAGTTTTTTTTTCCTCCAAGTCCTGATAAACGTAAGCTTATCCTAACACATTTCTAATGCTGCAGTTTTAAGTAGGCATACCTCAGCCATGGTGAATATTTCTTTCTAAGATTTGTGTGCGTGCAACAGCATTTCATTCTAGAGCTATGTCCAGCTACAATAGGCTATGCCATCTGTTCTGTTTGCGGTACTTCAGTTAAATGTGTAGTATCACACTGAGTTTGGTTATTCTTTTTGCTTATATAGCAGTATCCATGATCACACTGACTCCCACTGCTTTATGAAGATCCTCCAGGGAAATCTAAAGGAAACTCTCTTTGCATGGCCTGAGAAAAAAGGAAATGGCGAAATGACTAAGAAATCAGAACGTGTTCTCAGAGAAAATCAATGTGCCTATATTAATGGTAAGCTCCTCTAGTATCTTATTTGACAGCTACCCACCTATGAATGTGACTCCTTAAATAGGATAGTTCATGTGCTAACTAGGCTCTTACCTTTAACAGTATCATACACTTTACACACTTGAACTTGGCTATTCAAATTCTCTACAAACCTGTATTTGGATTCAATAAAACAAACAAAATTTTCCTTTTAACTCACTCTTAAGACATTGCAGCATTTGCTTGGTTGCAGCAATCGCTTGGTACTTAAAGAGGCTGGATAGCTCTTCTATACTGAGTAGCCTTCAGCACTGTGTCCCAAATAACTCTGAAATTGCCTGTAAACACAGAGCTTAAATTGTATTTTGTGGAGAAACAAGAGGAAACAAAGTTTAAATTTCTTAATCATCACAACTTTACAAAGAAATAGTCCTTGTGATCTGTCATGGAAATCCTAGGGCAAAAATGTAAAAGCCATAGAATAAATTAAACAACCAGAAACAGAGGCTGTGATCCTCAAGTGTAAATTTTCGTCCAAATCCAAAAAAGACTCTAATGCTGAAGTGTAGTGTCAGCAGAGCTGAAGGTCTACCCAAACAATCTATAAAACAATCGCCTAACTCCACAGATGCTGAAAGACATCTAAGTCTTCACCAGGAAGGTTCCCTAGGTACCTAAAGTCATGCCATTATGCATACCGGTAACTATTGCCATCTTGTGTTACACCTGAGGCTGCCTGGGAGTCACCAGCTGGGCATCACATTCTGATCCTACAAGAGGCGTTACAAATCGTGCTGAACTGCAAAGAGTTCAGCAGAACGAGCGCTTCAGGGCAAAGCCTCAGAGAAGGGGGCTACCTGCCTTGTATGTGATAGCTGAGTAACTACAGCACACCCCTGCGGTGCTCCCTCCGGTTCAAGGGAGTCACATCCACAGCCTCAGCTTGGCTTACAGACTAGGCCAGGGCAAAGGGCATAGAGGAAACATGAAGGGTACTCTCCAGCCCTTTGCTGCAGGTATGTCACTTTATCTGAAAACACAAAATTCACAGGACAGGAAATGTAAGGAAGAGCCTGATGCTTCTACTGATGGAGGGGGCACTCCCACACCTGGGTGGTGGGTTCTCAGACTTGTTTAGGTTTTCTTCCCTATGTATGTGGTTCGTTGCAATGCAAACAATTACGCCCTGTGTGTATCTGATCCAAAGCTTTCTTGGTTGTTTAAAACAAATTTGGTATCCAATTCTCTGGGACAGTTTAGATCATATTTCATGCTAGGCATTTTGGCTTAAAAGAAACAAGTAAAAGAAGTAGATGGAAAACACTGACAGTGTTCTACTTGATTGCCTTGCTACTTTAATGGTGTCCATAAGCCTTCGTGTTTCTACTACATGTTTCTTGGTGGCTGTTGTACTTTACTGTTAAGGCTATAACCCACTAATCTGAGTTTATTTGAATCTCCCTTTACATAAGCACACATTTAAGGCTTTTTTTCCTCCCCGCATCCTTTATTTATCTAAATGATGTTAATGACACTTAGGGCTTACGCTCTTGACTCTGATATACATTCGAAGTGTACTTACAGTTCCCAGGTTATTGTGCCTACAATGCATAATACAGGTCTGAGTATTAGATGATGTATTAATTTTAAGTACAAAGGCCTCAGTTGTTTTCTTACAGCAGGAGTCATAAACTTGAATTCAAGGTTTCCCTTAAGTAATTCAAAAACTCCACTTTAATATAGAATGAAAATAGATGTTTTTATGGATTTGATTCTTCATAGTTTACATTTTCTGGGACGATCGAGCAGAAGTCAAGGTATTACATAAAAATGCCATTACTTCAATAAGACAGTGTCTTATTACCTGTTCAATTACGCTTACTGTTCGGTTAAGATTGGACATATGCCAGTCACCAGTCATTTGTCGCTTTAGACAAAAGACCAAAGAAATGAAGACTGTTCTACTCCAAACTAATAAGTTGGAAAGATTAATTAGGAAATGGACGTCTGCAATAGAAGACAAGTATATCTCTGCCCATGAGTCCATGCTCCAAAAACAAGTAGCTGACTCTTAATGTGATTGATGTCCTTGTTATTGGGCTGAGAATTAGTAATACAAAAAGTCTGCCTGTAAACTATCCTGCTGATTTTTAGAAACACAAATCTTCCTGCTTCTAGAGAGCAACAGCATCTCCTAGGAGAATAAACCTTAAACCCATTTGGGAATGGCAGCTGGCAAATTACTGGCCGCATGGCCTTCCTTAAGCTTCTTTGGATTTCTATTGGCCTTTATCCCATAGTAGATAATCCAGTAATTTACAAGTGTTGAAGGCGATAAGGTATTCTGAAGCACCAGTGTATTTAGGAAACCGTGCTAGAGAACAGCAGTCTAATTTGCTGTACTGAGTTACACGTTGTTCCTCAAAGTGCAGGTGTGACTAACCGGCTTCTTCACAAGTTTCAGCTTAGATGGCACTCTTCCAGGTGTTTATGAGATCTTGCTAAATCTGTCTCTTAATGCAACCTTTCATTTCATGCCCTTGCCTCTCTAGACTCCATTGGCTTGCACCGTGTGGAGAACATAAGCCACACAGAGTCTGCTGTTAGCCTGCATTTGTACAGCCCACCCTTCGACAGCTGTAACACCTTTGATCAAAGGACTGGACACAAGCACAAAGTCAAAATGACATTCTATAGCAAGTTTGGCGAAAGGACTCTATGTGTAAGTATGGGATAATACGTTCCCTGGCAGCTCTTTGTCACCAACCACTTGCCCTTGTGCAGGGACAGGACAGAGGGGCTGCGTTTTTGTCTGCACAGAGCAGACCATTGGCTCCTGGGGGGCTCTCCAGGACTTGTAGCAATCTCACAGTTCCTGGGGCATCCATATCTAGGATCAGCATAAGATGTATTTCAAAAATACTCTTCCGTTTGTCAGTTTGCGCTTTCCTTATATGCAGTTCTCTTCCCTGCTGTGTTACAAAGTGCAGTAATACAACCACATAGGAAAATTGAGGCTGAGAACTTATCATCTGTTAGTGATGACGTTGGATTTGGCTGCCCTGGCTCTTCTCACCACCCCTTTCCGTTCCCCTATGGACGGTGTCCAGCTGTGTGAGGAGTGGAAGAGCCTAGCAGGAGGCAGTTCTGTGTGGAGAAGAGGATTAATGAGAATTTTGCTATTAGTTAAGCGTCTTCAGACAGTAAATGTAACCTAGTCAATGGAAGGCCATTAAGCAGCTAGATTATTTTAGCCAATTTAAGTCATGTGTAACATTCCCTGCCTAAACTGTTCTGCCAAAAAGCATCCCGTTTCAAGCCAGTTGTTTTAAACCTTGTAACTTACTGGAAGTAAAGCAAGATAAGTACTCAGACTTTTTAAAATCAAAACTTTTAAATGGAAACACTTGCTTTGAGAGAGAGTAGACTGGCTGTTGTCTGCATTCCTGAGCAATGTCAAGAGATTGAATTTGGATAGAAAGGAGGGACCAAGCTAGGACATCTGGCAGGGTTTGATAGGGTTCCCTTTTAGCACTTCTCTGTGTGTTGGGAAAAGTTACCACATACAAGGGGAGAAAAAACAGATTTTTGTTGGGTCAGCTACAGAGGTTCAAAGACTGTTTTTGTTAGATACAGAACACTTTCACCTTTTACTGAGGCCAGAAATTCAGTGCTTTGGACTTCTAAGCAGTGAGCCCTTAGTAAGATCCAGCTAAAGATTTATATAATCAGCAAGCCCAGTGTAAATTATTTCTTTGCATCTTGTCAGATTAAGTGATTACAATTTTACTAAACAGCTGAAACCTGAACTTTAACCTTCACAAGTTTGAAAGGTCTTTGAGAAAGTAAGCTCAGATTTATAAATCAGATTTTAAAGGACAATGAACACAGAAAAAATGTGGAACAAAATTCACAGGAGAATTCAATATTTGCTTGTTTTCCTTTCATTTTAAGTGTTTATTGAATACAAAGTGTGCAAGATAAATGGAACTAGATACTTTAACTTGGACTATTTTCCTACTCTTGATTTGTAACCCACTGGCAATGTTTGCACCTTTTGTGGGAAATGGGATCTGGCTTACAGGAGAGAGGTAAATCTTAATCACTAGGTCTCTTTCATGAATTCCTGTAAATGGAATTCCAGTAAGGCAAAGAGTGGTAGCTAGTCTGGGCCATCCAACTGTCTGAAATGACTTCATGCTACAAAAACCTTCTGGTTTCAATGACGGTTTTTGGAAAGCTCACTGGAAACTCAAGCCTTCTTCTGTTTACCAGATCTCGAAAGGACTTAGGAAGGCAGAGGACTGTACGTTAAAAGGAAAAGGAGAATAGTGTAAAGCATACTTGCATATCTTCATTAGTGAGAAGATTATTAAAGCACATTCAGCGCTTCCCATTTGTCTGAAGTTTTCTCTGTAGGTAAAATACTCGGGTAACCCCTAGTGGTTACGATGGAGTCTTAATTAACTGAACAGTAAATATATAAACAAGTTAGAAGGCCTAATAATTGACACGGTGTGGAGTTAACTTACCAAGGACTTACTCAGAAAAGAGACTGTTTCCACAGTCCAAGTATGAACCATTAGAATACAGATGTGAAAGTTCACTGAGGAAAACCTGGTTTTGTCTCCTGGCTGTCAGAGCATATCAGAGGCTCTTGCTATTGGGAATTGTTCTAGGGCAGGTCGTTTCTTTGCAGTCTATCTTTCAAACTGGAGTTCCAGTTTCTGTCAGAATGAAATACAGCACAGCGTTTCTGACAGAAAAGATAGCCTAAAGGAGAAAGCACTCCTCAGTTGTCTCTTCTGCCCATGGTCACACAGGGACCCAAAGGATAGGGCAGCTAATTTTATCAGGTACTGTGGTATTTGGGCCATACTATCCTCTATAAAATGTGGGTAGTAACTTTTTATCTTGCAAAAAGTATTGAAAAGAAATACATCAAATATTTTAAGGTGCTGAGCTCCCCTGGTAATGTTAAGGCCCATATTAAGAACAGGCAGATGGTTGGAGTCTACTACTAAGTCTCTTCCCTTAAAAAAGAAATCTCTCCTCTCTCTTTTTAGGCAACAGCAGTGCCACAAGAGAACAACTGAGAAGCACCAGCATGTGTTTGCTTAAGACCTGCTGAATGTTTAACCAGGGACAGAAGACTTACATGGCTAAGCCTGACAGCCAGCTATATTCCTCTAACTTGTACATAGAACTACAGTAGGGCAGCTTCCAGGCAACCTGTAGTTATCTTGAGTGAATGCTGATTATGGGACACTAAGCTAACTAGTGCCATAAACTACTTAAGAGGTTAGATGCCTTTTCTTAGGCTGTTGTCAAGTCAGAATGAAGTAGTTTTTCTGATTCTAGCCTCCTTTTAATTCCACTTTTCATATCAAACATAGGATTTTTAAACATCATCTGACACTACTTAATAGGCCTACATGTATGTATGCTCTCAATGTAATTAATAATAATATAAACTTTTAAGCTTCCCGTCACTTGTACCTATGGGTAGTATACTAGATACTACTAACAGCAGCTCTTTTTTATTAAGTCTTTTTGGTTTTAATGCCATAGGTCATTTTGATAGTTTTGTGCATTTTTTTACTTTATTTTTTACAATTTGTTTGTCAGATCTTATTTTAAATAGGAGCAATAAATTGCTTCGTGTACAATGATTTTCAAAACTGATTGGGCAAAGATTTGAGTTTTTAATAAGACTAATCCTACTTAATACAGCTAATGTCCAGTTTCCAGAGTATTCTGTATAGCTACTGAACTCCTTCCAGGTAACTAAAATAAAACTGGATTTGTGCACAGAACTTAAAAGTTTGCGGCCTTTATCTCCTGATAACTAACACAGTCATCACACTTGACTAATTTCCACATTACTCACTAAGTGGTACGCTATAGAAGTGTTTGAAAAGTCAAAGGTATTTAAAACATGTAAAGAAACCCTGATCCCAGTTAAGTCAGTGGGAGTTTTGCCATTGAGTTTACTGATGCATATTTTCATCCTCAAGATTTAGTTACAATGATAAGACCAACTTGAAAAAAATAAGTGTATCAAAATCAGTAAAGCTGCCTTCCTGAGGCTATTGTAGTCATTTAATATAACCAATACATAAGGACAAAGTAGAGAACATGCAGCAAGCCTCTTGATGTCTTAAGTGACTGCTCATTACTTGGGCAGCCATTAAAGTTTTAAAAGCAGCCTGTTTAGATGAATCACATATTTCCCTCCTTATTGACAAGTCCAAAAAAAAATGCATTTACTTTGAGGCCCCATTTTTAGGAGGCTCTATCACATTTTCAAAAAATGTTTAAGCAGCGTAACAGCTGTAAATGAGCCTATGACTTTCTGCTGCAATTACCCTTTGAGAGCCAATGGGAAGGCAGTAGTTGCTTTGAAATACTCTTTTTTTTTTTTTTTTTTTTTTTTTTGGGGGGGGGTTGGGGAGGGAGGTGGGAGGGGGTCAGGGAAGCAGAAGAAGAGGAGAAAGAAAAGCCAGCCTGAAGGCAAAAGTACAGGGAGAAGCATCAGCAGTAAACAGCGAATGTCTGCATGAGGTGGACTTGGGTAATGTTCCAGAGAGGGGTGAAGTGAACATGCAGCCCAGAACTTGAAGGGAAAGAAACATCAGGAGCAATACCACTACTAACATGAAGACGCCTCTGTGCTTTTCCTGGGTTCTAGCGTACCCCAAAGTGCAGTATGTTTCTTTCTGATTCATTGTGAACCACTTGCTGAAAAACCTTGTCAAGCCATGTAGTGGGGCTTGAGCATCTTAATTTGGCAGTGCTCAGGTGTCTGTGAAAGTATCACAGAACAGTTGAGGTTGGAAAGGACCTCTGGAGATTGGTCCAACGCCCCTGCTCAAAGCTGGGTCAACTAGCGCAGGTTGCTCAGGACAATCCAGCTGGGTTTTGAATATCTCCAAGGATGGAGATGCCAAAACCACTGTAGGCAACTTGTTCTACTATTTGATCACCCATGTGATAGAAAAAAGTTTTTTCTTATGTTTAAATGGAATTCATTGTATTCCGGTTTGTGCCCATTGCCTCTCGTCTTCCTCCTGCTTCTTGCAGGAAATGAGCAATTTGGCTGAACTACATCATACAGCATTTTCATAATTCTTTTGCTTACTAGGTAAAACTAAAAGACATAGCCAACACCTTCTTACAGAGCACAGGTTGAGTCAGGCTGGGGGCACTGGAAAGCTCAGAGAGACAGCCAGGCAGCACAGCAGTGATGACAGTGGCAGCTAGTTGCATTGAGGCTCACTGGTATAATGACTTTGACAGTATTCCAGCTAGCCACACACGGGCCTGGCAAGTGAAGCAGAGGAAATAGCAGCAGAAGGGATGGCAATCATCTACCTAAGCTGGTCGAAACACTGTTCAACCATGGTAAGTGTGGCATCATACGTTACACAGAAAAATAGAAGAATTCCAGTGTTTTAGGATAAGGTATTTGCTAGGTACTTTTGACCACTGTATCAGAGACATAAGAGGGAAGTGCATACAGCAATAAGGGGCACTAATACAAGAAACCTAAAGCAAAATGATGAATTTGGTCCAGAATCCTTAAAACATAAACCTTCTTTGTTACTTCTTGAGCACTAGCTATGAATGTTATACTCCCTAAGGCACAAGTATGAAGCTAATACCTACCCAGAGCAATATTTAATCACTAAATAACAAGTGACAGAAGGAGAAATGCAGTCACCCTTTCGCTTACACTAATTTGTCCACATAACCAGTGTTGGTTTAAAACAGAAACCAGTAACAACACAATAGCACTTGCACGTTATTACGACTAAACAACCAATGCATTAAGCCTTCCAGCATGTGAAAGTACACGAGCTTCAGACTAATGCTGACTGGCTGATGAGCTAGCAATACGCTGCAGGCTGATAATTAGCTTTCATTGGCCTATGAACACATTCAGTGTTTCAGATGCTTTCACCAGGTAAGGTGCTCTTGAACAGGGCCTCATTAATATGAAGAGAGGTAATTGACAATTACGTAGGTTACAGCTCGGCCCTTAAATTGAAAAATAGGGTGGAAGTTACTAAGTCACTTGGGCTGGCATCACTAAGAAGAACTCAGTCTGATTTGGTGAGTTGTCTAAGATTGCAGTGAAGGAGCTTCAACTGAAAGATGCAGGAAGGAAAAGTAGTGCCATTAATGGGGTGAAGTGTAATATTTACGTGACTTCAGCAAACTGCAGATTTGGCTGTGGAGAGTCATTATTAGAAATTTTGCAAGAAGAGAAGTTGCTTATCAAAGAGATTTGTTTTGCTTGGGGAGGTACTGTAGCAAAGAGCATAGGTAAGGAAAAGAGACTCTTCCCTGTCTGCGTGGCTGTTGCTTATGAGGGCTACGCTCACAGAAGTTTAGGAAATGCGTTGTGGGGGTTTGCATCCATGTGGAATTAACACGTGAGTAGCTTTCTCTCCCCTGATGCTGAAGTGGGGGAGCGCTGAAGCCTCTAATAGGAATTGTTGCTGGGAGAGGGTCTCTTGCTGGGTAAACGCGGTTACGTTCTTGTGGATAATTGAGCCTAGAGTTGTGTTTTCTTTTACTACAGAATCTCTGTGTAAACAAATTAGTTCCATTTCTTTTATTTAAGCCTGAATGATGCTTATTTAAGTCTCTTGACATTTGATGAGTGCTATTCCCATCTCCTTCCTGTGTTGACATACAGAGGACAGAGCAGAATCAAAATTCACTCTATATGTAACTTTGCTTCCATTACAAAATTCTCTTCCTAAACCACAAAGATACAAGATGTGCTGTTCACTAGCTAATCCTTGTAGCTATTTCTCACACCCCTCTCATGCTTAAGAGAAAGCTATGTTGCAAGAATACAGCCTTCCCAGGGTTAAAAGAGGTAGCCTACCTACAGTGACTCTAATGTTTGCAAAGAGAAGCAGAACAATTTGAAGCTCAGTCCTTTTCAACCGTTCTATACATTTTGCTCCTACCACTTCAGCTCATGAAAGCCTTTGCCATCGTTGAATGTTAGAGAGTCTACGTACTCTTCACTTCTCTTTGCAGGTTTGACAAGCTTAAAATGTGTTTGAGAACCCAAAACCTTCATCAGCCCACACCTAATTGAGCTCATCTTTCTACTTGCTCACCTGAGAGCTCTGTTTGCGTACTGGACCATAGGCTGCCTTTAGTTAAGGGGTAAGTTTCAGGCAGGGTCTGCAGTGTCAGCCTCTCTGGCCAATAAAGGAGGCAAAACCACCATGGACTAATTGTGCAGCCCTCCAAGATTAGTTCTACCTCCGTAGCTTATATGAATCTTTGTTTAATAAGTAGAATTCAAATCTCAGACTCTCGTGGGTACTTCCAGCTAGATTGTATTTCTTCAGGGATGGATGATCATTGAAGCCAGGACAGCCAAACTCTTCTAAACTAATCGCTCATTCTTGCATACTACACAAGAAATGAGAGGATTAAAAAAACCAAAAAACTCTAAACAAACAACAAAACACCTTTCTTCTTTCCCAAGCCCCATTCGTCTTTGCTTTTGCTTTCCAATCCACAATAGAACTCCTGTATAGACAAATGAGTACATACTTTTCTTTTGAAGCCTGATTTCTCAACATCTGAGGTGTGCCTCCTTCCTGTTTGCTGTGGGTTCAGAGGAACACATACTTTCTAACTCTACTCTATTTGGACTTTATGTCTCAGTACAAATTTTTTTTCCTGAACCACAAAGATAAAATGTATATGCTGTTCACTGGCTTGTGCTTCAATCATTTTTCATGTCCTTCCCTCCTCCTCTTCATTTAAATCTATAGTCTTTCAGGGCGCTGTGCTCTCCCAAGTTTAGGCAGGGTTAGCTAGCTAACCTGTGACCAAAGGTGGTGAGGAATGTTTAACAACGCGTTGATTAAAATGTGAATTAATGTACTTCCTAGAGGATGGCATTTCATCCGTCTGCTTCCCCAATTCCTAAGGATTAGAGAAATAACATTGTGTGGCACTTTATCTGGCCAGTGTCCCTGAGATCCATATAAAACACAAAGCTACTTGAGCATAATGTGTTCGCTGACTGGGAAGGAGGACTTCTGTTATGAAAACAAGCTATATCTCAGTCTCTGCTCCCATTCAGTATTCAAACAGAGACCCTCAGTGTTGTTGTCTGAGGAAGCTCTGAGAGCAGAAGGCTTTTCTCTCCCTAGCTGACAAAGATGCCCCTGGGTCATGCAACATATTTACAATCAGCACTCAGATCAAATAAACATGCTGAAAAACGTTTCTTCCTCTGCTTCTGTCTCCAGGCGGGGTGCACAGCTTTGCCTTTAACTGAATTGCAAAACAGTTGTGTGGGTCCTTGCAGCTAGGTGCAGAGATCTCCTGTCAATCGCTCACTTAGGAAATGGCCCTGAAGTTGGTTATTCTGAGCATAACCATGGGCGTGTGGAGGAGCAGGAAAAGCTTTGGGGATTGTAGAACTGCTCTGCAAATGCTGAAAAAAAACTGTTGAAAATGTTGAAAAAGCTGTTGGGAGGCACTCAGACCTGTGGCACACGATTATTTCTCTGCCGTAACTAGGACTTTAAAGAGGCCCGGGATTGCTAGTATGAGGATAATCATTGAGCATATTCATAGAGATGAGAATGGCTTTTGAAAAAGCTCACTTCAAGGGAAACATGCAAAATAGCCCTATTTATATTTAAGAGGCTGGAGGAAGCCTTTATCAGCTCTTGCGTCCAGACCTTTACCCAATGTAGGCTGGAATAAAAATGCTGACATCAACTGCCTATGATATTTTACATCCATTGAGACAATGGTCCTTACTTCAAGCATTTGCTGTGAGTGAGTGTTTAACAGTGGTTACATTTGTTACCTGTGACTTCAGACTGTGTGGCCCTCACTGAATATGGTCACTTATGAGTGGAAAAGGGAGTCCCTCGCTGCTTAAGAAAAACTTTAACATCCAGTGTTTCCTGTCAGTCAGGAGTATCCAGAATTGGAGCCTCTGAATATAGCACAAGTATGAGAGAAAAACCTCTTCCTGGATCATCACATCATTTAAAACGCATAGTTCACCTCTCTGTTTTCACACTTCACTTCACTGCCTCACCTCATTGCAATATAAACTCAGATTAAAGAGGTACTTTCATTTGCAGTATCTATTTTGGGGTTCTGATAATCGCTCAGAAAAATAAAACCCTTGTGTTAATATTTATGGCCTGGATTCTGGCCCCTGTTCTGTTAGCACAAAGCGCTTGAAAAAACAGCTTAATAAGTTATCTGCAGACTCCCCAAACTTAGAAGTGCTGATAACAGAGCAGCTAGGGCATCGTGCAGAGCAGTGCAATATTCCAGTTGTGAGCTCTCTCTTCAACCAGGTGGAAAAAGTACTCAAGGTTCTTAAAGAAAATGAACTGCATAAGGTACATGAATGTAAAGTATTGCTGCCTTCTCACATGCAATGAGACACTGCTAGCGGTGCTTCTCCATGGATCTCAGAAGTACACTACACATATTAGGAATTAGTCTCTGATATACCAAATGAGTTAAGTAACATCTAAGTTAATTGCACAGGCTCAATTGCTGTGGTCTTTACGGTATTTATTCCACCATACCTAACCTCTGGCAGTAAAGTAATAATAGAACATTTAATAGAAAGCGAACTGAAGCACAGTGAAATTAAGTGACCTTCTGTCACATAGCGCAAATAGCTAACCATAGGTGTTGCAAACCCCATGCTAGTTCCCAGTCCCTTTAGCTAGACTTTCCTTCTGTGGGGGTTAAAAAAAATTATCGTCTTCTCCCATGGAGAACTGGAATATTAAGAGAATAAATGTTCTAGGGCATCTATAGTCATACAGTTACCTTGCACTTCTATTGTGAGACTAAAAAGTTGAGAAATAATAGCAAATATTCTTTTACAGGGAAAGTCCACTCCTAATGAAAATGAACACTAGAAATAGCTAGTTATCTTTACATGTGAAATCACAGTCATAACATTGACTATAAGTATTTTTCATAATCAAAAAGTCCCAAACATTTTTGCAGATCTTTTCCACAGAGCTTAAAATGATTCAAAATAAATAGAAATTCTTTCCATGGACTCATACTAAAACAAGGGTGGGGTTTTAGAAACCACTTAGTTCTAAACAAAACAAGACCCAAATATTGACTTGCAGAATGCCTGTGAAATTCCCATGTTTGTACCTGTGGAGCTGCTTGTTGGGATGTAAAAGAACCCCAAGTAAATGAGTGAGTCAAGGAGTCACTGCAGTATGAAATGCTTGCCTCAATTACAAGTCATTTCTTTGAAGCAAATGATTCTATTACTTGAAGAAGTGTAAAAGACATATCACTACCACTTGAAAAATGAAATGGTTGCAAATGGCTGTATGTTCAGTGTGGGGAGCCTGCACCCCTGCTCAGAGCCAGCTATACTGTAACACACAGGGATTCTGAAGGTCAGACTTTGCCGTGGGCTGCAAGCTTCCTGGGACGAGCTGCGTGAAGACGTTTGTACAGCTCGGTGGGGAACACTCAGGACCTTGACTCACATAGAGATTTAAAACTGGAAAAACTAAATGCTTACTATCTCCGGCAATCTATCCACCCAATACAGTTTCTGAAGACTGCAGTCTCGTAACAGGGATGCTTCTGAACCGTTGCAGTCTGCAGCTTGGCCTATTTAGACAAACAGAAATTGGTGCCAAATTTATGTTGCATGCGGAGTGGTCAATCACCACAGTTTATGAGCAACTACACATACCTTCAGCTGCCCTTGGTGCAGTGTAGGAAGGAAAGTGTAGTGGTCAGGTCATGTCTAATAAATAGTAGAGCAGTAACCACTTCAATTGCCAGCTACACCCTTCAGATTTAGGATGGCAAGGAAGAAAATGTTCTGGAGTTGTACTTGTTGTTCTACTCTTTGGATGACAACTTGGAACTACCAGCTGCTGCTTTGACCCTCTTCCTAGATACTCTAACCTTGTCGTTAAGAAATACAATGACTTGAAGCCACTTCGGCTTGCTCTTTGTCATGGCACTAATGAGAGGGAGCAGTACATTAAGTTTCTATAGCATGCAGATCTATCTTTACGCGCCGGGTTCACAGATATGATTAAATGTTCATATGAACAGAATTTAAGTAACCATACATGAAGAACCATACAGCAAAGAAGGAAAGCTGATAACCTCGGACAAAGCAATTCACCTGAAAGTAAGCATGAGGTTCTAAGATCAGAGTTCCTTACCCAAATGACCTCTCAGAATAAACTATTTTTAATACTTCTTAGTCAACTCATTATCTACTGCTTCCTCAGATCACATAAGATCTCCTCCTGGGAGATTCCTCTCAGGGAAATATTATTTTAGATCAGATCTGGAATTATTGATTGGCGAAAGGGCAAGGACTTAACAGTTAAAAGCATTACTGATTTCTCAATGTTATTGCTATTCACGTTACTGGAATGCAAATAGCTTATACCAAACATTAATAGCGCTGAGAAGAGATTTATTTTTGTTTAGTAAGTACATGAAGTTCCTATTAAGGGCCAAAGTACATGGCCTTGTCTACAAGGGTGGGGACATGACGGATTATAGGAGTCAGTATTTCTTAAAGCCATCTCATTTGAATGAATCATAGGTATATCCGGAATTGTTCTTTTTTGCTAGTTTAGCATTGATAGAGTTCTGCTGCAGCCCATTCACTGGGCCGCTGTGTAAGGGTCCCTACCGGGCTCTGAAACGTTTTGGGGATGCTGCATCTCTGGTCTGCTTGTCAGCCTTGTTGGCATTTCCCCTAAGCATAGATTCTTTGCTAGCTACCTATGCGCTGATGCAGGACCTCACAGGTCAGCTGCTCTAAACTTCTCAGGTTACCACTGGCTCTTTCAGAGTTATCAGTAGTTTCCATGCACTCCTCCTCTGGCAACACCTTTACGGATGATGATCCTCATGTTTTCATGTGAGAAAACTGAGGTGCAGTGAAGATAACCGACTTATACAAGATCACAACGGGGGTCTTTGCTATAGAGCAGGCCTCCTAACTGTAAGCCTTTTTTCCCATTCATAAATTAGTAAGAAAACAATACCTGAGAGACTTATACAAAACACAGCATTACCTCTTTCAGCAAGCTTTATCAGACCAAGGTAGAATTAGGAAAGACGGACAAGTTTTAGGCACGTATACCCTTTTCCTGCATGGAGCACGTATGATCTCATCTTAGAAGAAATTTATGACTAAGATGATAATCCACTGGGTTACAGGGTTAGAATTCTTTTAATGAAGGATAATATCAGCCAAAGAAAAACAAGCAAAAAAACCTGATTGACAGGAAACTCACAAAACAAGACAGCGGCTAGGTTCAGAAAAGCTCTTGAGACAAGTGCTTTTGTAATAACTCTGAGTTTTGCCATTGACTCCCACAGGAGTAGAACTGGATTCAACAGTGTTGATCTCTCTCTACCTTAAAGATGTAACAGCAAGTTTTTGCTGCTGTAGGGTTGGAAAGAGCAGTAAAACAACAACGTTCTTTACACCTATGAGGTTCCCTTCAAAGAGGCAGGAATGTGAAAAGCATCTTCCTTTAGCTCTCATGTATACATGCCTGTGAACTCTGCTGTGCCAAACAGGAGATAGACTGTTCTTCCAAGAGGTGCCAAGGACCGGAAGTGCCTGTGCTAGTCGGGATCTTAGACTCTGTGATGGTTTTTTGTCATGTTCTGGCTCCAAACTCCTTGTTTTCTTTACTTTCCGATTACTTTTCTTCGCAGGGCACAATATTAGTTCATCTCACAGGAATTTGTTTACTGTTTTCCACTATTTCAAGCCTCTTGCCTGGTTAGATTTCAACTCAGGAAATTACCTCTTTCCACACAGACACATTTTTTTCCCTACAGTTGCAATGAGATACCTTTTTTTCCACTTTTTGCCTTACCCCATTGAGTAACATTACTACTTACTGAACAATATTACTTGTTCTGCAGCTATGTTTTATATGCTTCAGTAGAGCTTATGTTTTTCTTAAGTTAGGACGATCCCTTCTTTACAGGATTTTGACAAGTAATGTCTTATCGTTGTAAATGCAGCGCAAATAAGCCAAGCATTTTAAAGAGTAGTCTTGATGGGGTGTGAACCTTATTTTTCACTAGCTTTGATCTGTGGGAATGTAGCATTAGCTCACAATCTCTTATTCTTTCCTCCTTTTTCCTCTTTCCGTCTTGTTTTCTCTCCCTTTTCCTTCCTGGCTTTATATCTTAGTTTCTTCCCTCCCCTTTCATCTTATTTTGTATGCATCACTGGCTACAGCCAGGAGAGGGGAATTCGATTATGTGGAGGAGCTCTGACAAAGTGCAGAGGGCTGTTTGAATGGATAGGCAGAGCAACATTTCTAGTGTGGGAGACGTCTATATCCTCCCTCCCACGCACACTGCTTTATTCTAAAATGTTCTCTTGGAACATCTTCTAACTATATCTTGTTTCAGGGCTTGCACCTGGTAAAGAAGTGCACCTAATCGATAGGATTCTCTGTCTTGCCTCTCTCCCTTCTTCTTGCAAGTGGTGGTTACATCAAGGCTTATGGGACTCTGCACATAACAGATCCTGAAGGAAATAAGTACCTTTAATTTGCTAGCACTAGGGCTTCCTGCCTTAGGTCAGATAGATAGGATGGTGCAGTTACACTAAAGGAGGAGGAGATTGAAATGAGAAAGAAATTGTACCACGGAATGAAGAGTCACCATAATCTGCAAAACTTAGGAGTCATTTTAATACTAAAGACCAAATTCTCACAGGTTGTGTATGGCTAAGGAAAACAGAGAGAGTTCAAGAGCCAGATCTGCTGTCCTTTCAAACAAAATTCCTGGTACTCTCTGGGGGAGGTGTGACGAATACCTTCGGTGCTGTACCATGTTGTTGATGTATCATCACACCAGTGTGACCATGATGGAACAGGGGAATGGAACTGTGCCCCAAATTACCAAAGCAGCTCAAGGTTAAATATAAGATAAACTCTGTGGTCACCAAGAAAGATCCTGCTGTTACATCACACAGTAGTAGCTGGAAGATGTTTTTATTACATCTGGCTCTTACTCTAAGCCTGGCTTGTTTAAGAACTGAGTGCTTTTCCTTTAGTAGTAAAATATTTAAAATCATAATATAGTTAAAAATAGAGCACATATTAATGTCACACCATAACACAAATTCTTACTTTCACTTGGGAAGACAGAAACTTGTAAAGACTATTTCATAATATGCAAACACTTCAAAAACATTTAATATTTTAAGCAAACTTTCCTTGACTGGGCTCATTTTCTACTTTTTAAAAAATTAGTTTGATACCTACAACGTTAGGTAAGCCGAATATTTGTAGAAAAGCAAATAGTGATTTTGTTTTTGGTTTTTTTCTTGCTCTAAGAATGTAAACTGAACAATGCTTCATGAATAGATGAGGAAGAGTCCTTGGCAAATGGATTTTTCATCAGAAATAATGACAATGAACAAAGTGCCAGTTTATGATAGATTGTTATATTCAACCAATCTTCTATGTCTGTTTATAGACAAAGACGTATGAACTATTCGTTCAAGAACAAAATTAAAATAGCAATTCCTGCCTTACCACTTTTATATGATGCACAGAAGTGTGACCAGAGCTAGAGCAGCTGTTTTGCATGGCTTCTACTTGAAGGGAGTTAGGATTTAGTCTGTTGTGTACTTCAAACCCTTTGAGAGCAAACCCTAAGAGCAGATAGTTTGGGGGGTTATCTCATGCTATAGAAACCTGTGTTTCCTACAGTCTTCCTCCTAATGAGTGGCCAGCACAGCCAATGGAATGAAAATTGTAATGTTCTGGGAGGAGAAGACATGTTATAATCGGACACTTACTATGACAGCCACAGAAGAATCAGAAAGCAGTTGTGTGCAAACAGGAAATATTAACACTGAAATAGCCTACAGTTACTCCAAATATATCAGATAGAAGCGTAAAGTCTCTGATGAGACAAAAAAACATCCCATCTGCTGCCTGGGACCTTACAAGTGTAATAACGTGCATATACACTGAGATACAGACACAACAGGTCTGACGCAAAGCTAATTTAGGGCAGTAGGAGTCTCAAAAGGGAAAATACTCCTCTGTTCAGTGGCAGAAGGACTGGAGTACTGCTTGAACACTTTTTTTTTCTTGGATCTGGAAATCACCAGTTCTCATTAACACTGGAGTACAAAGACTGATTGGTACATTAAAGTTGTGCACTATAGTAGAAGTGACATGTTTAACTTAAACCTACTTATCAATTGCTTCTCTTTCTGCAGCCTTAACGTCTGTTTTCTTAATGTGTGTCTTACTCCTTCAGACTTACTGTGTTGCACTCGGAGTAATTAAGCCATGCTCTGATAAATGGCTGGGTTTTTTACATTAGAGGAGATGGGAAGAAGTTCCTTCAGTTTACACCAATTTTCATTTCCTTGGGCTGCCTGTGAAATAAAGTCCTGTATCTTTACTTAAACATGAAGCGCATGAAACGGTGATACGACGGCTTAAATTCTATTTTGTAACAGTCATGTGGAACTGGTGGAAATCACGTGCTTACATTGATCTGAGCTCACATCAGGGTTCAGTTCTGACCTTGGATATATGCTCATTTAGTTCCTGCTGATTACAATGAGAACCAAACATATGTAGTTACAATGAGAACCAAACATATGCAGGCAAGGCTCAGCATTTGATCTCCGGTCAGAATACATTTAAGTTTATCCTTTGCATTGCCTAGATGCAGAGTGTATGTCAAAAACTTTTTCCACTTTAAATTTACATAGGTTCTCTCTCTCTCTCTCTCTCTCTCTCTCTCTTTCTTTCTGAAAGGGACTTTGCTTGTCTAAAGCTGGGTTTCTGTTCAGCCCGATCATCTGATCCCAAACAAAAGTCACAGAGCTAACTTCCAACTTTGCCAGCTGTAGTTCTTCCAACTTGCCAGTACTTTTGCATCAAAGATGAGGACAGGTCACATCACACTTTTGACAGAAGGATATACCTTTGTAGCAAAGACTAGAGATGGACACACATCCAATGCGACCTTGCCTATCTGTTTCATAAGCAAAGTATTATGTTAGTTCTTACTGAAAACTCCCCTTAGCCAGGCTCTTTGTGGAAAATGGTGTATTAGTTGTGTAGATGGTGACTAGTTATGTGTATACTGGAACTGCTAAACTGATTTAGCAATAACATACTTAGAACTACCTTCTTACACAATGAGGAAAAGCAACAGCTCAAAGTATGTTAATTTGAAAAGCCTCAACAGAACTGGCCAAATATTTTTAGTATTTATTTTATTGTCATTCCAATATAACGCATAAAAAGTTGGCGATAAGATAGCCTTCTCATTCTGGTTTTGGTAAAGACAAAGCAAGAAGTTTCCTTCACCAGGAGCTTACAGTGTCTGGAGATAAATCAGGAAAAGTGCTGGGGAAAGGAAATATTATTGCACGCTTTCTGAGACAAAAAAAATCTTAGGCAAAGAGACAAAAATGATTTGCTCAAAGCTACCAGAGGTTGTGGTATTTTGAAGAACTGAACCCAGTTCTCCTGGCCTAGTTACCAGAGTATTCTTCCACTCTGTTTTTCTCTTGGGAGTAATATTCAACATTGTGCATGCAAGGTGTAAGCATACATCATAAGAAATCAAAACAGTTCAGATCAGCTGACAGTTTGGGCATACACAGAGTTCATCTATGTCTTCCATAATGTGGGTTTAAAAAGCTGTACAAAAAGATAACCTGGAACTTTTAGGTAGTTCTGGAAGCAGAACCGGGACAGAGACGGGGGGGAAAAGGGAAATTCATTTTACTGGCAAAAAGAGACTATGAGGCTTTAGATGAAATTCTAAAATAGTGTTGCTCACCTGACTGGAACTGCTGGTGGGGTGAAAGGACAACAAAACAGGTCTATTTTAAAATACTCTAATCCTTGTGATAGAACCCACACATTATTCAAATGCAACAGAGATGTATTTCTGAAGCTGTTATGTTATGCAGATTACTACGAATTAAGACTCTGGTACTGAATTTGGCAGTATGCGTCTGATGTTAGGATAGTCCTTTTCTGCAGCAACCAAGGAGTCATAAGCTTTGCAATAGGCTGAATTTGAAAAAACTTAGGCAGAACTGAATGTGAAGAAATGGCTGGGATACCACAAAAGCTGATGCAGATAGATACACACATTTAATTAATTGGATATGTATATACAAGACTTAGGTGCATATCAAGTAGAAAGAGAGATGAGACTGACAGAAGTCTCCTTTTATACAGAGGAAAACCATTTATTTTCTGAATTATTAAGAATAAATATTTATTTTATTTTCTTGTAGTCCTCAGGGTACTTCACGTACACAGGCCCTACCAAAGTGATGGCTGTATAGCTTCAAGTACACTTCTCATTTTATTTTGGAAGGATCATTTTCCTAAATTTTCTCTGAAATCTTTTTAAATAGTTCTCATTTATAAGAGTGATTTTCTGTTTTAAGTTTATGTAAGAACAACATTACAGAGGAAGAAAAATGGTTATTTACATCCATTCCGTCTATTGGACTCTTTCTTCTTCCATCACGTCCATAAGATACTGTAAATGTTACTCATAGATTTTTGCAAGAGTAAAATGATATATCAGTAATTGGAGACATGTGGTCTTTAAGGTCATGATAAAAGGTCAATAGAACCATATTAAATAACAATTTCAAATGAGAGTTTGATGGTAAGGTTGCAAAGATATCCATAGCTGTTTTGAGTGTACAAGTAACTTTACTACTGCAATGGCAGAAGACATCTCCTCTGGTAGGGCAGACGGCATGAAGAATTGACGTAAGGCACCTCTGTCTGAGCTCCACAGTCTTCTGCTCTCTAATAGAATTATGAAGGTGAAAAGAATGTGAAGAGCAAAAGAGTCTGTTCTGCAGCAAGGAACAGGTGAATATGTGAATAAATGAATAGCCTGGAGACAACAGGTGAGCTCTGTATCAGAGTTTATACACTTAGGAGAACGGCAGAAACACAGGGCATGCAGAGAACAAAATCTTCTTCCCCTTGAAATGACAAGGCACAACTTTCAGAGGCCTGGAATTTCCTTCAGGTATAACAGAACAACTAACAGGGTCAAAATGCTGCACAAGGAATACAGTTTTATGATTAGCTTGCTATTCTCTTTTTAGTTTTTTTTTTCCTCCTCTCTCTTTAAAATTCTTATATTGGTGCAGTTATTTCACACTTATTTGACACATTAAGATATTCTGACACATTAAATTATATCAATCTTTCTCTTGGTTGCTTGCCAGAGAGATAATTCAGAAGCTAATGTAGACTCTTTCCTCGTATCTTGTTATATTGTAGAATGGTAGGGCTGACTCTGTCTCATTCATTGTACGATTATTTTAAAATCCACCTCTGAAATGGAAAGCCTGCTAACTATCTCACCCTAGGCAAATAATGGCAAATGCCAAGCTGTTTCTGCGTATCTGAAAGACAAAGTTCTACCTGCTTGTCTCGCAACACTCAGTTAGGTGTTTTAAAAATAGGAGATTTAAAAATGAAAGCTCAAAATATTAGAAAAAAAGCAAAAGCGGCAGCTGTTTTATAGAGGTTTTGTTTCTTTTAGTAGGAGTCTGCGTGTAAATGTTGCTTAAAAACATTGAAATAACTTTTTATTAAAATATGTGGAAAACAAAAATCTATATCTATTCTGTCAGCTTCTAACTGAAGCCTCGAAAAGGCAAAGTTTCCAGTGACACAAACAGAAAACAAGACCTCATCATTCACGAGATCTATTTCTTTGGCTCTGCTTTCCTTCTATTCTGGATATTTAAGCAGAAAAATTGGTAGCTTTGTTAATTTCTCTTTCTTCCATTGAACTGACGTGGGAGGAAACCAAATAATCTCACAACTTCTTGTAAGATAGCACGCTCATGAGGATAGTAGAAATATCTCCCCAGTGTTCAGAGGTTAGGCTGGGCCCTCTAGCAATACAGGTAATGAAAGATTTAGCAAAGAAATACATATATATATTTTTTATTGTCTAACCTTCTGAAACTTAATACTCTTTGAATAAATGGTCCTTTAGATTTGCTGAGAGAAGCAGATTTTGGGAAGGAGGAAGAGGTGTTCAATTTCACTATCGGCTCCTTCCAAGCCAGCCAAGGCTACAATTCAGTGTGCTTTCACCAGCACGCAGAAGAAGAGGTGTCAATCAACAGTTAAATACTGACACGAATAGTGCCTTTGTGAATATTTCTGTTGTGCCTTTGAAAGCACACAAGCCACAACAAAAAATCTTTTGACAGTGTGTGGAAAAACAAACCTGAAATGCTTGAACAACCTTTCCCAGCTAGAAAGCTGGCCATATAAACTCTTTAAAATTGAATGCTCTTTGGCAGATGGACGAAAGCTTGTGTTCTGAGATTCGACAGTCAGGGAGCCCAAAAGTGCAGTAGCTATGAGCATTTCTTAGCTGTGTGAATTGATTGGTTGCATTTTTATTCACATTCATGAAGCATTGTGCAGCGGTCATTATATTCATCTTCAGTAAGTTTCCTTCTTAAAGACATTAGCAAGACACTGAGCAGTTTGCAGATCTTCACTCAATCGGATATATTATAAATTCTGCTGAATAAATCCCCAAGTGAGCAATTCCCTTACCTGGAAGAACCAAGATTTGACAGATTTGATTTCACAGATTTGATTTTATTTTGCAGGTTTTTTTTTTCCTGATGCTGATTGCACTAGTGTCACAGACGTGGCCTTACTGTTTGGCAACACCAGCAGAAAGGATCAAGTCAGGCTTAGATAAAGTCTTTCTCTGTATAATGCCCCAATTCAATTAAGTCATATAAGAATTTGCTTGACTTTAAATGCACAGATATTTAGAACAATTCACAGCTTTAAAGAGAGACATATGGATTACTGAACGGTTGGCCATATCACACCATTCTGAGATATTCTGCTTTTACTCCGTGAGCCACTGAAACTAATGAGACTGTTACTCCTGTAGCAAGGTGTTCCTAAAGGCGAAATGCAGGGAGCAGTGACAGAGGAAAATAGAGAGAAGAGATTCTTTAAGCTTCTGGATTTAGGTACTGTTAAAAACAGTACAAAACAAAGAGCCTCATGTACACAGAGAAAATATTTTTTATATGTATAAGATGATAATCAGATGTGTAGAATTGTCTCCCTGACATGCATTTCTGAAAGCATTGCAGATGGCAACTAAAGAGTGCAAAGAAGTGGAGCAGTCATCCTGAGTTACACAATTACACTTGCGAACCTGAATATTCAAACTTGTTTTGATGAAAGGGCACTGACTAAAGCTGCCAAATTATTTGCTGCTTTTACTGTAACTTGTCTTGGATTTTTAAGTTCCACCAGAGATGGTAGGAGAATTTCTAGTACCTCATCTAATGTCTAGCAGACTCAAGAGCAACACCATTGTTGTCAGGCTACTCAGGCATGGCTGGGGGCCCTAATTCTCTCATGAAAATTGAACTTATGACTTTGTGTCCTAGGCCTTGTGCATGTGGGACACTTGGTGGGTTTTATAGGATAAATCACTTTGCGTCTGTATACAAGTTGTACACAAGTTTGTCCTCCTTTTTTTTTTTCAAACCATCTGGCATCTTTTCCCACACCAGTTAATCCCATTTGGAAGGGCACACGTTTATTCTAGAATTTCTTTTTTTTTCAGGAAAGTAATTTTCAGCATTTACTTAAAGTTAGATTAACTGTTCCCTTTCAGACAGTCATCCCACTACTATGCCATTCTGCTTAGATTTACAGCTGAATTAACCTCTGCATCTTTTATCTGTAGGTCCTCAAAGGTCATTTTAGCTGACTGTAACCTTCCACTTAAATTTTAAAATTCAACTAGCTCCAGTAAAATTCCAGTTTATGTACACTCAGCAACATTCCCTTTATAGCAGTCATGTTGTCTATTTCCAGGGGCACTTGGTATGAAGATCTGCAATTCTTTGGTCACTAGGAAAAGAAACACTTTCTCTGAAACGCCAAGACCTGGTAGCACTACAAATGCAAGAGAAAGGATACTCCCTGGGCAAGCATCAGTGTTGCTTCTTCTGGAAGAAGAAGAAAGATATCTGCCAATGCTTTGATAATTTGCCAATATATAAGGAGATTTTTGCACACAGAACCTCAAAATCTTTAAAAAGGATGATTGGGGAACACCTCTAAGTAGCCTCGGATGCCAAGGAGGGATCTCTCTCTCAAACAGAAAGAGATTCTTCCAAGTAGTCAAGTTTTTTTCAGTATGCCTATTTTAATTAAAAAAAAAAAATTGGAAATTTAAGATATAAATATGAATCTTAAGGTGGGGAGAACTAGCCTGAAACTTCTGCTGAGGGAATACTGCTAGTCAGAATACAGGCTGGGAAAAACCTTCTTAAAATTAGGAGGTATAACCCATGCTCTTAATTTAAAGCAGATGTAAAAAAGCCTGCCAAACACAAGATTGTTCAGACAGGAGGAAATGCATGTAAACACTTGAGGCAGAAGTAATTTCTAATTATGGCTTGAGCGGAGAACATATGCCTGTGGATAGATGGAGGGATACATACAGAGACATCTAGGGCCCAAAGAGAAGCCTAAAGAGAAGGCTTTTGGCTCAAGTTCTATGGGTCTGTGAGGGATAAAACTGTCATTTCCTGCTGCTCTTGCTTTTAGCGCTAGGGATCTTTTGAGCCAGTCCTCATTAATATAGTAAAACTTGAGGCTTAGAATGAAGGGCAGAAAATAGCTGGGTGGATATTTGTGCTTGTGTAGTACCCTCTGTGTTGTCATTAATATCTATCCTTAAGTTTTGAACTTGTAGTCAGTGCCTATGGTAAAACACAATTTGTCCAGATCGTTATCTGGGATGTGCAGTTATTTGTCCACTGAAGTCAATAAGAAAGCAACGTATCATCTTGGCCTTAATCCTGCCTGTGGCTGGAAGCCCTGGCCCTCAATGCTTCCCTCCCATGCTTTGCTGTAGCAGAAGAAAAAAGAATTAGAGAGATGGGATGTTTCTGTTCTAAATCAGAGACCATTTCTTCGGGTTTTTTTAAATTTGTTTATTTCTTTATGAATTGGTCAACACCTACCAAAGGTGGCTTCCAAATAAGACTCTAATGGATGGTCACTTAATATCAGGAGTAAAGGTTTAGCTTAAACTAGCCGAGAAGATCATTTGGGTTATGTATACGTTGCCAAGTAGGGCAGGCCAGTAGGAGTGGATCTGTAGAGAAAAACAATTGGTGCCGAGGACTGGATATTTTACAATATGTTCATTTCAGTGTGTTTTATTTCAGACTAGTTCTGGACTGATCTGTGAACTAAAAATCCATTAGAGGTTGGAGCACCTCTGGGGCATTTCAGGGACACACCTTCTGCTTTGGTGTTATCTGCAGGTAATCCAGTTTGTATGCTTCAAGACCTCCCTGCAGTGTGAAACATAGCATGGTATGTGGGAATGATCAGGAGTTTTGCTTCAAAATTGCCCTTCTAATCTCACCTAAAATGTAACGTAGACACACAGTTTGTTGTTCTGTCCTTGACAACACAGGTCATCAGTTGTACATCTTGCAATAAGTTCACAATTTGCATGTGGTCTTGTGAGTTCTTCTCTTGTTAAAAGTCTTACCTGATTAGAGCTAAGCTGGCTTGCAAAAGGATTATATCTGAGCTGAATTAAAAAGCATCTGGTGTATAGCATATATCTACTGCAGTGTTTACACTCCTCTGAGACTTGCCAGAGAACAGCTGTTTCTTATTTTTGTATAGTGAGAAGGAGACAGATCTGGCAGGAAAACTCAAGACAGAAGTGGAGATGGCTTAGAATTTGCACGCCCTTCTTCATGCAAGGTGTTTGCCTCAAAGAACTCAAAACCGAACTCGAACAAGGTCCCTAAGGCAACTTGGACACAAATGCCAAAGTGATTTCAACAGCTGAAGATCTGGACAATAAATTCTTACCTGAGGAAGAAAATTAAGAAGACATGAGCCCTACTACTGAACTTTTAAGTCTTTTGAGCCATATACTTATATTTTTGGTGACCAAGGACACTCTGTTTTTCACAAAGTCGTAATGCCACAAATTAGAGGACAATAAGGGATTTGGAGTCATTAAAGCTAAATTCATCAGTATGCTTGTATGATGATAATACTTCCTGGTCTGAAACTACTCTTACCACCTATATCACATATGGTGAGAGCACTTTCCGGAGTGTAGTCAGAGGTGGCCCTGACAGCCGGTCTGAATTGTCATGTTGCACATTCCACGGTTTAAACAGTAATTTATTTTGCAATCTCTGCATCACTGATTCTGGAGTGTTTGTCCAGAATGTTTAATATTTGAAGAGGTCAATATTTAAAGAGATCTGTGACAGCAAACAAAACCTTCAGGTTGCTTGAAAGTTAATATGTCACACACTCTGATGGTGATATAGAACTAGAACTGTCACTAGGCATGCTGTCAGTGCCTCTATTAAGACAAGAAATTATGGCGCCATAGAGTATGACCTGTGAGAGAGACTATTTAAAACTTCTGACGCAGTTTCTGAGTATCTTAGTAAAGTTCACCAGAGCTTAAAGAAATAACTCCATTTGTTAGTCCCATTCGAGACATGCAGGGCAACAAAACAGTGTGGATAGTACAAAACAGGGTATATAGGGTTTGCCAGCATGAGGAAATGAACGTCCCATCTGCTCTGCCTCCTTCTCCAAGTCAGCGTGGGAAAAAATAGGCATGTATACTGGAGGACTGTAGAATACACTACTGCTCTCAGTAATGCCTGTAAAAAGTTGCCACAAGATCTTCCGGCTGTATCCCTGTTTTGAAGCATCAGTCAGGTTTGGCACTGTTTAAGGTTCCCAAAGTAATGTTAGAATGATCAGAGCAACAAATATGTGGGTTGTGCTGACTACAGGAGAATAGGAAGGCAGATAGCAATAAAAGCAGGTACTACAAGTGCAGAAATCAGTGCACATATATAATAGTATAAACAGAGAAGGAGGCAGTCAGTGGAACCCTTTTGCGTGCGGATGACTCAAGGTTAGCAGGTTTAGCCTTTGCTAACCATGCAGATTCTGGGCAGCTGCTCCTCCTAGCTCACTCCCTCCATCTGACAGGCCTTTCTGTAGAAAAGGTCTGCGGCAGCGATGCTGTCAACTACAACCTGCCCTCCCTTAGGATACGCGTTCTCCCTCCACAACACAGTTCTGAATGAAAGGAAGAATGCTGCCTTAAACAGTGGACAGATGAAAGACATCTGAGTAAACTCCACAATTATCAGAATCTCAAAGATATTTTTTTCTCCTATTAACTTTTAAAAACAAGGTTATCTGATGAGAGAGAGGACTTCTGATTTTGTATCATACATTAAACACATGCATATAGTATTTTCATCTGCCTTTAGGTGGCCTCCCTCCTTCAAGCACAGAGAAAATTATCTCACTGAACTGGAAAAGAACCCCTTGAACCTAAAATTGCTGAAGACAAAGCACCAGGTTAAGCACCACGGTACAGCATATTTGTTAGGCAAACATCAAAGATCCTTAAAGTTTTACTTTTTCTAATTTTTCAGGAGCTGTGACCATTCGTTTCCAAGTATTCCGAGCAGTTCTGACATTCTGGGGCAGGGGAAGGCTTTAACAAAATCCTGCTGCTTAACAAGGAAGCTCAGTGTTTCAAGCTGGAAGGGTAGTTCACTAAACTTCCTAAAAATCAAAGCTGATAGCATCTTTCCTCTTTTGCGAATAATTTTTGTGTCAAGGGAGGATGAAATATAGTTTAACACTTCTAAATACCACCTTTTAAAAATGGGGGGATCTGGTTTGGACCCTAACCTGAACCTTGCAAGTTAGATTCTCTATAGTCTCCATAAGACACAAATGGTTACTCGTAAGTAAGAGAAACAGAATGAGATTTATAAAATCTTCTGAATACTCGAGTCTCCACATTCTCTCTCTCTCTCTGTGTGTCTCTCTCTCTGTGCCTCTCTGTCTGTCTGTCTGTCTGTCTGTCTCTCTCTCGACCTAAAAAGTCTAAGCAAGCTGCCAGAAGTTTCACACCCAGTGCTGAACTGGCATAAAGTCGAAGGTTGCTAGTTGTGTTTGGATGCGAAAGCATTAGTACAGCTCTGCTAACTACTAGCCTTTTACATATTCTTTTGCCAAACTAGATATTTGGCAATTTTTGCCCCTTCTATAAGCTTTCATTGCTTGCCTCTCCAAGTATTATTTCTTTAGCACTAATCTCACTGGCTGGTAAGAAAGCATCTCATACTAAACCTTTCCTCTTCAATGGTAGCTGTTGATGAAGGTCCCCTCTTCTGTAACGGAAAGTCCATGCATCAAGTGATGCATGTCCTCGGATACATCTGCAATATCAGCTCAGTATAGTTTAAGCCTGCTCTTAAGAACAGATTTGCCCATTACCCACACTATAGCCCCAGAGTCCCCCACTAGAAGGTTGCCTTAGTCCAAGCTCCGCAGCTGTTCAGAGGGGGACAGCCTGTGCTTTCTTATAGCCCCAGAATATGTCCAAACTGTGCTCTCAGTGAATGCCCTCAGTGACTAACTGCAACAATTTGGAAAGTCACAGAGCTTCACAACCTGATATCTATCTACCCTCTTTATCTCACACCTTATATCTAGCCACATAGGGCACCACACTGCTACAGCGGAGGGTTAGACCCATAACTTGCAAGCATATTTTTGGAAAACAGGCTTTTATCTGCTGCCTATTCAAAACGTAATTACTAAATCATAAACTTCACTTTAAGCATAGAAACATTCTCGCTGAACTCAGTGGGACTGCTCATGTGATAAGAAGCACTGTGAGATAAGTCACCTGAGGATCTGAGCTTCCAAATCTGATTAAAGTCCCTTGCCATTCTAAACACACGTATGTGTATTGAAGCACCTGCCAAAACATTATGTGATTTTCTTTGAGTGCCACATTTTTTAAAAAGCTCCCTGCCATAGCATCTCTTACCATCTTTCTTTTAACAGTCTCACCTTTTTGTTGCCCTTTCCTCATGCTCTCTCTCATTTAATGCTCTGTTTTTCCCGTTGACGCTTTTCCCAGATTTGATATAATAGCACTTTAAACCAAGGCTCTGTTTTCTAGGACAGCCAAGAACTCTAATCTTGAAAAACTTTGCATAACATTGTGAATGTTCAAGCGGCGGACAGAAGCAACCAATATAATAGAGTAGATGCCTTCTCGCATCAAGGCAAAGATAACTAACGTACCAAGAAAATAACAGCAGCCTATAGGGAAGCATTTAATCTCTGTTGTCCTGTGCAAATCTCAGCAGCACAGTAAAAGGAACCCATACTACAATTAATGATTTACATATTTATAACCCAATCCTCTTGACCTTTGTTAGCCAAAACACCTGAGTAAACCAGTCTGTATGCTTAAATTCCTTGTAACACCTGGGAATGTGACGTATGCTTTAAAAAAATTGGGCAGGGAGGTAATTGTTTTGTTTTTTAAGCTAACACAAAAGGAAGAAAATAGAAATAATAAGACTGAATTTAGCAAGCGGTAAATGGTACAATCAGCCCATAAAAAGCTATTTTGTTTGTGCAGTTGGCACGCTTCAGTTTTGCAATAAGAAGTTGTTTGTTCATTCTCATCCATGCAACCATCTCTTGTTTTCCTCATTTCGTTTCCCAGCAAAGAGCTGACTAGGTGAAAAAGGTTGATCAGTAATTTTGAGGATTATAGCTAAATCACTGCGCTGATTGCAAGTTAATGGTCATAAAAACTTCATATTACCTTTGCAGCAATTCTTTAGACAGAACACAATATTTTGACTATTTCCAGTTCTTAGAATAGCAAGCACATACTAAAGGATTGTTCAAAAAATATAAGTACACTTTCTGATGACTACCTCTTTCAGCTTCATCCATTCACTGAAATGAATGAAATCTAAAAGCCAGGGTTAATCTACTGGGCAACTCCTAGCATCCTTGAATAAGGGCAGGATTTCTTTTCTGAGTAGGTCTCACTGAAGCTCCTTCAGCCTGCAGCTAGCGTTTGGTCTTGAACTAAGACAGTCAGTGATGCTTGTACATTTTATAGTTACATGTGGCAGAATGATTATTTAGAAGCATACTTATGTCAGACTAGCAAGGGAAGGTCATAGGAACATGGGAAAAAGCAAAGTTGTTAGGAGGAAGAAAACACCTCTGGCTCTCAGGAACTAAATTCTCTAACAGACCCGATGAAGAAATTTCAGCCTACTCTTAGCATACTGTTTTAGAGACTAAAAGTAAACCAGGATCCATAAGCACTGTAGATTCCTTTAGCTCTACTTAAAATCTCTAGAAGTTGCCATATCAAAGCTTTTAACTGAGTAAACCAATCTATGCTTTTGTATTTGAGTCAAATACACCTGATAATGCACACCCTGCTGATAAAACCAAAGTGTATAATAAAGTGTTTAATCAGCATAAATGCATGCTTTATGTGCTAGAGCACAGTGTTTGCTTGGAAACAAATTGGAGAATTTCAACAGGGAAAAATGACTGTTGACCAGATCACTAGCAATTTGGAAGGCTGTTTTTGTGTGGATGGATGTGTTAGGTACAAATGAAGTGCTGGAAGGCAATGCCAGTCTGATGATATTGCATTCATATGATATGCAGAGGAGGTCTGAAAAATTAATTGCTAGAGAGGTTTTGGATGGCTATAGAGGACTGATTGTTATTCTACCCTGAAAAGTCTAAGATATAAAACTCTTGACTTGGGAGCTTGTTCGGTAATTACTAGGAGAAAAAAGGATATCCTCATGAGTTCCTAGGAAGGATGCAATGTTAATAAATCCCCCATAAAAGCTTTATTTTCATTATGATAACTTGTTATTTGAAGACAAATAGCAATTATTAAAAAAAAACTGTAACCTGAATTTTAAGTAACCTAACAAAAATTATTTTTCCTCTTCATAAATCAATTTTTACTTCTCTCGGTTGCTGAGTCACTATTTTTTTTTTGTTCATCATGCTCAGGATCCACACCATAAAGAGGATCTAAACTTCTGAAGTGAAACTAATTTAAAAACAAAATTGGAGCTTCTCTATATGCAACAAAAAGTATAAATAAAATACAAAGAGGAAACCTAATGTTCTTCACTTACAGATTACTTAAAGAAAAGTGAATGACATAAATCTCATATCAGGGACAGCTGACTCCATTGCATTTAACTTGGCTGATACACTTAATCCATTATATAAATAGACATCCATGATGAGGGTGCTATCAGAAGAATACTATTAGAAAGACAATAAAACTAGTTCTCTAACTGATTGTAGTGTCTCAATACACATTTATAGTTCAACTTTCTGTTAAAATCAGAAGAGAAGAAAGGAAAAAAATCCTCTTCTATTTTATATATGTGTTACTTACATATTTCCATAAGTGGAAAGTAAGCAGTCTAATCTGAAACACTTGCAAAGACCTTTTCTATGACCTTAATTGACTGGCAGAAGCACAGCTATAGTACAGGTGACCCTTTGTTTGTCAAGCAGATAAAATCCAAGTTTGAGTTAAGGCTCTTAACTAACCTGAGTTTCAGTGCTGTCCTCCAATCTGCCTCTGCATTGCTGTAACTACTACTTTGTTACTGCAGTGAATGCCTGAAGTCATTACTTCTCAGTTACCTGCTGCCTATTTAGGAAGAAAACGTGGCCTAAGGGTGTTAAAGGGAATTTTGCCACTGATTTTGTTTACAGCCTAGATTTCACCCACAGCTTGCTGAATCATTATTTTCTTTTCACTGAGTTTTCCAAAATACAGGATATTAGATAGCCTTCATATTCCATTTTCAGCACCACTGCTTTTCCTGAATTGAACATCTCTATTGATTTGCCTGAATGAGCCTTAAAAAGGAGGTAAACAGTATTTTTAAGTTTTGAAAAAACTTTGCTACGTATGGAACAGTAAGTGCAAAATATATGTTGAGAGGACAGAAGAGCATCATTTCAGGAAAGAGAGCAGCTAAAACTCAGAGGCCCTACACTACATACATTGGAAGGGTAGCTGAATGATCTAGCCAAGCTGTTGGGAAATCTCAGGAAAGTAAATGTTAACCTTATATATTCAACTATATCTTCCTTTGGAATGCCTAGGAACATTCCTTTGAATGTCTAGGAACCAAGTGAACTTCCTCTTTTTTCATTAAAGTAAATATGCATCCTGTTTTCTATCTGTATTAATGATTTCTGTTGTACAAAAATATATTGGTTTTTTCTCTTTTTTTTTGGGGGGGGGGAGGATTGGGGGGGGAGATGATACTTTCTTAACATTGAAAGTACACATAATAGTGTGTTTAGCATGAATTCAGAGAGACCTTCTTTAGGAACAACAGTGTATAACATCACCGCTCACAACTTAATGTTACAACAAACAAGCAAAGGACCCACCTTTGTCCAAACTCACAGTTTCTGATTACATCTATTTCCCAAGAGCCTTGTATCTTTTATTACTATTTCCACTTTGCAAGGCAAGTGCAAGTCTGCTCCTTTTTGCATTCCCTTTGCTGAGGTGCAAATGATTTAGCAATTACAACCATACAATGTGTTCCATTATATAACTGCATATGTTTCCTATCTTAAACAGTGTGGCAAATGACTAATTGCATAAATGCACAACTTAAAAGCATACTGATATGGAAAAAATATATAGGAGTCCTTTATCTTCATGACTTCCCTACCCTCAGGCTGAGCTCATATTCAGTGATGTAATTTTTGCCTGCAGTGATACCTTACCCGGTCAACTAGTTCTTTTCTTTTACTCTCTAAGAAATTCGCTGAGTTGTAAAAGTTTGTAAAATCCTGCAGTAGAAATAATCGAGGACAGGATTTGATGCCCCAAGCTAGGTGACCTATAGGCAGGAGTACAGACGATTAGGCAGCTGCATTAGCGATACTAAGTATTGATCCGCAGTAAACTTTGGATATCTCCGAAATCAAGTATGTGATCCTTTTGGACTCAGAAGAACTGAACTCATAGGAAAATAACTCATTATTTCTAGAGAGCAAAACTGAATATGTTTATTTTTTCTACTTGTATTCCTCTAGATTCTTGGATAGATTAGTCAGGACAGAAGAGAGTTTCTTCTACTCTCTGTGTAACATGGCTGAAATAGAAAAGTGTTGTTGAAGGCAGCCATGCTGTATTCCTCTTCTCCTCAATTTAAGGCTAATATTCTGAACAGATGAAGACAAAGAAGATGAAGATCCTTTATTTGACACACACAAAGCTAAGATTAACCAACAGCAAGTGATAATCTTCAGAGGAGTTATGTATAGGTTTTAAAAAAGAAAAGGATGTCTAGACAGGGAAAAAAATCCAATTATTCTGGAAAGGTTCTCTCTCCCATTTGTAAACTTGCTGTATTGAAAAGTATTACTCAGAGCCTCAACTTTATTTTTCTCACTTGTCCATGCCCAAAGTTGCTACGGGAATACAAACAGATGACATGCTCACTATTCTAGTAAGAAAGGAGAGTATTTTTCTTTTCTCATGTTCTACAACTTTTTGCAACCTCTGCAATATTAAAAATGTACAGATGTAACACAAATGTAAAGAACATATTGTGTATCAGTAAATGAAAGAAGCTGCCTATTCTCTTCATCACCAGAACTACCCATATCAGCATCCAGACTTTCAGGCTGTGATAATGATGCTTTCTATCATTTTTGCAAATGCATCTCTACAGTCTAAATGGCAAAGTCCTCACTAGTTTGTAACAACGACAACATAGAGACGTAAAGCAGGAATAGGTAGAGGGCTGAATTTCCTCTTGCGCTCTCTTCTTCCTCTTGCTGTGCCTCATGTGGCAGAACTTTTCCGTTGTTGAACAGAGATTACTAGAAATAAATTCTTCTGAAGTAGACAGGGTTTTGTTCAGTTTTGACACTAGGCTTCCAGCCCAGTCTTGAGCAATCTGCACTGAGAAAGCTCTGTGCTTCTGTGGTATACTTCTTTTTTTGGAGACTTCTTGCCTGAGCCGGTTTGTAGTAAAGAGAACCATTTTCTGAAAGAACATGTTCCAGCCGACAATCTATATTATCAGTCTCATACTAGCATAGTCTCTGACAGTTCCATCAGATTAGGCTCTAGCTTTAGATCCATAGTAGATCATTCTTAGATTGGGCACATATATGTTTATTTCTTGATGTGTACTAGTTTTACAACAAATCGGAGATACTGTTTTCTCGTACTGCTTTCCTGCTAATCTTTCCTCTCTTTTTACAAAAATGGGTGAAAAAAATGGTGCGTCTATATAAACTCGCTGCAGAAGTCCTTTTCATCATATTTTGCCTTGTCTCTTTTCTTCCTCAAAAAGGAGGACATATGACTCTATGGCTTATCTTCTGGCACGGTCAGGATTTAATCATATGAAATCCAAGATTGCTCTGTGCTCTAAACTAGTCAGCATGTTGCTAATCATTTTGTAGACATGCAAGAGTCCAAATACTGTTGTGGGTTTCCCTGTTGCTTTTCCACTTTCTCCGCCCTTTTCACTTACGAGAAGACTGTGTCTATAATGTCTTTGTACATGTCTACAAACTGAGGCGCTTATTAGGATTAACATTTTTGACATACTGACACCACTCTAACATGTTTGTGAAGCATCTGGTGTAAATATCGTAAGTGCATTCTTCTCCTACTTTCTTAGTGACAATGGTAGACAATCCCTCCTGTCTATTAGTTAGAAGTTGTCATCACCTAGCATGCAAGTTCTGAGTATTTCTAACTAGTTCTCACCTGCTACAAATTTTTGTTGCACGCTTTGGTGAATTGTATGAATATTGTATAAGTGTGACTGTCACTACAATACACTCTTTATAGACCCTTCACTTCATTTGCAGTTAAAAAGAGAAGGACTACTAACAGGTCTTGTGTTTCTTCCTCTAACTGTATGACATAAGTCCCAAAATGCAAATTCATGCGTTTGTATCCCATTTTGCAGAACGGCTAGGCTATGAACTCCTGGGCGGTAGCTTTCTTGTTCTTAGTTTCAGTCCCACCTAAGCTGCTTGCTTTTCCTCTTAATCTTGTTTTTCCCCACTGTTATTCCACCTGAAGCTACACATTCCGTTCTCTCTTCTTGACACTGCTGCATGTATTTTTCCCAGCTCTATGTAATGGCTAATATTTGTCTAGATTTAATCCATTATAATTTGCCATATTCATGAGGCTTAGACTCCTATTTTTAAACATCTTGATAATTTATTGTTTTTCCAGAGGTTTATATTTTCTTAAAGAATCCCTGAATGTACCAGCCAAATATCTTAAAAGCAACAAAGCATACAAAATAAATGAGGAAAGTCATAAAACAAAATGCTAGAAGATTCACAGCATAGCTGATTATTTGGTTTCACGGTATACTAAAAACCCCGTTGCTGTGTTTAAACTTGGAAGCTCCCTTTTCGCTTAGAATGCCTAGGACACTAATGCTTACTTAGAATCGCTTTTCAATTCAATATCCACTCCTCTTTTACCCAAAATGAAGACAGATGTTTTTTGAATCAACAGACTACACTTGGGTAGCCAGAAAGTATACCAGATGGGTATCCTTATCACTTACATGAAATTCTGTGTTGCTTCCATCAGGAAACGTAACAGTAGCGTATTTATTAGAAAGCCAGTCATGTTGAAGGCTTTTTTTGTTACTGCTCCCTATAAGCAATTACTACAACATGACAGAAGGTAACAGACCAGCATCTTCATTTTTTAGTACTTCACTACAAGCTGAGTATGAATAGCTGGGATGAATATCTATGAACGGTGAAGAAGTGCTTAGGTATGTAACAGAAAGGAAAAAACATATATACAATTATTTTTGTGTAAAGATGTTATTGGTCTTTTAAAACCTGCCTATTACTTATGTAGCCACAATATTGCTTAAACGATTTAATCAAAACAATTTTTGTGCAGAGAATGACATCTTTTATTAGACTAACTATATATAGTTGGAAAGAGTAGGCTAGTTTTTGAGAGTTTTATACCATGTCCTAAGTACTTTTTAAAATCCCAGCAGATAAAACTGCATGTATTAAAGAATATGTCTCTCTTCCCTCAGGTAAGCATAATGGCATTACCAAAATTAGGCCCTGTCAAGGGGAAAAAACAGAACAAAACAAACCAAAACAAAATGCAAGCCATTGAGAATGGCATTATGGAAAGCATACCTAAGCTTTAGATTCCTTACATGAAATCTGGCTAGTGCATCCTTTGCTATTCCTATCTAGTTCAGTGCAGCTAAGCTTTCATTCTCTGTCGCCTTCTGAGTTTGTTCAGCCCTCCCTCAGGTCTCTCCCCTTCATGCAATCAGTTAAAAGTCCCAACTCAGTCAGAATGGGGGCTTGAACCTGCCTTTCTCACATCCCAAGCCTTCCAGTCCTGAAGAAACTGAATCAGTGGGAACGGTCCTCACTACCTCATCCAAGCACTACATGCTGTGAAAAAGATGCCTATCCCCTGGAGAGGACGGGGAGTTGTGAATGTGATTCAGAGATAAATTCTTTTCTGTTACCTAGAGGAAGCCATGTTTGTCCCGGATGTTAGAGCACTCTCTTTTCTACATTTCTTATTGAACAGCTTATGCAGCTCTCTGCTTAGGATGCTGGTGTTTGTGAATCTCGCTCTTGGAGATTCCTATATGCTATACAGGGAGTCCTGGTACCTAAAGAGGCATCTTTCACTAGCAACTAGAAGCCTAACCAGTGTGTAAGTCACAGGCATTACTCACTGTCATTGTAGATTTCTTAGCCCTGTGTCTATAGCTGTAATTTCTGAGATCTGTGCCCGCGCTTTGTCTGACCAAGACTGTCAGTGTTTTTTACGTTTGCAATATCCATTTATCACTCGATTAGAAGAGTCAATTGGAGGCTGAGGAAAGCTTAAGCACAGGATATACCTTCAGCAAAAAGTGAGCATTGCAAAGTTTTTAAACAACAGCTCCCTCTTGTGTATTAAAGAAACAACAGAAAGCAGCTAAACAGAAGGCATCTTGTCTGCATAGGTCTGAACATGTGACCATGCAAATTTAGCAGAACTTGGGAAAAAATTAGAGCGTTGAACCATGCAATTTGGTTAGTGGAGACAACACAAAACGGAGCTCCTGGTGGTGGGTTGCTGAGCTCACAACTTAGCTCTGCTCCGGGCATATCTAGACATTTGTACTGGCAGGGTGGAAGCATATTGATGTAATGTAAAAATGTTTTGCAACATTTCCAGTCATGTGTATTTCACTTATTTGTCTTAAAAGGAAAAGAATATGGAAAGATACCATTCTTAAACAAAATATTCTAGCTCATTTGAACTTTTTACTTACATTTTAAAAAGAAATGTTGAAAATAAAAATACTACGTTTTCATGAATATAGACGCACAAACTCTTGTTGCCAATAACAAAGACTTGCGATTCTGCAACAGTGCACATGGTATGTTTGAGCAGGTAATAAAGATCACAATTTTCCCATTAATGTCTTTGCTTCTGATTCCTTAATGGCCTATTCCCTGTACTGCCGGAGCTCTGTACCTCTTCCTCTGTGAGGCTGTATGTGTGGAAATACAGTAAGTGATTAATTTTGTGTTTAGCAAATTTGCTTTTTATTGAAAACGTTTATTTAAATTTTGTTTTGTTTCCTCGGGGTGTTTTGTTTGGGTGTGTTTTGGTTTTTTGTTCAACTGTTAAGAGCATAGACAGTAGTGCACTGACTTTTTAGACATAAACAAAATCATTTATCGTTCACTGCAGTTTTGAAAACATGAGAACAGAGGTTAAAAAATGCACTGAACCGTAAAAGAAAGGATAAACTCAAGTGGTTTTAAGGTCTGGTGATTTTTTCCTCCACAGCATGACTTAGCAGAAATCACACAGAGCTGAAACTGTGTGAATAGTAACTATACTTGACTGCCCTTTGAGTGTTTTACGGATGCCAAAGTTGTTCAGGGCCAGCTCTTCAAGTATGAAGGACAGTGAAAATGAAGATGACTTTGTATTACCATCTGAACTGCTTATTTCAGTCATCTTCATCTAACAAAAACTGACCAGTGTGCTAGCAAGTAAATAAGAATTGAAATTAGTTAGACATCAGCCAAAGCCCAAAGTAAAGATTTTCAATGCTGAGATACTTCAAATGGTTAATGGTTAACCTATATCATGTTAGGTTGAGGCTGAGCAGAGCAGCAAGATATGTTTTACTTTAGCAAAACATACTAACGTATATGGAATGTACTTCAAGTGAGAGTTAAGGGATGATAGTGAAGTGGATTTTTAACTGTAATATGCATCTAGCTTTCTACATGTTCTATACATCCAGACTAAAGACTCTTATGAAAACATCTATCAAAATCTTCAGTAGGGAGGGTTGCCTGTTGAAGGACTGTAAAGGTGAAAACAGTTTTTCTGTTTTACTACTCAAACAAAAGGAAATGTTATTTCAGTGAAAAGGTCTCATTTTTATCTGCCTGTAATTATATCCGTAATGACAGCATCTAATAATGGGAAAAGATTGTCTCTGCCAACCACCTCAGGAGACAAGATTTGAAATTTGAATTTTGCCTCACCTACTATGCAGAGAAAAAGAAATACACACACCTGATTCTCCTCTACTTTGCAGTTGTCTTCAGTCTTTTCACTCCGGCTTCCAGGTGCGCTCATGAACAAATGGATTGCTTGTACGACCATGGTTCATTAGCATTCCTGGGGAAAGCACATTTTAATTAATGCCTGTGCAAGAAATGCTTGCTGTTTGACGAAATTATTCACAGACAGAAAGTGACACCATACATTTAAAAATTGAAGCCCAACCAATCTAACAGCAAAAGCAAATCTTTTTTTCCTAGTCTTTGAGAACTGTGTTCTAACTGTCCACAGAAAGTAAAAAAAAAATAAAAATCTAGCTATGTACATATGCTTAATGTAGGTTGAAATTGAGAATTCCTCCTGCAAGTATTCTGTCATAAGAGAGAAAAAGAGAGAAAAACATTCTGCCAAGGAAGAACTAGGCTGAAAAACATATGAAACTCAGTCCCACCCTAATTAGACAGACTGTTCAGCAGGAAACAAAAATTATTCATATGACTTTCTCTAAAAGACATGTATTGATCTTATTTTCTCTAAAAGACATGTATTTCATCTTAACATTCTAATAGTCTTTGCACAGTAAGTTGAATCATATTAGTGGTATGTAAAATTTTATTATTTCCCAAACAGAATGGTTACACGTAGAGGTAGAGCAACGGACCTCAGGAAGAATCTGATAACAGTAACAGTAGCACTAGTAATCTAGAGAAGAGAGTGTTCTTTCTGATTAATTTTTATTATTCCTTGTAAGTCTTATCAATGATTAACTGGCCAACTCAAGGAAAATGATAATGAAATCAGCAAGTACAAAGGCATATATAGTGTTCTTTAAAGGGGGAAAGGTCAGATCCTAGGCATTGCAAATGAACGAATATATTGATCTATCTGTCACCTAGTGATTCAAGATCACTGTGATGGGAGCATTTAGGAGACTGACAAACCAAGCCAGTCTCAAACTTTAAAACAGCTCTTTACTGGATTGATGTTCATAAACAATACACACTGCTAACAGTTAGTTCTTAATCACTGTCATTCATTATCACCACACACCCAAAACAATTAGTCCTTAAAAAACTCATCCTAAATAAACTGTGAGCATACAATACAGTGGAGCCGGATGCTGTGTATTTAGCATTGACGGCTATGCTCCTTGGTGGTCCTTAGTCACCAGGGCCAAGGTGATCAGGCTTGAGAGCTCCTTGCGAGGGAAGCCAGAACCGAAGTAGGTTGCGTTCTTTCCTCCCCGTCCTCCTTCACTCACAGTTGAGGAGTTATGCTCCTCTGCCCCTCCCCGAAAGAAAGGAAATAATCTCTTCCGCTCTTGACAACTTACTTTCGGGATCAAGACATGTTCTGGCTTTGCTTATTCTGCAGGATTATTCTGGCCCCAAAAGATATTCTTCTTGCCTGCTCCCTTGCTCTGCGGGATTATTTTTGTTTTACCACATATCTTTCCCACCTGCTTTGGTGCTCGGTTCTTTGATGACAAGCATCCAAGTATCGTTTCTTAGATCAGCTTGATTTTGTCTCGGTTTAGCAAGGCTTTAAGAAAACGGCCTGAAAGGGCAATTTGGTCAGCCTCACTTCAGTTGCTCAGAAAAATCACGGAGCCAGGTTTCCTGGAACATATTTCTGGCCATATGAAGGAGAAGAAAATGATTGGGAACAGTCAGCATGGGCATACAGGTTCTAGCAAACCTGTAGTCATCAATTTAAGTAAGATGGCTGAAAACTGCTAGTATTCTCACCTATTCACCTTGCCTCGGTGACAGACGTGACCACTTCCTATGGTAGAGATCTCCTACGGCAGCCAACACTTAAATGTAAACTGAAATAAAAGCAATGTGTCTAAACGAAAACAGCAAAGAGCAGAGGGCTAATCTTTAGGCAGATCATGTCTGCCGCAGATGTGGGGTGGATACTTAGTAAGATAACAGCACCTGCCACCTCCTTTTAATCCATACCTGCACATCTGTCAAAGCCTTCAACACTTGAATATTGTGTGCCGCTCTCCCATGAAATCCACAGCCCTCAAACAGATGTCCTGGCTCCTCATACAGCTTTGAGTCGGGAATTCACAGACTCCACAAGCTAAGCGGGGAGTCACCAAGCTCAGGCTAGAGGGTTGCAGAGCGGCATCTCAGCTGTGATGTCTCTTGTGGCATTAGGCACTTAATCTAGATTAGCCCCTTTTTTTTTCCGGAGCAAAACAGGGATGTAGGCCCCACTCCATTTCAGGTTCATTCCCTCCCTTGTGGGATTGGAAATCGGTTTTCCTATTTCCTGGCTCTGCTTGATTCACCACAGGAACTGAAAATGAGAATACCGATGGGGGTCTTCTCTGATGTCTTCTTCTGAAGCTGTTTTACTTTGTAAAAATAACTGAGTATTTCCTGGAGCAGCATTTAAAGCTGATATTCCCGCAGCCAGCGTGAGTGTTTTAGTCAGGAGAATTTCATGTTGGTCTTGCATTTTGTCTCTCTGGGGCAAAGAGTGTTTAAATGATGTATAAAGTGGAACACCTCCAACTCTGAGACTCACCCTTGCGTATCCAAGAGGTGGCAGATACACAGAGAGAGCACGTGAGACGCTCGCACTTGCATCTGGAGACCGGAGTCCGCTATTTCAGCTCTAAATCATGCCTCATGGGAACCTGAAACCGAACCTCCTACTTTCCCCGAGCCAAAAGTCTTGCTGCGATGGGCGTCCTGGGTTGTGCCCCGTGGGGCAGGCCTGACAGAGAGGGGAACTCTCTGGAGACTTGCGTGAGCGTTCGGCCAAGTCCGCGTCAACCCTCCGTGTAGCCGAGCAGCTCGGCAGCGCCTGGCTGAGGGTGTTCGTGCTGTGCAGAGTCCACCTTGCTGGGTTTTTGGTTTAGGTTGGGTTGGGCTTTTTTTTAACATCGATTTTGATACAAAGCGATTTAACGTTAGGACGTTTTAACCTTCCCAGTTTGGGAGTCGCAGCGGAGAAAGACCTAAGCGAAGCAGGTTATCCGGGACCGGAGAGGCCCACCCGCGGGGCGTGAAGAAGCGCTTTTATACCTAGCAGGGGCTCAGGGGCAGGCACAGGGCACTGCGCTGGGACAGGAAAGCGCGGCCGCCACCGCCTCCCCTTCCTGCCTCTCCGCACCGACCGGCTCCCGCTGCCCGGGCGCCGGTTGCCCGCGGGGCCGCGCCCAGGCCCTCGCGGCGCCGCCGGGCCGCCACGCTCCCTGGCGACCGTTGCCAGGCAGCGAACGCGCGCGGCGCGGGGGCCGGGGCTGGGAGGGCGGCGCGAACCCCGCCCGGCGGCCGGCGAGGCCCCGCCCCTTCCACGCGGAACACCACGTCTACAAAAGCATGGGGGCTCACCCGGAAGCGCTTCCGGGAGGGCGGGCGGCGCGCGGCC
This sequence comes from Struthio camelus, assembly GCF_040807025.1. Taxonomy (NCBI): domain Eukaryota; kingdom Metazoa; phylum Chordata; class Aves; order Struthioniformes; family Struthionidae; genus Struthio; species Struthio camelus. The sequence continues at coordinate 24,422,826 of NC_090981.1, forward strand.
TTCTGGGTGCTTCCGGGTGCGCGGCGCCCTCCCCCCGCTTTCCGCCCGTCCGCCACGCCGCTGCCGCCGCCGCCTTCCCCCGCCTTCCCCCGCCTTCCCCCTCCGCCTTCCCCCGCGCCCGCCGGGCCCTGACGCGGGGCCGCCCTCCGCCGCGGCTCGGCCGCCGCCGCCCGCCCGCCCGCCCGCGCTGGGAGATGCCGTTACGGGGCCGCGGGGCCGCGGGGCCCTGGGGGCGGCTGGCGCTGCCGCTGCTGCTGGCCGCCTGCGCCGCCCGCGCCTCCGAGATCACCTTCGAGCTGCCCGACAACGCCAAGCAGTGCTTCTACGAGGAGATCGCCCAGGGCACCAAGTGCACCCTCGAGTTCCAGGTACCGCGGCCCGCCGGGCCCCGGCGCCGGCCCGGGCCTGGCGGCGGCGGGCAGCGGCCTCGGGCCGGGCCCTCTCGCCGGGGGGCGCTCCCGGCTCTGGGCCGTTCTTCGTTTCGTTTTCCTCCGGTGCTCTGAGCGCCTCCGTGCAGGAGCGGTGGTTGGAGTTGCTGCTTAGTAGCCCGCTCAACTGAGGAGACCTTACAGACGAGCGAGTATTTTGGGAAAGGCACGAGTTTAGTCCGGAACGAGGCAAAGCGTATAAAGCTGGCTGTGAAACCTAGTGATATCTCTACCTCAATCGCAGTGGCTGGTACAGTGCCCCATCTGTAAAATAGCTAAAGTACTTAAAAATACCGCTGCCAAATAGGTGCGGTGAAAGTGATTTAATTGTGGCTTGTGAAGCATTTGCATGATGAGCACCGTGCAGCGTAAGGAACTGATACCTCTCAAGTCAGAGCACGGTTTGGAGGGGCCACACAGCAAACAGTGACAAAGTGATTGAACGGGTAGTTAATTACTAGCTAGGTGTCCCAGGCTCGGGACAGGAGTCGCTCCCTGTGGGAGCGAGCTCCTCGGGGATAGGAGTCTTACGGAAAATAAAATACGCAAGCAACTAAAATACACTTGAAAGCTATGGCTAATGTGTGTGTTAAATGAGGTTTCACAGCTACTCTTGATTCTCCTGGTCTCTAATGTTTTGAAGCTGCAGCCATAGTGATAGTGGTGTGCAGCTTTCTGATGTTTAAAAAGCAAACAGTAGCCCAGGTAGTTTGGATGCCTCTGGAGTTTATCAGCGGGCTTCAAGTCTGTCACTTCAGCTGGTGAAGTCCTTAACAGCAAGTAGTGCAGTAGCAGCACTAGAGAAGTCGTCCTTGTTAATGGAAATCATGCTTATCTTTGAGGGCTCTTGAGGGGCTGCATGCTTTAATGGACTGTCTCTTTTCTTTCAAGTCCCATATTTATTTCTTTCCTAGCTCCTGTCCCACCTTTAGTGTTTTCAGGAACAATTCAGTTCCCACCAATATTAGCCCTTGTACTCTGTCCTACACGTTTCAGCTCTTTGTTAGGATTTTTTTCTGCTCCTCTGTTTCTCAGATCCCTGCCTGTTCCTTGCTGTTTTTTCATGAAGTCTCTTCTGTGCAGTATTTTTTTCCCTGTTGTGAACTGGATGTCATTGGAGATTGCAGGACAGACGCCTGCTATTCTTACTTTCATTGGTGGTCTTAACCCGGATCAAAACAGCAAGGGTACTGTTAAAAAGAAAATCTACTTTGTCCTGCTACTAGTAGATTGAGATGCAGTGTCCTTAGGTGCTATGTCAGAAAGAAGAGCAGAGGGGAGGCTCAAGCAAGCTCAGTGGGAAGGAATGCTAGGGGAACTTCCAAGCAAGTCTTTCCCATGTGTATGTAAGCTGACCCTTTTAGGGTCTGTGATATATGTGAATGAATTTCATATAAGTGGTCAAGAGCCTGTCCCTGTCAAATTTAAGATTAAACCTCAAAGATGAGCTATTATTTTGTTACAGAAAATTTTATTCCTGTGTTCTTCTTTGCAACCAGATAATCATTTCTGTATGAAATACTCAAAAAGAAAAACCCAACTAGATGCAGACATCCAGGGTAGGAAACCCAAATATGATAAAGTCTGAAAGGATGAGGCGGTAGGAGTCTGAAAATAGTCTTGTAATGGGTTGTTCAGAGGAGCTGTAATAAGCAGTGTTTCTACCTGATGATAACGGATTGGAGAAGCGGTTATTTAAATGCATTTGCCCTTTGTGTCTTGTCATCACATTTTTGGAAAAAATATGAAGATATCACTTGTCAACTGGACACTTAAAATTTGATACCTAGATAGACAGATGGAGGTTTAAATCATATTATGCCAAGCGCTTATCAGAAGTCTGTTTTTTGGTTCTTGGCACCTCTGAATAAATCTTTGTAGCATTACATATTCAAATAGATACTCAGTTATTTCAAGTGAAGGTAAAACTCCTGTATTTTAGAAGGTTTCTCCACACACGTGAAGGGCCATGCCTTTGGATGCATGTCCTTTCCTCCTTCAGGATGCTTTATCTGGAAGGCAAGAAGTTGGGAGCAAGGATTAAACTTAAAACTGCTAGCCTGAGGGTCATGAAAATAAGAAATTTTGAACTGCTAGTTGGCCTTGCCTTGGAGATAGGATTGCTAGTCTGATTCTGTAGAGCAATGTGCTGTAGACCAGCACTAATCAAAGCCTGAAAATAGTTGAAGCAATCTCAAATCGCTTGTAGACATTATCTGAATGTGCTGCTGTTGGAAACGGTCGTTAACTGTGCATAGGTGAGGCAGCAGATCCTCTAGAATGTCACTCTGTTGACGTACGCGTATGAAAATGAGCCAGGCTGTAATACCTGTTCTACTGGACATAAGCCATTCCTGCAGCATAAAGCAGCTTGACCTAATAGGCTAATTATGCAGTGCCCATTAGGTCGTACAGAAAGGGTTTGTTTTATTGCATTTAAGTGATCTCGTTTACTGAATCAATTCCAGCCCCTGGATGGGCTTGTGAATATAGGAAATGATTGATTCATTACGGTTAAGTCTTTGCCCCGTCAAGTTTCATCTGCTGTAGCCTCTGGTGTAGTACCGGTATCTAAACCAAAGTACCTAAAATCGCTCTTGCAAACTGTTTGAAAAAGTAGCTGACACTAAATGTACTGAAGTAAAGAAAAAGTGTTCGGAGCTATGCGTGACCCGTAAGAACGATTTTTGCAAACTTACATTGAAAGGTTTTCAAATTAATGCATTATGTTTTAAAACATATTTGTCAGACCAAGAAACCTTGAAATACCACTTGACTAGTCTTACTTGTGAGAATAAATGTATGTTCTGTTAAAAAGACAACTTCTTGGGGTTTTTTTTCCAGGTGATCACTGGAGGTCATTATGATGTTGACTGTCGGTTGGAAGATCCTGATGGCATTGTATTGTACAAAGAGATGAAGAAGCAATATGATAGTTTCACGTTTACTGCATCCAGAAACGGAACGTACAAATTCTGCTTCAGCAATGAGTTCTCTACTTTCACACACAAAACTGTGTACTTCGATTTCCAGGTTGGAGAAGATCCTCCATTGTTTCCTAGTGAGAACAGAGTAACTGCGCTTACCCAGGTAAAATGCTGTTGTTCGACTGCAACTGTTAGATGGAGTGAATGTTTTTCCAATTCAACTGCACTAGATATCTATATCGTTTTTAAAAATTAATGGGTTGGAGCGTCTTTAAAATAACCTGAGTTACTGAAAATGAGCCTTTTCCTTAAGGTAGGATTTATAGAACACAGAGCAGAGATGAGAAGGAGTTGCCAAATGTTTAAGAGAAAATGAGGATTAGTAACTTAAAGTCTAGGCCAGTGTGTGTGTTTGTATTTTTTTATTTTTATTTTTAAGAAAACTGCCTTTTAATGCTATGGTTCTATGTCTGTGGAAGTGTGGATTTCATGAAGTGTAAAATATCAGTGGATCGGGGTTTTAAAAATTTCTGAACTTTAGAGGAAATGGAAAAAATTCTAGCCAAGTAAAACCCAAATGAACAAAAGCAGTCATACTTAGCTGGTTTCTAGCTACTTGTTCTTTATAAGACCCTTTGAATGTCAAAGCATTATTCTTAGTCCAGACTTATTCTCCTAACGTTCCCCTCTTTCTTCAGGATTTTGGTTTTGCATTACCTCTGGCCAAACTAAATCCGTCAAAATTTCCCCTTGGAACCCTTGTCCCATGAATTTTTATTCATGTTCTTTACGTTATAACTGTCACCAAACATAATTTTAAACAACCATTTAAAAAATGCTGGGTGTGGCCACTGTTTTACTAATCTGAATTTAAAGGTATAAATGCTGCTTCGCCAATATCCATCAACTTTCACTCACCTGAATTTACTCCATGTAAGTCTGCAGTAGCTAAGATTTGTAATGACTAGGTGACCTGCTGTGAATTCAGTTACAGTTCTCTTTCTTCTTGTCACCTTTCTTCTCTGCTTATTGTCTTTTGATTACTGATACCTTACCTTTCTGTGTTATTGTCCTTTCTTTGGTCTTCATTCTGTGTTTTGTATGGCAGGTTTTTGTTTTGTTTTTGTCTATTTTTGTTGTGTTTTGTCTTTTTTCTTTTTTCTCTTTTTTGTTGTTTGAGTTTTTTGCTACCTTGACACCAGGTGACCAATAGAGGGAGTTTTGGAAGCAAAGAACATGCATCTTTGCAGCCCTTCCTGGGCTGTGGGAGAGGATACAAGAAAAATCAAGTTAACCAGTGGGTTGTTTCATACATAATACAGATAAGATCTCTGGGGAAAGGGGAAGTATAATGTATCCTTGCTAAGTAGGTGCTCATTGCTGTTTTCTTTGAGGCTTGTAGTGTGATCAAATTTGGGGCAGACTTTCACAGGGACTGGAAAAGGTAAATCCCTGAAACCAGACTGACTTCATCTTTAAATTTAAGATTCCTGTTGCAGAGTATGAGGGCTCTATAATTTATTGATGAGATCAATGGCAGAACTTAATGCAAGAAATCTCTTTCTGAATTTTGTTCAGAAGACTATCTTAGACTTGTTCAGACACCTTCCTTGAAAGTTATCAACTTGAAAAGCAGATCTGGCACAGGTATAAGTGACTGAGACACCTTCTTAGGGTGTCAGACGCTTTCTTTTCAGAAAATACTGCTTTTAGGACAAAACTAACTGTAGCTGGCTAAAACTTCAGTATTTTGAAGATATATTCATTAATTTCGTAATGCTCAAAACAGGCAGTGATGGGTACTGACTTAGAGGATAAACTGAAAATGGAGAAAGTTTATGTGAAAAAATGATCTAGGACTTGGAAAGCCAAGAGTGCATAGAGGTTGAAAAGGTTAAAATTTTTCAGTTTAGAACATGAAATGTGGTTCTTACGAGAGATGATGAATGAGGTTGGACAGTTTTTAAAGTGTGTATTACATGAATGTGATAGCATGCAGGAACACTGAAAGGTAACAGAATTGTCCTTTCTCTAATCACTTTTCACATAAGACGTGACTAGCAGAAGATTCTCTTGCCCAAAGAACATGTTGATGTCCGTAGTCTAGACTTCAGGATTTTATAAAACTTGAGTTTAAGTGAGAATTATGCGTGAAAATCATTATGCTTGTGTACATTACATGCTCATGTAGTTCACTATGCATATCTTAATGATGTAAATTACTTAGTAGCTACCTAAATCTGGGAAGAGATGTATTGCTTGTTTGGCTAGTATATGCAGAATTAACAAAGGAGGGATCACTGACGTATTTCAGTACAGAGTTTCTTATGTTGCCTTCTGAACCTAAGCATACATGAATTTAAGTTTCATGTTGTGATTCTTAGTGTGTCACTGCTTAGTGCATCTGCAGTTTTACAAGCTTCTATACTTAAGTCATCACGTTGGTGTGTGCAGAATTTGATTAATCAAGTTACATTTTATAATATTTCAGCGTGACAGTGGACTGAGCTGATCTTTAGTCTGTAAAGTTACGTGAATCCTAGTGTTAAATATCAAACTACAAAACTTGACAGATAACGTGTTAGAAGGGTTCTTTATTCAGAGCTCTGTATTTGTTTACTTCTCTAGATGGAGTCTGCCTGTGTTTCAATTCATGAAGCTCTGAAGTCTGTCATCGATTATCAGACTCATTTCCGGTTGAGAGAAGCACAAGGCCGCAGCAGAGCAGAGGATTTAAACACAAGAGTAGCCTATTGGTCAATAGGAGAAGCAATCATTCTTCTTGTAGTTAGTATCGGGCAGGTATTTCTCCTCAAAAGCTTCTTCTCAGATAAAAGAACCACCACAACCCGTGTTGGATCATAACTGGCAGTGATAATGCTTCAGGTCATTGTGTGCTATTCATCTGTAAAATTACTGTTCTCCGATTGATTGTAGGTACAAAGGAACTAAATATGTGCAACATTTAAATGTCTACCCCTCCTCATCCATTAAAATCACAGAACATGCCCCCCAAAAATACAGAAGGAACTCCCAGTTTGAAATATAAAGAAAACTAAGTTAATATTTTCTGATGCTTGTATTAAATATCTGGCAGTGACCAGCCTTTCTGTATTTCTACTAATTTTAATCCAAACAGAATTTGACTTTACCAATAAGATTACCCATTACTAGCGAGTTTATGCCATTAAGATATAGTACTTCAAAAGAACCAGTGATTTAGTGTCTGATACACAAGACAATACGTATGAAAAAGTGATTCGATTTTAATTTTCAGGCTGAATGTATTGGGTTACAAACAAGCAAATGTGATGAACTGTAGTTGCAAAATGTTTTATTGCACTGTTTTGATTTGCTGTAACAAAAAAATCCAATGGTATTCTTTACTTATTTGTAAAACTATTGCAAGCTTGACACTACATCATGGCACAAATTCTCCACCAGCCTGGTAAGTCTCCACCTTCAAAACTTGCTAAATTTTATACTTGAGTGCATTTGCTTAAACACACGTTCTTCTACATAAAAAAATATTACATTCCCTCTTTTACAATGTTTTATTGAACAACTTGTAAACGGAGACTACTCAGGAAATCCACTTTCTGTATTCAAAAATCCAAATCTCCAAATGTATTTTAAAAAAGGCAGTAAATTAGGGAATCTTGTAACTTTGTCACTGAAGCTGTATAGTCTCTGTACTCATTTATGCTGCTGCTGCTTTTCAGATCTAAGACCAGAGATAACTTGGTTTGTTAAGCAACACAGCACCAGCACTGGACAAAGTTACATTACATCTGTTAGGCACATACAAAGCTTTTTACTAAATTCTTTTCCTATTAAGAGGCCAATTTGATATTGATACTGCATTGCACGAGTGCTGTACATTTTATTACCCTGTGTGTGGTGCACTGATACATTATGGCCTTGTGCATCTAATTGCCACTCTTTTTTGCTAGTGGTCAGGAAATGTTTTAAATATTTCAGGGTATCTTTTTAGTAGATTTGTAGTTACGTTGTTTCCACTGCTCATGTCTTTAGTAGCTTATGTATTGTAAAGTCTTGTTTTATTTGGATGTGGAAGGTAGTAAATGTATGTACATACAAGTAGCTTGAACTGAGCTAGTCAAGATAAGGCTAAACTCCTTCAGATGGCTCTGGAGCAGTAAACTGTCTCTGTCTAATTCTTAAGTGCACACAAACTAAACTAAGTTGAAAAGTGTTGTGTGTTACTGACCTTAATTGAAAAGATGCTACTTAAACTAGCTTTCAGCAAGCAGAGAAAGAATGCTAAATCCTCATTAATTGCCTGTATTTCCAGCAAAAAATTGAGAAGTGCACATACAGGTGACACTTGGGCATTCTGAATAATTGATCTAAGATGACCTGACTTTAACATGTTGTGATAGTTTAAAAAAAGTATTCCTTGTCTCTGAACTGATCAATTACTCTTTCAGAAACTGAAGAAAAACACTTCAAAAAATAGTTAAAAGGTCACTGGGGTATTAAAAAGCTTAATGTATATTAAATTCAGGATTATGTTTAGTATCCTTCTATCTTGTACTGAATTTTAAAGATTGCAGTCCCATTTTTGGGATGCAAGCTTCCCAGAAATAGACTCTCAAAAATTGGAACAAAAAAGCTAGCGCTTTCTTCTTATGACATAAATCTGTGCCTGCACACAGTATTCTCCTATTGTACCTATATGCTTTGTTCTTGTGTGTTTCAGCAACTGATCTGCAGGATTTTGTGCTTTATTACACAGAAAAATGAAGCAAATAGGGCAGTTTGGGTGCAAGTATGGGATGAGAACATGATATAATTTTGATAGTGTCCACTATAATCTTCTGAAGAGTGAATATCACTTGTGAGTAGCTCTAATCACAACAAAAGCATTTGTTTTAAAGATGTGAAACATGATTTTTTTTTCCACCAAATCAGTTGTTCTGTGTGCTGTCAAAATTGGTAAACAATGGTAAACCAAATACTGGTTGGCCATCACATACATGTCTATTTTTTCCTAATGTTTGAATGTGTGAAGTGGGACAGTTAACTCGATATTACTCCCACTGCAGAGGTTTAGTGGACTTGACTTTTGTGTTGAAGTTAGGTATCTGAACCAATCCTCTGGTATCTTGCTGCATAATATGCAGCAATAGATTAAAAATGCCTTTATTTTTGTGTTATTAAAAACATGGCACAAATACACATGTTTAAACATAGCTGTATATATTTTTTAAACTAAGTTACTGAATAGGATATAATAAAACACATGCTAATACTTCAACAGTGGGTGAAGAAATGCTTTGTGATTTTTTTTTTTTTTTGGTTAAAGCCACATCTTTTTATGTATGAGAAGAATAGTTTCCTTTACTGGTGTGATGCACAACTAAATCACCCTGCATTAAATGGGATACAGCTGTGTTTTTAAATTGCAAAAGGCCCTGGGTTTCAGCTATTCCTTGGATGTTTTATGTTTACAAAACTTCTTTTCATGTCCTGAAATGTCAGTTCTTGTTTTAGTTTGCAAAAAAAAAGTTTAGTTTGAATAAGACAAAAAGCAGACCCTGTGAATATTGTATGGGAAAATAAAAATTAATATATGAATGTTGTCTGCTTGTTTTGTTTGCATTTGGTGGGGGAGTATTCTTCTTCCAAGAAGCTCTGAATAACAATTTGAGAAGTTGACATGTATCTTAACACATTACTTGCAAAAGCATAAATCCACCTGACACTTGATCGTTACTTCTGTCACTGTACTTTGAGGGGTGCACCAGGTCACTGCTGTTCCCGGTTAGCTGTGCTTTCAGGTCACTGGAAAAACTCAGGTTTGAGCAAGATAGTGTGGTTACTGGCTTTTTGCAGTGCATGCGATAGTATTTATAAATCTGTTCCTGTTGGAGTGGAGTTTGGAGTATTTGACCCCTGGTGCCAGGAATGATGTGGAACCTACTGTATCTGTTCACATTAATTCTTGTAGATGCATGGTTAATACAGGATGAGCCAAAAACCATTATCGAAATAATGGTGTCTAATGATGGGATATAAACTTTAAATAGTTCTTGTGGTAGCTTAATTTGTAGTTGCAGGTATTTTGTATTATGTAGCTTATTGCTGAATGCTGGCACGTACCACTTTGACAAATTTAAGTTTTAGAAATCTGATTTAGATAGCTGGCATTGATATGTGGGCACTTTCCAAAATGTGCTTTTTCCTCCTGTTTCTTTGCTCTCCTTTACTGGTTGTCCTGCATTCAAAGTCTTCCAAGAATATTTACAGTAAGTGAATTCAAGAAAGCTTTTTGTCTAGAAATATGGGTAAATTCTACCATTTCTGTGGAGTGTTAGTATTATGGTCAGCTAGTCGCGTGGGTTTTTATGAGTGCCTGACGCTCAGGATTGCAAGGTCACTTAAGACAGGTTGTGGTGGTCTGGAGCATGTTTACACTGAAAACCGATCATCTTACCAAAAAAAGAATTACTTAAAAAAAAAAAAAAGAAAGAAAAAAAGAAAAAAGAAAGTAAAAATAAAAAGGTGACTCGGAGGATCAGCTGACTCATCATGTGACTGTGAGTGCTTTACGGAGGAGGAAGTGGGAACATGTGCTCTGGACCCTGCTGCCCCTTAGACAACAGCTCCCTGGATGGACTTAGTGCAGCAGAGTCGCAGCTGCCTCCGTTCCTCCTGGCTTAGTCAGGCACCAGTTACTGAAGGAGAGGTTTTAAGCCTGGCCCTTCAGTTCAGCGGGGAGTTAGAGCATAACACAGTGTGGAAAAGCTGGTGTCCAAGGCCAGGTTCCTCTTAAAAAAAAAAAAAAAAAAAAAAAAAAAAAAAAACCTGCTGGGCTTGCTGTGCGACTGGAGTAGGTTCCTCATGTGAAAGGGATGCTGTTTCCCAAGTAAGCAGCATGGGTTTTGCAGCTTGCGTTCTGCACCTCTGAAGCAAAGCAAGCTTGACGTGCTGTCAAGGAACTGCCCTGTGAAATTCAAATTTATAGTCGTTGTTCGAAACCACTCAAAGGAGCGGGGCTTGCGTGGATAGCCTGATGTCATCGTGCACGACTGGAAGGTAGTGTGTTTTATGTATGGCTATAGCCCTATTGGTGCTGGGGGAAGTGGAAAAAGAAATCTGTTTGTTCATGTAAATCTCAGATTTGATGGACAAAAATGAACTGAAATTGGTTATTTAGGACTGTATGTTAATGTTGTCATGACCTCTTACAAATGCTTTTTCTAGCAAGCTGTGCTGCCCTAAGGTTCCTGAAGTAAGTGGGATGAGTTAATCTGGCTGTGCCTGGGAAGGTAAGCGGCCTGAGATTTTTAAAATTGTGTTGTTTTTCAAAGGCTCTTCCAGCTTTCCGTGCTCATTGACTGTGGTTAACTTCTAACTTTTTCGGTGCTAAATTCAGCTGATAAAGCTTAGCTTTGGTTCCGGATCTTTGAGCAGTGTGATGCTTGCTTTTGATAGCACATGGTGTCATATCGCCTCCTCTGTTTAGCTGTTTCCTCCCACGATGACTCTCGTGATGCCTCTTTGGCAGCCAGTGGACCCCTGAAATCGTTTTTCCTCAAAGGTATTATGGGCTTTTTTTTTTCTTCTCCTTCCCCTTTTCCCCGGCAGTAGTGGTTTTCCTCAGTTTCTGTTCTCGCGAAGCAGTGCGCAGCCCAGAGACCTCCCTGCCACGTGGATGGCTGTCAAGCCCAGCCCCGTGGGGCCCAGCAGAGCAGAGGCTCCACGCCGCGGTGCGGTGGGCGGCAGGGCGCAGGCGGAGGGGCCCCGGCGGGGGCTGCGTGCCACCACGCGCTAAGCGGGGCTTTCTGCCGCTGGCGCGCGGCGCTTGTGGCACCCGCCTTATTTCCCTGCGTACCTTCCCTGCTGTCCGCGCTGTCCCAGTATGAAGTGCGGATTTAGCACTGGCGAATGCCTTGCAAAATCGTTCTCGCCGTAGTCTTTTGTAAGCCACGACATAAGAGCCTCAGGAATGCAAATGGGAACACGCAAAACTACCCTGCCGTGCTTTAAAAACTGATTTTCATCCAGGAGGTGGATGGAGAGGGATGACTAAGAAGCCCTTTGGGGGCCTTATGATTCAGAGGGTGTGAATAATTTGTCTCCTCTTAATGTATCTTAATATATATGTGTATTCTCTTAATATATATGTATGAGTATGCATTATAAAAATATATTTTATGTATGTGTATTTTATAACTGTATTTATATATAGACAGCTGTGAACGCTGTGCTCTACTCATTGCTTCCATGAGGATCTGCCCGAGTACAGCAAAACCTTCGCTGCTGGCTGAGATACAGGTGTGAGAAGGTATGTCACTTAATGATGCTCTACAGCGTGCGTTTTTATGCTTGCTCTCACTGCTTAAGGCACAGAAGAAGGGATACGCTAATGAGAGTTTTAGGAGTTGTTAAATATTTTTCTTGAGGGCTTGTGCTATTTTTCCTCATTTTGTGTCTTCTGTTTCATATCTGAATGAGTATGGTTTTATCTACAGCGTGCTAAAAGTGCCCTGTTCAATGCCAGATGCTGGAGTCCGTAGTGATTGTGCTAGTTTTGACTTTTCCTCTTGAACATTAACCATAATGATCTAAAGTTCAAAATGGAAGCCAGACTTCTTAATTCTGAAAATATAGACATAATTGCATTTAAAGCAATTGGGACATTTACTGCTGCCTAGCTTTTGGAAAACGTCTGAGCAACGAAGAAGTGCGTCTTTCTAATACTTTACTAAATGGAACAACTGCTGGGAAAACTGGGGGAGAGAGGAGTGTTTTTGTTTTGAGATGACACGGAGAATTTTTGTAACAAAATATATTTTTCCTCTTCAATACCCTCTCCAAACAAAATAAAGTTTATACTAGCTCGGACTTGCCCATTTTCTTGAGGTTTGGTTTTACGGTAACGGAAATAACTATAATGCCAAAACCCTGTGCTCGGACTTTCCCCTACCCTGTCTCTCTCTTCCCGAGATGCTTGGGTGAATCCCCTCTCTGCTAGAGTTGACTCCTATGTTATGCTGTGGTTGAGTAAGAGGATTAGAGAGTGCCAGTTTGTAACTCCTGCTAACCAGACAAATCCGCAGGGATAACTGTGCAGCGCTGTGGATGTTGCTACTGCATTGCTGCGGGACGCAAAGAACAGCTGTTGCTTCACTGTATCGCAGAGCCTGTGCTATTTCCCTTCCCTTACCAGATTTTGATAACAGGCAGTTAAAAGAAGAGAGGGAGCGAAATGTGTTATTTGCAAGTGCAATTGCTGCTGTACCTAGTAGCTGAGCTACTAGGATATGGGTTTAATTGTGTGGCAACTTCAGTCTGGTAAATTGGGTTTTGTGTATCAAAAACGGTGACAGCTGCGAGGGTCTTACAGTGATATGCACTTGGAGAGGTCAGACCTCAAAAATGAGGCAAAAGGTTCATGGTAATATTAAGGACAATATTTTTTTCAGATTTTTTGCTTTTCTTTCTAAAAAACTATACAAAACCAGAACAGCATCAGCCTTGAGGCTTTTTTCCTGAAAAAATCATATTAAGAAGAAAGATATCTTGCATGTCTTTGAGTAGGAAAAACTACGGCTGTAAGAGAAGAGCAAGCTTGCCTGATCAAAAAACATCATGAATTTTAAAGATTAAAAATAATATAAAATGCAGAAGTCTTGTTTGAACAATGCAAATAGAGGATGATACCTGTGTGTAATATTCTGTTACGTGCAATGTCTTACAGGGGCAGAAAGCTGTGGAGCTCTCTGTAGGAGTGCCAGAAGGTAAGGGGGCAATATGAGAAAATAGGGAGTAGCAGGACTCTTGCAGGAAAAATGTTTGTGCTTGAATATGATGTCGTCATCCAAGGCTACGTTCCATGGGAAACAAATGGGTTTTAACTGTTATTAAAATAATTACTCAAGTACATGGAGTTTCTGGTACGAGATGGCATATGGGAATGTGCTGAACCATATTAATCAAAACTGTTGGAAGGCTATTGAGGGGTTATGAAAGGATATATTGATGAGATCCTGAACAGTGGGATTGTTCTGCGAGAGCTGACAGAGTAGTCTGTGCTCAAACTGATTCTTTGAAGCAAAATCAAATATTTCTGTGTGAAGCCTTTAATTTGTGCACCAGGCCTAACGGGGATATAGACAATACCGGCTTTTTTAGTGGGTAAATACGTGTCAGGAAGTGACAAATATTGTGTACAGTTGACCTGCAGCTGGGTTCACTTGGGGCTGTAGCAGATGTGCAGTGGCAGACAGAAATCGGGCAACTGGTGCTATTACCACCCTCAGCTGTCACCCTCCCTGGCCCTCGGATAGGACTTGGCCTTCCGTCGGGAAGGGTGTTGGACTCGAGCAGTTCTTCAGTCACCACAGTTTTCGGTTTGATACAGTGAACTGAAAGTGCTTTAATATGCTGGGCTGACACGATTGATTCAGAGAGCAGATCGGATGTCCCTGTCCCACGAAGGACCACGTTCCCTTGGTTGTGTAAACCATCCGATTTTAGTTTCCTGACAGGCATGCCTTTGGGGCCAGTCAGAGTTCTGAAGGTATCAGGGAATTAATTTTGTGAGACTTGATGCCTCTATCTTGACTTTTAGAAGAAGAGGAGCTACTTAGAGAGTAGCGTAATCTGTTCATTAGTGTTAAGGTGTATTCCTAAATTGCTGGCAACCCCTGTTAAGTCAGAAAGGGCCTGTCACATCATCATATCTTCAATGTTAAGTATAGTCGGTTCTCAGTTAGACTGCAGTAACGGGTGTTGGAGTAAAATGGGTAAAGTAAAACTATAGGATAATGCAAATTGTACTCAAATGTTGCTTTAAGAACATACAGTGAGGGAGTAATGGTGACAAGAAAGGTAAGGCTTGAGTTTTGAGGTTCAGGAATTCCTGAGATATCAGTGAAATGAGCTGGTAAGGCCTCGTGGCGCGTTACTGTGTGAATGCAGTTATTCTGCTTCTGACTCATGTTAGCTCCTTGGAGCCAAGCGTCTCCACAGCCCGGAAAACTGAGGGCTGATTGTGCTGGCAGAAATGCAAGGATAGCGCAAAGGACATTGCGCTGACAGCCTGCTGGTGTCATCCAGCTGTTGCGTTTTGTCACAACTTACACTGGCTCATTTTTGGAGACAGAAGCTGCTTTGTTGTTACATATCTTGCACAGAGCTTAGCACAGCGAGCTCTCCAGCTTGGACCAGCAACCCCTGGCCTGTAAACAATTACCTAAAAGATGATTTCTGCTCGAGCCATAGAGCCTTTGGTGCTGTGAATGATGCGGGTTTGTCAGTTCACTCCTCCCCTATTTATGGAAGAGGTAAGGTTGCAGTGGAGCAGCTGCGTTCCTTGTCCTGATCTTCACAGCTGTGTTGGGCAACTGTTAAATAGCTGTAGGAGCTTCACTGTGCATGCTCCTTGAGGACTGTGCTCCTGCTCTGTCACATGTCCCTGGGTAGTTTGGGGTGAGTTACCAAAGCCTGGCAGTGCAGCACAGGTGGCGGCTCCCATTACTGACCATGTCTCTTGTGTCAAGCAAATCCACAGTAGATTGGTCTGTGAATCCTTTTGCTCTTGTGCTCTCTGGGGATGTTTGTCTTCAGAAAACCGATTTTCATCTTTCATCTGGAAAAGAAAATGTGACTATTTTTGATGTGGGTTTGCATTTGTGAGCTTACCACCACCCTATCTATGCAGAGGAGGTGAAGGGAAGAAAACCATAAATGTTAAAATAGATTTTTTTCTTCTAGCTGGAAGAGTTAATTCTTTTATGTAAGATTTTCTTGGTTTATTTGTAAGAGCATGAGTAATCAGGAAAGGCTTTTTGAAAACATGTCTTACATTTATGCTTGAGCCTGCAAGGTCTGAGTTCCACTGAGACAAGAGTGATCAGGTTCTTCCTTTCTTTAACTCATAACCTTCTTAGCTCTTTTTCTCTTCTCTCTTCAAACAAACATTCGCACCACACCAAAAATCCAGTGATCCAAGTATCGGGCGGGTATACTCATGTCATGAAAAGATGTAATGTTGTCATTTTGTCCTGTGCAAAACAGAAAACATTTCTCTCTCCTGTGTTTAAAAAGATGAAGTATAATCCCTGGCAGTAGTGAGGGAATGACATAATGCCAGCTTGGCCCTTATTTAAAAGGTTGCAATGTTCTAAAATACGGCCTCTGAGAGAAGAGGAAATTACATTAATTCTTCATGGAAGCACTCTTCATTATTGTGCTGTGCTGCAAAGAAAAAGTGAATTATAATAAAACTTCATTTTTGGTTCTTGGACAAAATCACTGCCTCCCCAAAGGGTATGGATGTGGATTTACCGATTTTTATTCCTAGTCTGTTTCTTTTCATTTACCAGCCTACATAAAGCCTTCCTGTCTATTGCTTGGAGCTTTCTCTGGCATTTCTTAAAATTCAAAAATCCCATGGCATCATCTCAATAGATGAGGCATATGGATTGCATTGCTTCTGCATTTCACCTCAGCCCCAGCAGGAAAGACAGGTTAGCCTCTAACCGTATTAGGAATTAGTACATCAGCATTGTAACTAACAACACAAGCAGTCCTTCCAAAACAAACCACGTTTATCAAATCCGGAGTCCCATTTACCCTACTGTGCCGGTGGTTCGGGAGCTGATAGATCATGGATCGATTGTCCGTGCTTCAGATGTGAGTGCAAATGAAATGGGGCAAAGCTGAAGTAAACGTGAACAGAACCGTTTAGGAGGGGATCTACTGCTCATGGGAACAGAATGAATCCTAGTCGCTGTGTATTAGTTCTATTAAGTATGGCAGGAATATGAAGGCATATAATTATATGTAGTTTTGCATATGTGTGTCGCAAGGTGGTGCTGTTCAGCAAAGGTGAAATGTGTTCCAGTACTGCCAAGAAAAAAGAGAGGCTTCTACCATTGTACGAGTGTAGTAGCTGGTGTGTGTATGTGTGTCTGTGCGTACGCACAGGCTTTCACACAGCGTGAGAACAATTCATCTGTCTTTTATGTCAAGGCCGATAAGCCAGATAGTGTATTTTTCTTGTGTTGTATCTGTGTAGCTTATATGCATTCCTCTTCACGAGTGTTCCAAATTAGCACCAAGCAAATGTTAAGAAGGCCTTGCATATGGTGTGGAAAAGAAGCAAATTACCAAGGCACAAAAGCAAGTTTTAGGCTTATCGAGTATGTTGATGAACAGGAAGCACTTAAATGGTGTGGAAAATAGCCTTTTGCATTTCAGTTTATAAACGTTAGGGATTGGACCCACCGTTTTGTTTGTAGTGAACTGATCTTTTTCTTGATATTACGTTTCCAAGCAAACAGCCCAGGGGGTAGCAGCTAATCTGATTAGTAAAATCAACTGTTGCGTTATTGTTAAATTGTTATTGTCTTGCGCCTTTGTCAGAATGATGTTTTACCATAACCATCATGGCCTAAGGACGAAGGTGGGACATGGGTTGCTGGAACAAGTAATATCTTCTATTGCATAACTGGTACGGTAGGAAAAACGGCCAAACTTCAGGCCTTCCAAAGCCGCCTTCAGAATTTCAGGCTTGTACCCCCAAAAGCTTGTCTAATTTTTCCAACTGTATCAGTTAGTCTAATAATGTGTGCCGGCAAAAAAAACCATCCTGCTTTGTTAATGTTGGTATCTGTTTATCAAAACAAGGAATGTTGAGTTCCAGTGGAGCTGCTAACTGGAAGACCACCCTGGGTCAAATCAACTCAATTAAAAATTTCCAAAATAGCCCCTGGGCTTTCAGACACATTCGTCTTTTGTCAATTACCATTGTAAAATAATTCAGTCATTGTCATAAATCTTTTAGTTTTTGTAGTGCTTTATCAAGCACTATAACCGTTTACAAAAAGGTAAGTCTATAGTCGATGGCCGTGACTACTTAAAAACTGCTTGAATTCCCACTGCTTGATGAGAAAAATTTTAATGGAAGTGTGCTACTCTCCTGGGCCAATTTTTTTTTTTTTGAATAGCAACACAGAAAGAGCCAATGATATTGTGCTAACATAAACATTCAGCCACGTACCCTTAGGAGAAACTACATGTGGAAAAGACTGGGGGAAAAAATGACTGCCCGTTGTTGTTTCTTGTGTTTATTTATAGTCTAGATCTTGCATGTCATGACGGATTTGTTAATCTCTCAACTGTTTTCTTTGGTACGTGAGCAGTGTGACTGCGCTAAGGTCAGAACAATCACTTTATGTTTAAGCAAGATTTACTAATGTTGGTATGTGCCTGTATGGTGGCATATCTTTTCTGAAATGCTCAAAGATAAAGTTGCTTGTCTTGTCCAGTTCAAAATGAAAACTTAGCTACTTTTTTATGTTATAGTACAAAAAGAATGTGCAAAATGGTCTGATTCCTTATTCTTCAGTGTTTGTTATTCTTATTTCCTAATTTTAAAAAGATTAACGTTACCAGTTTTTTTCCCGATGTCATGTCAAACCGTAGGCTTGAAAAGCCTAATAAAACATATAATGAAAATATTAGCTGTATTGGATTGATCGCTAATTATCTTCAATAATTATTGAGTTTAGTTGCAGATTGTATTTAGAAAAGGAAGTGTTCCCTACTTTATATGCTTGAGTGCAACTTTTAAAAACTCATTATGAAATGTTACACTGAAAAGAAGGGAGGAGGATGCAGAAGCATCCTTCCATATACATTGGTTCTCTTAATGAGAACGTGACTGTCCTTTTCAGACTAATATGACACAAATACTTTCCTCACCCTAAACAGTTTTTTCCTGGTATTCAATATTTTTCTTTCTTTCTTAATGTTATTGTTCCTGTTCATGGGCGTTGGATCACCCTAAATTTGCAATACTTTGTTTTTCTCCCTGTAGCCCTGATCTGAGGCAATTTCTTTGACTTCCTTAATCACTGCTCTTTTCCTATCACAGGCCACATGCATAATATTTCTTTTTATCACGTAAGCTTACTCCAGTTACCACTTAAATGAGCTAGCATCTTTTCCCTGCTTTAGGTCTGATCCCACTTCTGCCATATGGCTGCACATGTCTCTTCAGCTCATTTATGGAACACATTTTGAACTTCAATAAAGCATATGTTTATTCGTGGTATTTATACAAATACTTTATATTTGATTGATCATAGTTATGTTCTGCATTTTGCAGGATTTGGTATATTTTGGCCACATCCATTAAAAGAGTATCAATACATTGTACAGCATACTATGCAGTATATTGACTTTGCTTTTTCTTTTTGAGTCATCACTTTGGTGTTGCCTTTTTGGTTTGGAGGTATACGTCATTCTCCAGATGTACTCTTACGAGAGAGTTGTACTTGCATGCTCTTTGTGCGTAAAGCTAAAAATCGTGTGTTTGGGTTTTGGCAGGTTTTGTTAGTGCGGTGTCTTAATTACTAGTTTCTATAAAAGGACGTATCAGCTTTTCTCTCAGCGTTTCTGCTTTCTTTCATTAGCATGAATAATAGCTTCCTCCAGTCAAACTGGTTTGTGTTATTTCAAAAATGACAAGAAATTTTTTTGCATTGTCCTAAGATTTAGTGTCTTTTTTGCTTTCTCTTTTTTTTTTTACTTTTATTTTTTAGAATGGAAAAACAAATGTTAATCGTGTCAGCAAATCATTTTTGGATGTGTGTTTGTCATAATGGGCAGTACTAACTCCAAACCAAATCTTTCACCAGATAGCGACAAAAAGGCTAAGAATATGAGTACAGGTCAGAGAGATTCCGAGCAAGTTAATGAATTATGTGGCCTCTCTGCTGAAATCAGGGAGCCTGCAAGCGGATCTCCAGGAGTTTGCAGCGGTAATGAGAATATTGAGGGTGTTTTCTATAAGTTTGTGATTCTGCATGCTGAGAATGATGTAGATGAAGCCATCCGGATCCAGAACCTGCTGCAGAACAAATTTTGTATTAAACCTGGAATAATCTTTGCTGAGATGCCTTGTGGTAAACATATCTTGGAAAATTTAAGTGATGCTGTGAATGGCTCAGCATGGACTATTATACTACTGACAGAAAATTTCCTGAACGGTCCTTGGTGTGAGTTTCAGTCTTACACCTGCCTTGTCAATGCTCTTAACAAACGGCATAAATACAACTCTGTGATACCTGTGAGGCCGCTGAATAACCCGCTTCCCCGGGAGAAGACTCCTTTTGCCTTGCAGGCTATTAATGCCCTGGAAGAAGACAGTCCTGGCTTTGCAAAACAAGTGGAGAGAATTTTCCAGGAGTCTACATACAGGCAACAGCGAGAGATATGGAGGAGGGAAAGGATGAAAGAGAAACTAGAGCCCTTGTGATGGTGGGAAAAGCTGTGTAAAGACAGGTGATGATTAGAATAAAGCAGAAGTGATGTTCTTTCCCTTACTCTGTTAAGGAAGAGAAACTCTTCTTTTGACAAAACTAATGATAAACTTCTCTGAGAAGGCATGTTAATTAAGTACTGGGGGACACATGCTGCATATCAAGACAACTGTCACTGTGCCTGCTTAGAGGCACAAGATGCTACTTTCCACCACCCTTAACTGTTTTTGTCTTTATTTTTTGAGCTCTGCCAGGCATGTATCATCTTCCGTTAAGAGGGTACAGCTCTTCACATCTTGTGGCTGATACTGAAAAATATAAGTAAATGAGGAATACTTGTCATTATTATGAAACCAATATATTATGAAAGGCCCTCTATGAAATATGCTGCTACTTTAAGAAATGGACACTTAAATGTGTAGACATTTTACTTTTGTTACACTTTGTTTTTATATAGCAAACACTTTGTGATGCATCCTGAATGTTTTGTCTAACAAGGCCTTGTAGCTCCTTTTGACTAAGCTCCTTTTGACTAAGCTTGGTTCGTTACAGTCTTTAAGGGGAAAACGTTAAGTGTACCAGAATAATGTGGGAGACTGCATCTTCAAGATAAGTGTTTTATGCATTTCAAATCCTAGTTCTTCAATGTATTTGAACAGATTTAAGATAGATCTTCACTGCTTTTTTTTTTTTCCTCCTGTACTGCATAGAACTACTGCCTATGATTCAATAAGCCACTTGCATAAGATTTAAGTATAACTTTGTATTGCTGATGTGGAATGAAATTGCTAAAAGAGCAATGGAAACCTTTGTCTTTTCCAGTGGAAATGAAATTAAAATGTGGTAGTTTATTATTTTCGGAATGATTGAAAGGTGCCAATTCTGAAAGTGAGGGCAGTCAGCTCTGAGCAAAACAGTTTGTTCTTTGCTGAAATGAAAGGCTGGTGAGTGGGGCTTTGGTGTCTGGACCAAAGTCAGTCCCATATTCACGAGTCAGCTGACATCGTGGCTCTGCCACTTCTTCCTTGCTGAGTGATTTTGGACGCATCCTGTCTCTGTTCCCTATTTTGTAAATAAGGAGTATAGGAGGTACATATCTCTGCCTCAACGATGAGGCAGAAGGTAAGGGAAAAGAGAGTGGGAGAAGGTTAAAAGAAATGGATGGAGGTGCAGTCGTTTTAGGGCTGTTATGTGGCTAAACCCTTCTGAAAAGGCAGACCAGTCCCCTCGGGCTTGGAGCGCACCTCAGCTGCCCAGAGCCTCCTGTTGTTGAGCTCCCAAGTTGGTGTGTCGTAGCTACTTACTTTTTCCACCTCTATAAAACCTGTTCTTTTGGCTGCTCCCAGAAACTGGGGAAGCACCAGCTGCTTGGCTGTGAGATTGCCCACGCTCACAGGTAATATCCTACTAGGCAGCTCTCGGGCAGTATTTGAGGGTTAAAGTCCCCCAGTCACTTACGCTTAAGTGTTGTTTTCTTTCCATAGCCATTTCAGCCCAAGAGTACTCCCGACGCATGTTACTGCCTGCCTGTGCTGCTGCACGCTGTCTGCATGAGCGATGCAGACAGCTATCTCATATGCTGGTGCCTACAAATAAAAATTACCATCTTGTTTTCATGCAGAAATTTGTACCTTGTCACTACTGATTCCCTATCCAGCCTCATTTGCGGAGACCTTTACCTTTCCCGCAGCCTGCCGGGTACTTGCTGTGGCTCACAGCCTGTCATCCTGCCAGGTTTTATCTGGATGCGCGGTGCACTCTCCAGCTGGCTGACAGGCGCCTGACAATTAAGGGAAAGTCCGTCTGGGAGTTGCGGGCTCCGACCAAAGGCGACTCGCGTTATCTGTTTCAGGCTGAATCCTGCACTGCTCCCGGCTCGGCTGTGCCTCTCGCAGCCGGCTGTGGTCCTGCCGCTGGGGCTGTGCACCAGGACCCCAGAGGTCCCGCGGCGGAGCGCAGTGCTTCAAAGGGTACACGGGGATACTGTGGCGAAGGGAGGAAAATTGTGTCCTGTGCTAAAAAAAAGCCTCGGGAATGCTTATGTCATGCCGTTGCAAGCTGCCCCTGCTCGTGTGCTTGAGGACGTAAGCAGCGTTGCTCTAGACCATCTTTGGCACCACGAGGGAAGAACGGCGAACGAGTTGTGAGCGATACTGCACTACCAACCTAAATGTATGGAATTGCATTTAAAGCTGAATTTCCTTTCTCCAGGAGAAGCTGGAGCGTTGTTGCCATGGCTATAGTGTTTGTGAAGGAGACTCTCGTGTGGATCTTGAAGCGCTCTGCAGCCAGCAGCATCTGCGCTACTGCTTGGGCCCGTGCAAAGGGTTCTGCTTTCTCTGCAGCAAAGGGAGAGAAGCAGGTACAGATTGCAGACGTTCCCTGCGTTACAACAACAGCATTTGAAGCAGCTCTGCCTAGTTAACGTTTGAAAATCGGATGTGCCCGAATAGAAGAGGAAGGATGGAGCGAAGGCTGCATCCTACGTAGCCCTCGTTTTCTGCGGGTCTGCCCGCGTTATGGGGCAGCTCAAGCGAGGCTTGGCCTTTCAGGGTGCCTCGATGCCAAAAGAAGCACATCTGAAAAACAGGGCCACTCTCTGAGATTCGTTTGAGACATCCCATCCCCCTCCGCCAGCAAGTTAAAACCTTGCTTAAAAACCTCTAAAAGTTCAGCAGTAACCTCTATGCCTTGCCACTTTCATCTGTTAGAGAAGGACAGTGCTCCTTATGTCACAGAAGTATAATAAGGCTACCTATATTTTATTTAAGAAGTCTTCTCGCATTGCATTACACAATAGGAATGGCATTACCCAAGGGGAAATAGAGCTGAAACACTTCGTATGCCTAATGGTGTGTTTGGTTTTTCTCTGCGGTAGGTTATTAGTGACGTTTTTAAGTTTTCCTTTGGTTTGCCTGAAGGCCTTTAAGGACTTCCACCAAAAAAACAACAGCAGCAGCAACAACAAGCAGAGACTTAACTGGAATAAGCCCTCGTCTGTTTTTTTCCCCTCTCTTCAATGTTCTTCAGTGTACATTCCTCCTGCAAAATTTCTGGCACGTGTGTCAGATGCTTCCTAATCAAATTGGCATGTGGCGAATGCGAAGTGTTCTGGCTGCTACTGAAGGCTGCGCTGCGCTCGTCTCCTGCGGAAAGGGCAGGGTGAAAGCAGGAGCTTTTCTTCTTCTCGGAAAAATCATCCTTCTCATTCTGTGGAACTAATAAAAGTTTTAAAAAAAAGAAAAAAAAAAAGAAAGAAAGAAAAGGAAACAATGAAATAAGGCTGTTCTCCCTTCCCACACCTGTTCATCAGATTTCGGTGCTGGACGGTTTGTCCTAGGTCTCTGGGTGATACCTAAGGAAAGGCCAATGGCTGAGTACCCAAGGTACTCGGGGCATAAATCCAAGAGATTTTTAAGTCTTAAATAAGCTAAGGCAATCCGTGGAGAACAGGTTTAATAAGCTCAGCGCAGTTTGCATCAGAAAGCAAGCAAACAGCTCCGACCTGCTCTGACTAAATCTGCTGAGGAGTCGGCGAGAGAAACCCTTAGCCAAGTGTGTTTTAGTGATCCCAATTGCAGAAAAAATGGAGGAGATGCTCGCACACTGCAGCAATGGGATAAGTAACCGAGATAAAAAGGAAACCGGTTACGTACAGGTCTCTTGTTAGACCTGCTCAGAAATCCAAAATCCCTGGGTGAGAGGCAGGCGGTGAAGAGCCTTCAGGGGAGCCCTCGGGCAGGGCAGGGGTGAAGGGCACGGGGGTGGGGGCAGGCCCCGGTGATGGCCCCGCTTGGCCACTGCTCGGAGAGGAGAAGAATCACTGCTAAAACGACACAGGTCTTTTTTAACACAAAACCACCAGACAGACAGGGACACCGCTGCATACGGGAAGTGAGAGACTCAGTATCGGAGCCTTGTGTTATTTAAAAAAACAAAAAAACCGCCTCTCTCCTAACCTAGAGTTAAGCCAGGGCTGCAAATAATTTTTCTACTCGTTTTCTTCAGGGGCAGCAATCAGAGGCAGATGACCAGAAAGGTCTCTGCCCGCCGTCTAAGAGGCGGCTGTTCCCAGAGACCTTGGAGCGAGGAGGCCAGACGCCTCGCTTCTGAGCGGTCGCTCGCGTAGATGGCTAAGAAGCGGAAAAGGAGAGCAGAGCGCTCGAGAGCGCGTACGCGCGCGGCCCCCAAAAAACCAGCGGGAGTTCGGTTTCTTTGCGGCGGGCGCCAGCGGTCGCGGCCCGTCCGAGTTGCTGGGCGCTGGGGCTTTCTGCAGGCCGCCGGTGCCGGGCGCAGCTGCGGCTGACTCAAACGCGGGGCCGCTCGGCTCCGAAGCCGAGGAGCGAGAGGCGACGGGCGGCCGGCGCGGGGCCTGGAGGGAGGAGCGCTCCCTGCCGCGTCGGCTCCGGAGTTAACCTCGGCGGTGACGTTGGCGGAGGGGTCGGGACCGGGGCCTGGGAGTTAAACGCGCCCGTTGCCGAGCGTCGCGCCTGGCCTGGCAGGTCTGATTGCAGGTGGACTCCTGTGTTTAGAAAGCAGGGGATGTGAACGTATTTCTTACTCCACCCGCCGTAGAAATGTTGCCGATTTAATGCCCAGGAGTCCGTATGTTTTTATCAACGCTGTCAGGCCTGTCCTTGCCACGGCCTGGGAGCCAAGGAAGGGGGCGGACTGGGAGGGTAAGAGGAAGGGGGTAAAGCGAGGGCAGCGCGGAGACGGCGAGCCGCCTCTCCTGCAGGTTTCGCTTCTGCAACGCCCCAGCGTGGCTGCAGCCTGCGGGGCAGGAGGGGCGGCGGGCGGCGCAAGGGGAAGACCGGGATTTTAACGGAGCAAAAGCTTCGTCAAACCCGTCGCTCGAATGCCAAGCCGCAGCGCGTGCCCAGCTTGCCTCTTTGGGAGAGGGTCCTACCCCAGCAGCGGGCCGTTGGGTCGTGGCGCGGCGGCAGCGTGAACGTCGCCAGCGGTAGCCGGTAACGGCACGGCTGCGGTACAGCAAGCTCATTTTCGATGCCTTTGTCACCTAAGGCTTAGTCAGCTGTCGCCTTAAAACTCTGCTGACGAATTTGAGGGTATTTTGTAAGTGGCAAACGCTGCTGCTTTGGCAGAGAATTTTATTTTGGCGGTTGCTCTTGTTACATTCAAGTTCTGCCATGTTCAAGTCACCAATTCTACTGCTTGAGATGTGCTCGGCAGTCCAGGGCAGCCTCTCCCAAAACGCCAGGTTATTGCCACAGAAGAGGCAACGTATGGGCATACCTGGGCTGTCAGGAAAGTCTTCTGGTTGTACAAATTCAGATGCACGGGTCTTTTACAACACACGCTAAGTATTGCCATGAGAGGAAGACAGTTGGGTTCGTTTCCTTAGAGGGAAACTCAGCTTTCACAAGCTTGGCAAATACTGACCTAGAGGCTAGACGCATACATATCTGCCACCCATTTTAACAGAAATCTGTAAATCTCTGAAAATTGCAAGCTCGGTCAACGTACCCGCATTTAGCCTGTTGAAGTAGCACCAGAGACAGGGAAGAGAGAGGAAAGGAAATATTACAGCACGCACATCAAATACCAGATTAGAGAGGAGAGATGGAGATCAACTAGTTTGAAAACCCAGAATTCCCTTTATGAAGATATTTATATTTTCACCCCTGGGGAGAGTCTGGCCCCGTCCTCTTGACGCCCTCCCTTCAGATATTTACAAACCTCAAGAAGATCCCCCTGAGCCTGTTCTCCCGGCTGAGCAGTCCCCTGCTCTCTCGGCCTCTCCTCGGATGAGAGATGCTCCAGTCCCTTCATCATCTTTGTGGCCTGACCAGTACGATGTTCACAAAGTTGTTAAAATTTTTTTGCTAAGTGATTCTATTGCGTTCTTCCTATTTCCATCTCCGATTTCGTAATACAATTAGAGAAAATTAGTGATTCAAATATTGTTACAGCTTTCAGGGAAACACTTAGGGTAAAGTCCTGGCTCAGCTGACTTCGTTGGAAATGAAATGTCATCCTTACACTTTAGAGCGGACAGAGAGAGATGCTTATTTCCTCTTGAGAAATTAAGTACTTTACAAGAACGGAATTTGTCTGCTTGGTCTGCGTTCGCGCTCAGGCTGCATGCGATTTCTGCCACTAGCTGTAAATTAGCTGCCAAAGGAAAAGAAAAGCTCCCAGCTTGCAGCGGTTCAGGAAAACCTGCAAAAACTTCTGAATTCCTGCAGATTTAAACCTCCGGTCAGCTCATAACTTCTCTTACAAATTTAATACCAATCTGCCCTAAGTTTGTCCACTTACACAACGGCAAAGAATTCAGTTCCTGGTGTTTTACTAACAGGGTAACGCAAACAAGCGTTGCCAGTTAAGAAACTTCACAGTTTGTCTAATTTGCTCACGGTGGGCTTGCATTGGAAGATTTGGGGTTTTAGACCAAAGGCCTACGGTCTGGTTCACTCAGGACACCTTACACTGGCTGGAAGGAGCCGGCAGCGGCAGGTAGGTTGGTCCGGGCAGGGAGGACCTCAGCTAGCGTGACGGCAGAGCAGCCCCCTTACTCCTGATGCAAGCCGCCTCCTTCTGCCGATGATAGCACCGTGCAGGAAAAGCCACAGACTTTCTGGAGGAGGATGTGGGCAAAAGAGGAAGATGAGGCACGCGGCCACCAGTGGCGCAAGCCGCAGTTGTCCCTGAGGGCTATGCTGGCCCGGGGCCCGGGGGCCCTGCGGCCGAGGACTGCAGCCAGCATCGCCCGAGGCAGTGAGCAACCGGGGCGAAAACAAGGGTTGTGAAGAAAGCTCGTGCACTCACACGGCTCGAAAAGGAGGGCGATCAGGTCATATTGCCATGCTTGGAAGAGCCAGCAGTCACATGTAAAGAGGCTGAGCCTATATACACAACTACTTCAGAGGAATACGTGCTGTCTCCCGTACTTGAGCGCGCGTGTCCGTGGCCTGCAGTGTTTGCAGTCGGTCTTGTGAGTCTGCCTGTGCAGTTTAATCAGTCACAAACAGCTGAGGGAGTAGAGGATTTTTTTGTGACACCGCATAGCACGAATGTTATTCAGGCAGCAGCACAAAAAGTGTTGTCTGAGAGCCACCAGCCATAACGATGTGCGTCAATTAGCCAAATGAGAATCTCAGCTAGCCTAATTCTCTCGCCGGGAAGAACGAGGAGCATTTCCTCAGCTCCTCGCTGGCCATGGGGTAGCAGCCAGCCTTTTTGCTGGTGTGGTCCTTCCTAGGCGTTTGGCACGCACACAGCCACCCCGTGCCCATGCTCTTCCCGGGGCGCTGCTACTCCTCTGCCTGGAGGATTTTCCACCACTTGACTACCTCGGCTGCAGGACCCTGTCTGGAGGCACTTCCTTGCGCCTCTACTCTTCCAAGCCCCCTGCAGAGCGAGGAGGGGATGCCGGTGGTGCGAACCCTCGCTCCGGCCCCATGGGATGGGGGTGGAAATGCCCTCGCCGGTTCATTGGGTGCAGAGCTCTCCCACCACGGGCACAGGTGTCACGGTCACTGGGCGCTGACATTTTCCAGGATGGGGCTCTCTGTCGGTCCTCTCGAAGCTCTTCTGCTTTATATAAAAATGCATAAATATTCATGGGTAAGAGAGACTGCTTGTAGCGTCCTTGTCTCGCTAGAGGCATCTGTGCCACGTTTGGGGCTGCCAGAGGCGGAGGCGAGCACCAGCAACCAGCAACTGCTTTGTGCAGCCTGACTTGAGGAGAAAGACAGCTGAAATTCTGCACCCATCCTCCTGTGCCCCCGTGGGACACGGGGAGGCAGGATTTAATGAACGACACCAAATGATACAGCATTTTACAACAGGATCCCTCTCTGCAACCAGAATTTTGACTCTCAGAGTGGTTTCAGTGGCAGTCCTGACCAACTGTCGCACGGGGTCAGACCTAGCGGTCCATCAAGCATCGTGTGGTGACCTATGAATTTTCCTTACATTATCGCCATTTGGAAACAAAATGAACATCTCGTCTTCAATCTGGAATTAAGGTTGTGCATGCAACAGTAAAACATTTGTCTGTGTAACACAGTGCCATATTCGCCAGAGATGTTACCCAGTCACCGAGGGAAGAACCACTCTAAACAGAGCTGTAAGTGTCTGCAAGGTGAATAGTCCCTTAATCCGCAGCGTATGTGACAAATACCTTCTGCTGTCTCCCACGAATAGGTGTGGGAGGACAAGAATATCCTGAGGTGAGAAGTAAGTCATGGCAACATAGATTATTATTCCACTTAACACCATTCCCCATTCACAGCTTTCAAAAAACAAAGAGTCTGTTTGGGGGAAGGATGCCACAAAACCAATCAGCCCTCAAGGCTAACTGGTTTTGTCAATGCTGTGGGCTGACTATTAGTTTGGGGGCACCACCAAAATATCCAGTCTGACACCAGACAAATCACAGGGCGCTTCCCTCCTTCCTCGCGGGAATGACAGCGGATTTTAACACTAGCCACTGAAAGAGCGGAAAGGAAACACTGGGCATCACACGCTGCCAGCAGCGGGTGTTCCCCCTTATTTCTTAGTCCGGCACTGGGCCACTGCAGAAAGGGCAAGAAGTCAGAGGAAATTGTCCCAGGCATCGTGCCTCCGTGCTAGCAGCTGGATTAACTGGCTGTAAATGATTACAGTTGAAGCCTTAAAGAAGGAATTGATATATCTGTTTTTCAGAGTGTTTCAGAGATGCTGGGTCAATATATTTGCCCTTTATGTTTGGGAAGCCGGAGAGAAGTCGGAAAATAATCGTGGTAGAAAAATCCCGGATGTATCCCGACAAGTGGTGGTCAGTCCCTCCCAGGAGCCCGGCACGGCGGAGCAGGTACCGTCGCGGCAGGGCGGTGAGCAAGCGCGAACCACGAAAGCGGCGCGGTGGTCAGCATGGAGCCTCTGCTTTGTAGGTGACCTGTCGTTTGGAGGACGACCAGCGCAGGACTTGCCGCCTACCGCCAGTATCCCCCGGCGCTTCGGCTGGGCTCTTCCCTCTGGCGATGATGGTGGCGCAGCCTGCCGGGGAGCTGCTGCAGGGCCTGGGCACGGCCGGAGACGTCTGAAGGACCTGGCCCACCTTCTCCTGGAGGAAAGGCACTGAAAACGCTAGGGACTGAAGGGAAAAGGTCAGTTAGATGAGCATATGGGTGCTCCTGCTAGCACAGAGCTGTTCCCTGCAGTCTGTTATTTAGATATGATGCGCTTTGCCCAGTCTGGTTTTAAATGACTCTGTCAATGAGCTTCCACAACTTATAAATGATTATTCCAGCTTAACAGAGCCTCCCTACCAGGATATTATTCTTGACGTTAAGCACGCATTTCCCTTTGTTCTTTTTCTTCCCGTTTACTGCTGACTAAATCTTGTAAAATTTGTCAAATAATTCCTCTGCTCCATTCACCTATCTGTAAAATGTTCCCTGTTCTCTTCCCCCCCCCCACTTAGTTCTCATTTAGCATTTATACCTATTTAGGTCTTTTAATCTTTCTTCATAAATTAATACCAGCAGCTCCTTAATCATTTTGATTGCTCTTCTCTAAATCCCCTTCGGTGTGTTTTCATCTTTCCAGCTCTGAGGTTTGCAGAAGGGTAATCAGCAGTCTGTGTGCAGTCTCGCCGGTGCTGTATACAAAGAGACAAACAGCAGCCCAGGCTGTGATATATTGCTACTGCATGTACAACCAAAAATTGCGTCGGGTTCTCTTTTTTGCTACTGGATCGCATTGCAAATTGATGTCCACATTACTGCCCATTCACTCCCATGGGTCTTCTCCAGGACGGTTTCTGTACGGGACTTCCCTGCTTTTGGAGGCTTACGGATAATATATTTGCAGTCATGGAAGTTACATTCCCTTGCTCAGATGTGGCTTTTTTTATGGTGTTTGTCCCTTATGTTTTGTTACAGGAATAAACCAAATGCTAATCGATACCCACGTATATTTATCCTTTTAACGGATCAGAAAACACAGTAGAAAGCAGATGAGCTCCCTTGCAGGTATGGAGCCACCAGGGCCACCTAGAGGGGCGGTAGTCCTCGCGTGTGTTCTAGCTAGCGGCACCTAACGCGGTAACAGTCGTACCACCACGCTGTCCGTCGTGTTAATTGGGACCGTGCTCTGCCCCTTCACCACCCCGGACTGGAAACGTGCAGCAGGAGCGATCGCACCAAGCCTCGCCGGAGACGCGCGGGACCCCCCATAGCGTTTGTCAGGACCAAGTCCGTAGCAAGCCATTTGCGATGTCGGGAGGGTAACGATCAACCCGAACAGCGATGTTGTCTAGAGCCGGAGCTCCCTGTGCTCTGCAAGAATCAGATATTTCTCCCCGAAAATCTTTATTAATGAGACAAATATACTTTGACAGAAGTGTTAAAAAAGTAGCTCGGTTGAAACAGGCTGCACCGAGCAGGGTGGAAATATTCCACTGAATTATTCAGTCGCGTTATTTATCCAGCCTCACCAGGCTGGGGAAACCTCACCGGCCCGGGGCCGGGGCCGAGCAGCCGCCCCTCCTTGCCCGCGGCGAGCTGCCTCCCGGCCGGCGGCAGCACGGCCCCGTTACCGCCAGGCGGCGGAGCCGGGCGTTTCCCCCCGCGCGGCGTTGCCCACGCCGGGCCCGGCCGGGCCCCCAGCCCGCGCCCAGCCGCCGCCGCCGCCGCTCGCCTCGGGGGGCGGCGCCGGCGCCCTCGCCCGCCACCTGGCGGGCAGCCGCCGCCCCGCCCCGCCCCGCCCCGCCCCGCCCCGCCCCGCCGAGCTTGAGCGGCGGCGCAGTCCCGCCCCCCCGGCCCGCTGCGAGTGGCTGGCGGCGCCCGGGCGCCTCTGCCATTGGTGGCGACGGCGGCGGGGTCACGCCCAGTGGGCGGGGCGGCGCCCGGGCGCAGCGCCGGTTCTGGGTGGCGGCGGCCAGTTGCGGCGGCCGGTCTGTCATGGAGGAGCGGGACGGGGCGCGGGAGGCGGCGGCGGCGGGCGCTTCCGCGTGAGGGCGGCCCCGGCGGCCCGCGCAGGTAGCCCGCGCCCTGGGGTCCTCCCTCGCCCGTGTGCCCTCCCCCGCGGGGCCCTGCGGCGGGGCGGCCTCGCCGGGGGCCCGGGGCCCGGGGCGGCCGGCGGCGGGGCCCGCGAGAGCCGCGGCCGGGCCGAGCCGAGCCGGGCTGGGCTGGTTTCGCCGCTGGCTCCCGGTTTGCTGCCGTCGCGCGGGGTGGGGGCGGCGCGGGACCGGGCTGCGCCGTGGGGCTGCGCGGGGCAGGGGCTGCGCGGGGCGGCGTGTCGCCCCCTGAAGGGGCAGGGTGGGTTTCCGGGGTTTTTTGTTTTTATTTTTTTGCTTTTCTTTTCTCGGCAGCTTTCCTCTGGGGGCACTGCACAGCCCGGGGAAGGTGGCTGGATGTTGATGCACCACGAGCAGTGCTGTGTATGAGCCCAGCTGTTTAAAAAAAAAAAATCTATATATATATGTACACACACACACACACACACATATACATATATATATATATATATATATATATATATATATATAAACTGTATTTACTTACTTGGGAAGTAGAAGGTGAAAGCATTCAGGGTTATCTGCTTTTGCAGGTTTATCCGTGCTTTGTCAGGACCTCGTTCAGAGTCTCCATGTTGTCCCACCTCCGTAAAGCTGATCTGAGAAAAAGCGGGGGACAGTCTGTTTGGGCAGCGTGTTTCCAGTGAGCTTTGGTTTGTGACTCTGAAAAAGGCAGGTGTGTATCCTTCAAGCAACAGAGAGGTACAGACTAAATGGATCTAAAGACAGCAGTGTTCAATGCAGCTCGTGATGGCAAGCTGCGGCTCCTTTCCAAGTTACTGGCAAGCAAAACAAAAGAAGAGATGGCCTTACTTATGTCAGAAAAAACCAATGGTGCCACACCACTTCTGATGGCGGCCCGTTACGGGCACCTTGACATGGTGGAGTACTTGCTGGACCATTGCTCTGCTTCCATAGAAGTTGGTGGTTCGGTGAATTTTGATGGTGAAACCATTGAGGGAGCCCCACCGTTATGGGCAGCGTCAGCTGCTGGTCACTTGAAGGTGGTTCAGTGTCTGTTAGATCATGGTGCATCCGTCAACAACACAACTCTGACAAATTCAACGCCGCTTAGAGCTGCCTGTTTTGATGGTCACCTGGAAATAGTAAAATATCTCGTGGAGCACAAAGCGGACTTGGAAGTATCAAACCGTCATGGGCATACATGCTTGATGATCTCCTGTTACAAGGGCCACAAAGAAATTGCTCAGTATTTACTCGAAAAAGGAGCTGATGTTAACAGGAAAAGTGTTAAAGGTAAGTTCGTTGTTTTGTTTTCCTTGTAGTAAAGAGGAGTGAAGTTATTCAGCTATCCTTTAGGAGGCTGATGTCCAAAAATATTCCTATAGACTCATAATGTGAATGTTTTTTCCAGTAGGAAATGAAGTATATTCAGCTATGTTTTTACAGGCTTTTTTTAGTGTACTCATTCCTTGTTTGTTAACCTTGGTTATATAATTTCACTCTAAATTGATACTTTTTAATCTTAAACTTCAGTTCTTAGAAAGATTTAGTCATATGAAACTTGGCATTTATGTATGTGCAAAAGCTACTCAGCTTCTGCTGAGGACTCTTTATTCGTAGTGTGTGTGTGTAGTAACGTTCAAATATATAAGTGTATGTTGTATAGAACTTAGGATGCTTTTCATTCTGTTTCTTAACAATCCAAATCCAGCGTACATGAAACTGGCCTGCGCCCCTAACCCTAGAATAGGGAAACATTATGCGCATAAAGAAGAAGAATTCTTTTCTATGTTGGGTATGAGTAATCACTTTGATTTTTACTCCTCCTTTCCCTTTAAATATTTTAGACCTCTTAGATACTTTTTTTCATGTTACTAAACAAGAACGTATATTAGTTGAAGAAATGAAGCTCCATGTGACTGCGATCACAGCAGAGGACTTCCAGTAGTGCACAGATCACAAAGGACATCTCTCGGCCTCTGTTTACAATTATCCTGATACTATTGTTCAAAGTGAAGATTTCTGTTCTTTTTGCAGCGATCGTAATTATGTGACCCTCTTGTTCTAATCGCTAGTTTTTATTACATCTCAAACTTACACGTGAATATGACATTGGCCAAAAAAGCATATTGATTATTGCAGGTTATGGTTAATTTTTAGCTCATTGAGCCAGGATTGTGTGTTTCAACAGCTTATTCTTTATGTATGTTAACAATCTGCTAATGAATCTTTTTGTAGGGTAATAGTTCCAATGCCTGTATCTGGCTAATTACATTTTTAACAATGTGCTGAAAGTCTGTTTTGACAGGAAAGAACTGTATTGCCTGACTTGCTTAAATGCCAAATATGAGAGTAATGTATCTGAAAGGGCTGTTTAGCTAAATACGCCTTTTCTCAGCAAATCATGCAGATATGTGGGGTTAACGTAAAGAAAGCTAAACTACAAATTTGTCATAGAGGTGGGCAGAGCAAAATAAATCTTTCTTTGTAAGGATTTAAGGTTGCCTATGAATCATCGTGGACTTGTGATAGGATAAAAACGTCATGTTTCTAGACTGGGTTCTTGGAATAGCGAGCTAAATATAAAATTATATATTGTTTGTTAGTTTTAGACCAATCCCTTTAAATGGCAGGTACAAACAGTGCAGAGCTGTTAAATATCTGATACCACAGATGTTTTGTGTCTGTTATTTTCTTTTTTTTTTTTTTTACTCATTTTGTCTCAGTGGAGTAGGCTTTAATTTACTAGTCCTTATTATTCACTCTATTAGTGCATTAATTTTTTGTTGTTGTTGTTTACGTGACTGAATGACAGCCATGCACTCCTGAGGATTTTCTCACTGGTCTCAGTTTCTCTATTATCTTAATTCATTCCTCTCTCCACTTCCTTCAGTTTCTATGTGACTCACAACTTAGGCTCATGAGCAGAAGTTCCTAAGGTATAGCTGATCCTTATTTGTTTTTAAAAAAAAAAAAAAAACAAACAAAGTTGGATTGGATATGTTTTAGCGTACTAGAATTCATTTGTTTTATTTTGACCTACGGTGTGTACAAATGGATGTGTGTATGTATATCTTTCAGTCAATTATGGCTTGCCTTTTTTTGTATTTGGAAACAAATGCTCGTCTCTGACATGAGTATACTTCTTGTTGGCATCGTGAAGCAGTCTAATCTCTGAAGTTATTAAATAAGCAGTGAGAAGGTAAAGGAGGAGAGAAAGTAAGTAGTGTAAACCCTGACGGTCAGCTGTGAAAAGGCAGAAGAACTGAGCAAAACTTTCAGCCTCAAATATTATACTGATATGAGTGTAGCAATGGCTGAGGTGCAACAACTAATGTTCTGAACTTTGTTTTCAAGAACGCTCACTAGCTATTAATTATAAAATGAATGTTTCTGATAGGATTCATACTGCATTCAGATTCCATCTCAAAGTCTCTTTCTGTGCATTACTTTCAAATTTTACTCCTCCCTGTTATCTTTCAAACATTTCTCCTAACAGCGAGTAGGGATGTTTGTAATAGGGAGATGAAGAGGCTGTAGGAGTGGTCTGTTCCTGAGTAGTAAAAATTGTTGCCATCCTTCTATCTAAACTCTTTTTAGGTAAGCCCCTTCCTTTAAATTTTGCTGCATTTAAAATTTTAAGAACAGAACTCTAACTTTACTAGAAGTATGCATACAAAACTGCTGTTATGGGAGATCACTAGAGACTCTCTTCCAGACATTATTCTTGAAATCAGGGAAACAGAGGAGGGCAAAATTACTCAAACTGTCCTTTATGCTTTTCCACTAGATTTTCATGTAGTAAGATAGGACTTTATTCGCAGTTTACAAAGCAGGAGAATTCTAGAGTTTGGAAAGATATATATATATTAAAAAAAACAAACAGGTAAGTTCACTGAGATCTAAAAATCAGGATAACTGAGGCAGGGTATAAAAGAGCAGTTAAAAAACATATACTGAAGCACTGCTTTTAAAATACAGGCATAATCCAAGAACTGTTTTGGACTACTGAAATTCATAATGCAGAGGTTTTGGAAGGAGAGATGTGGAAGTGCAACAGTACAGCGAGGGTATGGTTAAGATATTCATGAACATTTCTGAGTCTTTGATTCAGATGGGAGACTACTCTGAGGTGAAGCATGCATCTAGCACTAGCTCACAGGAGATGATGGTGAAGAAGGAGGTAACGATATTTGGGATAGATGACAGTGCTATAGTGTGAAAGATAGCCAGTAGTTCTAAATTTAAAATAGGAACGTTTACTTGTTCTTGCCACGGTTTTACAGATCTGCCTTTTACAGTTTCCCCAAACTTTTATGAGGAACATAGGCAACAGAAATGGAAACAAAGGATTTTGGTAGAATGTTTTAGGTCACATAAACTGTGTGTGGGGGGGAAAAAAAAGGTGATAAACAAGAGAAGTCTCTTTTTTTTTTTCTCTGTTAGAATTGTGGAAAACAGCAGAGATATCTGTAGAATTAAAGAATTTTTTTTTTAAGAAAAACAAAAAAGTAGCCAAAGCGGCACTTCCAATATGAGCTAATTCAGCCATGTCTTCCTAATTCACAGGCTTCTCCAGTATGTTACTGCTGGTTTAAGATGGTAGAGATTAAAACTATCAAGGTTTGATGATTTTCACCAATATGAAATAGATTTCTAATAGATTTCTGTGCTAGCAGAAACAGTTTTTTGAGCAGGAAGAACCCCTGCAACTAAACTCTTGAGTGAGACACAGATCTCCTACCTGCGTACTTGGATTAGGAGGAACGTTCTGTATTTTGGCTGCACGTAGTTTTCTTTTCTGCTGCATTGCGAAGCCTGCCAATGATCTGTAGTTAAAGGATAGTGCTCCCTTACAGCGTTAAGAATAGACCCCTGGATTCTTGATCACAGTATTTTGCTGATGTGTTTCTCCAAGCAGTCCTCTGTTGGCTGGTAAATGTGGGGGTGGGGGAGAGAGGAAGGAGTGCTTAGGCTTGTATTTCCAATGGTAGTGGTCTTTGGGGCTTGAAATTATATGGATTTGGGCTCCGCTGGTGACCTACTTGTGACTGTGTTTGTTAGAATTTGACTTTTTTATTTAAATTTCATTTAATTTCCACCATAAAAATATTTTACGTACAAACCATTTTAAAGGGTTATACCTGTAATCTAACTCGAGACAAAATACTTGCGTCTTTGACAATTTGCAACCTGTGTTTTGCTACTTTGATACTTATGCCTCCTCTACCAGAGCAGCTGCAGTAATGGAGGTTCATTCCCTTCCTTTCTGAATTAAGAGGCTAAATTATGGATAAAGTGCATTAGCACTGATAGCCAGGATGGGCAAGATGTAATGGCACAGGGAATAAGAACTCCAACTTCCAAAATAATTACATGAAAGGCAGTGGGTTTTTTTGTTGTTGTTGTTTTTTTTCCTGAACACGGCTTGTAACTCTTTCCATTGCTCAGCTGTTTGGAATGCAATCTCTCTCATCAAGGTAACGTTCCTGGATTTTGCTGATGGTCTTCACTACCTCTGTTCCCGTTGAATTGTTAGCAGATGCATCTGCTAGCCGAAAGACTCATTGTTTCCCCTTCTAAGTATTAGAAAACATCATAAGAACTGCTGGACTAGGCATTCCTTTAGGTATGTCTTTGAGATCGGCACAAGAACGTTTGTTTCTTTGTTTATGATCCTCCATACTACCGTAACAGCTGGAAGAAATCACGTGTTTTGAAAATGCAAAATAACACTGTGATTGAAAGGCTTGTTGATCTTAAGTACCACTAGCTATGGCGCAGTATTTGATTATATTAGCTTTGTAACATAATATGGAGGACGAGGCTTGTTCAATTTACTTGCTCATCTTGGAAAGTATAGCAGTATACAGATCTCAGTCTCTGAGTACGTTCAAGGTTATTCGCATAGTAATGCTATATCAAGGGCTAGCACTATTTCAGTATTATCATTTATGTGGGAGAGCGGAGAGCATAACGCTCTCAAACCTGCTGGGAGGGAAGAAGTCTTTTACGGACTTGGCAGACCCAGAAATAGGAGGATTAGATAGATGCACACTCTTTGCTCTATGATAAGTGTGGTTTAGTATACATTAAAAATAATTAATCTACCCTAGCAGTGGATCAAGGAGTCTGACAGGTTTATTTGCTTCTGATTCATTTTTTTTCCAAAATGAATCTTGGCAAGCAGAGAAGACCAAAAAAAAAAAGGGGGGGGGAGGGGGAAGGAGGAGTCTCCCCTCCCCTCCTGCCCCCCATGAATAAAGGCCTTACTCTAAAAGTGTTTTCTCTTTTTTGTTGTTCTTGTTTGGTCTGTTTTTTTTTTCCTTTTTTGGATGGTATTACATGATGGAGCACAGTGCATTTTGTGGATGTTTTCTGTGTGTTGCTATGTGAAATGGGGCATCAGTAGGAATGTCTGCAAATAAAAGTAGAGGAAGACACAGTTTAAAAGGAATAAATTCCTGGATTTCAACTGAAGAAGGAGGTTATGTTGAAATTAATCAAATCACAGCATTTCATATACTGTTGCTTTGCATTATTCATCTTGGTAATCCAGGTTATCGTTAAGTACTTTTGAGAGCAAGGGAGCAATTATTCCGTTACCCAATATGGAAGCTGGATTATTGAGGTTAACAGTTCTTTGCATTTTTTTTTTTTACTTAATTCCTTTATAAAGAGAAGGCATACCTCTTATGCACTGTCTATTTTGGTATGTATGTGTCAATACATTTTTAAAAATCAGTAATACTGCTAGAGGACTTGCTTGCTTCAAGTGCTCTGCTAAAAATTAGAGTTAAATGAACAACTTCACTTTAGGTGAAGGTGATAAATTTCGTCTGTAAGGCTGAAAAAATATATCCGTGTGATTAGTTTTACACACTGCTCATGTCCTACAAATTAAATCATTTTTCTCATATGTTTAAAGTTGAGCAGCTAGGTGTGTTTCTTCAGGAACAGGTCTTGGGTATGAAATCAGACTGGTCGAAAATTTTAAAAAGTTTTACTATCGAGGAATTTGATCAAGCATTTTATAAATTTTAGGAGGTGGATGTAGTAAATATTGGTTGCAAATCAAGCCATATCACTTTCTGTGTCATTGCTTCCCTTTCTTTCCTTCCCATGTCACAAGCTACCAGTCTATTTTGGGAATAATTTGCTTCTGACATAGAAAGGCGTGACCTCATTATAAATTTGAATCCCTCCCAGATGTGCTTTTTGTAACACTGGCTGTTTAGGGAATTAGTTCTGTGATACACAGAGCCTTTGTGTAATGTTCATACTACCACTTCTAAAGTAGGTCTGTAACGAAAGAATAAAACACAAAGCCACGATGTCAATTTACTACCTCCCCACCTTTTTTTTTTTTTGGGGGGGGGGGTAAGATTTCAGAGGAACGGGGGTGGGGAGAGATTAGAGACTTAAGTCTACTGCCATGTCCCCTTTCAAGTTCTTCCTCAAACTAAATGCTTGATAATTGATAGTGAATGGCTGGGTAGTCTCCTTATTTCTTAAGACTGGGTTGTATTATTATTTTGTCTTCAAGTTCATAACTCTAAACTGTCTGTCTACCCATGTCCATTTCTAGTCTATGGAAGCTTGTATTATCGTAATACTTCTTTTCTGCTGCTGTTTCATCCAATTAAACTGAAGCAAGGTGCAGCCACTAAAAATTAGTGGTGATATCTATCCTTCCTTTATTAGCTTATGCATTGCTTGAAGTAGACCTCTGAGAGCTACTACAATATAAGTAGCTAAAAAGTTACTCTACTTCTGATATGCTGTCAGTAACCTCTATTTAAGTCAATAATAATAACACTGACAGTCATACTAATAAAAATTTGATTTTTTTTTTTTCAAAGAAAGAGGTCAGTTGGAGAGAGCAGTGAGATTCTGTGGAGTTTTAGGAGTATTTCCGTGTACTGCATATCTGCATTGTGAATTAATGGCATGGAAGCTCTTACATTGGACCTGAATTTACTCAGACAATGGCTAAGCTTAATGTATGTGGATTTTTGTGATATTAATATGTCATAGCATATATGTCTGCCAATTGATGAAAGAGTGTAAAGGACAATGTTATATGGTGATGGATGTACGGTGTGCCATATGAATAGTTACCATTGATCCTAGTGTCACAGCTGGTAGGATGTGTAGTAATAGTTGTGCAGCAATTGTAGGAACCTTGGTTTTGGTGTTTGGTTTTGGTTTGGTGTTACTACTGCATTTTGATTTGTGTCTGTTCAATATGCTTTTGTCATGCCTTTGAATATCTCAAAAGTATTGACTGGAAGGTAGAAAACGTAGAAATATGAATGGTAACATTAAACATGAAATGCTGTCATCTAAGGATGCCTCTAGTATTTTAATGAGCACAGTGTGATCTGTAATAAAACATTTATTAAGAATTTTCTTTTTTCTTTTTTGGATTAACTAACGCTTCAAGTATAACTTCATCTGTGTACACTGGTACTTTGAAATGTGAGTGTTAAATTTGCAGAGCTAACACGGGCTTCTGACGTGCGCTGGTGAAAACACTTGTAATTCTGAATTTCTTTTATCCCAGGCCTTAGGCCTTGTCTCGGGTGGCAATAGAAACATCTTTTGGAGGGTGCCAATTCTAGTGTTTCAGAGCTCTGCTGTGAGGGAGGGAGTATGGACTTGAATACGCTCTGAACTGGCTACGTTAACTGGTGGCTCAGCCTACACCAAGATGAATCTGGTTTTGCCCTCCTCTCTGAGTGCGGAAGTACAGACAGCCTGAGGAGCCAGCTAGTCTTTAGTTTTGGTTTGACAGCTGTAGTTATGTCTTACCTAGATTTTCTCTAGCCCAGCAAGAAGGCTCATGTAATTTGTATGTGCACTAGCAAGTTTCTTTTGTGTATTTGTCTGGTTTGACCTCTGTCTGTCTTAGGAATGTAAAGGTCTCATACTTGTCAATATTGAACTATCAAGAGTTTTCTCATCTGTCATGTGTAGTTAGGAGGGAGGGGTTTCTAACTGATGAACTGTAGTTGACAAACTCATCAAACTTGAAAACCACCCGAGTTTGGAGTATCTCTGTTGCTGTGACTTGTTGGTCTTGGTAGAGCCTGTAGTGTGACCAGACCAATTGATGTCTGAAGTTCCTGACTTAACGCTCTCCATTTAAAAACAAAGATTGCCTCAGGTATTTCAGATTTAAAAATCACTTGCTGTTGCAAGACCTGGTTTTAGTTGTGTGTGTCTTGATCTGACAGATAATTTGAAGTGCTACTTTGTATAGGGGTGTCTTCCTCCGCTTACTTTTTGGTAAGTGATAGCCAAATGATTGACTGCTCTTCAGAAATATATCGGGAAAAGAACGTTTTGCAAGTTCTTAAAGTTCACTGTGTTAATGAAACAGTATTTTCTGAGTTTTTCTTTAACGCTTGGAGCTTGCACTTAAAATATTGGTTTGGGGGCAAAATGTATTCATAGCTCCCTTTCTGCTATAATTGTGAAAATCTGTTAAACTTCAGCCATAAGGCTTTGCAGATAGCTTTTAGCACGTGTTTAGTAGGAATTTGATTAGCGTGGCAGCTAAATTTTCTATATGGTATATTTCTGTATGTGGTGTGCTTAAATTGTGATGCCGTTTGTCTTGAATGACTGTTCCTCCTTACCACTGTCTTTCTGGCTACTGGAATTGAGGGCAGCAAGGAAGACTTGAAATGTGCTGCCAGTTCTTCTTCTGATGGTCCACAAGCAAGTTTGAGGAAGATACAGCAGACTAAGCTGCATGTAAAGTTTTGAGAAGTGAAAGATTAGAAGAGAAGGAGTGAGGAAGGAGGGGATGGTTGGAGTATGAGCCGGAAAGCAGAGGCAAAATGTTCTGTCCCCATTAGAGTGTTTTCATCTGAACAGACCTTGAGTCTCTACGTTATTTTACTGTATACCAAAACTTGCAAAACTCTTGGACCAACTTGTTGTTGTCCCAGTGACTTATACAGAAGATAAAAGCAAGCTACCATTTGATAATCTGCTAACTCAAGAGATAGGCTGGAGCTTTGTGTTGTGGATCCCAAGTGTCTGGTGCTGCTGGGGGCAAGCAGGTAGTGAATTTAAAGACAGTCATCATGGTTTCACTGGATATTTCTCAGTTTTGCTTTTGTTTTTTCTTTGAACTTCAGCTTCATATCGCCCTGTCGCGCTTCTTACTAGAAGGAAAGTAAGGACTCTATGAAGTCAAATATTCAAAAGCCAGAAGATGCCAAAATTATTGTATAGATTTAATTCAGGTTGTCATAAAAGAAATGAGAAAGAAAGGAACAAAATTTATATTTCTGAAATGAATTTAATACATACAGAAGAAGACTGGTGTTTATATATGTACCAAGTCAAATAATTTACATTTAAAATTAGCCTATTTAAGATAGCATGAACAATACGTTCTAGGCAGAAAGAATGTGTTCATGGAAAGCCTTTATCTCCACTTTTAGTTTTAGTTTATTTCCATAGAGTGGTCAGCTTTTAAGACAAATCTCGAGTACAAATTAAGGAGTGATTTGAATTTCACTAGCTAAATGCTCTGTAGTATGAAGAGCGAACTGCATGTTCTAGAGATTGGAGCCTGAAAAGAAATACATTAAGGAAAAGTACAAATGTAAATCTAAGCTGTTTGGATCAGTAGGCTCTACAGCTACTAAACCACGCTTTTACCAAACATTAGCCAAAGATTTCAAGATTATTGCTTTGTTTGCTAACCTCCTTTAGTTCTGTATAGATCTAGAAATACAACTGCCAGCAAAGCCCACTGCAGATCAGTGTCTTGTTGGCGTAGCAGAAAGCTTGTCAAAAATGCAAATGAGAAAGTTTTCTAAAACTTTCTCTCTTAACTTCTAAAAGCCAAATCAGATGACCATGAATGGACAGAAAGC
Source organism: Struthio camelus (assembly GCF_040807025.1). Classification (NCBI taxonomy): domain Eukaryota; kingdom Metazoa; phylum Chordata; class Aves; order Struthioniformes; family Struthionidae; genus Struthio; species Struthio camelus. Next base: position 24,464,376 of record NC_090981.1, read on the forward strand.
CCTTGGAAAAGAAAGTCTTGTTTGCGAATGTGGAAACTTGTTGATGATGTAACAGAAAGTGATGATCTGATGGCCAGTTAAGTGGCGTTTACAGTGCTAATGATGTGAGAAATCTTAATTTGGGGGGGAAGTTTTTACATAGGCTTTATGTTAATTATTTTCATGCTGATGGAGTGGGAGGATGAAAAGTTGATATGCCTGAATCTGTAGTATGTATAAAGAAAAAGGTAGGTTTAAATTGTATAATTTAAAAGCAGTCAACCACAGAAGAGGCTCTGTTATGTTGGGAAGGGGGCAGGAGACTTGTTCACCATCCATCTTCTCTTCTCCCCCAGTGAAATGCTCATATTTGAACTTATCTGTAATTAGTTAGCTATAAATAATAGTTATCAATGTATAAACACTATTCTTTATAAATACATGAAAGTTTTTTGTTCCATTGTGGTGTCTTATGCTCTCTTTCTAATTTGTTGCAAATACGGTTTTCAGTCAAGAGGCACTAGTGCTTGCTAGAAACTTCCCCGCGCAGTGTTAGAAACTGGTTCTCTTTAAAAGAGAGTGCAGTGTCATGCTAATGAGAAATAATCTGAATGTAAATAATCAGACTCTTATAAACCAGGTGGCTGCATGTTGTGTGTTGGGGGTGTTGTTTACTTTTGTGTGTGTGTGTTGTTTTTTTCCTCCTCTCTCCTTGGCTTTGGAAGTCGTGACCAGAGGAACAGAGGGGGTTAATGTGGGACTTCAGGATAGAGACCTAACAAATATCAGCACTAAGAAAAGTGTGTCTGTGTGTATACGCAGACTTGACAAAATAACCAGCTCCTTCAGAATACAGTATTATGGCAGTCTCTGAAGCCTCAGCTGAGATGGAGGGCCTGTTGTGATGAATTGTATTTTCCTTTGTATACAATTATTGCCCTGATGCACTTAAAAAGCTTGGATGAAAGAGAGAAGAGGTACAGTGTAGAGACGAATAAAACCAATGGTGAGTTAGCACAGCTTTAATTTTTATAAAGATTTCTTTTCTTTTTTTTTTTAATCATAGCTGGAGGTAGGGAGGAAAGAAGGATATTTGACAAGGGAAGAGGAGAAAAGTATAACAACTTAGAGGCAGCAAGCCTAGATTTATGTTTTATCCTTCAAAGCAGATACAAAATTGCTCATGTACTGGAGAATTTTGTTTTAAGTTTTGAATAATGAAACAAAAGGGTCCTTAAAACCTCTTTAATTCTTTCAGGTAATAAAGTCAAGCATTTTTATTTGTATAAATGCTTGGCGGCATTGATGTTTTAATTGGATCTTGAATATTTTAACTAGACATTTAAAGCCTTTCATGGTCCATAGATGTCAGAACAGGGGTGTGGGTTTGTGTGTATGCAGTGGTGGTGGTTGTTTTAACAACTGTTAGCGTGGTGAGGTTTGAATTATAAATTTAATTTTGATTTGTGTAATTCATTTTCTTCTCTTGCTAGGAAACACCGCATTACATGACTGTGCAGAATCTGGAAGTCTGGAGATCATGAAGATGCTTCTCAAGTACTGCGCTAAGATGGAAAAGGATGGCTATGGAATGACTCCCCTTCTGTCAGCCAGCGTGACCGGCCACACGAATATTGTGGACTTTCTGACGCAGCATGTACAGACCAGTAAGACGGAGCGCATAAATGCTCTAGAACTTCTAGGAGCGACATTTGTGGACAAAAAGAGAGATCTGCTTGGTGCTTTGAAATACTGGAAACGAGCTATGGAGATGAGATACAGTGATAGGACTAATATCCTAAGCAAGCCTGTGCCACAAACACTAATTATGGCCTATGATTACGCTAAAGAGGTAAACAGCTCAGAAGAGCTAGAAAACCTTATTGCAGACCCTGATGAGATGAGAATGCAAGCACTATTGATTAGAGAACGTATTCTTGGTCCTTCACACCCAGATACATCCTACTATATTAGATACAGAGGTGCTGTCTATGCAGACTCTGGAAACTTCAAGCGATGCATCAACTTATGGAAATATGCTTTGGACATGCAGCAGAGCAATCTAGATCCACTGAGCCCTATGACAGCCAGCAGTTTACTGTCATTTGCTGAACTCTTCTCCTTCATGCTGCAGGATAGGGCAAAAGGTCTGCTAGGCACTACTGTTACATTTGATGATCTCATGGGTATACTGTGCAAAAGCGTCCTCGAAATAGAACGGGCTATGAAACAAACGCAGTGTCCTCCAGATCCAATACAGCTGAACAAAGCCCTTTCCATCATTTTGCATTTAATTTGCTTGTTGGAAAAAGTACCTTGCAGCTCAGAACAGGAACATTTTAAGAAACAGACTATTTACAAGTTTCTTAAGCTTCAGCCTAGAGGGAAGAATAACTTCAGTCCACTTCACCTTGCTGTTGACAAGAATACTACGTGTGTGGGGCGCTACCCAGTTTGCAAATTCCCCTCTCTGCAAGTTACTGCTATACTGGTGGAATGTGGTGCTGATGTAAACGTCAGAGACTCTGATAATAACAGTCCTTTACACATTGCTGCACTGAACAACCATCCAGACATCATGAATCTTCTTATCAAGTCGGGTTCACACTTTGATGCCACAAACTCGCATAAGCAAACTGCTAGTGATTTGCTGGATGAGAAGGAAATAGCAAAAAATTTGATCCAGCCCATAAATCATACTACGTTGCAGTGTCTTGCTGCTCGTGTTATAGTGAATCATAACATATACTACACGGGACACATCCCTGAGAAATTGGAGAACTTTGTTTTGCTCCACAGATGATAGTGTGGAGTCCCAGAGTACTGTTGTTGAAGCACGACTTGGTGACAATGTTTTTCTTGAGCACTGTTGTGATACACCAGCGTTCCCTTAGCTTGCTCCATCTTGCGCTCATTGGCTAAAGCGTTGTTAGCATCAGATCTACAGAGTTGGTTACCCAGTATTTAATATGAATATGCCATATAATATATTTTGTGGATTATTTAGAAATGTAATGCCATATTTAGACTCTTAAAATTGTCTGCCAAAGGCTTGTCTATTCTGGTCTTATTTGCCTGTTGGGTGTTTGGGACTGAGTTGAATATTTTCCACTGATATCTTTTTACTATAACTGTTGTGTGGATTTTATACAGTTGGAAGGTCATCATTTTTGGTTTTGCTTGAGCATTTCTGCTCTTACTCTGTTCCTTTTCTATGGACTCATTGCTAAACTGCACAAGTTGTATGGACTTGTTAACATTTGCAACTACCATAAGTGCTTTTATCTTCTCTATGCACTGGCTTAAACATGACTGTTGTGTGTGAGCATATTTCTATGCAGCAGTTGGCCAATTTCAACTTAAATGCCAATTTTGTTTTGCAGTTTGTTTGGAGCTCTTCTTGAGAATGCTGCCTTCATAGCATGACAAATTTTGGAGTTACATATCAGCTCTCCAAACCTGGGTTTGACTTTTTTATTCTAGCTGTAACTGAGGTCGCTTTCCTCTTGATCCTCTGGAAATTTGTGCTAAATTTGGGAGAAGAAAATCTCTCCTGTTCTCATGGTAATCCACTTGAACTCTAAATCTGAAAATCATTTTATTGCATCATGCAGTTAGGGGAAGAGTCCTCATCATGTACAACTGACACCTTCCTCTTTGCACTAATGTCTTGCTTGTGCTGGTTATGTGACTAGATGTGAAGTTTGCTCACAGTTTAACCTCAAACTTAATGATACACTTTAACGAGAAATAGATCAAATGTATGCCGTAGTTTAAATTTTCAAATCAACTTCTTTAGCTACAAAGGAAACTGAAGCATGTTGGTGGCATGACGCTTATCAGTCCAGATCTAGACATCATCTAGTGTAACTATAATGTAGTGAGTGGCTGTATGCCAGGGTACTGGAAGTTCTATAGCCCTGTCCCTTTTTCTTCATTTTAAATATCTTTATAAGTACTTGCATGGATTTTTCATCTCTACTATCTGTCAGCTGTACTTAAAGAAAAAGCAGAAGTTCTGTTGTGTATATAGCTCCTGATTAAAGTTACCTATTTTTATAATATTTGCACAACAGCTTAGCTTTTACAACAGAAAGGGCTCTTTTGACTTGATAAGAAGTCTGTAAATGAAGATCATAAAAGAGAGTGAGATTCAGGTAATTAATATAATTCAGCACTTTACTGTTGATTAATAGTAGAATTTATTATGGCACATTAGCCCTGCAAATGTCTTAAAGTGAAGTTCCTTTCTGTTGAGTAGAATACAGTTTACCTGCAAGTTTAGTGGTCTAGCATAATGGATATTGTTTTCAACGATATCCACTGAGATGTTTCATTTCAGTGATGGGCAGTAGATGTGCCTATGGGTTTCTTGCTCCAGAAATTAAACGAGTTGATCTAGGCTTTTGTCAGTGACAAAGATATTTAAAAGCCAAATGGATTAGATAAAGGAAAAGTTGATTTAGGAAGGTCTTTTCTTTTTTTAATTTGCTGTTGGAGTATTTTTGTCTTTTGTGAATGAAGCTGAGGAAGAATATGTCTTGAGAGTGTGTAAGAATTGTTCTTCCTTGCTTCTTGGCTGTTTCAGGTTTCCTCTTAGTGTGCAGTGTGGAGCCAACTAGTTATCCATCCTTGGGAAAAATACTGGGGTGCTTTTAAGCAAAGTTATGTTGAAAGCAGTGCTGTTTGTGTATTGCTACTCTCAAACTCTGTATTTTGAAGCAACGTTCACCTGTTTGTCCCAAGGCATACGTACATTGTTTGTATGAAATTCTGAGTATGAGGAAATCCTGTTAGTTTCTCTTGCGAAAATGCAGCAGTAAATTTCTTTTCAATTGGCTGAATTTCTCTGATTTGCAATGATTAAAACACATGCCACCCGAGTTGTCATTTGTGAGAACAAGTAGTTTGATTTTTGTATTTCTTGTTTTTGATATGCTTCTCTGCTACTCTGTAGGAAAGAGTAATCAACAAATCACATCACGGTAGAAATAATCTACATTATACTTCAAGTCATTAAAAAAAAAGTCCTCTTTTCTGTGGGTTACAGAGAAAGGGATTTTTAGGTCACTGTTTTATACTCTGAAATCTGGGCTGCTCTTCAGTGTTTGTAATTTAAATTTCTATCTTTATAACTGTCCAATTGCCTGTTTAATACTAATTACTTGGACGTTGTTACTCCTGAAATATAGTTGAAAAATTATGGGAGTAAATGCTATATTGTTAGCAAATTTTTGAATGAAAAATCACCCTAAAATAGAAAGAATATCGCTTTCTAACATATGTAAATCTAAAGGAAATTACTAAGCCTTACAGGGAGGCTTATTCTGCTAACTACTTGCAATTTTTTTGTGCCCCCCCTCCCCCCCTTTTAAACAAACTTATCTAATAGGATGTACTGACTTATTGCATGTAGTTCTATCTAAGTATCTACCCATATACATCAATCCTAAAGAATAACACCTTCATTCAGAATTTAGTTTTGCAAGGTCATGAGGCTATCTGCTGAACTCTTATTTGTGATCTTGTCAGATATTCAAATATAGGTGTCTAGATGGACAACTTAATGCATTTAACTCTACTTTCCACATAGCCCTGTATGTTTACATTGCCCTGTTTATACCCTGTTTAACTTTTGCTTCATTTTAAAAGAAATCGGTGCAGAGCCTCTGTTGGATAACGCGTTAGGGATTAGTTAAGGCTTTACTGATTGGGAGGGAGGGTTACGACAGTAGACCCTGTCTGAGATGCCCCTGCCGCTATGGCCAGTGCTAACGGGTAGTAGCAGTTTGGCCTTCCTCTGCTCCTAATTCAAACCAGGGTTGTCTCCACTTCAGTATAGATATCAACTTTCTGGACCAGAACTTTTTTTATTCTTAGCCTTGTTAGTCATTCAGAGATGAGAAAAAGATTATGTTGGTGAAATATGATGCTAAAGGCAATAGTGCTGCCAGCTGAACACAAGCTGTGGTAAAGACAAGGAACTAAAGAGCATCCAGAACACAAAGAATGGTTTTCTTCTTGTCATATTTTTAACTTTTTCTTTTTCTGTTCTTCTCTGTCTGCCTGTTTGGGCTTTTTTGCTGGTGAGATGTACTGTTTCAGAGCTACCAACCATAAAATTGCTGAGAACACTGAGGAAAAAATTGTATGCCCTTTAAGGGTGTAACAGGTTTTAAAATTGGTTAGACAATTTATGGGTATGTCTGTCTTAAAGATAAGGATACTGAAACCCCCCTACTCATTGAGGGGGCTTGGAGATTTTTTTGTTTGTGTTTTTTTTGTTTTTTCTTTTTTGATAATACTCAACTCAAAGCACTTTTTCCGTTAATCTTCTTGGGCTTCCACTGAAATACTTCAGCCAGGAAGATGAAAAGTATGCTGGTAAAAAATAAAATACTCTTCTTACCGAGTTCTAAAATTATATTCCTATTTTTATATCACTTAGGCCTTGCCAGTAACAAGATTCCAGTTGTCTGTGGTGTCTCCGAGGTTCTGATTGTTGAATGCACCGTGTAAAGGCCTTTTTTGAAATGTAGGGCAACAGTGTCGTTAGTTTTCCAATTGTAGTCTGCAACAGTCCCTGGGTAGGGAATATTATAATATATTTCCTAAATCCCCAAAGAGTCCTCTTTTAACAACTGTTCTGAAACTGGTTGAAATTAAACTCTTTCCTTTTTATAAAACACTATTTAAAAAAAGGATTGGAATGCTGTGGCAAAATCCTTACACAAGGATACAGTCCTTAATAGGAAAAACATGTGCCTCTTAGTTTTATATCAACTGCAAGGTAATTGCAGAAGGATATGACTGCTCTTGAAATAGCTTCCTCATGCTTTGAAACACACGGAGTAGAAGGACCACTGCACTCTAAAATGTTGACAAATGTGAGTACAAAGACTTAACACTAGTTTCCGTCTTCTGTGACTACAGTAAAGTCAGGTGGTATTTAATGCTCCAAAATAATTTTGAGGAGGTTGATGGAGACATGAAATATAGTTTGTTTTATACTGCTCAGATCTCTTGGCTTAGAGTGCGGAAGTAACTGTTGAACCCTCAGTGAGGGCAGAATGCAAAGTTACCGTTCATTTGGTTTGACCTACCTTTGTATTTGTGTTCCGGTCTATCACAAAGACTTCCTATGCAGGGCTAGCTTCATGTATTGAAATACTGCAGTTTCTTTTTTACGTGAAGTAATTTAGCTTTAACAGTAATGTAAAAAAGGAATAACAAGCATATTTCTCTGCTCTTACTCTCTCTAGGCTCCAAATGCGGATTACATTAAAAATATGTTTTGGAGAACATTTGTCTGAGTCTATATATCTGTTTTCTTTAGGGTCACTGTAATATTGGTCGATTAAACCTCTCTTTCAGATGAGTTTGGGTAGTTAAATGTGAGTGCTGCAGCTTTAGACTTAGTCTTCATGTCATTAATAATCACACCTTAGACAAAACGTCTGTTTCACTTTCTTTCTTACAGTGGAATGGTGATCCATGGGCAACAGTAAGGAAAAGACTTAAACCGGAGGAAAGAGGAGGCACAGTTTTCAGTTTCTAGAAAATGCAGTTAGTAACACTATTAACTCTGTTTCAGCTATAGTAGTGTGTGTTTATAGTATAAGCAAAAGTAATAATTAAAACACACACAAACACGGTGAGGGGGGGAGTTATGAGAAGATCATTATTAAAGGGTTTTCCAGAATGGAAGACTTTGAAGAACATTGCCATCATAATTTTGAGAAATCTTTATGGTTAGGCACAGTAGTCGGAACACTATACTTAAAAGGCAGTGTGCACTTCCTTTCAGAGAACTAACTTGTTTAGATTTAGGCCTCATCAGTAACAAACAGCCTCAAGAAGAGGAGGTACTGGATGAGGAAAACTGATTCTGAGCTTTTGCAGTGAGATAATTGTTGCACAGATGGCTTAATGAATCAAATACAGATTTTTCTTAATTAGGAAATGAAGAACCGGAAAGAATCATTTACATCATTATTCATCCCTCTGCAGTTGTGGGTGATAATGGATGTTTAGTCTAGAACTGTCTGCTTGGCTCTGTCATCTGTATGCCTATGCAAAAAGCTTCTGACCCTAGCAAATGCTGCCTGATGGTGGGTAGAAGACCAAAATCCATGGTACCAAGTAGCACAGGAAGAGGGCAAGAGAGGCCGAGGGTATGACATGTTACCCCCCGCAAAGGCAGTGCATCTGTTTTAAGTTTCCCAGATGATTATTTAGAGGGCCATATACCGTGCACCGTGGAAAGAAGAGGAGAAAAAACAAAATAAAAAAGCTTACCTTGTCACTGATCTCCAGCATTCAGAAGAATTGGAGAGGCAGAGGCAATAGAAGTGAGCATAGAAACACAGAAAGAAGCACAGAAATGCTTCCAAGCACCCATCAAAAGCCAGGAGATACAGGGCTAGTACGATGTCAGTATAGGCAGTCTACAAACAGCAACTGAGCCGCCTCTGAGACCAAAAAGTGTAAGCTTAGGTTCAAAGGGTTCTTTTTATCGTGTCTCCTGAGGATTTATCAAGTCCTGTCTTAAGTCCCTTGCCAAATTTCTCTTTAGAAGGCTATTTGGAAGTTCAGTCCTTCAATAATAAGAAACTTAATTTCTATTTGGTATTTATTTTTTCAGTTTTGTATATGTTTGATCTTTTAATAGTTTCAGTACTGCTGCTCTTTTCCTTGATTCCTGAAAGTTATCCCCTCTCCGTCTTAATGTGGTTAGGCTTAAAAAAAAAAAGGGGGGGGGGAAGCAGAAAGCTTTTTTTTTTATTGACTATAAGGAGGAGCAAAGAACAGAGAATCTAGGAACTTGTTTCTTTGCTTCTATGCTGCAAAAAAAAAAACCAAAAACCAAAACGGATTCACTAATCTTTTTCGCTACTGAACCTGCAATTTAACTTGTCGATTCTTTCCATGTTTCCAGGAAGATTTATTTAGCTGTGAACTTATTGAGATTGTTTTCTCTTCAGACACTTTAGTTTGTGTTTGCCTATTATCATTTTTATTAGATATCATTTTGTTATCTTCATAATACAGCATTATCCTGACTGAAAGCTGAGGCAAAATATGTGGTATGTGAGCCAGACTTAGCTTAATCTTCATCTCATAGTTGCAGAATACCAACCTTGCTTTTTCCTTTTCTTTCTTCTTGCACGGTGTGGCTACCAGACTTTCACTATTTATTTTAATTTTCTTCACAAGTTTGTTAACTATAGTCCACTAATTTTCACTTCATTTGCTAGCCTGTAAGAGGGAGTTCTCCCTTTTACTAAATTGTTCTGTTCTCCAGATTTGGGGTGGTGTTGGTTGGGGTAAATATTTAACCTTCTTTAACACTTCTTTTTTTTTTAATTTTTTTCTCGCACATAAAAAGGGAACCTTGTTAATGACTTCAGGGCCTCAAGTGAAAGAAACAAAATACGCTTTGTGAAGGAGATGCTCAGTGAGGTGATAAATCAGGAGTGCCCATGGCTTTTTTTCTCGTCCCATCTCACGGTAATTTCGGAGCAAGCAGGAGCTAGTCACGTAACATGGCTGATCCATGCAGGGCGCATCACCTTAATGTTTTAGTTTGGATTAGAGACGTGCTTTTGAAGTGAGTCTCACGAATGTCCCCACTTACTGTGCTTTGGTTGGTATGGCAGAGTTGTCTCCAAGCCCCTGACCTGGATTCCTTTTGAATGAGCCTAAGCTGAAAGATGTGCTTCAAAAGCTCACCTAGCAGGCTCTGACCACTAATGGGTGCTCAGTCCATGGGACCAGGCTATAAATTGTTCTGAACTAAACTCTTCTTCCCCTCCTCCGCCCCGCTCCCCTGCCACCCCCAAAACCCCCAAACCCATGTACACTACAGACTTTTGGTCCTTGGCACCAGCTCCTCCATTGTACAGCTCTCCTCTTCAGTAATACAGCTGTATCCATAGTTTTCTGTTTCTCCTCTGATGTTAACTATAAGTTGGCAGGTGTGCTGCTTTGTTTTGCTTTCGCTTGTACGTGGTTGTTGTCTCTCCAGAGTAACACCGCATAATCTGAGTTACGCTTTGAGCTGGAAAATTAGAATGAGATAATGTAGTTGATTGCTAAGGTGGATCTGCTACATCAATAGCTGTTAGAAAATGCATCATCTGTGCTGTACGTGCCTCTGATACTTCCTCCTGACAGCGTGATGCACCTTAGTAGAAAATGCTGCCAATCTGATGTAGAGAAATAGTAGGTCCATTATACAAATGCAGAAACTAAGGTACAGAGTTGGGGCCCTTGCGAAATGACCACAGAAAGCTTGTGCCATAGCAAGGAACACAGTTCAGGTCATTTGACTCCTGGGACTTTAATTTTGAGACTTTTTGCTCAAAGTATAATTTAACATCAGTAATTTCATACCTAAAGAATCTGCTTTAAAAAAAAATACCACCGAGAATTTCTTGTCTGTTTCTTTACCTTCATTTCTTAGGGAAATGAGGTTGATGTCGTTGCACAGTCTTACTGAGGGTGTCTGTCCTCCTTCTCTCTCCATAGTTTTTGAACATGTTGGGTCAGTTTAATAAATTCAGCAGAAAGCAAGCAGTCTTGAATATATACGTGTCTACAGCTTCCTGGAGAACAGCAGGCTGGGCAGAAGGTGGAGTTTCTACTAACACTTACCACTGAAGGAAAGGATTCAACAGAAGTTTGACTCTTACCAGGCATGAGAGAATCCATACAGAAATTAAAATACCCACAAGCATGGAAAAAGCTTTGATTGCAGCCTATGCTTTATTAGACACCAGCAAACCCCAGCACCAGTCAAGACACACAACACATTCATTACATCATATTTCATATAGTTCTTGCACTCAGCTCATGAAGGTTGTCGAACCTGCCCCCTGGATCATCCTGCTTTGTACAGTCTCACCTCCCTCATTAGTTAGTCAGTGTCCTCAATTATTCTAGTTAGCCGTAATCTCATTACGGCACAGAGTATAAATGAAAAATCACTAAAATGCACGGCCCCCAAAACTCTCTAGGACCATCTATGGCTGTGTGCTGACTACTTCATTAAATCCAATCAATTCAGCTTACATGCTAAATTCATGTACAATCAATTTGTTGAGAACTTATGACTGCCTGCTGTCAGGGTTGGGGGGAACAGTGACCCCAGTTTCAACTAGATGGGTTCTGCCCCTGTTTGCATCCTGATTTCTGCTGACTTCACTGGGAATTATGAGCAAGACCAGGCTGCATAATCACGCTGTTGCAAAATCCTGTATTTCAGTTCTTCAAAATGGCGACTATTAAGTTAAAATGCTTAAATGGAAATGCTTAAAGTTATATGAAATGAATATTGGAAAAGGAAATGTGTGTGCGTAGTGGGAAAAGGGATCTGGCACGTGTGAAAGTTTACCCTGTAAGGTCTGCTGTGTCCTCAGCCTCCAGCAGGAATTTTTCCCAATCCTGCCGAGAACCCCACCTCTGTCCGCACCCAGGATTAGCTTTCTGACTCTCTCTGTTTGTGTAGCAGCGTTTCTGCAGCTGTGACGCCTTGCCTTGACCCCACTGAACTCGGCCATGGGCTCTGCCTGCTCCCCAGCTGCTCCCACCTGGTGCTGCTGGTTGGAGTCACCTGCTGACCCAGCCAACCCCTCTTGCCAGGGCGGTGCCACTACTTGGGAAAGGCTGGTGCATGGGATGAGAAACAGTGGCTGTTCATCCATCTCTCATCACCCTTTTCTAGCCATTCAATTGCTGTTTCTCATTGTATCCTCAATCTCCTCTTTTTACCCTCCCAATTGCTCCCAGGTGTTTCCCATTTTGTACTTCTGCTACAGCTGTGGCTGACTCAAGCTCATGTTGAAATGGGGAGCACTTGGGAAGATTTGGCACTTGCCATGCCTGAAGCAGCTTGTGCTGTTTCTGAAAAGTGTTGGTAGGAAGCGAGGGTTAGTTAGAAGAGATGTGGTTCAGCTTGCTAGCCCCTTCTTCATCTGCCTAGTCTTCAAACAAGGTAAGGATGCTTATGTTGCTGCTTGGTTTCCTCAGCAGCATGAAATCTGGGCTCTCTTCTTCAGGCTACACAATGTATTTTGCCTCAGGTGAGGTTGTGGATGAGTCCTATGTACTTGTTGGTGGGATAAGCTGTTACAGGTCCATAAGCAAGACTCATCACAGAATCAGTAATGCTAGATTTCCTCCTGTGCAGAAGGTCTGTAAAAGCTCTGCCTGTATTTAAACACCTTGTATGTTTAGCTTTTCTCAGACATGCTGATTCTGCAATTTGTGGCTTCTGAAAAACCTGCCTTAAAAATTTTCTCAGTGTCTTTCCAAGTCCCACTAGTTGATCCACCAGGTTGCTGTTTTGTGACCCTGTTTTGCCCTTCTGTGCTGCGGAAGTGTGTGCTAATATTAGGAATGTGACGTTTCATGTGTTTCCTCCTGAGATATGTATGGAGACTACAAAGGTGGGAAGTGCATTAAAATTGCCTCTTGCTGTGTGTTCTGCCTGCCCCCGTCTCACTATTTCTAGGGTGAGGATTGCCTGCCTCAGGGTAATTTCTAGCAGGTTCATAAGCAACTTAAACCACTCTTATAGAGTGGTGATCACAAAAATCTGTGCTTTGTTACTGGAGGAGTGCAATTTCATAACCTGGACTAAATATGGTTAAATAAATACTCCCTTAAATCTAAAAGGAGACAATAAAGGGAAGGTGGACATAATGCTAGAAAGCAAAACACTACGTGTGCTACTGGTGCAGCTTGGGACAAGGTACAGGAACCCGTTGGTGGGACTGGCGGAGAAAGTGAATTCAGTGTCACGTGAGCACCGACCCTGCTTGCACCCGTGCTGTTAACTTCAGTGTGGCTGAATAATTAGATCTCTGTGGACTTACTGCAAATAGCATTTAACTGCATAGAGCTGGCCTAAGGCATCTCAGGAAACTTACAGAAATATTATAATCTTGCCCTGATAGGGGATTGTGTTTTGGAGAGGGAAGGAAGAGCAGGGAGGGCTGTTTGGGGAGGAGGAAGAGGATGCGATGGCCGGTAGGGTTACAAGAGGCTACAGGTGATCTGGGGGCTCTGTGCGTGGATGCCTGCCCTCACTCTCTGAATTTATCAGCTCCTCATAGCAGTTTCCACAGGCCCCTTTGCATCTTGCACGCTGCTGGGCCAAGGCCCTGCTGCTGGGAGGGTGAGGGAGGGGGCCGAGAGCCAGCTGGCCGTGGCAGGGACGGGGCCTCCTGGAGGGTCAGTGGTAATGGCCCCTGCCCCTGGCGCAGGGGTGGCATGAGCCCTGTGCTGGTCCTGGGCAGCTGCTGGCTTTGAGTTGGGCCCTGATGACCGTCGAGGACGAAACTCCAATGTTGATGGGTTGTTCTGGGCACAGGTGGCATGCAGACAAGCTGGGGGGGCTGCTCATCTTCCCTAGTAACTCCTTGAGCCCTACTCTGCCTGGTCTTCAAGAGCATGGTGCTGTTTTACACTGGCAGAAAATAGCTCAGAAGAAAGGTCCTGCCTGATGAAAGAAGAGCGTGCTGCTGCTGCAAAGCCAGGCAGATTTACTAGGCAGCGGTAGTTTTGTTTGTTGGGGTGAGAAGATGTTAGAAGATCACTCAGTAGGGAAGTAAAGTATCCTTGGTGTACTGGTGGCAAAAAGCAGGGCAAGGCAGCTTCTGTGGATGGAGCGTCAGTGCTTGTGCTCACGTACCATAAACTCCTAGGCTGGAAAAGAAACCTGAAATACCACCTCAGTAACATTAGCAAACTTTGACCCCAGAAAAAGGAACAAGCTTCACTGGCAGCGAAGAGGGTATGCGTCGTCACAGAATGTCGCTCTCTGACACGATGCTAAAAGTTCCTGAAATATCTGTTGTGTGTGATGCTAAGCCACTGAAGTATCTTCTATAAAGCGCATAGAAAAGGCCTTTCAGTATAAACTTTGTCCCTTCTAGGCAGAGCTGATCTGTGCAGTCCTCTTCAGCAATCTGCTTGGATATAAGAGCACTCTCAAAGCAAGGTAGTGCTCCAGCAAGGACAGAGACAAAAACCCTTCTAGGCAGCGTGCACCAGGATATCAGAAAACTAAAAAGCCACTCAATGCTGAAGGCATTCTTGTTCAACAGAGTAGTTTCAGAAACTGGAAGGAACGTACATCCCTTAATTTAGGAAATCTCCCTTTTGATAAAGGAAATGGGTCATTCCAGTTATCTGTAAAAGTTAAAAGACGGACCAGACCTCTAGCAGGAAAAGGTTAAGTGACGTTGTCCAGATCTTCTATTTTATGTCCTTTGAACGCTTATAGAGTTGTCTCCCGCTGTGAGTAAGGAAGTCCTGACTTGGAAGAAGCCTCATCAGCCACCTTTTGGTCAGATGGCCGAGTTCTGGGAATGGGGCCATCACCGTTCAAACCAGGGAAGCTGTGTGCTTTTGATAGAGATAGGCGGGTTTATTAATCAAGGATACCAAAAAGACTTAAAGGCCTGAGATTTGTAATCTCTTCCTCCCACCTGATCCCTTCAGCAGTGCAGGCTACTGAAAGATAGTCTAAAGCACCTAAAATTGGAGGTGTGTGGGTGCCGAGCAACAACTTAAGAGGCTCAAGACATTCCATTGCAGTTAGCCAGGCAGGGCCCAGCAAGGGTGCCTGCATTAAATCAAAATACGTGGACGTAGCTCACTGCATAAATATGTATGTGCATATGTACTATAAAAGTGTTTGCATGTACGTGCTTATAGACGGGGAAACAAACTATTTGCTACAAGAGCTGTGAAGCATCCCTGGTAATTGCCTGTACTCTTAATGTGTCTTCTCTTTTCCTTTGGCTCAAGTATTATAGCAGACACTGGATAGCTGAATCAAGGGCACTGAGAAAGGCGGAAGTATTAAAAATCACCGTTTTATCTTTTTTTCTGGCCACAGAGAAAAGCCGGTGAGCAAAAAAACCTCTCTTCATAGAGGTTACTTTTTTGTGCATCAATATCCAGATACACAGTTGCATCACAGGCTAAAGAGACACTATTTTTCTGGGTTGGTGTGGTTATGGGAACATGTAATGATCCACTAGAGAAGGGACAAAGAATCCAAACCTACCTTTGGTTCTTTTCCCTGCACGTATCTCTTGGATGAAACCTGGCAGCTACATGTGGACATTGCCATGCTGCTCATTGAGGGGAAAGAGGCAGAGGAGTGTATTCCAGTATTGACGAAGATGTGACCTTTTGGAGAGGAACGCCTACAGACCGAAGTTCTGTAGGTTTATGTTTCTTCTTTTTTTACAAGCTTCCCCTTCCCTCCCCCATGGAATAATTGTATGTAAAAGAGAACTGCAACAAAATGACTTTGTACCTAAATATGATCATAAAAGCTGTGAAGTGGAAGTGTGGTTTGCGTAAATAGTTCACTTGCAAAATAACTCAACTAACTGAGCACTTTGCTGATCTTGATTTCTATGAGAAATCAGATCTCGCCTTGGTTTATCTCCAGCGTCTGAGAAAGTTCAAAGAACAGTAATTCTCTGTCATGCCCAGTGAAAAGTGGAGGTAGAGGAAGTGAGGTTTAGTTAGTAGGCACCTCACTATATGTAATCACTATTACTAAAGTATGTCACTGGGTATGGTTTATGTCGGAGAACATGTACCGGTAATGTGCAAGTATTAACCATAGGGAGGAACTGATACAGCAGCTTACAGAGCTAACATATTTCCATTTTGCCAGGTCCCTAATTTTAGATTCCTGTTTTAGAAAATTAAGTGAAGACATTAACGCTCAAGGCTGACGTTCACGTTCAGAAGTGAACTCATGGTAAACCAGAGATCTTGTGTTTGCAGAGAGCCTGAAGCTCTGGCATTCAGAAGTGGGTTGTTTTCCAATCATCTTGCAAGGACGACAGTGAAAACTCACAATGATGTGTCAATATTATTGACTGCTTAAACGCCAGGGAAAGCTTTCTAGGAAAAGTAAAGAAATGTCAGGATTAATAATACTGTTTTATTGGCTTCCAGGATTGAGTGAAACTTAGGAAAGTGCCACCGTGCTTTGTTTTTTCCTGATTCCTTGCTATAGTTCATCCAGAAAGTTGTCTCCTACTTGTGCCCTGGGCACCTCAAAGCAGTTCCCCCAAGAACTTAAACCTGGCTGATGTGCCCTCCCTTAACAGTGCTTCCCTTGGACTTCTAGCTTGCGCGGATACAGGTCAACTATGAGGGGGCTCTTTGTTTGGCAAAGTATCTGGGCTGCTGCTTTCTTCCCTGTTACAGAAATCACTGATTCACTGGTGGCGATTGTCCTGCCAGTCAACATAGCTATTTAACTGTCCGTTGTGGTCAAGACCCTCCTCTGGAAGAAAGTTTATGTTGTACAAGTAATTG
Organism: Struthio camelus; assembly: GCF_040807025.1. Classification (NCBI taxonomy): domain Eukaryota; kingdom Metazoa; phylum Chordata; class Aves; order Struthioniformes; family Struthionidae; genus Struthio; species Struthio camelus. The sequence continues at coordinate 24,480,711 of NC_090981.1, forward strand.
CTGATGCGGGAAAGTTCAGTGGCATTAAAATCTTCATACAAATGTAGTGCTATAGTGGCAGTCTGCTGGGACTTCTCATGTCCTCTAGGAATTCAAAGTACTACTTCATGTTTCAGAGTACTCTGGAGTCAAACTTGCTGGATGTTGCCAAGTAGAGTACAAATAACGTAGGAGATTGTAAGGAGTTGGTTAAATTGGCGAAGGGCAGAGGGAGGGAAGAGAGGTGATGGTGCAGCTGTAGGGAGCGCTTCTGTCTTCCATCAGTAGGATTAAGGCCTCATAAATCAGGGAGGGATCGTTGCACCAGCAGTCTGGCAGAGCGCCCCTGGAAAGTTCAGAAATATCGCAGTTAAGAGGGCTGGAAGCAGCTGAGTTGCTCTTTTTGAATATACCCTTGCAACTTGTATATGAGAAAGATGGTGCCCAGCAAAACAGAGAGAGCTAGTAACGGCATCCCTATAGACGTGGGAGATGGGAGAAAACATTTCCGAGGAAGACCGCTTCTCTTCGTGGCTCACGTGCTCCCTGGCCCTGAAGGATGTTCTCGTAAAGCGTGCAGGGGTGAGGCTGCGGGAGTCTCCTGCTTTTCTCTTGCTCTTCAGGGGATTTTGGTGCTAAAAGGCAGGATTAGGTTCTGAATTGCTGGCGTGCTTGCTTTTTATCAAGCCACAATATGTTAAAACAGGATTACATCATTCGTATAGAGATAGGAATGCACAGTGCCACGCAAAGTAGAATTTTGCCAGGCAGCGGGTGTGTTAAGCCATTCAATGGCATAGGATCTAGGCTGTCACAGATTGCTGGGAGAAGCTAACTGTAGCTGTGTTTTCAAACACCCGGAAACCTTTTAAAATGTGTTTGCAAGTGACTATTCTAAACCCACCTTGGCGGATTCCCATTTTTGATGGTTTCAGGCTTTTTGGCCAAATTTCATTCTTGTTATGCTGTTGGAAACTTACTGATCAGAGTGGTTTGGGAACAGTGTGATTTTATAGTACCATAGCTCATCAAATCATTGCTTGTAGCAGCCTGATAACTAAGATCACAATTCTGCTCAGCTTCTTCAAGTGGGTAGCTCCACTGCTGTCAAGGAGAGTGGGAATGTACGTTACATGCAAATGTTGGAGGACCTCTCAGCTAAAAGCTAAACACGTGTGAGACACTGAATGTTTTCTAGCTATCAGTTCTGTTGATCACACTCTCACAGGGTCGTAGGATAATTCAGGTTGGGGAGGACCTCGGGAGGTCTCTAGCCCAGCCTCCAGCTGGAAGCAGAGCCAGCTATGAAGTCAGGCCAGGTTGCTTCAGGGCTTCACCCAGTTGGGTCTTGAAAATCTCAATGGTACGTGTGTTCTACAGAATCATCTGAACGCTCTGCTGAATATTTGGAGAGAAAGATATCTCACTTGTGCTCTTCAGTGTAGAACTGTGTGCGTGTTTCGCCAGAGCCGGACTGTGGTGGTGTTCCTGCTTTTTTTTTTTTTTTTTTTTTTTTTTTCTTTCTCTCCTCCCCTTGGCTGGCTCAGTGCACCAACCTGTCTGGAGGGTGACTGCCAAGAACACATCTCCTGTAAGTCCCATGGATTATTCGAGCTGTACTTTTATAATTTACTGGATCAGTGAACTGCAGGTTTCCTTTCTCAGCGTTTTCTGGTCGTCCATGGTTCTCTTGTTTCTCCTTTGTGCTTCCTTGTCTCTAATTAATTGTCAGATAGCAGATGCGCTCCAAGTTCCCTTTTCTCTCACCTCTCTGATCCCACACTTCTTCCAGCATGATCAAGTCTCTCTGAACAGCTTCTTCACGCGGATAGGCATGGGTGTATATGCTATGCAGAAGAGAGAAGTCAAAGGGAAAATATGATGACAAAGTCGAACAATTAAAAATTTAGTAAGCACTGCCAGCAGTTTCGTTTTGCATTCCCGCATGTGTGTGGCTGATCATGCTGCTGATAATTACATGAGCCAACTATTTTATTCACAAAACCTTTGCCTCATTTATTGGACAGGATGTGATTCTGGGAGTGAGTCAGGGTTGTGTATTGAAGGAAGTTGTTGTTTGCATGTCGCAGAAGCTGCAAGGTTTGCAGCGAAAGAGCCCGACAATGGCAGGAAGCGCAAGAGGAGAGCCTCACGGTTAAGGCGACTGAGTGCTGCCCTAGAGAACTGGGCTGACTCTGCTGCAGGATTTATGTGATGCAAAGCTCGTGTCTTCAACCAAAACTCTCACAAGTGGTTACACCAGGCATTTCTCACTTCCTGGGTGCTTAGTGTGTAATGCCTGACGTCAGGCTGGCTGAAAGTCTGTATTTGCTCAGCTGTAACGAAAGCCTAGGGGAAAGATTTGCTCAAAAACATATGAAGAAATATGAAAGCGCTGACTGTTTTGTATTCTTAAGGGGGGGAGGGGAGAAAGGGAAGAGAGAGAAATCGCATCCTTCATGTTTCAAATAGGACACCTAAAACTAAAAGGGAAGGAGGCACAGCTTGATTAAGATAGCACTGTTGGGAATGCTTCTCAGGCTAGAAAATGGAAAAAAAAAAAAAAAAGCTGCCATCTAATATGATAGCTGTGCTGAGAAGACTAAAATCATCCGCATGTGTGAAGCGTTCATGGCAAGAGCTCCACAAACATGCCCGGGAGGAAACTAGTGTAAGTGTCGATGCCAGGTTTAAAGGTGTGTGCCGAACAAGGGGGATGAGGAAACGGTGAGTAATAAGCGCTTTATTCAAAGCGGGGGGGAGCACCAAGCGGGGAGGCTGGGTGCCAAAGGCTTACTTGCACTAGACGACCTCCCAGCCCTAATTTTAGGGCCATGGGTGGAGCGGAGGGTCAATCTCCTCGGTCCAGGCTGGTCCCGAGCCTTTGGGGATGTGAATGCTGCTGAGCTATGGAGAAGCCAAGCTGTGTTGGGAAAGTGGTATCCGATTCCCTTTGCTTCTTCTAAGGGGGCTGCCCCGTGTGCCCGTGCCCCAGGTGCCCCTTGTCCATGCCAGGGCCTCCTCTTCCCTCCCTCCTGCTCAATGGCTGCACCAGAAATTGTTTTTGTAGTCCTAATCCTATGGTGAAGGTATTGCTCAGCTGCAAGGTTTTATACTGGAGCAGGGCTGCAGTACTTTTCTGTGTCTTTCCTAAATACAGTGTCTGTCTTCACAAATATAATGAATTTTTTCTTTTTTTTAATCTCCCATCACGAAATATTAGTTGTGATCTTGACGGGACAGAGCCCTGCCAGGACCCGAGGGGAAAGTCGGAAAACTTCAGCACTCAGCCCTGTCACTAGTGCCGGGAGCATTACGGGCTGATTTACGTCTGCGCTGGCGGCAAACGCTCTGCCTCGGATACCTCGCCGCATCCTTGTCGATATGCTACCGGGTCATGTTATTGTGCTCTGAATAAGGCCTAGGGTTTACCTTCAGTTCTGGTCAAAGGTAGAGAAATGCAAAATAAATGTATTAAACAGCCCTATATCTGGGGAAGGGTAGTTGCATTAACTCTTGCCGCCGTGGTCCAGCGCGCGACGTGCGCCTTGGAACGGGACTGAAGTAGCTATAACCTGCCGTGAGCCAGAGCGGGTCGCGCCCATGTTGCACGACTTCCTTATAAAAAGCATTAACTAACCAGAGTATGATATTGAGCCTGTCGTGTCGGGACCAAAAATTTCAAACGTGCGAGTGACAGGTGTCTCGGCAAAACTTTTTGGATCCTTTGGGAGAGACTCCGCTTTAAATACTCGAGTGACCGCATTTGTTTTGATGACGGGTCGCTAAGCGACCTGCGTTGCAGCGCAGCTGGGAGCAAATACCCTCTCGGCAGCGCTCCTAGGTACCGGCGGGATCTCTTGCGCCGAATCACCCTATTGGGAATTAGCCCTGCTACTTAGCATGTTAATGGATTAATATTTCTAAAAGTCCAAAGTCAAATGTGTGTAATTTGAGCATTTAAAAAAAAAAAAAGCTCCTGGTTGAACGATACTAAAAAGGGAATTTTTGCTGAAAAAATTGGCAGCAAACTGGCTGCAAAAGGGTCGGAGGGCAGAAAGGAGATAGCACCTCTTGCGGGTGGGTCCATGCAAAATATAATAGTGCTCTGCGGCTAAGGCCCAAACAGAGCAGACCTCACCCATCTTTCCCCCCCCCCCCCCCCCCCCCCGGTGAACTCGACCCCGGCATGTGTCACACTTCACCTTCGCTCTGCGATCGCTCGTGTGAAACTTGACTTGGGGAGGCAAACAAACAAGTGGGGCGTTTGCCATTAAGAAAACATATCCCAACCTGTTGTGGAGCGTTACGGGATGTGGTTACTGCCGTGCCGTACTCCAGCCCACAAATACCTCCGTGACCAGTAAAACCTGTACGTCGATAACCAGCAGTGAACTGGGGTGCCAGGGCTGCTGCCGGAGACGTGGCAGCGCCGTCTTGCCCTTTGCTCTCCGGTCAGGAGTCGCTGCCCTGCGGAAACAGCAGTCGCATGGCGCTTTGGCGCGTCGTAAGCCTGGACCAGAGCGTGCCCTTGGCTTTGGTGATAAAAGACTTCAGAAAAGCTTCTTAACTGAGAAAAGCGTGAGGTCTGAATGAGTGCCTGCTATATACAAACTTGGAGCTCTCCTTTGCAAACTGGAGGTGAAAATCGAGCATGATCTGGCTGCGAATCGTATGAATAACGGGGAGGAGCAAACCAAGGCGTTGGAAACAATGCTTGGAGGCTCACTGAGAAAGCGTTGCAGAGGCACCGAGTAGCACTAGAGCCACGAAACACGAGGGGGAAGGCTGGCTGTTCACGTTGCCCCCGTGCCCGCTCGGGGCACTGCTCCTCCCTTTTGTGACGGGAGGAGCGGGCAGCGTGTAAGCCGTCACGCTGCATTTTCTGCTTCGCTTCCTCTGTGTCACAACCTCAGTGTCGCCATAACGTGTTTTAAGCACGTCTGTATTTGATTAAACTAGAGGTTGCTTAAGCGTGCAGACGTTGGAACGGGGAAGACTTCCTCGATGCCGCCTCTGAGCAACAGCGGCACGTGCGTCCCCAGGAAAGTATGTGGCCGATGTAAAACTCGTGTGACGCTAGACTCTGGCTGGTGAAGAAGCAACAGCGTTTTCGTTTCCAAGGAACGCTTATTTCAAGAGATTAAAAATAGCTATTAATTGGACCTGACGCAGCAGTTTCACCAGAAAACTCTGGAAGATGACCTTTGTTGGATGGATGACTGGTGATCTTGCATCTGTGTCTTTATTGCAATTCCATATAAGACCATTTCTTAAAATATATTTTAGAGCTCACCCCCTCTCCCAGCAGCACAGCCCCTGCTTGGTGAGAAGGACTGATGTTAGTGGGACAGAATAAAGGAGCGAAGAGTAATTTAAACGGCTTCTGACCGTGGTGAAGGCAGCTGTTTGGTTATGTCGCTTACTTCCCCCACCTACCATGGGGGTGTTTCTGCCAGCTCTCTGGTTTATAAGTCGATATGTTTGGTATTAACAAATATCGTCACGCTGCCAGCAGCCCGCTCAACTCTAATCTCTGTAGGTCGCGTTGCAGTTCGCTTGTTGCCTGGTCACCCAACTGACTTGACGCTAACAAAATCCTCAAGAAGAAACTAATGCAATGAACGGCAGCAAGAACCAAAACGGGGATGTACGCTGCTTTTCGTGTTTGTTTCTGGAACCCAGCTAGTTTTACAAGCGTTTGGGAGCCGGGCCACCCTACCGCTACGCAGCGAGGGAGTGGGACACCTGCAGTTAATGTTGTCCGAGGCTCTCGGGGGACCCTTGGCAGCCCTGTCCTGTACAGCCTGGCTTGTAAAGGGAATGGGGCTCCCAGGCTGTCTGCTGCTAGAGCCTGGTGGCCGAGCTGCGGTAAAGACTGGGCGGCTCGGCGGATGGTCTAGGTGCAGCCCCTCCTGGCACCTGCTCAGCAGGCAGGTGGGGTGGATGTTTGCTCAACATATATTTTTGGTTTTGTTTCAGGGTTTTTTTTTTTTTTTTTTTTTTTGCCATCTTATACGGGGGGGGAAACAGTGTCTGGTGAGATCTGTCTTCCCGCTCCGATAAAAGAAGCCTAACTGCACAAAACCTTACCGACGGGCCTGTATCGCGTGCTTTTCTATCTGAGGGAAGACGGCCGTTTTGGTATCGAATGCGTAGAGGTTTAATACCGTACATATTCTCAGGCAAGTAGTGCCATAAATAGGAAAGGGTTTGCTTTAGCTCACAAGCTTCCAAGCTAAGAGGAAAACGAGATTCGTTACGGGTCTGCGGTGTTTGTGGGGCCCCCGCGGGGGTTCGGCTCCCTCAGCAGAGGCGGTGGCCGGGCCGCGCGTCTCCGGCAGCTACCCGCCGGGGCCCGTCAGGCGAGGGACGCGGGGTCGTGCCGGGCCGATCCCTCAGCTCGACCCCCGTGAGGGGGAAGGGGGCGGGGGGAGGACGCTTGGCTGCCGCGGTTGTTCGTGGGGTGCCTCCTCCGAGCGCGGAGAGGAGCCCGGGCGGGCGGCGAAGCCGTCTCCCCTCCGCCGGCGGCGGCGGCCGTGGGAGGGGGTTGCTAAGCAGCCGAATTGCTTTCCGCAGAGCGCACCAGGGGCTTGTGTGGTGGTGTTTCTTTCTTCTTGTTTTTAATGACAAATCGAGACTAAAACAAATGAACGCTATGAGAGCAATCCTCTTTCCAAAGATAGAGACCGGTTTCTTTAAATCGTGCCGTGCCGCTCCGCTGGCTGCTGGCGACGAGGCCGCTGCCTTAAATGGGAATGTTTGGTTTGGGGGAGACGGGAACGGCGCTGGCCCGCTCCTCTCGCGGTGGGGCACGCCACGCGCGAGCGCGTGTGCTGACGCCCGCTGAAACGGGCGGCAGCAAAACGGCAAGGAGGGCACCCTTTTCGTGGGCGCCGTGGAGCAAGGCGCCCGCAGCAGCGGTACGAAGGAGCCTGAGCAGCGTGCGATCTGGAGCCTCCAGCAGCCGGTTGTCCTCCTGGCTGTCTCTGACGGGGCTGTGACCTGCAAACCGCCGATTTAGCGCGTTGCCAAACGATGATGAAATGAAATGGAGCCACCCGTGTTCCGAAAATATCACTGACGTTTGCAATTATGTTTGCTGAGATCCCCGGGAGGCGGAATGGGTTATCTTACTAGCACCGGGCTCCCCCAACTTCTAATAAGTTACTCAAGTCCATTAATTGCAAATGCATCTCCTTATTTTGAGCGGCTTGGTTTATGCATCCGCTGTTTGGGAAAGCGAAGCACTTGGAGGAAGGCAGCAAGAACGGAGGGTGCTAACAGCTGTGCAAACAGCGCCTCAGGCGTTGCAAGCTGGCCAGAGGCAGGGGGGAAAAAAAGAAGATCCCCGAGAACGATGATTGGAGTTGATGCCTTGTAAAAACTCCTTAAAAGTATTAGTGGCTAAAAAAAAAAATTCTAGAGTTCGCTTTGCTTACTCTTGATGTTATTTTTGTTTGCTTAACAGTGCTGAGGACTTAGCAGTCCCTGCGATCAGCGTTCTTCACACCCAGAAATAGAATAGCAGGCTTTCAAAATAAGTATGGTCCAATGTTAGTTGCAGAAGGAATCAAAATAGCATTGCACTCATTTGTATCTTTCGTGTTTGATGTGATCCTTTCCTCGCTGTTCCTTGGAAATACATCTGCTTTTCTCTGATATAAGTGTTTAGGTAGTCTTGCAGGTAATAATGCTGAGAACCAGATGAGAAAACATTTGACTTGTTTAGCTCATGAAAGCTTTCGTTTAAAGAAAAAACCTGTCATTGATGCAGCATATGGAGTTGTGCTAAGTGTAGCAGCGGTGCAAGGATTGGTGCTTGTGATGTTATGAAGGCTCGGGAGCACGTCAGCATCCATGTGGCTTTAGGACCTTATGCAGAGGCACAATCATCTCCTTGTAGTATGTGTTAGACTATATGGGGAAAGCCACATCCAGATAAAGTATAACAAAATAATTGAGCACTATTGACCCTGATCCGTAACGTGTCCGCTGTAGGGAAGCGCCCCTGTGCAAAGCGGGACGGGACCAGATACTCCTGCCCCGAGGCTGGTGGGGTTGGTGGCTGCCACCGCTGCAGAGCAGGCTGGGGCCATGCACATATAGCACCACGTGCCGTCACGCATATCTAAAAATATTAATATAATTCAGACTATTGGGTACCAGGCTTTTGAAATGTTTTTGCTGTTGGTGGGGAGGAAATTCTGTTGCTGCTCTTGTGCAATGTGTGTGCACGGGTGTTAGGGAAGCTAAAAGTAAAATAGAAAGAAGCTAATGCCTGCTTGGGGCAATCCTTAACTGTGGGTTCTGATTCTTCTGTAGCGTAGAGGATTTTCCACTTGCAGATTCACTTCTAAGGAGTTCAATTCTTTTATTTCTTAAAGAAGTATTCTAGGGAACTACTCGATTAACTTCTAGTTTAATTGGGTGAAACAGTGTGATGTAAAACCTTTCCTGAAGCACTTTTTACACTTTAAGCAAGTTGAGACCTGAGAGAAACTAAAAGTTTTGCTTTTCAGGTTGAAATTTTCCACTCTGTCCTCAGGTGGAAATGAGTAGCGTGGAGCTGTTTTAACCTAGAAGAGGTGGCCTTGGTAGCAGCAATCTTGGTTTTAGACCAGGCACAGAAATCAACTGATCTATAAAAAGAGCTGAAATTTCTCCAAGGCATGTTGTTGCACTTCTTGTAACAAAGCCTCTGAATACGGGCATTGTAATTTGAAAGGACAAGAGCAACCCAGCATGCAGAACTAGAAAGAACAGCATGTCTTTGTTACCTTTTAGAAATTAATTTGTTAGCATCTTGGTCAAAACAAAACCAACCAAAAAAACCCCAAGAGGGCGTTTAGTTGAAATTAATTTCCACCCCCCCTACCCCCCCCCCCACTGAATACCAACTGGCTGTGAACCAAGAATATTGCCTCAAACCAAACTAAACAATTTGTGTTTACAGGCTTCAGAATGAACAAAGTGCATTGACTCTGAGGGCTGCGCTGTTGAAAGGTATTTGTATAAAGGCATCAGTTCTGTACAGAAAACTATATCTATTCCGGAAGACTTGAGAGCTGGAAACTCTCCAGGAAAATGTACACTTTTTCTGTATAGCGTGTTTAAGAGTAGGGTTTCCTTGCTGGTGCTCGGATGGAGGTGACTCTGGGCACAGGCTTGAGGAGGGGAAACCACAGCTGCTGCTGAAGCTGCATCAACACTAGGAAACGAGCTGGTCGGACCACGGTGTAAGCACCACTGCTGCTGGCTATTAATGCTACCTGCACTGCTTGGACTGCCCTTTGCGCTGCTAATTGTAACTCTTTGTGGCACTGCTGAGGAGGCTGAAAGGAGGAGTGGGTCCAGAAAGGGATTAGGCATGCTAAACTGACGCTTCAAGGAAACACTCTGTGATCTGCATGCAATTAAGCCCCTAAACTGGTGACTGCTAGCGTGCATACGAGGGAAAGGATTGCTTTATCCTTGCATTGCGCTTTATACTCTCTGGTGCAGCATTTAATACTGTCAGGGCAAAGCATGGGGCTAGGTGGACCCGTGCCAGTCGAGCCATTCCTCTGCGGGCTTGGCGCTGCCGCAGGCACCTTATCGCTGCTGCAGTTTTGCCTCTTGCCTCGAGCATCCTGACGCTGCGGCCCGCTGCCCTCCAGCAGGACGGCGGCTTCGGCAGAGCACTGACCCCGCTCCTCTACGCAGAGGCTGCTTAAACACGGAAGAACGGGCTTTTCCCCTCTCTGCTGCTTTTGTAAAATCAAGATCGGGAAAATCCCTCCATGCGTTCTCTCTGGGCCGGCCCAATTTCTTCCTGTCACAACTTTCGGAAAATAACTTGGGGCTGTCTGGGCTGGCACTGCATGGTGCCAATGACTTCTGTGGGTAGCGAACCCTAAGAAGATAGCTGAAGCTCTTGTTTCAGCTCCTCTCATCCCTGGAATAGCCAGTCGTGTCGTACATGAGCACAATGTCCATTGCAGAGTGCTATTTTTGTCCCTTTTCTCCTCTTACCTTCCTTCCACGGCTCACTGTGGAGAGCCTCCCCCTGTATTGATCTAGTAGTTTTAAGAGATATCTAGAAAAGTTGACTTCTGCAAAATCTTCTACCCCTTGAAGAGCTGGACTGGTTTTCTGCTCTAAACCAGTCTGCTCCACTGGCTGACTCCCTGACTGTTGGATACTACAGGTATTACACTTTTGGAGATTGCCAGGATGAAGGGTGGTGTGATTTCCCCCCTCCCCCCCACCTTGCTTGGGTTTATACAAAGAGTGGTGTAATCACAGGTTACACAGGGGTTTTTGCACTTGTGGGTTGGTTGTATGTCACAGGCAGAGCAGGAAGCTGAACCAATTAATCTGTCAAATTCCTCTAGTGCTGAGAGGGCTGGCAAAAGTCTGCATGCAACGATGAGTTGCTGTTCTGCGCAGAAAAGCAAATGTGTCTGAGGAACCAATCTGCTGGCTGCAGACTTGGCTGGGAAATCAAAGTCTGCTTTAGGCGCTTGCACTGACAGCTAAGTGGACAGCAAAGTGTTACAGGGCTGGAAGCAGATCTGGTGCTTTCTGTGCTCTGCCACAGACTTGGGATAGATGCGTCAGCTCTTAGTGCCTCGTGTTCCCATTTGTAAAATGAAGATCACCTTTCTTGCTGCTTATTTGGATTTTAAGACCTTTGTGACAGTGACTGTAGCAGAGTATGGAGTCTATACAGAGCCCAAGTAAGGACCACGATCTCAGATGAGACGTGGGGACTGCAGCTCAGTGTGGCTGCAGACAAATAAAGGGGATGGGTTTATATGAAAGGAGGGCAGTAACTAAATTCAGAATGACCTACTTAGACCAAGCTTATTGAGTTACTAGGTACTAATGAAATTCAACATGAAGAGCAATGAGATAATAAAGAAAGGAAATTGCAGTGACCTGTGAAGGGTCACCTTCAGTTGTTGTATTCCAGAGCAAGCACGTTAGTGGGGAAAGGTTTGGAAATCAAAGTGATTGAAACAGTAAATAAGCCTTCTGCATGATATTCCAAATCAATACATCAGAGGATTATGCCTGCCTTTAAAAGTCTCAGTAAAAGTGCTGAATAAAAGGCTGGGGAAAATCGTCCTAGCCTACCTCAATAAAAAGCTCTTTCTCCTGCCCTCCCTCCTCCCTTCATTTGAAGGTGTCTGTCTCTGCAGAACTGAAATACCACTTAAAACTGTGAAGGAGGAGTCCAGGACAAAATGGAGGTTTTCTTTTTCTAAGTGTGTTTCCCCATTAATAATGTCTCTGTGGATCTGTAGGGGATTTTACTGCATATCATTTGACTTTACTGAAGGGGCATGAGTTTCACACTGGTGCGATGACACACGCACGCACTGGGACACAAACTGATCTTCCTTGCAAGAAACCTTAAAGTTTAGGTTCTGTCCCTGAGAACTTCTTGTCCTGCCCTTTGAGAAGTTAAATTTGGATGTTTGTACGTGGGGTGTCCCCTGAAACGTAGCTGGCAAGGGCTGCTGAGAAGAGATGAGTTGGATCTCAAATGGGCTATGTCCTAAGCCGCAGAGGGCTTTGTAGATGAGGACCTTGATTCACTTTAGAAAGTGGATAGGTAGGTGATGGGAGCCTGCAGTGCTGAAGTGATTTGCTGTGATGGGAGGGTCTGCCAATGTGAAACCTGGTGTTATATGGAGCCTCGCCTAGAGGCTACTAGAAGGTTGTTTGCTATAAAAATGTCCTTACTACAAATTGAAAGTGTGGAAACTGGGCAATAACAGGGTGAGGTGGATTGTCATGAAGGGTTTTTAAGTTTCCAAGTTTCCTTTGTTGCCACATTTGAAAATGGTAGCTCCAAGGGTGGACAGTGGCTACGTCTCGGCAAAGGGGGCTTTCAGCCTTGCGCACGTCCCTGCCTCCTAGTGCATGCAGCACAGGGCGCTCGCCACTCGCTCTTTGGCCCGCTGTGAATACATGTGGCTCCTGAAAGGAAACAAACAGCCTCATCAAAAAGTTAAATAGTCCTCAATAGCTGGGATTGACTTAGAAGCAAAAGTTTACCTGTGCCCTAGCTGTCCGTCTCCACTCTCCTGGTTATTCTCTATAAAATTTCAGGCTAACTAGGAATAACGCTCAAAGTGGAACATGTCTGTCTCCTGGCTACATGCTTCTGCTTCTCTTTAAAGACCTTTTTTGCTGAGGAAAATAGCCAACTGTTCTTCTTATGTAAGCCAACGTTTGGCAGGGCTGTCTTTGAGCAGAGATCACTACGGGGAATTTTGGTCATTTGTTTCCTAGTCTCAAACATCATCAACTCTCAAGGTAATACACGTCTAGAGCAGCGTTTGGCAAGCACACGACAGTTATAGTTAGCGATGCGAGTTGTGTAACCTGTTTGTCAGGGCTGGGGACACAACTTTGATCTCGGACGTTTGTTTTGTTTGTTTTTTTGGCTGTAGGTCTAAAAGTACAATGGTGAACCTGATAAATGGCAGATGAGTCACTGTAGCCAAGGGTTTATCATGGGCCAAAAGCAGCTTTGGGCCTTCCTTGTCCCCAGGTTAGTCCCAGGCAACGTGGCGTTTGCCTTCCGCATCGCTTTGCTCCGCGCGGAGACCAGAGCTGCGCGTGGCCAAAGACTTTCCAAGATATACTTCTATAATAACTCGTACAGAACAGCGCGTTTGGAAAAGAATATATGTGATGCTAGGTGCAGAGCTATTCATGATATTTATTTCACTGCTTCCAGCTTGGATGTAATAAATCTGCCATCTTGTCCCTGTGATGCACGCTTCTCTCTGCAACTGGGTTGCTTTTTAAGGGAGAGGGTGTAAGTAATTCCTCCCGTCTGATTTGTGCTGAATAACGTGCTAACGGTGATGTCTATCCCCGAGTAAGCATTGGTAGATGTTTTCTTTGTTTGTGTCAATATCTATTGCATAAGGCCATGGGTCTGAAGAAAATGATTTGCGCAGCTGGTAAGAGAAGTACCGCTGGCCTGCGTTTCTTCCCGACGGGGGATGCATGAAGAGACTGACAGCTGAGCAAAACTTCCCAGCGGCACACATTTATGCTAAGTTATTGACGGGAACGTTTCAAAAGGACCGCAAAGAACATCTGGCAGCTTCTGCTTTACGTTTCCTCTTTCCCTAAATAATTGAAGTGCTTTAATTAAGTTGCAATCTTGGCTATATTTATCACTGGACTTTTACGGAGCCTTTCGTCCCAGGGCCTTAAAGCAAATGACTGAAGTCGCACAACGCTCCCAGGAGATGTCCTGTCATTTTCCTGCTATGCAAAGAAATGGGGAACACAGAAATAGCCAGTTGGCAAGACGATGCAGGAAACTGTTAGCAGAGGGAGGAAGGAAGCCGGGGTCTCCTGGGGTCTCCCACCGCAGCTTCTTTATGAAAGCCAAGCTGGACTGTAGGATACTGTGTCTACTTTCTGTTAGTTCAAAGCACTTTTTACAGGAAAATATGATTTCTAATATTGGAAATAAGGGCTAAAATATGCACGTGTCCTTCCAAGGGCAAAAATACTTTCCTAAGCTTCTGAAAATGCACTGCTTGTGTCGGGCAAGGACACTGCACAGTTCCTTCTGCTCTGTTTAAAAATATCTCACAGTTATAACCAGTGTAAACATATTGCCAACTCCCAGGCTGGATCTCTGGAGTAGCACACTTGACAGCACGGATGAAGTTGCCTTTAATTAAATAAAGGCATACCTACCCTTCTGGATATTAAAATCTTGCACTTTCCCTGTCCCTTTCATGGAAATTATGATGATATTTTTAAAATTTCGTTCGCTTTCAGAGACCTGCACTCTGTGCAAGAGCTTCTCCATCTTGGCCTCTAATGAAACTACCCTGAAGAGAAACTGTTAAGAGTCGTTCTGCGCTGGAGCTGAGCCTCCCTGGCACGCTGTCCGCGCTGCGATTCTCGGCCCACCCAGCGCTCTGCTAGCTGCTCCCTTTTATAATGGCTGTTCTGCCGCCTCTCGGCTTAGCGCTAATCTGCCTAGATAGCCTGCTGCGCTTCAGGCAACGTGACGGCTCTGTCGCTTTGCGGGCAGCGCATCCGCCGTTTGGGGTGGAATTTGATGGGAATAAGGCTCAGAGCAGGCTAGTCTTTACCTCAAGTTAAACTTTCTGAGAAAGGTAGGTCCTGCTTGTTGGTCTGCGCCATCTCCAAAGTGATCGTTTCTAATGAAAGGGGGGGAAAATATGTCCTTCCTACCCAGAACTTGGTGGTACACTAATTAAAAAATAATATTTTCCTCCTGAAAGACAGGGAAGCATGCTAAACCTGGTAACCTGTATAGCATGCAGAATACCCCTGGCCATGGGTTTGTACCTGTTGTTGAATATGATGCATCAGTTCACGACTAGCATGAGTTTACTCGCACGTAGTTGGTCCTATAAAGTTCATACATGCATACAGAAGGGCTGTTCCAGCAGGTCAGTGCAAGGACTTGTTCTCTTTCCACCGGTCCCTCTCTCAGGAGACTATAGAAATTCGGAAAATACCCTAACAAATGTATGTGAATATAACTACACAGATATGAACGCACAGATATGTACATTCAGTGCTTGCTTTGTCTATGAGAGAAAAAACCTTTAGCTTTACTTAAGCTCACCTTTTGTAAGCACAGCAACTTATTCTTTGTATGTAATACCAGCTGGGTTAAGAATTGCCTTTCGGAAAGGTTGTTTACGGTGCTGGAAACTGGTATAGAAAGCATCTTTACCTCAAGGAAGAGACTAATTTCCTATAAGGGGGTTTGTAAGCAGGGGTGCTTAAGAGGGGAACAGCACTAGCAAGGTGGGGTTTTGCTCTGTAGTTTCTCACAATAGCCTGGCAAGAGGTTTTTCATGGCTAGCAGCGGCAGAGGACTTCAGTGAAAGGAACCCAGCGTGACTGATTTCTTGCACTGTAGCATTTTTTGTTCACAAGCTAATTCCTCCCAAACAAAAGAACTGTGCATGTGCTGGAGAGGGGAAAAAGCAAAGGAATAAAAGGAGGATGGAGAAAATGGGCTGGTACTGTTAAGCTAACATCAAATGTTCTTCTTTTCTTTTTTTTATTAATTGGCTGAGCCAATGTCAAAAGCCTCAATAATCAAAACGGAACCGTTTCAGTAATAAGCTTCGTATTTGAAGCGCTGCAACTTGTACTACAGCTGTTCCAGGGCTACTTAATATACCTTAATGAACAGATATAAAAAGGGCAATTGCAGAGAGCATGAACGTGAAGTCACGCCACTGATTTTTTGAGGCACGTGGGAGCAATGGATGTTCCTGCAGCTGGAATCTGGGCTCCAACGCTCGCACCTCTATGGCACTAGCTTAATCCTGCTAGGATTAATATTAATCAGCACTTTTCAAAGAACATTTAGGGACTTCTGTGAAATCACTGACTTGCTTACGAGAGATGAGTTAATGACGGGGTGATTTAAGCTCCAGCGGAGTTACTGACTGGCACCTGGACGGCGCCGACCTGCAGCAAGCACAGCACGTCGGCAGGGCAGGCTGGGGAAGCCGGCTCCATCACAGCCTGTGCGAGAGCCAGCAGCACGTCTTGCTGGCCCCCTCCCAGGAAGGGGACCCCACGGGCCTGGGCCTGACTGGGGCCTCTTACCCAGGCAAAACTCCCTCTTTTATGAGTTATGGGAGCCCATGCGGAAAGGGACGCTACGGAAAACGCTGCCAATGTTAGTTGTTTTAACTCCTGCTAAGTAAAAATGTGAAGACAACACGTGTCTATGCTGTTTCCACTGTGCTTTAAGAGTCGTCTTTGAACTTTCAAAGCCATGCTGTAGAAAGCTCCAAAAAGGACCTTGTTCTCTATGGCCTTTTCTCATACATGTGTTCTTAGAATTTCGGAAGTAGTGGTCATATTCTAGGCTTTTTGTCTTATCATACTACGCTTTTTTCTTTTACTTTTTTCTTTTTTTCTTCCTTCAGTGAAAATCCCTCAAACCTCGTATTCAAGGGCTCTATTTAGGACTTTGGTAGCCAAGGTTAAAACTACCTACTGTGTCAGGTTGATCCAGGACAGCGGCTCACGTGACACTCGGCAGTGAGCGACGGTGGGAGGAGAGGCTGGAAAACTTGGTTCTTGCGCAAGGGTGTCGGGAGCAGAGCATGTTAATAGCGCTGCCTCCAGTGACCGGCCCAAAAAGAAATGGAGAAAACTCTGCTGAAGCAGAAGTTTGTGTTTTCTTGTTTCTTTTTATGTTGTCTTTTTTTTGGATAGAATAAAAAAATTTAAGGCATACGCTTTTGCTCTGAAATGCCAGTCTTGGCAGACAGGTTTTGTATGAGGTTCTGGCAGTCCTCCTGTACCCTTTTGGAAAGGAACGAAACCAAGACCATGTGTGATTTGATAAATACGTTTGCTAACCTAGATTGGCTTTACCTGGGCAGCAAGGTCCTGCCTTCCTGTCCTTGTGTCTGTCCAGCATCTGTCCAAGGAAGGTGCCAGCGGAGCCAGCTCCCGCGGCTCAGCCTACCCATCTCAGTCCTGAGCTTTCCTTTTGGTTGGGTTTTGGCTTTCAGAGAGCCTTGGGTGTTTAGATGGAAGCTAGGCCAGTCAAATCTAGGCGAAAATGTCAAACCTGTTATCTTTCAGCATTTTTTTTTTTTTTGGAAACTTTTTTTAAAGCTGACTTGCACAGACAAGGCAGCAAGCGCTAGCCACTGATGTTCAATATACTTGCTTTAGTACAGAAAAAATAATACTGGTAACCCCTCACGTGGGCTATGCCTGCTTGTTGCTCTGAGTGCTGTTTTGTAAATAGTGAGGCTAGTTTTATAAAACTGCAGGTCACTTTGTTTTGCATATGTTCTAGTGATGCTAAAACAGCAAACAATGACTGTCCAGAGACAGTCTTGACCTAGTTTAACCCATAGATTTGGGAGACTCAGATAGACATAAAGATACTGTACATAGTCATTAAAAAAAAGTCATATCTGATTCGTGTAAACAGTTATTTTCTCACTGATCTCTTGTATGAGGAGACTTCCTGTGAACTGCATAATTTCAAGGAGAAAAAAATGCAGTGAGCAAATACATCGCTGGGAGAGCCCAAACTGCGAAAGGAAAACAATAGGTGTTGGTTTTTTTTCTCTCTTCTTCTTACCAGCATCAATATATATTCTGTACGTATATCACACCGTTCTGCTCTTCCAGGAGAATGGCTCCAAATCCAATTGCTTCCCCCACTGCCATCTCCAAGATTAGTTTCCCCCCTCAATACCAGCGCAATCTGATGTGAACACAGAAATGGAGACAGGTGATTGGAAAAAGAGTCGGTGACAGGTAACAGGACTGGAGCTGCTAAACTTCTGACATTTCTGAGTAGTGGAGAAAGAGCTTGAAAGAGAAGGGGGAGGAAAGGTGGAAGAGAAAGGAACAAACAGCATAAGGGCAAGGGGAAGGAAAACTGGATGAGGAACCGGTGGCAAAGACTGAAGACGTAGGAGGGACAGCACCCGTGTAAGTGGCTAGGTGTTTTGGAAGATGTTGCAGTGGAGTGAGAAGGTGTTGGTTCCTTAATCTGGAAGGTGGCGTGGGCGGTTTTACTGTTTGTGTGGCACGTGTATACGTTCAGGTTATCTCACGTGTCAGGAAAGAATAGTTTCTCCTTCTTGTTATGACCCAAATGTTTTCATTTCTATGTAGACAATAACTCAAAAAAATATATATATATATAACTTGTAGTGTCGTTATGAGAGTTCCTGCAATGTGAACATTAAATTTCACAGCACCTTAGTCATGTGGATAAATAGTACTGCTAGTTTAGAGTAGAGCTACTAGCTGGGAAGCAAAAAGCCCACAAATGCACCCACCAAGCAGAAGGATGCAGGAGAAGCTCCCCAGCCCTCTGTTCTAGGGCCCTTCCCTCCTGCCGTCCTGCCCCAGTGCTGAGAGTAGGTAGGTTCACGGGCTTGCTGGGAAAAGGAGGAGATGCTGCAAGTCTTGTGCCCCCTGGGAGGATGAGATAGTTACCTGAGAAAGCTGCCTGTGCAGAATAGCTGCAGGTTTAGCATCGATCTATAATTGAAATCAGCGCCCAAGCTATTAAAATACTCTCAGCTGGGGGCACTGAGGGACTAAGCTAACTTTACCTCAAACCCAGCCTTCTCGGGAGGTTTGATAAAGCTACCTCTGTTTTGTTTCTCAGTCTCCTCCAGGCCATTTCTCGCGTCCCCATGTCCATAGGTGCATGCGTCCCTAGCAGCCATGGGCACCCCAGAGGGAGGGACGGGGTCCGGAGGCTCCCGCGGGATTCGGAAAGGCTGGGCTGGCAGCTTGGCCGCAGCCTCTAGGGCACCCTCGCACCCTTGCTGCCCTCAGAGTCAGGAGCTAAGGAGGTTTTGCAAAAGGCGCCAACCTGACCAGCGCGGTATGGGCATGCTGTCTGCTGTTACACCGAAGCGTCGCAGCGCCGTGAGGCGTGTTGTGCGTCTGCGACATCTATGCTTGTGTGCAGGAAGTACTGCAAACAACCCAGTGCGCTCATAGCTGAAGTGTGGCTTTCCAGGTTCCTGACCCCGTCTCGCTCGCAGCCGAAACAGCGATTTCTCACTTAAGTTATGTGTGTGTTTCCAATAGCAGGTATCTCCTTCCTGCCTACGCACCTCTCATACAAGCGTGCGCTCCAGAGAGCACGGTGGTTTTGGCCCAAATAAAACGCAAGGGGAGAAAAGACCCAGTTGGGTTCATCCTAGTCTTGCTCTCCCCCCCCCCCCCCTTTTTTTTTCCTTCCCCTTAATTTTTTACTCCTGCCCTCTTTCTATATGCTTGCCCCCATCTTGCTAAGCCTTGATACTGAAGGTACAGTTGTGAAGAGCTTCATCTGCTGAGGGGATTCATGTTTCTTCACATTCCTCCTACAAGACTTCAAAGATGAACTTGTTACAGGGCGTTCCAGATAATGAGAAATCCCCACGTTGACTCTCCTTCCAGGCTTCTATTTTTGAGCTTTGCCATCAAAAGCCTCCTGGTTACTGGTCAGCACAAATGGAGTTGTACTTGTTTATCAGACTGATAAATTAAATTATGGCAAGAGGAAGGCATACTGCTTTTTTTTTTTTTTTTTAAATAACTAGTGGCATATTCAGCTTTCCTCCTGAGAACTGTTTGCTCCAACATGACTGGCTCTAAGTCACAAATGCTTAGTGACTTATTCACATCCCACCTTAGCTTCTCTTATATGTCTTTATAGGAAATTCTTTATACATGTAGATGGCTGGTACTGCAGTCTGGTTTAAGTCCATCTCTAAAATGAAGAGATTAAATGGAGCCCAAGATTATGAAGGTGTGGGTGGAACAGAAATAGAAAGCAAAGGCAGCGTGCAGATGTTCATGGAACAAATGCATACAGTCAGCAAACTTTTTCATGTGAATGCCACAGGAAGTGGAGAAAGGTTTTGATCATGCCAGCACTGTGGGAAGCTGTACACCTAGCTCAGGCGCGTGAGAAAGGAACGAGGAAGGCACTGATGCACTGGGAACTCTCAAAAATTGCCCTTTTTGTTTTGGTCAATATTGAGACTCCTGTATGTCTTATCTATTTTATATACCTAAGTTTCAAAATGCTGATCATCTTGGTGAGTGTGGTGAATAGTCAACTAGCAGATATGCTGCACTGAACACCTTGCTGGTTCTGCAGTAGTGCAAAGAGGTAGAAACTGGATCAGCGTTTTTCCCGAGAATCAGGGTGGCTAACTGATATCCCCTAAAGATGACAGATTGTTGCGGTTACCTTTCCCTTCTTTCTCCCTCTGTTCTCCTGTTGACTGATATTTCCTTAAAACAGAATAATCCCCCAGAAGCGGTAGGAAGGAGCCAGCATCCTTGGTGACAGACAGGTAACCTGTGGACAGTAGAAGGTCATTTGGATTTAATACAATGTATGAAGAGAGATGACACTGCATTTCTCATTAGTGAATGTTGTCTAATGTCAGAAGTGTCCTAAGTGGCACAGAGGTCATCTCTGTGGAGCGTCTCATCACCTTTTATATTATTACTATTTCTTTTTCCTGAAGCACTGCCTGAGTTTCACTCAAAGCGAGGCCCAGTGCTTGCACAGAGTTGCCCCCGTGGCCCAGGCTGTGCCGCTGAGCATAGGCGAGCTGGCGAAGGTGGGCCCAGCTCATTGCAGAGGCAGAAATATCAGCAGCGCTTTCCCCAATCAGATCCTGGTTCACTGCCGGGCAGGGAATGGTTTTGTGCTGATCGACGTCTCTGTAACTCTACTCAGTAATTGCTGGGGGAGTAAGAGTCGCTCCCATGGTGCACGAAGGCACAACGCACGCTCAGTGAGGCAACCTACTTCCAGCTACCTCTACGGCTCTGTTTTGGGGCAAGTTATTTCTGCGCCCGAAAGGAGCAGTTTGGCCACGGTGCCTACTTTGACTTTTACAGAGCCTAATGTCTAACACCATACGACTGTGTCAAAATTACCCCAGCTAATTCTAGTTTGCGGCTGGCGCGTGCGAGTTGCGTCTCGTGCTTCTCATCGGTTGTGTGCAGGGGAGAGTGTTTTGTTTGAATTGGCCCTGAAAAATCCTACCTCTTACAAATATTTTGACCTGCCGCTGGGTTATAGAAATCTATTCTTAGCAGCAAATGGTACTATGGCAACTGTCCCTGCAATATGACACAGTAGCGAGAATTTTATCTTCTTTTAATCTGTAACTCACAAAATACCTTCTGCACATCCCAAGCCACCTGGCTTTTCCCACCCTCTTCTGAGCTGGGGAAGCAGCTCCTTCCCAATTTTATTTTTTTAGTTCAGTCTGAGGCAAAGCTATCTTAAGCCAATTTAAGCAGGTCTGAAAAAATATGCTCAGTCCCAGCTGTCATAACCTATATTGCAGGATGTTCCCCTTGCTTTCCTATGACACTTTCCCAGTTGCTCGTATGATCTCTTTTCCCCTCAGGACTTGCTGAACAATTCTTTGACATGGCTTCTGTCACCCTCTGTGTCACTCTTTGTATATATTACCAAAGGTGATTTGTCAACCTGAATTCTAAATAAGCTTGGTTGGCACATTTTTAATCCATACAATGTATTAGCCTCCAAATAAATAATACATCTACTCAAAGCCTCCTCCGATGAGGCAGGCTTGTGTTTTATGAACTGATTTATTTCCCTTACGATAGCTGGAGTCTTTGCTTTTAAGGGCCTGCCTTAGAAGAGCAGGAGGCCTGATATTATAAACACACTCGGAACTGGCAGTTGTGGACTCAGGCCCTCACACGCGTTGAGTGATAGACCTGTGGAAAAATCTGAAACACTTCCGTCCTCTCGATCCCTGCCGATTACTTTATCTACAAATTTCTCAAGTACGCTGTGGGCTCGTACGTGCCGTTCTGCCAGTAACCGGGAGCTGCGCGCGCTGCTTGCTCGAGCGCCGAGCCACCTACGAGTTTCACAGTGTTCGGCGAGTAACTGAAGGGATTTATGTGTTCAGTACATCCCATGCGCCATGCACCTCCTCAAGAGGCAACGGGGGGATAGCACCAACGAGGTCCTTGAGAAGTTCTGCAGATGATAGGCTGAACTAGTCTCTGATGCAACCCCGTTGACTTTAGCGCACCGGTAACTACCCTGGAGCAGGAAAAGCAGCACGCGAGGGCGTCTGCTGTGAAGTGGCTCTTTGCCGTTTGCTGCTTGGGCTCTCCTTGTGCTGCTGCCCTGCCAGCGCGCCACCGGCACGTTAGCCGCGCTGCTTTGCCGAGGCAGAGCTGGTAACGCCGTTTGTGGCTCTTCGGCAGGGTCCCGCAGGCGCTGCGGAAGTTAAATTGTCATTGCCAGAACGTGGGCACGAATAAAAATACTTGTCCTGATTTCTCTGCCGTAGTAATCATTTCTAATATAAATCATTAACCTTCTTCCTCTCATAAAGGTGGTTTAACCCTTCGGTCAGAAAGAACAGCGATATGCTAAATATCGCATTTTAAAATTAACTGTTTCTCCTCAAGATTTTTCTTCCTTACTCGATGTTTATTGATACTGAGAAACATTTTTGGCAACTGTCTCCCTTTTATGAAACACAGTTTGCTGTGATTTTTATATTTCGTAAGTTTTCTGTACTGGAATATAAATACTCTAAAATACTTGCTGTTTGCTCTCAGTGCACTTGTTCCAGCTTTCCGATAACGTTCCCAGTCCACAGTAGGACGACCCACCGCACTTTAAAGCTTATCGTGAAAAAGGGAAAGGAAGGGAAAACAGATGAAGGTGCAGCTCCCTCCCTGGCCTGCCCTGTTAAAGGGAGGACTTGACCTTCCCACGCGACCTCTGCATGGAGGGAACCTACTACTTGGGGCAAGGATGTGAACTTTACTCCCCTGTCCCGGGGCAATGCCCTAAACTGTCGGGTGAGGCAGCCCGTGGCTCCGTCCGTCCAGCGGGTATTGAATTACGTGTATAAAGTGGAACAGCTCCCGGAGGAAAGGAAGCGACGGTCTGACGCAGCCAGGGCGCGAGCTCGGCCCCGGGGCCCGCAAGGCGACTGGCCCATCTGCTCCCTTAGCCGGGTTAGATGTGGGGTCCTCCCTGCATGGGCACCTTTAGGGGGTTACTCGATCAATGCGGTTGCCGTTCTCGCAACGGGGCTCGTGTCATCACGAAAACCTCCTTCAGACGGCAGCTCGCTACGTCCCTGCTCTCCCCTGGGCCTGCCTCTATAAATAGCTCTTTATCGCGTGCGTGTAGTTACGTGGTTTAGTCCTCCGTGGTTGGTGCCCTCGTGAGTTGCCTTGCGCCTCCTTGGCTGTTATCTCCCGCCGTGCATGTAGCGTGTGCTTGTCACTGCCTGTAATCACTCTGTCCTTGTGCTGAGCGTGTAGTCCAGCACCTGACACGAGCAGCACCATGCGTTCGGTTCATGCCGTGCATCTCCCGAGTGCTATATTTGGATGTCTTTATCGCCCAACGCCACAGGTGCTGTGTGGAGGCCTCTGGTAGCCTTCTGATGGACTCCAGACCTCCTTCTCGTTGGGCCGCTATCTCGCTGCTTACCAGCTGCGCTCTCAATCATCCCATTATTTTAATTGCGTTGTTCCAATAATTAGGTTTCCTGTTTTTTCAGGCCTGGGTGCTGTTATTTTAGCCTACGACTTGTACGCAGGCTGGGACCGAGCTTTGCCAATTTGCGTCGCGCACTGGCAGAAGGCACACGGAGCAAACTTTCGCAGCGAAGCCGTGCGAGGGTCTCGGGCGCTGGTGCACAGAGCAGAAGTGTAAGTTCATCTCTTCTGCGCACACCTCACTGCTGAAGACCTCTCGGGAAACAAAAACGAAACCTTGGCCCTTCCGGATCTTTGAACAGTGAATGAAATATGTGTATTTTCCTATAAAGTCTATGCGTACTTCTAAAACTTCTAACAGAAGTTTCATTTTGGAAGTTTAAGAATCAAGAACATGAAGGAGCAAAAATGAAAAAAGAACCCTGCCAAAAAGGTCTCTGGGAAAGAGCGCAGTACGTGCCTCTTGCCTTTGAACAACCTGCCTGTTGAACAGCAGTGAGAGGGAAATATCGCTGGCATGCAGAGAAGTAGCAGTGACAGCGTGTAAGTATATATTCAAGCCTTCCCTTTTGTCATCATTAACATAAACGAGCTGGAAGTTTATTTTTTCAAACAAGACCAGGTATTTTAAAAACACTCAGTGTAGTACGCTCATGCAGGCATTGACATGTTTATGCAATGTTTTTTGTGTATTTTGTCCTCCAATTCTATTTTAACCTGTAAAAATTGAGATTTCTCAAGCTATAGCTAGCTACAGAACAAATGCTAGCACAAGTGTTTTAGTCTCGTCTTCAGCCTCCTTGGCGTTTGTTTTCCGAATGCAAAAAAAATGCTCCACCTTTCTGATACACGATCGCCTAGAAAATTTTTCCTCTCTAAACCTTTTTCCTTCAGTAAATCATGCTGTCTGTAACAAGTTGCTGTGTATACTTTCCTATAGGAATAATTTGCAATAATGTTTTATTCCTGTAGAAATACATTTATTTTCCATAGGAAGCATGTGCAATAAATGCATTTTATTCCTCTGCATTTGTCACCTTGAAAAGACGCTTTCGGGTTTATTCATCTTCCTATCTTTGTGTTGAAATGCATCATTTTGTTCAGACTCTGATGATCTTGTAGGATCTGCTTGACCTTAAATGAAGGCCTTTCCTTTTTTTTTTTTTCTTTCCCCTTGTCCTCCTCCTCTTCCTCATTGCAGTGGCTTCCTGCACCTTCAGTGTTTATGCCTGTGAGGCAGGTGGAGGAATCCTTTCTGCCAAATGAAGTCTTGCTCGTTACGCAACAATTTGTTGCCTCGTTTAGCACTGCGTTCCCCACCAAGCCTTCTCCATAACCTATCCCTGGAAGCATCGGTGGCTTCTGTGGGAGCTTCGCTTTGGCTGCTCATAAGATCCTCCCCACTGCCAAAGCCTGTTGCGCCCGTCCTCAACCAAGGACAGGGTCTGAGGGGGAAACGTTTGCGGTGAAGGTTTTGGGTCAGCTGGCTCTGAAACGATCCCACGCCAGTCAGGTCCGTGCCCACGTGCGTCCGGGGGATGCGGCGACGGGGTATAAGGCAGAGGGCGCGCGTGGTGCGGGCTGGGGGCGAGCGAGGAGCGGTGGAGGCGGCTCTGCTGGGAGGCAGCCTGTGTGTTGAAGTCGTTCGTCGTAGGGGGTGCTGGTTTTATAGTTACGCCGCGATATTCAAAAGTACGCATTTGTTCAGTGCTATTATGAGTTCAAAAAGATATCAAAACAAAAGTGCCTGGTTTAGTGCTGGCTGAAGGAAAATGAAAAATTGGATGAGTTTTTGGATTGAGCCTACTCCCTGTTCTTATCAAATGCGCAGCATGTTTCCTACTCCCCGCGTCTTTCATTACAGCTTTTCAGAGTTCCTTCTTAAATGCTCCTCCTGCAGACATGGAGAGAGGTACAACTGATTAATTGTATCACAGTAACATTCCTTAGAGGTTGCATAAATGCTTCTCTTTCTCGTTCTTCTCCTTTTCCAATTTAAGTGCTGTTTACTTTCATGCGTTGCTGGATTTGAGGCCCAAGTACAAGTGAGGGCTCAGCTGAGTCCTGCTTCCACGTTTGCGTTGTTTTAAGAAACAGGGAGTGGGGATTTCGTGTTTCTGCTTTATTTCATGCTAGACAACCCAATGAATGGTGGGGTCATCGTTGTTTTCCCAGGGACTACGGACCGTAAACTGCTCCTCCTTGCCTGCAGTATGAGCCACGTTCCTAGGGAGGTTGTTCTCGCCTGGAAAAAGGTGATAAAGAAAATCTTCTGTGTCAATAGAAAAACCCCAGTATTTCAGTTCTTATTAACCTAAGCAGCTATTTATCTTTTTCCTGCAGCGCAGTGTGAATGCAATCTAGTCGTACTGTTTAGAGAAGACTCAACTGGTGGAACAGTAGGAAGGTCACAGCAGAAAGCAGAAAATCATCGCAACTCCTTGGGAGCCAGTTACTAAATCCTTTTCTAGAAATTTTCTACAGCATCAGCCCTGTGCACACAGCAATTCCTTATTTCAAAAAGGAGTGACTAATGTACAGAGTACCCAGAATAAGCATTTTATTAGGGCATTGCTTTTTAATATAACAATTTTACAGTCTAAACGCACTTCAGAACCAATTATCTCTTGTAATACGAGCTCTGGATATAATGGAGACAGAATAAATGTCTCTGTAATTAATGACAACTTAAAAACTGCTGCATCAAAAGCTCTTTGCCTGCGAGTCTTTTTCGCACACAGCTACGTCTGTGAGGCTAACAGGTTTTTCATGTCTGCGCAAGCTGCAGTAGGCGTTTGCCAAATGGGATGTGCAGTTGCTGGCTTTCACGGCTAAATGCCAGAGCTGCTGCTTTGGGGGCTAATGCCTGGGGCACCTCCACTTCCCACTAGTCCATCCTAGAGTTTATGGCTCTGTTGTTTTGCAAGCCTGGCCCATTCTGAAACGTTCTTCCAGCAGGATCCAGACGCTGGCACGAAGCTGCTGATGCGCGTATCCCTGACAGTGCTTTCAGCTAGGGAAGCTCTGAGTTCAAACGCCGTTCCTGCCTTGCAGGTACAGCACAGGCAGCAAAAGTACATTTTCATCAACGTCATCTTGTTATTGCACCCTTATCTAACAGGGCTCTAAAGTTGCCATATCGCACATTAAATTTTAACCGCCACGTAACCACATCCTTTATGTACCTTTTCCTTTAGGAAAGAGGCCTTTTCTGTGCCAGGAAAGAGGTCTTGTGGTTAGAAGTTTCTGTGTTTGTCTGAAGAGTCTAATGGGTCTACGTGCTCTGCCTTTAATATCCGCCTAACTGGCTAAGAAATATAGCATATAGGAAACCTAGGCCCTTTATGATCAGCTAACCTGGTGCCAGGTATCCTCGCCTCATAGCAAGCTTTCTAATAAGGGTTAGACCTGCTTCTGCCTTATCTTCGCAGAGCTGACGTGACTGGAAAAACATGCCCTTTTCGACCACCGTGGAAGGGTGCCTGGGGAAACTGAGAACCTACTTGGATTAGCTAAAGTGGTGTGTGGAGGGTTTGTTTTTTTGGTTTGGGTTATTTTTCAGACTGGTCCACCTGTGCTAGCAGAGCTAACTTGCTATCCCAAAACACAAGTTCAGAAGCACTGGTTTTTTTTTTTTTTTTTTTTTCCCCCTCTGTGGACCAGACAAAGGCTATGAGCTCTCGTAGGCGACACGCGTAGAGCTGTTAAATTTGCTGGTCGCTAGCTTGTGTTAGCTAACATGTTTGTATGTGCTGGTTTGGAAACACCATATATCTACTGCCTGGTACACAGGTCCTTTGGAGCTTGAAGCTGGAGGGTCCTTTTGGTAACCTCATACGATCCCTGGGTAACTCAAGCTTGGGAATTTCAGCCAACCACCTTTGTGCAGAGTTCAATGTTTCTTGTTTGTATAGAGCATACCTAGCGCAAACCAGGATAGTAAACTTGGGGGCTGAGCCAAGGATAAGCCTCCCATGTGTTGGTTAGCTGGCTATCGCGCAAGGTGTATAAAGAGTCCACCGTTATTTTTAATGAATTTTACATAGGTACATGCAGACTTTCTTTTCAGAAGGACACAGATGGAACTGAGAGGTTATGATTTTCTCTTACTAAAGCTGGTGTGAAAACTGGGAAGTTCTTTTATCCCAAACAGTCATGTCCCTACTTCTGCAAAAGCACAATGTTATTGTTCAGGCTATTTTATGACTGAGCATTTCTTGTTAATCAAATGATGGTGGTTACAAGCGAGGGGGAGGAACGCAATGGGCCTCAGAGGTAACAGAAATACACTGGAGTTGGAACAATCTGTTTCGATCTGTAAAATTCTTAGAGGGAAATAGTAAAAATTGCACAGGTTTCAGAGCTACTTACTGTGGTAAGTACTGGGTCACTATATATTTAGTAGTGCTAACATAAACCACAGAAAACTGTGAAAAAAATTCCTCTGAGTTACTACAGAGGAAGAAATAGATGGAGGTTTGCCTGCATGTTTTCCCAGCTGCTGCCATTCACTACAGATAAATCAGTGAATGCTCTGGTGTATTTTCTGCGTTTAGGAGTTTGGTAGACTTGGAGAAGGTCTGTAAGTGTTTCCACTCAGTCTTCGCTCTTTGGTGGGAGCTGAAATACAACTGTAGCAATTGCACTGAAAAATTTGATTTAAGGAAGGGGGAAAAAAAGTGTTTTCTGTGTGTTGTGTCTTCCCTACTCACCTGAGTAGTGAAGTAATATTGCGTGGCTTGCAGGCGTGTGCAGGATAACAAGGTGGTACCCTAAAATTATATCAGCTGGGTATTTACCTCATGTAGTAGTGGGTCATGTTGTGATGACAAGGTAAGATCAGAATGGATGCCTCTTGGAGATTTTCTTAAGGCTTCCTTGATGCATTGTAAAGTTGTGGTTTTTTGGCAGGGCAAAGAAGGAAGAGGCCAGACCCTTTCTGAAGGCAAATGAACTGTTCCGACTGTTGGAGGATGCTGCTGTATCCGTTTCGGATGTGATCCTTAGTTACAAGCGGAGAACGCTTCACTGGCTGCTGTCGCTCTGGAAACATTTTGGCGCGGTGAGGAGAGCTCCAAGTCCTTCAGCAGCCCCAGAGACAAAGCTTCAGGTGCTTTGTTGACACGCACGTTTTCTAGCTGCTTTCTAAGCTGGAAGGAGCACCTTTCCACCCGTGGGCTCTTGGGTGCTTTAGGAAGGGGCTTTTTATAATACGGTGCCTGTCTTGCACAGTTCCTAGCCTATACGGTTTTCCAATACCATCACCATTGTATAGTACCACAGCAGAGCTATCTGTTGGGGTTTGTTTTTGTCTTGTTGTTTTCGATGAAGCCTTTTCCTCCCTACATGCAAGAGCTCGTGAAACCCAGCTAGTACCAGTTCTGCAGGCGATATTGGTGAGAACTCCAGATGGTTATTATAAACGAACAGCAACCTACAGATTTTGCTGAATGTCATGGTACGAGCAGGAATACCCGGTAGAGCTCATCTGAAATCCTTGGTCAGGTGATGGCTAACAAAAAACCAAAAGGCAACCAGTGAGCTTGCAGGCAATGAGCAGATTTGGTGGGTACTAAAGTTCCTGGGGCCACAGAGTTGCCCCTGACGGCTGAAGAGCAGGAGCGTTTGTGTCCTGAATAGGCTGCTGCTGGACATAGGAGAGGATGTCTGAGCGCAGTTAGGTTTTCCCAAACTTCTACATGGTGGTGTTGCATTTCTCTTTTAAATGTTTGGCCTTTTAAAACTATTCTGGGCTCTTAGAACTGTAATGCTCAAAGTTCTGTTAGTTTCTGCCCGCTACTTACCACCTTCTCTGAACTGTGCATAGTGTAGATTTACCCTAGGTCCCCTAACTTCTCCTCGGTTCCTCTAACTGCTGTATAATTCTGGGGGTGGGGGTTGTTTTTCTGTGGTGTGCCACCCCCTCTGCTACACAGCATCCTCCGCACAGTATCCCAGTGTGGTTTCTCCCTTCAGAAGCTCTAGCACCTTTCTCTCTCCGTTTTGGTACATCAGTTCTATTCTTATTCAATTACTTTATTTTTAAAACGTTACTAAGCGTGGCAATGCAGCACTGAGAGCTCCTCCATCTCTCACGTTCATCTCATGTGTGATACTGTTTGAGTCTGAAATATCTGTTGTTATCTTTATCCCGTTACACTCAGCTTATTAAACTGTTTTTCTGTCGCTGCTCTACCAAAACACGTCCTAAAGCTCGTGCAACAGGCACCCCTCAGTTCTTTCCCTTCAAAGCAGTTGTTCCTTTTTTAAATGGATGCATTATGGTGATATTTCTGCTTACTGAGTCTGTGCTAACTCGAGCCCTCCTCCCCGGTTTTCGGGTCAGTGATTTCGTAACCGTCTGTACCGATGAAGGTACCCTCCTTGGAAAGCAAGAGGCAACAGCGTTTCCTGGCCCTCCGTCCATTCTCACGCCGAAAACTACCTCTGACGACTAACCGTGCTGAGACTCTCTAACTTTCTGTGCTACTCCCTTAACCTAGTTTGGTAAAGGAACTCCAGCGAGTAAATAGCGCATATAAACGCCCTTCTGAATCGTGGGCAAAGGATCGCCGTCCATACTGACTTTGCGCGCTTGACAATAACGCGTCGCGTTTCATCCGAGCCTCGCTAATGTGGAAGCAGCTGTTCACATCTGGAAGCTGCTCGCCGTGCCGCTCCGCTCCTGAGGACGATGACGACGATTTGCAAGAAACAGGCTGAGGAACGGGCGAAGCGCCCTCGCGCCTGGAGCCGGCTGGCGCCTCTGGCCCCGTCCGGCCGCGATGCCAACGCGGGCCACTTCCTAGTGACCTCTCAATGCAGACGTGCCGCTTTCTGCGGCTTGCTTTCTGCCCGTCTGCTGACACATTTCTTAGATGAGGTGGGCTGACTTCTGGATGCACCGTAGATCAGGAAGTTGCTGCATTTAAACACTGACCTTTAGCTTTCCTCCCACCTCCACCGATGCACAATTTAGTTTCACTCATAGTGAAATTTGCAAAATTACTCTGGGTAAGTTCTGCAAAGGTTTCCATCAGTCACGAATCTAGCCAAACAGCCCGATTTGATGGGGTTTCACTTGATGTGTTTTAATAGGAATATAAACATCACAGCAGTCAATTTTGGGAAAACCTGTCAGCTACTCTTGTTTGTTTAAAAAAAAAAAAAAATTACTCCCCGAGAAGCTCTGCAAGTCTGAGTTATTAGATATGTTTGCTGACGTTCACATTAGTTCTCCCCACCTTATGGAAAATATAAAAATAAAAAATGTTATAACTGAGTGTTTTGATCTAGCTTTCACAGCAGAAGACACGTTTAGGCTCTCACTAAATTTGTTCCATCTATGTAACAATGGTATAGCCAGAAAGAATAAATTAGAGGCGAGGTTAACATTTGACTAATCTGAATTAGAATAAAGCTCCAGAGATTAGGTAGTGTCTTAGTGCTGTGACATTCCCACTCTAAAGATTTGGGTATGAGTGATAACTAGAGATTCAGCTCTGATTCTGATAATCCTCATTAATAGGCAGCTGCGCAAGTCTCTAGACTATGACAGCAAATCACTAATGCTTTGTGAATAAGTGAGATGGCTTTATTGGCTTGAACTCCTAGTATCTGTTTTTTGGATGAGGCTTGTTTTTGTACCAAAGTTTGTGCTTCACCGAAGGTTCGGGGATAACGTGCGGTCGCTCGAGGCTCGTGCTGGCTGCTGTTGGTCCCTCCTGCTTCCCCCACTGCTGCGGGTAGTGAGGCTCGGGGAACCAGGGCTGTGCAGAAGGGGTAGCGCTGAACCAAAGACACTGCTCGGGAACGACGCGTGGGTTAAACCAGCTTTAGCGACTGTTTCCCCATAATGAATTCATCTAGAGAAGAATAGAATTCACTCCTCAATCTTGAAACTGAATAACATCTCGACTGATTAGATAAGGTATAAACAGTAAGTCACTCACTCAAATAGGATATGTCTATTAGTGGCGACAAAGCTCCAGTATTATTTTTGTGGCAGAGCAGTCTGGATTGGCTTGTTGAAACCTGTTCTGTTGATCTCCTGAGCTGTTGTCTGTAATGTTTATATTTTTTAAACATTTTGGCACCTTCCTGCACACAAGATTAGCCCTAAAATTATTCATCCTCTGAATTCTTTGTAGTATTGGAAAGTTGTTTTTGTTTCTTCATCAGCTGCTTAAAAATAAGGATGAGATACTCTATTTAAAAAGGTATCTTAATTATCTCTTGGAATCATCTGTTGAACTTGTAGCTCTGCAATACTTTTCAGTTTGTGGATTACATCCTCATGTCCGGATCTGGCTTTTTTTTCCTCCGTCCTTTCTTTAGGCAAATCGCTCACTGACATCACGCACTGTGAATTCTCAATTCCTTACTCATACTGGATGCATAAATCTCAGAGCTGCAAAAATATTTCCTTTCACGTTCCAGGGACCTGAAAGATAGCTGTGTATCTAGGAGGACAGGGAGCCTTGCCACAAAGGTCCGTGCTTTTGTGTCCCGCGGGCTTGGTGCTTGCAATGCCGTGTTCTGGAAATGAAACTATGTTCACTGGATGGTTCATTCGGGAGCATCATCTGATTTCAGCTATGTAAGGCAACATGGGAATATCAGCTTAGTGCTCTAATTTCTTGTACTCTTAAAACTAAAGCAGTCAAGATTTCCAAAGCCTACATGGTTTGGCTTGAGCTGTTGGAGAGGCTGAAATGTCTTTGAAAAGGCATACATCAGTCCCAAAGGGCTGCTAACAACAGCGTCCGATCTCCTGGGTTTGGATAACAACCTTCTGGTGCCTGGTCCGCAGCTCTGGAATTTCTCCCCGCTTTTTCCTTGCCCCCAGCCAGAATGACTCTATCTAGAGCCCTTTGCACAGGCCTTGTTCTTCCTGCCCTTGCTCTTCCACAGCAGAGTTTCATATGAAATGACTTTTGAGTCTCACCTGCGTATGAGAGCCAAATCAATTGAGCAGTCCCATGACAAGGCTCTCTGATTTAAGCAAATACTCAGAGATTCCTACGTTTTCGGGGCAGAGAGGCCGACAAGCTTACGAGCTCTCGACACCTTCCATTGAAGCTCTTTGAGTAGAAGAGCCTTCTGCACGAGGCAGAGAATGGGGCAACCTGGTGGATGATAAAAACAAGCTGTGGAAACGCTACCGGCAGGCACACTGCTCTGAGGGCTGGCCGGTATGTCCCACAGCCCGACGTGCGGCTGCAGGGCACCACTGCCAGGCGCCTGCTGCATTGGACTCTGCAGGCAGGTGAAGGGAGAGCGTAGGGAGCTCGTGGTTTGGTTTGCTTCAGATAAAGAGATGCTAGATGGTTTCTCCTAGCAGAAACATAGGAATGAAGTGAACAAGTAACTTTGGTGGTTGTGAGATGGAGATCCAGCCTTGGAGGTTTCCACGGGCAGGACCCCGCTGGTCGTGCAGGGCTGTGTCCTGGGAAAGGACCAAATGGTGAGTGCACCCAGCCTTCCTCCCTGCCTCGTCTGCTGGGCGGCTTCTGGGAAACACATCCCTCCTATTAGACGTCTTTGCTGTACTTTTAGCAGAGCTAAAATTTTCTGGCAGCGCATTTGCTGGCAAGCAGTGTAAAATTAAGCGCCTGTGAATCCAACTCGAAGAACAGTTGGCAGTCTATAGGTGCAATTTCAAAATAAATAAATAAATAAATGAGATGTATCAGGTTGCTCCTTTAAAAGCGCTCTGGGACTACATTAGCCTGGGTGAAGTATGAAGGAGCAAACAATAAAGGTGAAAAGCAAGTCGCTCTGTGTAGGTGGTTAAATCGAATTGAACATGTGATTATGCGACGGGGGGCATGGGTATGAATCACAAACCGTGCTGCCATTTTTAAAGTTGAGTG
This sequence comes from Struthio camelus, assembly GCF_040807025.1. Taxonomy (NCBI): domain Eukaryota; kingdom Metazoa; phylum Chordata; class Aves; order Struthioniformes; family Struthionidae; genus Struthio; species Struthio camelus. The sequence goes on from NC_090981.1 coordinate 24,513,599, forward strand.
CCGCGGTGAAACAGACCACGCTATCGTTTTAAATGACATAAATGGGGCTTAACCTTGTTTCTTTCTGTCAATCGTGATTGATTATAACTTTTTGAAGAAGTTGCTAATTGTTAGGAATGCATTTTGCTCCGTTTTTCGGAGCGCACTGCTGATGAAGTATATGATGAGTCATCTAATTGAACAGGGATGTGTGTCATTATATAAGGAGAAAAACAGATTAAAAGTACCATGCCAGTGCATATTCCGATTCTGATTATGGTAAATAGACTTAGGAATATTTTGTCTTGTTAATACAAAATTTAAACATGTTGTTAGGCTGGAAGATTTGAGACATCAGTTTAAAAATAAACAAAGGAAAAAGCAAAAAATCTTCTTGCATCTATTGATCCACAGAAATTTGGAATGTCTTCTGGTATGTCTTCTGTCTTCAGAATGAGGAAAACTCTCCCCTTTTCTCAGCCGCTAAAGAACCTGATGTTTCCTTAACAGCCACAAAGAAGTTGCTTGGAGAGCAAGTGATGTTTCCAGTACCGTTTCCAGATGCTAAAGCGGTGGGTGGCTTAAAGATGGGGCTTGTAGCCCTAAGGTGAACGTGGAGCCAGTGCAACCTCTTAACGTTAGGTGGCTGGGCGTGCACGCGCCACGGGGTTAGCGCTGAAGGCAGTGACAAACAATTATCCTTTTGGTAAAGCCCTGCCTGCTAATGATGTCAGGACCATTAAAATTAATGAGCTGCTCATATCTCATCAAGTACTTTGGGTAGAAGTCAAATCACTTAGGCAGCATTTCCTGAGGAGGTGGGAGGGGCAGGAAAGCTCTTTCCGCACGGGGCATTAGTAAGCGGGCTGGCACGAACGCTTGGGTAGCGCTCCAGCCTCTCCTGCCTCCTCCGTCCAAGTGATGATCTTACAGCGGTGCCTGTAGCTGTTAGGAAGAGGACTGATGTTGCAGAGGTTAATTCCAAGTTTCCCTAAGTTTTCTCCTGTGAAGCTGTCTCTGCAGAAAGCTGAATTTGACATCAAGTCCTACCTTTTTATGTTGGACAGCAGTGCCTTAGCGTGGCCAGCATCCTCTACCGCATCCAGAGTTTTAGGACAGATCATCGATATGGCTCGGATGGAGCTAGGCTTGTGTACAGCAGGATCAAGTCTGTACTCATGCTTACTTTTCTACTAGACCTTGCTCAGGGTGACAACTCCCTGGCCCTCCACTTACAGCCCCTCACAATTAAAACCTATATAAAAACTGCAGGCTTTAGCCCGCAACCGCTAAACTCCCTCTCAAAGCCAGCACTAGCTGCTCCCATAGGCTTTCAAGGTTGCTCGATGGCCTGGTAGCACTGGGAAGCCCCACACGTTTTACAGGACCTGCCCCGAGAAGTGGCCGAGCGCGCTGCCAGCCTATAACCACCTGGGGTCTGCACCCTGGAGGGGCTCTCTGCGGATTTCTGGCTTGTGTGGCTTCTTCTCAGGACTTTCTTTTCCTCCTGATAAGGGACTCAGTCCTGTCCCTCCTCCCTGTCTGCTTTTCCCCCTCATAGAAATAAATCTCCCAGAGAGCGTCCACTCTCCAGGCTTCGGGTAGAGAAGGACCCGGTCTAATATAGCTTGGGCTCCTGAAGACCGTTTTTCTATTTTTATAGCCTCAGTTGCTCCAGGGCTTACGACCCCTCATACTTCTCAGTAAGTTATATTTAAACGGTACTTGTATGACGCAGCAAGTTTGTGAAAAAGCCACAGCTGCATAAACAGAGTCTGTTGGGATCAACTGGTAGAATTCAGCCCAGCTCTTCAGTCTGCTGTTAAATCAGATCATACTTGTTTATACAGGTTATTGTTCACGTATCATAAAGCAAAGCCTACCGTAGAACATTTAACATTTAATATACAGATAAGGAGAACATATGGGCATTCCTGGTAAAAACTGCACACACGGCTTGATTTAAACACGATAGATACTGAACAGCCTGCGTGAAGCACTCAGAAAAAACAGCAGCTGAGTGCTGTACTCAGAAACACACACAGGAATCGAGCGTGTGTGCAAGCTGGGGTTTTATCAGCAGGAAGGCGTTTGCACGTGGAAATACCTGACTTGCACAAACGCCTGCGTGCAAGTGTAGGTGGTCAGTCTTGTTCAGCCTTTGCGCGGCTCTTGTAGGGCCTCCCTTTTACGCTGGGCTTAACCTATAAACATCAAAATCCAACCTTTCTCCTAGTGATAAACAGTTGCTTATTTTAGGATGGGTCTGTGTTGATCAGTTAATTAAAAATAATAATAGCTTGGCAGCTGCTAATTAGGAAATTAATTAGTCACACGGTGAAGTGTCACTTCTCCACGTGAAGGAGCTAACTTCAAGTTGTCTTGGAGGAGACTGGCTTTCTGCCAGCACCAGTGAGTATCTTTATACAAAAAATAGACTGTGATTATTGATGAGCACTTTTCCTTTGAGTAACAAGGAGCTCTGTACCCTTAAAGAAATAATAACCTAGAGCCTCTTCATAAAAGAGATCCATCCTCCCTCTTTTGGCACAAAAGAGCTTCTGTGAGCTTCTACTGATCAATTCCAAAAAGAAAACGCATGAGAATAAAATCCTTCAGTATAAGGAAAGCTAGTCCTCTACTGATGTCATGTGTTGGTTTAATTGACTTGGTTCTCTACTGTAGTAAAAAGTTGCATGAAATCATTGCTCTTCTGGCGGTAAGTGAAACACTGAAAGGGAAAACTATCGATTGCTTCCCAATAGCGAGCTGCATTTAAGTGTAAATGCTCCCTTTTAGCAGCCTTTGCTTTTCTCCAGCTCCCAATAAACACGTACCGTATTGCAAAACTGGGGAAGCAACCGCTGTGCTTGCGATTAAGTTAAAATGAACAGTGTGTCTGAAGATGTTCAAAGGCAAGAACAGGGTGGCTCAGCATCGCTACAGTTTTATACAGCCCCAGGTTTAATTCCCTAGCTAGGAACCACTGTAACCTCATAAAAAGCCAAGATACCATAAAGGAAATAGCCCTTAGCAGCTGTGAGGTGCAGGTGCCAAGTGCAGATGGTGGGTGGCTGTAGGTGTTAATTATAATATCGGGAATGCGAACACAAAGGCCATTGTATGAAAGGCCCAGGAGAACAGACGCCCGTGTGACGTCAGAGGTGAAATTATGGCGGATTTATGAGATCTGACTAGGATAAAAGGCAGCCTCCAGAATTCAGCTACTCATACGTATTACTCACCGCCACCAGAAGCTCACCAACAGAACGGAGGGGAAGGTCCGGCTGTATAAGCACACGAATGTACCAGGATGCCTCAGTGGTCTGGTGTGAAATGCTGCAGCTACTTCACCTTGGACAGTAAGCCCAGCATAATTATTTGGACAGGAAGAATATCGTATGTACTTAAAACGATGGAGGAGGGGATTTGGGCAGGCGGAGTGTAATCCCTCAATCTGGGATTGCAGACAAAAAGCGATGGTTAGTTCTCTATCTTAATGGAAAGGTCCAAGGGAGAATGACACGGCCAGCATCGCCCATGCTATCTCAGGTGAAGGTTATGCTTCAGTGGTGTGTAGCAGGCATAGAGTCAGGATGGGAAGGGAAGATGTAGTTTGTCACATCTCTAGAACTATTTGTAAGACATGGATTCTTAAAAACCCCTAAATTTTCTTGGCTTTGGGTATCACGTGCCAAATGGGATTACGTGAAGGCAGTCTCAAGAAAGGTCTCTCTTAGAGTTGTCCACAAATCTATTCAAAGACTCGTTTAACAAATTTGGAAGGCTAGTCTATTTGCCTATAGAAAGATAGAATTACCACAGCAACGCCAGCCCTGATTAGTGGAGTGCTGCTTTCTGTATTTAACAGCATAAACTGATCTGTGCACAGGTTTCAAAGAACCTCCATATCCTGCTGAACTCGTTGCAAGCGCAAGGTCCCAAAACCTTCAGCAGTCAGGCAGCAAAACGTTAATGTTAGTAGCTTATTGGTACCTGATATCAGTATGTTCCTCTGCTCTGAAGATGAAAGCACGTTTTATGAAAGCACTGGCTAATGACGCTTACCCTTTTCCTCTACACCAGCTATACTCTCAATGGAGTAGTGACTTGGGATTGCCAAGTATTTTGGTCATTAAGAAAATACCAGAAAATTGTACATCAGGGTGTTCTGCACGAAGGAGCAGAGGATGTATCCTGTGCTTTTAATAAAAGGAGGGAGACACTGTCAAGTAACATAAAATTTACTCAAACTATGAATTATGCTTCACATGTTTTCTTCTGTAAAGTAATGGTTCGGGAGGAGGAAGGAAAAAAAAGATAGTCGTACACATTATTGTAGCTGAAAGGAAATATTTCATTTCCAAGTTGTTACCCTGTGCTTGCACCTGTTTATTAGGACCCAGGCTGACTCCGTGTCCTTTATCCAAGACGTCCTCTCTCTTATCCTCTGGTAAAACAGCAGCAGAACTTGTATTAAAAATAACACCAGCTCACATTTCCAGCTCTAGCAAGCCAGAAGCACCATGGCCGAATCGATGAAGGGGAGCAGGCACTGACACCCGGGCAGGCGTGGGCTCGCGCTCGCCTGGCACCTTCCTGCCCCCTCGTGTGCGGCCCAATTTGTGGTGGTGGGCAGAGCAGCAGGTGTTTACTCTCTCAGCCTGGCAAACCTAGTTTTCAGGGTGGCTGCAGGAGGAATGCTTTGGTAAGGGGCATCCAAAGAACAAGAGTAAGCTTATTTTCCCTTTCTGAGGGCAAGGGGATGCACGCCTGTCACTTTCTTGGAAAAAACGTGCTATGCATCTGCTTGGGTACTTTCGCCAGCCTACCCCTCCCTCTCCCAAATTACAGCCTGGGTAGCAGTTTCGAACCCTTTGGGCCTGTTTTACCAAATAGATGCTGCCTATGCTGATGCAGTAACAAGGTGATAAGTGTGTTTGAAAGTTGGCAGTGGAAGATCAAAGTGAGGAAGTGTAATGTAAGAGCAGTTCTGAGGGTGCGAGGATTACCAGCTCACTTTTTGTAATTGATTGTTTTTTTACTCTCAAGAAATGATTGACGTTACTTTTATAAACTTACAACCTGTCATAAGCAAGAAAGGAACAGATTGATGTCGTTTTATGGGCCTGGCGCTTCTCATCCTTCATTAAAAGCTAACCTGCCCATTGTGTTGTGAATGAGCCCTTGGACACTCTAGACCAAAGAGCTCCAAGAAGCTTTTTCCCTTTAACAGACCGTCTCTTATGAAAAGCATTGTGTCTCCCCAACTATTTGTGCTGGAAACGTGAAAGATTTTTGGGTGGTATTCCAGCTTCAGGTGGACACAACTGATGCTGCAGGTCGTCTAGGATCCTTCCCAAGGTAAAGGGAGAAGTTGTGTTGGCCTCACTGCTCCTGTCAAGCTCCCTTGGTGCTTTATATGGGTAAAGTCTTTGAAGTGCTTTAATAGTCCGTCCTTGTTTGAACTCCAGGTAAAGTGGTCACTGGAGGACCCCGACTGTAAGGCGCTTTATCTACCTGTGTGCTTTGTATCTAGAACTGGCAGGAAAATGAAAGGGCTTCTGCAGTCTGCAGTGAAGTCTTGGGATTAGTCAGTTGTGGACACAGAGGATATGTTTCTGTTGACAGTCCTTTGCGATTACTTTGGGTGAACAATTTCTTAACAAACATTCCTTCTTTAACCACACAGTTGTCTAGTTCTGGCCTGTAAACAAGGGAGCTCCAACACAAACCATTGCCCAAACCCTGCCTTGTGCAAGCAAAGTATCCTAAGGCAGAGGTGTGGAGTCTGTAGCAAGACTCCAGTGTTGCTGTGGGGAAAATCGTAAGCTCAAGCATAGCTGTGATTTCATCCCTTGTTGCTCCAAACTAGCCCTCTGCTCTGGAGAAGGCTCTGGAGAAGACTCTGGACAGTGGCTGTACAAGCCTAAAAAGGATGTGCCTGCTACTGGCTGGGATCGAGACACGGCAGATTAAGTGTGGAGATGATAAAAGGATGTATTTTAGATTTGAAAGCATTTCGCATCCAGCAAAAAATCAGAGAAACTGCATGTATTGCAGGAGTACCACGCGGTCTCTTTTGTCTCCTGGCAGATCAGAAGCGTGCAGAACTTTCAGCCCAACCCTTCACAGGCCAATAATAATGCATAAAATAGGGCAGGTCATACAAAAGTCAGACGGCGCGTACCATCTGAATAAGGCTGGAGTCATTCTGCCAAAGAGGCAGCGCGTGCACGGGCACATTGTCCCTGGGTTACAACATATAGGAGGCGAGGCCATTCCAAAACCGTGACAATTTGCAGCCACGTGACATATAGGACTTCATTAACCGCCCCAGGCAAAAGCTGTAAGAACAAGAACCTTACAACGCTTTGAGCCAAACTGAGCTCTTCTGCAGCCACGGCTGGCACAGGCGGTGGGGTTATCCGAGGCTGCCCGGTTATATTGGTTGGTAGGCATGCAGCTAGCAATGTGTTTCTGAACAGGCGGTGACTGAGAGCATAACCAAGTGAGTCCACTTCTCTGTCCGTGTTGCAGAAGTGCTCGCATGCATTTCAGTTTGGTTCTGTTCAATTAATTCTCGGGGACAGCTGGGCAAGCTCTTTCAGACAACAGGATCAGTCTCACTGAGTTAAGTACGTCAGCGCTTGAAATCACCCTGTGCCTTTTAAAAAGGAGCAAAGCTATGACCTTTTCATGCGAGTAATAAGCATACCCGACATATTTCATCCACTTGGAACAACACTGTTACTGGACTTGACAACTCAGCTCCTGCCTAGTGTCCTTGCTTCTCTTTCATTTCTCCTGTAATTTTAATCAATCCACAGATTGGACTTAGACACTTTGCTCCAACAGCCAAAAATCTATTGGGGTCCTCATGCCAGTAGGTAAATAAATACAACCGCGTTGTGCTTGTCTGCTCTCTGTGAGCCATGGCGAGGCAGGGATTACAAAGAGCCATCATTCGCCCATGGCGAGGGCACCAGGGGGAGTTTCCTATGGGTATCTGGGGTACGCTTTCTGCAGACAGTTAGCATGGGGTCAGAGCATTAGTGCTGGTCAGAAAATATTTGGCTTCTTTTCAGCAATCATGTAAATAACTTTTTTTTTTGGCAGAAAGTGGAATATTTCACATTAGGAATACCGCCAAATACCTCACAGAAAACGTGCTTTGCCTGCTCCATCCTTCCATTCTGCCTCAGTTTACAAACTCCTGGTTGAGTTATATCTCCTGTGATGTACCACCTTTTCCTCCACTTCCCTCTGAAGGGAGACTCCGGCCAAAATGAGGGCATTCAGTTTATGTGAAGAACAAGCTTTCTTCGGACACACTTTTTTCCATTGAAACTATCATCAGCCCTACAATGTAAAACCCGATCTCGAGCTTAAATACGGTTCCAGCCAGCTTTAAATAGTATGTGGACCTTTTGTTTTCCCTGTACACAAATAAACGTTCCCCTTAAAGCAAATGCTAGCTGGACAAAGACTTCTTTATCCCAACATACCTCCAGAGCATTTTGCTCAGGTTGACAGCAGATTATGCTGAACAAGGGCCTCCTGTTTATGCAGGCAATCATACAATGAAGGCACCCAAGGACATTGCCTTTTCACCCTCGTGGTAATAAAGAGATCGCAGCAGAAGACAAGAACATCTCCCGCATAACAAAAAACTTGAAAAGAATATGCGATACAATAACGTCGAGGTAAACAGGCTGATATGTTATGCTTCTTCCGTATCGCTAGCAAGTGTAAGTTCCTTCCGTCCTCACCCGGAAGGAAACCTTGTGAAAGTTTCCAGACAGTCAAAAACAAGACGAAAGAGCAAGGAGCTGGCGTGGGGTAAGAAGTGTACAGTGAATGTAACGCTAGATAACGCGCACTTGGAGTGATAAAATGCGTCTATTTGGAAGGACAGTTTTACTTGCCTGATATCTCTTTTGTAAATACTATGCAATTTCTCTGCAACCATCCTTTTAAGTTTGCCTCTAACCCCTTGGTATTTCTGCTGAATTTGCTATTTCCCCTGTGACTTTCTCCACGCTTTAGACACCCCAAACCTTCAAGCGTATTCTCAAATCTCTTGTAAAATTCAGCAACATATCTGCTGTACGGTTTGCTGTCTAGGGCATTACTCAGATTGAAATGAAAACATCTAAAACAGACAAACAAAAAAAAAGATCGAGACCCAGGGCCACATTGTATCACGGAAGTTTTTCATCCAAACTCGCCATTAAAATGGAATTCCTGTTTTGCAGGACCGATCCATGAAACCCAGTAGTGCAATATGATTCACTGACACCGTTGCGCAGGACATAATAGTCCTCCTGTTTAACCTGCTCGGACCTGCATGCGCCCAATAATTCATTAGGGAAGGTTTTGAATTTTCTCAAAACCTTGAGAACGTCTGAAAAATTCTATAGTTTGACTCAAATACTTGAAATGAGTTTTGGTATGAAAATATATTTACCAGGCTATCACCATCATCTAATAGCGGCATAAGGTAATGATTTTAGATTAATTCTTAACAGTGTTGGAGATGTGTTAAAGCAACTTTTTATGAAAGCTGTAACTGGAATGCTTGAAAAAATTAAAAAGCCTAAATGCATTCCTTAGTTATTTTGGGGCAGCCAAAGTGTAAAACGTCCACTTGAAATAAAAACAAGATAGCAGATACAGCGAAAAGAAGAAAGAAATCCATACCAAACCTTTGGCCAAAGACATAAATAGCTATCTAAATTAACAACAATTATTTCCGAGAAAGGCGAGAGAGGTTTTTTCACAGAGCGGAGGGCCACGTGTTAAGCTAAGTGCCGTGACACCTAAAGCAATGAACTTCCTCTCTTTCTTCCTCCTCCAGCCTGCGGGTCCTGCCTTGAGGGCTTTGAACCTCGCTTTCTCAGAGGGGCGGTTGGCACATGTAACCATCTGCCAGTCAGGCCCCAAATCTTGTGGATCCAAAGCCTTTTCTTGCACATTCTCCAGCCTGACCCTTTGGTGAAGGATGCCCAAGCGGGGAGCAGGTCGATGGAGTGATTCACCCCCGTAGGGTGCATATACCGGGTGGCACCTGTGTCTGACAGCCCGGCCCGTTACTTTAAGGCCTCTCGCCAGAAAAAGAATAAAATCTTTTCTCGTGCAAAGGCTCCAAACAGCAGCGTGGCCTTTTGGCTAAGGGCGCCAGACAATAACAGTGTGCTATAGAAAATAACGCCTCCGAGGTTTAAAAAGCCCCAGCAATGCCAGTGAAGGGTCCTATTGTTGCTCCTCGATTCTTGCCAGGGTTTCTTTTCCTTCCTGCTCCTCTAACATGAGTACACTCCTGTCTTTACATAATAGCGGTAAAATTAACATATGAAAAAAGGAGTTTACCCGATAAATTATTGTTTGGTGACATTCTGGTCTAGCAATAAAAAGGCAAAGATAATGTCACAAGCGATATCTAGTATTTTGCATAATATTAATAACATAGCATAATGCAAGTAATGCTATTATTACTATCAAGTGTGACTAATTAGAGACGTAAAAATAGCTTTTCTCTTCTCTAGAGCGCTTTTAGATTCCTAAAATACCGCCTTTATTTCAGACGTTTAATTCTGAGCGCTGAGCCCCTAAGGCGGAGTATGACAGCCGAGAGGCTCAGCCTGCCGGTACAGGCTGGCTAAGCTTTGCCGAGCTGCGGGGACCAGAGGGAAGGCGGTTGGCCGCTGGGGCCCCCGTTGCAAGAGGGGCGCTGGCAGAGGGCTTCGGCAGCGCCGCGGCACTTGGCGGCAGCGGGTCCTCTCTCGTCCCGGTCCGCCTCGCGTGGCTGCCGGCGTTGACAAGCGCCGTTGAAGCGTCTGATAGCAGGCTGAAAAAAAGCGTGCGGATTTGAAAATATGGCTGTATTTCAGTGTCTAGAAAGTGATGGCAGAAACAAGAAACCGAACAAAAACTCCCGTGCTTCCAATTCCCTTGCCTTTTCCCCTGGCTTTTACTGACAGTCTTTTTCTGATGCCTTTTTTATTTTTATTTTTTCTTTTAAGTGACGGTAAATTTATTGTGGCTGTCACCGCAACAGGTAATTGGTATGCGGTAGGCGCCGGGGGAATGGCAAAGCGGTGGGTGACAAAACTACGCTGCTGGCGCATAATTGCGGGCGGGAGCAGAGCGCGTTGCCGGCGAGCTGCAGCCGGTCTGCCAACCTGCTGCTCCTTCGCCCTTCCCTCATCTTCCCGGGCTCCTCCCGCTCTTTCGGGGGCGCTTCCGCAGGGCACTGCCAACCCCTCGCCACGGCCGTGCCTGAAAAGCAACTTTTATATCATGCCCCATCGCAGCACAAAAAAGAGAAGCCTCCGCAAACGCGTGCTGAGAGACGAGGGCAATTATTTCCGTGGTGCTTAACGGTAATTGTTAATGACTGAAACCCACTTGGCACATTAGACAAGCCGAGCGGCTGGGTAGCAGTTTCTTTCCCTTTCTGCCGCAGGTATGAAACCCTTTCCCGCTGAGTCTACTCGTTTTATTCACAGGCTGTGGCAGACTGAAAAATCAATGCAGGCTTTTTCTCGTCTTTTTTTTTTTTTTTTCCCCTCTCTCTCAGAGATTTGTTTTTAACTGCGGGTTGAAGTTGCCTCTCCCCGAAAGCACCAAACTCTGCTGCTGGCTGGCTCGCCCGCTGCTGGGGTCAGTAGCTGTCAGAAGGTTTGCCTCGCTTTTATTTCTTTAAAGATATGTCAGAGATGTTTAGTGAAATCAATTATTGCAGTCTAGTATAAAAAATATATACTCTGGAGTCACGCTGACTCCAGTAATATTTACTTGCCTGAGCAAAAAGCACCCAGGTGAGTAAGGGGCACCGGGACTGAGTCCCCAGGTTGCTGCCCCTCTAACTACTCACTGGTTTTCCAAGGAGCGAGAAGCTCCTGGGTGTTTGAAGGAGACGTTGCGGAGTCGGGGGCTAGCCCGACTAATTGTTCCCCTTTCCTAATGTTCCCACGGTCCTGTGCAGGGTAAAAGGCCTTATTTTCACTTGGCGCATGGGAAAAAAGTGAAGGACCGCCCGTGGCTCGCCAGCACAGACCTTTGCACATCTGCTGCACCGAGATGAATGGACTTCAGCTTTATGCGGCACTTTTCTTTGGCGTTCTAAGGCGCTTTACAAAATGATGATGATTAAGTTGAGTGCAATGGCTCTAACGGCGAAAAGCAGGCAGCCACCGTGTATTTGATGTTGTTTATGCTGAGTAGGGCAATGCAGGCTGTTTCACTGAATGGGAGAAAGTTGGCTGGAAAGCAGCATGCTCTTGTAACAAAATCAAGAATTAGTGATCTTCAGGGTGACCTTTGTTGCTTCCCGCTGTGGGCTTCTTTCCCTAGTGCCGCTGAGCTTAAAGACTTGGAGCTACCTGCACCCCAGCAGCTCTGTACGCCAGCAGGAGAGAGGCTAAGCCTGGCCCCAGACCTCCCTGTCCTTTCCCACCAGCAGCCAGTTTTCCAGAGCCAAAGAAAGAATGAAGCTTTTTCTGGTTTTTGCCAAAAATTCTGCTATGCCTTATTCGTGATGCCTAGGCAGGGTTACACTGCTTTCTGAGCTCGCGTGGACTAACCTGGACCTGGCTGAGCGGGCACCCAGCTGGCCAGTGTCCAGCTCGGCTCTGCTGGCTCGTCCACCGGCAAGAAACAGACAGGTTTCAGCAATGGTCTGTGCCTTTTTGTTTCTGTCGTGCTGGTCTTAATGCCCTCCTGCACTCAGGAAGGGCTGCGCCTTTGGTGCACTGCGCTTCGTGACGCTCTGGGTCGCGCCCGTCGCTGTGGCTTTCGGCACAGGGTGCTGGCAAGCGGGAAGGGGGAAGCACCACCACCAAGCGTGCCTGAGCAGGCTGAAGATTTCAGTAGAGGATTTCCTGGGTCTAGGAACATCTCTAGCAGATCCAGTAACGCCAGCAAAGCCAGCATTTCTCTGCCGGGGACGTCTCTGCAGTAAGTCCGTGCCACTTCCGGTGCCTCCTTCTGCAGAGCAGGGTCCCTACCAGATTCTGGAGCGTGGCTCAAAAGCCTATAAAAACATGGATATCGGTGAAATCCTACAGGACTTCCCTATACGTGTAATTTCTGGCGTGCTTGAAATGCCTCAGTTTGGCCCCCAAACTTGATGATAGATAGCAGCATAGAGTGAAACGCCTGGCAGCTTTATTTTTGGTGGCTTCACTCACCACTGCTTTAAATACATTGAGCAACATATAAGGATTCTGCTCATAAGCCAGTACAGGCTGCGAATACATTTGCCTCCCTACACATCCTAATTGGGTGTCCTCTGCTAACAGTGGAGCTTCGGTGGAAAAGGTCAGCAAATAACTGCGCAGCTCAGAAAATTCACCCGTGATAATCCCACTCCTTCAGCCTCCCTCTTCCCCCTGGGCCATGCACTGTTCATCTTCAGGCAAGAGCACCTTTCAGCTGTACGCTGCCTGTTCTCTTCCTCCCTTCCCCAAATAAGAGCTAAACGGCCTCCTTGTTCATTAGTTGAGCTTGGCTCCTATGACGCCACGTACCTCGCTTTTCGTTGGACAGTTTATAGTTATTAACGTCCATTTCATTAAAATCCTTTGAAACCAACTCAGCGCCGTTGCCTGTGCAAGGAGCAGAAAAGCTGGCTCAGGTAACGCGGTGGTTTTGCCTGCGGCCAGCGCATCTTACAGGTTGTCCAGAGAGGTGGTGGAGTCTCCTTTGCTGGAGATATTCAAAACCCACCTGGACGCGGTCCTGGGCAACGTGCTCTAGGTGACCCTGCTTGAGCAGGGGGGTTGGACTAGATGATCTCCAGAGGTCCCTTCCAACCTCAACTCAAACGTTCTGTGACTCTGTGTGATCTTTCCAGCTATGGCAGCCCGCCTGGGGGCTGCAGAGCCTCCAAAGAGCAGTCAGGGAGGTGGGAGCGAGGAAAGAATAACCCTCCACTGCATTAAACGTGAGATGGGAATTGATTCTTTTCCATTACGTGGATTGCCCATCATCTCCGCTCGCGAGGCCACAGCGTGCGTGCTTACCGTTTTGCTTGGGAAGGTGAGGAACCACGGGAAGAGGGTGGAAGCGGAGGGTGACAGCGGTCTGCTGCGAGGGTGGCCTTCAGGCATGACACCTGAGAGGGCAAGGCAGGGGACTGAACGAAAGAGTTGTAGTTTTCTTAAAAGAAAAAAGACAAGGAAAGAAAAAAGTGTATTTCTAGCTGTCACAAGCGTGGAGAAAACTTGAATGTTGCTCTAAAGGTCAAAAAATGAGACAGCAACTAAAACGAGCCCAAACTTCGTTTTAATCTCCTGACTTTTTTCCTAGCTAATTACATTATTCTGCTGGGTCCTGCAATTTTTAACCATCTGGGATGAGCAGTGCTCATTTGCACGAGCCTCAAGGCTGTGCGAAGGCTCGTCCCCCTCCTTTGAGTTTTGCGCAGGGGCCAGCTCCTGCGAAGAGGCTCACGTCAGAGAGGACGGCGCTCGTCAGAGAGGACGGTGCTTGGCTCGTGCGCGGCCTCTGGCTCTGCTGGCACCTCCTGGGGCTCCCGGTGAGGAGAGACGTGGCAAAAGGGACGGGGCAGAGGGGTGTCTGCCCCCCCCCGCCGCAGCTCTGCTGCCGGCATACTCAGCATTGAACGTTGTGGTCTCTGGAATACAGACAACGTTAACTGGATTTTCTCAGCACATCCTTCCTTATTCGTTTTTTCTTTTAAAAACAGGGCTTTGCCAGCTTTCTGTCAGTGAGGGCTCTGCATGCGGGAGCAGACGGGTCCCAGCCCAGACTGGCGAAGGGACCATCACAGCCAGGAATGATGGCTGTTTTGGGACCACAAGCCATGCAGTGGCTGGGCTACAACAAGGACCAGTAACTGTTCTGGTGTAACTTGAGATTTCAGTGCAGGTCTTAGGGTAGGGGTCTGTGAGCACAGCAGCTACTGGAGCCGGTCCTTGGACTCAGTGCTGACCAAGGGGGTCATAGCTGTGCAGTGTGGAGCTCTCTTTTGGTCTTTTCCAAATAAAACAGGACCTACCCCAAATCATCAGAAATCATCAGATAGACATCTCCTCCTCCCAAGAGTGATGGGATTCACTTTAAGTCACTAGAATTACAAAGGTTTCTTGTATTTCCTTTCTAATTCTCAAGCCTCAGTAGCAAACACAGGCTCAGATTTTCCTCAAGGCGAGGTCTACCCCACCGCCTTATTTTGCAAGCGAATGATCAGACTGTCCCCTGTCACCCTTTGCGACCGTCACCCCATCACCCCTTACAGTTTGTCTTTGGGGCTGCAGATCTCCTAGGGGTCTGCGAGACTTCTCAGAGCCCGCACAGAGGCCACCCAGAGGTGCGCTGCCCCACACCGGCATTAAATGGTCCCAAGCCTCCTCCCACTGAAGTCGATGCAATTTTTATGTCTATAGAGATACTGCATTTCTATTTAGATGTTTTTGGACTTGTCTTTGCTGTCTACCTAAGAGGACTGTTTGCGTGTACGTGCATATGCATGGGTGTCTATTTCAACTTGCCAGCACTGTGTAGACCCAAGGCTGGGCAGACCCAGCCCTGTCCACTTCCAGCCCGACGGGTAACGCTGCAAAACGCCGTACTCTACTTGGGCAACCTGGACTCTTAGTAGACTATATTCTGCCCCCTGGACCTGAAAATCAAACTATCTAGGGCAAATCTGAAGTGTCTGGTCAGTCCCAGGCACGCAGCAGAGCTCGTGTGCGAGCGTGTGCTGCGGGCTAACGTCAAAGCACAGCGCTTTAAAACAAGAAATACTTCTCTCTCATGCACTGATTATCATACAGATTTTACATTTGTTCTTGTTTTCTTATTTTCCTTATTCTAAAAATAAGCTCTAGAGACAATCGGGCAGATTCTGGGCCCCATTTTGGCCCTTTTCCATTATGCCTAAGGGTTTGTCTATGCTTGGATATTTATTGAAATAGCAACTCTGGATAATGATGCTGGCTTTATACATAAGGAACAAGCAACAGAACAAAACGCATAACACAGGCTTTGCTTCACTGCACAAAACAGATCAAGAGAGCCAGCTATCCGTACTGTTTGCCTGAAAGTTTCTTCCTATTTTTATGCATAACACGAGTGCTCTGCTGGTATGGAAAGTTCCAGATAAAAACACTTTTTTCAGCATTTTGACAGTTCTCATTTTTGGGTGGCAGCAGGTAAATGGTGTACGTTTGTTTCTGTGGTGAAAACATAAGGGGACTTTGTCCTTTTGTGGTCCTTTTGAGATTACTGGAAGCTATTTTAGTATTTTCACTCCAGTACTTCTCATTTTTTGCCTAACCACCTAATTACAATTTCCTTTTTTATTACTGGCAGGCTTGAACTAACAACCAGCACTAAAATATGTCCAGTCTCAAGCTGTTTGCAATCAATATCTCTTTCTGAGAGATGATCCAGGCATTTGGGGACAAACTATTGCTCTGTGATTCATCTTTGTGATTTTAATAGGCCAAAATTACACCTGCAGGTGAAAACCCTGTTAAGAGCTAGGGTGCTAGAAATCAGGATCTAAATCTTGCAGCGTGGATTCCATTTTGGCTATTGATGCCTTTTTTTGTATCCTTAGACTGGCTTCTTTGAGTGAGGAAGCAAGTCCCTCGGACAAGTAAAAGGATACGGATAATTTGGCTTTGCGTTTTACAAGAGGAATTGTCCATGTTCTCTGTTTCCTTGGATACTGGAGATTTTATATCCTGATTCAGCTGCGCACACGTTTTCTATTCCATTATAGATCCTGGAATATAAATGAAAAATCCTCAGAAATTGGTAAGAGATGAGCAAGACTCCAGGTGTACCCTCAAGCAGAAACGTGCTAGACAGGATCAGATCAGAGTGGACAGGTAGAGCAGATAGTTCATGATCTACCTAGGTCTCTTAGTTGTGCTCTCTCCTACTTTTCTAAGCAGTAAAGTCTTGCGTGGGCAGATTCCCTTTCCTTCCCGGTTCTGTAACTGCAGGTATCTTTGCTTTTGGCATCCACCTGACTGACAGCTCCAAATGTAATGAATTAGATCATGCGCGTGGTTTGGACTAGAGACCAGTCCAGTACATTCACTAACCAGTTTTCTAAAGCCCTTGCACAATCATAATTGCGTGATAAAAACCAGGAGCTCTGTCCTAAAAGCTGCAGTTGGGTGTGCAGATTGACTTACTAATTTTGCTGGCTCGTTAACTGCTTCACAAATAAATCCGCTCTTTCCATTCACACATGCAATTATGGAGTTGCTGAATATTTGTCCTGTATTTTCTAAGTCTTTTGCCATGAATATTGTCATTAATGGTCCGGAATATTTTCCCAGTGTGGACAGAGTACTGACTAATTACAAGTTCTTTGACAATGATAGCAAGAAAGCTGGTTTGAACAGAACTTTTAAAAAATTCAGCAGATTCTTCCGTCTTTGCGTGGTGTTTTGCGTTTAATAAACATAGATGGATTTTTTCCTGTGAAATTGTTGAGTTATTTTTTGAACCCAAAGATCTTTTATCATTCATAATGTCTTGGGGTGAGGAGTGCTACAGGTTCATTGTGCATTTTGTGAAAAGCCACCTCCCTCTGCTTCTTAGGAAGCTGCCTAGGGTCATTTCAGTCAACCTGCCTGAGTTTTTCTAACAGAAGTGACTGTGAATAATTGGGCCGTATTCACCTCTCTTGGGCCATTCAAGATTTTGCAGACCCTGGGTCCGCACCTTTCCGGACTGAAGTGTCCTAAATTATGTTAATCTTTATCATAGGGAAGCCGTTCTCTAGCTTTAAAAATCTTATCATTCTTCCCTATAACTTCCCACTTTTCATACTTCTTTTCTGAGCTGTTCCAGCCCAAATGCCCACCGTGTTCAAGATGTGGCTACATCCTAGATACATATACGGTGGCAAAATGGTGGTCCCTGTTTTGTCGCTGACCCTTTTCCAAACAGCTCGGATCTTTCTCTGCTTTTCTGACCCTTGCTGAGCACTGCGTTGATGGGTTCACAAGATGCACCTCGCCTCCAGTGAGCCCTCTCCTTTTCCCTTTGCCAAAAGGGAGAGGCATGACTCCTAATCGAACCACCTCACTTCAGTCTCTAAATTAGATGGGATGGATTAGGAATTTAAACCTTGTCTGACAGAAGATGCAAAGAGAATTGTAGGCAGGATATAGCAGAAAGTCATTATTTACTTTCAGACCCACGCAAGGCAGTACATTTTTGCGCTGTTCTCGGTGCTTTTATTTTCTCTTCCAGTTGCCTGTTCAGCATCATAACGTTTTCTCTCCGTCTCTTTGCATTTCCAGCTCCCTTTGGCGAGAGGGGAACGCGCGCGTGTTGAGGAACGCCACGGCCACGGCCCGAACGCTGGAGGCGAAATGGCATTCCTGAGCATGGGCTACCAGTGACGCAGGATTTCACTGAAGTGCTGAGGTATACGCTATCTCCTTTTCTACACCAGCGATGGCTGGTGCTTGCTGTTAATGTTTTCACTGAGATTCTACTAGGGCCTCTTTTTTTATTGGTGGTACCTACAAGTCCCTTAAGCTACATGAGGGTTTCAGTAACACCAGGGAATAATCCTGAGGGTGCAACCTGTCAGTCCCTTTACAATGGTAATACTTGCCTAAAGGGGGCAGAGACCAGCATGAATCAAACCATGGGAGCGAAAGGCCCTTGCAAAACTTCCTAGCCAGGTTCCCACAAGCGCTCTGGTTTGTGGAGTAGAAAGAGGGGCGGAAGGACCTCTGGGGCCAGCCTCCCACTCCGAGCAGGACTGCCACCAGCACTAGATGACGACTGTTTTTATTGAAAGGTATCACGCCTTGGAACGGCTCGTAGGGTTGTAATATCCTATGAAATTCTCATTTTCATAGCTGGGCTTGCAAACCTTATTTTTGTCATTTATATCACAGCAAAAGCCCTTACAAGGGTGAGGGTCCCTGCTGCATTACACGAGGTGCAGGCTTGCAGGTAGAGAGGGCTCCTGCATTGGCAAGCCTGTCTGAAGGGAGGATCATTAATGCCAGCTCTCTCCCAGGAGAGTGGCTTGCTTCATGACTAGCGCTCAGCACAGTTAAGTGGCACAGCTAGCGTTCTTGGCAAAGCAACATATGGTGTTTTCAAGCATTGTAGATGTTTCATAGCGTATGTTTCCCACTCTGTTACCTTCTGACACTTTGGGGCACCTCTTTGCTCTGTTTATCGTTGCTACACTAGTCATTTTTACCTTTGTCTTTAAACGTTAATTATTTATACTGCTGACACTACTAATTGGTAATACAACGGTAGACGCATCCGTGTCTGCAGTATTTTACGGGCTTCTTATAATTAATACTCCAAACCATGCAAGAGCTTGTTGATGCCAGATTCTGCCGTGACTTTCTGTCATACTGTGTGTGCTGCTCTTGAGCTGGGGACTCTTTGTGCAAAGCACTGAGGCCTTGGTTTTATGCCAGCCAGAAACTCAATACATTTCTTGACTGCTTGGCATGGGTCATGTAGAACGATGGCATTTTCATTTGCACTTGCAGTCTTTACATAAATAAGCTTGGTTCAGAGGCAGGCAGATATATACACACAGAGAAGCATAAAGCCTAGCCATGCCTGCGGGTTAGGTCCATTAGTACAGTATTGGGGGAACCTCATTTTGCACTCCCTGGAAAAGCTGTTGTGATATTTTCTCCAGAGTCTAATGAGCCAGTCTCAGAACAAACCTTACGAGTCATCGCGGTGACCATTTGCACAAAGCTGAGGTTAAATTAAATGAAAGAAATATATAGATACTCTGTTTATGAGGACTGATGCTACAGTCAAAGGCAGTAACAAACAGTCTTTCTGTCAGCTTAGAGGGGGCTCTACAGAGAGGCGAAACGCAATAATCTGGATTGTCGAAGGTGGAGGACTTGCCAGATAACTCACATGGTGGTAATGTGAGGTCTCTTACCAGCTCAGTGTCCTGTTTATTTCCTGGGTGTCCCCTGAGGAACAAGGAAGGTTTCTTATGTATCTTTTATATTTTCCCTTAAACTTTCCACTTTGAACGTTTAAGACACGTCTCCATTTTGTGAACAGCCTGTCATATAAAGCAAGTCGGAGTCTATAATGGAGTACCAAGGTTAATAGACACATCACCTGACAAAGGTGTTGACGGGGGAAAATGAAGACCTCAGTTTTTTCATCACTGCATGGTAAAATCTCTGAAAAAAAGACTCATGCGCTATAAGAAACCTGGCATGAAAAATGTAAAGCTTTGTAGAGCGCTGGTCTCTCTGTAAGCCGGCTCTCCATCCCGGCTCTGGTGTGCGACCCAGCTCACCAGCAGCCCAACTCCTGAGTGCCTTGGTGCGCAAGGAGCTGGCGTTCCTCTCTAACCTCTCAGGGGACCGGCTGGCCATTGCCCTGACCCTGGAGCTGTCTTGGATGGGTCTCAGCCTCTCTTCCGGTGATTTTTAAATCTCTTGAGATAGAATAAAGCAAGCAAACGCTCACGTTCAAGCTAAACTAAAAAATAACTTGTTGTAATGGGTTGCCCAGTCATGTATTGACTTCCAGGAATGCATTCATTTTCCATTTTCAAGGGAGAATAGCTGAAGAGTCAGTCAGCAAGCTAAGCCAAATGGAAGCTAATGCAGTAAGATAGCGCCATTGTTGATTCAAATTCATACTGAACAGTAACATTTGACCGCTTAAAAGAAAAAAGCCCATACAGCCTGTTTCACTCACACGGCTGCTTTGTTTCCCACAATCATGTCTGCTGAAGCTGCAGATACAGCAGAAGCATAACCTAGATTGCTCAGTTGCTGTAGTTTGCATTTCTGGGGTCTCTAGTTTCTTCTTGATGTTTTGTATATGTTGATAATGCTTTGCAGTTAAAAAAAAAAAAAAGCAAATATCGTCTCTCCTCTGAGTTTCAGTTTGACATGAGCTGTGCCAGGCTCCCCCCAAAAAATAAAAGCTCAATCATTTCTTTTACTTAGAGCTGATGTGAGCTAGCCCAGCAACCTGCTCGTGTTCCCTGATATTTGATCAAAGTTCATTTTCTGCTCGGGCAACGCTTATGTCAACGGCTTGCTTCATTCACCAGATAAGCTTCGCAAACGATGTGATACGATCAAAGCAAGGTGCGTTGGGCAATGGTGCTTGTCGATGCACGTTCCTCCTGATAAATACGTGTTTATAACGTGTGTGAAGCTCGCTTGCAGCAAAGCTGAGTTTTCCAAGCTAATGGTACTTGGTTTTTCCACCTTGCAGGCCCAGGACTTGATTCTCTCCTGCCTTACATAGGTGTAAATCAGGAATGCATACGTGATAGAAATGAAACTGGAAGCAGGTCAGAATCACCTTCATCCAGACCAAATGGTGGCCTCCTTTTGGCTTCTGAGGAGGAAACTTAGGAGAAGCAGGTCTGCAGGCAGCTTATTCTGGAGCCGATTTCTGGGAAGGATTAGCCGTATGTGTGCCAATATTAAACCATAAATGCTTCTACGGTTTACTAAATACCAGCTGTTGGAATAATACCACATAATAATAATAATAATAATAGTAATAATAACCACACATAATAATAAAACCACATTAATAGCAATAATACCACATTGATAATTGTAATACCACAATAATAATAATAGTAATACCACACAATAATAGTAATGCCATATAAATACCAGATGTTGGAAAAGATCGATATGAATCTGGCTCCCTAGGAAAAAGGAACTGACATTGATATAATGTATAATGCAAATATGCATACACACATTCACCCCGTGCTGGTTTTGCCTGGCTGGTCTGATTAAATAAAATAGGAGGTAATCAGCCTGTTTTAGCACATCCACACATACTTCTTTTACGGTGAAAGCCAATAGTTTGCTGGTACAGGAGTTACTGCAAACTCTTCCTGTGAGTCTCCTAAAGGGGTTTGTTTTTTTTTTTTGGCTAGACAAGACCTTCAACCTTCCGATGTGGCCCAAGCCATATTTAACAATTTCTGCTCGGTTTTAGAAGTCCTCTTCTGGATGGAAATTCAGGAAAACATATATCTACAGCTAAATACATACTTCAGATTTTTTTTCCTGTGGCATTTTCTTTGTGCACAGTCTTCGTGGCTTCCCTATTCACTGAGAATGTTTCTTTCACTGGAAATTCAGTTTTTCGTTCCCTCTTTTTGCTATACCAGCTAACTTCATCTCGTGATGGATAAAAGCCATGATGAGTAGACCCCTAAAATTTTCTTTATGGAGCTGGGAGCCTCTTCAGAAAGTGCATGCATCAGACCGCAGTGCAGTACCTACACCTTGTTCTTGCGGGGACTGTCCATGGGGCGCCCAGAAGCAGGCCGTGCGCTGCCAGAGCTCTGCTGGCCACGCAGCGAAACCCCTGGGGCAGCGTGTACAGGCAGCCAGGATTTATGGCTTTACTGCCGTGAAGTTCCCGAACTGATGACTGCTTTCTTCCTCTGTGACTTTTTTCCCCGGCATACAATTCCAGTATTTAACACCGGAAAGATTATTAAAGGTGTGGGGAAACACAACTGGTGCATCTTTTTCAAGTCATGAGTTGATGGCTCTTGGTTATCCACGAGCCGCGTCCCCGCAGTCGGGAGCTGCGCAGGCAGCCCTGACCGGTGAGGGATAGTGTCTGTAGCACACTAGGCTTGGCTCTATGTGACTTGAAAAGTACACCATGCAAAGGTCTTTCTAAAAGGATCTCAGCATTAAACCCTTAGAAATGTCGCCAGGCTAAAGTCCCGACACAGTTATTCTCTTAGCAATTGCAAATTACTTGGCAGGTATTTTCAGATTCATTATAAAATGTATTCCCTTTAGGAACAGACGGACAGAACCGTATGTTGTTTTGCATTTAGGTTCAGGTATCTGAAGGAAAACTTATTTATTTCTATGTTGTCTTCTCTTAGCCTAAGAAATGGGATATCTGCACGCTTTTTTTGTGAAGAAGAAAATGAAATCCTCTCGTGTGAACAGTAAAATGCAAAATCAGGAAAGAAATTACCATAACAATATGCACTTGCATTTGCAAATATCTTTCATTTCTAAATGGCTTTACAAATGCTAGCTTTGCTCAGGCTTAATCTTTGCATAAGCATACCTAAAGCTCATGCACATAATTCCAATGCGGACAAGGGAACAGTCGCGTGAATTTATCTACACAGCCCACATAGGAGATGCAAAATCACAGGTATCTTCACTCGCCGCTGAAATCACAACAGCATAAAGGGAAGCTTGCTGTGAAAAGGAAGGGATTGTTATTAATTGTCAAAATGAAGTTTCTCAAACACTTTCCTGCTACTGCTTGTGTTTAAGGACCCATTCTGCTTGCAGTGAAGCCATGAAATGACCATCACTGAGTCCAGAGGGTGTTGGATTGGGCCCTCCTGAAATGTTCTCATGCGCCACGACATTTGAGGCAGCAAATGAATAGCCCTTGCCTTTTTTTTGGTCTCAATGATACAGTGTCTGTCTATACAAACTTCAGCCTGCTTTGTGGCTGCTGCCTCTCCATTCCTCAGCTAACGTTAAACTAGCTCTAAACTAACTGGAGGGAAACCAGCAGTGTAACACCTCAGGCCGCAGCAGCGCAGACCTTATGCGGGATTTCTGGCAGACTCGTGCTTGACTGAGCGCCATCCCGCTGCAGCTGCACCGCGGAGGGTACCCCCGGGCTGGGTGCTAGCGCGCGCAGGGGTGCACAGTCCTTCCTCGCCGTTTTTAACTGTGTGGTTGCTAGCTGCGGATATCCGGACCAACTGTGTGCAAGTCACCAGGAGCGCACCAGCCGAAGAAAGGTGTTGATTAACTCAGAATTAGCCCACTGTGCGCACGCTGGGCGACTAGCAATGGAACGGGTACCCAAAAGTTAAAAGTGAGATATCGGCTCTTTGGTCAGCCTAGAGGAAGACGCTCGACACATTTACAGTCTCCTAGGTCAGCTGCGAAATTGAGCTGAAGTAAATCACAAAACACCTGCCACAAACTATAATGAATTCTGAATACATGAAAATAATCCATATTAAACAAGTGCCCTCTTCTATTTGCCCTAAATAATTTTTATTTTACTTAAGAAAGTTAGGTTTTACCTTAAACTATCTTGCTCTGCTGTCCAAGCTCTAAGCTTGGAGAGACAGCTCGGGCTGTTCCCTGTATCAGTGGGCAGCCTCTGTGCCAGAAGTTCCCCTGGATACAGAAATCCACATTGCCCTGCTGTTTCTTTTCAGAAATGCAATTGTTCTTGTTCTTTTCCTTTTCTTCCAGCTCTTTGAAAAAATGTAGAAGTTGTTGCAGCTTCGGGCTTTCATAGTTCCTTTGGAAATGCTGAAAGTTATGTAGGAACAAGAGAAACAAGACTTCTCCTTGCTTCCATTGCAGTTGTTTGAAATGCAGCAGGTCTTTTGTTCCCGTGGCAGTGCAGCAAGTCATTTGTTGGCAAGTTAGTTAAGTCCTCGAAGAAAGCAAGAGTGAAAAATTCGGTGCCATTTGGAATGCAGTCACAGAGAGAAATATTTTTTTTCCACAGTCTTTTCCCACAGAAGCACTGGTGAAAGAAACATTCTTCAAAGTGCAATGGGTTTATTCTAGGAAGATTTGCTCTCTTTAAACTTTCAGAGCTCCAGTTTCCCTTGGGAAAACTGTCATTTTTGCAGATTAATTGACCCTTTGGTAAAGGACTTGCATTCTTTATCTAAAGATGAAGCAAGAGGAAAAACATGTTGCTGAAACTCCTGACTTGTCCAGTCCAAGAAATCTGAGGACACCTAAGAAGCAAAAGTCTCTGAACAATTAAGGATGATTTGAATGAGGTCCAGTTTAAAGAATTCCTATTATAACTACACATTTGACTATTTTTATTATTTTGTACTCACAAAGTGAAGTATTGGAAGTATGCTGAGGCCAATGACAAGTTTAAGCATATGGAGAAAAATACTTTCTAGAACAGAACTTACAGGGCTCCAGATGGTAAAATAAAAGCTAAATCTTTTCCTATTCAAGAGATCAATGAGCTAAACTAATAGATGTCGTTCACAGCACAACTTACACAACATAGAGGACAACAACAGGGTCCTTTTCTATGAACATGTTAGATATATAGGCCTGTAAGGAGATATCTCTCAAGCTTGTGTGCTTAGCATATTTGCAGTGCATCCGTCAGTTTTGACAATGATTTTGGTCCCGGCGTGGGTGGGAGGTGAGTGTCTCTGGGCCGTCACTGCCCCAGGCCTGATGCCTTAGCCCCTGAGCAGCTGCCAGGGAGAATTTCTGATTTTGTCCCTGTGTGAGCTGCCGGGCGACAGCAGACGCTCCTGTGCGTGGTGGTCGTTTCCCTGCGAGCTTTGAGAGTGTTTTATCGATAGCATTTCGCTTTTTTATTTTCCCTCTCGGAAGCTCATTTGTGCCCTCTGAAGGGTTTGCCCAATTGGAGGTCAGGGTGTGAGTATGTATCTCCATACCTCACGTGAGTCTAATATTACTGTCCTGCTGGCTTGATAACTTCTGTCATTGACTAGTTTAATGTATTTAATGTTTTAATGCATATTTAGATTTATTTTAGTGTATTTTTAAACTGCAGCAGTAAAAACAAACAAAAACCAACACAGTAGACAGAGGTCAAGTGCGTTTATTTAGATAATTTGAGATGCTGTTCAAACATTGCAATGTTTGATGTATTTTAGAGCAGATAATACAGCATCATATCAATTTTGTTTAGATATCCTGGAAGAGCAATTAAGTGCGCTAACATTTTTCTTCACTGAAAGTTTCTGGAAGACATTTAATATATTGACTTAAGTTAAGAAAATGATAGTGCTTTGAAGACTAATGAAGAAGCCGCCTTGGACAGCAGAATTTAATTTTCTTCCTCCTGATCCACATCAATACTAATCTAAGCGTTATATACTTACCTGTGGACAGTCAGATTTTAAAAAGTATTCAGGAGCCAAACTCTTGCTGATTTCAGAGAGATTTAGGGGCCTGTTCATTTCTGCAGCGTGTATAATATTTTCCTAAGGTGAGAATGCAAGCCAGGTGTCCCATCAAAGTTAGATCATTTGATTAACTTATGTATCAATACGAGATAATTCCTTGCTTCTGTTTTCCAGAAGAGAGCTAAGATTTTTTTTGCAGCTTCATTTTTTTATATTGATCTTTATGTTGGCTTGTATCTTATTCGAAACATGAATACTGCTACGCTGCAGTCTGTTAAAAATCTAGGCAATGATGAAGGCAACAGCAGTTAAGCCCCCTAATTCCACATGCACCAAACGTGTTCACTGTCTGGTTTATTTAGAGTAGCTGGGATATGGCTATGTCATTAATATTTTGAGAGTGCACAGTGTTCTCAAGCAGTTCTGCAAGCAATGCATAAAATCTGCAATACTGTAAATGATCCATCCCTGGCTTTTAGACAGCTAGCTTCTGCTCAGACATTTCAAATGAAAATTGTTTAGACCAGCTGCTTTAGACCAACTTTTCAACGACATCCACTGCTAGTGTGGGTGTAAATGCAGGGAAATACAACAGTATTGCTATTACTAATCCTGATAATCAAGAGAAAATCTATTTTAGTACAAATGGGGAACATTTGGTTTCGGAACAGAAAAGTCTAAGTTGGTTGTACCCTCCATGGTGCCGGGTTGGGCAGTAATGACAGATATGATTCAGCCCCAGATTAACATAGCCTCTCAGGAGCTTTGGGTATGATAATATCCCAAAACCCATTACAATAAACCTATATTTCTGAGCCTGATAAGGATCTAAATTATTATTTTAAGAAAAATAAGTTGCTTCTACCAGTATCCTCACACACTCTGAGCATGGCATACCTGAGACTCAGTGGGTGATGCCTCTAATTTGCAAGTAAACAGTGAATGCTTCTCTTCAAAGGAAAGTCCAAAATTTTATTTCCCCATAGCTCTTAAATCACAGTAATAAAAGGTATCTGAATTTAATTATTTGTCTTACTTTCAGTACCAGGCCAGTTCTTTAAAATAATCTGTCTTTATCTTTTCAGCGCCGTTCCCTTTTCTTGTGTTCTCCTTTGTGCTCCTGTAACCCGTGGAAATGCACTGGGTATAAAGCACACAGATTTGTGAAGAAAGATGTTGCTTCCACTGCAGAGGTGCATGCATAGATACTGTGGGAAGCGGCACACTCGAAAACTCTGGAAAAATCCTGAGGGTTTGGTGCAAATGCTATCCAAAAAAGGGCAGTTTACCAGTGTGTCGGCGCTCTGGGGTTCACCGTGAGTGTGGCGAGCTCAGGGCATGAGGGTGGGCCTGGGTCTCACCCGCCCAGGAACGCCCCGTGCTGTGACTCCCCAGGGAAGACGCGGTGGCAGGGGGACACGTGTGCGGATGGTCAGAACGAAAGTGCCCTCAGTACTGGACTGTGAGTGAAAACAGCATTTGATGAGAGAAAACAGGTAGGTTTGATGTGTTTTCATGAGCTCTGATAGAAGCTGGTATCTCAGGCGCTTCTTGCAGAAAGCTTTCCCTGCACAAGGATGAAGGCTTAGACCACTCCAGGCTGTGAGTGTCATGTAAAGCAGCTACAACATAGGTCTAGGATCGGGCCACTCGGTACAATTGTATAACACGTTTATTTGGAGACACCATCTTTTATGCAACCTGTTTCTGGTCAGTTGAAGGCTAACTTAGAAGAAATGTTTATTGAGAAATACGATCTGATTGTGATCTGTATCAGATAACAAACGCACTATGACTGAAACTTTCATAACGTTTGTGATATGAATGAAAAGCATTTGGAAGAGCTTGACGTTTGTGTTTCAGGTTAATAATAATTCCTGTGTAGTAAGTCGCGGGAGTTGCACTGAGGAGATCTGCAAGCCTCTGTACTGCTGTTCTTTCCTCTAATTGCTGATCATGACCCAAGCAGATGGCTTTGTTTTCTCCCATTGCTCCTATGGGATCTCTGTAGAGAGGATTTCAATCTTTCCTTCCTGGGGAAAGTAAAACTTAATCTGAAAGAAGACAAACTCTGTGTTTGAACTTCTAATTCATATTCCTGATCTACAAAAAAAGACTTACAAGTAAAACTGTGTTTTTCCAAGAGGGCTTGCAAAGTTCAGTAGCAGACTAGATGCATAAGAAGGAAGGAAGGGCAGACCATGGCTTACTTGCATTACTCCAGAATATTAGAGACAGCAATATAAGGAAAGCATCTGGATATGGATATGACAATGAAGTGAGATAAGACAGAGCTGATAGATAAAGAATGATAGCTAAGCTTATTTTCAAGACTGTCAAAAACCAGAACATACAGATGTATCTAGTAGGTTCCCAGCAGAATATGTCGTGAGGCTAGAAATCAGTCCTGGGACAGAGATTGTGTAACGTATTCCTCAACCCCTTGGAATCTGAGCCAGCAAATATTTACTGCATGGGGGAACTACTCAACCATGTCAGGTTGTCTCTGCATGTTCACGGCTATAGGACTTGGCTCTCGGACTCGAATTTAGTTCTGAGAGCCTGCCTGTGACACGATATGGCAGGCAGGGCAGCCTCAGTCTGAACAGAGGTCTCTACAGCCATCAAGCAGCTCCTGTTTCACACAGGTGGCCCAGCAGTAGCAGTAGGGCACTGGCAGCATCCGCTGCTCATTCACTCAAGTAAATTCTAATTTGATAAAAGCAAAGCTGTGTGAAAGCTGTATGAAATGAAAAGGTTAAAATACATTTTGCTGGTTACCCCTCACTTGCCTGTTCCTGAGACTCATTTGTGAGAGGAGACTTAGAGCCAGATTTGAAAGGCTCAGCCTTCTGTTGTAGCATCACAGCTGTGGACACAGCACTGTGTCTGCCCCATTACTCTTCCAGGAATATGTGTTAGTGCAAACGTGATAGGATGTGAGGAATAACCGGGCAGTTAGACACTCACATCATATTTGTTGACCACCAACAGAGACTGAGGCCAGGATGGAAAGGAGAACCCCAGATGCGATGCTGCAGGTAAACCATGCTCCCCATGAAAGCTGCTCATCAAGCCAGATCCCCAAGAAACTCAGCCATTTTGGGGGTTGTGGGTCTCTTAGACTTTCAGACAAGCTTCTCCCACAGCCTTGTGCCCTGAGTCGGCAGCCGGGGAATGTGGACCCGACGTCAGCTCTCTGCCCCCCTGAGGCATCTGTGCATAGGGAATATCCTTCCTTGCCCTTTTAGCTGGCTTTGGGAGAAGTCACCAAGTGACCTTAATGCATAGCAAGATCTAATGCCACGGGCACAAATGCAAAGCGTTAGAAGACCTATTTTGGTATTGGAGGAGGTACTGAAATGCTAGTGTTCATGTGCAGATGCTTAAATAGATGTGTGCTTCCAGCACAAAATCTGCCATAAAGATAAAATAATGGGACTTTCTGCCCTGCTCTGTGCCTTTTGAACCACTTGAGCCATGCAAAGATCATGGAAAAAAACATGCATCTCTCTGCAGTAAAGAGTTCTCCAAGTGGGCGAACTTTTCAGATCATCTTACACCAGCGTTGTCAAGAGAGTCAGTGTGCCTAATCATGCCTAATCACATGCTCATTTGCCACTTGAGTAATCCTTGGGTCCTAGGAAACGATACGCTCGCGTGCTCGACGTATCTCTGTCACAGAAAAACAACAGCAAACAACCAAACAGAAAAAGAATTAATAGAGAAACTGTGGCAGAAAAAGAGGACAATTCAAGAGGACAATTCCTTTTATGCACAGCAGTGATCGGACAGCTCCTAGAATCCGTCATAAATATTAATTATCCTCAGCACCGCAGGATACAGCAGGTTCTGAGCAGGGTGGCATTCCCTAGTAAATGGTCCTGTGATTCTGGCTTGCAGAAATGGCCAGGACCCAGGCATGCTCTTCCTAGGAAAACCACAATTAATGGGAATAGTTCTTAACAAATACCAGGAAGGAAACGAAGGAGAAGAGGGAACATATCTGTCCTACCAGGGTGCTCCAATAAAACAGAAAAAATAACACTGAAAAAAAGATGAACTTAGCTTCGATATGCGGAAATTGCCTGGGAAGCTCTGTCAGAGCGTATAACAGCTTGTTTAATGGTGCGGTTGCACAGCACAACAGTTTCCAAGGAGCGTGTTGAGCTGGAGGGATGTTTTCCAGCTTTATCATGCGCCAGTGTAGAACACGTTACCGAATGGACTATTGTGTACTCACTCACTGCTTTCATACCACTCTCAGCAGAGACTCAGCTACATACCTGCAAAGGGTGCCAATCTGTATTCTGTTTTGTTTGAGTAATAATCGTCATTTGTTTATTTACAGGGCACTGGCAGTGTGTGTTCAGTGCTTTACAGACCCATGCCTTTTGACAGGCGAAAAGCCTTGGCGTCCCCAGCCCGCTATGGATGCCTTCTGCTATGGGCACTGAAGTGACCACGCCGTCGGAGAGGAGCAGGGGCAAAGGTGGCTTTAAGCAATCTTTTTTGCTCCCTCCTCTCTGGGGATTACCAATTTTGATGGAGTTTGGAAGTGTCCTGTAAGTATGTAGGTGCAAAGCGGAGGCTGCCTGTGATTACAACCCATGGGAAATACACAAAGAGAGCGGAAACCTGTGGGTGTTATTAGCGGCAGTGCTACAGAACAGCCTGCAGTGTCACCCTTCGGTTTGGCAGCTGCCTTTGCGAGCGTACTGCTCTCACGAGCATTTAAACCATTTGTAATCTGGTCCTGACCTTTAGCTTTTGTTCAATACTTGTACACAGCTAAAAACATCTAATTATCCTGTGCTGTCTGCTGATGCATTATCTTGCAGTTCAGCTACTACCGGTTCCACCTGCTTGCATTATTCTGAAACTAGATAGTATATTGCTCTACATATTTTTCTCCCACCTGCCAGAGAGCTCTGTAACATATGGCCAAGCCTCCCATCTTTCTCACCTCTCTGATTTTCCGTAAGCATGTATGGCAGACTGCTTCCTCTCACAGGTGTAATCAGCAGCGTTACCCTGACTTACTCGCTTCACAAGGGAAAAACTCACGTTACGGCTTCCTGCGTTTCCTTATCAGTTGGCAGAAAGTACAGCTCACCCTGGGGCAAGAGCTTATTTGTGGGGGGACAGTCAGAATACCTCACTTTCTCTGTTGTGCCCCACAATGTTGTTTTCAGCCGAACTTGTTTCTGCAGGTTATCTAACTAGTGGCTGCTGCGGTCTACAGGCTTGCGGTCCGTGTTAGCTGCCAAGGACGGGATACTATACACAGAATGCACATATGGTTGCACTATGGTCTTTTCTAAATCACGCATTTTACAGGTTTGGTTAACAGTAGTAGAAATACAGATGTGACCATATTTATTTGATCTTTCGTGTTGCAAAGTGAATGGTTAACCGAATGTTGATATGAAATCATCAACACTGTCATTCCTACAGCGCTTAGCGATGACGCAGCGCTGTCCGCCCGGACCCTCCGAGTGCTGCACGGAGAAGGGCATGTTCCCTCTGTAGGGAAGGGCAGCGTGTTTGTGACTTGCCTCAGGCCCCCCAGCAAACCAGCGGCTGTGCTGGAGGCAGGAGCGACGTGCCCCAAACCCCCGTCGCCGTGCCGAGTCCGCTGCGTCGGCCTGCCTCCACAGCGAGCTGTTCTGCTCCAGCTGCCTCCAGTGCCTCGCGTATCTGAGATCCCATTATGCATGTCAAAAAATATGCACTTATATGTAAGTGACTGTTTCATACATCTTGATACGCCATTCATTTCCACTGAAAATAACAGCTTGATATTTTGCTGTTCTGCCAACACGCAGGGACTAATCAGAAGTGCTCTGTTGGCCTGCATTCATTTTCTACTCTGAAAGGGACATATTTCTGATATCCCAAGAAAAATGAAAACACAAACAGAAAATAACAAAAAAGTATGAAGAACATAATCTAATTACCGATCTCAATTTGAACCCAGACTACTTACTGACTACGGCCTTTTCAACCCGTCAGCACAACTCTTGCCTGCCGTTGAAGTTTTCCAATACAAGAGTACTACTAATGTTTTTTGGATTCACTTTCACTTCTCCCTCCAAAGCTTTTCTATTTTCTATTTACTGCAATCAATTCTGACCGTGCTGGTCCTCCTAAGGTAGGTAGTTATTCAGAAATAGCAATCCAAAAAAACCCCCATCACTTTATGCTCCTTTTTTGGCATGTATACAAGTAATTATTGCCTTCAAACAGATCTGCAAATCATGTATACACAAAATTTCTCAGCCTCTGTTTCATAGAGCTGTACTGGGAACCAAAAAGACTGGTGTCAAAAAAGACCGGTGTCTTGGAGGGCCAAAATGTATTGCTACAGGCATGGTTTTGTAGGAATGCTATGCAGGCTACCAAATGAGTCCCTGCCTATGTAACTGGGAAGTCTGACCTGGTCTTGCTCTCTCATCTGTTTCTGCTTGCATAGTTTTCTCACTGGGGCACTTCTGGCTCTAAGTATTGTTTTAAAATCCAGGCAAATGAAAAATCAAGACAGGACTGTAAATGAAGAGCTTTACAGCCTCCTGAGCTCTGTTTCCTCTCTTACTGCTTGTGAAGGCGGCTTCGGTAGTACTTGCAGTTGAGGCCTGACCACAAAAAGTCCTAAAGTCTGGAGGCAGTGTTACAAGCTTGAAAAACCTGTCCAAAACCTAAGCAAAAGGCATTAAGTTAGACAGAAATGATGTGTGTGTCAACTTGTTCACATAGTAACATTTCTACTGACTTACTAGGGTAAGTGTTCAGCCAGTACAGAAACCAGGAGAGCTTATCCCAGCATCATCTAACCTTGTGATCAGGGGAAACACGATTATGTGTTGAGGGTCTCAACAATATCCTCTCCTCTAAAACGGCATCAAGATCCTATCTTGCACCCACAAAAATCTACCGCATCTTTTGGCCAAGCACTTATTTAACCTAATATTGGTACGGACAGGTATGTTCTTGCATAGGTAGTGTTATGCTTTACGGTAAACTATTTCTGAGGCCAGGTCTAAAATTAGAGGTAATGTTTAATATGCCCTGGAAAGTGTTTCTCTTTGATAAACGAGTGCTGATCAAAGAATACTCACTGAATGTGAATAAAATCTGCTAGCCAACTGCTTGCTGTCATTGGGATGGTAGCCATGAAAGCTCCAACGTTTAACCTGGTGTTACTGAAATCTGGAATAATCTGTGAAACTGGAGTAGTTTTATACTGGCCCTGAAGATAGTAATTGCTGTTCAAGTAATTGCATTTCCAGTTTATTTTTAAATTTAAATGTGGACAATGTGGCTCCTTCTTTATTTTTTTGCTGTAAATGGAGTTTTTGTTTATACTTTGTCTTTTTCAGTTGCAAAGACTGGTTTCTCTTGCAGTTTTCTGGTTTGCACTTGCAAAGACTGGCAGTGAGTTTCTTCCATCTTTCAGCCACATACCCAGAACTATCAAGGCAAAAATTGTGACTGTGATTGGCATATGTGTGTTGCTGTACTGGTTTGTGCAGTTACTGTCCCGGGTCACAAACATGCTCGGTTAGCTGCCTAAAAGCATGAGGATTAACTTTAACTGCCAATAAAAATTGTGGAAGTAGAACATTTGAAAATGCAACTTTTTAATTCTAGTCTCCACTAATGTAATCACTTAATTGTTACAGTCACCATAGCAAGCTGTAGGGAACACAAATAAAAGACATTATAAAAATTCTGCCCGTTATGAAATCAGTTCAGATTGAATCTTGAACGCTTTCAATTGTGGCAATGTCAGGCCATATGTTTCTGACAGAACAAGTGAATCTCTTTATTTGCAGAGGGTGATTTTGCTTTTCTGCACAAATATCCTTGCACTCTCTCCTGGCATAGGTCAGCTTTTGCCAGCCAGACATTTTCATCCTGACCTTCGGAGGCTCTCTCTGCAGGACTAGAAAGACCTTCATTATGTTTCTAATGCATTCTCATTTATCCGCCTCTGACTTATCTGGGCTTTTTTGGAGTGCTGCTGACAATGGCTTGAGCTGGTAGTCTCTTGGCCTTTATGTGGCGGAAGGAGGAAGAACCCAAGCAGCTCACCTTTTCACCAAAGCTACAGAAAAGACCATCAGATGGGAAGCGATGCATAAGAAAATGCATCGCATTTGACTGCATTAATAGCTAGTTACAGATGAGTAGCACAGGAGCTGATAAACTAAGAAGTCACGATAGACATGAAGTGGCAGAGACAGCTGCTGAGTGAGGTCCTGAAGGCCCAGCATGACTGATGCTGTCAGTAGTGTGACCTATGCAGTGTGCCAGTTTCAAATACAAGCAGCTGCTAAGGTTGTTGATTGAATATACAAATGTGTACCAGGGAGAGCATCCAATTTATTGCTGTGTTGAGGTTTGGCCAAGCTTAAAACTGTCTGTAATTCTGCCTAAGCATATTTCTGTCCTCTGCTTGCCAGATCTAAGACGGAAGATATTTCTATAATGTAACATTTTCGTGCACAGGATTTGGAACTATCGCCTTCATCACACTCAGAAGGATTTTTAGAAAACCTTTCAGGCTTAAGTAACACATTAGAAAACGTCTGTGTTTTATTGGCATGCCTGCTATCCCTTTCTGTTTGTTTCAAGTGCAGTTGCTAGCACACGTTTTCTTCTTCCTTTTATAACAGGAGAGGGAGAGGAATGAGGAGAGAATTACAGAAGAGCCAGGAATTGGGAGATGATGTGAAAATACACAAGGAAATTCTAGAGAATGGGAAAAGGAAGGAAAGAATTAGAGGGAAAAAGGAGGGAATAGGATGAAAGATTAAGGGGTGAGACTCTGTTGTCATTTACATGGTTATAAATCAGGAGAGAGTCAAGGACACTAAAATGAAGAGCTCTCGCTCATTTGGGACCCTTGGATTTGTCAAGCGTATTTGTTCAGTTTTTCATTTCCCTTTTGACCTTCCTCTTCACTTGTAGTGTGAAATCTAGATTACAGACTGAGTCCACATAAAGGTTTATTTTCTTGAAAGATATAGTTTGTTCTTCACAGAAAGGAAAAGAAAGGGCAGTTTAGATGAGCAGATATTTCTGAGGACAACACGAAGACAGATTTATTTCCAGTACCATCTACGTTTTCCTAGAAACACTCACTAAAACTAATGTGCTATCTCCAGCCCTCTTTGTATATCTTGTGGTTTAAATTTCTTTGAAGAGGCCTTCTACACCAAACGAAACATGAAAAGCCAAGCTACTGTTGCTTGCCATCGCACAAATCCCCGAGCAAAGTCCCTTCTACCTAAAGTGTAGCTAGTGACAGTCTAGACCTCTTTGGCTTCTGGGACGAGTTAGGCACTGGACAAGATACTGAGGGACAGTAAAATTAAGCTGAAGCTACAGAGCAACATACTTTTGTGTGTTTTGGCCACCAGGCTGCCGGCACTCTGGGACAGGTCTGGCAGGGAAAAGTGGTGAGTGCTTCTGCCCCCACGGGATGAAGAGGAGCTGACGGTGCTGGGATGGGGCCAGATCAGATGGTCCCGTGAAGAGGGATACAGAAGGCTGAAGGGCTCGGTACAGGCTGGTCTGCGGTGGGTATTGGAGTAAGACAGTGTCCTGATTCAGCTCTTTGAGGGAGGGACTAACAGTCTTAATCTGTGCAAAATGTCTTTTGGACTAGGATCCATCACGTGGAACTGGTACATTTAAATTCTGTGAAAGAAACGTGCTCGCTGAGCTTCAGAAATCCTAGGTAACAAGTACTTCTTTTTGTTCTCAGACTCATGGGCCTGGTTAAAGTCTCCTGCCGAGTACTCAGGGGCCACCAGGATCAGCATGACAAGCAAACCGAAAGAGTAAGACAAAATCCGCTTCGCTTTTTTCTTTCAGCTGCTGACCGCAGTCCTTCCTCATTTTCATGAGGACATGAAAATGCCTGCTAGACATATTACATCATTATTCTAGAAGCACTTTGGGTGTTTTTTCCTAGTATCATACGGTGGGAAAGCCTGCAGTTTTCTATACAAAAAGCAGCGTGCAACTGGTTCTTCTGCCAAAAGTACACTGCAGTTACTGCTACAAGTGCGTACGCCGCCCTAGCAATGCAACAAGGAGCCTCCAGAACAGTTTAAAAGCTTTGGGGCTGTCACGCAGTGGTTCAGACCGGTACTGCATACCAAGGCAGCAGTTGCTTTGTAAATACATCCAACTGACTAACAAATGTCTGAATGTGAGCGTGCATGTTTTGATAGTGGTGGTAAGGGGAAGGGAGCTACAGGCAGGGCGTAGAAGCTATGTGGATTTTATACCAGGAAGTCTTCACACTGCCTCCTGCCAAACTTCCTTACCAGTCAGAATTTTTCAGTCTCATTAATCAAAATCTTTAATTATGTGACACGTACACAGTAAAAGCTGGTCGCTGTTTTCTGGAAAAAAGAAAATATAAGGAAAGGCCATGCTGTTAGTAGCTATCAGGTGCTTCTCAGATGACATCTGGTGGACAAAAGCTAAAGAGATGAAATGCAAGACTCCTTCCCTGCACTCTACCGCTCACTCTACCTGATAGCAGCTTGCTCTTACAATGCAGAACCGAGCCAGCCTCGGCCACAGCTGCATTACCGCACTTACTGCTGTTGTACTCATCAGGTGCATTACCGCACTACTCTGCTTATCCTCTCCTGGAGTGCATTATCAGAGCACCTCCAAGTAAGCACATTTCATCCGTGTAATAGCTTTTTTTGCACCTGTTTACGTTTTTTTCATAGTCTGGCTGATACCTTGAGTGGATTTATTCTGACCTGTGGGTCAGAGGCTATGCTACTGCACTGTGCTGCAATGGAGACCCTGGTTTTAGAAAGAAAAATATGACAGAAGCTCATGTTAGCAGCAACCAGGTGCTTTTATAGTCCAGGATACCGAGACAATTTTATGAATGCTTTCACCTGTGGATAGTTGTTCCCATAGAGCTAAAGACTTTGATTCTTCCTGGTGTGTAATGTTCTCTTTCTCTGTTAAATTACTTCCAGTTTGCTTCTCTAATACGGACTCTATTTTCGGCTTACTGCTTTACAACTACCCTAAAACATTCTTGTCTAGGACCCAGAGATGATGCACCAACAAAAAAACGTGCTCTGAGTTCACCTGGAGAGAAACATCTGCTCAGGGAAGTCCCTTTTCAAAGGATCCACATCCAGTGAGAGGATGCTGATCCCGTCTGGTAAAATAGGCGGTTTCCTTAGGGCTGTCATGGATAGGAATATAATGTTACTGTGCAATCCTTTTTCTTTATTATGATTTTTTCAGGAAAACGGGTGGTATTGCTGAACAAGTACTGTGACGGATGAGGCCTCTTCCATAAAGAAAGGTGGCCGTGATCAATGCTTTGATTGCTAACATTGCATCTTCCAGGTTAACAATTTTTGTTTGGTCGCTTGAGATTTTTTGTTGTATGTATCCCCAATTTCTTTCATTTTAACAGCATTAGTTTTTTTTTCTCTCGGTGTACTTCTGTGCCGTTCCTCACCACCGTGGTGTTCAAGCAGCCATTCTTGTGCTGCAACAAGCAAAGCTAAAAGTCATCTCATATACTCTCAGGCCTAAGGACACCGTTAGCTGAACAGCCTGACAGAATTAGTGATACCAAAGCTGTCACCAAGAGAAGAGATAACTGAAGGTGAAATGGTGGCTGTGTATGATAGAATTGATTCCAGCCTTTCTCAGATCAAATCCAGACCAAGATATCTCTGCCTTTTAAAGTGGTTATTCTTTGAACCCCCTCCTGGTAAGCTAGCCAGGGCTATGATGGCTTTTTTACTCAGAACTACAGCGTCTGCTCAAGTTCACACGGGAAAAGTGTGGCAAAGAAAGGAACTGAGCCCAGTTCCCTGAAATCCTAAGTTAATGCCAAATGCCTTCCCCTTACAATTCAGTGTGCTCATTCTTATTGCAGACGTTTTTGCATGCAGGAGTAGATGTGCCATTGCCATCCACAGCAGTCAGAGCAATGTAAACACTTAGTGTAAACAGGATGCTGTATGGCCAGATTCTGAACTACTTACCCATGTTTCAATAGGATTTTGCTCCAAGAAGGACTGTGTAAAATATCTCAGGATGTGGTCTTTTCTGCTGAGATGGGAAGTATTATAAGACTGTGTATACTAAGGGAAGGGAGCTGTTTTTCCATTCCTGTCTATACAGAAGATCCAAATAACTGCCTTAAAACACTGGCAGCTACGGAAGCCCTGTTTCCACTTGTGCTTCAATCTCCTCTGCAGTTGCATCTGTGACAGAAACTCTAGACTGGACAGACTAACCAAACAGGCTCATAATGTCATGAGTCTTGTTCTAGGCTGAACATAAGGCATTACCTGCTGATAGGAAGCTATGGTTTTCAGTACTGTTTAACTGTTGTATGCTTACTAGAAAGATTGTCCAGCTTTAAAGCCATTTTATATTCTATTCTTTGTTTACTAGATTTTTACCCCATTTTACGTGTCCCACCTGACCAGTTCCTGATTGTTCTAAACACCTCTTAACCAGCTCTTGCTATCCAGTTGAACTGTGCATAGGTAAGATTTGCAGGAGGCAAGAGACAGTGCACAGCTTGTTTTCGATTCATTGAAACCTGCAGTTGCCGTGCCCAGAGCTGATCCCTCTGGCATGTGTAAGGCCAACTGAGAGTTCTTCCTAAGTGCTGAGCACATTCAGCTTTTCCAGATGGAAGCAAGAGAAACAAGTAGTTAACCACTCGAGAAATTGCAGGCAAGGCATGTCATGCTAGGAGCCACAAAACAGAAGCGCTCCGCATCTGAACGTTTTGGCCTAAATATCTTCCACCAGGCAAATCCTCTTCTCCATCTCAGGTCCTGCAATCCACTCAGAGTTAAGAAAGACTGTGAAATTGTACCGTACCTTTCGTGTATTATTCCTGCTAAGTGAAATGAAGGGCAACAAATGAAACTAGTTTTCACCTTCTCAGAAAACATAGCTTTATATTTATGCCACTGAAGGCAAAATCTTGACATGTTTGCTCAGGCAAAACTATCACAGAACTCAGGGACTTGCTAGAGCACCTCCATCCCCAAACTGAGCTGAGAAATAAGGAATGAGGAAGAGGGCAGGATTTAGCCCCATGCAATTAGCTAGCTGGTTTCCTCTGATCTAGATTACCAGTTTACAAACGGTACACAGAGGCCACCAAGCGTTGTGACATATTCTGGCTTAGACGAGTCCTGATGCATTAGAGGAAGGAAGTAAGGTCCCAGCTCGGTCAAAAGCCAGGGTTCACCTTCATGCCAGCTTCACAGCTTGATGACTGGCCCCCTCCAGTGCTTAGAGCCAGAGCTAGCCAAGCTCAGACACCTGAAATCGCTCTGAACATGATTTCTAGTACATCTCCTACAAAGTCTTCAGGATTCTGAGGAACTCGTGGGTAATATGCGCAGCAAACAATAATGTAAGAATTCAGCACCCAGAAATTGGTGAACTACTGAGCAAACAGTATCTGAATTACGTTATTACGAGTGGAGCCATCTTGACAAAACCGCTTGCTGAAAACAAACGCTTAATGTAGCACGGTCCCTGAGCAATTATGAGTTTGCTTATTGTAGAAACAGAAACCTTGAAAGGGTTGGTAGTCGCAAAGAAAAGCAAATACAAAAAAGTTCTAGAGGATACACTTTTTCTCTTACATCAGAGTATTGCAGGACAAAGATAAAGAAGATTAGGAAACGCTGGTGTGGAAAGAATACTTTTTCAAGCCATTGCAGGTAGCAATCTGTGAGAACAATTCTCCTTAATTTATGCTGATGACTATTTTCAGGTTTTGAAATGTTCCCCTATACTTGTTAATTTCTATTCAGCAGATACAAAGAAATCAAATGTAAGCGCAGTCACAAAAAATAAAAAGGAAAAATATAGCAGGAAAGTGCTCTTAAAAACATCAATTAGGCAATAAAATGTCTTCAGCATAGGCCATTTGGTTAGCATCTGTGAATGTTTTTGTGTTTTGCAGCTGGGAAAACACCAGTTCATGAAATCTCTTTAGCTAGCAAAGCCACTACATGAATAGATTATTTCTATTCTGCAGAAATGTTAATTGGCAACTCATTAAAAGTTTGATTGGTATATGTGAGTGAAAAACAAGATCTTGAGAGTTCCAAAAATGTACCGAAAAATGAGAAATTCTTTCTTCTTCTGTCAAAATAATAAGGACACGCTCTGGTCTTCCTGAAGGAAGTAATCAATACAAAACCTCAAATCCAGACATAAACAGGACCTTAGCCAAGAGCAAACATGCCCCATGAGTTGAGAGAGACAGAGGGAAAAAAACAGTTTAGTCATATACCCAAGATGGCCAATCAGTTACAGTCAAATTACAACTGTTTCCCCGCAGTTAAAACCAGCCACTGATGGAAAAGTAGGATATAGTGGCACCCTACAACAAGCATCACTTGCTGTTACTTACATTTTATGGTTCAGCATATACAAGATTTCTAAATAACCTATAGCTCAAGCCAGCTCTGTCCGCTGGATGATCAGCAAGTTGCTCTGATGGGACACCAGCATGTGGCTTTTGACACTCTGTCTGTGGCTTTGGGTCTTCACGCAAACTCAGGGAGAATTAAATAGCATCTATTTCAGAGAAGAGTGTAGGGCCTGTCTAGGCTGCTATCCTCTTCCAAAGTTCATCACCTTGAGTAAACGTCTACGAGATTTTCAACATTATGGGCACCCTGAAATGCACCTTTCACGTCCAGGAACGCAGGGTGGTTAAATGTCTAACATACATAGCCACCATTTGCTTTAGACAACACAGGATCCTGTGCAGACAGACCCCACTTTGTTTCTTTTGAAATTCCAGGATTTCAGGACCCTGTTCCAGGACACTTTTCCCAGCTTAGATTCCCCTTCAAATCATGAAAGGCTTTGAGCTAAGAAGATATCCTGCCACTCGAGATCTCTTGAAATGTTTCAGTGGAGTGCTACTCCCTAACGAGCTAGCAGGATGGTTGCTGAACCAGTTAATCCTCCATAGTGTTATGTTGCTTTCCACAAAGCGCTGGAAACATTGGCCAAACTCGCACCGAGGAGACGACCCGTTCTGGAGCCGTACAGAACAGATGGCTTCTGAACCAAATTCTGTTTGAGATAATTGGGGTCTTTTCATCGATCCCATTGGGCGTTGGATCCAGCTTGTAAACTAATGACTCTCGTGGAGCAGGAGACAGGGATGTAATGGTTCGATGTTTCTGACGGTAAATGAGACCTCCAAGAGGAAGCTTAAGATACCCGTTTCACCCGGCCACAGGGACCGAGGCACCCCAGGGGGACGGCCTAGAGCACCTCTTGGTGCCCTCGCACGCGTAAGCGAGCACAAAACGCCTCTTTCTCACGCGTCCCCGGGGGACGACTGGTGACAGCGGAGCAGGTGGAGGCCT
The DNA here is from genome assembly GCF_040807025.1 of Struthio camelus. Lineage (NCBI taxonomy): Eukaryota > Metazoa > Chordata > Aves > Struthioniformes > Struthionidae > Struthio > Struthio camelus. The sequence goes on from NC_090981.1 coordinate 24,553,934, forward strand.
CGAGAGGCTGAACGCCCCCGCCGCCCTGGCGTGAGCAAGAGCCAGGGAAAACGCTACCGACGGCCCGCGGCCCGCAGGTGGGACCCCCCCCCCCACCACGTCTGCAAGAACAAATCTCGTTTTGCAGGAGCCGGTTTACAGCCCACCGGGATTTCGCAGGGCAGCTACGCCGCGGAAGAGCGGCATGGGCTGCGTTCGCCTGAGGACCGATCCCTTGCGCTCCTCAGGGGGAACGTTCCTGGATAGGAACGGCAGGTCTGCTGTAAATAATACTGTGGGGCACCCTCAGGGCCACAGGACTGAGCTAGAAAAACCCAATATCACCCCCCGACACTCCCCCCCCCCCAAAAAGAAGCACCACCCGGCAGGGCTGAACGCGGCGGGCGGGGCGGGGCGGGGCGGCGGCCGTTGGCGGCGGCGGCCAACATGGCTGCCCTGGCAACGGCCGTTGCCGCGGCGGCGGCCGCCGGGCAGCAACAGGTAAAGGCCCGGCGCGGTGCGGCGGGCAGGGGGAGCGGGGTGTCTGCGGGGGGTGGCGCCGCGGCGGCAGCAGCAGCCCCTCTCTGTGGGCCCGGCGGGGTGAGGCGAGGCGAGGCGGGGGAGCCGGCCCGCGGCAGGCGGGCGGGGTGAGGGGGCGGCGGTGCGGGCTGCTCGGTCGCCCCGCTTTGGGGCATCCGCCCGGCGTTCAGGGGGTTCGTTGTAGCTGCAGCCTGCCGTTGCCGCCCAGAGCGGGGCAGAGAGCTCCGAGCAGGCTAGCGGGGGGAGAGGATCCTCCTGGAAGAGCTCTCAGCCCGGGTAAAGCACATGGCGGTGGAGGGAGTTGGGTGCTTGTAGAGGAAGAGCTGGTGCTGGGTCGTGAGTGAGTCCTCCCCTCCCGCGTGCGCGCTCAAGTCTCCTAAGCCGGTGTCCCTTATCCTCTTCCCTTGCTGGGGTTGCGCCCTTTTCCATCTCTTCGTCCCTCGGCGTTATCTGGCTGTGATGATGTTTGCGCTGGAGGGGTGACGGAGCGCCAAGTCAGCCCAGTCCGGTAGGCGCTGGGCAAACGCAAGCTAATAAAGCGGCGCTTCACGGCAGAGTTTGTCTCGTACAAGATAAAGGGATCAACGGGCAAAAGGAGCCTGCGGGGAAAAGTGAAGCGGTACCGGTTTGCCACGTTGGATCTCGAAGTACTGGCTTCGTAAATCGGACTGCGCAGCTCTGCAGTTCTTACTCGATCGTAATCCCAGGACTGGTTGGTTGCGTTAGGAGCCAGTTGCTGTGGATAACCGTAGCAAACAACATGGAAGGGATTTTAAGCTTCGGATTTCAGGAGTTAAGCTGGGCCCTTCCTTGGACAAGGTGAAATAGGGGGTAATTGCCTCATGTAGATTACGTGCCTACAGTGAGGAACTTAGTTTCCGCATAATCTTTAGATACTAGTTGCTGTCAGAGGCAAGGCACTTGGGCCTGATGCAGTGTTATACTGTGATGAGCAATCTCCGTTAAAGCAACTTGATGCTGCGTTTTTCCAGTTCTTTGTTGAAGAACGTGTTGTATACACAGTTATCAGGTCACCGTCTCATCAGTCAAGTTTTGTACCTGTTTTTATACACGTTTTCTACCTTTATACTTAAAGATATTTGAATTCTGCCACTATGCACTGAAGTGACACTGTTGCTAGTTATCTCTGCGCTGTGTTGTTGACTGCTTAAAAATAACCAATGAGTATTTACAAACACAAGATTTATTTATTTTTTTATAATATTTTACTTTGTTATGTGCAGACTGAGAGCTGTTGCAGTACTGTGGGTGCTGGTCGACAATTTCAGTTTCAGAATTGGAAGGTGAAAGCTGAACAAGCTAAGAAGGTTGAATTTACAAGAACAGCAGAAAAACTAAAAACCCAGTAAGTTGGAACACTTCCTTATACGTATATTTTTCGTGCTGTTCTAAAGATAACTCAAGGTTCAAGGTAAGAATGCACTGTAATGAAACTTTTAGACTATGTTAAGATTTTCTGGAGTTCAGATGGATTACTGGGGCCATGATACTAGTTCAGAATAGGCTTATGAATTCTAAAATGGCCTGTTGTTCGAACTACCAGCATCTAGAGTTGGTCGGTCTTGTTCTTTACTATGCTGTTGCTCAAGTAGATGCACAAAAGTGAAGGTGCTTGTGGTGTAACTGAGTTTTCAGTTTTCCTGCTCAGCTGTGCTTACCCTTCTAAGGACCTTAAGCCCTTAAGATTTAGACCAACAGAAGAGAAACTGCAGTAGTATTACAACAACTTTCACGGAGAAGACTGAGAGCATTTCACCTAGAATATCTAGGCCATTGCCTTGGGCAGTTTAGGTTCAAGTCAGCTCAGGCACAGAAATGATTTGAATGTGTTCCCCCGCATCTTGAACAAGTGCTGTCATAACTAAGCTATTGATTCAAAGGACAGAGGAGCTTCTTCTTGCAGAGGTGAGAAAGAGTAGACTTAGCCACTAGGCTCAAGAGAAGGTTTGTAGCTATGAATCCTGAATGAACTGGGACACTTAACTCTCACAGCAGCGTTTTACACTGACTCAGTCAGCTCCTACTTGGTTATTGTGGAGCCTGGGTTATGGCTCAAATGCGACTGCTGGGTCATGTAGAGAATCCTAAATAGCTTTAAACTAGGCAGTCTGGATACAGGTAAAAGTTTAACCACGACAATTGTTGTGTTCTTGAGGCTTCTAGGGTACTGAGGGAAAAGATTTGGTATTCAGTTCTGGGCAAGGAATTCCATAGGACAGCAAAATATTTAAAGTTGGGGTATGAAGGCATCCCTGCATCATGTAGTTGTCTGAACATTAAACTAGCTATAGTCCTACTACAGAACCCATGCTGTTGCTGTGAAGGGTTTCTTAGGTTGTCAGTGATGCTGTTTAACGCTGGAAATCCCACCTGATCTCTCTGTACCAGTATCCTACTGCCATAATCTCTAACAGGGTGGCACTGGATTACACAGATATGCTCGAAAGTGCAGCATCTACAGCCCTTTTCCCCCTGCTCTTCTGTAGGTCAAACCCTATTAGACTGTCTTGTGTGAGGCAAAGCAAATCTTTACTCTGAGTCAAATTTTAAAGCTTCTGACCTTAGTAAAGAAGCAAAAGTCATCTATAGATCTCTGTATTATAAATAAAGGATTGCCAGTAGCAAAGGTAGCAATTGCAGTATCTTAAATTAATACTGACAAACTTGCATTTGACTCCTCTGTTGAAGTAGAACTGGGAACGTAACGCTGGCCATATTACTTGTTTGTCTGTGCTGGAGCTCCATCTATATATGCAACTGCATTAATACAGCCTGTCTCTTTTGCTGTGCTTTCCAGTGAAAATTGTTGTAAGGTTCCCTGAAAGTAAGCGTACAGATCAGATTTCGGGCTGTTTCAGTGTGTGAACCACTGCCGGTCAGGGAGATAATTTACTTGTTAGTTCCTTTCCCTTGTTGAAGGTGCTTGGGTTACTATGGTGTTTAGTCTTCCAACTGCAGGCAGATTTTCATTGGAAACAACTATAGGAACAAACCAATGACTTATATAGCATCTAAGAGGGTCCTGCTGACACAGCATCAACTGCATGCTAACCTGGAGAGATGTGGGGGCTTTGCTAAGTATTTGCATCTCACTCAACGTTGCAACTTTTTTTTCCAGGCTTGCAACTATAGAAAAAGACAAAAATGGGCATCTTTACAACAGGAAGAGTGATTTCCGGGTAGAATACAGCGTACTGGAAGAACTGGAACATAAAATGACTGTCAACAGGAAAACTGAAAGTAAGTGTTTTTTATTCACTTTGTGGGTTTTTTTTTCCCCGTTACGGTTGTTTGCTTAACTGGTTTATTAATGGATAGTAGAGAGAGGGGTTAATACAGCTGGGAGGTAAATTCTGATACAAGTACGGAATTTCAGTATAGGTGCTGCTTGTAAAGAAGAATTCCACAATTCACTTGCAAAATTAAGACATGTAAGTATCTTGGGCCTTCTGTGTTATTAACTATTTTCTTTTAGTCTTGAATATAGCAGATAGCACCTTTATAAAAACTTTAGTGGAAAGTTATTATTTTGGAAACTTAGAAGCAATTTCATATGTGAATAGTAAAATCTAATGTAGTCTAGCTAAGGTACAATAAATATATCCTTCTCACAAAATAATTTTTTTCCTACACTGATTACTGACTATAGATAGGCTTTTAAACACTGAAGTGTTGTGGTCACGTTTTCTCAGCTTCTTGGAAAATGGACATTCATAGTCTAAACAGTACTTTGAGCTAGTATGCGTGGTCTCCTACCGTATCTGTTCCACTGCAGGACTAATTAAATCCTTAAGGTAAAAAAGTGACCCCCTAGTCACAGTCCCTTAATTCTTTCAAGAGCGTTCATATAAATCGTGCTGTGCCTTCTGATACAGAAAATAAAACAAGTTGAAGAATGGGAAAGAGCTGGAGAAACAACTAAAAATAATGACCTTATAAATGTGTATGTGTTTTAATGTGTTTTTATTTGTTTGTTTTAATTGACGATACCTGTCATATCCTCTACATCTTGCAAGCCTTATGACGTGTAAATATTTCTGAGGGATGAATAAGCTAAGAAGTTCAGAAAACTTTCCAGGCATAAAGAGGGAGTATGGAAGTAGGGATGGAGACACTGTTACGAAATGATAGAGAGGACAAAGATGAGAGGTATAAGTCACTGGATGTAAGATGTGAAAGTGTGTTAGAGCAGGATCTTTGAGGGTGTGTGCTAGAACCTTCAAGCTTATTATTTACTATGCTGCTATGTTCAGGTCTCTGAGCGTGATTTATGTGCTCTTAGTGTTTCTGTGGTCTCAGCAGGAGCTAGTGGGGTCAGGTCTTAGCTGCGTTCTGTTACGTTTAGCTCTAGGCTCTCTATTATCCATTCCTCGAAACCAACCCTTTTAGGAAAGGAGATGCAGACCCCAGACTCCTCAATAGCTTAGCTTTATCCAGGACTTCATCCTCATCACTTTTGTATTTATGGGCTCTTGAGGAGACAAGTAGCGACAAAGCAAACAAGTGCATGCAGTTCCTTGGAGCTCCAGAAGACGTGGATTCTGCTTTAATGAACACAGCAAATACGCAAATGTAGCTGAAATAGTAAATTCACGTGCTCTCACCCAAGTTTTTTCTCTCCACTGTTGAGTGTTTTGAGGGAGAGTCAGAGTCCCCTCAAAATTCTGGAGGAGCTGTCTTCTGCATAGTCAGTACTGTTCTCAAAACTCCAGTTACCTGGTTTTAGAAAACTGATTTAACCTGGATATGACTCTCCTGTTGACCTCCTTAGAGGTACGAGCTACTGCAGTTTAAATCTCTGTTGACCCTGTGCTGGGAGATACAAGTCACATTAAAATACTTCATATTGCAGCAGTTTCATAAGATCAAACAGAATTTGTAATCCTGCTTAGGTGAAATCCCCAATTTAATTTAGACACTTGATTGTTCTTGTTCCTGTGTTGAATTTAATGCACAAAGAGATGTTTAGAATTATCAGTTAGCCTGTTATTTTCTTTAACAGAAACTAAAATCCTACAGAAGCTATCAAAAATACATAATAATGTGAAGAGACTTCAGCGACAATTAAAAGACGTGAAGCCTACACCAGAGTGTAAGTCTTGTTGGCAGATTTAAGAACGTTTTCCTTTACAGACAGTTTTCTTGGGTAACTGTGCCTGTGCGTCTTCTGCACACCCAGAATTCTGCTTCTCCAATCTACCTGCTTTTCCAGGAATCTGGGAAGGGAGATGTAAGAAGGGAGGAGTGTAAGAAAGGATGAAGGCTCTTGCACTTCTCTGTGGTAGGAGAGCAGCTTATTCTGTCTTGGAGCTGGTGTGGATTTGTTTCTTCAGGCTGTTGAGAGTGGAGTATTTTCTAAATGCCAGTCTTTCTCCTGTGTAAAATAAAATCAGTATTTCAATGCAGTGTCGAGTAACTCCCTTGTCATCTGATAAGAGGTGACAGAGCAGGGTCTACGGGGGATTTATTTCTAGCCGTCTAGATGGCTTGAAGTGCAAGTTGAAGTATTCTGTGGAAAATGCTTAAACAGCTTGTTCAGTTAGATGTCTTCAAACATCTAACGTCTTGGGAAACGAGCGCTGAAAGAATCATTCTCTTGCAGCGCCCCGCTGGTCTGTGTGGAGCTCACACTGCAGTTCTACTAGCTGAGGGCTTTACAATGTTACATGCAACACATCTAATTTCATTTATTCAGTGCTTATATTGTAAATAACACATTGTCTTATACCTGGTGTAAACCAAAGATTTGAGCGGGCTTCTTAAGTCGCTGTAATTGCATTGTTGCAAAAAACAAAGGCGGAAACCCTTTACTTTAGGATGAGGCTTGTTTATTTGGTGAATCAGTTGAAGCTTGCCCAGAATGAGTCACTTGTTTAATTGAAATAAACATTTATGGTGGGGGGCATCCCATTAGCTAAATCACTGTGAAATTGCACCTTCTGCATAGAGGGGAGTCTTCCTTTTAAGAATTTGTTTGAGATGCTAATGCAGACTTTGTACACACTTCCTAGAATTCTCTTTAAGTGTCTATTTCTGGATAGTGCTGAATTACTGGTAAAGACTTTAAACTTCTTAGTGTATTATGCTCTTTTTTCTTCTTTTTCAGTTGTTGACAAGCTCAGGGAAATGATGGAAGAAGTTGAAAATGCAATCAATGCTTTTAAAGAGGAACAGAGACAAATGTATGTTTACACCTGCTTTGGCTGAAAAAGTGCTTTAACGTGACTTGAAGTAGTTACACAGTGAAAACTTTGCATTCATGTTATAACATGTAAACTCTTCTCTTGTTTTTCTCTTTTGCTAGTAGTTCCTGCAGTTCGTAAATGAAAACTCAAGCTATCAGGATTAGAATCTTGATAAACAGCCTTTGTGAGAGGTTGTTTACATAGTTGCTACACTGATCCAATCTAACAATCATTTGCCTGTGAAAAGGCTTTTTAGAGAATGGTCCTTTTTGTAAGGGGTCGGTTATTTCCCTTTCCCCCTACTGATGTCAGGAGGGGATTGAATTAGTTGTTTGTGTGCTGTAAATGTGTGTTTCCATTAAAAGAGTAACTTAATCCTGATTGTGTAGTGCTTTACTATGGGATCATTACAACTAGGCTGTCATCTGTTACACCATTTCAGTTCATAATCTTTTAAGAATAGCTTTTGTGTGGAATTGAACAAGTGCAAAATATATTTTCAGCGAACAATGAATAGTGGATTTCTTTTGTTACATTCCAGTGTTTGTTCTCTTTTTAGGTATGAACAACTTTTGAAGGAGGAAAAAACTGCCACTAATGAACTCAGTATCTTTGAGAAGAAGGTGGAACTGTGGGCATTAGGTAACTCAGCAACAGAAAAGGTTTTGAGATTGCCATCCGGTAAGGTCTCAGTTGATAAAACACTGCAAAATCATCTGCCTGAAGAAGTAGTAGAGTTTGAAAGGTTTCTTCAGCGAACAGGAGGGCGGCAAGGAGGCTGGGATGATTATGATCATCAACATTTTCTGAAAGCATGGACAAAGCACAAAGGAAGGGCACCTTACATGGATGAAGCCCTTGAGTATCTCTCTGGAAGAACAAAGGAAGATGTTGAACAGCATGATAAATGGTATCGAGAATTTCTAGTTTTACAAGAAAGAAAAAAAGAGGTAAGATGACCTCTTAGGGCTTTTGTAACTTTAAGAAAAAGTAGTTATTTTAAAAATGCATGGGCTGCTTATTTTTGAGTTTGTCTCTCGGGTGGTAGCGCTAGGTAAATTTCTCTTAACTGTTGATGATACCACTGAAGTCTTTAGCATCCTTACCTCGCCAGTAAATGTTTGTCTTTAAAGAGTGATCAATAAATGTGGAGCTAACAACATGCTGAAGTGGCCTGTGTATTGCTGGAGTGTATTATAAATGTTTTTGATAGCAGTTGTCCGACAAGTTAGGTGCCAACCTTAAAGCAGCGAGCAGTCCCACCTCAAGTTACAGTTCTTGTTACGTCCCTTTTTCCCAACCGTGGGTGTCAAGCTATACTCTGTAAGCAATATACCTATCCAATACTGGCTTAGAGAACTGATTCCTTGAAGAACTATGAACTTTTCAGAGAGCTTTGAGCCCTGGACCTCCTGCATAATAAAAGATACGCTGACATAAACAGTGAATTGTTAAGAAAATAGTATATGAAGTTGTTAATTTGAAGGGAAAAAATGACCTGAAATATGTTTGCACTGAGAAAAGCATTTCACGCCAACATTCACAATTATTCTAAAGTAACATGAATGCTATAACTTAAATGGTTTTAGATAGTGAGCCTTAAACCTGCCTGCAAGAAAGCAGACATAGGTGCTATTTTGCCTTAGAAAGTTGCCTAAGTAGACCTTGAATTCCTGTCTTCAGCTCGTATTCTTGGAGCGTACGTTTTCATTTACTATCTGTTACTTGTGACAGACTGAATCAACATGAACGTGTAAGATTTTTAAGGAGACCTTTTTTTTTCCTGGTATTTTCATGCAGTCAATTGAAAAGTGGAAAAAAAAGCAGCATCAAGAAAAAGAAGGAATCCTGAAGGAAAAAGAGAAATCAGAAAAAATACTTAGGAAGGAGTGTTATCAGCGTGAAGAAGCTCAGAGGCAAAAAGCAGAACAAGAAAGGAAAAGACAACAAGCAGCAATTGAAGCATGGAAAAAACAGAAAGCACTAGCTTTTGCAATGGAACAAGCATCACAACTAAAACTAGAAGAAGAGAAGGAGAAAAAGCAACAGAAGGAACGCCAGCGCCAACGCCATGTGAAGTTGCTGTTGGAACGGTATACCTTGTTAAAGAAAGAAAAGGAGGAATTTGAAAAGCTTGAGAAGGAGAAAAGGGAGGAAGCTGAAAGGGAGGAGAGGAAGAAAATTGCTGCAGAAGAAATTACTAGGTTTCAAGAGCGGGTGAGTAATAGCCTTTCCGTTTATGTATTTGTGTTTAAATTTGCCGACTTCCTCCTATAATATAATCTGATAACAGTTTTAAATGCTTAATACCCTAGTTTTATTCGTTTAAATCCGTTTTAGACTCACCATGAATAATAATGTTTGTTTATGTCCAGGAAACAGTTTGAAACTTTATTCTAGATACAAATCTTACTTTCCCATGAGGTCTAAGTTCTCTAAATGTAGAGATGTTTTTGCCTGCTTGAGTGTGACCACAGTTTGGGAAAAACACCTTAGGACATGGCATTCAAAGAGTACAAATTGTTCTCCATGCTAAAGAAGACATTAAGAGACCTGATTGTTGTATGCGGATATGTAAGTAATAAAAGGAATAGAGTGAAAGTATTGCAGGTTCTTGTAGTTGTAAGTCCAAGTTGGATCCCAGCTCACTGTAAATTTCATTACTGGAGAATCAATATTATTGTCAGCATTCCTGTTAACTTTCAGTTCTATGAACAGTGGTTAAACTACTGACATGCATTTTTTTCATTGCTATGTAACTGCGGAGAACAAAATGTAGCAAGTGGCCATCTAGTGTAACTTAGTTCTGCACTATCAAAAAAGATTTACAAAACAAAGGGTAAATTCTAATTCTGTGAAAAGGCTGTGTACGTATTTTGATATAATTTGTTTTATTTTCCAAAATAAGTTTGCTTTTCATCTTAATATATTTTTCAGGATCTACGTAAACTTGAACTAAAAATTCTTGAAAAGCAAGCTAAAGAAGAGGAAAAACGAGAAAAAGAAAAGAGACTGGCAAAGTTAAGAGAGAAGGTAGCGTTCTAATAACATTATTTTATAACTTTTTTCGGTTATTGAATATTTAGATGAGTAAAAATAATTAGTTAGAGCAAAGCAAGAAAAAAAATTGCTTACAACTATTGCATACGCCTCAGACTCACAATTTCCTTATCTCTGAGCAGTGCTTATTACGGGTAAAGCCTTCAGCCATGCAAAGAAGCTGCAAGTTGTTTTTTAAAAATGGCTTGCTAACATTAGTGGACTAAATAGGTTAGCTTCCAGAAATGTTTTAGGGACATTGTCTGGGTTTGTGGAGTCTAACCTTTTAATTTACTAAAATACCTTAATATTCCATGAAGTAAAAGCTTCTCATATGTTTCCTGTGGCAGTGTGGGTGAAAGTCTCCTTCTCGCTAGATGGGTTTGTCTTATGTTTTCTTTGCGTCTAGCTACATGATAAAGATATGAGTACACATAGGTCATTCTGTGACTGATGAAAAACACCAGATTTTTTTTTTTTTTTCTTTCTTTCACTGCAAGGTTGAAATTCATGCAGCCAGAGACCCATCCAGGTTGTACAGGCCTACCAAAGGCTGGGAGGAACACACAAAAGAGATCGGACCAACGGGTTCACAACCACTTTTGCATATTCCTCATAGGTAAGGAGAAGAACGCTGAATGTGTATCACTGTAAGAAACAAAAATAAACTTATGAGCTATTTGTTTGTTTATTTCAGAGCTATCCCAGCCTGGAGACAAGGGTTATAGATGAGCATCTGCGTATCGTTTTTACAGGATGATGGTTTCCTTGTATGCGAAGCGGCCAAAGGTCTTCAGGATTTTTCCACAAAAACTGCTCGATGCAGTGGAATGCTACGTTTGTATTTTGTGAGTGTTGAACTTGAGCTGTTTTCAGTCCCTAGCGTTTTCATCATGGCATGTATTCACTTTGCATTAAAAGCTCTTCATTATGATCAGCTCTTTTTTTAATTTTTTTTTTAATAATCCTTCTCAAATTTCGGAGCGGTGTAGGAGCGCACGCAAAGCAGTGAACAGCACCCTGATTTTCCTGGCTCGCCGTTCCTCTCGAGTACAAACGTGCCCGGAGTCCTGCACGTAACTTGCCCCCGACCCCCCCCCCCCCCCCCGAAATGTACTTTGGGGGTGGGGGGGAGCGGCGTGGCCGCCTTTGCTGCGCCGCCGCAGTGGGGCCGCAGGCGGCCGCCGTACCTCGCCGGCTCGCTCGGCTGGGCGGAGCGGGGGGCGCCCCGCGCCCCGCCCCCGCCGCGCACACGTCAGCGCGCCGCGGGGCTGCCCGCCAGTGACGCGCACCGTGCGCGCCGGGCGCGGGCGGCGGCAAGATGGCGGCGGAGCCGTCGGCGCTGGGCTCGGGGGAGGCGGAGCGGCTGGACTTCCTGCGGGAGCGGCATGTGCGCTTCTTCCAGCGCTGCCTCCAGGTCCTGCCCGAGCGCTACTCGTCCCTGGAGACCAGCAGGTAGCGGGCCGGGCTCCCGCGGACCCCCCCCCGGCGGGAGGAGGGGGCTGCTGGGCGGGCCGCCCGGCGGGCGGGGCGGGGGCGCAGGCCCTCGCCTGCTGTCGCCCGCGCCACCCCCGGAGAGCCTGCGGGGTCTCCCCTGCCGCGGGGTCCCCCCGTGGGGATTCCCCCCCCCCCCAGGCCAGCTTCCCCCAGGGGCGGCACTGGTGAGGCCGCCCCGACAGGCGGGCGCTGCGGCGGCGGCAGTGGACGCTGTGGCTGGAGAAGCGTTTCTGCCAGCGGGTCGTTCTCAGCAAATGCAAGCTAACGGAGAGGTGTAGGCTGTGCTCAGTAAAACTCCCCGCTATCCGGGAGAGAACACTTGTTGATCCTTCTAATCTATTTTCAGCCTCGTGCTTCACCCTTTTAATCCACCTGGAAAGCCGATTGTAAACTAAGTGGCTTAAATGTTCTGTAGCTCAAAGTCAGCACACAGAGGACTTGGTTGTGTAACCGAAATCATTTAAATCTTCATTAGCTAGTACAAGTATTAAAGTGTATTAATTGGTATAGTGAAATATGTTCCTTACTTTAAAGTTGGGGGTGGGTGGGCGCATCGGCCATGTAATGGCCCCAGGATATATTTATTTTAGATTCTTGATGTCTTCCCGTAAGGTAATAAGTTAGTTCTGATGCACAAGATGGTCAATGTTTTGATTGTTTGTAAAGTTGCGTTTGAGGAAAAACTTGCAGACGTGTGAAGGATTCAGTATGTTATTCAAGTAATAAAATCATCAAAATTTAAAAAACTTTTTGTAATCCCTTGGAAGTCAGTCATACTGTGGAAAAAGCACAAAGACTTTAATCATCTTTTTTTTTTTTTTTTAAGTGTGCTTTCATTATTTTTCAATACGCGGCTGAAACTCTTTTCAGGAGAGCTTTTCCAATCCTGTTTTTTCACTGCATTTATATTTGTTTAGGTGGTGAGTAACACAGATCCTCTCTGATCTCCAGACCAACACACCAGGCCTGATTATAAGTAAAAATTAATTTGATTATCCAAGCTTAACATTGACAGGACTTACAGCAATGAAGGCAAAGCACGTCCTGGGCTGCATCAGTAAAAGTATAGACAGCAGATCAAGGGATGGGATTATCCCACTCCATTTAAGCGTTTGTTTTGGCATACTTGGAATACTGGGTTGAGTTTTCGTCCCCCTGTTCAACAGAGACACTGAAAAATTGGAGGGTCTGGCAGAGAAGAGCCACTAAGATGATAAAAAGGTTTGGAAAAACTGATGTCTGAAGAAAAGCTAAAGGGAACAGAAGACTCAGGGAGGATCTAATCACAGTCTTCCATTACCTAAAAACGGGTTACCAGAAAAGGTGGAGGTGCTCTCTTCACAAAGGAGATGGTGTAAGAGGCAACAGGCACAAGTTGCTTCAGGGGAGATTCAGTCTATGTATAAGAAGAGCGTTCTTCACTGTAAGAGCAGTTAAAACGCTGGAATAAGTTACCCAGAGAAGTGGTGGAGCGTCCTTCTCTGAAAAAATTAAAGACTCGGTTCAACAGGGCCCTGGCTAATCATATCTATGGCCCTGCTTTCAACAAAAGGGGAGACCAGGTGATCTCCAAAGGCCTCTGCCAGCTTAGATGTTTCTATTCTGTGATTTACAGTGCCAAGCTGTCCCAGTTTGCTGCTGAGCTAAAATAGAGGCTGTAGTTTGCGTGGCATTGTCCCCAGTCTTATTAGCGGTATGCTTAATAGTGTAATGCTAATTGTTTTTGGATCTCTTTTAGGCAACTAATGGCCTGGCTGAGTTTAAGTTTCGCATGTGGTCGTAATAGCCGCTACACTAAATAGCCAGTGCCCAGTACATTTTGTATAATGCTTGTGCAACCCTGAAAAAATCTTAAATTTTCTGAAAATTGGAACTGTCTGAAACTATTTCAGGATTCTCCAATTTCTGGCTCATCAAGCAGTTTAAACTTCAGCTCGAAGTTTAAACCTTCAGCTCACAAAAAATACATGCTGAATTTAGATGACCACAATTTTTATTTAAGTTGTGAAATTTTTGCTCATGCAGATACTCTTCAGTTTTAATATACTGATTTTTAGATCAGTGTTCTGTGGGTGTATATACTGCTCTGTTAATAAATTCTTAGGAGGTGATTACACCACAAAAGTGTTTGACCTTGAGAGTACTAAGCAGCCTTTTTGACAAGTTCAAGGTCACCAAGTTTAGTGAACCTCCTGAGTTGAATTGCTGCACAATGAAGTGCTGTCATCCTTTTGTTCTTACCTCCCTTGTTCCTGCATTTGTGTGGTTGCATGGTGAACCAGATTAGGGAACTCAACTAAATTAAATAGAGAAGCTTTTTCTTTTTTTAAGAAAAAAAAAAAAAAAAAGGAAGTCAGCGAGGTTAGCTTTGATTCACCACACTGCAGTGGGAACAACTGCATTTGTTGTCACAAGGTGGTAGAGGATGAGATTTTCTTTTGGTACAGTGTTGGTCTGCTCTAACTTAGGCTGTGATTTATCAAGCACTAAGGGAGTTGGTACAAACCTGAAGAAATTTGATTGCATGTTCTTTACTGAAATTACTGGTCCAAGGACCTTGTAATTAATTTAATCTTTGGCTACTGCATGCAACATCAGTGACAGTAGTTTTTCAGTGATGTGGTCAATAAAGTCTTGTACACAGTCAGTACCGTGAGGTTTGGTGGGAGAATGCGAAGTTGTGGAATTTCATAATGCTCTTTGTATCATGCTTATCCAGATTCTCAAATCAGTCACTTAAAAGGTTTTGGAATTCTTCTGAGAAAGTGTAGTCTGTGCCCTTGCCTGAAGACCAAGGCCTTGGAATCGGTCACCAGAAATGTTTTTATTTGCTTGTCTTTGTGGGGAACTGAAAATGCAGATTATCTGTTACTAAGTTGTCCGTAGGTTAAGTAACAAAACAAACTTCATCTTCAGACTTTGATGAGTGACTTTCTAAATTAACTGAAGTGGTAAAAGGCATGAAGAAAAGGTGCAGAGACAGCGATGCCAGACTTGGGGACTGTGTCAAAAAGGGGTACTCTATAGGTGAATTGTACTATATAGAGCTTTTTAATTTCATGCAATGTGTCAGGTAAGGTACTGGTAACGGTTGTCTTTTATTCCGTTAATGCTCATTGAGGCAGGATAGCTTAAGAAGTAAAATGCAGTATCTAGGTGCTGTATCAGGAAGGTACTGTGTTCAGGGATGCAGGCTATTCTTGCCCATCACATGTGAATTCTGGCAGTTCGGTCAGTTCCCAAATGCTCCTATTAACACAAAGAATCAATTCTGATTAGGTAAACTGAAGCCCAGCTATGCATAAAGCCGCTTTCTGCATTCATTTATCTGATGTATGTGAGTATTTTTGAGTGTAGGTCAGGCATGTTGTTTTGTCTTTTATATATGCAGTCTAATATTTTGGGGCTCGGTGTGCAGCAGTTCCTAGTGCTGAAGTTGGCATTGTGTTTGTGCCTCTTTGGCAGTCGCTTGGCTGGGTAACATAGTGTGAAAATGTCTTCAAATATTAGTAGTCAAAGTTTGTCAAACTTTGTGTTTGTGAAAATTGGAAATATATGCAGGGTTAAAAAAAACCCTGTGATTGAACTATTTTTTAACCTTTGTTCCTCATGAAATCTTAAAAAAGTAATGAGTTATTGTCCAGAATCTGATTTTGGGTTACACGGATCTGATCAGTGGCGAAAGCTGGCACAAGCCTTGAAGTGCTAAGCTTTCGTTTAAAGATGATTTTGCAGCAGGTGGTTGACCTAAATGATATTTTTGTTCCATGTAGAAATAACTTTTGTGTGCAGTGTACGTTTTTTGACTCTCTGTAGCAAAAAACTTTTAATAATAATAAAGAAATACATCTTAGCATTCAATGATTACGAAATAAGTTTACCCTTTTTTGGCCAGGAGTACTTGCACTAACGGAGATGCATGCTATTCTGTGTTTGATGTTTTTGGCAAGGACCTTATAGTTGCATACAGTGTTTTTTTTTTTGAAGAGGGATTGATAGTGTTCAACATCCAAGAAGATTATAAGCTAAAATCTTTTGTTTGCGAGAACTGTCCAAAAGAAAAATGCAAAAACCCAGGATCTAGGTAAAAGATAGCATAAAATCAAATAACTCAGCTTAATAAGTTATCGTTCTTCAGATGAATTGTGGTCATTGCTTGTGGTATGTAATCCTAGGTGATATCAGTTGTGAAGCAGAAGTTGTCGTCTTATGGCTTGTGAATGTCAGGCCACGTGATTACTGTAACAACAGGTCAACATGCTCATAGGAATGCCATGCATTGTGGGGTGTGACATTGTATTTGTGGTGAGTGTTTGCTGCACCATCATTTGGCTGCTGTACCATCGTTTGCCGCAGCATACTTTTAAGCCGTATTTTGGGCTGACTTGCATCACCGTTTTCTGTGGCCCTGGTGTTTACCGCTCTGGCACAGAACCACGGGCAGAAATTAGATGGTCACAGAGGTTTCTGTCTTGGTCGTCTTCAGAGGTCCCTACTCCCGATGCTTAGGGCAGCTCAGCAGCCTGTGAGGTAACTGTAAACTATAACTTAATCTCATAAGGAAAGCTGGCATTGACTTTTAGGTTTCCTCAGCATACTAAGCTGTAGTTTCTGTCTATTCAGCAGCTGTTTCACAATCAGCTTATCAGTTGGTGAAACAAGAGCAAGAATTTTCAGGAGGGTAGGCAGATACAACTGTGGGTGCCGAAATGTACACCCAGCTAATTTTAATTTGCCGAACTTCCAACATATCACTGCATGAACGTTTTCTCTGATAGCAAGCTATCTCCAGTTCCTATCTCGGTGCTTGTTGTGTTGGTGCTTTCTCAGTGCAACTGTTGCAACTATTTGAGGGGCTGTACTATAAACCAAATCATTGCAATGATTTGAGTTAAAAACAAAACTGCCCAGCTAAGAGGGCTGGTTTGCAGTGGAGCCTTATAAATAGTTACAGTAACACAAGTTTAGGGAAGGAGAGGAGCTTTGGGCAGGAAAGAACTGCAGCATGCTAGCTACTCCTGACTTCACTTCCTGTGCTGGATACTTGGGTTTGACTTGCTTAATTTTAGATGTTTAATTAAGGTAGTCATCTAGGCTCCTTTGTATTCAAGGACAAGAAATAAGTACCTCTGTGTGGTAATTCATCCTGTGCATTTATTTCTGCATTCATTGGTTACAAAGGAAGCCTTGCTATTTGGCACCTAACTTTTAAGCATCTGAAATTGTGTTGGGACACAACGAGAGGCAGTTTACTTAAGGCCAGGGTTACTTTGCACTTACTGCATAGTTATAAGGTTCTTCATGTAAGAATTCATTACAGAGAGCTAATTTATAAGTTAGTAAGTTAATAACGCGGTTTACCTTGTAGCATCTTTTTCAGATAAGCAGACCCTTAGATTAATGTCTGAATTGGCACCTCATTACCATATGAAAGAAGACATGGCTTATATGAAGAGTCTTGTTGAGGCAGAGAAATGTTTAAAATATAAAGAACGTAATTTTGTCCAGTAGATAAATGTAATGTTTTCTGAGTTAGACTCGATGTGTTGCTCCATTCTACAGGCTGAGAATTCATAGAAATTTATGTTTCTGCAACCATTTGTTAATCTCCCCATGATATTTATGGTGGGAAGTGTAAGTCTTATCTTTTTCTTTTAGGTTGACAATTGCATTTTTCGCGCTCTCTGGTCTGGATATGTTGGATTCCTTAGATGTGGTGAACAAAGATGATATAATAGAATGGATTTATTCCCTGCAGGTCCTTCCCACAGAAGACAGTGAGTGAGTTTTTAGTTTTTTTTATTGATATTAACATCTTTACTTCTGCTTTTCACCTGGGGAATAGTGTATGGCTCTTGGTTTTGTTTGTTTGATTTTTGCAAAATAAAAATTTGACCATCCTGAGATGCTGTGGTGGTAATTTCAGATAGCAATGTCTAGTAATTCCTAGAAATAGAGCACTCTAAAGAAATAGCAATTAGTTTTGCTTTTTTATGTATTCAAGTTGAAGCTGTGAAATGACTTTGAGGATAAGACAATACAACATACTGCTGAAGTTCCACCTTCGAAAACTTTCTCAGAGAAATTTTTTGCCTGTTTCTAAAAAGAAATGCATATGCCACATAGGCATTATGAGTCTATTAATGATTATATTGACTACTACCAGTTACAGCCATGCCAGGAGCTGTGAGCACAGGTGTGGCTATATGGAACAGCTTTTGAGAAAAGGAGGGATAAGATGAAGAAGCAAAAGGGATAAGCACAGTTCCCACTTAATAATGAAAAATGTATTCTTTGGATCTGTGTTGGTTAAATTTGCCTAATGTTCTTAGAAGGGAGTAATACTGTTGCTCTGTCCCAGCTGTCTTGGGATTGGGATGTGTATTATAGATCCAGATTAGGGAGGGAGCTCAAAAGAAGTGGCCCTCTCCAGGCTGCTTAACAGAAGCCAAGAGAAGCGCCATTTCTGTGGGCTAGTTGGTACTGACATTTTTCTGTGGCGGCTCAGGTGAGCAGCTAATAGCAGCAGCAGCAGGAGTGGAAGGGAGGGGGACGCCGGTAAGGCAGCTCTATGACATGAGGTACTGGCACGTTAAGTGCTGGTGTGGGATAGCTGCAGGCTGGTCTTTAGAGAAGAGGTAATTGTAGGTGCCTGTCTATAAAATCAGGAAAGTGTGAAGTGCTTTTAATGTTGGATGGTTGTAGAAATAAAA
The DNA here is from genome assembly GCF_040807025.1 of Struthio camelus. Classification (NCBI taxonomy): domain Eukaryota; kingdom Metazoa; phylum Chordata; class Aves; order Struthioniformes; family Struthionidae; genus Struthio; species Struthio camelus. The sequence continues at coordinate 24,571,908 of NC_090981.1, forward strand.
TCATGTATTGCCTTATAACGTCTAATCATATACCACAAATTAGGTCTCTTCCCTTATTAGGAAATAAAAGCATTTTTATGAAGTGAATGTGTAGAAGTCAAGATTGCTGATGCTTGATTTTTATAGTAATAAAAAGAACCCATTTCTTACTCTGGCAACTTACAGACTGTCAGATCTACACAAGGCATTAGCTCTAATAGATCTTGTTTTGCTTGTGCTGTATTTCAGGACTGATTGCAGAAAATTAATGGGTTTAGATCATATAGTTGCTCCTGCAGCTCTTTTACTTATGAGAAGTTCCTCTCCCTTAACATTAAGAAAACTTTCTATGTACACATTCTTTGTTTTTAGGAGTTGCGTGCTTTTTGATCTCTGTCCCTGTGTTCAGGAGTGTATTCTGATAGAACAGTCAACTTCATGAGAAGAGGGATTAGAACAGGCATTTTTCTTTGTTTGTCTTTTGATAAAACGCTGTAAGATTTTTGTTGTCCCGTTCCCCCCCCCCCCCCCCCAGCCAACATATGGGATAGTCTCATTGTTAAGGCCCTTCTAGGGAGGACAACATCAGTCTCAGCTTGCAGATGTGGAGGCTAAAGATCTGGGGCGCAGCGAGGACGAGCTCTTCCTCCCCCCCGCCCCGATCTCATCCCATCGTACAGTTCCAGGAGAATAGTCTGGGGTGGGGGGTGCCTCACTGTGGCAGTGCGTTCTGTGCTTATAAATAATAGATCTCTCTTTTCACCAGCAGACCAACCATCCTTCCAGTCCTGTATTTTGATATCATCTCATAAGAACTCCTCTTTTTTTTTTTTTTTTGTTAAGCTCTATTCCTTTTGGTAATAACGCCACTCTTCAGCTTGACCCTTGACCTCTAAAATTTTAGGATTTTTTTTCCATTTTTACTTCATCTGGTGGACAATAGATGATTAAAATGTAAATGATACTAACAGCAACAAATTGGATGCTGGATGACTAAATATTCAGAAGGGAGTGCACAACCTTTTGTAATGTCTGGTTTCAATAAAATGTCCTGACTGTTTTGTAATCTTAGTATGTGTGATGTTTGTTGACAGCCTGCCACCAGTAGAGCTCTGACTCTATCTTTTGGCATGTCCGAAGAAGTAGCTAAACTGTGGTAGACAGCAGCGCTGAGGCTTTTGGTTTCAAGATGATTGTACATTCCTAGTTAAAGGGAATATTTGGTAGCTTGATGCATCAGAATCTTTCTTAGGGAAAAAAACCTGATTTTACTTCGCTTTAAAGTAATAATCTGTTGCAGTTTCTTTGACATGCATGCTGATATCTTTCTCTTTCTGGGGAAAATTGATCTTTAAGTATTTAAATTATGACACTGTGGTGTAGTTTCTGGATTGCTGGTCCAATAATCTTGCTTTAAGTAACAACATTGCACTTAATACAAATCTTCATCGCTTTTGGCTCTAGTGTTAAAAACCAATGGACTTACATTTTAGATTGGAGTATATTTTTAGAGCATCTTGGATTGTTTGGGGGTGTTTTTTTTTTTTGAGTCACTGGCTGAATTCCTAAAAGGAGAGAAAAAAGAATTCCTGGAATTCTAATGGGGGGAGTAGCAGAGGAAAAATTCCTCTGTTGTTCATGTTTCTCTCTCCAAAGCTTCTCTATCAGTAGTACTTCATTTGATTTTACTAAGGGCACTTTTTTCAGGTGACAAGTCCAAATTATTTGGAGAACTACTGCTACCTTATAGTGGGCTTTCGATGGATAGGAGAGAGAACAATGGATACTCTACAAACTTAATTTCTGTTTACTTTTGCCAATAACTATTATAGCAGGGTATTGTAGAACATGGAAGAAAATTCAGAATTTGATGTTTAGAATAACTTGTTAGTTACACTCTCAAAATATACTGTGGTAGTAGCAAGTAGTAAGTTTATATGTACCAGTATGGGATGTGCTAAGGTAGCCTGCAATTGAAAGGTTTGTAGCCTTTGACATTTTTATGTGAAACTAAAGTTCATGAAAGCAAAATGGTGAGATCATGATCTAGCTGAGTAAGAAAGCAAAAATATAGTTTGTGATCCTAAATGAAACACACGAAAGGAAGCTAAAAATTGAGGTCCATCAGGATAGACTGAATTCTTCTGTGGTTTTTATTTTAACCACGAAACATGAGATTCAAAAGAAGTAATATCCTTTAGAATTATCCTATAAGTGATGTCAGCTCAAGTGTTTTAGAGCCTGACTCGATACTGGTTGTATTTAGAGGGAGAAAATAGCCCTGTCACACATGTCAGCTGATGCTCACCATCAAACCTAAGTCTTCACTGGATGCTTGGTCTCGTTGGTGTCTTCTGCTTATTTGAAAGGACTCTCTTCTATGACTCTTACAGAACAGTTAGCTTCCGTAGCTTTTGACCACTGCTGCTTTTCCTTTCTGTTCGGTAAATGCTCTGCTTAGTTGCATGGCTAATAGCATGCAATTTGATTATTTTGTTTGTGTGTTCCTTGTAGTAAGACCTCACTGTGTTTCCTTTTAGAAGGACATTGAAATCTTGAAAAGGGCTCTTTTTTCTTTCATTGGGGTGGGAAGCGGCTGTGCTCTTTTACAAGTCTTATCAGAAAAGACAGCTTTGAACTAAGGATACATTTTTTTTTCAAATATGAAATTAGAAAAGAACTGATGAAAGGTCCTGTCTCAACTCACTGTTTGTTCTTCTCGTTCTTATCATGTCATTACTGTACTGTTTGCCCTGTCGTAAAGCAGCTCCTAGACAGAATTTCAAATTTACTTTAACTATCTTAAAGTGCAGCTCTTAGCAATGCGAGAGAGATGTATCCCAGTTGTTCCTTGCAAGTCACATTTAAAACCAGTTCAGCACTTTTGAAAGATTACTTCAGTCCAGAGATCTGAATTCATAATCTAGTTATAGACAGAGAGAGGAGGCTGGTTCTTTGGTCATATTCATCTGCTGTCCTCCCCTGCAGCAGCACTGCCACTTTTGTGACCCTGCTGTGAGCTGGTTTAGCTTGTTTAACTGGCAGAAAAGCATGTATTTATTTATCTATCAGAAAGGTTAGCTTTCTGTTGCCTTGGTGAGCTGACTTGGCTAGGAGTACAAGTGCCAGAGCCCAGTGAGGGAGAGGGAGCCGGATCCCATACTTTAAACAGCTGGATGTTTCACTGGCTCTGCTGTACTGAGAAACTGTACCCCAAGTAAAGCAGAGACATCTTTCGTTTTCTGATCTGAACCCCCAGGGTCTGTGCATAGCCGCCTGAAAACCACTGTTCTGCACCAGGGACCTACAACTTTGTTCTGTCAGAGTTTGAATTTAGGTTGGTAATGGTGCTTTAGTGCGCGTTCTTTGTGCTTTGGTTTATAAGAATAATTATTTTTTAGCCTTATTTCAGCAAGAATTGCTCATGTTTATCTGTGCATGCTACCTATGCCAGCCTATGGTTAAAATACATGAAAAAGTCATAGCTTTACCTTTTAATGGGGTATATAAAATTGCTCCTGCGCTTAGCAAAATAAGAAAAGCCTAGAAGCCAGAGGAATGCATAGGTACCCTGAAGGGGAGGAAGCAGAGGTTAAAAGTTACCGCTCTTCCCGTCAAAGGCTAATCATAAAAGTCACATAACAAAAATATCCTTTCTGTAACAAAACGATCCTCAGATAAACCTCCTGTGGTCCTCAGTTAGAGCTCTGTTATAAAGCCTAAGGACTGTCTGGCCTACACATACGTAGTACGGCTTTCTTCAAGGTAAAGTCTCAGCTTTTGGTGTAAATGTGGAGTCTCTTGCGTTGGGAAGCAGGTCGAATTTATTTAGTTCCGTTGTCAGATATGACAGGTTTTTCCACATGTTCTTTGTTCTGCTTTTAACAGTCTCACAGTGATTGATAAAACTCTTATTTCTTACTGCAATTTTTTAAGCTCGTTCAGAAAGCGGTGTTAAGCGTACTTAACTGAGAGTGAACACTAGGTGGTACCATTTCATAACTGCATTTATACTCGATGCGTCAACTGACTATGCAGGTGCTGAAGTCGTCACTTCAGCAATTTTTTACACGGGACATTAATTCTGATTAATATACTTTTAATTAGGGTATGTTTCTGGGATAAATTTGCTTAACTTTTAATGATATATCAGATCCTTACTGGCTGTTTGCAACTCAGCAAAGTAGGCAAGAGTTTGATTAGCATTGCTAAGCTATTACAAGAGATAAGAAGCCCAAGGAGCCTGCAATAAAATAGTAAAACTAACTTCAGAGCAAGTGAGATGATATGCATAAACTGAAAGACAGGACTTTTTGATTAAATAAGTATTGCCCCTTTAGAGTTGGACTTGCACTTACAGGAAACTTTAAAAAAAAAAAAAAAAAAAAAAGAGAAAAAAAAAAGAGAAAAGAAAGGAGACATGGCGTCAGTGTGCCAGTGTCATATGGCTAGAAAAGAGCTGTTTTCACTTCCCGCTTAGCGCTTCCTTTATCAGTTCCACATTCTGTTTTTAAAGTCAAGAATCGCAACTATCAAGTTAGCGATTCACTTGTAATCCTGAAACTCTAGGAAACATCTCTTACATCTCTTAACATCTCTTAATGCCCAAGCATTAACAACAACGTTCTTTTATGTGGAGGACAAGAAATTTTGCTTCTCTTTGGAGATTATACACTGGTAGCTATGTACTGGTAGACTTATGTCTGTTTTCTGGGTGAAGGATGTCCACGTTTGTGCCCTTTTGAAGTGTATCTTGTGGCTTACGTAAGCATGTCTGGCACTGATTAATTTTTTCTGAAAACGGTGCTTTCTTTACAATGCCAGTTAGGAAAATTGGTATTTAAGAAACAGGAATTCTAATTCTCCTTTTTCTTCACTGGTTCATTAATGTTATACCGTATTTCGATTTATGAAGCTTTTTTTCGCAGGGTCCTTCAGGATCCACTTAAGCCTAATCTTTATTGTGCTTTCCAGAATCTGTAGCGACACGAAAAGTAGGATCTTTGATTCCAGGAACGAGCAGGCAAGCTTTCTTTGCTGAGATGATGTAGGTTACAACCAAATATAACAGTTATATATATTTTTTCAATCTATAAATCCAGATACTCTTTCTATTTCCTCTTTGTTGCTAGAGGATACCAACTTCTATACCAGTATATGCTGAACTGACCTGCATTACACCTGTCGGTTCCTTAAAAAATTTTTTAGGATAAAAGGTGGAGAAGTGGGGATTGCAGGTGTGTGTGTTTTTTGTTTTTATTTTTATTTTATAATGTTAAATGATAGTTCGCTCCATGGAGATTAGATCCAAAGACTTGTCTGTTAGAAAAACTGGAACACTTTACCAGCATTGAAGTATTTAGACTGATGCAAGGATCTAAATTAGATGTTGCATATATGCAGAATGTATGTTAAACTAGAAGTTACTGTGTTGGTTAATTACACCAGGACTGATGTACCACATTGTATAGTGATATTTTTTAGGGCTGTCAGTATTATAACTGTTGTTGTTCAGTTAACCTGGTGCAGGTTTTCCTAATCTCCGTGAGGCTTTTTAGATTCAAGGCTGAAGATGACCCCCCCCCCCCCCCCCCAAAAAAAAAAAAAAAAAAAAAAAAGCAAGGGAGGGAGTGGAGGAGGAGGAGAATGAGTGACTTAGAGCCCTTTTACCTTGGGAGCCTGGGGAGCAGTTGAGCCTGTGCAGTGCGGTGCAGATCCCTGGAAACTTATACTGACAGACTGAACGTGGTACACGTTTCTCTAATACATGCTCAGATACTGTGACACATTGCAAAAATCACATCTGAATCACTGGAAGAAATGTCTGATTGATAACATGTTCTTGTGCCTGTGTGTTAAGTGAGAGAGGGGAATGGCTCCCTTAAAATTGTCATGTTATTTTAACTATTTAGTTCTGATAGTATCACATTAAATCAGTACTGACTTAAAACTGCGGATAGTTTGTTTGTCCTTGTACATGTTGCAAAGTATCTTAAAACAATTCTGCCTAGGAACAGATGGTATTACTAGGCAGAAATCTAGAGAGGGAGTAAATCTGTTAACTCTGGGCACATTTCCAGGGGAATAGTCAATCAATCTTTCTTTCTTTTTTTCTTTCTTTCTTTCTTTCTTTAGAGCAGAGAAGAAAGTTCTATGCTGGTATGAACAACATATTTCCATCAAGTAAAATAATCTGTTGCTTTGTCATTACACCAGGCTCCAGTTTGCTTGTTTTTTCCTCTTCAGAATAATGACAATCTGGGTTAGGGAGCATACTGAAACAACGTATGTGCAAACTCTGGCTGTACTGTGAGTGGTGTTCAACTAACAGGCCTTGATCTTGGCTAGGGAATTGCAGTTTATAATGAATGTTTTGGCAAAGCCAATTAGCTAACTTTTTATTTTTCTTCCTTCTCCAGGATCAAACTTGAATCGCTGTGGATTCAGAGGCTCTTCGTATTTAGGGATGCCGTTCAACCCATCCAAGGTTAGTTAAGTGTGGTGAAAAAAATTTCAGTTAGGCAGTAATTTCTGTCTTTTGTATAATATTAACTGCAGAACTGAGGAAAATGTGGGAGGTAGGGGTTTTTTTCTGTTGATATACTGAAACATTTGAAGAGCTTTCGTAATATGGGTGATGCTCTTAAAATGGTGCTGCTTGTGTTTACAGAGGGCAGTGAAGAGAACGACATACAAATTGTGGCTTGTCTCAGTGCACCCTCCCCTGCTCTGATCTGTAACTGGGGAGGGAAACTTCTCTAGCTCAAGAATTGCCTGTGGACCTGGAAGAGAAGGGCGTAATTGCTCTGCATCAGATGGTGGAGGGCATGCTGTTCTTCAGTATTCTTCTTCATGTTATGAAACGTGGGATGTTTGATTTTTGTCTGGGATCCGCTGACACATAGGCAGGGCTCTGCTTATCCCACTTTGTGGTGTAAAGCATTGAGAGGATGCTTTTCAGTCATGGAGCTGAGGTTCAGGAGAATTAAATCTGTATAGGAAAAGAGGATGCCCTTAATACTGGGGAGAAATGAGGTGAGCAAAGGCTACTAGAAATACAGCAGGTCTGATATGGTTGGAAGATAGAAATAGGGGCCAGTGTGCATGCAGGATTGTGAAAAAGATACAGAAATTCTGTGCTGTGTTTGAGAGTGAAAGTGCTGATTGTCCCGCTACTAAAGAGTGGATGAAACATCTCTCCCCAAGTATGTGACTTCTAGAGGAGAGATAGCAAGAGGATTTTAGATATTAATTTATTAATATTGGGAGAGGAAACTGGAAGCGAGGATGGACATCTGATATGGCTATGACTGTAGTTGAGTGCAAAAAGCCTTGAACTAGCTTGTGTATGAGGAGAGTACAGCAGCCTGTTTTGACCTCATTTTTATTTACTTAGCCTTAGGTTTTTGAGTATCTTGTGGGAATGTTAATCTGCACTAGAGTAATAACCACTTGATGGCCCTTTTGGCATAGCAAGTCAACCAAGTATTCGTAGCAGTAATGTTCACAGGTTATGCTTTATAGCAGGGGGAAAATAATTTTGAAGAGGATTTTGTTCGTCTCTATAGCAGGTGCTACAGCAACATGTGACAGGCAAGGTAATCTGCCTCTTGGTTTGCTTTGGTATTTATCCCGTTTTACGTTACAGATGGTGTCTACAGTGAGCTCCAGTTGTAGCAGTAAGATGAATTCATCATCTCTTTTAATTGGAATTAACCTCAGTGGCAATCCTACCACCCACTGAGCTTGAAGGAAAGAAGGAAAATGTCTGCTAAAAACAGAACCTGAAACAATTTGGGTTCGCTACGGGTGGCTTATTGGGATACTTTATTAAAAATAAAGCTTAAATGCCAACTAGCAAACTATGATTTCAGTATAGTTGTAAAAAAAAAAAAAAAAAACTTAAACACTGATTTTACTTGGAAGAAAGCTTCCTTTTGATAACAATCACCTAAAGAAGTTGAGGGTTTAGTGCTATTACTGTGATATAACTGCATTATAAGATAAATAAACACGCAATCTTACCAAAGCAAGGCAATAAAAATGTCAGCCATGTTTCCTCAAAGGTCTGGGTCAGTACTTTGCAATGTAGTACGTTAAATCAGTATACGCTTTTTGGAAACTTGACCAAGTCCTCCCCAGTGCATAAAGCTTGAAAAACGAGTTTTGCATATAGTTTTGAGATCTTGTAGAAGCCTTTGATGATGAAAGGTCCAGAAGAATTGCAGAGTGTCATTGTAGCTTGACAGCACTTCCCGGTGTTTTAATGTTCAAGTTTCAGTAGTACACGAAATGTATTGCAACCCATCAGTGTCTCATAACCTGTTAGCCAATCTGTAGAAGCAATAACGGGGTAGACTCATATCATCTATGGAAATTAATTGCAAGGTTGTTATATCTACAAAACTATTTGCAGATTGATATGCTTTTTATACAAGCATCAGAATACTTTTTATGAGGTATACGTTAAAGAAATCGGATCTACTTGGAATTATTGATACACAAAGGTTTAAATATTTCCGGAGTTATGTCCTTAAAATGTTCTGAAATGACTCAAAGAAAGAAGAACTTGCCAATTTGCTGTGACGACTTTGGGTTATGTTTAAGGCCTTGTTGTTTTTCTTTATTCATCATTTAAAAGTAGTCAGTTAAATGTGTGTCTTTAAAAATAATAAAAAAAATGCCTGTAAGCTTTTTGGATTTGTGTTGGCAGTTACTTATTCCATGCCACTACAGTCTTTTCATTTTTGGACCGTGAGAAAGTGCCATATTGGAGCTAGCCAAATCTCTTCTGTCACTAGGGATATTTGAAAATAATAGAAAAAAGGCAAAGGATATGTTAGACCCTCCCGACTCTCTTAAATGTGACCAGGATATCTCATTTGTTCTCTTGTTTTTATAACTGTTACCTTTTAATGTTTGATGATAGTGTCTATGCAGCTCTTTGGGGTGGTAGCAAAAACGTAGCAAAGACATATCACCTTGACCGCTCACCCCGCAGTCTTAACAGTCTTAATTGTAAACGACAGCTAAGAATGCCATTTTTATCAGTGCATTTAAACATGATTCGTTTCAAATTAGAGAAGTATTATTTCCTGAAATGACTGTAGATTCTGTGGTCTCTCAGGTTTAGTGTTACCGGAGCTTAAACGGTCTTTTGAAATTAGGGGTTGACAGTCTCCTTACAGTTCCAGACAGGCCTAGCTCTTTTTTTATCTATTTAAACTGTTACAAATCAGTTTTAGGGGCTAGACTGAAAGCCAGCACCTAGCACTTTTTCGGAAAGTAACATATGTTTTGACTTGGATAAAAAAATAAAAAATCTGTTTTGTGTTCCCAGTACAACCTTATATTCTCTCAAGGCTGAAATAACTCATGCTTGTAACACTGATGCCAGCTGAGAAAACAAATTTTTGAAAGTCTGACTCCGTGTAGCGGTGTGTTTAGTAGCACTTTTAGCGTTTTGAAAGATCTTGGCTGCTTAGAGTTAATTCTTTCAAAGAAGGCTCAGATCATAGAGACCATCATGCTATCTCTCATGAAACAGGACTGGTTTACACCACTGCTGAGAGCCAAGTTAATCTCGTTCCTAAAAACAGTAATTATCTCAAGAGATGAACCGGACCTGGCCGTATCCCCGTAGCTGGGTTTCTCAGGCTGTGCAGGCATCAGTGTTTTAGTTCAGATCAGGAGAGCACTTCTTACGTGCATCTCCTTAACGTGCCTGACCCGCAGAGTGCACCATGCAAACTGGGTCCCTTTGGAGGGAGCTAAAGCAGCGGGTGCACCCTGCACGCACCCACTCACCCACCCGGTACCGGGCCGTCAGGCCGGGCAGCAGCCTGCAGCCGTGCTGGTGCGCGCGCAGAGCGGGGCCTGATGCCGCAGCACCTCCTGCTCCGCTCCTGAGCCCCTGCCCGTTGCGCTGCGTCGCTCGTTAACGTAGCCGTAACCCTCGCGGGTTACGTTCACTTCTTGTGAATGGGTAATCTAAGCGTTTAACCATCCGTCTGTAGTTTAGCGCCCTTCTCGCTGCCAGTTTTTGAGAAGTAACTGCTGCTGTCCTTAAAATAACTTCATTTTGTGCCCTTGGCCCATGAAGCGCCCGGAGAGGACAGTAGCAATGGCTTTTTTTATGCCTGGCCTGATAGTTTGGTTAGTTGGTGCTGCTGTGCCTTTGGTCTGCAGTGTCTGTGAAGCAGAAATAGTGCAATTTAACTAAAAGTAGGCTTTATTCGTAGTACAGAACTTGAGAAGAAACTTTTTTTGGACCAGTCCTGAAGGTGCCCATTAAAAATCAGTTGCCTTGACATGGTGTCTGTCTTTGATAAATTCTGAGCAGGCTTTTGCACAGTGTCTGGATGGCTTTGTCCTATATAGCAGAGGCAATTTAGCAGCAGTTGTTTCTAATAAGCAGAGGTAATGTTTAAACACCCTTGATATTCAGCATAAGTCAAGCAACTTAAAAGACAAAGAGTCTTGCAGCTCAAGTGTTTGTCTTTCATTTGATCTCCATTCAGGGGGGAAAAAAAGTGCCCATGTACTAGAAAGCATCATTTTCTGGGGAGAAAAAGATTGCATTTCAGTACCTAAGATTATTTTTACCTTAAACACTGGCCTCTGTAGTATCAAAGGTACAAAAGTAGAGTTTGGCAGTTTGAATATCACACGTTTCTAGACATTCTTGAAGGAGGCTTTTTGTTTGGTTGGGTTTTGTTTCTGTTTGCTTTTTTGTTAGTTTTTTTCTTTGGTTGGTTGTTTTTTTGCAAGAACTCCAAGGCCTGTGCCAGAGAGCGCAGTTGGAGCGTCTGAGGACGGTTCATCTTTGTCTATATAGGTTTGAAATTTAATGGTTCGTTTTTAAAAAAAAAAAAAAAAGGCAAAAAGTAGTCCTTCAAATGTACATAAGCATTTTTTCTGTATTTTGATAAAATGAGCAGAGTGTTGCTAGCTAATTTTGAAAAGCATTTTAAATATTAAAAAGCATTATCTAGCGCAATACCAGAGTGCACATATATGCAGTGGAGCCGTTGGTTAGGGTTACTTTATCACAAGAGGCTTCCTCCCATCCACACAAATTTTAGAAGTATTAGCAGTTATCTTACAAAAGCTTTGAAACTTGTTATGTTTTCCTATTGAAAAAGCCATTTTGAGTCTTACTTTTTGGCATCAAATTGTCACAAGGCCAGTTTCTGCAATTCTTGAGTTCTTGTTTAATTTTTACCTCTTTATATGCAAGAAATGTAAATTTTGTTTCATCTCGAATGTCCCGTTCTTCTGATTGATGTCCCCCCAAAGAAACCCTATTATTCAGGCTCAGATGTTTTTGTTGAATAAGTGTGTGAAATGTATATTGGTGTGTGTAGGTACATACAAAAAGTGTGATGAGGAGTATCGTGACAACCTTGAAATAGTTCCTTGGAGCCTAGAGAAGACTAAGAGATAAGTGCGTCCTAGCATCCTTAAAATTTAACAGTTATGGTTAAGGGACAGAATGTATTATTCTTCTGGAATAAATATATTAACTATATTTGTTTTATATAAAAAACATGCATGTATGGTGCACAAGATCTGTGAGGCCCTCAGCTCCCCAAAACTTCATCTTGGCCTTTGCGAGTACATCACGCAATCGTTTCTGTTTATGTGATCTTGATTCTGAATCCTCTGTGTTTAGTTTAATTGTTGTTTAAATGCTGGCCATATACGCCGGGGTTTGGGGCTCTAAAATGAATGCTCTCAAGACTTCAGATGCATACCATCGTATTGACCCTCTGTCACTTCCACAGGCTTTTTTAGTAATTACATATCAAAATATCTACCAGTATACCCATTTTCCATATAAAGAATTGAATTGCTTGTTACATGATAATACCTGGATAAAGGAAAGCTGTTAGTGGTAGAGATAGTTGTGTGAGCTTACTAGCAGCTATTCTCAGCTATGTAATGACCTGTTTGAGAATTACTGTTTAAGTATGCATCCTCGTCGTCCTTTCTGCGTTACTTGTACCAAAGTATTTGTGTGGTATTCAAAGATGGAGGCAGAAGATTGCAGAACGCATTTAGCTGTGAGCTTCGTGATAGTATGTACAGCCAACGCGCACTTCCGTTTGTATTATATGCACCGTAAAGGTGTAGTTTGTGCTCTTGGCTGAAACCACCCTCCTCGCAGAGTGTTATACACCCCTGGGGTTGCTGAAACCCTGTGTTTGGAAGAGCATTATGTTACCTCTACACGTTGAAATATTTGCATGGAAAAGATGAGATGTGTACATTGTCTAGACATTGTAGTGATTGATACTGTTGGGGTTTTTTTCAGGGGAGAGGGGATTGTTTTGTATTATGAGCATGCAGTATACGTGCTTATAATGCATTTCTATGCAAACTGTATTTATTGCAGCAAGTGAGAGTGTAATAGAAATACCTGTGTTCACTAAAAATAAAGATCCAGTTATTTGAATGTATTTGTAGGCTTCCAAAACTTAACAGGCAGTATGAATTAGTGTGTGTATATAGAAAGCACAATTTAAGAAAATCGCACGGAGCAGAAATTCTGAGCTACTTGTGTTGAAACTGCGGGGAAAATTGCCACTTAAAGGGGCCTTCTTTGAGAATTACAGATGCTTTAGAAAATTTCCTGAATATCCAAGCATGTTTGAAATAGTTATGAACATTTGCATAAAATTTCTATAGCGAACGGTCTTAAAAAGTCAAGTCTGCATATCCTTAGAGTGAATCTGATTTGCTTAGTAAAGATAATCTTCCTCGGGAAGTAATATTTTCAAAATTAAAGTTGAACTGTTTCACTCTAGCTGTTACTGTTCCATTATTCCTGGTGTTAATATTTATTTGGAGAGGGACTTAAAAATAGCTGTGTGAGCGTGTAAACAGAGCGGTGCTACGCAATTAACATTGATTTGCAGGCTCCGGCGTTTTCCATGCGTCTGTGTGAAAGGAGTGGCAGCATCTCCTGCGCTTTCCCTGCTCCCCTGATGCAGGAGCTTTGAAGTAGGCTGTGAACGCAGGCGGTCCTCTCGGTGCAGTTTAACCTGGATCGTACAGATGTTGGGAAACTTAAGTTTCCTCCCGAGCTGCTGACTGACCTGCTGGGGCGTTTGGTAGGCAGCGGGTACTAAGTATCAAAGAACCTTTGCAGATGTTTTTCATCTGCTAGTGTGTATCTTGTATTTCATTTGACCAAATATGCAAGAAGTTTTAGCTGCTGAGCTGGGATATTGAGAATCCTTCTAGGGCCAGAATTTGCTCAAATGTGGGTTTTCAGAAGAGAGACTTGTTTGGTTTAAAAGTAGATCAATAAACTGAATATTTTTCTGTGACAGAGCAAGTTTGTATCACCCGACACGTATGGATTTTGGGAGCTGAATTGTATGTTTCAAATATGTTTGATGCATCACGAGGGTTAAGCTGCTTATAATAAACTTTATTAAGGGGAAGGTATTCCGAACAGAAGATGTTTGGTTCTCATAGATTAAAATGCCGAAAGCGGTATGACAGGCCAAGTCATTCCTTCTGGGATCAGAGCCTGCCATCCAGCCAAGTCAGAGAAACGTGTTTCCCAACGGCGGCAGCCGTGCGCCCAGCAGCCCCCCATCCCCGGCTGCCCCGGGGGCAGCGGGGCTGGGGCCCGCGGAGCAGGGAGACACAGCTCACGGCAGCGCCGACAGCTCCCGGGCCGGCGCGGGAGCAGACCGCAGCCCCTTGAGATCTGCACCCCACTTCTCAGCAGAGACCCCGGGACAGGGCAGGGCCATGGTGGGAACTGAGGGAGCGGGGTGGGTGCAGCGCTCAGCACTCCCCTGCTCCCCTTCTGTTGCGTAGCTGGAGCTTTTCCAGTACCATCGCAGCTGCTTTCACCTTGCTGTTGCCCCCTTTCCCCATCTGTGTTTGATTCCTTAGTGGGGGAACAATTTCTTGCTGCTTAGTGGGTGATAGGTACTTCTCTCCTAGCCGCTTATTTGAAATAAAGCGCTCTGGCGTGGGAAACGAGCATGATTTGGCCTGAAAAATACCATGGACGCATAACATAATCTCATTTAACTTGTTTTTATACTGTTTATTGCATGTGGTCTTTTTTTTTTTAATAAATTGCAAAGTAAAAATGGCAGTTGACATAATCTTAGTAAAATGTGTTTTAGAAACTCATTTGTCTCTGCTGCTCAGCACAGAAGTAGCTCTTCTATCCAAAAAAAAAAAAAAAAAAACACCCAACAACAACCTTTCAGTTGTTCCAAACTGATGCATGCGAAGCATCCAAATTTATCGTGTTACGTGTGGTTTGTGTTGTCGTACAGTGGTAATGTCCAGGATGTATTTATACCACAAGAAAAAAAAGCATTCGGCTCACATCAGTCACTTCCCCATGTCATGATTTGTATCATGCAACTAGTCAGCATTTAACTCTCATTTTAGCTTCCCAGTTGACTTTGTTTTTTACGTAAATAAAACCCTGATTATTCTTTTATAATAGAGATGAAAGCGGATGAGGGGTTAATTTGCTTTCCCTTCAACTGACTGAGAGATTACCTACAAGTAGAAAAAGCATGAGAGAGATTATTAGTAATTAGGTTCTCAAATCTTTGCAGAAGCAACCTCTAGAGGTTTGGCTATTTAACGGAAAGCTCGCCCGCTGCCAGGAAACTAAAGCCCAGTAGTGTGTCAGGATAAACTTAGATACAGTTGAGCACGTCTGATTTTTATTTTGTTGGGTTTTTTTGGGTTAACTCTTGCATAAGCATCAGTGTTGGCACAGTCTTGTTCCAAAGCTTCCTACTGACCGGCTGGCTGATCGCAAGGGGGCCAGAGGTGTGCAGTAACTGAGTTTCATTGAGAGGTTTAGTGAGGTGCCTTCAGTTTAACCGAATTCCTGAAGGGAAAGGAACTTTGCTTAACTCTTAAAACTTAACCAAAAAAAAAAAAAAAGAATATCTGACTGTGATATAAGGTTGTATGATGTTCCAAAAATTTATTTCTTCCTTTTTTTTTTTTTTAGGGTCCTGGTATATCTCATCCCTATGATAGTGGCCATATAGCAATGACTTACACAGGTCTGTCATGTCTGGTTATTCTTGGAGATGATTTAAGTCGAGTAAATAAAGATGCCTTATTGGAAGGACTGAGAGCTCTCCAGCTGGAGGATGGAAGGTAAATTATATTTTATATTTTCCAACCCTGCGGAAGGTTAATGGAAAACCAAAGCATGGAATGAAACATAGCGCACATGTTTTTGTGAAAGTAGTGGTGTAATACTTTCTAGTGGAAAATGTTGTGGAGATCAGTGATAGAACATGTGCCACTTCACAGGTACCAAACAGTGTCCAGATTCGTTTCCATATTGGGCAATGATTGTTTGCTCACAGCTGTAGATACATACTAATAGAAAGTTAATAGTTTGGCTTATGTCTTGGGGATAGGTTTTTTTTTGGATTGTGTCTTTCAAATAAGTGAGACTTTCTCTGTTCATGTTCTCTGGTCTTGCAAGGCCCTGGAGCGCTATTAAGATGACGTTTGCTCTGCTTTGTGGGAGGGTGAGCTTTATTTAGTTTGGAGACACTCAGAACATAAATATAGCAGGATGAATTAGCCTATATGCTACTTATAGTAGAAGGGCAATAATATTAAACTTCATTGTGTGATTCATCCTTTTTGCATGCGTTTTTTAAAAAAATACCTCATTTCCCTCTTCATCTGCTTCTGTTGGGTTTTTTTGTAGGCTGGAGCTGGTAGTTAATGTCACTTCTGATGGGTCACGTGATCTGCCTGTGTAGTGAGATTTTACTAAATATCATTTTTGAAAGAGTACTTTAAGAAATGCGTAATTACATAAACCTTATTTCTGAGGGAATTCTATTTCACTTCATAGTGAAATTTCTGTCTCCGTTTACTAGCTGTGAAAGCTTTTTTTTGTTTTTTCTAATCAAAAGGCTTTTTATCACCTAGAAGTCTTCCAATGAAAACCTTTTTTGTGCAATATACCTTTCAAAATGCAATGTTACATTAAAAAAAAATCTAGTGTGTTCTAAATGGAAATTGTGACTAGAACGTTGTACAGTTTCTGCTTAGATATAGCTTCAGAATGACCTTAACGGGCCAAGTTCTAACGTACGTATACAAATATACATATGAATATTTGTTGATTTGCCTTAGTTCACAAGCGTCTTCAAAGATACAGGGGTGTCTGTACTGCTGCTAGATGCATTGCTGTTGCGTGCTGAGCCGTTTTTATTGTCACAGTATATCCAAGAGGAAGGAGTGGGGATGAGTTGTGCCAAACCCACTAGCGTCTTGAAGTGATTGCTTGCCATGATGCCTGTTTGCAATGATAAACTACATGCAGTTAACCTGTTCTGCATGTTTGTATCGTATATGGTTTTAATGTACAGACTGATTAAAGTACAGGGTTAAGTGTAAGATGCTGAAGAGTGCCAGCTAGCTGCCAGAGGGAAAGGAAGATGCTTTGCACCTCTCTGAGGTAGAACTGTTACTTGAGTGGGAGTCAACTCCTAGTATTACAGACATTTTCATACCTATGGACAGAGCTTTTACTGCATCCAAGGGGAAGAATGCAAGAGGCCAGAACCTGACCTAACATCTTGTCTGGATGGGAATAGCCAGTGAGCTGAATAAGGGAAAGAGAAACTTTCCTCGCGTAACCGCAGTAGAAGTATACTATGCTTAGTTTTTATTCCTTCACCTATGTCTTCTATTAACTAAAAAAAATGTAATTATATTGTCTCTTTAAAAGTTATGAATGAATGTGTATGTGTGCATTCTTGCTTTACCTTGGCTTACTGTGGTCTGAAGTGTCTGAATACCATACACGGCAATTGTCACCTAAGGACGGAGTACAGTTGTAAACCACACCACTGGCACATCTTGAGAACTGTCCTGGTTCTCCTGAACGTCCTTTGCCATATCCAAAGAATAATGGAGTGGGTTTCCACTTGAGCTGGACCAGAGCTGGACCTGGCAGCCGTAGGGGGTTAGCAGAGATGAAATGATCTCCCAGTAAATATCGGAGGCTCTTTGTAGGCAAGAAGATGTGGAGTGTGTACTTGGATGCCACAGTCAAAGGGGGAATGTCACAGTGGCTCTTGAAAGATGGCCTTTCAAGTCAGAAGTCCTTTGAGTTTATGTGTATATGTATATTTTTTTTTTTGGAGTAGGGATCTGACAGGAGGCCTCCTCAAAATATTCTGTTGTGCTAGCTTCTTGCCAATACTTGATTTTTAAAAAATATTCTGACTAGCTGTTTGAACCAAATGGAGGCTTGCCAGGAAGCAAATCAAAGTATCACTCTTCTTTCTAAGGTCTCTTAAAGAAGATGGGATTGTATCCAACCTCTATATAACAGTTTTAAAATGTCCTCAGAGTTTGGAAGGAATTTAACTCTTAGAAACCAAAAACTGGATTGCAAGTAATTTTCCCTTTTTAAATTAGAAATAGTAATAATAACAGTTACCTTGATACATATATGGGCATCTGATCCTGAAGTTAGTCAGAAGAGCAGTGTGAGTTACGAAGATTTCTAGAGCAGCAAAGAATTCTGCCAAGAGTAATAGATGGATATGGTAATTCATACATCAACGTGTAAGATAAGTGAAAGAACATATGCATCAGTATCTTTGGAAAAATAAAAGTCCAGGGTCGTGACATTGCCAGAAATAAGATTACCCAAACCACTAGGTGTTAATAGTTCTGTTGATTTTCTTTTCAGAACATATGATTCTAACCAAGCCAAGCAAAATTTTTTTCAGGTTTGGGTTACATTTGTAGTGTCGTTTCTCTGAATACTGTAACTAGAATAATTTTGAAAAGAAAAATAACGCAATTCCTAAAATGTTTCTCGTATTTTCTAATGTAAGAGGCCATACGATGTATAATGAGGAATACTTGTCTTTCAGTTTCTGTGCTGTGCTGGAAGGAAGTGAGAATGATATGAGATTCGTGTACTGTGCTTCCTGCATCTGCTACATGCTCGATAACTGGTCAGGCATGGATATGAAAAAAGCAATAGACTACATTAGAAGAAGTATGGTGAGTTATTCTCAGAGAGTTATTTCTTAACACATTGGAAAGGTAATTGTTCTTTTTCCTCACTATGACTATAAATCCATCCAAAGTGAAATTTTAGTTGTAGTATTTTGTTTGTTTCCTATTCCTGTTTTAGTGGGTTGAATATGAAAAGGTATGTTCCTTTTTCCATTTATATTTTCACACTGCAGTGTGTGTACTAGCAATGTAATTGTAGCATTTGTTGTGTGTATCTTCACTGAAACTTAAATTAAATCTGATCTTTTTTCTTTAAAACTCAATTTAAAATTGAAAGCAATATTATAAACAGAGGCCTGAAGTTCTTATAAATTAAAAAATGCATAGATAAAACATTGCATTAACAAATCCTCAAACTTCAATTAGCTGCAGTGCTGCTTTTTAAATGATATACAGAATCAAAGGAAAAATTAATTACTGAGATCAGTTCAAGCTTAATAAGTGTTCCAGTCATGCACATCATTAATCATTTATTAGATATTTCCAATAAAGCAAAATGTTAGTATATGCAACTTTTTTTTATGTGCATGCTGTCTTCATTTTTTGATGGAGCAAAAGGATTTTCGGTTATTTTTCCGTTTCAATTTGGGTAGTAGGCATAAAGAGAGCACACACCTTAACCTGAACCAGTTTATTCTTAGGATGAGAGGTTGCAGATTCAGAGAAGATGAAGAACTGGTGTTAGACTGCAAATAATATCAGATGTGATTTATAAAACTTAAAGGACACAAGGTGAAACTTAAAGATATTTGGCAATGAAAAAAATATGCAAGTGCTGAAATTCATTAATACGGTGTGTACAGTGAGTTCATCCAAGTTACTTTGTGAGTTGGTTTAAATATGAAAATGATGCAGTACTTCTTGATCTGTACATCCAGCACACTTTTGGTATTTTAGTTAATAAATAAATGTACTTTTAAAATGCTACTTTTGTTAATTAAATGAATTTTATTTTCAAAGATTAGTACAAATGATTTACTAATCATTTGGAAACTAGAATTCCACAGTGTGAGTAGATGTACATAGTTAACTCTTCTGGTCCACAAAATAAAAAAAAAAAAAGCCAAGTTTGAGACACACCACTTCTTTTGTAAGTCTGTAAGTTGTTATAGTTATTACCAATAGTAGAATGGTAAATTTTAAGTGAGAAACAAATCTTAAAAAAAAAAAAAAAAAAAAAAAAAGAGTTAATCTCGTGCTTCAGTTATGATTTAGATCAGCAAGTAAAAAAATGATTTAAGTTAATCAGGCCTTGTCTGAATTGGTTTTTATTCTTTCTTTATTTTTTAGGGGGGTAGAGTTAGATCTTTAAGCATTTGTTAATGTATATGGCAAGGATCTTTCTGGTAGACCACCGAAAGACTTGTTAGGGATATATTTTTCTTCAAATATCCTTTTTCATAAGGTTTACAGTCACTCTGATTCATACGCTGTCCATTGATGACATTAGCCTGTGTATTGGAGTCAAGAGTATGAACAAAATTGTATGCACACTGTCACAGCTTGCTTTTAATGCCTGAGCTATCTTGTTTAACGTTAGTTCAAGTGTTTCTACTCTGCCCTTTGGTACGAGCGCTCTCAGTCTTAAGCTTCTGTAGGATGTGGTCTGTTTATATGTTGTGTAGTTCTAAACTATATTCAGTAGAATGCCCTACCCACGCAGAGTTAGCTAAACAGTATTTGCGTAGTCTAGGAATATAGCTAACATCGGTGAACTAAGTTAAAACGTGGCTCCGTCTTTCTCCTGTCTTGCAAGACACAACACAGTTGAGAAGATGATATGTGGTAACTGAACAAGTTCATATAATTTCCCTTAATATATGGCATTTACACTATAGACGTAAAAAGATGTGTGCACCCAAGTGAAAAACAGATAAATGCTTGGATTTTAAGAGCAGTTTGACAGGATACCTCATCAAAAGCTTTGAAAACAAAACCAAACCTGAACTACTGGAAGGTAAGAAGGATTGTCCTTTTATGGACACAGCTATCCAGTTTACTGGAGAGGGCAGCTAGTGTAGTTTGCTAGTAATTTTGAGTTATTTATGACAGTATAGTCAGTTGTTAGACAAACATATTGACCGGGAGTCTGTTCACACTCAACCAGCTCCTTTAACCCCTTTTCCTTCAATTTTCCCATGCTTGTTCTTCCCCAATCCGCTTTGAATCCTCCCTTTCCTGCCTTTGGTCTTTTCCTTATCCATCTCATAGTAAGTTTTGCACATGCTCACATTCTGCTTAAAACATCCCGTAAGAAGTTTTATACCATCCAGAAATTCTCTTCCCCTGCATCCCCTAAGCAGTCCTGTACCCCGGTAGGCAATAACCGCCGTGAGCTAGCGTGGGTTTCCAGGGAGGGAGTTTCCGGCTGACTCCTCCTGGTGGGTTTCCTGCCAGGGATGATGCTTTAGCCCATCTCCTTCGATGGTCTGAAGGAGCAGCCGCGTCAGGGCGCTCCTTTTTCACTGATTAGGTCAGGAGGGTTCTTCCTCTGGCGTTGCTCCTCTGATCCTCGCTGGGCCTTTGTTTACCAAGATTAGCCCTTAATCAGCTAGCTTAACAGAGACACACTATTAAAGAAGAAGAACAGAGAGCAAAACCAAAGAGTAAAACCCTCGCTGTGGTATTCTGTACATCGCATCAATGGTGAATTTGCCTTTTGTACACCCTAGTGCAGTTCAGGTCCCAAAGGATACAATAAAACCAGGACGTGTGCAAAGAAAGTTGAGTTGGGTGGTCAGACGTACGAAAGGGTTTGTGTAAAAGGAGCGTTTAATATAACAGAACTCTTCATTCTGGAAGTGGAAATGAGAGTTCTCGAAAGTAGCAAGTGGCGCCGAAAAGATTAAGTGAGCAGGGAACGAGTGTTTCTTTCTAAGACAAAAACTAGAAAATATCATATTGAGGACACTTACAGAGCAGGCAAGTAGAGATTTTTTGGAAGTTTGGAGCTTTGAAATTGCACTGGAGATCTACTGTCTACTGCAAACCTGAACTGAATTTATAGTCTGCTTGCGGAGCCTTAGTACCTGCAATTTCCAATGGCTGTGTTCCTACTGGGAAAGCTGACCCCATTTACAAAAATAATATTATTGTTTATAAATTATTATTTTTACTCTATCAAAAATAATAATAACAAGAACCAATTGAAGCCTGAACAGAAGAGACCTCATGGAAAGGCCCAGATTAATGCTTTAGTTAACTAATGAAGTCAAATTGTGGTCTAGGCGTGGTCTTAAGTCTGGAAAGCACTAGCTTATCATTAAGGCTAGGTCTGCTTCCGCCCAGCTGAGAGGGCAGCCCAAAGAATTTTGTTAGGCAACGTGCTGCAGGCAGCAGGCTCCTTAGGATGAGCTAATGTGTAACAAGAGTTACTATATTTCTGTCCAGGTTTACTGTAAATTAGGGGGTAGATCAACTATACGCTGCTCAGTAGGGCTCATGCTTTTTGAAAGTGTTGGCTTACCATGCATGCGCTGCAGAGCTGGTTTGCCCATGTGCAGTGGTTTTCTCTGGGTTTTCTGGATGTGCAGCTGCTTGGCAAGAGCAGTGCTTCCGTGTGCTACCTGTGTTGCAAGGCATCTGGCACTTTTGGGCGAACACATGGCGATCTTTGAATACCGCCTGGGCAAAATCACTGAGTCGAAGGTGTGTACAAGGAAATCTCAGGTGTACGGTAGCCCTATGTGAAAATTGTTTCACTGTGGCTGTGCTTCCTTCCTCTCATTTGTCTCTTTCCCCCACTACGACTGCCTTCAAATTGCGTTCCAATTCAGTTGTCTGTCGTATGAACCAAGTACTGCAATGTGTGTCCCGAACAAATGTAATGCACGTGTTGGCTCTGTTTAATGAAGCGGAGGATCCACAAATGTTAGCCTGAGTGCTTGTATTAAGCTCAACTAAAATTTATTTTGAAATATAAAAGGTGTGTATTTTAGCTTGCTTTTGGCACTCTACAAAAATCTTATTTCATTTGTTTTTGCTTGTGTAATTACACAGTGAATATTGTTACAGATTTCCTTGCAAATGCTTATTCCTATTTTGCTGCAATGTTTTTGTTTTGATGCATCCATTAATTGTAAACGAAACAGATTGCTCAGTCGTAAGCTACTGTCACATAAAGGTGTGGTTTTGTTTTACTGTCTTATGTCATCATTTGCGGATAGATGAAACTCACTCTCACTCACTCCGTACAAGCCACAGTTCACAAACTTTTCTCAGCTATGCAAACCAATGTGCATGTGAAGTGCAGATAATTTGAATGGAGAGTAACAGGACTGGTTAGTCACAGTGATCTCTGTAATAGGCTTCTGGATTTTTAGCTTATTCTTTGTTACTTATTCTCTTTAGTGCTGCTGGATCAGAATTCTGACAGGTTTAATTTTGCTGAAACTGAAGTAGTGAAGATTCTGGTGTAGTTCGGCACATAAAGAACAGTGGAAGGTTGGAACATGAAATAGTTGCATGGAATTAACTGTATTAAAAAGAATTGCATCTTCATGCAGAACAAAATGAATGGCTTTCTCTTATCCAGTGACCAAAAAGTAACAAATAATTTAACAATACTGGTGGCAAAATAATTTTGGGTTAGTTTTTTTTGGTCAGTAGAATTGTCAGGTCCCAATCACACAATTTTTATCGGCATAAACCTTGGTCTAATTTGGTTTTGCATATTCAGAACTCAGATATGTTACTAATTAAAAAATAACAGACACTAAAATGCTGAAATTTAGAACGACCTCAGCAAACAGAGACTCCCAGTCCTTTTTTTGGCCAGCGTTTCTTGGTTTACCTCAGATTTGTTTTTAGGTAGAGATTGCAATAATTTTTAAGACATCTGATTCTTTTAGTATAGTACCATGTCTTCTGCATATATAGGTATGTGAGTCTGGGGATGATGAAGGTGGTTGTGAAACTTCCCGAGTGAGGGTTTGGAGTGTGAAGGGAAGATTGTGTCCAACTGGTTTTACCCGTTTCCTGAGGACAGCATTTAATTACGCAGCTTTCGTGCTGCAATAACCTAGAGCTTCTTTTGCATAGAGTTTCCTGGGCCTTTTCAAAAGGACAAAGAACCAAAACTATATCCCTAGTTCTTTAATGCACACATGTCCCCAAAGAGCAGCTGCTGCCTGTGAATAAATAGGCACCAGTCAGCCAAAGGTCAACGATTGTCTATTAAAATTTCAAGCTAATTGTAAATCCTAATGTAGTAAACTGTCTGGGGTGCACACTTAAACAGCCTTTCTCCATAACTAATTACTTTGCTATATGTAAAGCAAACCACTTCCTCTTACAATTACTGTTTGTAGAGTTAATTAGCTTTGCTAGCATAGCTTTGCTAATCAGCTTGCCCTTGCTTAGCAATTAATGAGCCTGAGGAGTGTGGCAGCACATTTGCATTGTGTTCTCCAAATGCACTGCCAGGAGTTTAAAGGAGCTTTGCACTCTGCGTTTGAACATTCAGATGTCCATAGTGATTATTTAAAATTGACCGTTTTCAGACTTTTAAAGATCAAGCTGCTGCTTGAAGTTTGTATATCAGACATTCAGTCTTTTTAGATACTTCATCTTGTAGCAACAACTCGAGAACTGAGGGATACGGTTTTCATGTGCTTAACCACTGTCTGCTTCTCTTCCCTCTTTTTCCCCAACATCCGTCTTTTGTAAAAATCTGCAAAATCCTCCTCATGTCATTGCTAAAGGCATGCTAGCTCCGGCAGCCATGCTGTAGTTAGGAGTATGGGAGTGATCAGTGCTCTGTCAAGGTATCCTGTATCTGTTAGCCACTATTAAATTCTTTGAAAAAAACATGAGAAATTCATAGTCAATAGTTGGTGAAAAATGAAAATTGCTTTCGGACTGTTTAATCAGAACATTCACTAGTCAGTAATTGAACTAGAATATAGAAGGTGAAGGTGATCTGTGTAATTTAACTTTGGAAGTTAAAAATAATTCAGTGTTTTATGTTTGTTCCTACTAAATGGTTTGGTATTTGTCCAGTAATAATGAATTCTATTGATTATTATGCATTCTGTGAACACTTCTGAATTAAACAGTTTCCATTTTATGAATAATTTACTCTGTTCTCTTGTTTCTTATCATGCAAAATGATTTAATGAATTTGTAGAGAAGAGATTGTTATTCCTACGTTTACAATATCACC
The DNA here is from genome assembly GCF_040807025.1 of Struthio camelus. Lineage (NCBI taxonomy): Eukaryota > Metazoa > Chordata > Aves > Struthioniformes > Struthionidae > Struthio > Struthio camelus. Next base: position 24,596,116 of record NC_090981.1, read on the forward strand.
TACTCTTAGATTGCTTACAGCAGACCTGTACTGAAATATTTTGGATGCTTTCTTTGTGAGAGTGAAGCTGCTCCTTTTTCTTTCACTTCACAAAGCAATTTTTTCCCCTCCTACCGGTCTTCAGTTTTTAAAAGCCTAATGTTCTTTCTCCACGCTAAAGCATTTCTTGTGCTTCAGCATTGTGCAGACAGTAGTACCTTACATTTTGCTGTCTCGTACATTACCCAGCTTTTGGATTAGAGACAGATTTTGCAGTTTTGTTTGGAAATATATATCCATTTTCCCTTTTCAGAAAGGCCCAACATTTCCATTTTTGTTTTAATGGTTACCTGCATTGCATGCTTTCCCTTTGGCAAAGAAATGTTTACCTAATTTCAGACTTTTAACATACATCACAGATAAAATGAACTCCGTGCTATTTAGTTAAAGAAAAAGTCATAAAAACTGCCTATATTGAAATAATGCTGATTCGCTCACCGGTCATTTTGTGCCAAGAGCTTTTTGAGGCATAGGTTCACAATTGAACCAGATTGAAGTGGTGGTATCGTCTGATGACAATTTTGCTAGTTAACTGAGAAATTGTAATGTCTACAGAAGTGATTTAGCTCTAAAGTAACTGGTTTGTGGTTTTTTTCTTCAGTCTTACGATAATGGCCTGGCACAAGGAGCTGGACTGGAATCTCATGGTAAGAGCGTTTAAAAAAAATAAATGGGTGTAGAACATTTTAAGACTGGAATTAAGTGAGAACTGCTGTAAGAAATGCAGGGTATGTCACGTTTTCCCTTCTGTTCTGGTTTTATGGAAGTAGGATGAAGAGGAGCAAATGCAAAACATGCCTCAGAACGTGATCCATCTTCTTGCCTTAGTTCAAGTTTAGTATCAGACCAGATAGGCTCTTAAGAATACATCAACTCCATTATTCTTACCTCATAAATGTTTTTCTGAAAGCTGTTGGCTGTAGACCTCGTCTCTTGCTAACAGAGCAACCTTTCTGTGCACGTACCATTGCAGCTCTGTGGATTTATCTGCAAGAGATCTTGTGCAATGCACTTGATAATTTCCAGTTTCAGCAGCTACCAGTAAAACCGAGAAACATTTCCTCTGTTAGGTTACAGCATTCATTTGGGGCTCAAATCTTGAAGCTGCAGTTAATTTTTGCAAACAGAGGTAAACCCTGAAGGTGGGAATTCCCAAGAGACTGATTTTCCAGCAAAGTATTTTTCTCTGCAATGAAGTAGTTGGACTTTTCCTTACTGAGAAATGACTATTAACATCTGTATGATCGATACTAAATCTATCAAATGTCTGCTAGCTTTATTGTTAATACTGAACTTTTATATTATTCCATATATGTTTTTCCTGCAGGATGGGCAAAGTTGAAAAACTTAAATTATTCTCTTACATATTTAAAAATGTAGTTAACTAAGTACTCTAGAATGCTAGAGATAACAAATGTCACTGCTTCAGAATTCTTCCTGCCTTTCTTCATCAGAATGAAAAGTAACGTTAGAGTTCACGGGGTCTTCTAATGCCGGATTAGACTAACAGTGGATCTTGGGCCCCAGGTCTTGAATCAACACCTTGTTCTTTCCTGGACTGTAATTTTGCAGTTATAGGTAATAGAATGAGCTTTGAGTTTTAAAAAGTGATGGCCATGATACACAGACTACATGAGTTTCTCCTCCAATTCCAAAATTCACCTTGTGGTTTCCTTGACAACAACAACAAAAAATCCTTAGAAAGTGTAATTTGTGTGTTTGTTACAACTGTGGGAATCCCACATTTGTTTTCATAGAATTGACCGTGTCTTAATTTTGTTCTGACTTGGTTTCTGTTCATCAGACACCTACTAAAGCATCAAATAGCAGTTGTCTTTACGGTAGAGTCATTTCAGGAAGATGATTAATGGTTGTGTTCGTTGTAATGCTGCAAATAAGGAGGAGGGAGAGTTGAACACCAATTTTTTGGTGTCAGGCTTCAAGTTAAGAACCTGTTAAGGCACATGTTATCGTGGGTGTTAAAGAAGGTGTTGGCAGCTGCCAACAAGTAGTTATTGGAACAAATCTTTAGGTGTCTTAGTTACACCTTTACTTTAGGAATCTGTTGTCCAGATCCAATGTCTTCAGCTCTGAGTTTCTGTCAAAGGGAATTATTGATATCTATTTCCTGTAAGCTGTTCCCAGCCTTTGTTTCTGCAGTGGCTTTAGTGCATTGTAGGAGTCACTAAACCAACTGGAAGACAAAATTTGCTTGTTAAGATAAAAACAGTTTAGCTGCAGCAATTGATCTGTCCAGTTACATAGCAGTACTAATTGTCCTAAAAGAAGTATTGGCTCATGATACGGGAGGAAAAAAATTGGTTGGAATGAGAGCGTCCCATCAACTGAAACCAGAGGGATTTTCAGGGCACAGTTAGTAATAGGAAGAAAACTAAAAGCTATGCAGATTAGTGTAATAAACAGTCTCTAAAACCAAGCCGGGGTAGGCAGAATTTTCCTTGTGAATTTCCTTCCTTTAACTTTATGACCTCCAGTGATTTATGGGGAAAGATATATCATATTTTAACTAAAAGCTCTTCTGTATATTTTTCTTCTCTGGGGGTTGTGTCTGAGACCGCCTTTGGCATCTCTGCTTCAGTCTGAGCGCTGGCTTCCCATTAGTTCTCTTGTGTGAGTTACATATGAAGAAATGTCTTCTGTTGCATTACCATTTACTCTTTCCTGAACTGCTGTGTAATGTAAACGAGGCAGCACTGAGGTGCCCTCCAGCTTTACGGAAGTGAATTCAGGCTTCTTTGTGCAAAAAGGGGGTTCTTTGGGTTTTTTTTTTTTCCTTTGATATATGTGCTGAGCTGAAAAGCATTTTATTTGTTTGGATTTTAGACTTGAAATGAACATTTTTGTGTTCCTTTAGAAATCTATTGATTTTAATCGTTATTACCCTAGTTAAAACTCTGTTTGGGATCATGCAGGCTGCAGTGAAAATCTGGCTGTCTTAAATAACTCTTTCCTCATAGGTGGCTCTACGTTTTGTGGTATTGCATCACTGTGTTTGATGGGTAAATTGGAAGAAGTTTTTTCAGAAAAAGAACTGAACAGAATAAGAAGGTGGTGTATAATGAGACAACAGAATGGCTACCATGGGCGACCCAACAAACCTGTAGACACCTGCTATTCCTTCTGGGTGGGAGCAACTTTGAAGGTAACGTATGGAAAAGCCATAGGATAGTTACTGACTTGTTTTGGTTTCTTAGCCATCGAGGCAGGATAACCATCTTGTTTGTTCTTTGCTTGGCACAGTTACATATTTAGTGCAAATACCTGAATATGCACAGGCCACTATGAATGTCTCTCATCTTGCAAAAATGCAGGATAGGGAAGTTTACCAGATTACTGGAAGTTTACCAGTGCACCATTTATATACATAAATATGCACTATATTTTTGTATAAAATAAGTATACTAAAGTTTAGTATATTACTGTAACACTTTACTTTCTTTTTAGCTCTTGAACATATTCCAATATACAAATTTTGAGAAAAACCGAAATTACATCTTGTCAACTCAAGATCGCCTTGTTGGTGGATTCGCCAAATGGCCAGATAGCCATCCAGGTAAATCTCCTTCTCAAATTATGGGTGTGTTCTAAGCTAGAAATGTATTCCAGCAGCCAAACTTCTGAGAGATGTAAGAGGTTTTTTCCCTAGTCACCTTCAAGTAATGGAAAAAAAAAAAATCCTTAAAATATATTTTGACTGACGTTTTCATGATCTAGAGGGAAAGAAGCAGGTATAGCTTTTCCTTGTTCAGCATCAGAGCAAGTGTGCCGCTGCTCTGATGTATCGCTGTGTAAGAGTATCACTGTGTGCTTGGAGCTGGACAAGCTTTTCCGTACGTGTTTAGCTGTTTTCGTTAAAGAGCATGCTGTGCAGTGGGTATTTTTGGAAAGGGTCTGAGACAAATATTTCAGAACATTTATTTCCTTAAGAAAAGAATCCTTTGAGCATATTCAGAAGTCACTGATGTAGTTAAAAATAGCCAACTCAAAATATAGATAGCTACATATTATGTTTTACAGATTGTAGTTACACATAGAAATTATACAGATTATGTCTGAAAGTTGTATTAATTATTGGTTGTATTTTGGAAGTGGATACTGTTAATTTGCAAAGATGCTAGAGTTCAAAGGAGATGTTGTAAAAATGTGAAAACAAACCTCATGCCAATAGTATTGCTCAGTAGCATTTTGTACAGAGAAGATAAACAGTCTGTAAACTCCCCAAACAAGATAAAAATGTAGTCATAATAAAGGAGGAGACTGTTCAGATTCTGCACAGAGATGTTTCAGCCTGGCATCATTTCGTTGGGAAGAAAGCTGAGCTTAGAATTTCCCTCTGGAAAAAAATAAAGCATTTATCAAAGTGGACCCACACTGATGATATGGTGCTTGTGATATGCTTTTCTCCCTACCCCCGCCCCTCTTGAAAACTGATACTTGAAAATCAGCTTAGGATTTCTGAAGACTAGCTATATTTGCTCTACGTTATGTAGACCCATCTATGTATCCCTGAGAAGAAATATTTATGTTTATCTTGATGAAATATTTACTTAGGTTAGGAAGGAAAGCAGTGTGTTTAAAACCCTAGTCAGGTGAAAAGTTCCTTGGCCTGTCCTTTAACATAGCTGTGATTGTTTGGGATAAGATTTGAGCAAGGCAGGACTATTTGCTTTGCTACAAAACTCTGCTTTGATTTGTAGAGCGTTCCTGCCTAAACACAGCTATTTCCTACAAAGCAAGCTTTTACTGTCTCTTAAGCTTTCTTCTGAGAGTAGCTTAAAATAGCTTATACTTTTGAACCTGTCTGGCCACAGAAATGGAACAGGAAGATTGAACTAGAGCGCTAAGGCCTTACTAGATTGTCGTTCTGTGAATGTACAGAAGTTTTGCAGGTATGCCAAATTCTTCCTAGCTCTGGCAGTTCATAGAATACGTGTCTTCACAGATTGCTTATCTGCTGGGAAAAACTTAATTTGGTGTTTCTTTTGGTGCTGTTGACTTTGTGTCATAGGTTTTTTACGAAAAAAAATCAGTTTGTACTTTTGTGATAGGTGATGTTTTTTGCAGCATTCTTTCCTCAGGCAGATGGTAACAGCAGTCTGTGTTCACGTTTTTAAGAAAAACAGTAAAAAAGTGAATGCGATTCTAATCTGAAGACTGTAAATGTAGCATCATAAACATTGTTTTTATGGATCTGTTATTTCAATGTCGTATGCACAGCTGAGCTGCCTACAAGATTAGTCTAGTATGTGAAAGCCAAGCTGTCTTCCTGAACGTTATGTCTCTCCCACAATAATAGCGCTTTACTAACATGAAGTGTCTGTGGAGCTCCACTGTTTTCAAAAGCCTGCTGGTGGTAAAATGTACGTAGTACTCTCAACTTCAGTGTATATGCAAAAATATGAAGGTAACGAGACTGGTATGGGTCATCTTGCAGATGAGTTAGTAGTTCTGTTGAGGCTGAATAATGACAGAAATGATTCATTCTCCTTGAAGTGCTTAGCTCTTGTAAAGCTGAGGACAGTGGTTTCTGGGTTTGTTGCAAAACTCGGATGTGACAGAATATGCCAGGGAAAGTTTACAAAGTAAGAATATGCTATTTTTCATAGCTACTTTCTAGAATAGATTCAGAACTTGAGCTTCTGTAGCTCCTACTTTATGCAAAAAAACCCACCTCTGTTTAAATGTGGAAGCCCAACCTGTCTTTGCTGTGAAACACTGTTTTTAGGAAGAAAAGTAGGAGAAATTGCAGAAACCAAAAAGCTACTTGTGGTAATCTAAATAGTACATAGCCTGCCAAAGTTGCAGGTAACTTTCGCAACTGATGATTCAAGGAGATGCTATTTTGTAGTCCTGACGTTCCCATGCTAACAGACGTTAGTACACTGTTGGTTCTGGAGGCCAATAGCATTATTTAAAACCTTTTCATGGTTTAAAATAGTCAGCGTTTGGACTAAGGTGCTTGTTGAGCAGGGAGCTTAGCAAATTGTTTCTTGCCTTTGAAAATCAATCTGAAAAGTCAGGAGTCTTTTAAATGCTACTAATTCTCTGAAATCATAAGCATAACAAAGTGAATCGGGAGATTATTGTTTTGTTTCTAATAGTCTCTACCATCCACATAGGGTTGTCAAGTGTGGGAAAGGCTGTCAGAAGTTTCCTAAGGAAAATCCAGTCACACTTCTGTTACCTTTTCACAGAATCACAGAATAGTTGGGGTTGGCAGGGACCTCAGGAGGTCGCCTGGTGAAACCTCCTGCTCAAGCAGGCTCAGCTGGAGCAGGTTACCCAGAACCACGTCCAGTCGGGTTTTGAGTACCTCCGAGGATGGAAACTCCGCAGCCTCTCTGGGCAGCCTGTGCCAATGTTCAGGCACCCTCACAGTAGTGTTTTCTTGCATCATCTTTTGGGCTTTTTATATCACGCATTCTTTAAATCTGACAAATCTTCTCAATATTATGGCAGTAGTCTTACTGCTGTTTTATAAAGGGGGCATGGACACAGACTCATTAGGGAAATTCCTATTCCAAAGCAGAGCAAAAAACCTACTTTTTGTTTTATTCTTCACTTACGAGTGACTGATGCACGCATTTAACAATATCAGTATGAGGCAGATAAAAAGCAACATTTGTAATTTCCAGACCTGTCGTGTTAAGCTGTTAGATCTGCCATCGTATGTTGAAGCTACTTATTACAAATATTAAAACCCCAAGTATGCTGCAGATCTGGGATTTTTTTGTTAGAACATATACCGAAGTCATTCATTTTTTTCCCTAAACCTGAACATAAATCACAGTAAGATTTAGATAAACTTGTTTTAAACTACTAAATGTACTGCTGTGTGCTCAGCAGATCATGCTACGACTCTGATGTATTTCACTTGATACCTTTAAAATAATATGCAGTATAAGAGAACTGGGAGTGTGTGTAAATTGAAAATGATGCAAAAGAAAGATTAAAAGATTTAACCTGATAAAACAAGAGAGTGAGAGGATGAAAATGAGTGTGTGCAGTTACTAAAACACTCTAAATGGAGATGTGCTCTAGCAGATGTATGCACCTCGCATTTTTGTGCATGCTTTTAAGACAGCTGCTGAGTAGTTGCAAGGTTCATACTGTCTTCTATATTTATGTGTTGCTCATGAAACAAAACATTGGAAAGTGTGTTTTTCAGCCCTGAAAAGCCTTGTGTCTTTTATATCTTGAAATAGCAGAGTACACAGGCTGCATTGGTGTGTTTGGCTAGAACTCGGCTGCGTATTAAGTTGGTGTGGATTTACACAGCTGTAGAACTTCATGGCAATTAGGTTTCTATGTGGATTTTTGTGAATATCAGTGCAGCTTTCCATAGGGGTTAATACACTGTATTTTCTGAAGTTGAGCTCTCCTTCCCTGATTAGATGCAGTTCCTACCTGTACTCGTGAGCGTCCTTTTATCTGCTAGTTAATGCTGATAAGCAAAAGCCTTCTTTCAGGGAGGATATTTGGCTAGAGACTCTAGCCAGATACCTTCTTGTAATACCATTTTAGTCAGATGCAAAATTAGTGATACCATCCAAAGGTTATCAAGCGTTCAGAATTTGTAAGGGACGCAATAAGGTCACATCCTCTTTCCATCTTTAGACACTGATTTCATGGGCGGATAACCCAATCTAGTGGCTTGCAGTTGTGCAGAGGGGCCAGGCTCATTCCTCTTCCTCCCAGCTTCCTTTAGTGCAGCTGCGTGGTCCTTCCCCTTTTTTGCACCTGCTTTAGGATATTTAGAACCCATCTGCAAACCAATTTAATTCACTAAAAAGTTGGAAAACTGTCAAACTTTTCCTGCTTGGGTTAGTTTTCTTCCATGTTTTTTGAACTGCTTTAGGTTACGGAGTGTGTTCAGCGAGCTCTAGTGCTGGTATAAGGTCGGCAGCAGGAGCAGTGTGGGATGGGGGAAGAAGAGCATCTCTTTTTGGTGGCAGTGGTCTGTTACAGCTGATCGAGTCACCTCACGAACTCGTATCCCTAGGGTTTTTCTCTCTGGAAAAAGGGAGGTTAGGGAACGTAATGATTTCTTTCATACTTCTAACCTTTCCCGTTTGGCAGCTACCAGTGCTAAGGTTGGTGTTCCAATAGTCAGCTATCCACCTGACCTTTCATCTGCAAAAAAAATTCCTTCATATTTGAAAAAACAAGTTACTTCTGTTGAAGGAAGTATATTTCCAGCTCCTCAAAGTCTTTTGCTATGTGGCCTGAGCGCTCAGATGAAGTTATGTAGTAGGCAAGAATTTTTATAAAATAAAACAAGCTCTGTCTTACAGATTGCAGACTATCGTTTCATGCTGGAAGGTTTGGGCAGAAGTTATTTTCTTGCTTCAAATCCTATGTTTAAAACATAGCACCTTTTTGTTTTCCTTGACTGTAATTGTTTAGGGGTCTTGGAATCCAGGAGCAGTTGGCTGTTACAGCCTGACAGAAACATAATTTTTATTTTTCCTTTTCTCTCTTGCTTTCAGACGCTTTACACGCCTACTTTGGGATCTGTGGCTTGTCGTTAATGGGAGAAACTGGTATTTGCAAAGTTCATCCTGCCCTGAATGTAAGCACAAGAACCTCTGAGCGCCTTCACCACCTTCATCAGATCTGGAAAACAAGGACTCTAAACAGTGTCCAGATGACACACACATCTCTACATGACTGATTTAGACTTGAATTTAGTTCTGGTAGCATAATTGTAGCCCAAGGTTAAAAGCCATGTATAACCAATGTGCTCTTTTAAGTGCTGGAGTCATACAATCAGATCTGTGTTGCTGGCATCACTTTGATAGGCAATTGCCTTCAGCCAGGTATTTTGCCTTGGGGAAAAAGGAAATATTTGGGTTGTGCAGAAGTTTGTCACCACAGACTGTAAATGGCTCTTCAAATGGCTTTACTTCTGAGAAATCCCTTGAGGCAATTAAACATCATTTTTATTTTATTTTTTTAAATTTCTGCATACAGTGTCAAAATATATAATGGGAAAGTATTTTCAAAAACTGTTTACGTAACATGCAGTATAGCACAGGACCTTGGAGTTCTTTATGACCTTGATGTTTGACACATTTTTGGGTAGAGAATCTCCCATATTAAGTCTCAGTTAAAAATTACCTTTTGTTGTCTACTTCCAGATTCCACAAACTTTGTTTAAGAAAAAATAAAATTATTTTATTCAATATACTGTACTGTTAAAGTTGTGTGGCCTTACTAAATGGATTTCCTAATTCTGCTTATTAGCCTCTATACCAGTGCAGTGGATCATTAGCCAGTGTTTTGATCAGAAATATTCTTTTCATGGTTTATTAATGAGAGTGCAGGCTATTGATGTTGAGATATTCAGCACAGTCCTGTGAAAGAGTAGCATTAGAACCTGTTTCTGAAGTCAAGCCTTTGCAGTACATTAACAATGTGCCACTGCGCTTCGATTTTTTTTGATATTTTTCCCTTTTAGTATGAAATAATTTTAAGTTTCTTAATCATTCTGTATAACGAACAGAACATTGGGCCTTTAAAATAAGTGGCAGTGGTTTCCTGTCAGAGAGATACAGTGAACGTTCTCGGCTTATTTAGTCGGGTCCTACTCTGGATGCCCGAAATGCTGCTCGGAATCAAAACAATTAATTTTGCAGCTGTTGTTTTTGTGGCAGATTAGTTTGTCCATCTAAGGCATAGAGTAGGTAGCAGGATATCTTTCTACCTGCACTTCATTAAGGTACGTTCTTTTTTCTAATGGACTTCGGAATAGCAATCACCAATGTTCTCTCAAGCCAGATCACGCGTACCACTTGCCTCGGCAGAGCCCGCAGGAGACGCTACAGACAGACACTTTCACTCAGCAAGAAGAGCTGAAGGAATGACTGTGGTTCTGATCTTGCAATACAGTGGAAGTAAAAAGGGTGAAGTTGTCATCCCCCTACCACATAATGTTAGAGAGATTCAACGTGCAGCTTCAGGCTACCAGAACAATCCCAGAAAGTGTTTTTTTCCTAAAAGCAGAAGAATTTCCATAGCATTGAAACATCACCAAGTGCGCTGCTCAGAAGAGCAGGGAAGGAACACGGAGCAGCACTTGGAAGAAAGACGCTTGCTCTAAGCTAGAGATGTCCCAAATCCCAGACTCTTTCCTTGCAGGAAGAGAGGCTATGCAGCTGAAAGTACTGTAAGAGTAGGAAGTCTGAAGTGGTGGAAGCAAGAGGTCTTTAAGGCTAGTATTGGGGAGAGGAAGTGAGATGCTTTTGAGGTAGGACTGGTGCAGAGTAAGAAAATAATATTAGGACTGGGAGTTATGAAAGGTGAAGATGAGAAAAATAGGGAAGGGAATATGGAGGAAGAGTTCCCCCAGTACCGGGAAGTTCAGGAAAAGTACGGGAAAGGATTTGAGTTTTCTAGAGCATGTGTATAGCTGAGGTGACAAGAGCAAAGGGGGAGTTCCTGGCTCAAGAAGCATGAGAAAATGAAGTGAAAAAGATCAAGTTTTGGAATTGTTTTTCTTCCCGCCATCCTGAGGAAATGACCTGAAATTCAGCTGCAAATAAAAAGGGGTGGTAGAATTCCCTGAAAGAGAGAGCCTGTCAGGCTGGGGGTTGTACCCTGAACATCTATGCAGTGCAGCAGTTCTTTTGGGGGTCCACACCTGGAGAGGCTCAACAGAACATCTGTCAGCAACAGCAGAGGTAGTTTCCTTGAATATGAGACTCGCAGGCAATGGAAACAAGGTCTACCTAGTTGAGAATCGATCAAAAAAACAGCTTAGGGTAGAAGTGGCACAAAATAGCACAGTGTATGGTTGTCCTTGACATAGGATGGTGGGCACAAGTTGACCCATGGTAGAGCGGATATAGTTTTGGAACATGGTGGAGTTACAGTGAAGATGAGATGCAAGTGGGAGCTATCTTTCCCTACCCAAGGCCTCTCTACCTTGCTGGAGAACTGCCTTACTAGGCTTTTAGCATGTAGTAGCCATGCATTTCAGAAGAGCTACATTCTGCTCAAAGCAAGCTGTTCAAAGTCTCTGCTGGGAAATAGCCAAAATAACAGGTACTTTCTTACCTGCCTTCCTGAGGAATGATGTATTTGATTATCTTGAGAAAAATGCCTAGTTAGTTGCATAATCCAAAACTATAGCTCCTGTGTTTCCCCATCTGTGAGCAGGATCTCATCTGTAAGTGATACCAGGATAAAGGAGCAGAAGCAATAGGGCAATAGTAAAAAATCACATTCTGCAAAAAATCAGTTCATTTCTTGCGGCAAGTAATGAAACAGTGTTTTGCTTAGAAAAGCAGCTAATATTTTTGCTTTGTTTTCTATAAACTACCTTGGCTTGTTAAGACAGATCTTCTGTTTCAGATCCCTTGACCCCGTATTTGTTCTCCAACTTTTTCTTTTCAGCTAATAACTTGACAGCATCTTCTGGGGACTGAATGTTGATAGCGCACTTACCCTTTTCTAAAGGTTGTAGGAGGCATATTTGTTTCCCATTAACTCCTAAAGCTTTTTCTGAAGTTAGCAAAATGCTTATGCCTTCACCCCTCATTGCGAATCTAATTGATTTGATTGATCTGAAATCTTTAATCTTTTTTAAGTTGACCGGTATCCGTCTTTGTGCTAATAACCAACTCTGCACGCATGAGCTAACAAATATTACCATTGACTGTTCCTGTGCAGCAGCCGTTTAGATTCTGACTTACTGTGTGGTTAACGCTGGACTGCATTGCCCCTCCTATTTTTGTGGTCGTCATGTCTTCTGACTAGAAAAATGATAAATCATAAATTGATAGATAAAAATTTCACAGATAGAAAGAGAAATGGAGTCCCGAAGCTAAAATACTTTTAAAAACTAGGATGTTCAAATCCAGCTAAAATCTATAAAGTTTAAACATAGCTACGAAAAGCAAACCATGAGATTACTGTCCACCTGTAATAATTTTGTGTTAACCAGAGCTTTTGATAGAGGTTGAGCCCTCAATAAGGAATTAACAAACGAAATAGCTTTACCGTGTGCTTGAGGACGTAAAATGTCTTGGCAATGAGGGCTTGCAGCATGCAGAACAGCCACGACCACAGCCTTTTGATATTTCAGCAGCAGTGCCAGACAACAGCCCTGCTCTCTAATTCTTCCTGCTTGTTACGATTGCATTTATAAAATTAACACCTTATTTAATCCCCAGCAGCACTTCAACCTTGCTGATGTTGGCTTTGGCTGACAAACGTATGCCAGCTGGGTGCCCTCATCTTATGTGAAAGGCTCACAAACCATGGCTCTCATTCTGCTTCCTATTCCAGAAAAGCAGCTTTGAACCAGCCTCTTTAGACTAAGGAAGTTAAATGCATCCTTTCAATAGGATGTGAGGATTGAGGTTTCAAATATCATCATTAAGGCTTTCACAGCAGCTTTACTCTCTGGATTTGTTCATAGCTACTGCCAGATGTGATAACACCATTTTGGAAGGCTGTTGCTAAATATGTTCGTATTTGTATATGGACTCTTCATCTTGCGAAATTTTGTTCTAAATGGGACAATCATCAGCTGTAATAGACCAGACTAACAAGTAAATTTGATGTTGGAGAAACATCTAAATATTATGTATATTGAAACACATAATAAAGGTCCGTCTTGCTCCAAGTGCTAATTCCCTGTAACAAATTAAAAGACAACCTAAGAGGAGCAGAAGCAGCTTTGTCAAATAAGTTGTTCTTAATGCCAGCTAGTATCAAAAATGAAACATCCTTTAGAAACAATAGTGTTCCCGGAAAAATACATTTTGTCTTTGCAGCGAGTCCTTAGCCGTTCTTCTTGGGATTACCTTGTGTGGAGGGGAAGAAGCAAGGATTTCCAAAGTCAAGTGCTTTTGCGGAGAGCTCATCTTCTCACATTTTGGAGGAACTGCTGTTGGTGCCCTTCCTGAGGCAGAAGACGTGCTGTTGGGACAAGAGAAAGAGGGGAGACCCCCAGGTAAGCAGATCTTATTGCTGCAATTAAAATATGAAGTAACTCTGAAATTCATCACTTGAATGAGAATCTTGGTCTATTTAGGTTGCTGCTAGGTAACCTACTGTGGTGGTTCTGAAAATTTCTTGCTTTGCTTTTGCAAGTAGGTGCCACCTAATCAGTTCTCCTGACTTTAGACAAGCATTGGATGACTGAGAGGAGGGTGTAATTCTCTCTGTACTACATAATTATTAAATCACTTGATCGAGTGGTTACACTATATCCTAGAATTATACTTTCAGCCCACCATTTTAAAGCTGTGATCTGCCTGGTCTTTATTTGCTTGATTAACTTCCCAATTTAATAAAATTCAAGGAACTGTTGCTTTGGGAAGCAGGCAACACTCTTGTGCTTTTGCAAGCCAATCTCATGTTCTGGGTGAAGAGCTACCCACAGAGCATATTCTCAGGGCACAGAACCTGAAAACCTCCAAGCTGTACCCACCAAAGGTCGCAAAATCTCATACTACTGCTTTGCTTTTGAGACGCTGGTGAAATGCCTTGTTTGATCACCACAGTGCAAGAGCATCCTTTAAAATATACATCTGTAAGTACAGACTCTCTACCTGCAGGCAAGGCTGATCAAAAGTGAGTGGTCATTACCACTGGAGATTGAACAGGATCTTGAGGAATGAACAAGTTCTGTCTCGAATGAAAAGGGGAAGCTCATCAAGGAAAAGAAAATCTGTGTGGAGACAACAATTTGCAACTTCTCTTTCTGAGAATTGCAAAATGTGCCCGGGGAGGGAAAACGTCTGTGGTGAGAGGAGAGCTTTCAACTTGCCAGATAGGGTTGTTTATGTTAAATTTACAAGTAAAAGGAGGAAAATGTGCATATGGAAGCCTGTGTTGTGACAGTTTTAGTTGTGTATGTGGGTGAAGATGGCCTCCACAGTAACCTGTGAAAGTGATGATAAGCAGGCTCTTGCACAAGGACCTGAGGCTTCCCTGTACACTGGTTAAAAACACATTGCGTTCTAGCAGTCCTGAGCTGAAGCACTCCTGTGAGATAGCCAGGAGGCGTTAAGGAAGCCGTTTTTGCAAGAGCCATCACAGCTTTCATCCAGATCTCCCTCCCCATGTCCCGTTTGCTACAGCACGTGTGCTACAGAGGCTCTGCCTCACCCTAGGGGAGAAAGGATTCCACCTTGTCATTTTATGGAGAATCCGCTAAAAGACAATTTGACATGAAAATTACAGAAGAGAAGCCAATGCACAGCTTTTTGTTTTTCTTCACCAGTCCTAAAAGAGTGGTACTTATACTGTCTAGAAAGCTAAATATGCTGGAATCCTATGGAAATTGCATGCTACTTTTAGATAATTTAAAGGTTTTTCTAAGCACAGTGCTATATTTATTTGATGTTATACTGTCTAAGGAGCCTTCATTTAGCAACTTTCTTTAAATTATAACCATGTCTTACAAAAATAGGCCCATTTGCTGAAATTACATTTTAAGCTTGGACCTAGCCTTTGTATTGCTTATAATACCATTAAAATCCCCTTGAATTTCAGACTCATTGTGGAGAAGCATTGCACTGAAAGGCATCTATATAAACCTGCTGCCCGAGGAGGCTGTGGAGCTTTCAGCGGTGGCGTTCTTTCAGATCAGGTTAGACTAACCAGTCGGGAATGACGTAGGGACAGCTTTTCCTGCCTCGGGGTGGGGGCTCACTGATCTCTTAAGGACCCTGCTGGCCTGTTTTCTACAGTTCTTTTATCCTACCTCAACATCAGTTTTTGTTTGCCTCGGCCTGTAAATTCTTTCCACTGAGGACTGTTTTTAACTGGTTAGACTATTTAACATCATCCTGAACTGCAAGGTACATAGATGAGAACTGGGTGTTGCGTCTATAAATAGTACAAAGACACTTGAGAACAAGTCAGAAGTCTTAGAAGGATGGGGCGTATTTGCACTCCGGTCTGTATGTTCATATTGTACAGATCAGCTGTCCCCAGGCTGTGCGGGCTGCCCAGCATCCTTCTGAAATAGCCTCTCAAATATGCAGCGCTCTGGTGAGGCCAAGGACAGGATTCTGCTGGGGCTGTGTCTGGATGAGGCTTTCCGATGCAGCCACAGGGCTTTTCTATATATATATATGTATATAACACTATATATAACTCTCTGTATATGGCCAGAAAGAATGTGTGCCCTCTGTTGCTTCCCAGTTGCTATAGATAAGTTCCTCAGCAGCCCATGAAACTGCTACAGTTACCAAAGTTTCCTGATGGCTCTGTGCCTTAACATTTGCTTTCAGTGCAAATAAATTCCAGCCTCAAACACCTTCCTTCTGCAGAAACAGGAGTTACTGGTTAAGAGCGAATACTGTGATGGTAGATATCTGAAGAAAAGGTGGACACCTTACTAATCAGGTGAGCTTCTCTAGCCATAGGCCGCGTGGTGTCCCCCTCCCCTCTGCTGCCCCAGGCGTCTCATAGATATTATTAACCCTAATTCGGAAGGAACCGCAGTGGCGCGTGTTGCATCCTGTTTGCCCAAGATGGACACCCTTCCCCAGTGAGGGGGTATTCAGGCTTCTGGGATGAAGGGGAACAGCAGCTAGCAGTGGGAAAGCTGCCTCCACCCATCGCAGTAGCCTCTGCCGATTACGCTCTGGTGCTCGGTGGCCCAGGAGCCCGGCATCCACACAGGCATCAGACCTGCTGCGTGCCTTGCAGGGGCCTGCGCATCTTGGGAGCTGGGCTCTTAGTCATTTCTCCTCCTGTTCCTGGGTGACCCTAGTTCTGTACCTCTAATAACCTAGCTGTAAGCCTTCTGGACTATTGCAGGCTTTCTTACCTCCCATGACTTCGAGTCATAGTCAAGAAACCCCAGCGCAGGGAGGTTTCAGGGTTTCCTACACAAGGCAAAGGGAAGCAGTCTGCTTTTGACTGTGGCAGAAACCCAAACAAGTACACAGACTGACATTTGAGATGCATGTAGTGTATGGTCTCCAGGGAGGGCTGTTTTTTGAGCTGAAGACTCTGCAAGCTATGAAGAGCAACAGTTCCCATGATCTCCCTTCTAAAAAAGGAAACTAAATTCTGCAGCAGCTGTTGATCTGATAGCCAGTCTGGACTGGGTGTCCCTCTCGTCGTCTTCCGTTTAGCCAGCCTCCTCCAGCTACCCATGGGCTAGCTTTGCCGTCAGAACAAGCTGAGCTTTGTGCTGCTTTTCGAGGCCAGCCAGATTTGGAGCAAACAGGAAGGTAAAGGAAGGGTGATTTTAGTTCCTTTCAAAAATAAATGTTCTGACGTCAGTCACTGGTAAAGGTCTTACGCTACAAGCACTGGGGAAGGAAGATTCAGACACTTCAGGGGTGCAAAGAGCCCACTAAGAGGCTGAAACAGCTCTAGGCTAGACGTTTTTGCCAATTTACTGATGTCACTCAGGAGCTGATTATTCTTGATGACAGTTTAATCATGTAAAACATAAATAAAAGCAAACCAGACCAAAATGTCCTTTTTGCAAACATAATTTATTTCACTCACCCCAGCTCTACCTGAAAAGAGTAGGTAAAAGGTAGGATGGCAGAGAAAAAAGAAAAAAGGTAATAAATAATGCCATATTTCTAGCTAGTGAAAGAAGGGTTTGTCTTGACTTTAACCAGTTGGAAATCCTTGGTTGGCAGGTAGTTTTGGGAGGACTCTGGAAGGAGCCAACCTTGGCAGAGCAACATGCATTTGACTTTACTCTCCTTCACAGCCGGGCAAAGCAAGCGTGACTCCGTGAAGTTCGTGAGTTATAGCTGTATTGGAGAGAAATATGTTCCACTCAGTTAGGCTGGTGCGTCAAGGAGGCCCTTGAAAGCACGCCAGGGAGAACTGCTGAAGCTGTCAAGAGACATGTAGAAGTCAAAGGAATAAAAAGAAAGTTACACTGAAAACCAGGCAGATTTCTGATTAGCGAAGCCTGGAAACTAGGGAATGGTGTTTAAGTGCTTGTCTGCCAGTGTTAGGGCCAAGAGTCGTATCATCAGGGGCTGTGCTTCTGCCTTTCACTCGTTCGATAACTACCCTTCTACAGCGACCAGGTCCCTGCGGCACGGTGTGTCCAACCTCGCTCTGTGCTGTGGTGCATGCAGGGCAGGGACGACGTCCCCAACAGTTGCCAAGCATTCGTGGGACTGCTCTCTTGCAGTACGGCCGATGGCTGGCTGTGCGCGTTGTGGCACTCCACTTGCACTGCGTTGCGACACACATGGGGGAACCAGGTGGAACCACCCCTTTGGGTGGCTTGGCCCCAAACAGATCTCTCTCCCTCCTCTGACCCCTGGCCAGCCTCAGCATCCATCCCACACCTGGAACTGGGGAATTGTCCCCCTGGGCTCCTCACAGTGCAAACAGCTAGTAGGCTGTATTTTGCCCTTGGCTTTTTGTTAATCCTACTAGGAGCAATGTGCTTTGTTGTGACTTTAGATAACTTTCCATGAGTGATGTTTTTTGCCTTTTGTTCAGTCCTACACATCCCTTTATATACCTGTTGCCAACTTTTGTTTATCCCAGTGGATCTCTGCGGGGGTCACCAGCACCTTTGTCAGTCCTCAGAGGGGGGAAAAGAGATGCAAGAGTCCCCTCGGGTTGCCTGCCCAGACATGCTGTACTGCTGCTCTGTTGACTGTGGTACGCTGCTATGGGATGCTTCTCCAGCAGGATGACATTTGTGTAAGTACTGATCCCAGCTGGATGATGGTGTTAAAGTTGGGTTGTAGGATCTGGTCTGGGGAGCTGCAGACTGGTGGAAGACCACAGGTAAACAGAAATGCTAATTTTGGTGTGGTGCACAGGAGGGAAGGATGGTAGTTGTCTGACAATGTACAATGGCAAGTACAATGGGGTCTACACAGACATTGTGCCATGCAAATTCAATCCACAGTGAACTTAATCCACTTTCAATGGGGATTAAAGACTCTATTAACTGCCTGGTAAATACATACCAAGAATGTAGTTGAATAAATACAGCGCATACCATTTTGAAAAACGAAAGTTAACTCAAACCTAATCCTGGTGTAGTTAAGCTTAAAGACAAGTGTAGGAGCCCAGCTGCTGCACTTAAACCTTGAACACCTAAATTAAACAAACTTTGTAGAAAGATGTAATACTCTTTAAAGGCCAGCTGAGTCTGAAAAGCTTTCAGGCCTATCCATTCTTCTTCAGAGCCTTCGCTGTTACAGACCTGCCTCTTCTGTAACTTGAACACATAAATCACTAAAATATATATCACTGCAGTTGCATGCAGATCTCAGTAGCATTCATCTTCCCTAATTTCCACGTCTCCTATTTCTTTGTTACACAAATTCTTTCAAGTAAATTAATAGAATCAGTAAATTAATCGAATCAGTCTGCCATGTTTTACTCAATTAATATTTTTTAAACTCCAGATTCCTGAAACTCTCTTTATATTGTCAAATTGGATTAACTGTATTTGTAGCATAAAATGGCCACTACATTACGTATTCATGGTATGCATCATTACAGACTTTGACTGAGTCCTTATAAATATATCATAACATACTCAATATATTAAATATTAATAGTAGTCTACATAATTGACCCATATTTCTTAAATGAACTTGTTCCCCGGGGCATGTGATACTTTACCAGTGTCATATGGGACAGTCTAAGAGGAAATCATACAGAAAGATATGTTTCTATATGGCACAGTCAGAGCCTTCACTCTGTACTTTCTTTAGTGTGTTGGTGCCTTACAGATCACGCATGGGGATGTTTACTGTTCTTGGATGGAGAGGTTTAAGTGGAGAAAGGCAAAAAGCCTAGAGGTAGATACCTCTGGCGTCAAAGAGGTCCGAACTCGAGTCACAGCTGCCCTTTGTGAACGAAATTGAACAAAATGACAGTGGATTTGAAATTCACCTTTTTATTTTACTACATTTGTCTTTGCCAGAGCACATCCTCAGTGTGCTGAGGATCCCTGGATTACTCAGGAAGGCTAGAGACACCGAGGATGTAAAATCAAATTCGCCGACACAAAGTGAGGGTGTGAACAGGCAGCTGCATCACAGAGGCAGATCCGGGGATTCCAGGGAATCACAAACTAAGTCTGAACCCAGGGTAGGATTTATTACCAGGAGTGTCAGAGAGAAGGGACAGAAGATGGGTGGTCTGCCCTAAGGATCTGTGGTGGAACCTCAGCTGCAGTTGGAAGAGATGTGAAAGTAGGCAGCTCCCTGTCTGTGCGCTGATTGCTCACTAAGAGATGCCAGCTCGTTGTCTTCCTTCTTCCTCCCCAGAGCGCCACGGATGGGGATGGAAAAACGTAACATCCCACTGTCATGCCTAAAAGAACAACTGGGGATCGGTTTTGTTGCAGGGAGAGGTTTAGGTCTGCATGCAGCTACTGTGAGCTTTGAAATACAGTTTGGACATGTCACGTTTATTCTGCTTGTAAAGGCTTTCCAGCCGTCAGAAGGGCACACCTGTTTCATGGCAATTTTTTCAGCTGGTGATAGTTCCCATCAACATCCTTCCCTATGGAAGGAAGCTGTTTAGGTAAAATTCATGAACTATTTACACCAACTCTCTTTAATATTGCTTGAGTTGGGATGTAGACTTTTGAATGCTGCTATGAGAATAAATGCAGGTCACAGTTCTTATCAGAGGTATGCGTGCTTGGATATGCATAAGGATTTTTTTTTCCCCACGATTTCCCACGGTTTGTTCAAATGTACAATTTAACACTGAGGTAGGTCACACTGAATATTGGCATAGTTTTCTGCCACCTATAACATAGGTATTTCTTGCCATTTCTGTTGCTCTGGCATTGAAATTGTCAATAACATTTGAGTCCTGTGAGATGGAAGTACGTCTATACAGATCCATTTCCCTCTGAATACTGTGAAATGGAAGCCCTCCCCCTCTCCTCAGTACTGAATTAATTTTATTAGCCCTTTCTATATTGCCACTTGTAACTGTTTTCAAACATCTTCAAGTAGACTTCCTCATGCAATGATGGCCAACAATTTTAAGCATGGTGTACACGTGTATGGTGGGGGAAGACCCCTGGGCAAGATACTAGACTGGGATAAAGGGTGTGTGCTTGAGTGAGTTCACTCCATAATGAAAACAAGAAAATATCTTAGGCTCCTAGGAGAGTAGAAAGAAAATAGCATCAGGCTTCACTACTCAGCTTTATTTCAGAAGCAAAAACTGAGTTAGAGAAGGAAATCAAGCAGCAAATCTAGAGCTGTGACTACTGTCCTTGAAGAATCAACATATTTCACAGGTCAGGAAATACAAATTTTCTTTACAGTTGAATTTCCATGTCAATGTGCCAAGACAGAGCACTGTGTCCTACAACACTTCAGGATTTCAATACAGGGCCAGATTTTCCACTGCTGTACCCTTCCACATACCAGTTTAGATCATCTGATAATCTGGCCTGGGATACTTGCTTGTTTGGAGACCTGCTTCAAGACGAAGTGATAGAAAGCAAATTGAGTCGTTCTACTATTTAATTTCAATATTAAATGATGTGTTTTGAGGTTGGTAATTTGATGCCAACCAAAATTTTGAATGCCGTTTCAGGCAGGTTCCATAGCAGAGAACCAACCTCAGAGATGAAACAAAGGCAGAAAAATCATGAAAAGCAAATACATATTGGCTATTTATGTGGAACAGGTGAGGAGTTGTCAGCTATTTCTGACATACAGCCTACCTTGCAAAGGTTTTGTAAAACACAGCGGACAGTTACTAAGAGGGGTGAAAGTTCCTCGGCCACCAGCTGCAACGTAAAGTGTTTCCATCTGTCTGCAGCCTTCCAAAGGCACATTCCACTGTCATTCTGCTGCTACTCGAGATAACGCCTGGCACAAACTTTCTGCCATCCAAGGGAAGGTAAACTGGATCCCCCAGAACGGCTAAAGGAATAGATATCTCTTGCAGAGAGTAGTCCTGAATAGTCCTAACTATTCTGGATCTGTAGACAGCCCGTGTTAATGTTACTGAAGCAGCCACGAGGCTCTGTCAAGTCTTGCAGTACTCTGCAGAAATACTCTTTTCTGCAGGGCTGATGGTGGAGTGGGCTGTCATGCAGGGCTCGTGGTCATCCCAAACAGAGCTGTCATACAGGTATGCCATTGCTGAAGCTGTAAAACCAGTGCCAAAGTGGGCTGTGACATCCTCCTTTTTACCCGTCTCTGACAGCCACCCACACCTGGAGGAATATCAGTGGTAGTAAAGCTAACTCTGAAATAAAACTGCTCCAAGAAAAGAGCACAAGAGAACCATCTTTCTCCTATCTCCTCCAGTATCCATCTTGCCCTGGCTGACTTCATCATATGAGCTGAATATACATCTCTTTACATATATGGCATGTTGTAATGAGAACCACAAGCACTTTCTTGTGAGCTGTTGATTGTGGCGTTGATGGATGTGACAAAAATGAGATAACAAGGAAGGAGAAACCTTCCCTTTCAATCCCAAGCCCCAGAATTTCACCCCAGGCTGGTCAGAAGCCCCCTGTATAGCAGAAAGAAGCAAAACAAAACACACCAGAGGAGCAAAAACTCATGAGACAGCAGCCGGAAGTTCAGAGCACTTAATTCAAAATAACAATGTGATTCATGGCCAAAGAGCACAAGGCAAAAGGGCAACCACTTCAGAATAGTCCTATAGTGCGTGTACCGTGGCAGACTCTTGTCGCCTATGGTTTGGAAGATTGTTGGTGTGGGCCTTTTAACATGAACATAACAAACCTGCAGTGAGATTCAGGTGCAGACATACCTCAAGCTGAAAGGTTTTTAGTGTGTAAACTGCTGCATGCGGAGCTGTTGTCTTCTCTTTCAGGGACCAGAAAGGGCTGTAAATTCCTTAGCTTTTCAAATGGCCTGTCATTATTGAACGTTAAGGTCAAAGGTACGTTTGCTGCTTGGCTCTGGCAGTGGAGATTCACACTGATATTGTGGTATAATCTTCCTTGATATAGGAGTGCCTCAGTTGCTTAGCTCAGGACTAATGTGGAGTCCTCAAAAAGGATTACATGACCAGCTTGGGAGATGTGGGACACTTTATTTTAGACAGTCTGCTGTCCCAAGCTGAGCGAGCTCTGCTTTCTGCCTGCAGTCAATATTTAGCAGAGAAATTACAACAGTGAAAATTTCCCACGTGAGTGCCGTTTACTGAGCTGGAATTAGATCAGAGAGGCAAAATATCTCACATCATGTTAAATTATGTATCAAGGACGTCTTAACTGTGTGGGTGATGACAGTTGATTGTCCCCTGTGCCCCTCTCCCCATTGTTTATACCTAAGCTACTTGCACAAAAGCAATACGTGGAACACTGACACATGCTGAAAGTGTGTCTATAGCCCAATAACAAGCTATTGGGTTAATGAGTCACCTGAGATATATATATATATATAAAAAATTCTATGGTATCTAGTAACAGAAAAGCCTGGTAGCTATTCCTGTGTCTCATTTCCTGAGAAAGAAAAGGTATATTGTTTCAGTGAGTAACCTGTAGAAAGAATCTGGGATAACATTACTACAGTATCAGTAAGCTTAGGAAATACAGCCTCTGAAGAGATACATTATACTGGTAAAAACACACCAAAGGGTGTTTTGTAACACACAGAGTGAGGTGCGGCATGGGGCTACCTGGTATCTGAAGTGTAAGAGTGCCTTGCCCCTTTCCACATTTTAGTTCTGGCATGAGCAAAGGGGGAGAGGAGATGAGACTAGGGGACTAGCTACTTATTAGCCCTTCTCTCTGAATCTTGGGACAGCGGGATGCTAAGGGTTTGGGGGTGGTTCTAGGATTCTAGGACCACAGGAGGAAGAAATGAGCCAAACGCTGGCTGAAGTGATCTTTTGTGCCTCTGCCAGAAGCAGGCTACTGCAGCTGCTTGGAGTGAGCCAGGCGGCGTGGAGCAGGAGCGTGCTGCCTGCGGGGTTGGAGGCATCGTTCCCCAGCTGTCCTGTGGGCGCCAGCCCACAGCCCTTGGGTGGTTTTGCAGTGTTTCTGCCTGCAGCTGGCTGTCGTACCAGCTGTGAGCCCTGCGGCAGGCCCTGCAGCTTGCCCGCCTCGAGCAGCTTCTCGCCCGGCCTGGAGTACTTAAATTGCCAGGATACGTTTTCCTGCCTCAGCTATGTGCAGGCACATTGCCTCCATCTCAACTTGAGTGGCAGTATCAAGTTCTGGGATGCAGCAAAACAGATGACAGAAGTTTTCTTCCTGTTTGAGTTACCCTACAAATATGCTGTTAGCCAGCTGCAAACGCAACCACACAGCTCATCCTCCCAATGAGGTACGTTGCATCAGTAGATGCGCCTATTCTTTATAGATGTGCCTACGCACTCTTTCATCTAAACAAAAGCTTGGCATTTAGGAAGAACATGGTGCCTTTGGACAAATGCATTATACTGTACCTCTGCATACGTCCCGTTTTGAACTGTGCTTTCAAGTCCCTCTTTTTGAAAAGAGGCACGTCTACCCTGGGTACAGCCTACTTCGGCAGCTCCCGCTGCAGGGTCAGCCCCAAAGGGTTTTCAAAAGCACTTCTTGTGTTAGATGCACAACGTTCACTTAAATGCAACTCGTGGCCATGCCACAGGGTCCAATGAAGATTGGGGGTACACCGATACAGTGATACTTAAGAATTGACCCGAGCGTGAGCACGGGCAGCCTGCTAGCTTTCACCCAGCACCAGCAGCACCCAAGGAGGCAGCACGGTATCGCCGGCTCTCTGCAGGCGCGCTCCGATGGCCGCCCCGCGCTGAGGCCGAGCCTCTCCGGCCCGCGGGCTGCCGGCCTCCGCCAGCCGGGCAAAGGCAAGAACCACCCCCCGCCGTGACCCGCGTCCGACGGACCCGTTACCCGCTCCGCGCCCGCGGGGGGGGGGGGGGGGGAGGGCGGCAGGGCGGGCGGAGGGGGCCGCGCACGGCGGGGCCGCGCCTCCCGAGCCCGCCGCCCCTCATGAAATTTTCACGGCGCGGCCGCCTTCGCCGCCCGCCCTGCCCGCCGCCACACGGCCGGCGCCACCGCTGCTCCCGCCCTGCCCGCCATGGCGGCGGCGGCGGCAGCCGACGGCAGCCGCTTCGCCTACATCACGGACCTGCTGGAGCGAGGCAAGGTGGGCGCCGTCCCTCGCCGCGCCGCCCCCTGGCGGCCGGGGTCGGGCCGGGCCGGGCGCGGGGCGGGGGGGGCTGGGTGCCCCCTCCTCTCCCCCCCCGGCGCGGGCAAACGGCTGCGGGCGGCGCGCGGTGCGGCCGTTGACGGGAGGGGCGCGCGCCGGGCGGCCGTTGACGGCCGTTAGGCCGGCCGCGGGCGCCGGGGCCCTGGGTTGTGGCTGGCGGAGAGAGCCGAAAAGCGGCGCTGGGAGCCCGGGGAGGGGCCCCCGAGCGAGCTGGGAGCCCGCGGCTTGTCAGGGGTGCGGGGCTGTGCCAGACGCGTCTGGAGGAGAGAGGGTCGGTCCCTGCAGCGGGGCACGGCGCCTCCCGCCCTCTGTTTTGCGCTCTTCGGCCTTCCCTCTGTCTTATTATTATTTTTATGGCCAACTTAACTCATCCCTAGGACTGATGCCTCCTCTTGGAGGCTGGCGTAAGGTTTGCGGCACGCTCGCGAGGCCGTCAGGTGGCAAAGTGAAACAACGAGCGTGGAGCGTTACCCGGACTGAAGCAGTTAGACGCGTGGCATTTTGGCAGCTTTCTGTCCTGTAAACGACGCTTGGTGGATATGGTGCGCTCATGTAGGCAGTATCCATGCCAACGCGTTGCTCGGTGCTTTTTCTGTTATCCGTAGTTGGTGTGGCTGTGGGCAGCGCTGCAGTGAAAAGTGTCACCCGCAGGAAATGACTCAGAGTTTGCAAATATTCGGTGGGAAACACTAGTGTGTGCGTTTCTTAAAACGGGGGGAAAAACCCAACTTCTCGTATATTGTGAGCTGCTGATATGTGTCAGAAACGTGGAGTTTTTCTCCCCGCACCAAAGACTTTACTGTGATGGATTTTTAAAAAGCTGAACTGCATGGCCTTTTTTTATTTAAAAATAAGGGCAGTAAATAAAGGGCTTATTTGGAAGACGCTGTTCCTGCTCTGAAGGCAGAGTCATTTCCAGAGGCTGCCTTCAAATTGCAGTTCCAGTTCACCCACCGTTGCTTCCCATTCCCTCTCCTAAGTGGCCTGAATGAACATGTGGAGCAGGGTGAGAGATGTCTTTCCTGGGTGATTTTCTGCCTCTCCTTGCTGGGGAGGAGTCGCGCCTGCGTCTCCAAAGGACAATTCGGATGGCCAAGTCTTGTTTCGGTCACAGCCGCTTTACGCAGTACACATAGTCATAAAGGCTTTCAGGCAAGGATCCCCTTCTGCCTGTGATTTCCCCTTGGAGGAGGATGATGATACTTCTGTGCTGTCTCTCACAGTCAAACAGTCTGTGCTGGTAACTTGAATTAGACTTCCCCCCCGCAAGAGCATATGCTTCAGTAGACAACTGAGTTAGCACTTTTGAGTGAAATATGCATATGTATTGCAAACAGTGCTGTTCTTTATACACAGAGCATCACAGTTGCCAAGTCCCATCTCAAGAGACACTTGGTGAACCTGAAGAAAATAGGAGCAGTAGCTGTGCTGCGCGCTTAGCAGACTGTTTTGCAGAGGTTGTCCCTCTATTTGAGACTCTTCAAGGGCCAGCTCTTGAGACCTCTCACTCTCTACTTTTCCTTTTGCATTTCTTTCCCTTCAGAGTAGGGTTTTAGGTTGCAGCCCCTTTGTAATTAATTGATGTTACCCAGGAGCTTTGAGTTTAATTCACCACCTGAGGTTCTGCTTTCTCAGAGACAGTAGGAGGGACCTAGTCTACTCAGCCAAGACTATCCACTCGTACTGGCAATGCCCACTACAGGAGGAGCAGCTTGGACTAGCAGACGACTAATTCTGATGGGATAATTAAGCTTCTTTCTCAAGTGGCATAAACCACGCCAGCAAAAGGACTATCCTGCTTGGTAAACTGTATTTGCTTAGGGGCAGGGTATTACTGCTTAGAGGTCTCATTAACCTCATTTTCCCTTTCCCGTGCTCTTAAATCGATAAAGCTGTTTCAACAAAGCCTGAGAGCATTAACATACTCTGAATTAACTGGAAAACATCTCGCTACAGTGAACTCTTACTAGAGAAACAGAATGCAGTAACAATACCTTATGCTCACATACTCACCTATCTGCTATACAGGATCCGAACAGGTATGATATAGCTGATTTATCAGCTTTTAGACTCCGAGCAGCCTTTTATAAGAAAGGGGTCATGCTGTTTTCCCCACATAGCTTCCCCTCTGTGTCCAGCCTCTCAAACCAGGGCAAATCTTTATGTATCGCTTTCCCCCGGGGCATGTGGCTCCACAGACTTGTTATCTTTATTAGTGCTTTCATTAATATTTCTGTGTGATATTATTCCCCTGTGATTCTGTTTCACACTCGCAACTTACACATTGTACCTGGAACACAAAGATGCATGTAACACTTATAGCCCCAATACGATAGTCCTTGTGTAATCCATATGTCCGCAACATCTGTTATGGCTCAATACAATAGTCTTTGAGATATTCTAGGCTTCCAAGGCACCTGTCACAATCATCACAGTAGCATCTGAGCGCTTCAAAATATCCTTGTGAGATAGATTAACTGTTAACTGCATTTTCTAGTGGAGGCGCTGAGGCATAAAGAGATTGTATGACCTTCTTTCAGGACTCTCAAGTCTCAATTCAAATCTTAGCAAGGAAGGACATTCAACTGCCTCAAAATCACATTACGTTCCAGAAATGGCTTGGGGCTTTTTTTCCCTGCCTCCTCTTCACTGTCCATGAATTTCCTTTTGCAACAGTCGAACGCACAAACGCCCCCACAATTGTTGTGCCTCACTCCATTCAAAATTAGGTTCTGTTTTTATAGACTTGTGTTTTCCTCATCGAAATGCATCTACTTCCATTATAATAACAACTTTAATGAATTTTATATGCTATAAGTAAATATTTGTGTTTGAGGGTGTAATAGACATTTCTCCATGTAGTAGAAACGTTTTGGGGCATTTTTCTGTAGAAGGATTAAAATCAATAAACCAATATGAAACAATATGAATTTCAGAGACAGGCTAGCATCACTGATGCTGTGTGCACTAGCCCTTGGTTTAGTTGAAACGAGGGTCTTAGCATACTCCATTTTTTGATAAAATCTCTAGTCTGTTCCGTTATTTCCTCACTCATTTATTTTATCATCTATTCCTGCTCAGCATGGTTTGCAGAAGCTGAGAGCTTGTGATTCATAAAGAACAGCTTTGAAAACAGTGCTCCAGGAAGAGCATTTTGAGAAATGGATACTTTTTAAAAACAAGCCCCAAACCTCATAGGAGAACATGCCAACTTTTCAAAATAATTGTTAAAAGCATATGAAATTCTGTTAAGCTCTCCATCCAGACTGTGCAGATAACTAAACACCAATTTTCTGTCCCTGTCTTCTGTCTGTTTTTATACAGTGACCGATGTACAATTATCTTATAATGGCATTTTTTTATTTCTTTGGGGGAAGATGAGGGTTGAGTCTACATAGTGATGTAAAAACAAAGTCACAGGAGGAACTGAAAAGAGGAAATACAATCAGGTTTACGAGGGGCTGCGGAGGTCAGTGGGTTGTTCTGAGCTGCCTGACTCACTGGAATTGAAGTTCCGCTCCTTGACTTCCAGAAGATAAAGCTTTAGATATTTCTTGCCTATGTGTGGGGAAAAAGCTTGTTTGGGTATTTAGTCCCTTTGAGGAGACTAGTCCTTTCTTTTAACAGCAGTCTACTACTGTTTATAGAGTGTCCAGAAGTGTGTTAGATTATGTCAGTATTGTGAGGGGTGTTTGTGCAAAAAGGTGACTTGGGTTAAAAGACTTGGGTTAAAAGAGCACATGAAGGTAACTTGGTGTTTGATTTGGGTTAACAGCTTAAGGTAGACATTGCAGAGAAGTCTGAATTTGAAATCTCGCAGCTAAGAATTAAAATCCAACTTGCCTGTCTTCGCTGCTTTTAATCTGAGTTACTTAGCTGGGTTAGTCAGCCTGTGTGACAAAGTGTGTTTCTACAGCGTAGACATGCCCTCATCATTTCAGTGATGGATTTTCTGAAGAGCCTACAACAGCAAGCGATGTGATATGGCAAGGGAGAGCTACCAGCTTTGCTCTTAGGGACAGGGATAGCTACAATCAGAAGTAAAGGAGAGAAGGCAATGGGAACAGAAGAGCAATACGCTGGGTGGTACGTGTGTATTGTTGAGATGTTTCGTGCCGTATCTTACGTGGTGTCAGAAATTGAGTCTGTGGGTGAGCTTCCTTTAAATTTGCTTTTTCTTTAACGTAAACCTCTCACGTTTCAAATGCTTTTGAAAAACAACTATTATGTTTTGTTTCTTTAAAACGGTAATATTTGTTTACAGTTAGGATTCTCTCAGTTCAGAGCTGGAGAGTATTTTGGTCTGAATTTCATATATTTTGGGGAAGCTTTTCCATGATAATTCTTCCATTTGCTTGGCACGTGAATATAAAGGATGGAAGGAAACAGCAATGTCTTCTGTCTGGGCTGTTGTCTGTAGCTGCTCTTTGGATCTCCTGAGACTGCTGCTCTCCAGCTTGTCACTGATGTGAAGTAGAATACTGTAGACATGGCAGTAAGTGAAAAAGTAAAGATACACGGAACTGACTTCTGCTTTGAGGTGTGCTAGCTACAAATCCTTCCCGAAACTGAACACAATCCTAATATTCTGGCAGTTTGGTGAGCATAGTCCTTATTGGTTCAGCACTCTCTGTCTAGCAGTGAATAATGTGACCTCCCTAATTTGTTCAGTCTAAGGCTATGAGCTTTGTTAGGAAGCCCGTCGGACCAGCAAAGGTTATGGTCCTGTAGCGCATCTCTGCTCCCGCAAAGTAGATAAACAACCAGAATCAAAGAGTGATTTGGATTCAGCAAATGTCTTGCTACCAGAGAAAACACAGAGTAAAGGACTTGCAGGTCCTACAAGTTAGAAGAGAGATGTTATTTCTTTGGCATTTGGGAAGAAGGCATGTTAAAGCTGTCATTTCAGGTGATTGGACTAGCGGTATGTATCAGTGCTCTATAGTTTGCTGTCATCAAATAAACTGAATATTCATAAGTGTTCAGTGTAACTCGCAAGAACTGTAGTTCTTGTCTTGGAAAATATGCAAAATAATTAAGCATTACAGTCTCACACAGTTACTGAGAGTCCTCAGCAGATAAAATGTGGCACCAGCGGGATGGAGAAAAGCTGCAACAGTGGCTGTACATGAAAGATAAAGCAAGCACTCTTTAAAATGATGATTCCCTTCCACACTTCAACCTTAACAGAAGTTTGAATGCAGATAAAGTCCTCAGATTAGGGTTTGATTATTTTTTATTTTATGACCAAAAAAACTCAAGTCAGCATCATTTTCTCTGTATTTTGAAACACCAAAGGGCTATAGGCCCTTGCTCGCTCTTCAGAGTGACACAGCTGAAGGGTAACTATCGAGAAGACAAAGATGAGCCTGTACTCCTAAGCCAAAAGAAGCTCATTTCTCTCAGGCGCCATAAGTTCCAGCCTGATTGCTGAGCGAAACATGTATCTCAATCTGTGTGACAGAGAAAAGCCTGGGAAAAATAATGACCCTAAAGGTTCAACTTTTAAACTCTAAGCAGAGAAGCAAATCGCACCACTGACAATTTACAGAGAGCTGGAGGTAGGCTGCAACCCCACTGCATGCATTCTGGCTGAAAATACTTCTTATTGCCCAGGGGAAAAAAGTGTCTGTCGGGTAGCTTGGCCCCCAAGACTCTGCCTGTACTGCCACGTTAGCTGAGGACAAATCTCACACTTCAACCTGAACGTCACGTGTATTTATGCCACGTACCCATTGGCTCTGCTCTGATGCAAGTCCAGTCTAACGCAGCGTGCGCTTCAATCAGAGAAATGCAGACCCAGCAGGGGACTGGTGCACACTTGCGCCTTGGCTAGAAAAGCAGTAGAAATAAAACTCTCTTCAATGACTTGGTTCTGGATTTGAATGTGGCCTCGAGCGCAGCTCCTGGAGGCAGGAGAGGTGTTGCCTCTTCGGGGCAGCGACAGGCTTGTGTTGCTTAGGATCCCAATGACAGTACAAATAGCACAGAACAGTGTAGGCTTTCTGTCGCCTACTGAAAACCAGCGCCTCCTCGTTCTTCAAATCGTACTGATAGTTAATGCAAATCAGTGCTTGGCTGACTGCTGTGTACTACCGATTAAATTAACAAGCACATTTAAGCCCAGGTAGGAGGGAAAATAAGGATAACAAAATTGTCCTTCAGTTTCTCTCCTGTGCTGCTAATCTTAGGAATGCAAGGCACTCCTCCAGCTCCCTCAGGCCACCTCACCTGCTGAGGGGACCCAAGCAAATTATGCAGGATGAGTTGAACTCTCTTGACGCTTTCCAGGTAATTCCTGATGTAGAAGGAATCCCTAGTTATTCTCCACAGAACAGGTTTCCAACTGATGCACGTATGTAGCTGAGAACAAAGCAGATGGGTAGGTCTGACCTCGGTGGCCACGCTGTGCTTACTAACCCTTTCTGCAGAGGCTACCAACAGGAGTGTCTACTGATAGTGCGTTGCGCTCTTAGTCATTTAATGTATCAGCGATTCCTAACTGTTCTTTTCTTCCTCTCAGCAGTTTAAAGCTAACGCAGAGCTTGGCACTGCGAATGCCGTAGGCCTGGGCTGGGGCAGGATCAAAAGGCTCGTAAAAAGGTGTGAGCACAAAAGGGGGAGTTTTTCCCTTTAGAGGCCTTCAAAGACCTTTTCATCCATGTCACATCTTAACGTGGTGGAAGAGATGGTAATTAAAATCCTACTCCAAAGTACCTGAAGCCAGGGCAAACAGACATGCAAACAAGTTAATACCTTAATGATCTATCAGGGGATTGAGCAAGCAGTCGCTCGCAAGCCCTGACAATGACAGTGGCTGGCACTATGATGCAACGGCAGGCTGCGGGAGGATGGGAAGGACGCGTGTGCTCCAGGTTTGGCCACGCTGACTACATTGGCCTTTGCTGGCAACTACACCTCTGGCGTGAAGCAAGGCATCGTTTTCCTAGCTGTGCTGCCTAAGACAAAGCTCTTCATATTGTTTCAAAGACAGTAGCAGAGACAAACAGGCTTTGTGCTTGCCTGCAGCAGATAGTTCATGGGGCCCCAAATCAATCACATCCAGGATCAGCGAGGGGTAGTGTGCTAATGTAGCGAAGGCTGGATCACGCTTACTAAGAAGTACGCCCTTTAAAATGAGCCCTAAAAAGCAGGAAACTTGGGGGTAATAAAGGAGGTTAATGGATAATGTAGTTATTCAGAAGCATCCAAAGCATTACTCAATGTGTAGCTGGAAGGCTGACAACTAAACATGTCCTTATCAACCTGTTCTTCCTCCCTTGTGTGCTTTTATTGCTGCAGGGCAGTGTGTGAGCCTGGTCAAGTGACATGATTCAGTTTGAATATACATACTCTGCATTAGTGTCATTATCAGAATAATTTCAAGCCTACTACTCTTTAAGAGGGTGGTTTCTAAAGTAAATATGAAATAAAAACTTTACATGTACTCTTAAAAGCTCTTCTAATATATATTTCTCTTTGCAGTGCTAGACATGCAAAACCATCACCTCTGTCTTCATAACTTCCAAGTGTAATTTTCCATTCAAATTTCACAGCCAGGCCACTGAAGCTCAAATTTAAATAATGACTAAAAACCAAATTAGACTTTTCATATATGTTTATTTTATTGACTCACATGAAATGTAATTTTGAGGAGGGAAAGGAATTTATTATCCCACTGTCATTCTTTTAAATAGACTATGCCAAAATAGGTCAAATTCAGGGTTTGACAAACTGACAGCAAGCACTTCCAACATTCACATAGTCCCTACTCCATCTGTTTTAATTAACTAAACCTCCTTCCATTGTGTAATATAAGGACACTGTATGTCTTAACCTTGAATTCCCTAACTTAAAAGTGATTTTTCTCTCTTAGGCTAATACTACATAACTTCAGACAGCATTGTTTCTGCAGCTGCCCCAACATCTGAAGAAGTGAGAGATTTAATGTATTTTCTGTTTGCTCTGGCTGTTGGTGAAAAGGATAGTTGCCTCACCTTTTCAAAAGCAAACACAAACACTGATAATAATCGTTGGTTTTCTGCCCGTCTAGCTGCCACGAAAGCCAGCAGGGCTCGCCTGGTGCATTTCTGCTATGTCCTTAAAATAGCCACTGTCCAGCTTGCTTTCCCATGTCCTGGATATCATGGTGCTGTTCTCTTTAGGGACAGGCATACGTCTGCGTGACATTGTTGTTATTAGAGGCGCTAATGAAAGGATGTTGAATGGGACAGCAGAAACTACTTCCGCAGAGAAGAGTAAGGAACAGGAACTTGAGCCGAAGTGCTAGGAAAGGGAGCGTTTTGGGTTACTCCTCCGGCGTTGGGAGGGCCTTGGGTAATGCTCAGGGCCGCGCGGAGGCAGTCCGGCGAAGAAGCCCTGGCAGGGCAGGCGCAGCGGGCAGCGAAGGGGCAAGGCCGCGGGTTTCTGGGGCCGGTGGGCCTGGAGGACCAGCCGGCGCTGCCGCGGGGGGCAGCAGGTGGCGGTGGGGAGAAATAGGGCGTTTCGCGTTGAAGAGGAGAGCGGCAGTGTGTTGCCCCAGCTGCCCTAGATGCCAATGAATGCCTGTACCCGGGTGAACTGGCAATAAAACCTCTCGGTATTTCATTTCCTCGCACTGGGAGGAAAGGACAGCTTCGCGTGCTGCGCTTCCCTCTCCTGCGCGCGGCCTGTTTCGTACTAAGCACGCCATGCCGAGGTCCCTCGGCTTGGATGAGCGACGTTTCTGCTGTGTGTCGCGTCACTTGGGGGGGCAGAGGAAAAAAAAACAAAAAACAAAAAACCCGTATTTCTCCCTTCAAACATACAACTCCTGAGAACTGCTAGCCGGCAGCCGTCGCTCCTTCCTGCTTTCCGTGAGTCCCGCAGCCCCCTCACTGGCGAACACACTGTACACGCCGCAGCACCCGGCCGGCCCCCCCGCGGGCGGCAGGGCCGCGCCGGCGGTTAGCAGACGGTTGGGGGCGGGTCCGCGCGGGGCGGGGCGGGGCGGGGCGGGGCGCCGCAGCCCGGCCGGGGAGCGGCGGCGGCGGCGGCGCCGCTGGACAGCTCCGAGCGGCGCAGCTCGGCGGGCGGGCGGCGCGGCGCTGCCCCCTGGCGGCGCGGGCGCGGGCGGTGGGTGTGGCCGCCCCCCGCGGCTCGCCGAGGCCGCTAGGTGCGCGGCGCCCGCCCGCCATTGTGCGCTGGGCGGCCCCGCCCGGCGCGGGCGGCACTAGGCGAGCAGCCGCCGCGGGGCAGCGCCGGCAGCTGGTCGCTCTCCTCTGCGCTCCGCCCCGGCCGCTGCAGCGGAGCCCGCGGGCGCAGGCGGCGCCAGGATGGAGGGCGACCGGCTGGAGCCTTCTGTGAGTGCCGGGGGGCGGCGGGGCCGGGGGCGCCTGGGGGAACCGTCCCCCGGTGCTGGGGGCGGCGGCGGCCCCTGCCCGCTGCGTGCGTGAGCGGGCGGGCGGGCGGGCGCCTCGGCTCCGCGGAGGGGCAGAGCCCCGTGGCGGCGGCTGGGGGCCACCGTGGCCGGTCCGCGCCGTCAGTCACGCCGCGGGGGTGGGGGGGGGGCGCGGCCGGGCTGCCCAAATCCGCGTGTGGTGCGAGGGGCTCAGGCGGCGGCCCGGCCGGGCGGTGCGCGGCGCTGCGCCTTTGTGTGCGGCCCGGGTGCGCTCGCTGCAGCCCCCGGGGGGGGGGGCGGCGGAGCGGGCCGGCGGGGTTGGGTTTATTCTGCTTGACGTTTTGAGGGGATCCTCTCCCCCCCCCCGTTTCCTTCGGGGGGTTGTGGGGCCGTCAGCCCGCGCGTCTCAAAAAGGGGCTTCGCCGGCACTGGGAGCGCCGCGTCCGCTGCGGCTGGGGTGGGGGGGGGGGGGCGGCCTGTCTGGTTTCGTGGCGCACGGAGCGGCCCGGTCCGGACGGGACGGGGGGGGGCGGTCACGGAGAGACTCGTGCGTGCGCGCCTGCAGCTTGGCCCTCGCGGAGGTTTTTTTTTTTTGTTTTTTAAACTTGCCGTTGGCTTTCTCGGCGGGTTTTGTAGCATCTGAGCCCGGTGCCAGATGGCCCCAGGCACGTTAAATTGTCGGAGTGCTGCGTGTGGATCCAAGGGCTGCTCTTTGTGTGCAACAAAAAAAAAAAAAGGCATTCTTGATTGGAACTGTTAACCTAATGAAGTCAAGGCAGTTTCCGTGTGCTTACATGTGATTTACGCTGGCTGCGGGAAAGCCTGATGTCTTACCAGTCTGACTCTTGGGGGGTTTTTTGGTTTGTTTGCTTGCTTATTTTAAAAGCAAGCAAGCAAACTGAGTTAAACCTATAGAGTCTTCTCCTCAGCAACTATGGCTGCTCTCGCTTCACTAGGATTTTTACCCTGAGTTAAGACTGCACCCCTCCTCTTTTTTCTTCCCCTGCAATGCAGGCATGACCTGAAGATGAACTGGGTTTGCATAGTTTCAGTTGAAATGACCGTTGCCAGTGCTTTCCTAAACGGTGATTTGGGTTGGTGTGCGGTGTTTATCAGAGCTGCGCCCCAAAACAGCTAAAACTGTGTAGAGCAGTTGTTCTACAGAGCTGGGGTTCAGTGACATATGTACGTACAGTAATGCAGTATGTCCTACTGGCTTGTATTTTCTGCACTTACACTTGCTTTCCCCCCCGCTTTCTGTTGTGAAGGTTACCATAAAGAATATCGAAAGAGAGCTCATCTGCCCAGCATGCAAGGAATTATTTACCCATCCACTGATCCTTCCTTGTCAGCACAGTATTTGTCACAAATGTGTAAAAGAGATTCTCTTCACGCTCGAAGACTCTTTCACCGATGGAGGCTCTGAATCCTCTAATCAGAGTAGCCCTCGAATTCGAATCCATTCTCCTAGCATGGATAGAATTGACAGGATTAGTAGATCAGGTACGTATCAGAGCTTTGCATGTTTTCCTGATTTCATATACGTTAGGCTGACTTGAACTGAAGGGTATCTGTGTTGGTAGAGTGTCTTCTTGGTACTCCTGACATCAGTAGTTAAATGGATAACTTTGGGAATAGTGCGAGTCTTGTTCATTCTGTGCTAAGAACAATGAGAATATTTTTATTGTAAGGACAATGCACTCCATTTCGTGTAGAGTAAAGTTAGTCTTTGTGGCATCATGTAAATGTTCCTAGCCCTTGTTTTTATTTATTTCTGTATTTCAATGACTGCTGAGCATCAAGATGTCAAAATTGACAATTTTATTGTCTGTCATAATACTGTTAAGTCGTTCTCTCAGATTTTTGCCAGCCTAAATTCTATAGTTTTGACTCCCGAGTCTTTGCAAACTTTCCAAATAATAGTGTTGGCCTGTCCGTTTCTTTACATTAAATTCTTTCCATAGAGGATGATCACTGCATGGTTGAAGAACTGTGATGGATGACTGTAGCAAACAGTCTCTTTCAGCATGGTCTGCTTAAAGCTTTAAAGAGTACTTAGCTTTATGGCTCTTAATGCTCTTTGTGATATCACGCTGTAAAGATTCTTAGTTTGATTCTGCTCAGTTATCTGTCTAATCCACAGATAAGTTGATCAACTTTTATGCAGATATATGGAAAGTATTTCACGCATGCTATACTTAAAAGAAACCTCACATCTTGGCTTTCAGAATTTTCTGGAAGCGTGTTCATGTGCAAGACAAACCCTAAATCTTACATTTCACGTGTTCCTAATGCTCATCCTCCCCGTTTTTCGAAATTCAAATGTTTTATTTCACCATCTTCTCTTAAACGTCTCTTAGCTTTAGTACTGATATTTTTGCAAATAAGTAAATGTTATCTTTGCCTTAGTTTAGCTGATTGATGGTTACATGGTGTGAGGGAATCCTCAGCTGAGTGGCCGGTTATTTTCATTACAGCCCTATTCGGGTAGGGGATGGACAGCCCCGCGGTCGCTATTTAGCTCTACCTACAGTTCACTTTTTGTCTAAGCCCTTTGCTAACTCCAGTTTTGCACAAGCTTAGAATGAAGAGAGCGCCCCATGGTAACTGAATTCCCCCAAATAGAAGACTGTTTACCTGTTATACCCAGTAAGCATAACGTGCTGATATGCCTTCATGTGTATTGACTAAAGCTCTCACTGATTTCAGTTGCAACTGTCCACTTTATATTTTTGCAAAGTGAGCATCAAACCCCCAGCACCTGGGAAGTGATGAATACACCATGGGTGACCTCCCTGTGAAGCTGTGGCTTATGAAATGTGGGTGTATCAGACAGGCTGTGCATGGGGAACGACCTCCCCATGCTGCGCTCAGCAGCTTAAGCAAGGAGATAATCCTTTCTCTCCTGCCAAAACCTGTCTTCCTGCTTGCTTTCCATCAGCCACTACAAATAAAGATCTAACACTGCACAGTCTCTGCTTGCTGCCATAGTGCCACGTGTGCTGAATGAGGCAGAGGCTCTGTTGAGAGACTGACTTTTAATTACTAGGAGAAAGCAAACGCTATAATGTCTCCTGCGCCAGCGCATGGCGGAGGAGCAGGTAGTTTCGGAGACTTGAGAATTAGGATTTGAAGAGCTTAGCTTGCAGCTCTACCAGACTTGTTGGATGCCCTTTTCACAAGATTTAGTGTTACTGCTTTGTTATGTCAGTAAGGACAAGACAACAAAGATTCATTCTGGGGACTCCTCCCCCTCGTGATTTATGCACTCAGTTTACTGCACGGGTTGTAGTTTTTAAATCTATAGTAGTCCTCCACCGTCCCAGCAAACTGATAGGAAGTGATGTGTGCTATCTCCTCATCTGACCTATTAGTAGAGGGAGACGAAGGCTTTGTTAGACCTGTTTGATGGGTAGCAACGGAATGTAGAGATGTGGAAATATTGGGCTTTCCCCTCCCATCCCCCTAAAGAGCATCGGGCAGATGCACTTTGTAGGAAAAATGATCGTCTCAAACGGTTCAGGTTTGCCAAATGAAAAGCATATGGAAATGGGAGCTTTAAAGAACAGAGTTAGACATACAGCTTGTGCTGCCTTTGCTTACAGTGTTAAAGGCATTGTAGCTCTATTGCTATGTGAGGTAGATTTGCTCTCAAAAATTTGGTACCATCAATATTCAACTGAATTGCAACTGACATTTGTACAATTCTTGTCTGGCATCCCAAGTAACTGTACTGTGCATCCTCTTGCTAATTCCTTTTGTGAATAGACTTTACACAATGTATATAAATTTATTATATATCCTGAGTGGGATTTGTAATAAAATATTAAAGAAAAACATCTGAGGTTGGGTTGCACGTGAAACAGTAGAATTTCTGGCAGGTTTGTATAGGGCATGTTGCTGTGGGGCATTATTTTCATATTTGAAAATACATATAACACCGTCTTCATTTTTTTTTAATTTTTTTTCTTTCTTAAGGAATCCTCACTGTCTATTGAAGATACCAGCTATTTTACATGATTTTGGCCTTTAAATTCTTGAGAAGCCAGAAAGAACTGGTCTACATTTTGTGATTATTGTGCACACACAACTTGCATTTTCAAATAGAGTTTATCTTAATGTGGAAAGGCTGGAACTGGTAGAACACTTTTATTTTGCAGTTAAAATGGAGTGCATGCTCTTGTTAAATCTAAGGTGTTGGTTTAAGAAAAATCCAGTTTTGTATGCAAAACTAAATTACTTTTTGGTTAAAAAAATTAAACTGTTGTATATAAAATAAAAATAAAGGGCATTTCTTATTGCTAATTGATCTTCTGTAATGTTAGTGTAATTAGAAAAAAGCATGTGTTGTGGTTATGTTGACTTGTGCAGCGTTGATGGATGTCGCAGAAATGGAGTAAATTTAAAGATGTATATGTATATATAAATATTTTTTTTCTTCCATCTGTTCTTTCTCCCTTCTTCACTCTACTTTAATATTGCAATTGTCATGTGTTAGGAAATTAAACAACCTTTCCTTTCAGCCTTAAAATAGTTTAACAGCCACAGGAAAGAAAACAATTGACGCTCTTCATCTGAGCCATTGTAAACCAATGGTATATCTCATTTTTCAATCTCTAAAAACAGCTTTCTGTTCATTGTTCGCAGCCTCGCAGAGGAGGTCTTTTGGGTGGAGAGGTAGAAATGCTTCACTTCTTATATGGCTCTAGATAGTATAGTGTTTAGATCTCGAGTTAAATATCGTTGGTTAGCATATAGTTTTTTTTGTCAGTGGTCAAGTCCACAAAACGGCTTTTGCAGTGAGCAAAGGTGCAGAAGACTTCTATTAGGAAAGCTTTTCATTCTGTTCTACGATTGACTTAAAGGTCAACTGGACTAGAATTAAGTAAAGGGTTTTTTTTTTTTAAATGTGTGTGTGCATGACTAAACATACTTTAAAAGGTGCAAATAGACCAGCTATCTCTTCCCTTTAAAACAAAAAAACCCAACCCTCTCGCTTTTTAATTTTCAAGAGTTACATAATCAAGTTTCAGTAAAACTGCTGTCTTACTACTAGTGAAATGTAGTTGTTATATTGATCTTCGTAACACTTAGAGGTCATAGTCAGCAATATCACTTTTAAGTGGAAGGTCATACCAGTTCTTCATTGGATCTGCGCCCCCTTAATTATATCTGAGTAAAAAGAGAAGGACTGAAATTCACACCTTGCCGATCTGACCGGGTAGGTCTGGATCTGGCAATTTAGTATGGCACATGCATGTGGGAGGGAAAACTAAATACTTAAAAGTGACACTTTTTTCTCATGGTTAGCATGCTGAGTGACACTGTCAAGTTGAAGGATAACCAATGTGTCTTTGTTTTAAATAGATTTAATTCCGGAAACACTGGCAGAGATGCTAGCATGAGCATCTCTGCCACTGTTTTGGGCTGGTGCTCAGATGTTACCAGAAATGTTTCTTTGTAGGTGTGATGCTCTGTCAAAAATGGGAAAACCAAACCTTCCTGTTGGCATAATATTGGCAGGCACATGAGCAGTCCATAAAATCACTGTATCCTTCAAGAAAGGAATGAGCTGAACTCACCACAAATCTGAATTTCACACTCCCCATGAAGAACAAAGCAACTAATAGGAAGTGGAAGTCAAATTGCCTCAGTTGGAGAACAGAAGTATCATAAACAAACAAAGTATTGGACACTTAAAGCTGTTTTTATCTGCTCTGGTCACAGAAAACACCCATGACTTGGGGTAGATTTTTGAAGTAGCTGAAAATTATTTTTTAACTATAAATTTGTCTCCCCTTTTTTTTTTTTTTTTTCTTTCTTCCTAAAGATCTGTTCACAGGCATTAAATGAGTTTGGGAGTGGCAGTATACACTTACTTTTCTTTTTCTTTCTTTTTTTTTTTTTTTAATGCATCAGAATCCAGTTGACTTTTAAAAACTTTTGGGTTTTTTTTAAACTTTCACAAAATTAGCATTCATGTCTTCCATAATCACGGAATGCTGGTGATACTGTTTACATGGAAAACACAATTTTATCTTTAAGATGTCTTATCCCTTTGCAAACCCACAGCTGTAGGTTGGGTGACTTTTCCACATTTTAAGTGTTAGTATCTCCCTGTGGGAAAAGGGTGTTTAAATAGGGTATTTATAAGATGCGTACGACTTAGGAGTGCTCTTTGGCTACAGTCTTTAGAACCTGTATGTATCCTAATATTTGTGGATTTGGAGTCGCAGTGAGAAAACAATAATATTGTGTGGTTTTTTTTTTTTTTTTAATTTCGTAGACAAACTTAGATATCTATTTTTACTGAGTCAATGATAATCAGTAGTATGTTCTCCAGTTACCGATCTGGGTTTTCACTGAAAGGGGAGTGTTCTGTTTACGACCCACAATGGAAAAATTTTTGTGATAATTCCTAGTGTTTCACTAAATATATACTTGTTTGTTGGAAACTGGATTGGCAAGGTATAAAACAGAATCTGGGGAGGATCTGAGTTTCTCTGAACATTTAATATGTCTTGCAGAATCCAAATTTTTTGCTACTTGAAATGCTTTTTTGTCTTTTGCGTATGTGCAAAATTCAATTTCAGCAAATTGAAAGCCAGACAAGAATAGAAAAGACAGTGCTCAAAAGTCATCTCTCATTTCAACGCAGTGTTTGCTTTTCAAAATATGAGCTTATAAATCCGATAAACAATAAGCAGACTTAATTCTTACTGCATATTAGTATTTTAACATTCTCACTAGGCAAAAAGAGAATGTTTCCATGCTTTAAGTCTTAAATTGGCAGAGGATGCTGAGACGCTTAGGAAGTACGCTTCCGGGTTTTGAAACAGAAAAAACTAAGCTCTTAGAGTACTATTTGGTGAAAAGGGATGAGACATCTTAAGACATGCAGGACTTCTGGGTGTTGGATTGAGTTCTGTAAGCAAAGTGTCACCAGTATATGTAGAGCATGGCTCATCACTACAGTCTTGTTTTATTCCATGACTGGCAGAATGAAAGGCCTCAATTCGATTGCAGCTAAACTCATCTTTGAG
The DNA here is from genome assembly GCF_040807025.1 of Struthio camelus. Lineage (NCBI taxonomy): Eukaryota > Metazoa > Chordata > Aves > Struthioniformes > Struthionidae > Struthio > Struthio camelus. Next base: position 24,636,744 of record NC_090981.1, read on the forward strand.
TTAAACAAACACCAATTCCACATTTGAGCCTCTTGGGCCAGACTTCAAAAGCATGCTACTGGATAAGAATTTCAGACTGTATTTTTAAACTTGACCACTGCACCATATTTTTCCTCGTTATCTTGCTTTGTCACTGCTTGCTTTCTGCTATAGTGAACTGCTTGTAGGCAGTTTCGTACATACAACACTGTATCATTATTTTCCTAGTTATAGGAGATGTAAGTATTCCCCATCCCCTTCTTATAGCTACTGACTGCATGATACTGCATGCAAAATCATCCTTCCGCTCAGGCCATTGTAGAAGCCTGTGCAGAAGGTCTCTCCATTCTGTGCAGAGTGCTAGCTTGGAGCATACATTTTAAATAAGGTTTGTGTTTCACTGCTGTTCCTGTGCATTGCATGTGTGTGTTGCTGTATATGCCAAGTTACAGGTATTACAGGATGTGCAGTTTGGGTTATTAATTGACTTCAAGTAAGTACCCAAAAAATAAAAAAATCTCTGCTTCCCTTAGCCAGAGAGTTATATACTTTTGACTTGGGCTACTACTACTGCATTCTGTAAATATGATCTAATTGTTCTGCTCAGGACCTGCAGAAAGGTGAAAGACCAGCTGAATTTCAGACTATCAGCTTGTACATACTTATTCCTGCTCTGGTTCTGGCTTTTTTAGCCAGGCTTTTTTTTCTGACAATCATGCATAACTATCATGGGGCACGTTTCAAAGATTTGTAAAGGAATGAGTTCCTTATGGGAGTGTTTTTAAAGAGGCTGAGAAGTGCATGATAGGAAGGGAGGCTTTAAAGGGTTGGTTGTAGCAACCATAGAAGAAAAGCATGAGGCAAGTGTCTTTCTGGCTAATGTCCAAGGACGCTTCAGAAATGTTGATGCTTCATTTTTTTTTTTTTTTTTGGAGAGGAGCTCACTAAATACAGATAAGAACCAATTTCCTGTTGTTAAAATTAAGAACCCATTTCAGCACGGTAAGAATTTGGTTGTATGCACTCTTAAGTCACACCTCCGTTTACAGATTCATTAGTTGTAGTGGCATGCACTCATCTCAAAGGGATTTTGAAACTGTGCTCCGGTTGGAGGATGCTTTTTTGTTTCTTTGCGTGGGGAACTGAGAGGATACATATTAGGCATAAATGCTGGCTTAGACTGCTTCAGAATTACCGGAATGACCCCTCTTTGTTGTTCCCCTTGAGTTCATGAATGAGATGGGGGATGCACTCCCTCTTCCGTAGCTTTGAGGACGTTGAGCAGCAAAGAGCTTTTGGGTCTACAGCAGCCATTTCAGAACAAGTCCCAAGGGCTTTTGAAGCTTGCAGCTTTACTTGAGCCTTGGAGAGGCTTATTTTGGAGAGGAGGAGAAAGTTTCATGTAGCTGTTTGGTGGGAACGTAACCTCTCTGCAATGCCCTTGTAAAACAAAAAGCGATAGGCCTGCTCTGTTTAATCAGGCAGATCCCTTGTTCCCTGCCTCAGGGTAAGGGAATCTCTCAAATTCACTCATCTCAGTGTTGAGGTTCCCTTTGATTTGTGTACAGGTTTAGTTAGCAGTTCTTTATCAAGGCCAAGTCAGCTGCAGCATGTTTTGACTAACTGATTTGGTTGGCATTTCATAGCGGTAATACCTAGTTCTCATGCTGGCTGTTTTTATGACTCCTCTTGGGAAAAGCAAGATAAGTTTGTGTCAGCCAAAGCAAACTTCTAGGACCTCAAAATTGGCTATATTCATCGGGGAATAACTATTTATTCTCACTCTGAGAATAAGCCTCCTTCGCTTGAACATGGTACCAAGCCATGACTGTGTATCTGGGCAGCCAGGCAGCCTAATACTAAACGATTTCTGGAAAGTACATGTTTAGTGTTTAAAAATGGCTGCAACTTGAATGCATCCAAAACTAGGCCAGGATCTCCAGAATGTTCTCTTAAGGGAGTGCTTTTTGAAGCTGTACGTGCTATGTAATTGTCATAGGAGTGTTTTAGGCTTCTGAAAGAAAACAGTTTGTTCCTGTGTAAACCCTCAGACTAGTTAAAGTAACTGGTCCCAAGTGACTCGCCATAAGTTTAGGCCATGCTCTTCCACACCTTGCGCAGAGATGGTGAGATCTTCAGAACAGAAGAGCAATTTTTTTTTTTTTTTTTTTTTTTTTACCAATGCCTGGTAATGCAGGGCCTGCTTGGAAGAAGAAGAGTAGCGTTGTTGGCACAGCGTTGTTGCAAGAAACAAAACTGCAGGAAGGAAGCAGATGATAGAATTGGAACAGTTAAATTCATCTTAACGTGGAATTAAGTCTTAGAGTAGTTTGTAATGTCTCTGTACTCAAACGTTACAGTGCCTTGTAACAGCAAATCTGTTCTCTTTGGCTTGGCAGAATGCATATGAGTTAGTATTGTATTGGTTTGGATGATGTGCTAAAATAGTTCGGGATTGGTTCATAAATTCCTGTGTCCCTAAAGCGTCTAAAACTCTTCTGTTTATGCTCCTACTAAACCAGGATTTGCTGTCTATACAGGCAGAAAACGCAATTCACTGACTCCTAGAACGACTATGTTTCCTTGTCCTGGCTGTCGGCATGATATTGATCTTGGAGAACGTGGCATCAGCGGCTTATTTCGAAACCTTACTTTGGAAACCATTGTGGAAAGATATAGGCAGGCAGCCAGGGCAGCCACAGCTATTATGTGCGATTTCTGCAAACCTCCAGCTCAAGAATCCACAAAGAGCTGCATGGACTGCAGTGCCAGCTATTGCAATGAATGTTTCAAAGTATACCATCCTTGGGGAACTGTAAAAGCTCAGCATGAGTACGTAGGACCAACCACCAACTTCAGACCCAAGGTAAGTGTATATCTTAATAATAGTGCAGCATTTGGATATAGCTTGCAGACACATCTGTGCAGTGGTAGTTGCTTTTTAGGGTCGTTGTTGCTTTTCTGACTTGTGCTATTATTTATTGAGCGAACAGCTTTTGTTCTTGTTGATGCTGAGGTTAGTTGGAGCTGAAAAGTCCAGAGAAAACGTATCTGAAGGAGACGCTAGAAAAAGGGATTTTTTTACTTTGAGGGATGGATTGTGTTATTTGTGGCTTGTTGTCCTTTTGTAAGATTTAACGATCTTGAACAACCAGAATTGTAGTGCTTTTCGCTAGAGCTCAGATAAAGCAGGACCTATGTGTGTGTGGTAAACGGAGAAAACACCTTCCTCTCCCCAGCTTTATGCAGGTTCAGATGTTTTTTGCCTGAGCTTGATGGAGAGCCGAACATCGTTTTTCTTTTCTCCTTCTGTGCATCTGCCAGTAGCAGGAGGTGGAGTTCAAGGCTCCACTGTTGCTACACCCCATTATTTTATTTTATTTTTTTTAGCTGTAGCAGAAGAAGAAAACATAATGGCTAGTTTCCTACTTTTCATGCTGCTTCTGCATTCAGGGAAAACAGAATGACTGCAAACTAGTTAACTTTGTTTCTCCTGCTAAGCTGATGCAGAACATGGTTGTGCTCTATTGAGTTGAAGTTACGGGAGAGGGGCAATTGTCACAGCTGCCATCTCTAACAAAAGACCACAGCAGGCCTTAATGTCCCTGCGTTTGCTGCATGCCCTGTGGCCTGTGAGGAGGAGAGAGCCTTGGGCTGATTTTCATGGACTTGTTTGTGACAGCAAGGCTTGGGGCTAGAGCTCTCTGGAGGGGACTGGCCTTACTTACTGTAATACTAGCTCTTGGTCCCGTGCAGGGAGTGGTTCCGGTGCAGGGGGACGCAGCAAGCTCAATTCAAAGTACTCCCAGTAACGAAGCAGTCCTCTGAAGCTTTTTCTAGCACACTGCTTAGGTCTGTTATTAGAGGGGATATAGTGTGAGGCATGAGCAAAGGTTTTAAGCATGAAGCCAGAGTCTGTTTGCTGCAAGCAAGTATGTCAGCTGTACGCAGGCTTCCTCCCAAGGAGAGCTCTTGTCTGGCCCCACAGCAGATAAGCGCTGGATTGGGGAGAGCCGAGCACGCACTGGCCCAACAACCTCCGTGCCATTGAAGGTCCTACAAATACCCAAAGTACTGGTGTTCAGGGAGTTTTGATTTGGGTTTATGAAACTTCTTGCTCCATGTTGCCTCCTCTTATGGTGAGTGTTTTACAATACTACGCTCTTCTTCAGCTTCTCTATGAACCAACTTTGTTGTAAGCCAAAACAGACGTTTAAGCTGATACAAAAGTGGACCCTCTTGTGCAGCTGACTAGACCTCAGCTCTTCTAGAACTAGAAATAATTCAGGCATTTTATAGGTGTGGGCTTGACTTTACAGGAAACTTTGTATGGATCCTTCTCCCCCAGAAGACTAGAACATAGATGTAAAGATTTACCTGGGCTCTGGAGTTAAAATCTGCTCGTGTTGTTCATGAATAAAAAAATCACATCTCTCAAAAGTAAGGACTACTGAAGTCTTCAATCAATGCTAAAATTTCTGCAGAGCTGACTTGAAATGAGCTCAGTTCTGGAGAAGGCTCCCACTTGGGCCTCCTCTTGGTTTTAATCCTAGACTCTCTCCCCTCAAGTAAGCAGGCTCAACTCTGGCACAACTGCTAATTCAGGCTTGAAAAATTAGGTTCATGTTTGTATCCTCTAATAAAGTGTTCAAGCTAAGATAACTAAAATTAAATTAAAGTTATGCTATGTGCGAGAAGCGCTTGACTGATGTTCTCTTGTAGGTGAGGCTGGAAAAACTTGAGACTCGAGAGTTAGTAAGCCAGTATATAATAAGCATCCAGTAATCCACTTAGTGGAGTTCTTTCTGGGTCTGTCGTGTTCATTGCAGTTAATAACAAGCACGTGCTTGAAGTACTTTAAAATGTGCTAGCACACAGCTATCTGTCTGTGTAAAATGCCACTTTATTGGATAAAAATGTGTTAAAAGTGTGTATGCTCTCTTCTACCCACGGCTGTTGATCTGAAATGCTCTACAGCTCCCTACAAACTTTTCTATAGTGCCTATTTCAAAATACCAAATCTTTGTGTGCTCTTAAATCTAAACTTAATCTTCCTGTAGTTTACCAACATGTGGTACATACAAAAGTCAGTAGTTAAATTCTGTTGAAGCAGAGTGAAATAGGGAAAAGTAGTTTTGATCATCCTAACCTTGCTATACCAAGTGCTAATGGGACCTCTGGCTTTTTAAAGTTATATGTGAAGACAGAGGTATTGTTTCAACAACAGCAAAGTCATAGTAGAGATACATCAGCTACAGATACTGCTTTTTATAAAAGCTTCCCAACTACAGCAAACTGAGCTTTACTGTGGTCTTATAGAGATCTTTTTGAGGAGTGTTTCAGCTTAACATGAGGAAAAAAGTGCATATTTCATTACACTGCTCTGTTAAGACCTGAATTGAATGCTTGGAGTATTTGTTAGTCTCCTACACAATGTTCCCAGTCACCACTTTGATTAATTGAAAACCAGACTGGAGAGCACTTTGTGGCATGTGTGCTGGGGATGGGAGAGGCGCATACTGGACCGATTGTTCCTGAATATGAGAGGACTGGACAAGATAATCTGCTGACCTCTTCTGTCTCTAGCCTGCAGTTTGTCATTCGTGTTCACATGAGGAGGTGAATAAAAATGTATGGCTTCTACTGAGGTGGCTAGACAGTGCTGTGGAATTATGACTTCCCTGGACTAACAGCGACTGCAGTTTTTTGGAGGTGTCTACTTGCACGGCTGACTTTCAGGAAAGCTTCCTTTCCATAATCCAGTAGGCAATGGCAGCAGAATAGTTTATTGTGTTCTGCCTAATGATAGCCAGCTGTACCAAGGTGCTTGTGAGACTCATCTGTTTACCCTGTTCATTGAAGCCTAAGGGAACACTTAGGGGCTGAGAGCTGGTTTTAGGGAAGGCCTGCGTTTTTAGCTTGGTGTGTCCATGTTTATGCTACTAGCAAATTTCTGGTTTTCTGTTCTTTCCTGTCTTTTTTTTTTTTTGGTAAAACGGCTTGACTGTTTTGACCTGTATGGTACTGCTGCTCGTTCTTCTCCTTGGCTTGCAGCTGAAAACCTTTTTCAAGAGCTCTTCTGTGATAGCGTAGAGTAGATGGTCCCAAACACTGCCTTTCAGTATTCTGGAATGGGGTGGAATGAGGCGGAATGGGGGCAATGGATTTTTTTTTTTTTTTTCTTTTGAGATGCGTTTATCTGTTATCTGAGCTTGGAGCTGAACTGCATTTTTCTCTTTGAGCAATTATTCCCTCTTGTTCAATTCTGAAAGGTGATTTTTTTTTTTTTTTAGTGAACAGCAGATTTTTCCAAAAAACCCATTTAATCTGATATTGAAAATAGCACTCGATATGAACAACTTGTAATTGGAGTCAGACAAAAAAAAAAAAAGAATTAGGCTCCTTCTCTTTAATTTGACTGTGACTGATGTTGGAGGCTGTGTTTTATTTGCTGCTCCAAGAGCAATGGGCTAAGTGGCTGATTTGAGTCTAGTTTAGGTTTAGATCGTTACTGGATTAAGCCAACCCTGGCTTTCGGAAGTAGTTCATAGCCCTTTCAGCTGGTTTAACAGGGTGGGGTGTGTTGCTGTATTGCATTTACAACTCTGAGCAGCAGTGCCAGGGAGCTAGTTAACTGTGATAGCGTGGGGTATGCAAACAAACTCGGGGATCAGCAAGGTCAGTAGCAGCGTGCGCGCCATGCGGTGTGTACGTGGACGTTGCTACAGTTTTACTCAATGTAAACCTCGCTGAAACCGTGTATGTTCATCCCTTGAATATTGCTTGCACAGAAATATATAATGATGGCGGATAAACGGAATATAAAAATCCAGTGAGGGACCTGGATACTGCTGTGGGATTGTTTGTTTGTTTGTTTTAATGGTTTGTTGAGCACCTCAGTTTTTGGAAATACACCTGCATTCTCTCTGCTGTCTTTTCAGATTTTGATGTGCCCAGAACATGAAATGGAGAGGGTAAACATGTACTGTGAAATTTGCAGAAGGCCTGTTTGTCATCTTTGTAAACTGGGTGGATCTCATGCAAACCATAGAGTAACAACCATGAGCACGGCCTACAAAACCCTTAAGGTAAAAGTAAATATTGTTTGATCTGGCCTTAAGAAGGGGAAGAGTACTGAGCTTCTGGTGTAAGGGCAAACTCTCTCTGGCAGAAAGCCAGAATGTGTATTTAGAGGACACTGAACTAGTCATGAGGTGTGCTCTTGTGCAACATCTGGTAATGTGTGTATTAGTGTGATTTGGCATATGTCTGAGCAACTGTATATTCCATGACATTTGAACCACCTTAAAACCACTCCAGATAAAATTGAATCTGAAATAACTTTTGGGACTTTATATGTTTCTGAAGTCCTGTGTCTGTTAATTCCCTAAGCATAGTAGAATAGGGAAGACTTGCAAGCATTGCTTTGTTTATTAGAGAATGATTGCTGCTACTTCCTCTTCTTCCTTTTCTCGCTCTTCTCTTCCCCACCAAAAAAACCCAACCCTGCTTCCCTTGTGCTCCTTGGCCTCCTCACCTGTTGTTTACCAGGCTATTCCTGTACTGCTGCTGACCCTTTTGCAGGTAGGGAAGTGCAGAGGCACTCAGAATATTAGTGCTCCAAACCACTTATTTTGCTACTAAGTCTTATTGCGAAGGAGTCAATAATAACTGAGGAAGCGTTTTCCGAAGTTTCGGTAATGGCCGTAAGCCTCGTGTTGCTCAGTCTAAGAGAGGATGGTTCCTGTGGCTGGGGAAGAGAGGGCCAACTTAGGCTGTTCCGTGTTGGCGTTAGAAGCCTCTGCTCCTAGCCCTGCTCAAAACAGGGGCCTGATTGCTTGGCACAGTCATCGTCCATCACTGAACAACAGGTCTCTGCAGCGTTGGCTTTCATAACCAGTAGCTGCTTTTCAGTCTTATAACTAGACAAACCGAGCCCTAGCCGGACAACTTACCTGCACTGGTTTGAGTGGGATATCGGTGTTCTGCCAGCTTGCTATTGTATTTTAACAGGAGAAGCTTTCAAAAGATATAGAATACCTCATCAGTAAGGAGAGCCAGGTAAAAGGTCAAATCTCTCAGCTGGGTCTCCTGATGAAGGAAACAGAGGTAAGCATGACTTGCTTATTGCTTGGGGATGGTCCTTGAAGGCATGCAACAGGGACTTGCACTGTTCTCAGTAAAGCGTTTCAAATCCTTTTTGTCAGTTAGTCAATAAAATAATTTCTGTAGCTTGTGTTAGTATTGAATCGCACTTGTCTCCTGTACGGCGTAATCCTGATGGTGAGGGAAACTTGGGCAACATAAGCAGTCTGTCCAGAAAGGGAAGTTTTGGGTGCTACTGTAAATGTAATTGAAATAAGGCTTATGTGATATCTTAACCAAAGAGAAGCGGATTAGAGTTAAAGCTCTGGGTGTTAATGGCACTGCACAATTTATACCCTCTGTTTAATTGGAGATGCTGTTGCAATAAAATCAGAATCGAGCACAAAAACTCCCTGTAGAACGCCCAGAGCAGGGGAGCATATTCACACCAAGCTGAAAAACTCTGTGCACAGAAATGGTGGGAGCTCTTAGCCCTGTCCATATCTTGATACAGACCATACCTATGCTTTGTGGTTCCTGATGCAGGGCATAGTCAGAGATGGGCCTGCTGTTCTGAGGGCATATGTGGGAAAATGGATTTGACTCCTGATTCAGGATAATTAGGGAAGCTAGAAGAGCGCCCGGCTCTTGGAGACATGAAGACTTCAGAGGTTGACTTGCTTTTATAAGTGATTCTACATGAGCTGTTTAGACAGAGGAATGTCCTGCATAATTCAAGAAGTAATCAGAGGAATATTTTCTTAATCTTCATTTGTTCAAGTAGTAAGTGCTTACTAGCTGGGGTGCAGTGTTGCTCATATGAGCTTTACTGTGGTGTTAAAAACTGAAAATATTAGTCTTGTCTGCCAAACAGATGACTAGAGCGCTATGATGTTTTGAAAAACCTTAAATATGCTTCTGTACTCATGCCCCAGGGCCGTGGAATCTCTCTCAAATGTATTTTCTTCCCTCCTAGTGCAATGGTGAGAGAGCTAAAGAAGAAGCATCTCAGAATTTTGACAAACTATTCGATGTTCTGCAAGAGAAGAGATCAGTAGCTCTCAGGGCAATTGAAGCATCTAAGAACTTAAGGCTGGAAAAACTACAAACCCAAATAGAGGAATATCAAGGTCTTCTGGAAAATAATGGCCTTGTGGGTTATGCTCAAGAAGTGCTCAAAGAAACTGATCAGTCTTGTTTTGTTCAAACAGCAAAACAACTTCATGTCAGGTATTTTAAGTCTGTTCCATTTTAGGTGCGGGATGCCTGTTCAAGCGTACTCTTCTGATAGCAAAGTTCTCCATGCAGTACCTTGTATTTGCAGAGGTTCATAGGTGGTCCAGGTGGGGTTTTGTAGAAATTACTATGTTCCAGTGCATGCTAAGAAATGGCACACAGAAGGGATTCTCTCCTACAACATCTAGCCTTGCTTAGCAGAACTGCAGTATAAGGGCAGTCCATTCAGCTCACTGATGCATTTCTTTGCTCAGAGATTGCATCAGGAATTTGCAAGTTAATCTGTAGTTCTGTTCTGGCTTTAAACTCTTTGATCTTAATAGTTGTTCTCCATTAGCACTTCACGTCTGTTTTGTTCTTTGAACGTAATGCCCCAAATAGTTCAGATGCTGCCATCTGAACTGTTATCTGTTCGTTATCTTTACATTGATGTACAAAAGGCATTTAAATTCTGTGGTTAAGCTCTGTCTGGTGAGACAGAAATTCCTGGGAAATTTCAGTAACTACCTGAAAATAAGACTTTTCTTTTAAAGTAAAACCTAACATTTTTATTTTAAGAAATGCGTACATATGAATTACCTCTTCTCTCTTCCCTCATCCTTGTGCTTTCAGAATCCAAAAAGCTACTGAGTCCTTGAAGAGCTTCAGGCCAGCAGCGGAAACTTCTTTTCAAGACTTTGTGGTGGATGTAGCCAAGCAAGAAGAGGTTCTTGGTGACTTGTCCTTCTATTCCAATGGTAAGGTGCGAGAGCAGCAGGTCTTTCTTGATTCGGGGCCTGTAAGGCTCTCTCTAAAAAGAGGCAAGAATCATGCAGGGCTGCAGTTAGATAACTCTGTCATGCGCCTTTTGACTCGCGTTGTTTCCTCTTTCTCAGTGATACACAAGGCGTTACCTATCAGCAACGCTAGCTTCAGCTTTGATAAATAAGCTAAGATGCCATCATCTTCAGTGCCAGTTTATGTTGCCTTCCAAAATATTGCAGTTGAGTAATACCTGCCTGGTATTGCTAGAAGCTTGTCTTTCCGTGACTGAAAAGGACTGGGTTTTGTATGGTTTGTGGCTTGCCAGCAAAAATAAGTAATACTGACAACTTTCAAAGTAAACGCAGAAAATAAAGGATTTATTTTGGCACGTGAACAGAACCATCCTCACTGCATGAGGCAGACTTTTTTTTTTAAATTCATCGCAGTATCCATTGTACAAATGGCTTATATGGTTAATTCTAAAACAACATATATCTAAACTTAGGGTTTTTTTTCTTTCTCCTTAATTTCTGGCATTCCAGGTCTAGAGGTACCAGAAATCAATGAAGAGCAGAGTAAAATGTACAACAAAGCTGTGATCAGTTGGGAATATCCTGGGAAAGCAGACTCAGCTGATATATATGTCCTTGAGTATCGTAAGCTTAATAAAGATGAGGAGAGTGCAACGTGGCAGGAGATCGAAGTTTGCAGCAAGAGCAAAATAATATCAGATCTTGATAACAACAGCAGCTATGCCTTCAGAGTCCGAGGATACAAAGGGTCCATCTGTAGCCCTTGGAGCAGAGAAGTTATCTTGCATACACCTCCAGCTCCAGGTACCGTTTCATTTATGTCCAGAAAGTGCTGAATTTGTATCTATAGATGTTATGAGAAATTGTAGGCGATTTCTAGAAGCTCTCAGACTTCTTTTTTCCTGGTATCCATTTGCATAAATGTATACAAGTATTGTTAACAAGCAGGTTCCTTAGTATACTGAGACTATGTTAGCTTGTGTGACATTCCTGGCAGCTTTCAAAAGTGAGAATTTCAAATGCCAGTGTGTGTTTAAAATGTAGTTTATAAGCACAGAAGGCCAAATTGTTAACTAATGGTAAATTTTTGGGATACTATTTTTCAGTTTTTAGTTTTCTTTTTGATGATAAATGTGGGTACAACAGTGAACATCTCCTGCTGAACCCAAGAAGAAACTCCGTGGAAAGCAGGGCTGGATTTCCTCTGCTGCTAGGAGCTGAACGCATACAGGTTGGCTGTTATACAACCCTGGATTATATCATTGGCGACACTGGGATTGCCAAAGGGAAGCATTTCTGGGCTTTTCATGTGGAAGCCCATTCGTACCTGGTGAAAGTGGGAGTTGCGTCTAGCGCCAAGATACAGGAATGGCTCCATAATCCCCGTGATGTGACCAGCCCAAGGTAAATTATGGATTCTTGCGTAATACATGTTCTACATAAGCAGATGGCTTTTTAAAAAATAAATTAAGAGGAAGTCTGGTCTAAATCAGTAAACAATATGCACCCTAATCAGTGGAAAGTAGATGGAAGGGTCTGGTGCATGCAGGGTTGTTTTTGTTTTGGGGAGGGAGGGAGTTTGGTTTTGGGGGTGGCTGGGTTTGTTGGTTTGTTTTCCCAAACATTAGTAGACAGCTGCTCTTTAGTTACTTGGAGTCTTATCTTTTTTCTGGAGAAAGAAATCATGTTCCTATATTTGTCAAGATATTAAATTAAATTAAAGCAAGAAGGAAAAAAAAAATCCATAGCTGCAAGACTGAGGCACTGTTTAATCATCAGTAGGTAGACCCTGCCTTAATTCCCTGAGTGTGCTAGGTTTGCCTGCCCTTCTGAGGTTCAGTGTTTTCACTCTATTATCTTCGTGGTAGCTTTCTTCACAGTAGACTCCAAGTCACTGGCTTATCTGAGGCTATACTCTTGTGGACTGTACTGGGGTGATACTAGGCACAAACCAAAGTACAATGGACAATGCAGCAAAAAGATTTCCAGCTCTCAATTACAGTTCTAGTAAACTTGGATGTGTCTAGGAACTGCAGGCTGAGGAAGTATACCCTGGGGATTTGCAGCTTTTTCAGGAATCTAACAGATGCATTGGCTTCCTCCTATAAGACGTACTAAAACTGTAAAAATGCCAATGTTTTGAGTTGCTTAAGGTCAGACAGAGCCTTTTCGTAAGGCGAGAAATTAAATCCTGACTTCCTTATCCTTGTTTTCTTATTCACGCAAATATCTAGAAACCCTTAACTGACACACATCTTTTTTAAAAAAAAAAAAAAAAAAACCCAAACCCCACCTAGGAATTGTATGCATAGAAGAATGATGGCTTTGTATGCTTCTTTGATCTGCCTTCGTTTGGTAAAAAAGTAGGGAAAACATTGCAGACAGAACAGATCTGGCTACGGACTTCCCCCAGTCACCAACTAGGAACAGGAGTTCAGGGAAACCTCCCCAAAGAGTCCAAATTATTTTTTAAACTTGGAACGTAATATGCTGTGTTGTGAATTTAAAAGACAACACAACACAGCAGTGATACGGAAAACTCATAGTACAACAAGAACGTTAAACATATTTACTTGTTTCATATTATGTAAATATGTTCAAGTAAAACATATCCTGCCTGTAGTGACTAGTCATATTTGCTAAACTACTATGCATGTTAACTTATTTCCTATAATGTTCCTTACAGATTACCTTTCACAAGTATGTTTTTAGATAAATCTGCAGTTTGAGCTCCTTTGTAAAACTGTCTCTGGTTGCATCCTCATTAGCGTTCACCTGCATGAACTCTGTTTGAAGTGTTCCAAGTGAGCATTCCCCAACTACTAAATGCATCTTTCTGTCTGGCTTAGGTATATTCTTTCTGCACGAGGTTTTCTGAGTGCTTGTGGGGTATTACCTGTCTTTCTTACAAAAATATTTTCTCTTGTTTAAATTGCTGGTAATGCTTTAGATTTGATAAAAGCAAATGGTTGTTTTTCTATTCTAGATACGAACAAGACAGTGGTCATGACAGTGGGAGTGAAGATACCTGCTTTGAATCATCCCAGCCTTTTACACTGGTCACTTTAGGCATGAAAAGTTTCTTTATCCCCAAGGCACCTGCCGCCCCCAAAGATTCAGCGAGCAGAATCCTTCCCATGCCATCGTGTATAGGGGTCTGCCTTGACTATGACAAAGGCAAGGTTGGATTCTACGATGCAGATCATATGAAATGCCTTTATGAGCGCCAGGTGGACTGCTCTGGAATAATGTATCCGGCATTTGCTTTAATGGGTGGCTCAGGAATTCATCTTGAGGAAGCCATCGCAGCAAACTACTTGGAGTACCAAGATGACATATAATACTAGTGATCTTTTCCCATTGCTGTTTTGAGATGGAAAATGAGAGCAGAGGTGTTCTGCCTTAGCGTTCAGTCCTAATTAATTACATCATATTTAAGTGCTGCACACAAGCCTTTGGGTCATGTTTTTTTAAACAAACGGCCCAGTTGCTTCTACAAGCGGGAAACGTTCTTCCAGCAACTCTCCTGCCTTTCTTGTGATCTGTGCGATGCTGTTCTCCGCAGACTTCCTTCCTAGGGGGAGGCAGTTGGGAAGAAGTTTGACTAGCAACCAAAACTACTCCTCGGGGTGGAAATCTGCCTTTTAAGTAATTTAAATCCTTACATAGTTGGTTTTGCATTATTGGAGTCGAAGCGACAGTGTGTGATTGCCATTCTCCTTTAAGAAATCTGCCTGAATGCATTTGAGCGGTCAAATGCTTTCTGACTAACCCCTGAGCACCACTAGGGTGGGCCTTGCAGTGCTAAGTAACGCTTGCACAAGTACAAAGCAGTGAGAAAGCAAAACTGCAGCTGAATGTTTAGGTTGTATTTGGAAGGAGAGGGTTAAACTAAAAACTGATCGTATTTCATGTACCTTTAGTGTGACTGTAAGCTAAAACTCTAATTCTGACACCTGGTGTATAGTTGGTGGCATAATGGTAAGTTTCTTTGCTCTTCCAGGTTTTTAGTGTAGGCTACGTAAAGTAAATAAAGTGCAATTTGACCTTAAACATCAGACTTCTGAGTGTGAAGTCTGAATTTCTTGCATGTATGAGTAATAGTACCTGGTATGTGGGCAAAAGCAAATGAGTTATTAACGTAAGTAATGAAATGCGAACTTTTAAATTCAGGTATTTCTGTTAATACATGTTTTATAAGTTAACTTTGTATCTAATAAAGGCTCGTTTTTAGTAAGAATGTTAAAAATGCACTGATTAAGTTTTGAGACCCACGTTTTGCCTTAAAGGGTGTCTCTGTTCAAATTTCTGTTCCTCTCATGTTCAAAACTGTATCGGGTAGTAGTGTTTGCATCTGTCTGGAAGGAATCTGTCTAAAAATCCATTTGAGTACTTGCACTGTTAGCTTGCATTGTGAAAAATACGGATCTAAAGTGAAGGACGTTTCTAATACATACTTGGTGCTTTCTGATTTTGGGGTATAGTGGCCCATCTTGATGAATGTGTATGAAGTATGCTTACTAAGTGCATGTATACAGTTGTAGAAATGGGACCTGAAAATCACAATACACTTAAATGAATGTAGGTCATAATGCAAAACCTTAGCTATGCTTTGCTGTATGAACTGTCATGCTGATCAGATTAGAGTCTGCCTCTCCCAGGGTCCTCTCTCCTAAGCCTCCATCCAGCGGCCACTGTTGGAAGATAAGAACAGGGCAATGTGGAGGGGTTGTTCTCCTGCCGCGCACTCCCAGCCTCTGGTAATCGGCAGAAGAGTCACTTGCCCCAAGGGGAGTGTGATAGCCCTCTTGGGGCTAGATAGGCTCAGCAAAGGCAACCTCTCGTGTTTGTCTTGCCACTAATGCTCTTGCCTTACTAATACTGTGGGGCAGTAAGTTCCACAGCTTAATTGTGTGCTTGTCTAAGAAATACTTTGATAGACTTAGGCAGCAGTTTTTAAACAGTGGGTATTTCCTGGGACTTCTCCTGCAGGAGAAATGGCAAATCGTCTGTCACTAGTCGTCCTTTACGTTATTTCTTTGTATAATAGATCTTTATCATAGTCTTTCCTTCCCATTACACCCTCCTCATTTTTCCTTTTTTTATATCCACATTTCCTGCCTACCTAGTCACTCATGGCGCGGAAACTGTTCTGTGCTCATGAGCATCCTATTGCCCCTCTTGTTGTCTTCTCTCACTTTTCAAGACCAAGTAGAGCAGCGCTCCGTACGGACACACTCTGCTACTGTGAAGGCTGACAAGGTGCTGGGTTTTGTTTTTTACCACGGTCCTAAAACTGTGATTGTCTTTTTTGATAGTGAATATCAAGCTAGTGTTTTCAGAGGTTCTTCTGCATGATCCTAATGATGAGTTCTACACAAGCTATGCACATGTAGGGTTTCCCCACTCCGTTATCTTGTATTTATTAATGTTGACTTTCAACTGCCAGTTTTTCTAGGGACTTAAGTCCTGAGGGCCTTCTGCAGCTCTTCACAGTCATTTCTAAACTTGATTGCTGCTGAGTAATTTTGTAGGTAGCACAAATATCCTTTTTGGTTTGCTTCCTTTCCTAGATCACTGAGGAATATCTCGAATAACTTAAATTGTAGTGAGACCCAGCAAATCTCCTTCCATTTTTAAAAGTTACTGTTTCTTCCATTTTTGTTTCTTTGTTGTTTATTAACCCATGAATAGTTCAATCCACCACAGAAAACTTTCAAATTCTAGTCCACTATATTGACTAGATCACTCATCCTTTTGTGTGTGAGCTCAGTAAAGTCAAATAGACCCAGGAGGCAGGATTCTCTCTTCAGTAGCTGTGTCTTCTCTCATCACCGTTTGTCCATATATCTACCAAATCTAGTATAAGCTTAAACCTATCGATTTTAGAGGGTTGGACTTATCTGGGAACAACAGACCAGACAAATCTTTTTCTACGGATGAGTATCATACATGTCACTTCTGACTCTTCTGTTTCAGAAACTGGTCTAAATGGCACATTTTATGTCACGGTTAGCATTCCACAATTCTGCACTGAGATTCTTTGGAAACATCTGAATTGGTATCCCTAGGATGTAGCAGTTGATTACTGTTTGTTTAATGAAATCTTTGTAAAGTAAACACTTTGTCTTAAATACTAAGAGTCCCTCAGACTCACTCTTTTTTTTTTTTTTTTTTTTTTTTTAAATCTGGTTTGAGAACAGAGGTGAGGGATGAAGAATTCTTTATTTTTTTTCTACTCTCGCCTTACCTCACATTCATTTAAGATGTGCTTAGCTATGCAATTACTTACTCTACTGGACAGAGACTGATGCTACTGTAAAAGCTCATCCTTTGACGAGAACATTAATCTAGGTTTTGATATGTCTGTATTTATCTCACTCTGAGTTTAAAAATTGATTTGGCATTTGGTGTTACTTGAATACTTTGGACACATTCATTACAGTACTATATGGTGCTTACTCCAATTTATTAAATACAAAACGTATTGTCAGAAGCAAAGGCTTTTTTTTCACTACAATGGAAAAGTGTCATCTCTTCAAAATGCAGTTCAACGGTACTTGCCTATCCAGATATTTTTTTTTTTCCAAACCAAGTTTCTTCCTACAAAACAGCACTTTACAATGTAGACTAAGCTAAGAATGGTGTGGTATTGTGTGGATCCTTGTGCAATATAGCTGTTTGGTGATTACTGTGTGATCTGCAAAGCTCCATGCAGGTGTGAATCATGTAGACCCTTTTTCTTAAATATCTAAAGCTTTAACAAGAAGGCCTTGTTTAAAAATATTCTGAAATGTAAATGTGATGTCACTTTTTTTTTTTAAATAAAAGCTGAAAATCCAGTAGTTTGGTTTTTCATGTTATTACATCCCAGCTCTAAAGCACCCCTGTTGAAATGATATTTCTTAAGAGTAGATGACAACAGGTGAATTGGGAGGAGAAAGCACTGTTCTTCCGTGCAAAAGGCTTTGGCTCTCAAGTCTGCCCATGTACCCACTGAGGGGTGCTCTAGGTAAGTACCTCTAGTTTTCCACTGAACAAGGAGTGTAGTTTGGGCTGGTTGCCACAGCAGGCACTTACTTAAAGATGCCACTGTTAGGAACTTGGCTGCCCAAGGCTCCTGCCCCTGTCTGCAGAGGGAAATGTGTATCTGGAAGGAGGTGGGCTCTTGGGCATTTTCAGAGGAGCCTTCCCCTTCCTTATGAAGGAAACTGGTAGTGCTTGGCTCAGCCAAGTGCCCTGACTTAGGTCAGATGGACCCAAGCCCTTGTCTGACTTGAACTGTAACTGTGAAAGCTGGTACCAGGGCTTATATCTGCGTCTCTGAGACTTCAGGGTTGATGTTTTGGGCAGTTAACTGCTTTGCAAGTTCCAGCCTCTGGTGGGTTCCTCCTTTCAGACATGCTGCGTGGGTACCTGGGAGTGCTGGAGACTGTATTCAGAAGTGTCCTGTGAACAGTGCTAATGCGATTTAAGAGCCTCAAAGCTGTACCTTAGTCAAAAAAATAATATATATAGACGTAACTTCTTTCATTCTTATGAGAGAATGGCTGACATCTCTTGCAGGTAGGAGTATCAAAACTAAGTACGGTGTTTGCTGAATTTTCTCAACTTTCCGATTTAAGCTCAAGCCTCAAGCATGTTTTTCAACGCTATAAATGACAGGTTTGTTTATTGCTTAACTTGAGTAAAACCAGCTCTGTGAAGACACGACAGAAGAGTGTCTGAGGAAGCAGTTGGGGGGGAAAAAAACTCAGGGTAAAGAATATTCTTTGAGCCACATCAGCAGATGAATGCAGTTTTCTGGCACTTCCTGAAACGTTTACCATGAGGGCTGGATTCAGATGGTGCATGGGCTTTGGCTTACCTCCTGCTCAGTAACAATTTGCTGAAAGCTTATTTTAAGGTTCAGAAAAACCCCATCACTCCATATAACTGTACATCTGTATGAGAGAACTTCAGTTTGCACTGGAGTCTCAAATTAGAAAGAAGTGGCTTTGACTTGGCTGGCAGGGTATTTCTAGCTCCTTGGCAAAATAATAAGGCTTTTTGTGTATTTATTGCCCAACTATAAACATTGCACTGGGCAAATCCAACTTAGCATGAAAGGATCCATTTGTTTTAGCTATCCTGCCTGGCTTGACAGGCTTAGTCCTTGTTCTTAACCCTTTTATTTCTCTTGCCTCTTCCCATAAGACATTTATAAGGGAGGAGTAGAGGGCTCAAATAATTTGGGTTTTTTTGTTTTTTTTTTAATATTTTTTTTCTCCCAAATCTTTTTCCTACCAGTTGATTTAATTCTGCCTCCCTCATTCTCCTACTCTATAACACCCACATCAGCTCTGCTTTGCTGTAGCTATTGAATTTTCTGCTCTTTTCTCTCAGACCTGGAAACAACTACAGCAGCAGTATCCTCTGCTCCTCCATACAACATAACTGATAAGGGAGCAGGGGGAGAAGCTATCCTTAACCCTTAAGCAAGGGGACAGAGAGAAACTGCCCTGAGTAGATAGAAACCTTTCATCCTGTAACAGTAAGTTTCTGAGAAGAGACAAAAAGGTTATTTTCTCCAGAGACCTTGCCTGATTGTTCTTGCATGAGGTGGTCAAGCTGGGTGGGGGCATTCAGAGGAGGTTCCCACCGATGCTGCTAAAAACACATAACCGCAGCGCAACTTGACGCGTTGTCCAGAAATAGCTGTTTCTGGAGTTGGTAAGCCACTGTGACGTGGCAGGCTAAAGCAGGGGGTTCAGTGCAGTCCTCCCGGAAAAGGAACATGCAGATGAAGGAACATGCAGATGCCTTTGTTTTGATGGCCATCTCCTAGGAAAAACTGTTGTCTGAATTGTTATACAGGTATCTATTATCTATCTCCCCCCCCCACACACACACCTTTTTTAAAGACCTACAGTATAACTTTAAGAGTAGAGTTCAAATTAATGCAATTTGAATGGGTTGTCGTACTTGTTCCTAGTATAGAACTAGTTCTATACCTGAGCTAGTGGAATGAAAACAGTTCCTTCAAGAAGTTGTCTCCTAAATACTTCTTCAAAACCAAGTTAAGCAATAAACGCAGATTCAAAATTAGGAATTCATTTAAGAAGTTGTTTCATAAGAAAACTGCAAAGGGTTGGAACTAGCCACTTGACTCTGGAAAACCAACAGCACTTCATTCATCACTGAACCTATCTATATACAGATGTATACATGTATATGTGGGTGTATGTGCATATGCCTCTTTTTGCTGCAAAGTTATTTGGCTTCTTATAAAGAAATCATTAGGAAGATCAGAAAACTATGAGTCATTCAATTAATAGCAGTAGTTGTTCTTAGGGCCTTCTTATTCATGGTTTTGCATATTGCTGGACCAAGTGTATTCACTGCATCTAGTTGTTTAGAATATAAAAAATGATAGAAGAGAGGCCTTTTCATATGCACCTGGGCATGCGTTCCGTGAAGGGGCTATTTGCAGAAGATGCACAAGGACCTGGAGCTGAGATGTGACCGGGCACCTTGGCAGGATGATTTTGTTGTTTCTCTGGACTTAAAAGAAGATGGTAGAGCCAGGAATGCTGACTGCTGCAACTTGTCCTGTAGGACCCCCGATGCAGGCAGACGCTCTTGACTCCTTCCTGAAAACGCTGACGTTATGCTTCCCCCCTGTCAGCAGCTTTAAACCTTTTAGCTCCCCTGAGTCAGCGTGGCACTCGCAGCTTGTTTTGCTCTTCTGAAAAGTGGCCTAGTACTTCTTGCTGCTCTTTTCGTAGTGGAGATGTTCAGTGGTCACAGGCAGGACACCTCTGGGTGGAGCCTGGTGTCTGGCAGCAGCTCCCTGCACGGAGGAAAGCTTCTCTCCTTCCTAACAGACAGATGCTCCTGTTTACGGACAGGGATCCAACTAGAAAAAGCAGCCTGTTTTGTGCAGCCTGTCTGGACTTTAGCTGGGTTTGTCTCTTCTTTCCTTCTGTAGAAGGAATCTGTAGAAAGGAATCTTCCTCTGTAGAAAGATTGTATGCATCAGGCACCCTCTGATATTTCAGAGCATTCATGCACGTGTGAATTCATTCTTGCTCCAGGCTTTATTAAATCTTTTTCCTTGCACAGACTTCCTGCCATGCAGGCGAAAAGAGAAGAGTCCATTTCAGAAAACTATTAAGACAGAAAAATAAGGTTGAGGAAAGATAAGACTAGGCCTTGTTATGGCAAAAAATATTTATAGTACCATGTTGCTACTATTTTAGTTTCATTTCTGCATACTTTGTTTCCTCCCAACATGTAAGATTTCTAGAATGGCATTTTCAAGGCACTACTGAGTAAGGCATGTACCAGTAAGCATCTCTCTCCACAAACTCTAGTTCTCTTCTGAATACTCACTGAATGACTCACTTGCTAGTTCACAGATTTTAAATTTTGTATGGTTTATATTTTGTGGTTGTTGTTGTTGTTGTTAGGAAAAAGGCGGCTTCTGTTTTCAAAGCCCGTCCTCCTGTGGATGGAAAAGCGAGCCCGCTTTGGCTTCTGCTCCTCCCGTTTGTTCGTGTGCAGGCGCAAAGGCAGGTGTCTCCGTGCCCGAAGGGCAGCAAGTCAAAGGGATAGGGACTTCATGGGAGGAAGTGCACTGCAGTGCATTACATGAATGAAGTTAATCCAGTTTCACCGCCCAATGCCATTAAAGCCAGCGAGATGTTGCCGGTGTCACCAGTGAGCGTGAGAGCTCAGCGCTGCAGGCCAGGAACGCTCCCTGGCTGCTGCTGCCTTTTCCCAGGCTCCTCGCTGCATGGTTGCCATCACCCACAGCCCCGTCCAATTCCCTGTGCGCCAGCTAGCGCCTGGCAGTCACAGCGCTTAGCTTGGTTAATTAATACTGTAATCAAAGGGCAATAACATAAATCATGTGGATTTGCAGTGTAAACATTTCCAAGAGTCTTTAAACATGAATTTATCTTCCAGTAGGTTTTTTTTTTTTACGGTTTTGTCTGTACGTGCCATGGGAGCAGCCAGTACGACAGGACACCTGGCCTCGAGGAGGGTCTCCTCAGGGCCATGGGAGCGTTTCTGCCTGGTCCCAGGTGGTGGGTTTGGAGCTTGGTGGTCAGATCCGATGACGTGCCCATGCTGCTGGGCCCACGGGGAGAGAGGACGAGGAGGGGGCAGCTGCTTTCACGTCACCTCCGTGCAATTAGGCTTCGTTCAGAGCGGTGAGCAGTCAGGGTTGAAAGGTTAATTTGTATTGACTTTCCAGTGTCTCCGCCTTTATTTTTTTTCCTTCTCTTCAAGTTTTCCTACCTAGCCAGTACCTAGATTTCTAACGTTAATGCAAAGAGAAAGAGTTTTTTTTAGAGAAGCAGTACACAGAACATGCCCTTGCAGATCATTCCTAAAAGGATTACGTATAGTAAGGAAAAAATACTAAATAGTTACTTGTTTACAATGTTGACATCTTGCCTGTCATTATTTATAGCTACAGAGAATACTTGAACTTAGTTTGAGCCCAGTCTGGCTTGGGCAGCCCTGCTGCAGCCACATGTCCCCTCTCAACCAGCCCCACGGGTTCCCCTGCAGGGACCTGTCCCTTCCGGCGCTCGCCCCATATGCCCACCGATGGGGCGAGTTGCACGTGTTTGCGGGATTGGCTCACAGAGCAAGGCAGCGAGGAGGAAACGGTGAAATGTTTTTAAGAATGCGTGATCAAAGTGTATCGGCTGAGAAGCAGACACTGAAATAGTTTGGAAAGATGGGCAATGGGGTTTCAGAGCAGTCGTTAGCAGCTCTTCCTGAGAGACAAGCTGAGCCTGCTTTGGGTAGCTCATGTATAGTCAGTGCGTGCTTCGCTTTATAGGCTCCGCAGTTTCGCAAATGCCCGTTTACTTCTCAAGGGAGAGGCACAAGATTTAAGAGTGTGTGAGGTGCTCTTTGACACAGGACCAACCCAGGCTTTAATGTATTTTCAGACACTGCCGGTAGCATTGCAGTCCTCCACAGAACACACATGAATGCAAAGGCACATGGGCCGACTGCTTTGAAGTAAATCTGGGAAATGATTCCTCTCCTTTGAAATGCAAACATGATGGCACAGCCACTGCTCCTGTGGCTGCCGCTCCCTTTCATATGGCATGTAAAATGCAAATGAAAGCTAGAGAGTGACAGTCACAGGCTTTG
Organism: Struthio camelus; assembly: GCF_040807025.1. NCBI lineage: Eukaryota > Metazoa > Chordata > Aves > Struthioniformes > Struthionidae > Struthio > Struthio camelus. Next base: position 24,658,979 of record NC_090981.1, read on the forward strand.
AGAAGCAAAGGGCCAGGAAAAAAAACACATTCTTCTTGTCAGCTTGTTTTACTCAAAGCAATACTTAGCCTGTTGAAATAGAGTTCAACAAGTAAGTCTGCAGAGACCTACTTGTTGGAAATTAAGTCGAAAGCTTGCACTCCAGTGAGGCTCAGAGTGGATGAGTATCCTGCGTTTCAGTGTTGAGGTCAGCACTGCTCACATTTACAACATGTCTGCAATGGAAAATTTGGGTTGGCAAGGCCAACCTCTATCCAGATTGTTGAGAAATCTGCTGGAAGTTCTTTCAGTTTTCACAAGACAAACTCCGATTTAGTAAGAATGTTCTTCACTGCTGTTTGATTTGTTGCTGTCGTGACACTAGGGACAGTGAGGATGATAAAAAGACATAAGTAGTAATAAAGTTCTCGCTATTTAAAAATAAAACCAATGCATCTCTATTGTGAAAGACTGCTGCAGAAAGGATTACATATGCTTTGGCATGAAGATCTTTCCTGTAGCTATTAAGAACTTCTAAATGAATCGAGAAATTGAGGTTGTCATGGTCTGGATTTATCCAGTTTGCAAAGCAGGCTTAGGTTTCATTCACACATGTTTATATCATGAGTGAATAAGCCAAATCATGTCCATCCCAGATTGGTTGAAGTTACAAGGTGGGCTTTGTTCCAAGGCTAGCTGAAGCAAATAGAAAGTCAGATGAGAACAGCTCTAAGTCAACAAATTGGAAAAGAAAAAAGGCAGAAGTTTTCCAGAAAAATTAGTGAGCGTTACGACGTCATACCGGAGCCTGCCATTTTTCATTTCCCTCTTCCACATTTGAGTTACTGGCCAGAACATTTGTACCCCTCTGCTCTTCCCACTCCTATAGAAGGTTTGGTCTCAATGCCTATATAATATTGCAGAATATATTGTCACAAATATTGGCAGAAGTATTTACAGACAATTAATGTTAGGTTGTTTTATTTAATATCTGGGCTTTCTCCTTGTCAAAGTGATAAAGCAACAATATTGCAGGATAGTAAACTATCTGCAGAAGAGGAAAGAAAGTCCTTCTCTACATCTTCATTAACAAGCTCTCATCTGATTCTTGTATAGTTACCATCTGGCAAAATTATCATTAACAAACTGCACTTTCTCTAATACACATTTTGTAGTCGGTGTGTTTCTGTACCAACCCATGATGTGATGCAGAAAGTAGTAGTGAACTAGCCCCAGATATAAAGCCTCCCCGTAGAAGCAAACCCATGCAGGCTCCAAATGTGGTAATCTATAACAACCTCACCTGCCCACCAGTCGCCAGAGCAAACTCATCGGTCCAATCTTCCTTTTCTAGGATGGGGTGCATTAACACCATCAGGTTGCCAAATCACATCATTGTCCTCAAAGCAGCCTAGGTTTGGGCACTTAATTATTAAACCCCACTGCTGGAACCAAAAGAAGAGAAATAGAACATCTTGAGCCTGAATTAGAAAATTTCAGATAATCTTTCTCATTTCGAACCATAGCTAATCCCTTCCAGAAAAGCTCAGTTTTCCTATATTTAAGAAAGTGTACTCTACTGACAAAACATCCACTGATTACTTGCTCTTGCAAAACATCTTCCACACAATAAGGTCTTCAAAGACAGAGCCAAGCAAATGGAACCAAGCCAAGTCTGAGAGAGTAATTTAAACTCACACTGTTTGCATTAGCATCAAGTCCTCATCATGGAGTTTCAGTAACTTCATAAATTCAGGAACAGACCCCTGAAAGAAGCCAAGAACAATATATTCCCTTCAATTCCACGTGAACTTCCCACTGGATGCACTCAGGTTTCTGCTCATATGGATGTTGTGGAACGGTAAAGATCTCAGCTTAACAACAGCCACCATCCCTAGCATATTAAAATGAAAACTAGCAAGATTCTTGCAAAGAAATGCTTGCCTTCATGTTCCAAAAATGTCTGATGTCTCCCTCCTCTCACACCTGTATCTTTTACTTCTCATCACATAACCCTTTGACACACAGTGAGTTCAGGTGGGTTTCAAGCTTATGGCTAGATTGTTATCCTCTGAGATCATTGCTCTGGGCAATTAGCATAATATCCTGGTTTTACCTGTGCATTCAGATTCAGTTTGAAATAAGTATTTCCTTAGCTGAAAAGCAAGGTTTCTGTAGCATTGTGCTGCCTGCAGACCTCCAGTTAGAGGCCCTAATTTGAAAATTGGCAGGCACTGGTTCACACAGCTGGGATAGCTGGAAGAAGCAGCTACGTTTTTTTTCAGGTCTGAAAATTAATATAATTAAGTCATGAGCTTAGTTCCACTGAGTTGCTGTCATTAAACCATGCATCTGGCAATCACAACACCTCCAGTGAACTGCTGTGGGTACAGAGCAGTTAGATCCTCAAAATGGAGATGGAGAGATTAGAATCAGAAAACCCTTCTGAAACAGAATTTCTAGCGAAGGAAGATATTCATTCCCTTATTCCTCAAAGCCATTACATTTTCAAAGGGCATAATTTAATCACTCACTGAATACTGGAAAGCTGTAAGCTTCAGAAGCCGTAGGTTACTGTCTTTGCGTTCATTTATTTTTAACAGAAGTAAGCAACAAAGTCTGCTACAGGAGACCTGCTGGAAGCATGAACCACCTAAAACTAAAGCCCCAGAGCCGGTTTCTGGGTGGTTGGTGATGTTCCGGCGCGTCACACACACAACACAGATGTTGCAGCCCTTTGCTGGGGCTGGGTTTTGCAGCCAGTCTGAAGGCTGGCAGAGGTGGTGAGTGGGGGTACTGGTGACAGACGCCCGCTGCGTGTGGTGGATGGGGCTGGACCTGGTACCCTTCCCGTGTGTCTACGGTGGGGGCCTGAGGCGAATTATTAGGGGAAGGTTTAGTTGGGCCAGGCGGCGATCCCTGGTGTGAAAGGCAGGGAGAGGCAGCGGCACCCGCAGGGCCAGTGTCACCTCGGGGAGCCCCCGCCGGGCTGGGGCTGCTCTGCTGCCCAGCGTGTCCAGCCCAGCGTGGCGTCCCTGGGGTCTGCTCCCACTCTACCGTCTTGAAAATCTCCTGTGGAAAAAACAGGGAAAGGCTGTCTATACCAACAAACAACCTAAGTTTAGATTTGTCTCCTTTCTGTTATATGTCGTTATAGACGGTAACGCCATAAAGAAAAAGTTGGCTAGATCATGTAAAAGGATAAGGAACGTGCGTTCTTCCTTGGGGTGCCGCGATCGGCATGGGGCTGGGATCAGAAAAGGCTGAAAGCGGGATGCCTGCTTAAATTTAAAGCATGCAGCCGTAATCAAGGTGCTGTGCTGTTCAAAGTCACTTCCTGAGTTGCAGGAAGTGACTTTGCAGGTGGCAGAGGTGTATTAATCTGTGGTGCATGGCTAGAAGCAGTGCTCTGTAATAGCGTGTTTCGATGCAAGCAAATATAAATTAGCTACTGTAAAGGCAGGGCACTTCTAGATGTCAGTGACAGAAGAGTAACTACCCTTCTTAGCAGCCTGACGGCTACAAATACGTGAAGAGTTAGTTCTGAAGGGTGTTGGGTCTCAAAACGCCTGAAGTGCGAATCATTAAAACCCCTTTTTCCTTGAAGCACGAAGTATTTTGCAACCTCGGCGCGCCTGGTGCTTCACTCGGGCTGAGCGGGGCCTTTAGGAAGGCGAAGCTCCCCCTCGGCTTTGAGAGGCGGCGCCTGCACCCAGCCGGTATGAACGGGGCCCGAGACGCCTTGAGCTGGGGGAGGCCAGAACCGGGGCCCTGCCGTGCCCAGTGCCCGCGCTTCAAAGCACTGGTGCGAGGGTCGCGGCCGAAGGGCCCCGCCGGCGCCTCGCCTGGCCGCCCCTCGAGCCTTGGGGCGCAGGACCGCGCTCTCGTGAGCACGTGTTTTCCGTTCCCGTCGTGAAGAGCTTCGACTCCTTGTTGTTCAGCCAGGCGGTTAGATAGATAAAGCCCTCCGAGGCCCCCTCCGCCCGCCCGCGCGGCCGTTGGCCTCCCGCGGCGCGGCCGTTGGCTCCTCGGCGCGCGGCCGTTGGCTCCTCGGCGCGCGGCCGTTGGCCTCCCGCGGCGCGGCCGTTGGCTCCTCGGCGCGCGGCCGTTGGCTCCTCGGCGCGCGGCCGTTGGCCTCCCGCGGCGCGGCCGTTGTTGGCCCCGCGCGGCTCTGCCCGGGCGCCGCCAGGAGATGGCAGCGCCGCGCCGCGCCTCGGCCCGCTTGGCCCTGCCTGCCCGCCCGCGGCGGGGGAGAGCCGGGACGGGAGCCCCGGAGGGGATCCCGGGGGCAGCGGGGGGCGCTCAGACGTGGCGGCGGCGGGCGAGCAGCCGCTCTGCGGGAGCCCGTGGCCGCCGGCCCAGGGCAGCGGCGGCTCCGCGCTGGGCAGGGCCCGGCCGCGCTGGGGCGCTCAGACCGTCCTTCGGTTCAAAGCGGGCGAACAGGCTGCAGGATGGAGGTGCTGCTGTGGTGAAAATGCTCCTCGGCTCTAGCTCCTGTAAAGTAAGAGAGATTTTTTAAGGCTACCCAGCAGGCAGGCACATAGCACCTGGGTAGCGCGGGCAGGTGTAACGGAGGGAGACCGTGTGTGTTCCCTCGGCAGCGCTGAGAGCAGGCCTGCTGACAGCGAAGCTGGTTTTTGCCTGAATTTGGTTAACGCGTCTACCAAGCATGCTGGCCACCTACAGTCCCACTCTGTTTAGAAGCGCCCAAAGCATTTCTGCCACCAGAAGCAGGGGGCCACCTAAACAGGGCACTGCACTGCGCAATGGGACTGCCTCCTCCCCAGCTGGGGCTGTGGGGGCTGGTGCCAGGCCGTCAGCCCACCCGGTTCTCAGCAGGGCTCCTGAAATCCTGGGGTTTTTCACTTAAAAGTACAGCAAGTTGAACTGGGAGCAACTTCCTTCCCTTCTGCCTCCCTCCCACGTCTGCAGCAGGGACGCAGCATCCTGTTCGCCGCACCGGCTGCTCCAGCAGCGCTCGCGTGCAGCCCTGCTTCCCTGCTGCGCTTGCCTCGCGCGGCGGGAACAGTGTGGTCCACGGGCAGCCGCTGCACCAGGTGAGTCCAAGCAGAGCCTTTCTCTGGCTGAGCATGCCGGGAGCGTGCGCCGGTTGTCTCAGCTGGAGGCTGCTCTTGGCATACACTCATTGTGTTTCTAGGAGAACATGCAGCTCGTTCTGGTGCCGAGTGCTTCCAATTTGTATTCGCTGTGTGACTGAGATAATAAGTAATTGTAAAGCTGAAGAACTTGGAGAACGTCACGCTACAATTTTTTAGGCCTGCTAATGGAAAGAAAGGTGGAAAGAGGGCACAACACCCATTTACAATGCACGCTCTTCAACTGAGAGGAGGACAGCTTCTAAATTTGTTGCCTAGGTGGGTTGGTAGCTATCTGAAGCAATTTCTTGGCAATGTGAATCTCCCACTAAGTAATACGGCTGTTTGTTTTTGGAAAGCTCAGGGTGCTGCCAGCAGGGAGGTATACCAGCAAGAATATCTATGAATTTTCTACTTTCTTTTTAGTAACACATAGGAGATGAAAAATGTTCCATGATCAGCTCACTAAATAATTGCTTCAGAATAAAGGGTCAAGTATCAGAATAATTGGCCTGGATGTTGATGTTTCTGTGCCCACACTCTTGATGAGCTCCTGTCTCTGAATTTCAGAAGATACTTTTTTCTTAAGCAGTAAAGAACATGCAGTATTTAAGAGGGAAACTGTATCTCTGAGAACACACCAGAGGCCTTCTAGTCAGACACATGAAAGTTATTAAACTAACATTCTTCAAAAAGCTGACCAGATGACTGTTACTTCCCCTGAGATTAACCGGCCAGCTTCTCAGCCTTTAAGACTTTATATCCCTGGCCTTATAAACCACTCGCTTGAAGAGAGCTGCAGGAGAAGCAGGGACTTGACAGGTTCACCTATTGCAATGTCACTGGGTCCTGCATGGCTCACACTTCTGTGTGATCCAGCTCGCTGACTCTGTGTTTCCCCATGTGCTTTACCTGCTTTTCTTGTCTTGGCGCTTTTTCTGTGGATTGCTTCCTCAGCGCCACTTAGGAGCATCACAAGTCTACCCTATAGTTAGTACAGTAATCATTGCAGCCGTCTCTTCCTGTCTGACACATGCCTGCTCATTTCTCTAGCGCATCTGTGTTTTATTTAAGGACCATGCCGTCAGTACTGTGACTTGATTAAGTGAAGAAGGGATCTGTTTTGGGTCAAGGCTGCTAAGTCACGTTTGCCGTAAAAAATAACGATGTGATTGCATACTACGTTTTCTCAGCAGCAGAGCTGGTTTAAGAAGTTTCTCAACAGGCTGTCGCCAGCTGCCCGTTCCTCCCACCTCCAGCCTATTTTTTGAAGGGATGGTGACTGATAGGGCAGGGGTGAGAATGAGCAATGGGGGATAGGAAAGGGAGAGCTTTGGCAATGAAGCCACATTAAGAAAATGTAATGTGCAATTATGTGCTAGATACGCCGTATCCATCCAAATACCGCAGTGACCTCTGCTTTCCCTTTCTTTTTTTTCTTACGTGATTTATTTCAACCCCAATGCCTGCTGGTTGGCCTTGACCAAAGGCAATGTTGCCAAGTTTGTGGGATCCTATTATTATGCTGTTATTTAATGAGATAAGCAATTTTCAGATAGCCATGCTAAATAGCCTTTGGGAACCTGAGCGCTAGTGACCTCCAGATCAGTCTCCTGTAGCAGGCTGGATGCCCAGCATCTTATTAAAAATACGTATTTATATGTCCCATAAGAGAATGGGAATTGATTTTCCTCCCCAAGTTGTTTCTGTAGGTGTGTTTTAAAAGTCTCTTTTTAGCACTGTGTTGCTTACTCTTTTGAACTGCTGATGCTAACTCGTCAAATAGTGGAGAGTTTTGTTACAGTCTGTGGCTGCTTCTCATTGAGGGTGCAGCAGATGATTTCTTCCACAGATGGCTGAATACTTATTGGATGTCCAAACGTATGGCACGAACAGTTCTGACTGAGGTGGTGAGAATGTAATTGAACTGCTGCAGGCTCAGTCCCAAGCAGTCCTGCCTGGCCATGTACGTCAGGGTGAGCCAGAGGCAGCTGGCTCAAGGGAGCAGCGATCTCGTGCTGCGGTTGCAGGTGGCTGCATGGTTGCTGGCCGGCTGCAGGAGGGTGACTGTGGCTGGTGGGACCTCCAGAGCACACAGGAGCGAGAGCTGTGGAAAAGAGCCCCGGGGGGGGTCCTTGTAAACACTGTACTACAAAGTCCTACTCACGGTGGAGATTTTTTACCCTTTGTAAGAGGGGAAGGTTAGGTTCATCTATGGTACATGTGTGTGGGATAAGCAACAAAAATCGCTAAATGCTTTATATTGTCTTAATAAGCTTGACCTGTGGCATCTCAGTTCAGGGCTTTGCATAGAAATGTGGGATTTATTTGTCTGGACAGCGCTGAGAGCCAAACTCTCATGTGCGTGAATCATAAGTAGGACCTTAGAGCCAAATTACAGCAGGAAACACCAAATATTTGCCACATCCCAACTTTGTCTACACAGTTGCAGAGCTTATACATAGCTGCAGGTGTTTCACTGGGTATATGCTTTTGTGTGAGAGTAGTGGGTATCGCTTAAATAGTGTTCTGGGAGATCTATTTCTTCCTGTTTATAAAGATACCCTTGCAATGGTGCTTAGTTTACAAATTGCTTCTTCTAACAATTAGGGTTATTTGCTATCAGTCAGGTAAATGCTGGAAAATCCTCTCTAACTCCAGACAGATGGGCAAAGGAGCCTTTATAAACATTACGTTTTTTTCTCTGCTTCAGGATGTTATCGTAGCCACTTCTTTTTTGGAGGTAGCTGGTAAAAAGAAAAAAAAGTGTATGTGGGTTTGTTTTTTTAATTTTTGTGTTTTGACATGTTCTCTGTTTTGAATTGCAATGAAGTGTCCTAAACTCAGTTTCTCTGCCACTGTTGTACTGCTTTCATGGAGGAAGATTTTATGAAGAAGTTCTTTTTCCTGAAGGGCAAATACACTACAAGTTGATATCGGTCAGTCTCTTAATGAGTATATTCACAGCTCCAAAAATCTGGATTTCAGACTACCCAAGTACTTAACTGTGGTCCCATGATCCAATGCCTATGCATACCAAGCACCTGTTAGCTTCTGCGCAGAAATGGGTTGCTGCAGTGCTGCTCAGTCACTGCTTCTCAGCCAATTATGCTTTGCTGAAGAACTCGACAAGCTTTGTGCTGGGACCTTTTTAGCGACGTGAATATTTTTTTGGATAGAGAAAGATGCATGGGATGGTGGTATTTGCTTTGCTGAGATGCCTTTTAAGGATTTAACGAGCTCTGATAATTTGTCATGGTCGTTAAAGGACTACTCTGGAGGCTAGAATGCTTTCCTCATTGTGCTGTAGATTAAGCTTGGATAATGAGCGTGTTGTAAACTCTGTTAGCCACCCTGACCGTAACTAATGCCTTGTGTGTAATGGATGAGGGAACACATTGTACTTTCAAGTTCACACTTGTGCCTCTGTTTCCCCCACCACAGAGGGTCCCGTGGTATCTTTCCATGATAGGATCCTGTGGCAGTGAAGGTGACAAACTCTCCCTTCCTTGTTGCTAGTATCTATCCTTATGCTGTAGTGCTCCGCATACTTGGGTCTCGTGCACGGCAAAGCTACGGTCCCTCAGCCTTAAGGCTGATCTGGCTTTCTACACGTTTCAGAATATGCTTGTTGAGCCTAAGATTTGATACCTGCAGACGTAATGGCCAATGTAAATCCAACTGGTGATGGAGTGGCCAATTTACCTGTGTGGGGGGGGTGTGGTGTGTGTTGTTTTTTTTTTCTGCCTTTTTTTTTTTTGCAAGTGTGAGAGAAATCCTCATATAGAAGGGGAGAGTGCTGTAGTGAGAGTGGGAAGCGCACTCAGTTGCTGTCGAGAGAGTCAACAAATCCCAGCGAACTCGGGGCTTACCCGCTCCAGTGCTAGCCCACCCACCTAGAGAGTAGCCAAGGGGGTGATGCCAAGGCATGCAGGTCAGCTCTCCAGTTAGAGGAAGCCAGAGCCCTCAGTGCACTGAGCTGTGATTCCTTGCTTGTTTAAGGAAAGATGCCAGGAAAAGAGCTCAGGGGGAGAGTTTTCTTAACCTTCATTTCTCTCAGAAAATTAACACACGCAGAAAAGGTACTGGCAGGAACGGGGATTTTGTGAGCTGACTATTTCCCTGTGAAGCTGAGAATACCATTTTACTTTGCTGATTAAATGCGAATTACTACCCTGAGATCTGAAGAGCTGCGTCCCCTTACATCAATAGTGAACGTAGCCCTGTTTTGCTAATGAGGGTACCTCTGCGTGACAGATCTACAGTTCGGATGTTGATATTCTTTCTAAATTTGGCAGTACTCTGAGTCTCCTTTTTAAGTTCAGAAATAAATGAGATCCTATTCTTACTCCTAGGTCTATTGAAAGCAAAATTCTGTGCTCGTGTTTCCTATTTCCTAATTCAGGCTTTATCTCAATTCATTCTCAGCAAACGTCATTTCCCTCAAATAATCTGGGCACAGTACAACTGACCAGGAGAGCTTACAATAAGGGTATGTGTCTGAATACTTAACCTGATCAAATTCAGTAGTTTTGCTCCCTAGTTTGCTTCCTGGCACAGCTTGGATGTGTGAAATTCATTCTCCTGGTAGTCCTCACAATAACAGAATAAAATATTTATTCTCTAGCTGATTAAAAACATAGGAATGCATATTAAGAAAGCAAAGAGAAGACCTCCCACAGGAGGGTCGCAGCAATCGAACAAGTAGACAGAACCAATCACTACTGTCTTACCTTTCAGCCCTCCCTGTGTTGTTAGGAAGACCCTTTTAGCTGGATGGAAGGTGAAAATAATCTTTTTCAAGTCAGAAGAGTGTTTGTGCACTTCCAATGCCCAGCCCTGCTGTGCTGCATACTTGGCCACTCTTTCACTGCGTTTGCTTTTGACTCTCCAGCCTGGACAGAGGTGATAGCTTCTGAGTAGGTAAACTAAAAAGAAAAAGGTAAAAGCACATTGCAGGTCGTCTTAAACAAGAACCTTCCCAATATGAAAGGCTGCCTGTGTCATGATCTTTAAGTAGATGTTTAGTGCAGAAGAAATTGTTAATAGTGTTCATGCCTTTAAATAAAGATTGAGAACAAAAAAGTAAGAAACCTCTTATACTAGCCGTCTCTTGCAATGGCTGCCATTGGCTATGACACTGGTGCGTGGAGGAGAAGGTGCTGAGCAGGCAAGCCCTGTCGAGTGGTCCGTGACTTTACCGTGAAAAGCATGTTTTATTTGCTGTTATCATATAGCTACTGGCAAGACGAACATAAAGTCTGGGCCTTACAGGCCTCACAGAGAACTTCACCTCTGACTTTAACGGGACCAAGATGCACCTCACTGTTCTCCCTTCAGTCTTGCAGGGTGCGGTAGGCCATATCACATGAGGGTTTTGCAGTCTCCGTGCCTGGATTCATTTATTCCTTGGCACGTCTTCATAGAAATGCTACATGACTTTGTGCATTCTCACTTTCGTGTTCAGTAAGCAAGGCTGACTTGTGAGCACTCCCTCTGTAGATGTCACTAACACACCCTGTTTGCTGGATTACCCTGGGAGTTAAAAGTAAGGCTGTCACACGAGGAATCATTGCATAAGGAACCACACTGGCTATGCTCTACCTGAGGGTATTTATGCCAGTTACTTTTGGTCATTGTCATGTAATGACTAGGATTTTCAAATCTTGTACCAGTTGGTCATGCATTATTTTTATAAGGACTAATTTATTTTATGGAGACTGATTACTATTCCATTCTATTTCCCCCTCCCCATGCTCTTTTATAATAAATTAGGAAAGTTATATTATTATTATTACCCCTGGAGAAAGGAGGGTTTTGAGGGACCTGATCACTGTAATATTCATAATGAAGAGGGCTGTTTTGAAAGCAATGAGATGCTGTCCTGAATAAAGAGGAGTCAAAACCCAGCAGCCTGAAAGGAAAATTAAGTAATAAGAAATCAGAAATTCACTTAGGACCACTTCAGTCAGAAGGAAGATGTATGGAGAGGGGTAAATCCAAGAAAGACTGGCCTGGTGAAGTTACAGAATGCTAAGAGTCAGGTATTGATTCGGGAGAGAAGTATAACGTAAGCAATGTATAACCAAGAGTTGGGACAAATTATATCGGAGGGGAGCTTGCTTATTTTACTTAAGGGTCTTGCATTCCCCCTTATCTGCAGTACATCTCAAGGGGCAAATCCTCTTCCTCCTCTGTAGATCAGTGCTGTTTTTCCAACGTCCAGGGCCTTCTTTGCAGGGACAAGTGACAAGATTGAGGAATCTTGCAGAAGTACCTCTTGCAAACTTTTCAGGATAGGGCCTACCGCACCCAAATATGCGCCGAGATTTTGAGGACTCCGTTGCCAAAAGGAGGGGGTATGTGAGCAGGATGGGGGGGATTAGGGAGAGATCATCTCCAGTGGTGCAGCTAGAGCAGCCCAATGCCCCCGTGTGTGGGAGGGATGAGGGTGGCGGCCACCATGGGAATGCACTGTGCTTATGAAGTTACGTCCGCACTCTGGTATCCCAGCTGCTCCCAAGGGCCTCCTCGGCTCTTTGATGCACCTCTTTGTCCTTAGCACACAGACAAAGACTTCATTTTACACAGGATATCATACAGGAAATGTGTTTACATTCATAGTTAAGAGACATCCCAATGCATTAAGGTAAGGAAATGCTCTTCCATGCTGTTCATTCCAACAAGGGTACCAAGATGGCTGAAAAATGCTCATGTTTGAAGTAGGTATCTCCAGGCCATGTCTACAATTTCTTGTAAATTTACAGCTGGGTACATTCCAGGAGACTAGGACGGGGTGAAAGTCATGCCAGTATTTTTAAAAAGGGAAGTGAAATGATTTTAGGTCAATCTTTCATTGATTTGTGCCCAAAAGATAGCACGATTAAACGATGGAAATGTAATTAATGTCAGTCAATATGGCTTAAGGAAAATAGGTCTTGTCAAATGTACTTAATTTAATTGCCTGAGATCACAGGTTCGGCTGATAAAAGTATTGTGGTTTTCTTGGGCTCCCTTTTTTGGATAGGTGCCAGTCCACAGTATTCGTCCAAGAGCCGTAGCCATCCTCTGCGTTAGGCTTTTGAGGAGATTTGAGGTGCTGTGTCTGGTTTGGTGGCTTTTACTTGTGGCTGCCCATCTCTCAGGCTTGCAGCTGATGGGGCAGCCTTGCCTTTTAAGTTGCTGATACGTCCTCCCAGGACCCCAGCTAGCCAGGCATGCTTTTGGAGTACAGCAATCACCGCTCTGTCTGCAGCACAGACATACTCTTTTGCTTAGAAGCCATTAATTTTGTGGAACTGCCGCGTTCTTCTGCCACCTCGTGTGGCTACAGTTACTTATATAAGTTGTTCTGGTAGCTTAGGGTAAACCAAATGTACATGTATATGCATTGAAATGGACGGTGAAAACGTGTGGGGTTAGAAAAGCATTACAAGAACATTTGGAGGTTTGACCAATGGCCCTGCAAAGGGACATTTAGGAGCTTAGTCTCTGGTTTGTGTTCATGATGTAAAAGTACTCTTCTGGAGTAATGTACCTGGTACTCCATAGTCATATTAAACAAAATCATAATGCGAAAGCTGAAAAATCAAAACGAGGAAAACTATGCCCTTATCAAGGGCTAAGATAAATGGTCTGTCATTTGGGAGGCTTTCAGTTATGGCTCATGTCTTTCGCAAAGACATATATATATAGATTGGCCCTAATTCTTGGGCGTCTGGCAGGACATACTAAATGTCATTTTATAGTTCTACTTTGGCTTCACTGTACTTATGGACCAATAACACCTCTGGCAGGAAGCACCTACCACCAATTGCAGAAGTACTTGTATTCTCTGATTCTCAACCCAAATATCTAGGCTCATATTAAAATATATGCTATGCTAGATTCCTGGCTTTTACTGATTTATTTAGCTCTGTTGACTTATCTGGGGCTGCGCTCATTAACACCAATTTGATTTTGGTTACGAGAATGCCAAACAAAGAAAAGCGAATTTCAAGGGTTTGCCTATCTGTGGTATCTGTGTTGGGCATTGAATGGAAAACTGTTATCAAAGCAGACGCGTCATCTCCTGGGACCAAACAGAATTCTTGACTTGCCTCTGACTTCAGTAAACTTTGCACTTACTGTTTCATAACATGGCTGACTAGATTCATTTGTCTCAGTGTCCCTGTAATACACTGTTCAAAGCCAGACATGACAAAAGGGAAATAAATAATGTAACTTTTCTCATGCCCTAAACCTCAAGGCCTTTTTTTAATCACTAGTTTGACTATACCTACTGCTTTAGTATAGAATAAAAACAAAGATACGTGAACCCAGTCAGCTATTCTGTCAGCTATGCAAGGCCAGTGTTCAACACAGACAGAGGAGTACAAACATACACAAAATTGGCCCAGATGAAAGGATAATCCCTTTGGAAGTGCAACTCGCAACATTTGTTTAGGGTATGAAAAGCGCTGTATTCCAGCGAGGTTCCTGCAGAGATACTGAGTTGAAATAAGGCTTCACTAGGGTTTCGAAGGCGGTGAGATTTAAGCACAAAGTTTTACTGATTGCAAATGTGCTTGAAAACTTGTGTGAATAGAACTAGACAATGGGCTCGGGGCCTATGAGAATTTCACTAGTATTGCCTCCACAGCAAAATTAGTTTCTATGAATCCCCCTCCCACACACCCTGCCCAGGATCTCTGATCTGTTGGGCGTCTCTAAATCTTTCCTTCTTTTTGCCTCCTATAATCTGATATTGTAGCAAGAAAGCAATAGATAGCCAAGTGTTTAATAAATTGTAGTCTGGCTTTCTTATCTGTATTGAATAGGTGTGCAAGCTGTCTAGTAATGTCTTTAAATACAAAGAAACTTAGATTTAGAAAATTCTGCCTGATCATACCATCATAAACTTTACTGGCAGTTTACCGTAAAGAAGATGAAATGATGTACTTTTAAGACCATCGTGTTATTTTTACTACTTAATGCTGCAAGATGTGTCTGCATTCACTGTGTTCAGGATAGTGCCCACTTTCATGGTGATAATTTTATAACTCAAACCGTATTTAGTATCTGAGCGTCACGTGTGAGTTGTCTATTGTTGTTGTAATATTGTCTATTGATTCACTTCCAGCGGTTGTTAGCAGAGAGAAGAGGCCACCCGAGATATCAAAGACGGATCATTCTCCACCTTGAAGAGTGGCAGTGAATGGCTTCTCCTCTGTTCTCTTGCTTTGGGTGTGCTCTTGCCCATTTGTCAAGGCTGGCTGTTCTGCTGTCCTGGACAGTTCAGTTCAGCTCTTAGTTCAGAGGCATACTTCCTTTCTCCAAAGATGTTAGAAGATCCTGCAGTAGGCACTGATCTACATCTGTATCTCAAACAGATTCCTGACTGACAGCCTAGAGAAAGCAAGCTGCTGGGAAGAGCTCTGCTGAACTTAGGCAGCTTTGGATCAAGTCTTTAGTGAGGGGAAAGCAAGTAAAAAGAAATTATATTTTAATCCTAACTCCAGGTGAAGAAAAAAGGTGGTGCCAGTCGACTACCTGGTGGGTATTGCTCTTTCATGCTTTCTGAAGTTCCATCCTGATAACCATACAGCTTTACATCTATGGGACAAACACAACTTATGAGCAGCTGAAAGAAATGGCAACAAAATTTAAGAAACAGAATGGAAAAGATGCCAAAATATAAGAGGCTATAACAAGCTCGTTAATGAAAAATAACTATGTAATAGCAGAGGCAGCCATTTCCTGCTATTAATCATGACTGTAGTTTTAAATAATAATAAACGGATAGCTGCATCTGTTAATTCAGACTCCATTTTATAGAAGGGGATTTCTGTCATCAAAGACAGTAAACAGTTTTCACCTGTAACTCCTTGCTTGGTCTGGGGGGCCCTCTAGGTCTGGGTTTAAGTCTTCCCCCAGTTTTGTTAGTTTGGTCAGCTATTACTCATGGCTCCTGTCTGAGACCGTAGGGTGGAATTGGGCAGATGATCAGTGAAACCCACTCTGGGGTTCCTGAGTTTCTACCTGGTGGTTGCGAAACATGCATCAGCTTGCCAGAACTTGGCTTGTAAGTTAGAGGAGGAAAGAGAAAGGGAGCAGGCAGAGAGTGGCTGTGAAAATCTGAGTTTTCGGAAAACCTCCTGTCATGGCAACGTGAGAGGTGGGGAATAGGGATTTTTGAGAACCGCCCTTGTAGGTTGCTGCAGAGACCAGAGTCCTCCTGCAGATGCAACGGCCTAACAAATTGCCAAACTTTGGAAAAGGCCAAATAGTTCTTGAGTCAGTGTATGTCTGTGATGGCTCAGTGTCTCTGGAGAGCGGGCTCGGGTAAGCAAGAGTCTTTCTTAGACTGTGTCTAAAACATACTAATAATAAATGATACCAGAACCCAGGGAAAGAAAACAGCAAGGCTTCACAAACAGCCCAATTCTGCACACATAGCAGGCTCTGAATGTTAGTGGATGCCAAAAAACTAACATACGAAAAACTAAACCAACCCACCCCCATGCCTGCTACAGGCAGACAAGATTTGTGTTTGTACCAGAGTGCCATCTAATTTATAATTTGATGGGCATCGAATAGGTCCCTTGGGGCAGAACTCTACCTTTTGTTTCAATAAAAGAGCCTTTTTTACTATAAAGAAAATAAAAATCTGGAGAGAAGCCATGAACTGGAAGTAAACTTTCTGCCCTTCCAGAGAACTGGGACAATTGCAGTGAGAGGTGTGAAGTGCTGTATTCATCTCAGTAGCTCAGAACACAACCTCAAAATGAACATTTAAATCTCCCTATTTCTATGTCAACCACTTTGCTGGGAAAGTCCCATTTGTCTTCAAGGCAAAAATTGCTCAAATACTAAACCCTCCATTTCTTCCCCAAACAACTGCTCCGGTTCAGCTGTGAGCTGTCAGAGCAGATATCCTCAGGGAGCTGTCTAGCCAAAACGTGGGGACAGAGCAACACAGGACTAGTTGAGCAGGGAGGCTGTGCTGCAAGCAAGAACAGCCTGGCAAAAGCACAGTCTGACATCCCTGCCAGCCAAGGGCGGTTGGTGGGTGCTGCGTGAGGGCCCATTCCTGTTACGGTGCTCTGAATTTACTGCGGAGGCTTTGCAGGCTTGATTTTTCTCCTCTCGTCAAGCTGGCCATGTCAGGCGTATCCCCAGTGAAAGATACATAAAGGTTGGAATGTTTACTTTATGCAAGCTGTAACTCATTTTTCCAAACTAAATTTGATGTTTGAGTATTTTCTTCTCTCATAAATAAACCTATTGTTATCATTCATGTTATTTGCCCCTTAAAATGAACAGCCAGAGCAGGAACTAAAAATCGACATTAACATATAACTTGCTGCAATATCATCCTGAGAAAACACAGCCAACCACAGAAACATTTCAGGACCTGACCTGTCAGTCTAAGTTTGCAAGAGCAATCCTTACTCTCATGAGTAATCCTATTCAATTGGCAAGGCTTCTGGCTCAAGAGTAAATATTTTCTACCCCTTAAAGGTTTTTTTTGACATACAGTCTTGTTTTATCGCTATTTTCAAAGTCGCTACTTCAGAAAATGGACCAAAGCAAAGCTTTTGATTTCTGGTCTGTTTTAATGCATGTTTAGTCTTATAATTCTGTTCTCCTAATGTGTTCTTGACTTGTACTGCAACTGGGACATAAATGTAGCCATGCTGAGGCAATATAATACAGGACAAGTGGTTAACAAAGCCTAGAGCTATTTTAGCATATTTTTTAGCACTGTGAAATACAATAGTAGCACAGAAGCCAGGGTCCTGAAAATATTTTCCGGCTGTCTCTGTGCTCTTTCGTATTTTGATAGCTGATATACAGAGTATTTTCTTAAGCCTCCTTTAGATTTAGATAAACACAAGAGGGCACTTTAGTCCATTTATTTATTCAAGCTGATGCATAGGATAATCCTTTCCATTACGCCGATCCCTTAAAGAGTTAAGCAAATGAAACTGCTTTTTTAGGTTTTTTTTTTTCTCACTTAATAGGATCAAACCACAGAGTGTTTTGAAAACCACCAGAGGTGGTGAGCTAGGCAAGGGAATGACAGGAGAGAGATCTAAGAAGAAAATGCATGTTGTGTCTCGGTGGTGGAAGTTGCCTCTTGTTAGACAGCTGTTTGGTGGTCACACCTCTTTGAGCTGTGGTCTGAAATACTGTCATTATGCAAGGTTGGGTGTAGGTAACATCTAGAAAATATTTTAGAAAATGGTTTAGAAAATGATGATTAGATGTCTTGCTTCACTTAGGTCAAAATCAAGTTGGGAGTAGTAAACTTCTGGAAATGAAAGAGCATAAATGACAGTTAAAATCAAGGCCTTTTTTTTTTTTTTAAAGCTGTTTTTGAACCATTACTTAGGCATAGAGTCGAAGCTGGAAGTCCAGTAGCGGTGATTCCGCAGTGCAAGTTCTCCTTACCTTTTGAGTTGGACAAGGATTATGAAAACTAGGTTATTCAGCTAGTGCTGGTGAGTGTGGCTATATTCAGCTGCAGAACAGCTGCTATATTTTTAGCTGATGTGTAAAGATTAAAAAATACTGGGAGAGAGTGCAAGGCTAATGGCAATAAACTATTGCCTCAGGCTCCAAGACTTTCCTTTTACTGCCTGTAATCCGATACTGTCAGCAGCACTGTGCAACCAGGAAATTCCTTTAAACCCCGAGCAAGCTTTATGATATCTGTTGTTCTCCAATGCCATGGATTTCACATTTCTCCTCTTCTTTTTTTTTTTTTCTCATCCCTACTTTCTCCCTTTATTGTTTTGCAACAAAGGGAGGCCCTTTTATATTCGCTTGTTTTTCATCTTATTTCTATAGCACTACGAGTGTGTTGCTGAGAAAGGGATTCTCAAGGCCCCGTTCTTTCCATATCTCGCTATAAAATAAAAACATGCACTTCAAGTTAGTGGCTAAGCGCACTTGTCGTATGTATCTAGTTGTGTAGCTACTTGGCAGAGTGTGTTGCATGCCTTACTAAGCAGGGCTAATGAGGAGTTACGTCTTCCATCTCCCTTACCTTTGTGCTCCAACCTTCCATGGTTTGAGTGTGCTTCTGTTTGCATAATAGCACTCATTCTTTGTAGCCATATATCTGTTTCTGAATTTGTTTACATCTATTGTAGAGTTTTTATAGAAGAATGTCACCATTTTCTGGCTGCTCCTTTAGACCTACTATGTTGCCAAAGGATTCTTTTGAGAACCAGAAAGGAAGATGATTTGACAGAAGGTCAAAGGAACTGGAGGCTAAACTAGGTAGGATGCAGAGTGGATTGTCTCTGATCACTTCTCATTAGTATTTGTAATTGCATGGCAATACTCACCGTAAAAAGTGAACAAATTTGAAAGTAATATAGCATAAGCTCTTACTCACTAGTTTAGATTCCCTATAAACCCACTTATCTAATTTATTGGACAGAGTGTGTGATGTGTCTTGAATATGACTCTGTCCATTGACAGAGTTATTTCTTTAGTTCAAGCTGTAGAGACATATGCAGAGACTGTTTGAATGATGAAGGTTGCCACTTCAGTTCCTTGAGTCAGCTAGGTTTAAAATTCATCGTATGTCACAGTAGCAATATGACATGTATTGTATACAATTGAAGAATCCCTTGAATATTAAACAGTGTACCGCTAAGTCAAAGGGAACTGTCGACCAAGGTAAAAACACCTAATTTAAAGACCTCACTCCACAGCAAATCTAAATATAGCCATATATGCTATGAGGAAGCCAAGAAATATATTTCTTACAAATGAAAAATTCAGAGCTGAACTATTATTAATTGTTTGGAATGTTAGACTCTTGTATGTAATGATCCATCTATGCATACATATTTATAACCATCTGTAGAAGAGATGCTATATGACAGAGGGCTAAATATCTTAGACACAATATTGACCTGAGAAGTTCCTTTTATCTTGTCAAATTTAGTCTAGTTTTATTTATATTGTTTACAAAGTGGCCAAGAAGTTTGTAATAGACCACTGCTAAGATGATAAATTCTCACCTGGAAGGGAATAACTTTTAAACCTATATTGCTGAAACTGATTAAACCATTTTTGTCGCTAACCTGGAGAGCGGCCATGGTACGTAGGGTGTTTTTTTTGAAGTGTGCCGCGCTTGACTGCCAATCTGCTATTAGTGCTAGTAAGTTAATTGGAGCTGAGTTGCCAAAGGCCAGGCTGCTGAAATGGGGACATGACCCTTAGCTTTGAAATTACAGGCAGGGTGAGGTATGTTGCTAAGATGTATTTTTTAGTGTTCAGTTAGGATAGAAATGAGCGAGCATAGTGAAAATACTGTTGAGCTATTTTATATGTAATACAGTAATATACACTGTATGTATATTATTTATATAGAGAAAGTAAGAAAAAGTATTCTTATGTGTATATATGCTATCTATAACATAATGTTATTGCTAAAGTGTCATTGGGCTATTTTGGAGTCAGGTGGAAAACATTTTTCGGAGAGATCCTCTGGCTGTTAATGATCTTTGTAATAGAGCACATTTTTGGGTTTACAGATCACTTCAGTCTTCTCTGCACCACTATAGGTGAATAAAAGATGATGTGAATCTAGGAAGCTACTGTCATAGCAGGGTGTATGCAGGTATTGTATTAACAATGCATGTATGCCTGAATGTATTCAGTCTCAGGCAGGTATAAGAAGGCATGGTATTTATTACCTCTTAAAACTGGGTTAATTTATGTTGCAAAATAAGGTATAAAATATCAGTAAAAATATAAAAAATCTAGTCTTAGTTCACTATAAAAGCGCATATATGAGAAATTTATGGCTAGAACTCTGACCTATGTCACTGGTAAAACTTTGGAATTTAGGTGAAGCCTGTTCTCTGTATTCCTTTCAGAAGTGTGTGGGATTGTTTTTTATCCACCCTGTACAAGCAGATGGGCCTCTCATCCTTTCAGCCCATTAGTGCTTTGGGATCTAGCTGGACCCTGAGGGATTTGCAAGAGATCAGGGCAACGTGTGCTGATGCCTGTGTTTCTGGTCCATGCACAGTGACTTCTGCTTTGCTGTGCCTCTGCTGGACTCTCATGTCAACTCAGTCTCGCCTTTCCCCTTTCTATCCCCAGGCTGGGTTTCTGCGGAGCAGCTGTGAAAGTGCATAGGTCAAGAATACAAGTCCATAATGTCATTTGCATTGCTGCAGTTGCACAGTTTTGGTGGGCGTGTGCTGCAGATACCCCTCTCTTTTGCATTGCATTTACCTCCCGCTTGCTCTTCTCTGCCCTTTCCAGTAATCGTGAACCTACAGGTCCATCATGAGGAGACTTACTGAAATCTGAGAGAAAGCTGGAGAATACCAAGAAGGGCAGGAGGAAGCAGGGCTGACAACTGAGAAAACGTGATTTATTTCCCTGACTCTGTCACCGCCTTGCTGTGTAACCTTGAGCAGGTTGTTTTTTATCACCTAGCGTTTCAGAAAAAAGCAAAGAGGACTGCGGGAGTCACTGACTGAGGAGCTGAGATAGCGGGAGCCCTTTCACGGGGGTAATGTACTTGCGATAAGTGAATTCGCTGGGCAGCGCAGATCCCCCTGTTGACTGCTGGAATCAGGGGGGTCTGAGGGGTGGAGAGCACGGCGCATTTAGGTTATTAACAGTTTGCAGCAATGCAGCACGCTGTGACAGTGAGCACCGCGGCTCGGTGACCTGTCACCGCTTTCCCCTGGTGCCAGCGGGCGCCTTCCCTCCCTGGCAGATGAAAGGGAGCAGCGGGCTCGCTGGGGTAAGAGATGCTGTACTCAATTATGTGGCGGGTGATTGCTAAAAAGTACAAGGATTAAAAAGCAGATGTGCGTTGATATTCAAACAGCTACGTTACACAAGATCTGAGAGTAACCCTTACTTGACAGAAGTGTCAAAGGTAACAGCTGAGGTTTTTTTGTAGACATTTTCTTCCTGTGCCTTACTAACATATGGGCCTTACAAAGCTGCAGTAGTGCACTGTTTTGCTGCTATGTAGCACCTTCACCCTGAAGTCCTTGAATGCTGATGAACATTTTCTCCTTTACTTCCTCTGAGGGAGGTACACAGAGTTATGTCACTTGTTTAACATAACAAATCAGGCATGTCCCTGTCCCCTAGAAGGGCACAGTCGCTCTTCCCGGGCTGTTTTCCTGCAAGTGCAGGGGAGAGGGCACCTTACCTCCTTATTTGTGTTTGGCAGCGCTGGGAGGCCCCGAGCTCATTACCCCCCTGGGCCCTGGAGCACCCATGGAGAAGGCCCGACTGGGGCTCTTTGGGGCTGGGCCGAGACCACGCTGCCCCGCACGCTGTTTGCTCTTCGGTGTCGAAGCGGCTAGGAGGAGGGTTGTGCTTTCCCCAGTGGAAAGTGATAACGCTTGGCAATTGCGCACATTCATTTAGGATTCCCTAGAAGATTGAATTCGGTTTGAAAGATAAGCTGACACTACTATTAGCTTTCTGCTAACGAAATCAAAGTACTCATAAATTACCTTTTCTATAGCGAGGCTTTATGAATGAATTCATTTGTCAGTATGTTTGAGCTATACTTTCTTTCAGAGCCCGAGGAGGACTTGAAAACAGGTAAAGGTTGTTTTCTGTACTCCTCAGAAACCTCTCGAGTGTCCGGCCCCTGGGCTGCGCGGGAGGGGGCCCCTCAGGGTGCTTCCCCCCGCCTGAGGGGAGCCGTCAGGGCTACGGGGGAAGATGAATGTGAGTTTTTAAGGCTTTAGTCGCTTCAGGTCTTGGCCTGTGTGTGGTGTTTTGTGGGGCCTGGAGCGGGGTGGCTGGGGAAAGCCCGAGTCCGTGAAAGGCTGGTGGAGGGAGACCCTTGTGTGCCCCAGGCACCACAGCGGCCCGTGCCCCTCCCCGGCAGCGTGCCCCGCAGCTCCCCTCAGGCGCAGACCGCCGTTTGCCCTCACCTGGCCATGGCGTGACATGTTCCCGCATGGGGCGAGTATAGTGCTTTTCACGGCAACACAAAGCTCCATCCTCCTGTTTGTGGGGCCAGCCAGGATCCCTCAGTGTGCCTTCGAAAGAACTAAAGCCATTTTGCTAGTTATCAAATTGTTAATGAAGTGTTTCAAATGTGGACCCCTTGCAAAAAAGAAAAAAGAAAAAAAAGTGTAATCCTTCAGTGAGCAAACATCTGTCTCCTCCAGGAAGTCAAAAAGCCTTGAGGGAAACCGTGCAGTGAGAAGGAAGCACGCCATACAGTCGTTGAAGCACATGACGAAGTACTATTAAAGCTGCAAACACCAGATGATCAAATGATCAAGGCATCAAAATCAAGAGTCAAACATGACATTTTATCATGATTCCAGAGGGAATTAATTTTCTAGAGGCCTGTGTGTGGGGATGACCTCCAGTTCCTAGCCATGTAAGAGAAGTTAGCGTCTAACTCTTTACACTGGTGCTCAGAAGTTCAGAGTAATATATTTTCCTTCTTTGGTTGCAGTTTCTCCCACATAATCTCCCTGATCGTTCTCTTTTCTCTTGTTCTTTTTTTGTATCCCTGGTGGTAGGTACGTTGCATATAGAACAGCATTTTATAATGCTTAAGTAATCATTTCTTCAAAGCACTACTGAGAAGGAATGTAATACAAAGCAGGCACAATAGTTTCTCCTGAAATGGCTGGAGACCTTCGCTGGTTATTAGCTCTACATGTGCTCTGTGTTGTTATCAGCAGGCTTCTGCAGCAGTTACGCGGAGAATACTGCCTTACTCGGTCAACTAAGAGCCTGGAGAGCTTTGATTGAGCTTTGTTAGAGCTGAATAGAATAGCTGGTGGGGAGCCGCTGTATTTTGTTGCTGCTCTAATGGTTACTTTTTTAAGAGAACAGTGTTTGGAAATTAAAATTCTTAAATGGATGTGGAATTTTGTCAGGACAGCTATTACCCTCCGCATTAGTCAAGTATTAACAGATTCTGAATCAGAAGCTTATTGCAATTTACCTGCTGATCGACAGGGCTAGAGATGCACAGGTTTTTGACAGGGTAATAGCTGGGCAGCTGTGAATAAGGCTGAGGTTCTCTGCCTTCTGGTGTGATATCTTGCTCCAAAGAGGTGTTTTGCACAAACACACCATTAAGCAGTGTAGACAGCAGTACTCTGGCATTAAAATAAAAAAGTCTTATTTGAAGAATCAGTACCTTGTTCAGCTTGGACAGCAGGGACAGTGAAGATGTAGCTGTGCTAATGTAACCCAGCCTGCAAAACATGAAGCGGCCAACGGCTGAAGTAGGAACTGAGGAGATGCGCAAGCATCTCTTTCATGCAGAAGCCCTGCTGCATCGCTCAGCTCCGCATAGATGACTTGAATGTAGTCCCCAGAGGAAACCAGATGGTGTGGGGCAGGTGGCAACAATTGTTACGGTAAATGTCCTTTATGTGTAAGCTAGGTAAATACTCCAGGTCTTTTGATTGTAAGGGACTATGGGGTTCCTGGTCCTGGTGGTCTCTCGCTCTTCTTGAACCTTGATTAATTGAGGCTCTCCGTTACTTTCTGTGATTCCTATATGTCACCACCATTCCTGCAACTGTGGTTCTGGGTCTTTTTCTTCGGGCTTATTAGGAGCTGTTCAGCGCCATCGGCGACAGGCATTTCAATGGCTCACCCTGTAACGAGACAGGGACAATAATAAGCAGCCAGGTGAACAACACTTCACGAGCAACTCCTTGCTCATTTTCAAGCACTGCTTGCTGGCTAAGGCAGGAAGACAAACTGTAAATAACAATTAATTACTTAATCTTCCATTCAGCAGTGATGTATATTCTGAGGCAGTTTCATCCTTGATTTAGCTCTAAGCCAAAGGGCTATCTTATTTGTCCCGAATCTTTGGTAGCATTAAAAAAAAAAAAAAATTAGAGAAATCATTTTCAGAGAAACAATTTCTTTAAAAAGAGTCCATTCTGGGAGCATGGTTATGTACACAGTAGTTCAACAAATAAAAAGGACCTAATTAAAGGAATTATACCAGTAATATTTCAGGACAGGCTACGGTGTGGAGACTTTGCTATGCACAGAGTAGAATACTAGAAATACCTTGTTAACAATGATAGCTGGATATCTGCATTTGTTTTTCTTCTAGTTCAAGGGACTTAAATACAAGGAACTTACTTTTAATGCAAAAGTGCATTTTTGCTTATGCACTGTAGTTATTGCTCTTGCTATGGAGAATAATAAGCAGGAGTATCCACTGCAGGTGATACAAGATGATGCAGCAATAAAAGACTGCAAAACAAAACAAAGAGTCAAAACAAAAAAATAAATTTTACTTCAGATTCATGCATGCATTCAAAAGTATTCGGTGTGACGTACCATCTCACTGAATACCATTTCTGACACATTTTGGTCTTTCTTGGAGGTCTGAGAAAGCCAGTCTTTCCTGTTTTGTTTTATTTGCATTTTTATAATTTGGTAAAATGGAGAAAGAACTGGGTAGTCAACATACTTAAAAGAAGCTACATGAAAAAAATACACAGCATTCCTTTGACCAGATGTCCATACATTAACTTAAGCAAATTGCTTATTGCGGAACTTGTGAAATCGGGGCTAGTGTTATTAGATTATTGTCTAGGTGGCTTTACTAGGCAACAAGTGCAAGATAATAAAAGCAAGACAGGAGAACCAATTTGAACGGTCAGACTTGCATTGCAGGAAACTGACTCAATGCATATTTTTAAAGTTAGAAATGTAACTCAAAATTCCCGAAGACAAAAGTATTCTGCAAAATATTAATTTTTTTCATCATTCTCTCTCTATGCACAGTAGAGAGAAGAGGGATCAATCTAGCCTGATGTTTATAAACCGCATTGAGACTTCTAGATGCCAGGAATTCTGATCTCAAATTCCTTTCTTGTAAGTATCGAAGCAAGATGCTTATTGTAGAAGAAAAAAAGAGATAGCACTACAAATAATACCTTAGATTATGGAACTGTTTTTTTTCATGTGTGTCACACCTCCGTAGTCTGGACTTATTCAGAAATTATTGCTTAGCTACTGATCTGTGCACTTCAGAAAGTGTATCTCATCTGTTAAACGTCCTGATTTCTGGTCCGATTAAATCTTAACTGCTGAGTTGTCCTGGTCTGATACCAACAACACTTCTTAGGATTCCTGGCTGTCTTTGCCTGCATGTAGGAGAGAGAAGAGATTTTTGATTGAAAGGTAAATGTACTGGCAGAATTTGACTGAAAACTCTACTTGGAAAGAAACCGTGAACAGTATTTTCGGTTATTGTTCCAGGTAACTCATTACACTGTCCAGAGGAAAAGGATGTGGGAGCAGCTTTGACTTCTGAGCAGGCAGGCCTAGGATGGTACTTGGGCTGGGTTTTGCCTTGTTTCATTTTGTCGCTTTTTCTAAAGAAATTCAACCTGGGAGGGGTAATTCTGACCCACTACAATCAACCCACAATTCTGACCCGGTACATTTGGAGAAAAATGGGGAGCTTATATCGTTACAGCCTGCATGTCACTTACTTGTTAGCAGTGTTTTAAAATATTCTGGAAGGTGTTGTGGTATTTGTTAATGGTTGGTATTGCAATCACACCTACTTTATTTGCGTTTCTGTGTTTTGAGAACTCACCTGCTGTGTGGTAAAAGCTTAATATCTGTTAGACGGAAATATGATTAGATGTGTGTATACTGATATTCCCTGAATTATTTATTGGAGGAGAAGGAAAAAGGAAGAGAGGTGATGCGTGTTTGGGGAGAGGAGAGGAAAGACAAACTTTGAGAAGTTGAAAAGGTGACTTTGAAGGTCAAGCAGTTACTTAAGGACGATGGTTGGTTGGTTTAGGTGTGTTTCTGTTTTGTTTTAAATTCAAAAAGGATGAATCAAATTATTTTTAAAATGTATCTTCGAAGTGTTATCAGTGAAATGTCTGGGCACAGTTCTGGCAACTTGAAAGAGAAAACTGTAGAATAAGTGCAGATGCAAATACCATTTATTTTAATGAACCATGCTATAATTTAATCCAACTATGTGCTAGTAAATAAAATCTAAAATGATAAAAACCAGTGAGTCTTAAAAGTACTGAAGAGTATAAAACTGCATTGTTGTTAAATAGAAACTGATATCTGACAACTTTGTGGCTATTTTTAGAACATAATTTGAAAGCCTAACAACAGTGACAAGCCTATCTTGTCATAACAATGTATAGGAAACATTGTGCATAGCTATATATTGTGCTGAATACCCTGCTTTATTAAGAACCCAATGTGATTAGGATTCATGCAGAAGACTGATTATTTTATGTTCTTAACAGGAGTATTTACAACATAATCACATTTTGCAACTGCCAAGGGATGATTTTGGAGAATTTTCTGTAAACCAAGAAAGAACAACATAAAGGCATGACCCTACTGGATCTGCCAGCCGGCCTTTACAGAGTCTGCTTCGCCCTTGCCAAAGCTCTGTAGTATCTCTGTAGTATGGTTTTGATGACAGGAATAGAGGTGATACCTGAAGACACTTCTCATCTCATTGCAGGTAAGGGCACAGAGATTTTAAAACATGAATAATAACTAGTAATCAGTGTCAGATATGAAGTAACATTCTGCCACTACAGCTTTGTGCTGAAACAAGTTTTCTTCGTTACAATTTCCCTTTTGAGAGTGAAATTGCGGCCTGGTTACCCTAGCACCTGTAAGTGACACTTGTGTTGCTCCCGCAAGTGCTGAGTGGTGGGGAAATGTGCTTTTGGCAGGCTCCGGAGAACCCCAGACCTGTGATTTCAGGCCTTTAAGACCTTCACCTCTCTCATAAATTGGCTGAACATCTACGTGATTGCAGGCTTGGCAAGTTTGCTTATTATCTCTGAGAGACTGGTGACTGTAGATCAGAAATTGCCTTGGGTGATCTCCTTGCTCTGAGATGATCTCCATGTTAGTACCATGCTAGGCACACATGTATGCTTGCTATTTCCCTGAGAGAAAAAAATACACAAACAGACCATGATGCCTCTGCCCCTAACTCTTCAGCTATCCACTCTAGTGACTATTCTTGCTGGGTACTCTGTGAGTAACTATAGCAAGAACTGGGTATTGTACAGTGACCGTCTGTTTCCTGACCCTATAGACACTGGCAATCCTATCCCATAGTATGATTGATTCAAATGCATAGAGTTCTGGGAAAACCTGATGATCTGTATCTCCTATTACAAACCACTTTGGGGTCTGCTCTCTGAGGAATACTTGGGAGTCATGAGGAATGGCTGACTCATCTCCCCTGCTATGATTGTAATTTTCCATTTACACAGTGAACTTGGGCTTGTGCGCAGAAACTACTGGAAAATTCCAGCTGTCCTTCTCCTGAGCAAGGTCAAAGCTGAACTGGATGCTATAGACAGAAACCATAATGCAAACTTAACGTACACAAGCTGTTGTCAGTTGTGCGCACATCACTGCTTCCAATCAAAATGCCTAGAATCGATAAGTCTAATGCCAACAAACTAAAGACAGCCTAGATAGTATCTGAAAGTTGCCATCAGTTGCTCTGTTCCTCACTAGCTGAGCTGATAGCATTCATTTTAGAAAATTTTATCACTGAACTCTGGATCCCATTAAAATCTCGTGTTATTATGTAATGGGCCATGCTCTACTCTATCTTTTGGCAATGACGAGGAAGTCTCACTCTCCAGCTGCATGGTCTTTTAGCAAATTGAGATCTCCTAATTGATCTGAATATTCAGACCTCAGAATAGCACAGAGACAGCACTTCTGAGGATAACTAATGATATTTTACAAAATTCAAATTCTGGCCATCCACCAGCATTCATTTTTGCTAAATCAAAGTGCAGTGTTCCTTTGTGAGCTAATACTAAAGCTGAATGTAATTAGAGTCATGCTGAAGAGTTTACCAGAAATCAAGATCTCTCTTGACTCTGGAAATATTTCTGCCTCATATTAAGAAGGGAAAAATAAAACCTTAATTCATGTTCCCGTGCCCGAACTTACAGAGAGCTTTACAAATTATGGTGGGAAAAATAGGGTGTGAACTTACAGCATGTCAAACAGATACAGATTCGCTCTTACTTTATGATAAAAACAAGGCAGTTCTTTCCCTTTATCACTGTGGGGTAACCTTTCTGAAATTACCTAGTGCCTACCACAGTACAGAAGTATGCACACAGCTACGTGGAACAGCTGCTATGCAGCAATTTGTTCAGTGTCTGCACACTGTATTTCTTATCCTTTTTGGAAAGGGAAATGAAAGCGTCTATCGGGCAGTAATCTGATAGTTTGAGCACTAGTACACTGAAAAGCAGGAATTCCCTTTTTTTTTCCCCTTAGGTACCACATTCAGCAGCAGTGGTGGTTGTATATCACCTACCGTTCACTGAAGCTGCAGCTCCTGTATTGTGCCAAGCCCTTACTGGTTTGGAGTGAATTATATATTGCAGTTTGAGGGTTCATTTAGTACATTGCATGTACTGGTAAGCTTTCTTCAGCTTCAAAAAAAAAAAATCAGATGGGAGAATCCTGCAAATACAGATTTTATTCTTTTCTGCAGTTCCTCATTTCTCATTCCTACCTAGTTGTGCTGGTTCATCTGTTAGCAAGGTTAGCATGAGACAGCAAACCAGCTCAGAGAACCAGTACATATTCCAGATAGCCCAGTAAGAAAGTCTGTTTCACTGCACAGCCGTGCAGACAATTGCATTGGTACAATTAGGGGCAGTACAGGAGAACGAGGTGGCGGAAGTTGTGTAGCCTGATGTTGCCACCAAAAGAAACGTTTGTCAGACCTGTTTGGACAGACTGGATTGAAAT
The DNA here is from genome assembly GCF_040807025.1 of Struthio camelus. Taxonomy (NCBI): domain Eukaryota; kingdom Metazoa; phylum Chordata; class Aves; order Struthioniformes; family Struthionidae; genus Struthio; species Struthio camelus. The sequence goes on from NC_090981.1 coordinate 24,687,838, forward strand.
CAGCCGCTCAGTTAAGAAGTTAGCAGAGACACACGCATGTGCACCCACCCACCCACATGCACAGAGGAGACAAGTTAGAAGGAAGAACCCCAAAGAGCAAAGCCAGGATAACGTTGTCACCTGAGTAGGTATTAGAGGCAAAAGGCATCTAGCCAAGTCACCAGTGGCAGGCTGAGATTAGTAGTCTGCATCGAGTCTATGTCTTTCTACAACCTGAGTTGGTGATTTCTTAGGCATTTAGACTTTCTAGATCTATCCTGCTAGATAGTCCCGTACAAATGCTCAAAGGGATTGACTGGGTGCTTTATAAAGCTAAACTACAAACTTCTCTGGGCCTATAATATATGCAGATACCCACCTGGTACCTACGATTTTGGATTCTTCAAAATCTACTCTGTAATCTAAAATATCCTCTAGTTTTGATTTCTGTTATGACCAGGTTGATGAAATGAAGGGGGAGACACCCATCAAATAAAAATAAATTTGACTAAGAAAGAATGAAATATACAACACTCCAGTCATTCCCTAGTGACTAATCGGCTTGTTTCATTGAATTATCACCAACAAGGACATTATTATTCTTACTTGTGTATGTAACTCTGCTGTTTTAACAATTTAGGTGACTCATCCAGAGGAAATAGAGCACGACCCATCTATTTAACTTTGTATTCAGCCATAGCTGGAAGCCATTTAGGTTTTCTAATTTAAAATGCAACTAAAGAGAAATCACATTTGCAATGGTTGGGGAGTGGGAAGAGAATGATTAATCTAACCAAGAATATCACCTAGTCATTGAGATAATGGAAAAAGTTTGGGATTATGAATATGAGAAATCACTGGATCCTGGCAAGGTGCAGAACATCCTCAATTTGACTTGACTTCAGTTAAGTGAAGGACACTAAGCACTACCCAGAGGTTTACTCCTCACTGGGGAAAGGGTAGAGAATTTGTCTCAGATCTAGTATCTGCTACTGTAACATGCTAGAACTGCTGAAGTTTACATTGAGGTCTAAAATGACAATGTTACTGTTGTTTTAAATAGCAGTTGAAATAGCAAAGTAATTTACGATTTCCTAATAACTGCTGTCTTTTTGTCTCATCTTGTCATTGGGTTGTTAGCTCAGCAGGAGCAGGCTCTTCTAGTCAGCCTTTTATGCCCAGTCTATTTGTAGATACGCTTGCTTAGGAATGGTGTGATTTTTTCTTTGCAGTTTGTCCAGCTCTGCCGCTAAGCAAGCGCTAACCACGAGCCCCTTGGAATCTCTGGGCACTCCTGATAAATACATATATCCCTGTCACATGCATGTGCCTAAGCGGGTGTACACCGATCCCCTGATGGTGTCTCACATCCTCCGTTTTTATTTTTAAGCACGTTTCGTGATTGCTTTTGTCCTTTTCTCTTGTCCTTTAGGAGCTGTGGAAATCTTTAGGCAATGGATGGTTTGGGTGGGACACGGAACAGTCATTGCATTTATTCTCTTTATTTTGCCTCCCCCTCTTTCCTGCGGATTACATTTAGAAGACTGAGTTCATTGTTGCTAAGCCCAATCTCTTCTCCTTGCTCTTTGAGCTGTAACCTTTGTGACCAGAATTTGGAGAAGTGATAAGGATTCCAACTGGCTGAGCCTATGAAGGGCTGAGCAGAAGGTGCAGTCCAGGTTATTCATCAGAAAGAGGAGGAAAAAAAGTACGCAGGGAAAGCAGCAGTCTGCCTAGATATTACGTTTTAAAAGGGTATGTTTTGACTGTAGTATTAACAGATGAAAATGCCTTATCAATAGACATGTGCTCGGAAACTGCCTTTTTATATTGGTGAGAATAGAATGAAGCATCTTAATTATATTGGCGATGGGGAGGAATCAATGTTGTGAAAAGGAATTACCTGTACCTAGCAAAAACTGCTTTTACTGACGGTATCAGCAAAAAGTAGAAAATATTACTATCAAAGCAAAAAAAAATTATACATATTAAAAAAAAATTCTTTTGGTACTATTCAAATGCATATCATCGTACTGGATGAAAGAGAAGAGCTGCATGAAAGGTGACACATTATTGCGTATTACCCACTGCATTTTAATTAGATTAAGTTTCCTGCTCCTTCAGGAGTTTAATGTCAACTATTACAACACTGACAATAAGATTTCTCATCTCTTTTCCTCCTGTGTCTCCCCATCCTGTTGTAAGCATTAGTCAAATGAGCTTATGATTAAACGATGAGGTATGGAACCAAAGAGAAAGATTTGCTTCAGCCTCACTATTTTTTTTTTTCTTCCATGAAGTCACGTTTTCACACTTTGATTATTACTTAGTTGTATAGTTAATGATGTCAGACACGGGTATTCAAACCCTTGTGCAGACAAACTTGTGACCATGCCCAGTACAGTGTCTGCATTCTTATTTTTTTTAATCATCTGTAGCCCGCAATGAGGTTGCCCATCACATGCAGTTCAGTTAGTGCTGTGCCTGCTGCTGTTACGATAAGCGGTTTCACAACAGGACACTACTTCATGATTATGCATAGGGACTTGGAGAATGCTGCGTACAAGAAGTGTTTGATGACACAGAACAGTATGTGTAGAAGAGTAGGTCTGAATATTACACTGTCTTGGCTCTATCTCCTTAGGCACAGACGCAGAATTTGGCGTCAGAAGTGAGTTGCCTCCTGAGGTATGTAAAACTGGAAACTAAACATATTACGAAACAAAGAGCAGGGAGCAAAGCATTAGCTGTAGCATCACCCCAGCTCTCTGCTCAAGCTAATGGACATAAAGGGGGGGATGTTAGCAACTGGGTTGTTTTCACATCACAACAGGAAGATAGGAAAACTCCAAAATTGTAGCAAGTCTGGATGAAAATGGAAAAATAAGATAAGCCAGGGGTAAATGTTGCTAAAATCTGTATATGTAGCAGCTGACTTGGAGATGCCATTAAATCCTAGCATTTTTCTTCCAGTTCAGTGAGCACAAACTAGCTTATGCAAAAATAATCTTCTGTTAAACACACCATATTTCTTGAGGTCCTTAATGATACGTGAGTGTGTTGTAAATGGCAGGCTAATACACTTTACAAAAAGAAATCTAAATCTTGTGGCAGGTTACAAACGGAGATTAAAGGTGAATATCCAAGCCTACCTGAACTTTAGCAAAAACAGTAAGACACATGCAGAACTAATGAAAAGCTGCAAAAGTAGAGTATGTGTGCAGCAGACACAAGGACTGTTTACCAGCCATAAAGGACATAAAAAAACAGGGGAAAATGTACTGGCATTTTTTTTTTCAAAAGCAGTATGTGCAATAGGTTTTGAAAAAGAAGTAGTTTTAGCAAAAGCTTGCAAGCAGAATAGGTTGAATGGGAGAAATGTATAATATCAGGAAGCAATCAGTGACCCTGAGGTTGAAATTTTGTTCATATTTCACAAATATTAGGTAAAATACCATAAACAATTTGCAAAGCCCAAGGCCAGTACTCAGTGCAAAGTAAAACAGCATCGCTCCTAAAGCCAACAGAGATGATGTTGATAATACTTAACTGGGACAAGCAGTTGATACGCTAGACACAAGCAAAAGCTGAAATACCTGAAACAACCTGGGTTTCTTGCAATGTAGAAAAATAACTATAATGTTCCTGATGGGCTGGAGTGTCTTTCTCGTGTCTGTCTGTTGCAAGATATAACACAGGTGCTCCACAGGCTGATTAGAGTTCTAGTGGTGCAACCATTGTTTTAAAAGGAAGAAAGAAGGCCTCATTAAAATCAACAGGAAAATAAGGCTTTTAAAGCTAGAAAGATGACAAACTGGAAAGAGGATAGTGACTTTTAAGGTACAGAGAAAGTTGCATTTTTGTAGACTGAAGGCGATTTTTAAAAAACCACTTAACAAAGTTCTCTTTCAAATGCCTGCAGCTAAGAACTGCTATCAGACTTAGCAAAAAAAAAAAAAAAGCATCTTCAGAACTTGCTATCAGTAACAAAACATCTAGGTTGATGGCCACAGGGGTCAGCCCATTTTCAGATAGCTTGGTTACTCTCAGCGGTATATGAGATCATGGAGCTTGAAACAGACCAAAAGCCTTACCTGGTTTCTCAGGCAGATAGTGGGCAGGTAGCCCATACCAAGTTCAGGATCACTGGCAACACTTAGACTTGCAAGTTCAAGACCGTCCTTGGTTTGTCTGTACCAAAATGGCTTAGACGCAGCCTTATGCTGCATGAAGTAAGTTGATATGTTACCGTGATGCTGCATTTGGAAACAAACGGGTAGATGCAGATCACAGAGGGCAAGAGATTGTGGTATTCATATTTAATAAATGAGAAAAAGGAAATTATAAGAATGGCCAAAGTAATATTTATTCCTACCTCCCTCTTTTCATCCAGAAGGAGCAGAAAAAGTCAATTAAAGTTGAGTTGACTCACATGACACATTTTGTTTAGCCACCAGAAAAAGATTAAAAAAATAGTTGTATTCTGTTCTTTGTTTCATTCCACTGTAGTACTTCTGGATATTTCTCTTCTGAATTAAAAATTCAAAATGAACCGTTGCTTTAAAACATAAGATGTTTTGATTTTAGGATATATTTGTTTGAACAGTTTGAAAACAATTTGTTTCAGTTGTCTTGTACACACATTTCTCAGCAGAAAATTGTTCTGACTCAAAATTGTCACTGTTCTTGTAACAGAGGAGGACGTGAAACCCTAATCACAATTTAGGAAATATTTGGTGAGAAAGGAGAGCATACAAAGAACAAATGCCCAAACAATCCCCCCTCCAAGTGTTACAATGCTATAATAGCTCTTGAGACATACAGCTGTATGGTTTTGTTTTGCCTGTGTTACTGGAAGGTAGGCCTGCAGGTGGCTGCATCTGCAGCAGGTGTTCTGCTGCGCGGTGTATTTTGGCTGCTGGGTGGCTGCTGTAAGAGGAGCGAGGCCACAGGCACCCTCCCGGCTGCCTCCGTTGCCCTCCTAGGGAAACGCGCTGGGTCAGCCGTGGGAGGCGTTGCTTACAAACCCGCCTCTGTCACTGTCTTTCTTTGCCCGGGGGACACTTTTTGGTACTTCTAGGGAGGCTCCAGGTCCTTGAGGGCTGTATTGCGACAACTGCCCGTTCTCCTCAATTCTCTGACAGAGCACAATGGTGAACAGCTCAGTGCCTGGACTGGTCCAAGGTTTCTTTCTCGCAACAGCTGTTCTGCACCTCAACCTTCAACTGTGGAATAATGTTCAAGTATCTTCATCTGAGTGGTATTCAGCTAGCTGGAGCATTCAGTCTTAGTGTGCATGATCCCACAGTAGAGCCCTACCCAGTACATGGAGGCAGATGATACAGTTTACTGGGATGAGGATTGCCCCCTTAGGTTATATGTTAAAAAGTTTGGTATTTCTGCTGGGCTGGGAAAATCATTTCTATTGCAGCTCTTGTAAAGAGTCAGTTAGCAACGTACTGCTCATAAAAATCTTATTGTGTCCCAGTTCAAATACCACAGTATACAGAAAGAGATAAAAACAACTGTAAGCCAGCTAGCTGAGAAGGAAACCGCCATTGCTGCCAGAGAAAACATTTCATGAAAGTCAACTTGTTTGGGACATGGTGTCCAAGTGTTTTAATTATTTTATAATCTCTTGATGAATTTCAACCACATTCATCAAGGGAATACAAATCTCAAAAATATTTCATGAAGACTGGGTAGAGGAAAAGACCACACAGCTACCTTAGCAGAAAGAAAAGGGTATTTTGGAGCCTGCATCTGAGTACATCCAAAGAAATATAGGTGGGGAGAAGTTTCAGCAAGAATTTTCCCGATAATAGGAAGAGTTTCGGCTGAGGCCTGTCCTTTAAACACCCAAACAAATCCTCTATGAGCCATACATCACAGGAGATTAAAATTCATTCTTTTCAAAGCATATGGAACTACTTGCTGATGGACTACAGGGACATGTAATGCCACTACCAGGATCATGACATGACAGAGCATTTAGAGTGTTAGAGTCTTTATAAATGATTAATAAATGTTTTAAATTCTGACCAAACATAGGTATCTTTGTTCTTCCAGCCATATGTTACTTAATTTATAAGCATGTATGTGTGTAGGGGAGAAGGATTAAGATGAATATTTAAATAGCAAATGCTATTTCTTTGAATTTGCCTATGTTAAAAGAACTGGAGCCTTTGCCTTTGATCTGTTGTCTAAAACTCCAGCCCTGCAATTTGCAGTGAGCGTGCAGACCGCCTTGTAATCACAGCAAGCCATTGGTACATTGTACACTTCAAAAGTGGAATGGATGCAAGGTAAAATCTGCTAGTGCTTATGCTAAGATTTTTGTAGAACCTTTTCAACTAAGTTTTACCATTTGTGGAAGATCATTGATATTATCCTGCATGAAATTTTGTGAAAGACATGGCTAAACAAGTTAATACTGACTTGGAAAGATTTTATCATTCAGAAAAAAGTTACCACAGGAAGCTCTGTGCAAAAGCCAGCTGAGTAGCCATCAATGAACAAATTTAATGGTAAACATTATTAGATAGGAAATAGAGAACAAACCATAAAACTATGCTACTGTGCAAGTACCTGGTGCATGTTATATTTTGGATACTATATGCAGATCTGCCCTATTCCACTGCCTCCTCTCTAGATCTCCAAAAGGATATATTAGGATTAAAAAAAAGATACAAAAAGAGCAATAGAGAAGGATGTACAGGCTTCTGCAGCAAGACAGATTGTCTGCACTAAGTACCTAACCTAGAAAAGGTTGTTGTGAGGGAACTACGATAGAGGTTGGTAGATCACGAAAGGGGTGGGAGATCTCAAAAGGGAACAATTACTGGTTTTTTCTCCTAGTACAAGAACTGTGAGTCATCAGATGAAGTTATGAGGTATTTGGTTTAAGCAAACTGAAGAAGTACCTTTTGTAAAAAGAGCGCTTCAGCTATGGAATTTAGTGTTGAAGGACAGTGTAGGTGCGAATGTCCTAGATAGGTTCAAGAAATGAGAGATTTGGCCAAGTCCCAAAGGTAAAGACTGGGAGAAACTGTGCGAGTGCGCTGGGAGAAGTCTCACTGAGTGATTGACTGTGCCTGTTTTTTTCCCCTAACCTTTAGTGGTCACCGTCAGGACATTTGGTCTATTGAAGTGCAATATATGCTTTTTATATAGTATTTCAATTTGAGCTGCATTTACAGTGAAGGAAGAAGATTGTCACGAATGTTCAAAATAGTGGTATTGTTTACATTATTCCACTGTATTCATTGCTATGTGTTTTAATAAAAAACCGTTTTGAAGCATATTGCAAGTCTGCAGCATTAGGCAATATGCATATTATCTCTGAAGTAGATAAACGTATGGATACCTAATTGGTACAGATATGCTATGCATTTTGATTTTAATTAGAAACTAATTATGAATCACAATTGGAAACAACTTAGACACTAATAATTTATACACTAAAATTATCTTTACGGGTTGTTTGCATTTGTATTCAGGAAGGATGTAGGCATCTACATGCTGATAGACATTTGGTGTCCAGACACAAAGAAGCTCACCTGATTATACATGCTGCCTGAAGACTTGGCCAAAAGTTTCAAAAGCATATTGTATTTTTGTGCTGCTGTGTTTGTAGATGGCCAAATAAAGTTAACAGTAAGGCCTGGCTTTTCAAAATATTTAGGCCTGGATCTGACTACCATCCTTCTCACAATATAATTACTTAAGGTAAGACTTAAAATTTTTCAGAAGTTTTAAGTACAAACTTGATAAAGAAGGCAGTCTTTAAAAGTTACCTGGGCAATGCATCTAATATATTAGTCATTCTTCTCCTCTCCTGTTTGTACACAATTATGAACACCAGTTCTTTCCCCCTCTTGAAGAGATTCAACGATCAGGTGGCAAGTTAAAAGAAAACACCAGGCAAAAAGTGATATAAGCATGTAGTTCTCATTAGCAGAACCTAGTTTCTCTTGAGTCTGTTAAATGTATCTTTAGTAAGTGCAGTGTAGTCCTTTTATGCTTAAATGGCTTGAAGTCTGAATGTTCTTGTACATTAGTCAAAAGTCTTTATAGTTTTTACTGGAAATCACATATCCTACCAGATCTGAAATCTTTGTCCATAGTTATTTGATTGTTCCTAGTTTCAGATCGAGTATTAAATACCCAGATGTTCTACAGTCAGTTTTTTTTTTTTTTACAGGAGCTTATTAATGGCAATTGAGAAGGTCCATCTATCTCAGTTATATCATTTCAGTCCTTTTCCTCACAATTATTGATTTTTACTTTGGCAAATGATAGCCCTTGCAAGACCCACAAAAAATGAATGCTATTCAGCTGAAACCAATGGACAAGTCCTGAATTCTACTACTTATCTGGAACTCCCAGTTCAAATTAATAACAATTTTGGGTACTTAATAAGTTTGTCTGATACATTGCAAATATCAGGTGTCTCCTAAATCTTATCTGGCCTTCATACTACCCTTAAAAGATAGGCACCATCAAAAATATATGAAATTACATGACCGTACTTCCTGATTAATTTCACCAGATACATATACTGGGGATTTCAAATTATCTTCCATGGAGCTTCTGCATGGGGTGTTCTTCAGCTAGAAAACATCCATGTATAATTTTAAGCAACGTTACATAGCAGTCAATAGCTCCAGGGACTTCAAATGGCTAATTGAAAGCATTTTTGAATATTATTCATGGAACAACTCATAAGCAATTTCCAAATTACTTCCTCTAGAGGTCAAGTTATTGATGCACTCATCTAAGTCAGCTGGCCTGTGAGGAAGCCATAATTAGAAACAAGATCAATAGAAACCTTCTTAGTTGAAATACCTAGCAGATGTTTCTAATGATGAATAGTTGCAGATGTTAGAAGTCATAAGTATTGTGGGATATGATAGTAATGGCTAATGTTATGTGTGCCTTCCCTTAAAAATGTGAAAGCCAGTACTGAGTATAATATTTATGGTCTTTTGAAAAAGCATTTTGGCTCTCCCTCACATGCTGCCTCAACTTTTTTCTTCAGCAGAGTCAATTGTTTCAGCTGCAGCCTCTGCCTGGCTCGCCTCCTGGCTTGGTTTGCCTCCAGCTTCAACAACAGCAAGATTTACTCTCTTGGGTCATTTTTAAGGTAACTTGGATCTCTGTTGTTCATCCTAACAAATACTTGTCCTTATTAATAATGGTTTGTTAATTATGAAGTCAGTGGCTCTGTTCTGTCCTTAGTGTATTTATTCTGTGCTCCATCCAGTGGATCAAATTCAGGTGGGAACTCCTAGCCCTAACTGGTGTTATCAAATTGCATTGTCAAGAACACTTATCTTGGGGAGAATAGTGCTGTAAAAACTGTTATTGTGAGATCCTGTGTTTTATTGCCTTCTAGTTATTCTCATGTCAGTTGCACTCAGTTTACAAGTGGAAAGACATTTTTCTCTGTTTGGCTATCTGGTTCCCAAGTGCAAGAGATCAATAGGAAGAAAAAGGTAAAGAGCAAAGGGCTTGACAGGACAGAGAAAATGAGAAAGAGGAGATTGGAGGAGCTGCGTCAAGAAACAGTAGCATCTGTTTTTAAGGTCATAATGTCTTGACAACCACAAGCACAATTTTGAATTGGATTTGGAAGTGGAGAGAAATCCAGTAAAAGAAATAGAGTGTTATTGCCCTTCCTGGTGTGGAAGAGTAGCTTAGCTTACTGAAAGTCATAAATACATGGCATTATTTCTTTAAATATAGCTATGAGCTCTTGGGTAGTTTTTTCAATGCTTCTGAAACGATGGGAATGCTACCAGCATGCACGTAGAGAGACTGTATGTGTTGCTTTCTGTTAGTAAATATAGTCTACTCAGGCACAGAATTCTCTTCCTATTTTATCTGTGGTATAAGGTGTGAAAGGCATGCCAATAGGAATGCAGCTATAGCCTGAAGATGGAAGTGTGAAAGTAAAATTTACAGAGCGTTCCAGTGTGTGTATGGATTACAGCAAAGCCAGGGGCTGATTTAAAGATGAATTCTGGGGTGGGTGGGTGGGTGTGTTTGGGGGGAGGAAGAGGGAGACTGATTTGAATGGGCTGAGTGTCTGAAAATGTAGGTACTTGTGGCTATGATTAGAAAGCATGTATTTGTGTATCTACTTAGCCATTTGGATTCCTGATGCCATCCTCTATTTCACTTCTTAATTTCAGTATTAGAGGTACATTTGCACCGTATGATATTTCTCATGGTTTGAAAAGCAGGCCTGCAAAGGAGAATATATTTGAAAGAAATATTCAAGTCCATCACTTCTTCCTGACTTGCTGTATAAAGGGTAGTATGTAAATATAAATTATATGGTAATCATGTCTCTCAGATAAGTTAAACTAAAGCAGCCTTCAGGAGAATTTGTTTCTTGTTCCGATCACGTGCACTTCAACATTTACTCTCCCCTTTTCCTAAAGGCTGATGGGCTATAGTCATTTTGATATGCCTCCACATGCAATGTTTATGTATTTACTTGAATCTGATCCAGTGGTATAATGAGGTTACCTCTGAAATAGCAGTTCTGTAAACACAAAGCTATCATCTACTTTGTACTCTTCAACCTTCTTAACACCGTAGTTGGTACTAAGACTGCTGAGTCTACTTTCCAAAAGTAATTTGTGTTAACATCGTGCATTTGTGAGACTCCTAGCTGGTGGCAACTTTGCAATGACTTTCAGTTTATTTTCCATATGATATCACAGCTTGTTTTTCCAATGTGGTAGAATTAAGATTAGCTCTTGGGAGAATGCCACTTAGCGAGGTCAGGTTCTTTAGTACTTCTGTCCATCTTATGTGCTGTGAAATCCCACTAAGGCCAAGAAAAATAGGCAATTATTCTATCTATGGGCATTCCTCTGTGTAGCAATAGTAGAGAATATCTCACAAGAAGCAGAAGAGAACTTATTTTACATCGCTAATTCTTGTATACAGAAGCACACGATGTGAGCTAAGTATATCCAGGTATCCAAATAGTGATTTGTGAAGTTTTGAGTGTAAAGCTTAACGAAGTCTCCCTGACATTATATTATGGGAGCATTTCTTGAACCTCTTCCCTGAGGATGCATCCCACAGCACTCATAAAACCAACTGATGGAAAATGTAGCATAGAAGTTCCCAGATTAACTGGTAATCCTTTTTACCACAGGTAACCTGCTTCCAGTAAAACACTAAGTTAGGCCCTGAATCAGTAAGTGTTTAAAGGAATGCTGTGTCTCAAGTTTTGAGCAGTCTGACTTTTTCAAACATCACTTTCTGATCATTGATCATGTTACTTGTTGTTGTTGGCAACATTGACAGCTGGGAAAACCAATGTGGGGACGTGTCACTGGAGGGATCTAATAAGCAGACTGCTTGCTTTAGAGTGCAAGACGTTGAGTTTTCATTTGTTGTTACAAGTTACTCCACAAGAATCTTTCTAATCATGTTTCTGGTAGATGACATTTTCTACATCGCGAAACACTTGCCGGGACCAGGCAGTTGGCTTGAGAGGTGCGCTAGAAAGCAGCGGTGAGGATGAAACCAAGCACTTCTATAGGTAGAAACTGAGCTTTCGCTATGCAAGGTTTTGATATAAATGAGTCATAAAGTCTGTGAAGTTACTGTAAAAGTGGTGTACAAGGACTTCTGAAAGATGTCATTTGAGAAAAACAAGAACGGTGTGGTGTTTGCATAATGTAACTTTTCAACCGAGATTTTTGCAGGCAATTACAATGCCGACAATATAGCTTGTGCTGTGACTAATAGCTAAACATTTTATCTCCATGGTGCTATACAGATGTCGTGAAAAAGACTGTGGATAGATGTAGAATAGGTTCACACATAGCAAAACAGAGGGAAATGTTAAAAAAGGCAGGGGGAGGGGAAGAGGCTTGCTTTAAAATTCATTGCAATTCTCTCTCCATAAGCTCCCATTAATTGTAATGCTGACTCCATGTAAGAACAGTAATTCAGACCTGTGAGCAGCCAGTTGAGGACTGGGCACATAGGCGTTTCTATCCTGCGGTCTGTTCGCATGCTGTGGGGGTGTTCGTCATAATCACACTTTAAAGCTTTTTGGCTGTCGAGAATAAGATGGCATGCAAATTACTCCATAAATTGTGCGTCTCATAAAAATGGAGCTATGAAAACTGATTTGTATCAGAAACCCCCTTTCGAGGTTTACGAACACAAACTGGGAACATTTGCAGAACAACTGCTGAAGTGAGTGCTGGGGGAGGGAAGAGCAGCACATAACCTATTTACTGCTTACAAAGGCAGCAGTTAGTGTAGATAATGTTCCTACACTGATAATGATACCGAAATGATTAGAGCAGCCTGCCCGCAATCAAGTGCGAACCCTCACAGTATTTCTTCATTAGTGCTTCACCTTGAACTACCGAATATTGTCACAAAAGACTCTTCCCCCCCGCCCCCCCAATCCCTCAGTTTCTTTTGCTTCAGAAAATACACTGGCAACTCAGAATTGCTTTTTGGGTTAACAGTGTTTATACTTGACTCCAAGGCATCATAATGGATTTCCATCTTGGGTTGAGCCTCTGGGCACTCAATAATCAATAATGGATCAAGTAAATAGCGTTTCTTTTGTAGAGGTGTATACCACTTCATGTTCACGTGAGTCCTTAAGCCAGAATTGCTTGTGCTGGCCTCTGCAAAGGGGTTTAGTTTTCAACTATTAGAAGATACACTCAGAACTTACAAAGTGCCTTTTGATGAAGTGCATCACTCCTGAGATAGATGAGTGCCTGCTCTAAAAATCTGTCCGGTTACTTTTTTATGTTCTCATGCTGCCTGCTGCTTCCAGATAAAACCAGTCCTTTCTTTATCAGGTTACAAGATGACGAGTGTAAGCAGACAAATTCTCTCCAGTGATTATAGATCCTTTAAGCGTTCCCAAACGTTTTCAGTCTGACACTTATCTTTATAATGCTTTTGCTATTAGTGGTTTGCACAAATGTTATATGTGGGTGATCTTCTGTTTCTGGCATGTTTTTAAGCATATTCTTGCAGTATTTGTTGTTCATGTTATATGTATTACAAGACTGAATGTGTTTTTTGTGACGTGAGGTACAGGCCCTAGCTATAGGAAAAATCAACAGTTCGGGCATTCTTAGTAATCAGCCATTTATTTCATACCATCATGAAAGCTTAACAAAGACTTACAGAAGTGTAGAGGATTTTCCCTATGCAGTAAGGGACCACAAACTCTACCTCTGTTTCATCCACTCTGACTACAAAATGTAAAGCCTTTGGCTTTCAAAGATAGCATATGTGTGTGTGCATGTGTCTTTGTGTGTGTGCCTACTGTAATATGCTTTATTCTTGTCTAGGCTTCAGGCATATATAATTTGGAGTTTTGAGTGCTGTGGGATTCCTGGGCTATTTTGTGTGGCACTGCGTTGAAAAAGTCTTCTGTAGATATTAGTATGTTTTTCAAAAGCAAACATTTCATTGTTCAGTTTTTTTTTAGTCTGTATTAATCACTGATGGTAGAGAGATGTCAAACCAAGGCTTTGTATTTTTTTCTTCCTTAACTTGCAATTAGAACAAAATTGTGTTTAGGCTTTGGAATGTACATATATTTGAAGAAGTAAGAAACTGCAAAATCTGTCTGAATCGGAGCTTTTTATACTAGATCTACAAATGATGCACTGTCATATCAAAATTTCCATCTTAGGTTATAGCCTTGACTTAGCGTGACCAGTGGCCAATGCCCACCAGGATGTTTTTAGTAATCTGCAAGTTCTGACTTAAATCTCAACCCTGTGTATTTTTGGTCACATAGTGTACAGCGCAGTTGGATGTCTCTGCAATTTTTTTTGGAGCATACACAGAACCCTTAACTTTCCTGCCTGCTAAGTATTGGACTGCACTGGAAGGTTAGGTGAAGGGGAGCATCAGTAATGTTTGTGCTCCCTGTAGTTAGAGAGCGTATCACCTAGCATGCTGGGGACACTGAACGTAGGTACTTGCTAAGAGATGTGTTAGAGAGGCCTAATTCCCATTGCACTGAAGAGATTTGGCAGGTTTGCATGTGTACTGTTTCACTGGTATTGAGAGTTTCTCAGTGGGAGAGGGACCCTGTACAGATCTGGGAGTAAATACTCGTTTTGCAACTGACTGCAGTTGTTCTAGGATTAGGCCATAAAGTAACACACAAATCAGTCTTGCTTTTCCTGTGGAATATATTCTGTTTGTGTGCACACATGTATTTCAAGGAAGGCATGAAATATATTTAGAGAAATAAATCATCTACTCCTTGTTAACCTGAATCATCCCTTTGCTGTTGAGGAACTGGCAGAAGGGTGCCTTGTGGCCACTTCCTCTCTGTTCTCAGTTTTTCTTTTTGTGAACTTTTTTTTGTTGTGTGTGTGTGTGTATGTGTGTTTTTTTAAGGCCCCCATTAATAGGCTAAAGTAGCAATTCCTAAACTCTTCAAGTTGTTGCCCTGGATTTGGTATGACACCGGGCTGCCATTCTGCTGCTTTCAGTGTCTCTGGGTGCATCCAAAGAGTAGATCATCTCCATTCCATTCAATATTCCAAATATCTTCTGTTCCATTGTATAACACAGAAGATAATGTGCCTTAAAAAGTATTCATGACCTATACAAACAGGTCCAAATTCTTCCCCGCTTCCAAGTGCTTGTACTGCTCTGCTGATGAAGGCAGCCAGGAAAAGTAGTCAGCATACGGTGATCCATGGACACCATTCACATGGAAGTCATTTCACCTATTCAGCTGTCTAAAAGTTGGGAGTCTTGTTGTCTAGTAAACCCTCAAAGTCCGTGGAGAGAAGTAGCTACTTCTAATGTGTGATCTTTATTTATTTATTTATTTCCTCCATCGAAATAATGGTAGTGAAAACAGATGGTATAAATTACTACCTGGAAGCACCTGTTTCTGCTCGGTGACCACAGAGAGTGCTTAGATAAATAGCCTAGACGCATCAATTTTAGCAAATAAAGTTGAATGAAAGAAATCTCATTCTCTGTGTAGATGACTCTTTACAGTACTCATTCCCTGCAGGTTGTGGCGGGGGCTACCGGCAGCAGAATATGTTAAAAGAGGCAGCTGTGAGCAGTGGTAGCCCGTGGCTACGAGGGAAATGTTCCACACGCAGCCTTGGGCTCAGCCAGTTCGGAAGTTGTAGGTTGCCAGAAGATAGGAGACTATCCCAGGGTTGGGATAGCTCTGTAGCTGTTTCTTACACTCTTTGCCTAAGCATATGCTAGTGCCTACTGTAAGGCAAGACACTGAATTAAAAAGACTTTTTACCTGATCCAGCGCAATCTCTCTTATGTTCTGTATAGTTTGCAAAAAAACAAAAACAAAAAAACCCACCCTTTTGTAGTTGTAAGAATGAAGAGAATTCTCTATTTGATTCCAGCTGGACTTGGCTTTTGAAATAATTTTACTTAACCACTGTGTATCCTCAACTGCTATCTCTAATTATTTACTCCCCTAAAAAAGAAAAGAGAAAAAAAAGAGCAAAGTTTCGAAACTCTGTCATGTGACCCTCAATAACATCACATAAAAGGATACTTTAGACCAAATCCTGATGTTTTTGCTTATTTCCTACTAGGATCTGAATTCTTACTGCCATACATCTTTGGTAGCCATTTATACTTTCTTGCAAAATTAGTATAAAATATCACTATTCTGATTTCCTCCCTGCTTTAGATCTGCCTTGGGTGAGGATAAAAGAGAACTACAAAAAGTAGTAGTCACTCAGTATCTAGGGAAAACTCATTTGTGGTAGGAATGAAGAATAGTTTTCAACACTTAGCACTGTATGACTAAGGAATAGGGATGGAAAACATTTTGAAAAGGGCAGAAGAGATGTCAAAGGGACAGAATGAGCAGGTAATATTGAGTCCTGAAATGGCAGGGAAAATAAAACTAAATTAAAAAACAAAACAAAAAACCTTCAATGCTGGCAGACATTTATACATTTAAGAATACTTTCTCTTGCCCTGGATCATAACAAAGCTCACTGGAGAGAGAGGAAAACAAACTCTCCACAAACAGAGAGTGGGCAAAGTGCAAGGCTGAGGAAACACTGGCTGTTAGAAGTGCAGGTAGCAGCTGAAAGGACCTTGAGGAAAATGAGTAAAATCCTTCAGTTTCTGTAAATAGTTTGGAACTAGAGTTCAGATTTTTTTGTTTGTTTGCTTTTTGATGGACTAGTGGCAACACCTTTGTTCATAGACAGCACTGCTCTAAGCTCATGAGGGCATTCCTGTGAATATAGATCAATTTTATATCTGTGGTACAGTTGTTTGAGCAGTAATAATTGAAATGAGGGATATTTCCTTGAGGTAAATGACCTGCAAGGTAGAGCAGGAGACTTGAGTCACAGCTGATGACCGTTAACCTTAGCAGATCCATTAATCCTAGATATGCCATGTGCTTCAGTTATGATTGCTGTTAGAAGTGGAATATGAAAATAAACAGGCTTTGGGGCCACATTCACCTCTGCTGGATACAGGTATACTGGAGCTTATTGACTAACTGTATACCTACATAGGAATACCTGACATCAGGATGGCATATAGCCCATAGATAGCTAATTTTAACTGGCAGTTCAGTGTTCTCTTGTAGATGTTATGCTCTGAGAATGAGTCAGTTAAGAATGTCTTATTTAACTAATACGTTTTGGTCTCTATGCCTCGCTATTTATTCTGATGTGAATCCTGAAGAATTAATTCAGCCTCATTTAACCCAAGATTTTATAGGAATGCTTGAGTAGAATTTGTCCTACTTGCTTTACAGAAGCGTCTTACCTTTAATTTTGTTGCTGCTTCTGTTTTTATAGTATTGGGCAAGAGGGAAGAGTCAAGAAAAAAGAAAGCTGGTAAATTAAAGAGGGAAGCTGTGCGTATCGCTATTGGTGCTATCACATACCTACAAATGTATTTAAGTGATTCATTTGGTTTCTAGTGCAGGTTGCTAAACAAAGTTTACTTGAAGTTAACTTCAACTTTACTAAATTATGATGTATTAGAAATGGCCCTAAACCAAAGCTGCAGAGAAGAACTGGATATGCACATGGGAAAACTGACCCAAGATCTGGATCCAAAGTCCGAGTATCACGAATTTTTATGATGTTCCCAACCACTGTCAGGAGCTGGTGCATGTTTCCCTTGAAAATGTTTAAAACCAAAATTTGCTGTACAGGTCACACCTCTTGCAATTATTAATAGCAGAATGCTTTGAAAATTAAAAATTTCAACACTTTGAATCTGGATTTCTCATACATACTATAAATTTCAGTTATCCCATCCACGCTGTTAAAATTTCCCTATAATTGGTCGTTTTCATTATTATCTGAGTGGCAAGAATGTCACTTGACCCTTCGACGTGCACATCTGAAAAGGCATTAGCACCTTGGGACTGCGGATGCAAAAGGAACAGTTGTCGTGTCGTTGCTGCCACACGAGAAATAGAGCTCTGTAAAGCTCAATCATTAAAATGTCTGGAACGGAAAGGAAGTAGAGGTGACTACGGCTGTTAATTCAAGCAACAAGATCAAATGCAGATGTGTGCTACCTATAAGCCATTCGCTACCTAATCTTACAGCAACTGAGAGATACTTTATCAGGTTTACTTAGCTTATTTGGAGGCCTGACAGCTCCAGAAAACTAAATATTTGATTTAGAAGACTATTCGTTCCTAGATCTTACTTTCACCATCAATAGGACAAATTTGTTTGATTTCCCATGGCTAAAACTATTATGGGGACCGGGGGGAGGGAATATTTGTGACTTTGGGGATTGTCTACTCCTGTTTATACTGTATGTTTTTATATTGCCTGGATCATTGTTTGGAGCACGGACTGCAACATCAGAGATGGGATTATTGTGATTTTCACCCGTGGGGTTGGTAGCACATTGCTATCAGAAAAGTGATGTTCTTTTCTAGTAATAAAAACATGGCTATAGAGCGGAAAATACCTCATACATATACACTGTTTGCAGAAATGTTTCTAAATAGAAGCTTTCTATGTTTTTGTAGTTCTTTTGCAACTCTTTGAGGTTATAGTTACAAGGAACTAGATAGTAAATATGCACAAAACTTTTCTAGGACAAAAAAGCGTTAGGGGCAGCATAAATTATTTACAAAGGAACTAACTTCTTGCAGCAGCTTTTAGAGGGGGGGGGGAAAAAAAGAATTTGTATGCAGACTAAGATTCGAAAGCAACATTCGGGAATATAGATATTAAAGCAGGCAAAAGATAGAACAGCCAGTGACGTGTTAGAATCTAACAGAGGTATTCAGCAGAATCTTTTTAATTTGAGATCCAAAATTTTCAAACAGTCCCTATCTTTAAAGGGTCTTAAAGAGACTTTTATCTCACTCTGGTGTTCAAAAATTGTGTGCTTTTAGGCCTGGAACTAGTTCTGAATGTTGTGTGTCTCCATTCAGAATTCTTTCCAAGCTCGGAGGACTTCCTCTCTCAACTCCTCTCGTGGCGAGTGCCCTTCAGCCTCTGTGTTTGAGCACTGGAAGGGAGCACCATTTGATCAAGAGCCGCATTTGTTATTCAGTAAGATTTCTGGCTGCTGGAAGCTCCCAAGGAGGTGACACTTGGTTGAATCTGGGCATGCAACTGTTTCCAGCTCATTCCTTCCTCAAGGCACTATAGGGAGCAAATGGTTCTGATCTGGATTTGAACTCCACTTTCTTTTTACTGCGGCTTTATTACTAGGTCATTTGGGAACATTATGGATGATCTATTTAAGGCATATCTCTGTTTCAGATCATTGTTTTTAATTTAGATTTAAATGTAGGTTAAATGGGTGCAGCATGGGTTATTTTTTTTTTTCTTGCACAGACAGCAAATGTGTTTTCAGCTTTCAGAACCAGTGCAAAAGGTTTTTTTTTTTCCTTGCCTTTTCTGCTTTTCCTTGGGAATCCTTACTCTGCCAAACCCATCTGAATTAACTTTCTGCCCTGCCAATTTGTAGCAAAGGAGGAAGCTGCTGACATTTAAAGCTGGATTACGCAGAGTACAGAATCATAACATTGCCTTTGCTTACAGTGCTCTGACAACAAATTTATTGTTAATGTATAGCGGGTTTTCCTGTCACACATTCCAGTTTATAGAAGCCTACATAGCACCACCAGTAGATTTCCTCAGCCTACAGTATTAGCATCCTTCTTGTAAGCAAAACTACTAGTGCACTGGGACCCTTGCTAACTTCTCCGACTTTCAGAACAAGGATTGATTAAGTGCCTATGGAAACTGAGCCTCGTGTAACTTCTGACGCAGGCCTACAGGAATGGCAAGTTAGGCATCTGTTACTGTTGTTGTCCATGCTGTAACTCCTCTCCTGACTTTGGTTTTCAAGACTCGGTATGGTACCTTTCTCAAGCTCTCCACATTCGCTCAGTATTTAAAGAAAGGAGCTGCTTTTGGATAGGGAGACCTGTATTTTTGCGCATCGCTTGAATTGCGGGTTAAAAGAGTGTCTATTTTATGTGGCTAGGGTTTTAGAGCATAACTTCTGTAACATCAAGTAACATAGCAGTGGTTCTTGTTCAGTTCAAGAGTCCATGTTTGTGTTAGTACGGTCTATCACAAACTGCAAGCAATCTTTGACTGTGTGAGTTAGGAATTTTGTTTTCATCTGTGCTTTATACATGGTAGATGCTGGTGCTTTAGAAATAGCATAAAGGAACAGCAAACTGAGTGAGATTTGAATTTTTTTATATTTTTTTCTGAAGTGCCAGCATCTACCATGTATGAAGCATAGAGGAAGATAAAATTCTGGGCTCGTTTAGCACGTAGCCTAAACAAAAAGGCAAAATGATACAAAGTGCCCTGAATGAGCAAGGAGTAGTAGCTTTTCAATGTGATGAATGGCACTGCTTACACGGGTGCACTCCTGATGTGCTTGTTGGAAGTCTACCACTGTTAACACGCTTAAACTGCATAGTCTTCCTGCATTGTGCCAATAGGTTTCTGTTTTATATTCGTGCTAGTTCCATCCATGGAACTCACTGATTTCAGTAAGACGTCTGCATGCAGAACTACAGGAGAATAAGCAATAAAGATTCGCACTGCAGATAAGAAAGGACTCTAGTTTGGTGCCAGAAGCATGTTGCCATTAGGCTGGTGGTGCTTAAAACAATACAGAAGAATCTGTCATTGTTAAGAAAGGGGGCATAGCTGATAATATATTATTGATTTCAAGTATTTGACTTTCTTGGATTTTTTTTTTTAATGTGTGTGACTATAAATAGACATGCATGAACAATGGCATACGGTTAAATTTCATTTGAACTATAATGAAGATGGAACCACATCTGTAGCACTTTCACATAAGAGGTCTATCTCTGAAAAACAAAGAATAAAGCTACTAGCCCCCAAGTGCTTGCAGTCCACTGTGAGGAATAGTGTTATATTCATGTCTTCACCTCTTTTGTTCTGTGACCTCAGAGAAAGTTGCTTAAGAATTTAGTGCATCAGTTCAGAAAGAGCTACTAATTTTTTTCTTTTATTTAAGTTTTAAATAGATATATTCTGTTCCCACTGAAGTATCCATGGGAAAACCTGACAAAATTTCTTTCAGTCTAAAAAACAAATTGTGGACATAAGCTATGACCAAGACAATGCATTTGTGTTTTCATGTTTCCCATTTTTACTACAAATTCATATGTGTATTTTCCAGATACATGCTTATTAAGCTTCAGGAATTCAGTGCTCCTAGAGATAAGGCTACTTTTATTTAGAAAACTCACTGTAAACTAAGAAGCACTCAGCACTGAGAATTATGGCCTATACTCATTTGCTAGCTGTGTTTAATAATCTGCTCAGCAATGTTGTAGAAGATACAATTTTTAATTTTATTCAAACTGTTTTCACGTGAGTTATTTCCTTACGGCGTTAGAGGTTTAGAAGGACCTAGCTGTAGCTATTCTGTAGCTATCCTGGCTAGAACCGAGCAAGATGGGCTCGTTCTGTTTTCCTGTACAAATGCTATCCTTAAATAACAGTCATTGCATCTGAGAATCATAGGATAAACAGTCTCCCTCCTAGGCATCCTCTGCTAGGAATTAAGTATGACACTTTCATGATATGTCTGGTCTCTGTTGCTTGGTCAGAGGTCTGTGTTCTGGTATGCCTTCTGAGACCAACTGACACTATTAGGCAGCTTTATTTATTATTATCTGCTGTAGCTTGTGGCAGTGCACTGAAATCCCTTCCTTATAGGAGCTTACCGTTTTGGATTTGGATTGCACACACTCTCAAGAAGGCTTGTGCTACATGCTCTGTTTTGGAGTCGTCTTTTTATCTGTTTTCTTGTACCCTTTTGCATTAATGTAAAATAGAAGTTCATCTAGAGCCACGGTATATGGTTTAGGCTTAGAATCTGCTTATGACAGAGGCAGAGAAAACATGACGCAAATGCTGCTACGGACGCAGAGTTTCTATCTCAGTCATGTAATTCACAATATTACAATGGTAATGTTTCTGTCACTCTCTTCAGCTGATAGTATTTGTGTGGCATTGAAAGATTAAGTAATCTGGAATTATATTTAAAACGCAACACTGGTATTGTGCAAATGGCAGATGAATCTGACTGTTGTGAAATTTAAGGTTCACTTCTGCTGTGGGAAATGAAATGCTAGCAAGATTTAGAAAATAAACAAGAAAGTATTCGGGAACAGTAAGTGATCTTTATGATCCTGGTAGTTCTTGCTAACTGCAGTTAGCAACAGTACTTGTTTCAGTATCCAGTAGCTAATAATTATGGTTTTCAATGAGATTGTATTGAAAAACAATTGGAAAATTGAGGAAAACATCTAAAATGTAAATGAGAAGTGTCTATTCCCCGCTAATAAATTCCAAAGAAATCTAAAGCATAGCCAGAGAGAAGGGAAGAGGCTTGAAAAACAAACTCTATGAAAGAAAGTGAGAAACTAGTAAAGACTTTTTTTTACATGAGAGTGTTCTGTTGATGAATGAATTAAAAAACATCCTTTAAAATGTTTCTTTGGTATTTGGTCTGGGAAACAGTGAAGTACCACTTATTTTAAATACATGATTTTATTAATAGATCAGGAAAACGTTCAGAAGGAGGCCTGGCACTTTTCAGGTGACTTTGACATGGTACCCTTGGGGAGCGTTTGAATTGTTCGGTGTTTCTCAACTACTTGTTCCAAGAAACCTCTCAAAGGAGAAAGTTGTTCAGTGTCAATTTTGCTTCTGGTAGTCAAACTTCCACGTGGCTACCTGTTCTGACCTAAAACTCTCTGAAGGCAAGTTAAAGTTCACTGTGCCCTTAAACTTCAATTAACTAAGAAGGAGCATGCTTGAGCTATTGAAATTTTGGATAATGCTGGAAAAGCAAATATTTAATTATCTATCCCTTGCTTATTTCCTTTATATAGGAAAGGTAAAAATTGTCCATAACTGGTTCCCTAGCAGTTTGGTCTACAGAGTGCCTAAGAACTTCCTTAGAGTCACTGAGCGTTTTCCATTCCCATGCTTAGCACTGGTAGGGATCAAGCTTTGTCTTTTTTAATAGATTTTAGGGCTTGAAGTTTTCATCTCATTGTTTCATTTAAAATGAGCACACGGCTGATCTCAGAACAGCAGTGACACAGGCTATGCAATTAATGAACACCTGCCTTTGTGCTATCAAAGGGGAAGAGAAAGGAGCAAAATCCGTAATAAAATTAGTCAATATATCTAGGAGAAGTGTGATGATCTGAAGTACTAGACAGGTGTCCTAATCCTGTCAAGTTTCTTTCCCCCTCCCATTGCCCTGGTGGGACTATTGTCTTTTCTTCTACCATCTTGAGCACTAACCCTCTCCCAGCGCTCCCTTCTTCATATACGATCAATGTACGGTGCAGGAAAAGTTTTGCAACTCTGACCAGCCTGACTATGCAAGTCATCTTTATTTTCTTCTTTCGATGCCAATGAAATACCTTACACAAACATGGCCTATGAGCAAAGCCCATACTTGATTTGGAACCTGCCTATGTTAGGCCAATAAAAGTTCTTCATTTTCATTCGGAGGATGACAACTAAAATAACAAAAAAGTCTAACTGCAGATTCAGCCCTAGACAGCCTAGACTGAAAAGCCTTAGAAGGTAGAGTCAAGGAAAGGGAAGGAATGAAGAGGAAAAACAAAGGTGGTGATTCTCCATGGATTTTCTTTCCCCCCCCCTTTCTCTCTCTCCTTCCTTTTTTTTTTTTTCCTCCTCAGGTGCCCTGTTGTACAAGGGCAAATAGGACTTGATATTCCATCCTTCAGGATAACAAAATTTACCACCTCTTTATACATACATAAATGACTCTCTAAGGTGCAATTCATCTAAATACAAGACTTATCAGCTTCTGATGTTTATTTTTGGCTTAAAAGTTTTCTCTTCATTTTACTATAGGTGATGAGTATTTTGTCTCCAATGTTTGTGGAAATTCCATTGTTAGGAATAACATCTTTCTTATGAAATAGTCATGAGAAAAGACCGAAATGTGCATGTTAACCTGGCCAGGTTGTAAGCATCAGTAATGAGAAACGGTTGTAGAGCAAGGTCAGAATATTTGTCAAAGAACCACAGTAGAGATAAGGGAAAAGTATCTGTGGGTTTCACTGGTAGAGCTCGTTATTCTGGCATCCTGTCCAATGCCTGAGGCTACCTTTTGATAGCCTCAGGAAAGAACCCTCCACACTGACTTTCTGCTTTCATTTAGGTTTAGTTTTCTTTGATATTTATGTGTATATATACACATGTATAAAAATAACTAAAATGTATTTATTTTAAAAGTTGAAGGATTTTCCTTTGTGTAGTAGACCACATGAAGCTTAAGAGGCAACTTACTTTCTCAGACAAAATAATGAAAGGATAACAATATTGCAATTAATCCTATAAAAAAAAAAAACAAACTAATTTGTTCCTATATAGAACTTCATTAGTAACGTATGTCATTAGGGACATAAAGGTATGTATTTCTAGGGACAGGGTCAGAAGAGCCCTCTGAAGCGCAAGATGCCCTCCCAGCAGTAGCCAACCCACTAAGTTTGGCAGCAGCAGCCAGCCTAGCCCCTCTCCCACAGGTTCTGGCCCCTGCAGCCCAAGAGATGTGGAACGGGTGCATTTGGCTGCTCCTAGGGGATGTGGGAGACTGAGCGCTGGTGCTATGGCAAGGAGAAGTGCTGAGCAATGCAAAGGAATGGGGCAAAGTAGGAGGAGGGGTCCCCACATCTTAGTTCTTTCCCCTGCTGCTGCAGCAACGGAGCCCTTCTGAATTATGCCATCACTGCCGAAAGAGGAGCGTTCCTGGTGGATTCACATTGTGCTTCAGGTTCTGTTTGGATTTATAGCAGTAGATATCCAGAGTAACTCCATTAAGGTCAATAATCAATTTTATAATTGCACATAAACAACTTTGAAAGTCTGCCCTCTCACTCCCATTTGAGAAACGGTTTTAATGAAGCAAGGGGTTATTGATGAACTTGGCTAATCTTCAAGTGATATACTTAGAATATCAGTCTTCTGATTCCTCCAGAATACAGCAGCTTAAGATATTAATGCTGCAGTAGCATACAAGAAAGAATGTTTATGCACATTTCAAGGAAAGCAGTGCAGTAAGAGAAAAACAACTGCAGTGTAGAGACTGGATTTGCATTTCACTTTAATTTGTAGTCTCTGCTCAGTTGCTGTTATTCACAGAATCACAAGTTATTCACAGAAGTTGACGTTGCGATATATATTAGAAGTTTCTGTACTGCCAAATCAAGAGGAATAACTTGGAGGCAATATAAGAAAGGGCAAGGTGTGTATGCCAGGGCAAAGTTCACACATGAATGAAAACACACTAGAAACTGTGTGTAGTGCTGGGATTCACATTTCTTGATTTCAGTCTTACTGTTACAAAAATGCAGGGTAATCGCTTCTGTATGTATCACAGACTTTCTCTGAAAAGCATTGAAGTAACATTGAAATGCAGTGCTTCAAGGAATTCAAAATAACACAGTATGCAAGTTTCTTATGCATAACTCGCTGCTTGCATTAAATAGAGTTTCAGCCTTCAAAATATTCTAGAAAAATGAATCTTAACTTGCAAAAAACACATGCCTGTTTGAGGAAATTACAGAAGAACAGTTCTGACACTTGCCAGCTGGGTTTATTTTAGGTCTTTTTTCCATTCCTCAGATGGATGAAGAATAGTTACCCAACTACCTTTGCTTGCTTCAGTCACCAATGATGAGTCAATGTTTACATTGTAAGTTGTGATAACTGAAGAGTTTCTTAGTAGAGGAGTAGCTGGGATTGCCAAAATGTCGCTGTGTCAGTGACTACTGCTAATTCTGATTTCCTTGAGCAGCTTTTTTTTGTTTGTTTTTGCATGCTGATGAGGCGAGTTGCTTTTGTGTGTGCTGTCTCCTGTGATACTGCTCTTGTGGAGAATTTAAAGGACCTTTAATTTTGGGTATCCTAGCTTATTATCTGCTAAGACCTTAGTCCTACATCTACTGAGACTTCAAATACATGCCCATTAATTTTATTTTCCTTCTGCTTTAAAGCCGTTTTCATCTTCTGAGATTTTTCACACCGTAACTCCTGAACTAAGAATTGCAATGCAGAAGGCAGGAAGTTTGGTATTTTTCACCATGATAATCACAGAAATTCAGGTGTCAGTTAAGTAACCTGAGCATAAACACTCCTACTGATTAAGGAAGGAATCATCATTGCTTTAGGACTTCTGTGGCTTTTATTAATGTGTGTTTGATTTAAGATTGAGAAATGAGAGAACCCCCTTTATTCTTTGATAGACTTACGGAAATTGATGGGTTTAGTTGGTCATGTGTAACGATGATCATGTTATGGAGAGGAGCAGGAACAGTTCTACCACAAAACTTTGACTGTGCATTGGTTATACTTGCATTCATTTACAAATGAGAGAGTTTCTTGCAACATGTCCATAAGTGATTATTTTAAAATCTTATTCCTTAATGGGGAGATTTTATTGAAAGCTATACTAGGCATCACAGAATTGTTTCAGTGGCCTCACAATGAAATCTGCTGAACGTGGCTAGCAGAAGCAGTTTTTGGGTAAAAAGAAATGTTCTGTTGTCACCCGCAGCCTAAAACTAAAATTGATTCTGTTGTGAATAGTTTTGAATCTCTCTTCAGTAAAATGCTGAGCATCACCTTCATTTGTAAGCCATTGTGGTCCTAAGCCTGTTCTCGCTGACTCCTTTTCTTTGATATTCTGCTTGAAAACTGATACCAAATGTCTGCATCCAGACCCTGAGACTATAGTGGGGAGGTCGTTATACTGAATCTGCTCATCTCAGAGCTGTTACTACGAGCACTGCTTCTTTGAAAGTAGCCTTTAATTCAGCACTAACAAAAAGCAGCTGTTGTCTTTATTTTGCTGCTCAGTCACCATCTATCTGTACCAGAAAAGATCAGAAGTAAGAAACGAGACATGTCAGTGGGGCCAGCCATACTAGCTCATACCATTGAGTCAGTCCCCTGACATCTCCTCTCAGGGTGACACGTGAGCTAATAAATCTAGCTGTTCTGCGTCAACAGAGTTTGAAACAGCAATTGTAAAAACGGAGATTTATCAAACCACAAGTCATATCCACCAGGACTGCAGCTCTTCCTGAGAGAACAGTGAGTTAGTTACTCTAGAGCGCAGGTACATGCCTGACGTGTCTTCTGTATGTCCTTGCTAAATCATGTAAGTGCCTTGTCTCTGCTGCTTCCCAGCTATGAGTAGAGATAGCCTAATCTATGTTGTATGAGCAGCTTCAGAGGGAAGGCATTACTGAACAAGGAGTACTTGCCCATAGTTTCCATGTTTTTGACCTGTAACAACCTAGGTCTGAAAATGAAAGTAGAGTTCAAGCTGATTGACTCCACTTTCTTTTCAAACGGTGGGTCTGCTATTACTAGATCATGCCATGTAATTACTGAAGAGTCCTCACAGTTTGCTGCAGCACAACTGATTGACTCTTTTTGTGCCATTATTCCAAGTAGGTGGAATATAACCAAGCAACCTTGTGATTGCAAAAAAGAAAAGAAAAAAAAGCCTTTCTCTCTGTTGTAATCAACTTACAAAGAGCCTCCTACCACAGCTATATGGAATAATACATAAATGGAAAAAAGTTATTAGGAGAGGTCTCTGAGGAAGGCCTCCTACTGTTCTTGAATGCGTATCTTGCAACTTGGAGATGGGTGACCAGCAAACAGTGCTGCCCTCAATCCATGCCACCTCTCAAAGCAAGTCCATTTCTTTCCATCCAGTCTGGGCTGGAGGTAGCTAATAACTTAATTGAACTCTTATTTTTTTTTTTTTTATAAAACCAAGAGGCTGAACTGTGGGCTTTGTGGCAGGAATGTACGAATGACGACTGCCTCCTTTTCTGCCCTTGCTACCCAGCTCTTCCTGTCAGCAAGAATGCCGGGCTCTCCGACCGAGTAACTGCTGTTTCGCAAACCCCCCATTCATTCACAATCAGATCTATTGAGAAACTACCACTCATCCCAGGCAGAACAATAATGAAGCCAATCATTAGTACAATATGCCTAAGATTAGATGAACAACTGGTGCTTCTGGCTGGAGGTACAGCTGCTGCAGACACGTCAGCCTGCCCTTTGTATGTGTTACCAAGTGAGGTGTGATTTCAAAGCCTAAGTGCTAAAGGAAAGATGGGGAAAGGAGAAGTAGGCTGTGAGACAAGCAAGTTCACTTATGCAGTGTTTGAAAAAAAAAAAATGCTGATAAGAAGCAGCATAAGAAGGGTATGAAAGTATCTGTGAAATAAAAGGACTATTATGTTGTTTACAAACTGCTCATCAAAGGTGTCCTTCGGAAGCAGATGAATAAGGATGGCTGTTAACTGAAGAAGGTTTCATAGGATGTCTTGGTCACAAAATTAAAGGCTGCTCTTCTGAAGGAATAAGAAATTCCACCTGAAGCTATGAGGCGTTCCTTCTTGGCAGGAGCTTTCATGGCAGAAACACTCCTAGGGTAATATTTCCCATGTTTTGTCCTAGTCTCTGTCTAGTGCACTCCTGAATGTTAACTGTGGAGAGTAAATATCATGCAATGGTCCATAGATTTCAGTATTACTAACACAGCTGTTGAAAAGTGTATATTAGTCTGCAGAACAGCCCAAGACTTAAAAAATATATATATATTCCCCTATATGCTGGCTGCAGCTTCTTTCTTTTCATTGTGATTAACAACTTGTAAGAGTAAGAAGGTGGAGTTTGTTCTCTGCAACCAGAAGGATTAGAAATCTAGTTCAAAAAGCAAAAGTTGAAATTCTTGTTTAATCACCCGACTTGAAGGATTAAGCTGTAAGCAAAGACCAACTATAGCAACACAGAATCACAGGAGGCGTGCACCAGCATTAGCATTTGGATGCCCATGCACTGTAGGCACATTTTTGCCTACACCAGAAAAAAAGACAATGCACAATGCAATAACAGACAAATAGTCAAAGGCCTCTCTTTAAAAGGTCAAGCGAGTACCTCATCCAACCAGAGACTCTAAAAGTCTGTTCACAGTTTTAGAAGGCTGTATATAGTGTGCCTATATAGTCTGTATATAGTCTGGCCCATGCATGGGAATCAAGGGACAAGTGGAAAGCAAGTGCTCTTGGTCTTGGTGGAATAAGAGAAAAAGAGCTATATGACAGTTCTATGTATTTGTCAGTCAAAAGGGTAGTAGAGAGAAGTCTGCATGAAGCAATAGCTGTTGAAGACCTAGAATTAACAGTGCGTTAAAATAACATTTGAAAAAAGGAAAAGTGAAACTAACCTTTGACAAACCTGCAAGTCTGAATTTGAGGCTCAGTATTAAAATGAGACAAATGCTGAAAAGTGTGGAAATGTACTACTAAGGTGAGCTAAAAAAATCTTTATTCTGCTCCTGTGTTACCTATCTACAATAATAATCTATAAGGCAATGCTGGGAAAAGGCTGTCCTGTATTAAAAATTTCTGTGTAATGCCCAGTACCATTGGGCATTGGCCCCTGATCGAAGCATTATGGAAATACAGATATGGACCATAATTACCTTGCTAAGTGGGGCCTCTTTATCTCACAGCATTCCTTCCGAGGTACTGGTATACCTACTTAGAAAGTAGGGTATCTGAGAGTGACAAAAATTACTTGTGTACTGTACCCTGCACCCTGAGTTGGTGGCACAGCCAGGATTAGATTTAAGGATCCAGTGCAAAGTCTTGTGCTTATTCCTTCCCTGAGCAAATGGGCTTTGCGCATATAGATGTAAAATGCACATTCAGAACAAAAGGTCGTCCTCGGAAAACCTTGTTTGTGGCAGATCTGTGAGGGAGCGCGGTCCCAAACTCCCAGAGTGGTGTTTAGATAAGAGCTCCCCTGCCGTGTGCGATCTGTTTGTTGCCACTGATATGGGGACTCCCCCAGACAATTCACAACTTGTCAGTGTGTGTCAGTAGTCCAATTTAAGTGACTGTAAACTGGCAGGAAAGGGAAAATAGAAAGAGGTTGTTCCCAGAGTATGGAAGTAAAACCATCTCATAGATCACTGTTAATTTTAAACCAACTTTTTAGTCAAAAAGATAGATACACTTTGAAACTAAAACTTCAGGCAAATTTATCTCTGAGATCAGAAGTGATATATGTGAAAAATGCAAACCAAAATGACTGAAACAGTGTTTTGGTGCTGTGGAAATCGAAATATTTTTCTTCTTATGGTCAAGTTGTCTTTCACTGAATAGATAGAGGAGACTAAAGTTAAGTCTTTTGTGCTGCAGAATTATACAGCTAACATAGTATTTAAAAATCCATCAAGAAACAAGCTTTTTTTGCTTTTTTCCTTTTTTTTTGTTTTTGTTTTTCCCCTACTCAGTGGTGATATAATCAATCCACCAAGAGGTTTGCATGTGCCAGGAATGAAAGATGTAAAGGCAGGCTTTATCAAAGTCCTTTTTAATCTTGTCCTCCTTCTATTGGTCCACACACCATTTAGTGTGTTTCAGAGTTTACTTAGGGATAAGTAAGGCATCCAGTGTTAAGAGGTCTGCCAATTCATGATTGTACATGGGGGTAAACCGTAAAGCAGAAACTTTATCAGCCATGAAGACTCTTTTTCCTGGAGAAAGTTGAATTACCTTTCTTTACCAAGTATATTTTGCTGCTTTTATCACTTCTTGGTGCTGATTTGGAAAAGCAACAGTTCCAAAGGGTACCCTAGGGCATTAAATATTCTTCAGAAGTGAGAGAAGTGAAAAGAGGGAATTGGAAATCCCTAATGCCAGCATACACCATTTAAAATACTATTTAGTTGTACAGTAGACTTGACTGAACAGATCTTGGAAGAAGCTGCTTATTCTTTTAAAGCACTTAGAATCAGATTCTGCTTTTTTTTAAAGAAAAAAATCTTTTTTTAAAAAACTCCCATTTCAAATTACTTCACTGCTGTTTAATTTGTGTGAAATACAGGCTTAATGAGAAAAGGGAATTTCCTCTCAGAGATATTGGCTTGAGCTATAAAATTAATAAAAGCAATGTACAAAGGCATAAGATGTATCTACTCAGATAACCTCCATCCTGGGACCCATTAACACTTCTCTCAAGAATTGTTTTAGATAGATGGCTAGCAATTTTGATGACCTATGCAGTATTTTGTATTATCTTTGGGAGGGCTATGCCTAGTGTTCTGTCCTCCAGGGTTTTCAAATGAATCAAATGAGCATTCAAAAAATAGGGCAATAAAAGGCATAGATTATTTTAAAAGGATCAAGGGAATTAATTAAAAGAATAGATAGTGCCTTTTAAGAAGTTGGGAGAATTTTTTGGTTTATATATTTCTCTGTCATATCAAGAAGAAATTTCAGATTATAACATTAAACATCTCAGAGTTATCCAGAATACTTCTTATGGGCTAATAGTTGACTCTGGTATCATTACTGTGATCCAGTTGTTGTAATCTTCACATGCTCATGTTCTTTGTGAGAACCAGCTGGTAACTTGGGATAGGGCATCTCTTTGTTTCCAGGTTTTCTGCCTCACGTGGAGTCATAATAGGTGCAGAGTTTCCACTAACTTTCATCATTATTGTTGTTTTATATCTCTGATTACTTT
Source organism: Struthio camelus (assembly GCF_040807025.1). NCBI lineage: Eukaryota > Metazoa > Chordata > Aves > Struthioniformes > Struthionidae > Struthio > Struthio camelus. The sequence continues at coordinate 24,718,953 of NC_090981.1, forward strand.
CCAACTCAGCCATGCTGTGATTGGCAGTGAAATGAGAAAGTAATGGGTTACGGAATAAAGCTCGAATGCTATTTTTTCACAGAAGACCAACTTCTGCTGAACAGTCCATTTTGTATAATGCTTATGCTACAGTACACCACTCTTTTCTTTAAATGTAGAAAGAGGAGATGGGTTTCTGTAGATTTCCTATGTGTGATGTCTCAATTTGAAGCCTATGAAAATAATCTGAATGTAATATATGGACGAATAAAGCCTTTAGTTTCTGAGAGGGAGGTTTTGCAAACTTGAATATAGGTGTTTGCTGATAGCAAGGGAAAGATCTGGCCCCTTCTTCCTGACCTCCATGGTACTGCAACTGGGAAAGATGTTTGTTCAACTATCCTGTGGAATTTTTTATCGTTTCAGATTTTTTTTTTTCTTTTTTACAGTTTGACTATGACTTTTTTAAAGGGCCTGAAAGTTATAGGAAGGGAACATACGAGCCTGTTTGCTTGGTTTTTCTTTACCATAAGCAATGTAAAGCATTTGGGAGTATGCAATGTGCAGGTGAGTTCACAATCCCGTCATAATTTTGGCCTATAGGAAACCTGCAGGACCAGCATTAGGACCGGAGACATCACCAGTGACTCTTGCCACTAAACAAACGTAAACTCCAAAGTCTTTACAGAATGTGATGTGCTGAATACAGGCTGTTGCCCCTCTTACTGATAACCCTAGGAGAGTGACTAATTCCTACCACAAATCTGATAAGCAAAAAGATAAATGGCGTGCGTGCGCACACACACACACACATGGATGCACACACTACAATGGCTGTATTCAAAAGCAGTATTGTAAACTTGGTTCAGTCATATGTTTTCCAGACACGAATTGTATCCTTTGTCCTACCATATAACCTGTACCTGACAGACAGCAAAATCTCTTGGTTTAATTAAGGACTACGGATGAGAAGGATTCTTGGGTTCATCATGGTTCCTGTCTCTCTTCCCAAAGCTTGCAGGGCACAACCCCGCTCCCAGGTGACACTCCTGCATGTATGCCAGCCTTGCCCAGTGTCCTGCAGGCTGCTTCCCACTACTTACTGGTAGGGACTTGGCCTTTCTTGTGCCTCGCAGGTTGAGCTCTACTGCCACAACAGAAGTGCAGAGAAGCTTACCAGCACTTTGCTCCCCTCTAGGGGAGGGTGTAAAGAAGGCAAAGACCTCTTTTCAATTTCTGCTTTTCAGGGCTTTTCAAGAAAATGCCTTCCTGCCTCCTGCTAAACCAACGGGCTAGACCTCCTGAGCTGTGTGAAGCATTTGTCGCTTTATACTGGGAAGCAGGTGGGAGGTGGAGGGATCCCTACGCAGCCTAATCTAACATCCAGGAAAAGAATAAAAGCCAGTTACGCACTTGGGTTTTGAAAGCCCTGGGTGCTGGAGACTGGTGCTCTCCCAAGGAGCTCGCTGAGGTGGGGTGCAGCGTGCTTGCTTGGAGACACTTTGCCTTGTCCCCCCATCCTGACGCTTCCCCCATCTTGTCACGAGGTGGCAGTATTTAGTTTCCACTGTTTGGCTCACGGTATGCTTGCCATCGGGGTTCCTTTTCCCCAGATTGATTCCCCCCCCCCACCCCGGTGAGTCCAGCAGGGCACACTTTTCTGCATGGTTACGAGCAGTTCGCTCTGCGTACTGTGGATGTAGTGCTCAACACCTGGGCTCCGGCAAGCCTCTGAGCTGTGAGGCCACCGCAAAGTGGGGGCTTGCGTTCAAGTATTTTATTTCATTGCGTTCATGTTTTGTCATTACAGCTGTATGCATGATCTTAGGTGCAACAGGTGAAGCAAGACCCTTATATTGGGTCCTTGGTCTATTCAATGGTCTGTTTAGTCTTTGCTTTCGGGGGATATGCCCCTGCTCAAGTGACAGAACCAGAATGTGCACATGGGGTCAGGATCAGGCACCTTCTCCTTGCCTTGAGTGCTCCTCTCTGCAGTGAAAGTGGACCTAACATGGCTGAGAGCTCTTGGCACCCTCTTCAAGGTTCAAATGCAAAATCTCGTATACAGGGAAGCTTGGGGTCAGCTTGACGCTTAGAACGGTAGAGGGCAGGTATGAAATACAAATGTCTGAAATGCAGGACTGATTAATCAGGAAGTAATAGGTAGAATATTATCTCCAAGCTGGGATTTTATTGTTTGAAAGCAATGAAGAAACTGAAGGACCTCAGTGTGGGAATGCTAGTACTTCGCAATCAACAGGCCAGTGACACTAGTGATGATGTTTTCATTTCTTATCGCCATTCTTCTGGAGTTTAACTAACCCATAGGGTAGTGCATACCAAATCCTGTAGTCTTAGGGTGGTTGAACAGCTGATATTTGACTGTCATTCAGGAGCTTGCTGGCTTCTGAAAATGATGTTTATTCTGAGATGCTGCCGTACAGGAATGGCTTGTTATACAAGTGTTTATGCAAGGCAATAGTCATGGTGATTTTTGAACATGTTTTGTTTTTTTTTTTTTGTGTTTCTTACTAAGACTAGTTCAAAAAACCCCAGAATGTTGGCTGTTTTTTGCAAAAAGCATTGGAATCCACTTGTTGTTTTTATTAATCCTTTTGGCATTAGAATATATTCAGAGACTATCGTGAATGAGCAAGAGGCAAAAAAATATTTACGGTGTAGATATGGCAGATAGGTGGGACAGTCCTAACATGCATACGTTCCTGACTGAAGTCTTACATAACTATGCCGTCCGGACTCAAAGCTTTCTGAGACAGAGGCTTCCAGTGCAAGTGCATTTAAACTAAGCGCTATCTACTCAGTAGTTCAGAAATTGTTTTTCTAGAGTTCAGCCTTATTCTGCTGTTATGAACATTTACCAAAACACAATAGCTTGAATATTTTCCAGCAAATATTCAATCAACGTATAAGAAAAAGCCTACTTGCCTAGCACATTAAGGAGGTTTTTCTTTAACTAAAAAACAATCTCGAAATACACAAATACTAGTCTCACGCATTTATATGATGTTTATGTTATTAAAAAGTAGGAAATGAAGAACAGGAGCTGCCTTGAGAAATGTATGCCGAGAGTAAAGGTCTAGAGTTATGGGCTGAGATCTGAATGAAGTCAGATTCACGACAGCCTGGTTTTCTTTGTTCTGTAGGGATTTATACTTTTTCTTTCTGCTCAAGAAAACTTCAAAACAATAATAAAAATTCCGGTCAGAAAGAGAGCAGCACACGTTACAGAATTAAAATAGCCCAAATCCTCCTCCCCATGGCCTTGTCAGAAGTATTGCAAGGGCTAATGTGTGAAAGGAAAGGCCAGAACATGACAAACTTCCTGAAAGGCTGAATGTAATTCTTCTCCAGACTGGCTGATGTTGGCAAATTAATTTATCATTCCAGACAATTCCATGATAATATTAGTCACGGATACAATAAATCCCTATTAAGACAACTTTCAGCATTTCACATCACTGAATTGTCAGGAAAAGAATTAACCTTCAGCAATTCGTTTTTTTTTTTTAGTTCTTTTCCATACCATCAGCTACAGTTTTCAGATGCAGTTTCCTTACTTTACCAAGTCTTAAAGAAAGTTGTCTGATGGGATATGGCAGATTTTAGGGGTTTCAGCCGCTTTGCAATGAGCCTCCTCATTTTACCCGCTGTGAGCTTTGTTATGAGAAGTGGCTGTTCCCTAACCCCAGCCAATACTGTCCAAAAAAACCCCCCCAAAACAAACAAACCAAAAACAAACAAAGAAAAAAACACCAGGAAAGACTGAAGGGCTACAACCCTCATGTTTTTCTACTGCAGTGCATACGTTTTTCTGTGGCGTATAAATTCTTGCCATCATGCACTGCTTGCAAAAAGAAATCCAAAGAAAAATAATATGTATTTCCTGGCTTGCAGTTTTCCAGGAAGGTCTCTTTAATGACTCCTCCCTGCTAAGTTAAGCACGTCATTGGCAGGATACAATTGTCTGGAAAAACAAAAACTAAAATGCGATAGGGGAGAGGGTGGCAGGCTTTGCCAAAGTGGCTCCGTACACCCCACGGGGAACGCGTAGAGCGCTAGACTGGTTTTTCTCTCGATTAGGATGTCTTGAGCTCTTCAGTTCGCAACAAATTAGCGAATATACCACTATTTAATTTCCTGTGACGCAGGCTGTAAGTCATTGTTCCAGCTTCCCAAGTTTAACTTGTCCAAATAGCGATCAGCGAATTCTACAGGCTGCATGGTACAATGTGTGCTCATTTATAGTAGTTTTCACAACCAATCAACCACTTAATTCACCTCTAAAAGATGTTTACACCCTGTTACATGAAGGCATGAGCATTTGTCACCGACGTGTCTTGCTACAAGATGTGTTTAGCATCTGTGTTTAAGAACATTTCTTCGATTTCATAGCCTTTATTTTTATTTTTTTACTCTTATTAGTGAATTGCAGCTAAACATATTGGGCCGAGAGGCCCCAATAAACAGCGACTGTTAAGCCCTTGCTAAGAAAGGAACAGCCCCTTGTTAGGTTCTTCACTCAGTTCCTGAAGCTTCAGGCCCAGGATGAAATAGCAGATGTCTTTCAAGAAATTCCAAGCCGATTTTTAACACCGGTAACTTTTGGAATACAGCTCCTTTAAAGAAAAAAAAAAAAAACAGACGAGTTCATTTTTATGAAGACAAAAGAATGTTAGCAGTTGTAGGAAGCTCAGAATACTTTTTTGAAATATTTTACCTTTTAAAGATTGAAAAAACCACTGTGGGTGAGATTGCAGTGTTTTGTTATTGTTACCATGTAAATGTTATTTTGTTTTAAAAGTATGTGTGTAGCTGCCTTACAATTGAAACCTTAAAATACAAACACTAATGCTTTTGTCAGTTCCTGCTGCATGAGTCATTCTCCAGAGTTCTCAACAGCATTTCCTAGAAGTCTTGAGACCAGCATATCTCCTATTTGATGTCTTTTGCAAAGCCTTCTACTGAGATGATCTACTCCCTAATTATTTTGATCAGATATAACGGTTTTCTTAAGTGCATTACTGTGTGTCTCAATTTGGTTGTTCACTTTTGTGCGCTCTCTTGGCACCAACAGTGTGATGACTCTTTTTTTCCTTCAGCTTAAGCTCTTTATTTTTCAGTACATGTTCAGATCAGTGATTTGGAATTCTAGATCTATCATTACTGACAGACATTCATCCAACTATTTCCAAGTGCATTATATTTTGTGAGGAAGATTGGCATAAGTATTCTTTGCTATAATAAAATATGAGAGAAAGAAAGGGAGATTTAATTACTAAGACTCAATTGCTGGCTCAGGCTTCTGCTGCCTCTTAGAAATTCAGAGGAAACCCTTTAATTAGAGTAAAATTATATTCAATGTTCATTTTTTTCTATGTCTCATTGTTGGTTTTCTTGACAGGTTCTTTTCTTTTTCTGTGTAGCTGCTGGGAGAAAAGATTTTTTTTTTTTTTTTAAAAAAGGTTTATTTAGAAGCAAACAAACCTGACTTTGCATGGGTTGTAGCAAGGTTGCCTATTGCTTTCCCATTGCCTGTTTTAAGTTCCTTCAAATCTACAAAGTTTCAAAATTTTCAGTTTGGACTGATACCTTCTGTGTCAGGATTCAGACTCAAGCTGCCTACTTGAAGAGAAGGTTGACCTCAGAGAACTGTAATCCAGATGGTTCCATTTTTGGAATGGGAGAGGAAATTTTAGGACCCAGTAGTTGAATCTTCCTGTATGTTGGGCATTGCAGCTTTCTGTTGGGCGAGGACTTGCTCTTTGTGTTAGAGGTGTATTTTTGCTGTCTCTACGTTTCGTCAAATTTCAAATCTTTGGAAAAAAATTACTATCAGTGCAAGCTCAGGAGGCCATTTTGATGCTTTTTAGCTGATAAAATCGCAGTGATTTCTTCTGCATTGAGCATGCTCCAAGCAGGGAGATGAGCAGAGTCCATGTTGCAATTGCAAGTATGAGCTGTTCTACTCATTGCTGGGGAGGCTGCATCTTGAGTACAGTGTGCGTTTCAAGAACAGATAGACCAGTCTGCACCTAGAGCAGAATAGCAAAAACCAGAAAAGTGAAAGAATAAAGCTTGTCCAGGCTGGAAGAGAGAAGATTAAAGAAAGACGTTAGGGTAAGACAAAACAGCCTAACAGCCTTAATAGGAAGAAGGAAGAATGAGGTTCGATATCAGATCTTTTTTGCTAACAGCATAGTGAAGCACTGAAAATGCTACTTAGGAAGGCTGTAGGATCCCCATCATTGCAACTTTTTCCAGAACAGTGATTGAAATCATCATCTTTAGTAGCGAAGGCGTGTTTGTTCCCGTCTTGAAGCAGATGATGGATTTAGAAGGTCCCTTCCAGGCCCACATTTGTATAAACATGAACGTGATCATAAACTTTCAGCACAAGACTTATGTGCTGCTTTTACCTTTTCAACCTACACCTGACAAAAATGGAAAATACAGCAGACACTCTGCAGTGGTTATATGAATTGAGGCTTGTCTTCATTGCAAAAGTAAGCATAAATTTGCATCTCTGAATTATTCCCCTCAAGCTGGCCTCTTTCCAGTGAAAGAATAACAACAGTGGCCGTGCTGAAGAACAACACTAGAGCTGCAGAAGGTGACTTTCTTTGCAGAGTGATTACATTAGCAGCTGAAGAGCTGGTGTAACTCAAGCTGTTTTATCCTTCTTTGTTTACCAGTTCAGGTGTCAGCAGCACCTCAGTTTAAAACCGCTTTCAGCCAACTGCCATCTAGCTCCATATTAAAGCATCATTTAAGTTAAGCTGCAAAAGTGTATGGGCACAAAGGCTCCTGGATAGGAACAAAATCTGAATTATAGTTTGGACAAAGGTCTTTGACAAGTGAGAAGTGCAAATGATACTGTGGCGGTTGAGATGTTACCTTCAGAGCTGCATGCACAATTCTCTGCTTGATAGTTACCAGACTTACATTAATATGGCTGAAGGGAACATGAGTCTAGGACCTTTAGTTCTCAGCCTGCTGTCTTAGATTAAATTTCTATTGCAGTCTCTTTTAAAGGAAAGTTAATTTTGGTGGAGATGTAGGGACTATGTCTTTGGAGGTGCCTTCAGCCGCTGCAGTAAGAATTGTACAGCTCATTTATCGAAGCCCTTTGTTCAAACTATAATTCAAGTCCTGTCACCTACCTGATGCATATATATATCTATATATATATATAGATATATATATGTGTGTGTGTGTGTGTGAGAGACCTATCTTGGATAATTTGTCAGAGTGTTAGCAGTGTAACGAAAACAAGTTCTCAGGAGCAAATCACCTGCTTCCACAGGGAAAATGGTCAGTAATTACGCTACTGTTTATCTGTGCTTTCAACTTACAGACCCATCCTGAGGAATTCTTTTACACACTCACTGAAGTTAATACCAAAATGTTTATGCTTGGTATCCAACAAAATTAGGGGGATTAATAATTTTATTTATTACTGTTGTTAATTAACAAGTGAATATTTGTCTTTTAAAGCATCTTGTGACATTCTACTTTCATATGTGCAGGGCAATGACAGTCTTTTTTGATAGCATCTCCTGGTAGCTGCTAACTACTAGTAAATAGTAACCATTATTGTACCCCAACTTTGTTTCTTGCCTCCATTTCCCCTAATTTTGGATCAATAAGAGAAAAAAAAATACATAAAAACAGCTGCAGAGAACTTACTGACCTTGTTAAAGGTGGAAAAGGGATAGAAATGAAAACAATTACAGCAAAAGAAAATGGGATGGGGAGGTGGGGAAAGCAGCTGTAAGTGCATATATAAAGAGATTTTATAAACTAAATCTTAGCAAACTCATCCAGGGCATAAGGAATCCCTGGTGAATGGTCTCAAGCAACCCCTGCTTGAACAGTTATCTATTTGGAAAAAGAAATTGCTAAAAGAAGAAGAACAGTCCTAAGTAAGTCAGTAGTGTTCTCAGCTGTATCTCTTTTTTCCAGTTCATGAGGAAGAAGCTCATCAAGTAAAATGGTATTAATTTTGATGTGGATAGAATTTCTGCTGTTGCGCTTTTCTGTGATGCTGAATGTATCTACTTTGCAAAGACAAAGCAAGATGCGGCGGAAACTTCTGGCTTTTGAATAAAGACAAAGGGATTTGGGTTTCCTGACTTCTAGAGTTCTCTCTAGTCAGTATGGCTTTGAGACCGTGCAGCCTATGCGGTTAGGCTATGGGGAAGAAATTAACGCTTTTGAGTAATGATCAAGTGAAGTAGCAAAAGACATCTTTGTACTGACTGGAAGAGACAAAAATCATCCCAGGCATCTTATGATCTTGGCTGATACTGTCCTCTCTAGAAATAAGGTTAGAAGACAGGCCACATGCCTATGTGGTGTAGTATAAGTGGTAAGAGTTTGGTTAAGACCCCAGACCTGCAATGATGCTCATGAAAGAAAACTGCTCAGATAAAATGAGGATAGAAGGTTACAAGATATTCTTCTCACGCTACAGTTATAACCATTTGCACTGCGTGTCCGTTGATCATTCATGTAGAAGCCACAGCTTCTATTTTATGACATAAGCTATGTAAGGATATGCTAGGATCATATTTTTCATTTGCTATTAAAGTGAGGTATAGAGGCACACTGGGTAAAATTGGTGGTGAAAGCTGTGTTTTCACCCTTTTAATTTGAGACTATCAAAACAATAATGAGCCTAGAAGTCTAGATGAAGCCTCAGCACTTCTCTTTGCGCAAGTGAAAAGCGGAAGAACTGAGTATTGTCCCAGCAATATTGCAGGTATTTCATTAATCCATTGTCTTTGCAGTTATCCTATAAGAACACATTCATCTGTCCTTACCTCAGATTTCTGGTAAACATCCACGGAACCGTCTGCCATGGTTCAAAGCAGTGCTCACATAAGTGAGACCTTTACTTCTGTACAGCTCTAGCTGACTAAAATAATCTTACATGAGCTGGAAAATAAGGAATAGATGAACCTTGTTAGGTAACTGTTGCTAATTTCTTGCAGCACATTGAGGAGGGAGACCAGAGGGTGAAAGAAACCCTGGTGACAGGAGAAAGTCAAAGAGATTGGCCTGAGGCTATGTCATTGGCAAGGCTAGTGGCAGCTCATGCCATAAATCTAATATAAAAAATAATGAATAGCTAGGACAGTAGACCCTGGTGGTGGGAAACACCTCCCTGGGCATCCAACACTGAACCAAAGGCTGAGTGAGGTGAAAACAGTGCCTGTAGGGGCCAGGTGGCCAGCCAGGACCCATTGCATCGAGCAGTGGCAGCGAGTATCCCACTCCCTGGATCCCTGGCCAGCCTGAACTGGACCGGAGGGGCAGGAGCCTTGACTGGCGTGAGTGTGCAGGGTGTTTGCCATAGGAGAGAAATCTTAGAATAGAAATTGTTGTCCACCCACTATGCCCATCCTGCTGAGTAAATAAATTTTAGATTATGTGTCATTGAGAGGTGTAGGTCAGTTCTTGTGGCTACCCCACCTACATTCTCCTGTGACAACTGAGCAAACAGCTGCAGCAAGTTAAGAGGCTTCCCCTTTTTGCTGGCTCTTGGTCACGGCCTTTTTTTCTGGAGGATATTTCCCCTGCTGGAGAGCAGGCAGACTGGGAGAAGTGGCCGTGCTACAGCCCTGGAGTTTACGTTCTGCTGTCTTAATTCACTACCCAGAAAGCGAGTCTGATCTAAGCTAATATGCTGGTCTGTGAGCTAGAGTTCAGAGCTGAAGTACCACAACTAGATTTGCCAGAGCAATCTGGCCATATAATCTTTGCTATTTTTAGGCCCTGATCCAGAAAAACCCTTTGGCACATGCTTATACTTAAAGTATTTGCATACTTAAACATATTATCTGAGTTCTATCCACCCAGTGCCGAAATGTTTTAGTAATGTTTACAATAACACCCACAAGGAGCTTGGATGTTTGAAATTACTGAAATACAGAAAACAGAGGCTCTAATGTGCTGTAGCATTTTTAAGTTGGCAAAAGTATTTCCCCGGTATTCCCCAAATGCTTGAATTAGGTTTGTCAGTAACTGTTCAGTTTCCGTTAAAGTGTCAGGGTTTACCTGCATGTGCATTTTAGAATAGAAATCTTCCCCTGTGTAATTCACAATGCAATATCTGGAGGAGCACTTGCTAATATCTGTGATTAATTGGCAGAAGTAAACTGAATGCTTTAATTGAAATGATTTTTGCCTTGAAATACTATTTTACTCTTTTTTCAAAATCATATCTATTTTACCAGAAATGTTTGAAAGATTTTGAAGAACATCTATAAGTTGAACAGTGTGGAAAAATGACTTTTCCATTTCCAAATGTATTTTGAAAGGACTGCTATTTAAGTGAAGCCTTTCAAGAAACCTAGCAGTGCTGTTTAAAAATTGCTTCACAAAAACAGTGAAATTTTGGTTATCCCAATTCAGTGTAATTTCTCTGCTGAAAGCTCAATTTTACACAGGATTAAAAAAAAAAAAAAAAAGGAAGTTTTCTGACCAAACCTATTAGTTATGGTGCTTTGAAAGATAATGCTATACATACCCTAAACATAAACTAATTATCTTGGATTTAATTTGAAACAACATCCTTTCAGCCTGGCTAAAAATTAATAATAATAATTAAAAAAAAAAAAAAAAAGCGACACGAACCCCACCCTCAAACCCTGCCCCTTTTAAAAGGACACAGAAGAGCCCTGGGGAGGCAGTGCAACACTAGCTGGCTACCTAGATGTTCCAAGCTGATTAGGAGTTCACTTAGGCTTGACAGATGTTTATTGATATTTGAGGTCTCTGCTTCAGTGAAAAAGCATCCTCCTCTACCTCCCTGCTTTCTACAGCTTGTCAATCTCAGGTGAAGATGAACATGTTAAATGACCGCCTTGTTAATTTATTAATGAGTAATGACAGAAAGAGCAGTGCTGAATGCTCGTGAAATTTGTCTTTCAGTGGAGAGTGATCCGTGTTTTAAGGAAACACCTTTAACTACCTTTCATTACTAATTTAGCTCGTCATTGTGCATTATACTTAAAGATCAACAACAACCAGCAAACTGCTGCATTATTATGGAAGCGAATGTACTGAAGAGGAAAGAATTACATGTACCAGACAACAGTTGGGGCTTTCAGCTGTATTGTATTACAAGGAGAGCCGAAACTGCATTAGCATTTGAAAGTAGGATGCAGAATAATTATATTCAATTAACTAAGGAGTCCTTGGGCAGCAGCCCAACAGAGGGCTTCACTTCTCGAGACCAGGCAGAAGGGAAGGAAGTAAACTGGTTTGAATTCTCTGCTCCTGAAGTGTTAATAAATACAAGTACTGTGCCACGGCTGTTAAATATGCAGTTATCAGGAATGAATAGCTGGTTTAATCCTGATAGAAGTAGTGGTGTTTGCTGCTATACAACAGTTCTGTAAGCTGCACTGAGGCAGGCAGGCGGGTATGTGGCTCAGTTTGCAGGAAGAGCCGTCCAATACGCACGCGCAGTCCTGGTAACTATCTGTTTTCATGTTCCACATTCTACCTTCTTTGAAGTGGAGGGAGTTTGCACTCATCCTCATGTATTCGTGCTTACTTATTACTCCAGTAATGGGAACCAGTCTTCTTACTAACAATCTTATCCTGCCATAAGCAGGAAAGCAGCGCATGAACTGCTGTAAATGGAACAAGAGGTGTCAGTCCCTGAGTTAGGCAATGGCCTGGGGAGATGTCTTCCCACGCAGAACATAGGGAGTGGACACCAAGAAAGGGAAGCCGCTGCCTTAAAGGCACTGCCAGAAGGTGTCCAAAATGGAGCTAACCGTTACTTCAGATTTGCTTTATATTCTCTGCTCTGAAGTAGAGCAGACTTTCTCCCCAGACCCCAGGACACTGAGTGGAGCACGCCTAGATATGAGCCTTCCTCCAGCAGAATATCTTAGGTGGCTAATGAAGAGAAGACTATGGCTACAGCTAGTCAAATGGCAGCTAAGAAGTAGTAAATACCCACTATATAATTCACATGGCAGAATCTATGGCAAGCAGGACACTGGTATCACCAAAATCTCTAGGTTTTCATCCTCTAAACATGACCTTTTGATTCAAATTGCCGTTAGAGCTTAAAATATTGTAATTGCTATGGATCTTTGCAACAGATATATAAAGTTTTTTTTATTAGTTGTCTTCCATACCCATACTTCTTAAAACTTAGTTATGTAAAAAATAATACATCTGGATTAGACCAACTCTTGCTTGATTCGTCTGCCTGTGCTTGTAACTTTTATCTGCGTGAATGACGTGTGCCGTCCTTCCTAGCTAACGCGTCTTTTGTTCGAGTTCCTTGATATCACTACTCTCTCACTTGTTTATATCATGTGTAAGTGGGTTTATTCATACAGAGGGATGGCAATTAGCAGAGGAATTTTAACTGTTACCATTTTGGCAGTGGCATTTCACACTTTTACTTCCTCTCTAGCTCTTATGTCTCAAGTATAGGAAGCTTTTTGTCTGCCCTAGTTTAGATGTCAAGGCTGATGGATGGAATTTCTTGCAAGAAGTTAATCTGCCTGGCCTACTCAGTGTTTGGTTACCTCAGGACATCGCTAGGTTTTTGCAAAGATTTTGGCAGGCTAGCAATTGTTAATATGAACCTAGCTGTAGCTCAGTAGAAGACGACTGCTGAAAACCTGATGTGAAAACAATCTTTGCAGATACTTAGTATTTTTGTAAATAAGTTTTATTATGGAGTACTGCATTTTTATCTCAAACAGCTACCTCATGTGCCAGTAAATAGTTCATAATATTTTCCTTTTATGAAAATGTCAGCAAAAGGGATAAATGGGCTCATATCCTTTTAGTGCTTCCCTATAATGTAAACTGAAGGCTTGAAAGTGTTCTGTTAAAAGATTGTTTTTCCTTTCCTTCAGACATTAATGATTTATGTAACATCAGGCTAAGTGGTGACAGAAGAACTGGTGAAGTAATGATATCAGAAGAAAGAAATGACTGAAAGATGGGGAAGGCAGAACTGAGTGTTTGTTTTTTTGTTTTTGTTTTCAGATCAGACATTTGAAAACTTTATTGCTTTCTCTTTAGTAAATAACTGCTTATTCCAAAGCTTGCATTGTCACTTGGGTGCAAAAACGGCTTTGGTAGAGTTTTGGCAACGCGTTCTCAAGCCAAGTCTTTGACGATGCCTCTTGGAAAGTTCTGAGAAGTCCAGCAGAATCAAAGAGGAGAAAATTTGAACTCATTTTAGCAATTGAGACGCCTATTATCGTATAGAGTCAGAAGCAGGGGAAAACAAAGCCCCTGAAGCTTCCAGGAGTCTAAATTATTAAAACATGGACGTATTTAGGAGAGAAAGAAAGATCTTTAGGAAGCTCTTAAGTAGAGCAGAGAAATACATCAACATCTACATAAACCATATTTATTAATAAACCACACTTTTTTAGGATTCCACTCTTCCCATTTGTGTGGTAAAACTACAGAAGTGTTATCTACATTTAGACTTTAATATGTTGTCTAATATATGTTAACAATACTTTTATTAGTAGTATTGATGAAGCCTAGAAGTGAAAAGAATTTGTGAAGATGATTTTTACAGCAGCTAATCTTTTATTTTCTACTAATCCTTTCTGTGGCAGTTTCAATTACGAATTTGTCAGAGGAGTTATTCACGTGACCCAAAAGTACATAGAAATATTCTATTTAACTTCAGCGGGCTTTGGAGGAGGCTGAGTAAGAACAAGGATTACTGTCTCCTTAAGCAAAAAATACATAGTATCATAAGGTCATATAGTTTATCATTCCGTTTACTCAGAATCCTTCTCTGGCTGGCAAATTCTGCAAAAGGCACCTCTCTGAATTTCTATGGCATGGGGAATAGTTTCCCTTTTTAAGAGAAACCTATGATTTCTGAAATGAGCTGCATTGGTAAGTTAGGCTCTGATTTCTTTGTGCGATATCCAGAGTGACACCTTCTTTGCTTTCAAGCCAGAAATGTTTCAATGTGACAAGAGCAAAGCTGGGCAAGTTTGTTTTCTCTGAGGAAGCCTCTAAAGAAGCTAAGGGAAGTCTGTTATTGCTGTGATTTGGAGAGGGAGGGAAAGAAAGGGAAGTGTCTCCTACTTTCAAAGCACTAAGTGTCTGGAAAGCTCCCCTTTTGAAATGGGGGAACTGTTGATTTTAGTTGTAAATGGTTTTCTCTAAGTTTGGGAAGAATCGGCATCACTTGCTTATCTGAACTGCTGCAAATTGCAGGCAAAAGCACTAAGGTTAGGTAGGAATGTGTGCACTGTAAGAATGATGTGCAGTCTCTTCTTGAAAAGTTGGCTTCAAATAAATGGGAGAAGTATTTTTCCCATGTCTCAGTTCAAATTTAGATTGAGGCTTCTTTTGGAGCTAAAATTTGGCATTTCTCCAATAAGAGCATTCCTTTTCTATACCAGACCATGGCTGCAATCATTACAAAATGCAATGCTTGTTTTTTGATGAAATGCTTTCTAAAATTAGGGGTTTTTTTTTTTGGCCTTTCTAATAGAAGTTTATTTTCATCTCTCTTTTAAATCTCATTACTGGTGAATAAATACCTACAGATTACTCCCCCGCCATTCTCATCCACAGATACATGCTGTGCTCTTCAATAAGCTAGTTGCCCTGAGTCCCGAGAACAAGGGTTTGTCCTCGGCAGAAGAGCTGTTCAGCTCTCTCCTTTTATGGCTCCTGTCCACGGAACTCCTGTCTGCCAAGTGAAACGCTCTGAAATCATGTCAGTATGCAGAGGGAGTCTGAAAGCTCATCTTTGTAAATCGGTCCTTTATAATGAATGTTTTTGCTTTACCTTATGGTGCTGCTGAGTACATTATTTCTGGTTTTTTTTTTTTTTATATTAGTAATGTGCTGAGGCTCTTTGTGAAAAGCATTTTAAAGATAACATCCTATTATTATTGTTTTTGCAGTTACATGATTATTTGTTGCTTTGTATGACTACTCAACTTGCATTAGTGCTTAGCCTTTGACAAGCACAAAGGGAAACAATTATGTTTCCTTCCTTTATCCTTTGCAGGAGCAAGAGGTAGATTCCTAACATTTATGTGCATTACCCCTGAAATGCTTTCTTTCTGTTTTAATAATCCTGTGTATTTTCTCTTCTGTGCGGTGGGAGAAGGTAAAATAATGAACCATGCATGGCAGATGTTAGTCATATTGCTTAGGGTGCTCTTGGAAGACTTTCAGTTGCAAAGGTGATGAGGGCAGGGAATTAGGACAGGATAGAATAGAAGAGGATAATTTAACGAGTGCAACCCTGCCTTTTAGTGGCTGTCTCCAGGGAGTATATAAAAGACCTTCCAAGACCACGTAAAAAAGTTTTAAGCCAGGTGTGATAGGCCTGTGTTTTTGAGGACAAAGAGGTGTAGTCTTAGCTTTCATGCAATGTATACAGTAACTGTTGCTTGCACTATATGAATTCTTTACATCAGCTGCTCCTATATTAGATGCACATACTCAAACACCTACTTCTTATGTTCCTCACATTGCTTAGAAGTTTAAATTGGCGTTAACCTCCTTCAGTGCAAATTTTTGCACCTAGATGTAGACTTTGCGTATCCTAGTTAGGTACCTGACCTGAAAACTGAGTATCCAGATCCAAAGTTGAAGTAGGGAGTGCATGTTTGGTGCAGATTCAAAGCTTTTTGCATGTGTAATATTCAAGCTCAAAACTGAATGTAGCTGCAGTAGAGACGCTTGTGAATTCATCAGCGCTCAGTTAAATATGAATAGATAGTGGTCATATTGTTATATGATGTTTAATGGGAATAGACAGTTGCAGATGGGAATGGTATCTTTAATGCAAGAAATCCAGCCTCATTCTCCTCTGAGTGATGCCAGAGCAACCGGGAATTATCATTTCCATGGGGCTGAGCTGCTATGATCAGTCGATTGCATTCAGCCTTCCCCTGCCTCGTACCAGTTTTAAGCTAGTGGAGTTCCACTGACTTCATTGTTTCTGTGCTGGCCTGAAACTGGAGAAGTAGGGAGAAGAATTAAGTCTCTTGCCCCTGAATAACAAGTAACTATACCTCTCTCTTTCATAGCAGAAATTTGAATGATTTTACTTAGTGTAAAGGAAGTGGAGCACTACTCATTGCCTGTATTATCTCAGATTATGAGTGGGTTTTACTTTAGCTCTGTGTTGCATGTATGGCAGTTGATGAGTAACTGGGAAGGGGAAGAACGTCCACTGGAGTGGGGCTACAGTAAACTTACAGCTAGTTATAATAGTTTTTATCTCTTATGCTGCATTAGAAATATGTGCCTGCCTGCTGTCACGGCTCTCTGCCCGTTTTAGGAAGCTACCAGTATTTCATCCATGCCTCATTCCCTTGTTATGAACTATTCTTGTAAAGAGATCTTACCCACTGTGTCATGCTGCCTAATGTAGAAAACAATTTAGAGCTCAAACAGGGAGTCTGTCATGATATGCCTGAGATCTTCTACTATTCTGTACCTACTTGAACGTCTAAGCAGATGTTGGTTTGACTCTGCATGTCAAATGTAAGTCTTCAGGCTCTCCTTTTAACTGCTAAGAGATGAAGAACTGATATCACTGAGTAACTGAGCGTTTTAGTATTTCTGCTGTGTTATCTTGATGGGCACCAAGATTGAACCGAAGCCATCCAGAGTTATCAGTGTGAGTTGCTAATGTTAAATAGCCTTTGGCTCCAGACAAAACTGTACCTCTGTGAATGAAGAGGAATGCAGAATCCACAGCAACAAGTAGTTACCAATGGGTGAAGATCAGTAGATTGCGTTGAGCCCACAAGGCTTGTATCCCTGGGCTTGTTCTATCCACTGTCATCCGCCCAGCTCGCTGTGACCACCATCACCTTGCTGGATACTAGAGGTTGAACAAAGGGGCCTGGGGAACTGAAGTATATCTTAGCCGCTCAAATAGAGGTCAACAGTAACAGTTTTGCACCCTTTGTGAGCCAGCTATAGCAGGAGACACATAATATGCATGGACCAGTGAGTTGTATTCATCTCAAATGGATAATATTCAAAATTGCTGTGATTCAAGGGGATAGAGCAGTTTTCATAATTTCTGCTGTCTCCTGTAAATTTCACATTATGAAGACGCCTAAGTGGTAAGCTCACAAAATGAGCTCTAAGGATCACAAGGGGAAAATATTCCAAAACGGACCCTGAAGAGTGAAGTTTTCACAACAACTGCAGAAACCACCCTACTGTCTAGAAATGGCTGCAAAGCCTGTACATACGCACCATTCTTTATGTGGGATGGGATGTTTATACAGATTCATTTGGACACCTGAAACCTACTGGGCAGCATGCAGCTTGCTGAAAGATGCAGGGATATTGGAGAAGGCTTTGCATTCAAATGAACACAACGTATTCAGTCCTTGTAGTTTACTGGTTGAACCTATGCAATGATAAGGTAATTCTTTGGCACAATAGGAAACAAGAGAGGTATATCTGGAGAATAAACAGCACGCTCAGGGCAAGCTCTCTGGTATTATTATCATTCGTATTTATCTAATTCCAAAATATTCCATTTTCGTTTTGCAGCACATCTTTCCGTTAATTTTTTAATTGCTTTGAAGAAGCTGCCTGAAAGGAAAACAGAACTTTTGGCTTCTGAGTTGCCAGTTTGAGCTTATGGTATTTTGGAGAATGTTTAAATTTGGGAGCTTGATGTGCTGTTGAGACTTTTGGATGAGAGAAGTATATTTTTTCCTAATCCTGTGCAAAAGGGCAGTTCTGGCTTTAAACTTGGGAATGCATGTCGCTCCTCTGCCTTCTGCTCTACTGAAATGGATACTTAACTGTACATACCACTGAGCCTGGTAGCCTTCTACAGAGTACAGCGGTAAAATCATCACTGAATGATTTCTCACTGGAATGAAGTGATCCTCATAACAGCCAAAGATCGAGAACATGAGACTCTCAGTTTTGCACAAGTGAAATTCTGTGGGTTCTCCTGGAAAAGGATCGGATTTTCTCCTTCTCTTTTGCTTGTTTGTTTGCTTAATGAAAGCAAATATTTGGGGCTGCAGTGGTGCTGTAAAAAATCTCAGTTAGAAGGTGTTTTGAGCAGCTGCGTGATCTAAGAAGCTTGCAAGAGGCTGCTTGTTAAAAAGGTATAACATAAAGAGTTCTGTCATCTACATCTGGTTTTCAAGTACAGATGTATGTAATTATGCACACAATTATATTTAAAAAATCGCAAAAACGTTGTCTATTGTAAAATGTACTCATTTTGGAGGGTGAGAACAGCTCTTGGCTCTTTCCACTTAAGCTGTCTCTGATTGAGCTTCCCATCTTTGCTAAATAACTGATTCTCTTTTCTGACTGGCTTCTATTTCCACAGCTTCTATCCATTTCTGTCAGGCTAAATCTCCATAACCCATATCGTTTTCCTATTGGAATAAGTTCTCGCCAGCGTTGTCTGTTACTCCACCTTATCACACCTATTCCTCTCCAACCCAGTAGTACTCTGTCATGCCAACATCTCCTCCCGACTATCTTTATTCGCCTCCTTTCTTATTATTCTCGTCATTTGCCAGGCTCTTATTATGTGAACATCCCCTGTAAAGTACAGTACTTCATAAACCAAATTTGTTTCTAGAAACAAATGTTTATGCAATTAATTTTGTAGATCTGGAATTACTTAATACATTATTGATGAGTTTTCCATTGTTTTCCATTAGAAGGATGAAATTATTTTTTCAAATGGACTTCATCTGAACAGTCAACTAAGTATTAATAAAACACAGCAAGCATTTTAAAAGATTTATGCGTTGACTAGAACTCAGAATTTTCTTTCTTTCCTCCTCAGTTTTTTCCAAGACATACTTGTATCTCTGTCACACAGGGAACTAATTTAATTAATAGAAATACAGTATGATTTTTGAGGGGGCATGATTCATGATGAAAGAGTCGGGTCTTGTCTTCCCATTATAGCGCTGCTGCACAACGTGTGCTTCACAAACGCTTCTGAGAGTGAGCAAGCGCGCCCCTTCATGTTTCCATGTAGATTGTACTCAAGGCCCAATGGATGTAAAAACATACGTTTATAGGTAGAACCTCCTGCCACCCTCATTTGTCGGTAGCACGTATCAGCAGTAACTCCTCTGAACTCCTCAGACTTGCTCTCCTGTTAAATAAACGCAAGGGCAAGCAGTCGGGGCTGAAGCACTGGGGTGATGCTCCACAGAGAGCATCGGAAACCAGCCTCTAGCGAGACACAGCAGAGAGAGCTGGGCTACTAGAAATGACCTGCATTCGGTTGTCTGTTATTAATTACATCCTTGTTTCCTACACTGAAAAACTGTCACATCGCCTCAGGGCTGCCCTGGTGTGCTGAGCCGCGAGGTGTTTTTCTTGTGTTTGCAACTTTGCAAGCCAAGAGGTTAATACATCTGTTTTCATGGAGGGAGGGCTCTGCAAGCGCTCCCTCTTCTCAAGGCCAGCGGCCCCCGAGGCCTAAGGAGGCAGGCCAGGGCAGGCCGGTGACACGTGCTCTTTGCCAGAGTGCTCTTTTGCTCTTTTAATTTTCACTAGCAAATCTAAAAACTGAATTTCTAGTGCTTCTTGCTCAGGATGAGTTTTGAGAGTAGGAAAGAAGTGGGAACTGCTGGAGCAACGTGAACACTCTGAGCAGTGCTGGGAGCAGTCTCTAGTGTACCCACAGGAAGAAGCGGAGCCCAGGCTGCTCTGCCTCCTCCTTACCCAAGCAGCCTACTCCCTGCTTTGCTTACAGCCCGTACTACCCCGTAAACATCAGTAAAATGAGAATAACGCTAATTTTTCCTACTCGTCTCAAGATGTTCTTCGGATAAATTTATCAGTCTTGAAGTAGTCTTCGCACCATTTATATATTTACGGCTGGGATGTCACTTGGCAAACAACCCATTACGCAACCCTTAAAGCTCTTATACGGCAAAGCCGCAAAGGGCATATAAATTTAAGCGTTTCTGAAAGTTTTACGAAGGCCGGAGAGCTTAAACACTTAGAGACATAGAACTGGGAAAGATTTCCTGCATTACCAAGTCCATTCACCCTCCTATTTTAGGCAACCAGGTCATACAAGCTCATGAAGGAAGTTACCAAGCTCCTTATAAATAAATATTTGGACTTTTTTGAGCAGCGAGGGAATCATAACTAACCAGCCAGTTATCTTTAGGGTAAAGAAATACACCAGTATCAAGTGGCGACTTCTAAATATGATTATACGTTTGGAGCACATGGCATTGGCAAATGTATTTGTAGATTAGGTGTGGAACTGTATGGGCATTTCGGATTTGCAAAAGTGTGACTGGACCGAAAAAAATCTCTTCGCTGCTTTTTGGGGTAGGCACAGAGTGTGTAAACTGTCGTTGATCACATTTATCTTGCCCCTTCTGCATACCTACCGTATCATTCTAAAGCACGGCTTTTTAACTAAAGCTGAGAAAACCAAAGCAGATTGAAAGAAAATGTTTCACCAGTATTAATAGCATATTCTAAGCGACTGTGCCTTTTCCCCCTCGCATTTTGAATCAATGCCAAAAGGATGCCCTCACTTCAAAATGCCATCTAGTAATTTTCTGTTACACCTGTAGGGAGGAAGGTATAGATAAGAATACATTTCAGAATTCAGGCTGTAGAAGCACTTTTGAAACCTGGCACCGCGTGCAAGCCCTGCAGAGGGAGGTGCTGTCAGGCCTGCAGACTGCCTCGTGTTGACACTGGAAAGGGGAGCTGCTGCTTTGTAGCAAATGTATTACCAAGGTCAGATATGGCAGTGTCCCAGCTCTTCTGGATATAATTTTAATGATGCAATTAGATATAAGCACATTAAAATAATAAGATTTTTCACTGTTCTGTCTGTCAGTTTCAGTCTCTCTGACCAATTTTATTAGTATCCTGATTGAATCTGCTGCAAATTCTGCCATCAGTTATTAATTTTTTTTAATGTTTGCCTGGCATTAGTTCCCAGGTGGACATGGAGGTCCTCTTGTGCTGGGGACCATTTTATTTGCTCTGTCATAGAAAAAAATTGCCTGTAGTCTGAAGAAGATGATAGAAGAACTAGTAAGAAAGTCTGAGGTTGACCAACAAAAAGCAGAGAGGCGCTGGTAGTGAAAATCAAGCCATGCAGTTACACAGCTTAACTAATGCACAACTTGATAGCCCCAAATTATCTGAATTTCAAGACTATATAAGCATACACAAAAATAACCTCAGCTGCTGTGCATGCTGGCCTTCATGGTTTGATACTTGGTCAGCAATGCTCAGAACTTGCAGTGTTTTTATCCGTGAAGTATTTTCTGCACTAATAAATCACAAGGAAGTGCCACCGTGTCCCGTCCTGTTCTGCCTTTGCCTGGTTTGCTCTGAGCGCCTTGCTCTGCTCTCCCCATGCCAATGGAAGAGCTACCAGTTGTTTAGAGGATCCTTATCTTAAGTAAAAAGTCAGCTTCTCCTTGATCAAGACAATGAAATTAGCAACAAAATCACGACTCAGAAACAGCCGGTATTAAATAGTTTCTCACCGTAATGCCTAGCAAAACCCTGAGTCAACTGTCCGCCTTTCTGGCAAAAGGTTTCTGGGAGGTTTGAAACAGAACACTTAGCACAGCAGGTTTTTTCTGGAGAAGCTGAAAAATTTTCCTCTTTTTTCTTTTAATACAGAGAAACTTTTAGGCAATAATGTGTGCATAAGGTTTGGTGGCACAGCGTTGGGTTGTTTTCTTTTACTTTCCCTACAGAAACAGCATGCACTAGTAGAAAAGGTTCATTAATCAGTTCTTTGTATGTGTTTTCTAAGTGCTTATTTGTTTCAAAGCAAATCATGTGAACTTTGAATTAAGCTTGCCTGACTTTATAGCCAGAACAAATGGTGAAAGAAATAGGCAGTGACGTCATTAAGCTCCCTGTTTATCCTTTTTTGGTACGTTTCCTCTTCTAAACATCAGCTGCTTTACTTTTTACCTCTCATATCTCCTTTTGCTGTGCACAACATATGTGCTTGTATGCTTAATACACACATGTATGGCTTTTGTAAAGCATGTTGCATATATTTCTGCATGTGGCTGTGTACCAGCGTATCTAGAAGCAGGATATGGTATCAGAGTGCAAATGGCATGAGAGAGGGGAATGAATGGGAGTGATTTGCCTGTTGCTGGCAACTGCCTTCAGTCATTGCTAGCTTTTCAAATCAGGCTGACTACGGAGCTCTGATGTTCACGCTTTCCAAATTCTGGCTTTTACAATGATTACCAGTTTTTTAAGAGCTAAGTTCACATCAGGTAATAACAAAGTACACAGCTGTACTCACTAACATTTGACTCTGATACTGTTGGAGAGCAAAATCTGCACAGTGGCACGTGTCTCCCTGGTTCCCTGCCAAAGTGTATACTGCCTGATACAGAAGCAGGCACTTGCCGGCCACATTTGAAGACTCTGCTTGTATTCAGTCTTATCTTCTAGATTAAACAGTTGTTCATAACTTCTAACCAACTCTAATTCATATCCCTTTACTAAGAGCAACAGCAGCTACCCAGCAACTGCACACCTGAAAATACTGGTAGATTTAATTTATGAGGTGTTTTAATGGCAAGGTTTGAGAAGCTGAAAAAAGGAGAGTTGTATCTAAATGTGACAAACAGCACAGAGCTTCTACATGCATATAAACATAGTTTGAAACTTTTATACTCCTGACTGTTTTGTATTAGACTGACATTACATTTTCTGATAATGTATGGAAAGTTTGAGGAAAAGCTGCTTTTCTGTCTTCATTTATTCTCTTTGGGGCAAATCCATCTCTGCAGAAAGATGGATTCAGGAAATCTAGGACAACAGCATAGCCATAAACTGTAGCTTTTCATCACCATGCTGTCTGTGAGCCTAGCTTTTCCATACAATAAATCATCTGCAGTAGTGGTGAATAAAAGCAGGAGGTTATGTTTCTTCTTGTATTGGCAATGCGACAATGGCTCTGAAATGGGGTTGCAAGTTAGGGAGAGATCAGTCCATGAGGACAAGGATTCTTCCTCTTCTATGTCCATAGAAAAAAGAAAGACGAAGGCTTCTCACTCCTGCATTCCTTTATTTCTACTCTCTTTTTTTTGTGGAATCTGATGGAATTACTGGGAATTCAGTAATTTCTTGTTCCAGTTTGTTTTGTTACGTATGAACCTGTAAGTAATTTGTTCTCATATGCCTTTCTCTGCCATAGTGCCAATCTCAATGCAGTTTTATAAATATGTTGCCATTTGCGTTCAGATGCTCTGTTTTGGTCTAAAAACAAACCATGCCTACTGTTAAAGTAAAATTAATATTTGTAGACTCTGGAAGTACTCTTTTGAAGTTGCATGGCTTTCTTACCTGATATATTTTGTAAGATTTTTAAAACTTTTTTTTAGATTTAAGTAGTATCAACTAGGAACCAACAGATGCCATGGTATATTGTTAAAAGAGAGTTAAAAGGACTTTGTTTAGAGGCTTAGGAGCAGGACTCATCTTTTCACTCTACTGCCATATTCCTAAGGGCATGAACATCGCAGAGAGTTAGTGTGTCCACTCCCATCACCAAAAAGTACATCAAAGCAGTACATTTCCAACTTCATTAAATTTTCTGAGGTCACTCCTCTACTGGAATAGTGTAGTAAATCAGCACGTAGATCTGATTGCCACTTATCTCCACATAATCAGAAAAGTTACTTAAACTTAATGCTCGTAGGTTAAATCTTTGCAGAAACACGATGATGTGGTAGCACAACAGAGAGTTCACCTAGAAAATTATCAGCAGGACCAAGAACAGAAACTGTCCCTAGAGAGTATCAGAGCTAGAGCTCTGGTCTGGAATTAGTTTGAAACATTTAGACATTTATTCCTGCGTGGATTCCATTAACTTTACTTAAAACACAGACACCTCACAACAAAATTTGCCCAGAGAGCAAAAGAGTGTCTAATTAATTAAAGAACATAAAAAGCAATATTAATTTTGCATGCGAAGAAGGATAAAAGGCACTTAAAACAAAATTTCCATACTCAAGTAAAAAGTGCACCGAAACTCTAAATGCAGACTAAATCAGATGGATTAGTTTGAATAATAGACCCAAGGAAAGGAAATGCAGTGAAACTATTCAAAGGAATTTTGATTGCAGACGTGCCTTCAGTTTCAGCATGCCTGAAATAGAAGCAGATCTTCAAATTGCAGCCATCTACTAATGCTAGATAATGAACCAGCACTGCAGTCTTCAGTTCTAGTCCCATCTTCATGACCCAAACTAAACGTTCTTACAGACTCTCCCACTGCACAGTATGTATCAGTGATCAACCTGTCCTACTGCTGAAGCAAAATCACAAAATTGTATGGTAGTTATTCAGAGTTTGCTTTATTTCAGTAAAGCATTAATGTTCAGATATTTTATTCTCAAGGGTGATGGTCCTGCAATGACTCAGCTTTACATATTGAGAATACGCCTCTGGATGTGAATAGCTCTCACTTAAGGATCTTTGGTGGGATCTGAACCCCGTAGGGTGTTAACATAAAAAGGGTTAGCAAAATGTCAGATGTCCCTGTCTTTAGCTGCAGTTCACTTTCAATTCGTGCCACCAACAGTTTCTTTTTTCACAGTGATCCACGCTTTCTGTGGAGATCCACTGTGTCTCAGCCAACATACAGTGTCACAGCTGACTCATCCATGAGCTTATTTTAATGCTTGCTGCCTCAGTTCTGCACACCACCTCTTTTCAAGGTCGTTTTCATTTATGTCCAGGACCTAGTCTCCTCCTTTACAGTTTAGTTCAATTCACACATTTCTTAACTCTCAACACCTCTGACAGTCTGCCCTGTTTCCCTCCTCAAGGCAAATACTTCCTTAGGGGCAGTAAGTCTGTGTGCTCCTGCCCACAGGAGGACACGAGGGAGCAGGGTGCGCAACAGAAGGGTGGTTGGACTGCCTAGACCAGGCAAGATGCATCTTTAACAGTAGTAGTGCCCACTACAGTTTATCCAGTTGTAACTGGAGGGCCTGCCAATGGTACGTGCGCGACGGAAAAAGAAGCGTTTCCAGAGGACAGCATTTCAGCTCCCTGGTGCATTGGCAGAATGAGTAGGGATTGTTTTGACCAAGGACATTCTTGTTGAAGGACAGCATTTTACTCTTTCCAAACTCTGATTTTTTGCCTAGGTTGTCTGTTTTTCCTCAATGTGACTGATGTGACTGCCTTTCATGTTTCAGAGACCAAATGAGTTCTAAAGAAATGTAACAGGGAATAGCAAATGACATTGCAAAACCAAACAATCAGAAAATCTGAATGGGACACTGAAAGCCTCTAATTTATTTTTCCTGTCCCATTTGATAATGGATAGTTTGATCGGCTTGGATGAGTGTGTCTTAATACATGCTATTATATTTTTAACAACCTTAATCATATCCTGTTAGCCCTACCATAATGCATGGGCTGTTCAGACTAGAATCAGAGAGCTATAGAACAATCCTTCAATCAAACCCAGAAAGGGGGTGTGCTGAGGCATGGGAAATGAGAGCATTATGGATTTTAAGTGCTTCAGTGGTAGTGTTTTTAGGTTGTCAGCTTTGATTTATGTCATTTAAAGTTTGCAATACACAAACATGCAAATCACACCAGCACTCGGCAAAGGATCAGATATAGTCTTGAACGTGCTGGAATATTATGCTCCTAAGGATGGACCTTGAAGTACTCAGCAAATCTTAGATGTTAAATCTGAATTGCCAGACATATATTGCAAAATATATATGTTACCTCACACGTTGCTTTAGTTGTTCCTTTAGTTACTGTACATATTCCCTCTTGGCTATTGCACCCTGGGCCAGGTGGAACAACTCTCTGGGCAGCTGCATATTTTCTGCTGGGAACAGCTTTCTGGCACACAGGGTCAAGGCACGTGGAGAGAGACAGAGTCTGGAGGCAACCTGAAGAACCAATCCTAACTCCCTGAGAAGAATGGGGAGCAGAGAAGAAGGCAGGCACCGGAAATGACGGAAAGGAAGAGATTTTCCTGGACAGAGTGGGCAAGGAAGAGATTTGTTTAGAAACCCTTTAAATTTGTCCTACTGGGCAGATGTAGAACTCTCTCTAGTCCAAATTCCCTTGTTCTAATGAAACATGACATGAGTTTCAAAGATCTTAACGGTGAGCATGTTTTAAGGAAAAGGTGCAGGTGGGTCTGTCGTAAAGCTCTGGCCAGCTTAGGGTCATATCGTAAGAACATGCCAAAGTTCCATTTCTGCTTCACAGATTGGGCAGAGCCAAAGAAATGCTGTCAGCTCTTCTAGGCAGAATCAATGTCAGTCTTTGATTTGTTGCAATCTGAAATTAAAATTATCCTTATATTGTACTTATGACAATATTTCAACACTGATGCTAATTCTGAGTTCCTTATCCGATATGTAATCAGTGCTTGCATAAGCAACTTCCATTGAATTCCTGTAAGTAAAAAACAGACAAAACCCAACAAATTTCCCTCCATTAAAAAACTCAGAGGTTAGATAATGAAAGTTATATTAATTCTTAAACAATACCAATAAGCTGGGTTCAGATAAATGACTTTCCCCACAGAAGCTCTCAAAGCACTTTCCAAATATGAATAATTATAAATCTATGACACAAAAATAAAATCGTAAGACTTTGTGCAGTTTACAGATAAGGAACCATAAGAGTATGTGGCTTATTCTATGACGATTTGTGAAAGAGTCAAGAATTTTGGTTGATTTTCCCTCTGTTTCTTCAGAGAACATGCTTCTTTCCATATAACAGATAAGTACCTTTAGATTACTTTGTTCTTTTGAATTCTGGTGTCGTAAGGGTGTTCAACAGTCCAAAAAACAGTAACCATAGCAAAAAGACAGCTAAGAATACCACATGCACCAGCTACAAAAAGATGCTATTTTTCAAGGCACTTGAAGATTCATTTCAGAGAGAAGAGAAAAGCTATGCTAGTTCTCTACATAATTGCTAAGCAACATTTAACAAATAATATGATGCCACATATCACTATATTTGCAGTAGCTTTTTGCTGTGCGGCTGGATCCAGGAGATCCAGCACAAGGGGAGTGAGTTGGAATCGATTCCTTTTTGTTAATCACAGGTGGAACCGGTCCTTTACAAAATCAGGCACGAGCATATGAGCAAAGACATGTGAGCATAATTTGAAGGTGATGGGCTGTACAAATGTAGGTGTGGTAGTAACCTGGACCCTTTCCAGCTCATCCTGGTGTGTAAGAGGGAAAGAACCCAACCTGACCTTTACGTCTGAGGTCGAATTTGAGACAGATGGCGAGGCACAAATCAATTCTTTGTTGTTAATTGAGCAAAGTCAATGCAAAGTCACTGGCAGACAGTGAGCATGGAGTCACAGAACTGCTTTTGGACAGAATCACTTATGAAAGAGGTTTCATGTTGAATGGCAAGGACAGGACTGTGCATGAAATGAAGTGTGACCGGCCTCAGTACAAAAGATTCTTCTGCTTCTCTTGAATCCTCATTTTCAGGCATTTCCCCTTAATCTTTTCCCCTTTGCTCATCTTGTGCTGATACCTGCCTAATACTTAGCAAGTGCAGTCCTGAAGTGTCTGCTTGTCCTCTTCACTTCCCTGCTTTGACATTCATTTGGCAAAGAGTGCCGGTTGCTTGGTGGGTGTTTATTACGGTGCCGGATCAAAGCTTGAGGACATTGGCACTGCCTGAAACTTTCTTTGATCCACTGATAGTATTTCAATTAAAGGCAGATTTGGCAGTGCCTCTTGGTTTTCCATCAAACTTTACTTCATGGCCTGTTCCACTTTCACCTCCTACACTGGAATCTTCCAGGGAAATGTCATCTCATTACTTGTTTTTCAGACCCTTATCAAGGACTTAGGTCATATAACAGTACAACTCTTGTTTGATGTTACCTGTTTCAACTCTAATGTCAGACTAGGATGATCCCAGTGTGATTTTAAGTCACTTCTTCCCAAGACAGGGTTCATTCGTCCTGTATGTCCTATTGGCTTTATTCCTCAGTACATGCCTTCACATTTGATGTATTAAAACAGACTTTAGTCCCTTGCATTTTATTTACCAGATAGATACACGCTGTTCTGCAGCAGGGACCCGACTTCTGCATTTTGAAGAAGGTGGAGAGTGTTTTAGAGAAAAGCAAAGGATGTTAAAAGTGACAAAAAGATAAAATGAAATAGCTAATGAAATGAATTATTAAGAGAGAGAGCTAGAGCTAACATTCGTCTTAGAAAAAGTAGACTCAGAGGCTTAAGTTCGTGCCGTTACAGGAAGAGAGGGGAAAAGTACTTTAGTTTCTGTTTGGTTTAAAAAGAGTGTAAGGCTTTACTGTTTTTTCAGCAGCTAACTTGCCAAGTATTTGCTAATCAGCTGTAAGGAATGATTTGAGCAACTGGAAAACCAGCTCAAAACGCAAGTAGATAAGCGCTGGCGCTCTTTCAATTCGGCTGCATCACACTGTAATTGGAAGGTTGACACTGAAGATATGCTGACTGCAGGCCTCTCAGCTGCAAAATCTAGGCAGACTTGCTGATGCTTTTTGAGACATTTATTCAAATAACGGTATCATCCTTGGCTTCTACTAGTTGTTTAATTTATAAGAGGTGATGTTATCTCCGGCTTTTTTAATCTGCACCCAACATATTACGGTACCATTTTGCAGGAGTATATCACTCTTCATCTTGAAGAGTTTGTAGATGTTTTATATCCAAACTGGGGGACTGATTTCCGTTTTCTTACAAGCAGCGGGTGCGGACGAAGTTGCAATGTCCTCACTAGTGTTGTCTCCTACAGCTGCACTGGAAGGCACCTGGCTGCAGAAATGGGTGATGCAGGGGCTCAAGAGGAAGCTTGTGTTGGCTCACAGGGGCAAATTTCACCCATACCAAATTATATTGATTCATGCAAATAAGCTATACAGTGACCCATTAAAGACTCTGCAGATATTTAACTATTAATTGCCCTTCTGCTAGGGGAGTGCACAAAATTATTGATGTGGGGCATACCGTCCTATGTTCCACTTCTTCCTGTTTTATTGAGTACAGAACCAAATGGAGTTAATGGCAATGAGAAGTGACATATTTTGATGTGTAATGGAAATGTGGTGGTTAACTTCCAAAAACCAGATCACTGGATAGTTTTGGGTAACTGCCACGTAGTATCAGAAAAAGCACTGCATAATAAAGTGATTGCATCAAAGGATACTGTAGATTCATACTGATTGCTGTCACTTGGAAAATTTTCCAGCCTTTAATTTTATTCCCTCTCCTTGAGTTCTGGTTTGCAGCTGTCAAATAATGGTGCTAACTACTTCAGGAATGTGATTGCGCTTCCTTTTGTTTTGTTCATTGTAGACTCATAGTTTTGCCTCGCTCATTATATACCCTGAGGGTAAGTCAAATTAAATGAAGTGACAGGTAGCATATATAATGTGATTGTTTTAACCAGCCTGCTAAAGCTAGGAAGATTCTGATTGAGCTGCAGCAGGAAACAAGGCAAAATTGCCTACAGCATGCTAGGAAATGCAGGAGATTGCCAGTCAAAGGGAATATTACAAAATATACTGAATGATAACAGCAAACTCGGAACGCATTTGTGTTGAGAGATGAACGTGAGACTGGCACAGCCCAGAGACACTTCTGACAGAGCTTTAATTTGGGCCACTTTCTAATCCATTCAATAAATGTGGTCCTGAAAATGAAGTTTAGTTGAGGAGTACAGGATGTGTGTGGGGCCGCTCACAATGGGAGACTACACATCAGAGAGACAGCCAGGAGCAACAAACAGAGAAAGCAGCATTTCTTGCCCTACAGATGATTATATGGAGTATTAAAATATGCATTGTAGCAAGACCTAGCACAACTGGAACCATTTATAACCCAGATTTTTTTTAAAGCTTTTGAGGAAAGGCAGAGCTTGAGACGTTTCAAAGGGACCTGCGTTGAGACGGCAGATGCTCAGCATATTTCGTAGACTGGGCTCCCTTCAGATTTGGCCTGTAAAATTGAAGCACCCGAATGATTTAATCACTGTTGAACTCAAGCTTTTGTGTAGCCATCTGGTCTTGATGAGATTCCTCACAGAGCCCCATAGGATTTGGGTTGATAGTCCCCACGCTTTGGCTCTGCTGCTCTGACTTTGCATTTGGCTTTCCCTGTCTGCACGTTGGCTTGAACACAAATGCAAGCTGTTTGTAAAGATGAATTCACAAAGATTGCGCTACTACTAACCTGAAAAAGAAGGAAGTCTATTCCTATGGAATTACTGCTCAAGAAAACACTACGCAATGGGTTTTTAGTTCTTTAAACCATTTTAATTAAACTTTTCAGAACCAAGGCAAGGCAGGACTATTGACGTTATCTTCTTTATTTCTGGGGTTGTGAACTTAAGCCAGTTTTTAATTAATTAGAATTCTGTGTGGTAAGGCTTCAGAGATGTTTCCGTGCTTACCACTTAGCTTGAAAACTAAAATACTATTGCAAAATATATAAACATTTACAAAAAATTAATCAAATTATCAAATTTGGTTACTTGTTCAATTGTCCCAGAAAGGAAGTCACTTTTCATAATCAATGGAATTCCCTCAGCAAGAAAATGAACTTTTAAGCTCCATAAATATATATATAGCGATCAAAAAGCATAAAGAGTGATTTTCTGTAGTCCAAAGCGTGAATCCCATGGATGGTTCCACGATTGGGATCACTCTCTGAATCTCAGATCACAAAGCTCTCAGTGACTGAGAGTAGGCAGAAGAGCTTTACCAAATTGTTTTCTTAAGATCTTAATTCATCACAACAAATAGATGATAGTAAAAAATAAGAGCTAAAAATTAGTGTTCATTCGTGACGTTTCTTCCAATGCTCTTTTCAAATGGCTAAAGGTCACTCTACCCTAGAAATGAAACATATTGAATGAACAGTTTAGTTTATTTAAAAGCTTCTTTCCTAGTAGTTGACAATATTTGCTTTTTGCCCTGTGTCCAGTGCAGTTGTGGTTAGTTTCAGTTGTCCCACAGATTGGAAAACTTCTAGTTGTGTGCAAAGGGTCTGTCAAGAGTACTGACTATAATAAAAAAAAAAAAAAAAAAAGAGTAACTCAAACCCTCTGAACAGCAGAATTACTTTATCTTTCTTTTTAATACTATAAAATATAAGCTGTATGAGACTGAGTATTTCTTGATGTTTGGGCAGAGCAGCAAGCAGTAGCACCTTTATCTTATTGTGACTTCTTAATAACATAAGCTCATATCTCTCATTACATCTGTTACAATGCAATATTATTAGTAGACTTATATGAGAGTTAGTACTATAGCAAGAAGTGCTGGTACTACGTTTCAGAACTGTTTAGCTGCTTTATGTAAGATTTTATATTATGCCTCTTTTAATAAAATGCCTCTCTTAGTAAAGCCAAGATTTGGCCTAGTTTTGCCTAGGATTTCAATACTTTAATGAATAAATTGGACTCTGTATAATCTCCTGATTCCTGTGGGAGAATTACTCATTGTTTCCACCCCAAGCCCATCTCTGTGATGCCAGTTACATTCATAAAGTTAAAATGCTTGTTATTCCAGCTCAACACAGCTGCCAAGTAATGAAAATATTAGAGTAGCATTGTACATCTGTCGGCCTATTTTGACTTCCGTATAATTGTGTCTATATTGTTTAAAAGAGAGTCTTACACTGTTAAGCTGCTTTTTCTGTTTAGATTGCCCAGCTCTTGTCCAGTTCCAGGCTATTTTCCTCTGAAACGGATTAGTTGGTTATTAGGAACAGAGTGAAGAGTACAAGAAAAATAACCTGTGTAGGAAAAAGGAGGGGTTCTGATTGTATGGAGGCTGCTCACAAGGGTGCTGTAATCAGTGTATTTTCTTGAAGCACAACATGAGTGGGGAAGGAGAAGTTAAACTTTTGATAATCACTGATAGAATTCGTCACTATTAAAAGCAAATCTTCCAAGCAGTCTGAGCAATAAAGCCTAATGTCATTTTGTGATAGTAACCCTAGGAAAAATAACAAACTTCTGGCATTTTAGAAACTTCTTTCTATTCTCCATGTGTTGTCAGAATTTCTTTATAGCATAAGCGTTAAGTTTCTCTGGCAGCCCCTCACACAGGTTGTTGTTATTCTAGTTAGCTGCTGTGTGTTACCCGCATAACTCCAGCCATATCTGTGCTCTGATGCCATTCTTGGTGATCCCTCCCGACCTCACACCAAATGGTGTTTAGGCACCAAGTTGGCCCCTGCCCTTCGCTGTGTCTTGCTGCACCTTTTAATGTTTTATTTCAGTCGTCTTTGTGCATGTGGCCCCTGTTGGTGTGAGCCCCAAACCTCAGCCTGGCATCACACCCTGAAGCTAGGCACTGCACTTTTCCCCCACCCATACTGGCTTGAAACCTAACCCTGGTGCTGGTCCTGATTTTTGCTGAGAAGTCTGCAAGCACCCTCATCCAGTACATAAATGGCAGCTTGCTAAGATGCGCTGCCACAGCCTTTCTGGAGTTGCGTTAGGTTTATAACCTTGCATAAGGTTACCAGTGAGATCAGGTGACCCAAAAATTAGAGCCCACTGTTGCTCATCCAGATCCAAAGACTACAACTTATATATGGGGCTTGTACTAGCTGACAGATTAGGGCCAACTCTTAAGGTTAGGGTATGATTTGCTACTTGCAACCCATAGAAAATCTGCTGTGATTGCTGAGGGAATTTAGGCAACCTTCATATGCTCAGAAAACATGTATGGTGATTTCATACGGGTTTTGGTAAGGTAGCTGCCTAATTCCTGGGCATTGCAGCATTAAGCAGCACAGCATAAAAGCCCTTTGGTGAGTCTTGGCTGTGCTACTCAGTAATGTCTAAGCAGGACAGGTTCCAAGCTTTGTATAATTTTTTTTAGTATAAGTTATGCAAGTGAGACTGGCAATTTTCCACAGTACAAACATGTTTTCAAATTTCCCATGAAACAAAAATTGTTAAGTATTTTGCTTAAATATTCCCACCAAAAAAACACCCTACCCAGTCTGAAGCCCAACATATCAATATCTCACCATGCTATGGCAGGCAACCATATGAAAACAAGAGTTATTCTGCAAACAGTTTTATAGTATTTGCAATAGAGGGGAGAACAGTACCTGCTACAAGAGTGATTTGCCCCAATAATTGACTCATTATTTAAGTAGAACAATCCATTGTCAGGAGAGGGAGACCATATGGAAAAGATTAAAGGAATATTGTAAAAAAGTAATAAATGTAATATTGCGGTATTGCTTAGTTAGCAGTTCCTTACTGAATGGGATGCAGCTGCAAGGATCATTAATCCTCTCTAATTCTTTGCCAATCTTGCTTGATGTTACAGAAGCAGTGGGAGTAGGACTAATGGAAGCTGAGTATGGATATTAATTCTCCTTTTGTAATTTCCTGTTTCATTTGTATTCAGTAGACTACAGTTGCATACAAAGGAGGAAATGAGACTTTGCCAAGATATAAAACAAACAAGGATGTTAAAAAAAAAAAAAAGAAAAAAAAGGTGAAGTAGCCCATAAAAACGAAGAACTGCCCAAACTTCAGTCATTTTTTATCTTCATTAGAAATTTCAGATTTACATCACTTCATGACAAAAAAACTTGCTTTTCTTTATTTATTCCTCTCCTTGCTAGTTCCCAAAATGCTAGAAAACCATCTATAGAAGCTTTTTCCTTTTTACTTTCTCTACTATTCTCCAAAAACTTAATGACCCTTTTGTCAGCACGTATTCCAGATCTTCCTTCTCCATAAATTTATAGTTCCCTCTAGGACCTAGGGCTTATTCTGTATTTGCCAAAATTTAGAAAGCTGCTGTGGAGATCCCAAATAGCAGTAAGTAGTTCTATGATCTTTCTTCTGAGCCTTTTTCCCTGATGACTATATGTCTTCTGGTTCATGACTACTGGGGTCATCAGAAGAGACACGAGGACTCTGTGGAGTCTGAACCGCTAGCAAGAACAGAGACTGCAGATTTTGGGGGCAGGCGAACACGATGTTTCAGGAGCCAGAGGTGACAGACCAGGAGAGGCAGCAGTAGCTCCTCAGGGAGCTGCTCAGCCCCATCCTATTCCTCATGCTGCTGCTCCCAGATCCTAGTGGTCACAGCCCCACCCACGAGTCATCCCTGTTGGTGCAGGACTTACTTGACAAGCTGAGCTAGGGCTTGCAGTAGCTGTGCTAGGACTACCAGCCATGACACTGACGCGTGCATTAAGTCCGGGGTTGCAGCTCAATCCGATAAGCTTTTCTATGTAGATGTATTGCCACTGGTGAAGCGTTGTGGCTGCTGTTTTTCTTAATTTAAAAATACATTTCTGTAATAAAAACAGGGGTTTGCCATAATAGAGATAGTATGGGGATTTGCAGGGCTTTATGTACATCTCACTTGGTTATTCATGCCTTTTATCCACAAAGCTGGCAACTCCCTTCAGTTTGCCTGGTCTCAGAGACCCAGTTAAGTAGGAACTCTAACCTGGTCCCAAATCCAGAGCTCCCAAATGACATCTTTGTTCATAATGACCTTGCTCAAATGCAGTTTCCTCACCTTCTTTCTAATACACCTAAATAGTATACGTTGTACAAATATGAGTCATTGCTCATACTTCACATGATGTGCTTGTGCGCATCAGCTATCCTTATTTAGTAACAAGATTCTTCATCGAATGAATTTTAGCATCCTTTAAAATTAAACTCTTGCTTATGTCATGGCAAGCCTTCAGAACAGGCTTTTCGGAAGGGAAATCTCTGTCAAATGGGTGGAGGAATTGGGGAATGTTGACTTAGGCTTGTGGAAGTGGAAGACCAGCCTTAAAAAGATGAAATGCATTGTTTCCTGTAAAGCATCATTTCTTTTTCTCTGAGAAAGCAAGCAACAAAAGACAGTTAGACCTCAAGAGAAACTCAATTAATAAAATGTAGTAAAATACTGAAATAAATGAGGAGCTGACACACCTCTCTGACAGTCCTGGCTGTCAGATTTCATCCTTACAGGTTTTAAAAATGCTTTTGCTTATTTATATAGGTAGTGTAGGTATTAGAGATAAGAATTAAATAAGTGCTTATTTTAAATAAACCTGACAAGTTAAGAGGCATTTCTTTTCATGTTTAGAAAGTGTTTGAAAGAATGTATTATTTTATATCATGGACTGTAGATCCTGAACTGGTAGCAACTCCTTTAATTCGGTTTCCATCATTTGGATGAACTGGTCCTTGATGTGTGTTTGAAACTGACAAGATAAAGAAGATATTTTAGTTTTATTTCATCCTGATTTCAAAAATACATAATAACTCTACGCTTTCTTACAACTATGTGCACAGTTTCAGGAACTGGATAGAAACTTCTGCCAAAACAAATGTATTTTGAAGCAGAATTATCAAATGCCAAGGAGATCTTATTGCCCAAGAGGTGAAATATTTCATATAAAATAAAAAGAACAAAGTTTAATTTGTTCTCAAGCTTCAGTTGAAACATAAACCAACTAATTGTATTTGAAATCCCAAAGGCCTTAAAGAACATTTTTTATAAGATTTCTTGCATTGTTTTGCAGACTCATGAGATCTGAACTTTTAATTGTTCTCCCTGCCCTGACTTTTGAGTTTTCCCTTTCATTGATTTCTAAAATGCAGCCATTCATTTCACTAGATATCTCTGTAAAAAGCAGGTGAGTGTGCCTATACCAGCGGGATAAGTCAGAAAATCAAAATGGATGATGCTATGCTAGAAGATAACGTGCAAAAAAATAAGCAGGCCAAAACCTTTTCCAGCCTGAGACCGTCTTCAAACTAAGAGCTCTTGCCTACGTTTTAAAGGCCCTCGTCTGCAAGAAAACAAGTTGGGTTTCATTACCCATTTGCATCAACAGGCTAAATGGACTAGCTGGGCTATCCGGAGAAGAATTAGAAAGCTGAATGTCAAGTTACACAAAAAAGCTTTCATAAGACTAAGGAATTTAAATTTCAGTGGCTTTGAATGTGGTATGTAGCTGTAAAGAAGCACTCATCTTCACGCAAACCGTTTTAGAAATTTTGGTACCAACTTTTTCCTCTTACCTTCCGCTTTAAAATACCAACCTACGCCAGCCGCCTTGCCCCCTTCCTCCCATTGCTCTCAGGAGCAAGCTCAGCACGATCGTGCATTTTCATTAATGGTCTTCTCTTTTTCCTTTCTACAAAAGAAGAGTAGAAATAAAGAAACTCTGCAATTATTTTGTACCAACAGTAGCAACGCTGAGAAAATCTTTGTAATCTAAAGCACTTTCTTCCATACGTGAAAACTGTTAAAAGCGACTCCCTGTAGCAAACAGCAGTTTAAGCATTGGAGCAGCATATTAAGCAGTGGCATCTCTTTGTAGAATATGCAACTCTTTCTGCAGTCCACAAAGCTAGTACTACTGTACCTGTCACCAGCTGCCTCCCATTCAGAGTGTCTGAAACCATAAGCGTATGCAGAGGTGTCTAAATGGCCTCGCGTTTACAAATGGGGATTTATTTTTCTCTAAATGAAGAAAAGAACAAAATATCTCTCACAAAGCCTCGAGTCGGGGAACACAAACAGCAAACCCTGCCTTGGCTTGCCTCCTAGGTGCCCTGTGGTTTCCCGGGATTGCACACCACCCAGCGCAGGGACTGCCCGCAGGGCTGGGGCTCTGCTCCTGCCCAGGAGTCAGCTGCAGGGCAGGGAGACGTGTCGAGGCATTTTCTTGGTCACGTGTGGATTATTTTTTTCCTGTGTTTTTTCCCATCACCTCTTGACCACTCTCTATTGAAAGGAAGGTGGGCTGCTGAAGGCACCGAGTGAGGGAAAGTCAGTTTTAAAGACCTCTTGTCACTGCACTATGCAGCGTAGAGGACTGGTAAATTAGGGGGACAGCTACGACTCCTTGTCAGGCAGGCCTGCCCTTAGCTCACTCCTAAGTAGCTGTGAGACCAAAGCGGCATCTGACAGGCTGCATAAAAATGGTGAAAATAGCTTGTTTATGTTTCCCTGTCTTATATCCCGGGTGAAGATTGGCTGAGCCAGGCTTGAGCATCTACCCTCCTGCAGAAGGGAGCTGTAAACTGTGGCTTCTGAAATGCCTTTTGAAATATTTTGAGTACAGTTAACCTAATGCCAGGCAATGTTTCTAAATAGCAAGTGTGGTGCTACTACTGACGTTGCTGCTTGTGAAGATTTGACCTGTTCCACAACAGCCATAATGAATGACCGTAATGATACTATAGAGTTTCCTTTGGTTCTGCTTCATGCATTAACCTGCCAAACCTGCAGGTCTCACCGAGACTTCTTGCTATGAAAGCTAACCTAAAGCGCTTCTGAACATCACTTGCATTTAGAAGAAATAAATATTGATAACTTTCCTTCCTTCTGTGAACTCAGCAAGAAAAATGAAGTCTAATACAAAGATCTGCAGAGTTGCCATTTTTTAGGAAGCATAAATAAGTATCGTATATAACATGATATAACAGTGAACAAAGCCAGTAAATCATTTTGTTGTTATTGATTTATAAGGTGGGGCTAATTGCTTTATTAAGATAGTCAAACAAATCATAGTGAGTAATGTATTCATCTAATTGTATCTCTTTTGTTGCTCATGAAATATTTGCAAGCAAATCCTGAAATTCTGAGATGCATTTGTTTTTCTAAATAATTCACAAGATAGATTCACCAGCACGTCCTCTTTCATGATTTAGTATCAGCAGCTCAGAATTGTCTGCGTTTTGTTACCAGAGTGAGACTTCATTAAGATGCTGAATGCTCTGTAACAGTTTGAAATACTCCGATGTTCTTCCCCTCAGTGAAGTTTTTTTGATAGTTTTTTCATGATTTACTTACTTGCTTCCACCTAGCAGTAGAGGTGCACTGCAGAAAGTTTTTCCACTGCAGAAAGCAGTGTTGAGCTTTCTTCAGAAACACTCATATGGCTCCAAGGAATAATATTACAAAACAATCTCGGAAATTGGGAAAGCATTTAAGAAGTGAGGAAAACCTTTCTTTTATCATTACTGTAAATTATAAGAAAAAGATAGCCTGTTATTTTCAGGAGGCTGGAGATTATCAGTAGGGACAGGTAGGCTTAGCTATGTCGAGTGAAAGATATCAGAAGTGAAGGATACACCAATACTGCTAAGCAGAAGAAGACCAGGAGATGCGTTAGAGCGCTGAGGGCTGTGATTATCCACAGAGTTTAGTCGTTGGTTCTCTCCCCAGCTTTGCTTTGAACCGTTCCAGCTGGCTCCTTCCAAGATAAATTTGTTGCAAAGGTGGCAAGCCCTGTATCAGCATCGACGCTTGTCAAGTGGTGCCATCACGGAGCAGTTCTTGTCCCTCCTTTGTTTAGCAGTATGGGTAGAACCAGAGAGGTAGAGCTGCCCAAAGGTAAGCGGTCAGAAGATTTTGATTTTCTTCTAACCTACGTGTTAAGCTAACCATGCAGGCTCGCTCCTGCACCTTTTTTATAAACTTTGAGATCTATGGATGAGGAGTGCTTCGTAAGTGCTCAGTGTTGATTAATTGCTATTATTACAAGCATTGCCAGGTTGGCATGCTGGGGCTGTTCAGTGTGAGCGGCCCTAATCACAAGTAATGAGACATCAGCGGGAAATGACATTGGTTCCTGTGGAGTGCTCTATTGCTGTACAGAAAATGCTTTATTTCTCCCCTTCTCGAAAGCTAATTGCTTTGTGTTATTGTTTAACATCGTGTAATTGCACTAGTTGCCAAGAAGGAAAAATAAGTGGTTCTTTTTGGATCAGGTTGTAACTATGCGTTTAGAAGGTGCCTAATGTGAAATCGTGACTACAGATGAAAGAGGAAGGGACCCCAGGGGTGCCATATTCCCTCCTTAGTGAGCCTGAGCTTCCTATTTGTAAATTAACATCGTTAACATTAACGGGAGTTACACATGCATATACTGTGAGAGGCTGGCGTCCCAAGTACAGAATACTGCAGTGCAAAGGCAATTAATGGCCCTGCAGTGTGACATGCCCGTACTTTCCCAGGTACTGAATTAGAGTTGAATAGCAGATGGCAGGC
Source organism: Struthio camelus (assembly GCF_040807025.1). Taxonomy (NCBI): domain Eukaryota; kingdom Metazoa; phylum Chordata; class Aves; order Struthioniformes; family Struthionidae; genus Struthio; species Struthio camelus. Next base: position 24,758,017 of record NC_090981.1, read on the forward strand.
AATAAGAATGTGCGAGTAAGTTTAAGATAGATCTCTGTGTTTTACAAAATTGCAGTTTTCACATCATCTGGAGGCAGTTGCAAAATAAAAAAAGAAAAAGAAGCTTATAGTCCCGGAGGTTATATACGCATGCAAATAGTCTGTTGCAGAAATGTTTAATACTTGTTTTTAATGTTTTTAATATTTAGCTCCACGAAAATTGTGAATAGAGTACCTCCATTTTTAGAAGTGAACGTTAGTATCGCTGGAAACCTTTACATGTAGAAAGAGACTGGTGAGACAGCACAGCAAACTCCCGTCTGCTTTGTCACTCTGGAAGCTGCTGTCGGTTCGTGAAAAGCGTGGTATGCCTATGCCTACCACATTCCCAAAGAGCAGTGGTGTCGCCGGGAGTGATCCTGCCCTCCCCTGACCTTGTCATACAGGTACTCGCATTCTGCAGTGGAGCTGGGAACAAAATTCCAGATGAAAAGGAAATACTGGCCCAAACGCTGCTCTTTTGCTCTTTTTTTTTTTTTTTTTTTTTTCCTGAAAGACAGCTCATGGACGGCAGATTATGGTTAAGCCCTACGCTATATTACAGCTACAAGTAATTGACTTACTTTCCCCAGGTAATAGCGAGGCTGATATATCCCAGAACGGACAGCCAGAAGTTTGTGTGACATACAAGGCACCGCAGAAGCAAATTTAACTCTATTTGATGCTCTGAACGTACCTATTGAGTAAGCAATTTGAAATGGTTTAGTATGCTAATGTTTATGAATAGCTTTGTTGTATAGGAAAAGAAGATGCAGGAATTTATCCATCAGTCTTTTGATTTCAGTAGTAATGCCGCTGGGAATGAAAGATGAAAGGAGATTCCATATAGGTATCTGTAGGGACCCATTCCACCTAAATGATTCCTGCTTTCTCTCCCATTACCGTGCTTTCTTTTCTGCTTTATTTGTTGGGGGAAGTGGGGGGTAGGAAGGAGACAAGAAGAAACATTTCACACGGAGACTAGCCTTTGTTAAAAGCTCTGTTTAAAGTTGCTGCTGTTGGACTTTTCATTCCAGTCGCACAGATTAACTTTCTGCGTTATCCCAGACTTTTCTGCACTGCACCTTGTGTTCCTTCTCCTAAAGCTCACGCTTGTCATTACGCTCCCATACTGAAACCGTTTGTCTTTAAAGGCAGAGCGAGACCCTTGTATGTGAATTCAAGTCTAAAATACAAGATAGTAAAAGGAGCCAGGACACAAAAGTGGGTGCTCTCGAGCCAACGCAAAGCCGGTACAAAGCTGGTAAATCCACATGTTTCTCTAGCAGTCTAATGAGGATTCTCTGGGTGTAAGGTTAATGAGAAAATGAATAATTGCTTTGCTTTTAAGAGTAACTGCATAAATTGTGCATATGATGACTCTGGTCTCCTGTGTGATAATAGCTACTGACTTGAATCCCTTATATCAAAAATGACCAAAGAAGAATATAAGAAGCAACTCAGATGTTTCATTTTAGCTCCCTTTCTTCTTTCATAAGAAAATACAGCTTGAAATGAACTGGCATCCAATTTTCATTTGATACTTGTGTTTTTTTCCTCTAGTCTTTTTTGTCATAGGATCTTCTCTGCTGTATTGTGCTGCTTAGTTCCAATCTTCCGTTTACATGATGGTTTATTCTTCTTAAGCATAGTCCATAGAGTGGTTTTCTGGTTGGATTTTTATCTCAGCGTACAGGCTGCTATGAACACCTGTTTTGATTACAGAACTGCTGTCTGTATGCCATGTAGCTTCTCTAAAACTGGTTACTGGTTGTTATTTCACTTCAGAGTAAAACATTTACTTGATATATACCCCGTTCCCTGGTGTTATAAAGAGCGCTTCTCTGATGTTATAAAGGGAACTTCTTAGGTGGTAGATAATTTACTCAGTGCTTCACTGTACCTGTCTGCTGCATCTGCCACTTGTTAAGCTTATGAAACGATCCTGATATTGATTAAACAGTGTTTTCTGTTATAGATAATTGATACTTGACATGCCATGTGTAGTGCTGAAACTCAAGTGTTTAACTCAAGGCTGTGGCTTCTTAGGGTTGGCATGAGGACTAAAAGAATTACTATTTATGATACTAAGAAACCAGTTCGACCAGTGCATTCAGAGATTTAATTTGGCCCAGTACGTTTACTAAGGAATGGCCTGGAGCTGCAGAGTTATGATCTGAAAAATTAATTTGGAGACATTGCTAGAGGTATGTTTAATCTCTGTCTAACTGCAAAGCCTTCTCGCATAAAAATTGCTTTGATTTTATTAGGCAGATCATGACAATAGCTGAGGTCAGCAGAGGTAGCAACTAGATGTCTACAGCAAGAGAGCGTGAGCTAATTCCTTCCCCAAGGAGCAATGGAAATAGGATCTGGAGGCCAGTCGGCTTGATTGGGGTGGGCACAAGGGGAATTTTGAAATACTAAGGGCTAGAGGCAAGGAGGCAGGTGATTAGAAGATAAATGGTCTTTGCGTGAGGTTCAGACTATTCTTCCACAGGGGCCTCATGATCAAATGTTCTTCTGGACGTGTCAAATTAATTTCACCCTGAAATAATATTGAACCCATGTAAGCAGATGAAATGTGCTGTGCAAGCCATTTCCTTTACTTTGTTCTTACTCTCTCTCTTTCTTAGCACGTTTTGTTTATAGATGAAATAGTGTAATGTAGATGTAATATGACCTCTAAGAGCAGAGTTCCCTCGCTTGTTTGGAGGTAGATTTAAGGCAAAAAGCACATCCACAGCTCAAAACTACACTATTTGCCTCCATCAAAAGGCAGGACTGCCAAAACAGAAGGAATAACAAAAGCAAAACTCTTGCAGACAGATGCCTCAGTAAGGAGAAGCCAGAAGAACTCAAAGGGGATCTATGAACTGAGGTGGTGTAGATAATAAAGTTATATAAAAACTGACCACCACTGCATCTTCTTCTGGCTATGTTTGAAAAGAAAAATTGTGAGGCCTGCTCACTCCTTTAAAAGGCCTCTGTCATTTTGAAAAGTATTTAGGTAGTAGACCTGAAATGGATGGAGGTATCCACTCCTGCTGGGGATGGAAGGCCAGGCATATATCCTTGAGTTAGCTTTCTCCATTGCTTAGCTGTGGGACGCTCCTAGCATATGATCTTTGTCTGTTTCTGAAGTCCTAGTGATCCATATGGAGAAGTGACTCCTTATGGGTGTTGGATTACACTCACGAGAGGCCTTTTGAGCTGTATTCGAGGTGTACAGCAGCACCTAGCTGGGATCAGACCATACATCTGTGAAGACAGAGGCACGTCCAGTCTGCAGGCGCTCTTAGTCAGAGGTAGACTTGGGCTTCCAAGGGGAGTTTGGCGAGTCTGTGCATGGCAGTAGGGAGAAAAGCTGAGAGCGCTACTGAAGACAAGGCTTATACATGTGGTGGAGGTACCGCTGGTCTGTCCCTAAAGCCCAACCAGGTTGGTGGAGGAGCTACCCACGGACATGTGTGAGAGCGGCAAACCCACTAGAAAAAGGGTTAGCTGGGGAGCAGGCCCTGTTGGGGATGGATTTCAATAGCCAGTTCTACCAAACTGAACTGAACAAACTTGTACCATCCCGATCCTGGGCGAGAATGCCCCAGCCCTGGTTTGGGAGCTGGGTAGTTCAGCTGGCTGACTGAGAGAAAGAGCATGTTAAGCATAGACACAGTCATTAAGGTAGCTGCACAGTTTCTGCACCAGAGGTGGTTTCAACCTGGCCAGCCTGAGTGCAGGTGCAGTGAAAGTTTCTCTGCCTACGCTTGACCCTTGCCAGATCTGTTCCTAAAGGACTACGCAAAACATGTGGAATACCAATGAGTGTGAAAGGAGGGCAGGGAAGCAATGAAAATAATAGTAAATATAAGTAGCTTGCAAAACAGGAGAAGTAATCACAGGTCTCCACTTCTTCAGTTTCCGTTGTCTTTTCCTAGAGATTAACTTTAGCATTTTTCTCTATGATTCGCCTACAAACTCTAAATGGCTGGGCTAGTCCCACTTGGTGACTTCCTTGAGAAATATAGCTTATTTCATTATGAAGTTACTTGGTGAAGATGTTTTTTCGGAAGACTCTTGGAAGTTAACTATTTCTTAACTTGAGAGCCCAGAACTGTATTTGGCAGTGACAAGATGACTCATTTTTTAAAGTAATATGAAAAATCTTGATTCTTACAACTTTTGAAAGAAGAAAGTGAAGGAAAAAGGTGTCTTGAGCCCTAAAGGTGCGTGTGGTCCTCCAATGGAGTCTAACCCACCACTTAAAGTGCTGTCGGACTCAGAATTGCTACTGCTGGTAGCAAGAAGTTTTGTACAGTTAAATTTGTCCGATCAAAGAACAGTTGGAAAGCTGCCAGAGCTGATCACCCATTAGTTGGGAAAAGTTGTTTATTATTCACCTTCTCTCCACTGTCCCTCTCTAGCTGAATGTTCCTGACATTCACTCAGCAGGTCTATGCTGTTTTACCACATCACTGCTTAGTCTTAGACTTGATTTCCATATGTCACAGAAGAATCCAGTAATTACTCACAGTTATTTATATAGTAAGATGTTGCATTACTTGCTAACACCCACGTATTGGGAATAAATATACCTCCAAGTACAGTTTAGACTAAGCTGCTAACTGCAACCCACATTTTCTGTTGGGAGTTTAAGAATCTGGGGATTTCAGAAGTCATTTTTTGATTCCCTAGCTTCTTTATAACAATCGCTATTTTTTCCTGTCCTCAGACCTAGGTCTCTGTCATCAGACCCTTCTTTTTACAGAAATCTTTTAAAAATGGTACAACAGCGGAGATGGTTAGGTTAGACCTCCTTATTTAAAGCTGAGTGGGTGTCTTCCAGATCTGTTTGCTGTTTCTGCCATGTACACCACGAGAAACATCTTAACCAGAGGAGTTGGATTTATGAAGCGGCAGTAACAGCCTGTGTTAAATACTACTTGCTGCTTCCAGGGGAAAGATCAAAGAGTTCATGCACTCACAAAAATAGTAAATTTGTCCTCTCTTGTTTGTCCTCTGTTGCCGGCTATTACCTCTCTCTGTTTTGCTTCTTGCCAGCAGGTAGGAGATCCCTGCATAGAGAGCGGAAGACCTTCCCTTACTTTTCCCTGTCTTCTTTCTCCCCAGTTGAGAGGAATGATCTCATTTTTTTTGCTGTCAGGGAGCCTCTCTACTCAGCTACCGTGCCACAGGAAATGACCTTATGGACATTTGTATTATAGGCGCATTAAACAGTAGGGGATATTTCTGAAATAGTAGATTAGCGTAAGAGTACCAAATAGGAACCTTATTATTTCTTTTATGAGGAATGTTTTTTCCTGCTGCTTCTGCCTTATTTCTATCTTGAAGTTGTACCAAAAGCGTTCAGACTGTGAGACTACGTGTAGAATTGGGGCTTGATAGCCCTAATTTTTTTATTTGTCTGTCACCATTTTTCTTTGTAAATTGGGAAGTCCTCATCATTAAGGCTAATCTGAAAAAACTGAAGATGTATGTGCCTTTCTTTCCTTACCATCAGTTGCAAAGCTTCCTTTTCTGTCTTCAGGGAAAACTGTCAGGTTGAGAACTATTATACTCTAGTCATATTATATTCGGTGGCTAAGTGATTCATTGCAAGCTATCTGTTAAAACTAAGAAAAGCAATGTCACTTGCAGCTGAAGCTCTCATGTCATGTTAACTCAAGCATGCAGTTTGTTTTTTGTTGAAGCTTTTTAAAAAACAGTGGTTGATAGTCTGTGCCATCCACTAAAAAGAAGTGGGAAAATCAGACTTGCCTGCTACAAGGAACTTAAAAACACCTGCTTGACAGTAAACATTCAGCAGTTCCATTGTCTGCAATGAAAGTATTCATGTGTTGAAAATTAAACATCTTCTAAGTGCTTTTCTGGGTAGGGCACACTTTTAAAACTGATGTGACTGAAATGCCATCAACATAACAATAGCCGTGGACATCTTTATAGTTAGCATCTCCCCAGCTGCCCCCGGTGCCCTGCTCCCTCGCAGGGTGGTGAGACGGGCCCGGGCTGCCAGGCCCTGACCTGCCCCACAGGCAGCCCGCGCTGATACCAGCTCCCCAGAGCGGCCAGCCTGCCTGACACCCTGACACCGAGGTAGGTGTGGGAAAACTACGGTATTTTGGATCTGTCATATCTCAAAATCCATGGGACCTTGAAGGAAATGATGTAGTTCCTGCCTCTTTGTGTGTCTTTGGCGCTCAAGAGGAAGACAAATGTGCAGTAGGTCTCATTTTTGCACATTTTCACAATGAAGAGGAAATGCGATGTTGTTATTTCAAAAATAAAGCCAGGGCCCTAGACACAATTCTCTGGGGAGGCATCCTGATGCAGTTGAAAAGGGGCAAGAGCCGAGGGCCCCCGCTGTTGTCCGCTGTTGTCTAAATAGAGCGGATCTAGTTACGGCTTTCTAAAGATTTTAAGCTCATTGAATAGATCTTTGGAAATGATAATTATTTCCCATGATCCTAATGCTAATCCTTGACTGTTTACCACAGATGTAGCTTTCTGTGTACCCATGGGCTGTGTGCAAATCTAAGAAATGACACCGAGCGTTTCCTTTCAAGGGGCTATATGTACCTTATTGCAATAAACTCAGTGTGCCACTTAGCATAGGACTTCCCTAGCTTTCTTTTGACGTTTTTACAGCGTTTTTGTTTTGTTATATCCCTGTATCCACTTTCTGACTTTACAAAGTTCAGGCACTTCCAACTTGCCTTTCTATAAAATGCTGCAAGGCATTTAATTAAGTGGTTCAAATGTGCCTGTAATCTAGACTGAGAAAGGTCTCTTCATTGTTGCTAAAAGCAGGTAAGCAATTAAGCTTTGCCCTCCAAGGTTGTCATGCTGTTGCAGGGCATCCTGCAGCCGCAGAAACCAGTGGCTTTCACAGGGGCATCAGTCAGAATAATTCATGTGTGCCATATGCTGTCGTTGCTCAGAACTGCAGTTGTTGGCGCTGGGTACTTTGTTTTCTTTCTTCAATGTCAACTTCCCCCCCTACTTCACTCCACCCCCCCGCACCCAAATCCTGGTATATTTGAAGGCATCCCTACCTCAGTGACATTTAAAGAGGAAAAGATGGACGAAATATGAAGTGCAACCCATTCACGAAAGATTGCAGTATTTTAAATATGTATGTGTTTATTCCAGATGTGTGTTAGTTACACGCACTTCCTAAGCTAAAGAAAATTCTCAGCCTTGCGCTCATCCATTGACTGAGTCTGGGAATCATCCTGGAGCCTGAACTGCCCCAGAGGCCAGGATTTGGTATTTGGTAGCCAAAAAATAAATGCAGAGTGGGTGAGACTTCCAACTGGAAATGCCTAAGAAAAGGATTATTCTGAGTGCTCTAGCTATTGGTCTTCTCTAGGTTGATTATAAGCTATTGTTGATTTAATTTTAAGCAGGAGTGGAAATAGATGGTAGCTTGTTTTTTCAGTTTGTAGACTGGTATTGAAAAAAAGGAGGATGTTTCCACTGTATTGCTCTGCTATACCTGGAGCCAATGTCCCTGTTATTTAAAAAAAAAAAAAAAAAAAGCCATGGTCATCCCAGGTATACCAGGAGCTTTCTTGTCCACAGCTATTCTGGGGATCCCTGTTTGAAGAAGGAGGTTCTTATGACAAAGGGGAAAACTCTTTTACATAAGCACAAACTCTGCAAAAATGGGGACCCCCGTGTATCCCCCACTCTGTCTCTTATTAGCGCCTCATCTGTGGAACCGAAACTCATAAGAAACACTGTGGTTCTCCTTAGTTGATGTTTAGGTGGAGAGAGGAAAGCATGAAAGACAGGCAGGCATTTAGCCATGACCTCACACTTAGGACCCACTCCCTTCTTTCCAAGGAGCCGAGGGGCTCAGAGCCACTGATGACAGGGATTATCTAATTTCCAGATTTATTTTTGAATTTAGAAAGTTATTCAGACTATAACCACTATTTAATGTAAAAACATTACTGATGCATATTCATTAATTTTTAGCAACTAAGTAAACAGTTGTTCAGGTTTAGTTGCTTATTACAGCAACTTATAATTTGCATGCAGTGACCATAGTGTAATCTCGCAGAGAAAAAAAAAGTGCTGTTCTGCTCAGCTGCCTGAAAAGTTCATTTACCACCATTTGCTTCCTGCAGAGTATGTTGGGGCAGCATGGAAAATGGAGAAATGAACTCTCTCCAGAAACACTTGGACATCCGTTTCCTTTCATCGTCTCCATGCAAGTACAATTGTTTGTGGCCTGCTCTCCTCTCTTGGGTGGGATTTGTCATGGACCATGGCTAACGAGAGGCCTCCGTGACATAACAGCAGCATGAGACGAGCCTAAGTGAAGACTCAGCCTGAGGCTGCACCATGCAGGTGAGTTGATTTATGAAATTAGTGTGTCCCACCCTCCAAGCTGACATCCTGCTCCTTCGCCTCCTCCCTACCGCGTTCCCAGACCCGTGGTCCCCCCTAAAACTGCCTCAGCACATTCAGAAATGCTTGTGCTGCTGAGTTAACCGGCAGCAGGGCTACGTGGCTGGCGGGGTGAGGGCAGGGGAAAGCCAGGCAGCCCTTGTCGGTGGCAGCACACTGTGAGGTTGGCTCAGGTCCACCATGAAACCTCATCCTCAAGCCCTTGTGTTGTTCCTTTGAAATAGCAGGGTCCCGACTGGGGGCCAAATGCTGCCTGCACTGAAACAGCCCGCAGAATTATTTCATTCATCATTTGAAAAGCTTCTGCTGCTTGTGATGATGTACGACTTGGATGTGTTCATCGGGTCAGCGTGCCCATGTCTCAGTAACATACCATAGATGACAAACTGGGACGCTTCCTGCTTCTTGAGAATGAGACGCTTAAGTCTCTCAGACCCACTTTTTCCTTGGTCCTTTTGAGGTCAAAATACTTCTCTCTTGTCTCCAAAGAGAAAAAGCAAAAGCTTCCCATTAAAACACAGCCGTTGTTCTGTGCACGGTGACTTTGCCTCTGTTTGGTGTCGCTATTTTGAGATACTCAGAGGAGCTCAAGCGAGGAAACGACTGTGTGCCTCTGACTTCACCACAGGGCCTCAACGTTCTTGAATGGAAAAGTTTCGAAATACCATTATCTCCAGTTTAATGCGGTCCAGAAAATATCTTTATTTCTTTTGTATAGGAAAATGCTCCTGATAAAAGTCAGACACTTTTATGTTGAAGTAAAGTTTATATTTGCTGCCTGTCCTGCGGCACAAGCAGGAGCACCGCAACTGTGTGCTCAGGTCTAATTAAGGAACAAATTACAGCATGGACCTGCCCCGTTAGGTGGTGATAATATCCATAGATTAGATTGCTTGCTAGTGTGCTTGCTTTTGCTAAGGCTGGAAACGTTACAAGCCTAATCTGTGTCTTAATGAAATTTGACTACTACATTGCAGCCAACAAGATCAGGTGTCAGCCATGATCATTGAATGTGATTATTGGTGTCAGGGTTCATAAATATTTTAAGCACCTTCACTATATTAACCTGAAATATTGCCAGCTTTTTTATTCAGCCTTCCTTGGTGAAGAGAGAACTAGAGGGTAAATTATCTAGAAGGAGAAAGAAAGGAAATTCACTTTTTCTAGTGCAGTAAACTCAGAAGGGTACAATTATGTGCAATTATGAAAATTAATCTGTATATACTTTTCCTAAAAGTAACAAAATAAGGAACGTGTGTTGCTGCTCCGAAGAAGACTCAGAAGAATCAATTAGCTGGCAAGCTGCCATTCCACAAAGACTGTGTGGTGCACTTTTTCCTCTTTTTCTCTCCCCATCACCTTAGTTTAGGGTATATTTTCTCAGGGAATCATAAATGCCAAAGGAAATGGTTTGTGTTGCATAAAAAATGTCTTAAAAGTAGTTTGTCCACTGTAGATTTGAGGAACATTTGAAAAAACAAACAAGATGTCAATCATGACATAGCTTACCAATGCAAACAGTACTTTGGTAATTAAGAAAGCAGCTCTGTCAAGGAGTTAGTTGTAGTGAAAATCTGAAATGAAATAAAGAATGAAGAATCACAAGAGTTCTCAAATTCAAGTGCTTTTCATACAGCATACAACCCCCTGTAAGTTCTCCTGCCCACAAACTCACAGCAAGCAAAATAATAGAATTTCTGCCAATCTCACCTCTTTATTTTCTCTTTGTTTGCAAGGCGTCTTTTCATACTGAGTGTAATAACCCCACTGACTGTGTGGATCTTACTTTCTAAATGTTCTGTAATAGCTTGAAGCCACAATCAGGTGAAGGACAATGTATAATAATTTGGGGTGACATTAGGGAATAAGTCATTTTTGTGTGTAGCCAGGAGAGAGTTTATGGACGGGTCCCACATTTTTTCTTTAGTGCAGCATACATCCACAGACGATTTCCAAACATACTAATCATTATTTCTGACAAAATGGTTTTCAATTACATTAAACAATTTTAGAAATTAACCTTCTCCCAAGAACCCTCTTTGAATTGAATGCCTTTTTAGAGAAATGATGGTGGTTTTAAGAAAACCATTTACAAAACAAAATTTTTGTTTAGAGAAATTATTTGGTTGCCTTGGACACTCGGTGTTCTGCGCCCCCAGGAAAGATGCAGGTTCATTTCTTACCCAGCCCTCATTGCCCATGAAATATGGGCCTATGCACAAAACAATCACCGATTTTTTTGGATGCTGAATACTGTACTTTGGATATGTATCAAAATACGCACTCCCTTTCTAGTTGATCAATATTCATTTCTTCTAAAAAAATCCCTTTCTCTTTTCTGCTGTCCTGATAAAATTTATGAGACTTTTTTTACTCTAAGGCCCTAAGCTTTAGAGTATCCTACTCAAGATGAATGGCCTAGTGAAACGGGTTATTAAAGGGAGTTTCTTACATAATTAGAAGTGAGGGCTCAGGCATGAGAAAGTTGTTTATCTTACAATTCCAATTTGTTTTTAATAATGGTGCCCAAACAAGCCCGAAGCATTAAATTAAAGTAGTGCTGCTAGCCCTTTAAAAAACTGAACAGTGCTGTTGCTCTGTAGAATACCTGATTTGAAAAGCTCCTATGAAATATCCCAGTGAGGCGTTAACGTGCGATCTTCTGCCCCTCAAATGGGAGCTCTGGCGTTTTTCAGCTAAAAGCTACAACCAAAGAGACACAAGATAATAAAGTACATTTTAATCTTCTTTTTCCTGAGCATGGCACGTGCAGCACCTGTGAAATGATTATGCTTGCTCTTTTTTCCCTTTTATTTTAGCTTCCTGTGGGGCAAAGTGTGACCAGAAGGGAACATTTCGCTTTGAGTTCCTCTGCCACGGACTTCTGTCAACGATAATCCCTTTGCCCTTGCTAATCTTTATAAAATGTCCGGCCTAATGGGACAATGCAGCCGGGGCACGGTTGTATTGGGAATGTCTGACGTCAAAGCTTTTAAACCCCAAGCGTCTTTGGCAAGGTGACCTCCGATGAGGAGGAATTCCATGCCAAATCGTTCTGAGGACATGTCGTTTTTCCAGTGACAGGGAAAAGAAGTGGCGCAAGATACGGATTTTCATCCCATCATGGTTCAAAATGTTTATTTTGGTCCCATAACGGGATTATGAAGAACAAACTGAGCAGATTCCCCATGGAAAAAGGTGCTAAGAGGTATCTGGTTAATCTGATAGCCATAATGGGAGATGAGTTTTTGTTTCAATTTTTTTCTGTACTATCATTATTTTGCAGGGTTGGATAACAAGTCACCCTCCTTTTTTAAATCTTAGCATAGCCTCCATGATTTATGGGAACGTTATGATTAATGACAAGTAAGGAAGACCTATTTTACTTTGAAAGGACACTATTCATGTTGAGTTAAACTGAACATCTAATGTTCAGTTTATATTACAAATTAAAGGTAAATGAAGACTGGTTTCCAGGGAAAATAAATACAGTAAGAAAGTATTACACAGTGGTAAAAATACTCAAAGTGCCTATAAGAGATTAAAACACAGAGTAGATTAATTTTTTTACCTCATGTTTTTTCATCTAAAACAGAAAAAATAGTATTCCTAGGTATTTTGTATGCTTTCTGGAGAACAGAAGATAGATATCATCAAACCCTTTTCTCTTTGCAAACTCCTGTGAATGATTATATGCTTCACGTATTTCATCACTCATTTTACATTGATCACAAACATTCAGGCATACCCAGGAAAAAGACGTATTTTTCAGTTTAATATATAAACAGGTTTTATTTCTATTTGAGGAAAACCAAGAAAGAACAAATGACCAGTTTCCCATGAAGGAGAACGTTCTCTTTGTTCTTTAACAGTCTGGCTCTGAACCTAAATCCTCTATATTTAAAGGAGCCATTTTCAAAAAATTAGACGGACGTTTGCTTTCAGTTACACAGCTATTTCAACAGCCATACAAAGATGGCTCCAATTTAAGGATCCAGAGTGAAGATATGATTTCACTGAAGCAGGCTTTAAAAAGAGACACGACAGGCGCTACACCGCAGTCACAGATGTTAGCACTAAATGTTTAATGAGGGAAAACCTTGTTCTGTTCTCTGCCTTGTATTAAATGACCTTCGGCCAACAAGGGTAGCAGGAGCTAGTTCTGAATAAACACTAACAGTGAAAGTTTCCAGAGCAGTAAGAATGCTGCTGTTAGCAGATTGATAGAAAATGCTTTTTGCCTATAGTATTTTCATCAGAAAATCTCAAAAGTGGCTTTGCAAGAGTAGCTTCCTACATGGGCAAACTGGGGCAAAGGAACCGTGGCTGGAGAAGCCACTGCAGTTGGCCCCCTGCGAAGCTGGGGAGGGAACGTGGGCATCCTCGCATAGTACCCTCACTGCTGAGCAGCACTGCTTGCTTTACCAGCTGTTAGTTATCCAGAGCAGCATCTAGGACGTCGTACTCACTTCGATATTTCTCAAGTATCCGATAAAATATGTGGAAGCGATTTAAACCAATAAGTGTACCAGGAAGAGTAGATCCAGCCTGGACTAAAGCTTAAAAATGATAATAAAAATGGCTATCCTTATTTCTACCTGGTTATCAAATCATCTCAAAACTGTGAAATCTGGCCAATGCTTTGGATCCAAAATTGCACTAAAGTCTTGCAAAAGGCCCCCTTAAAAACAGCCAAACCAAAATCTACCAGCTAGACGTTACTAATATTTAGGTTACTAAATGCCAGATTTGTCAGCTTAAGCCCATTTCGATTTCTAATGAAATCTAATGACCGCATGCTCACTGTAATTCTCTTTCTTGTAAAATAAATATTACATTTGCTAATACTAATAAATATTGCATTTGGCTACAATAATAAATGTGTCTGAGTGTGCTAATTGGCTCTCTATTAGGGTGTTTCCAAACTGATGGTTCTTATTAGTGTTAATGAAATTGCCAGATGGCATCCAGTGTTGATAGAAGCCTTGGCAAAAATGGCAGTCTGTGTAGTGTACCACTTCATCATGTGTGTAGTTAAATTTAAAAACGCGGCTTGGAGAGCTAACTAAATTAATTATGGAGTCTGCAAAGAGAAAAAGTTTATGAGCCTCTTGGCTCCTCTACTATGTTGTTGTAACATGAAACTCCCCTTTCTTGTCTTTTCTTTGTTCATTGTGTTTTCACATTATAAATGGTTTGAAATATATCTGGATCTAGCTGACAAAGAGAAATTTCAGTAAATGCACAGAATACACAGCAAGTATACGTATAGGCATAATGGCATGAGATTTTTAGAGGTGGATTTAAGCCACTCTGCAATAGAATTGTTTCCTATAATTAGTATGATTTCTTTTTTTTATTTCTTCAGTCCTTTATCCTCCAAGCCTGGCACACTATCTGAGGACCATCGGAAACAGTGACCTGTCCACTGAGTCTCTCTAAAGGTAGGTGTTGCCCCAGGTTTAACAACTCCATTTAATCATTCTTTGCTTCCATATCTCCATCTGTGAAATACAGAAATTTTAGTCCCTCACAGAGAGGACTGAGAATAGTGATCCATTACTTCTTGCTCAATTTTTGGATGTCTTCCATTACAGAAATGAAGAGTTCAAAAACGTACCTGTTGTCCCTATTATGTCGAAGACATACGGAGGTCTCTCATGAATCATGACTAATGTAGACAGTATTAATGAGTAAGTAGTTATATCACTATTGTTTCAGCAGTAAACAAGGACAATCTTTAATTTCCAAATACTAATTTAAATATGTTTGTCATCTGGCGAACGTAATTAAATAGAAATAGCTGGTGAAAGGTTTTGTCCTGAGAATACTCATTCTCTTTCATCTCACTTCCCAGAGAACAGCTGTATGGCAGTCCCAAGAAAAGATTGTTTCTCGACATTTGGGTACAGTTTCAGAGCTTCAAACTATACCTCTGCCATCCTGAGCGATTTCTTTAAGCAACATGCTAGTTGTATGACTTATCACTAAATACAGTTGAGAGCCTCTTTTCTAGTGTCACCTTTTAGTTGTGGAGTGAGTCGTATTTAAGCGCTCGTAATTTCACTACAGTGTTGATATCTTTCTCTTGGAAAGAGTCCACAGAAGCCTAACAGCCTGTCTGTGTCTGTGTGTAACAGCAAGACTGAATTTACTGGCTAGCGTGCACTGCCTGTTTTTGCTGCTGAATAGAAAAGCGTTACAGTAAAGAACCCAGAGGCTCTAGAGATGGAAAGGACCTACAACATTAGAGTATCCCTTTTGCCTGCTAGCCTGTGCCACACCTGACTCTGCACAACAGGTTATCCAGCACTGTGTTTTGTTTAGCTTTGAAGTTCTACTGTATCCCCTGTGAGAGTGTTTCCCACGCAAGGTAATGAAATGTCAGAAATTGTCCCTCGTATGTGTCATGCTCTTCTCCCCGTTTCAGTGGAGCTAATACCTCGTAATTGTATTCCTCTATACTGTTTTCATTTCATCTCCGTTCTCTCAATCTAAGTAATTCTCAGCTGACTAGATCTAGGGAATAACTGACCACTTTGCCCATCAGAATAGTGAAAAAAAATAGTTAGTTTTAAAAAGTGTTTAGGGCAGAGATACTTTCTGCATGTGTGTTTTACCATGCCAAGCACAGTGTAATCTAATCCTACGTATCCTAATAAATTCCTACGTAATGCTGCAGTGCAATCTGGGATTACTTAATACAGGTAGAAGTGGGTAAGAACTACTTCCAAAGTGGATAGGTATGTTGTATAAGGTACGAATGTTCCACCAAAGTGCTTTTTACATTTTTTAAGGGCATTTGACATTAATGGCCTGTACTCAACCAACAGTGCGTAGCAGGATTATAGCAGAGGTTTTGTATGTTTTGATATATTCTGAGCATTCAGCTGAAGTGCATGAAAGCCTGTTCAGTGATATTCTAATGCCAAAGCAAAAAAAATGGGCATGCAGAATTACTGAAGTTCTGACCTTTTAATTATAAAATGTTAAGAATTTTATGACAAACCAAACTTTTGACCCATTTCTTTGATAATGCCTATAGTTTACTGATAAATATGAATTCACTGTTATCATATTCTGTCTTTTGTAGAAATGTAATTATTATAATCTGTAATTGTTATCATCCATATGACCTGCTTGAATATTTTTATATTGTTACAGTTAATAGTTAGGCTTTGACTCAGCACTGACTCAGCTGAATGATTCCTTTGAAGTAATAATGAAGAAACTTATTAAGAACATTTAATGTGCTCTTCTTTATAATACAGCTTTATTTTAAAACAGATAACTATATCCTGTGGATAAATATATTGCATGTTTTCATTTCTGGATAAGATGCAATACTATTCCTATTTGTTTGCTGAGAAAATTATAGAGTGTTATTCTTTTACTCACTAACCGCATCTAGAAAAGAATGTAGTGATGGTAGGGTCCAGTTATTCATATGGCAGTTACAAAGTCAGATTTACTTCAAAATTCACAAAGCAGTCAAACTGTGACCAGGGTTGGATAGAATCAACCAGCAGATTATAAGATAAAACATATGGGCAATCTGTCCCTCTGTGTGTCTCTCTAGGAGCTGATACAGTCACAGTTACAACGGTATCTAAGCACTTAAAAAATAAGTACAGCATCCTGAAATAGCAATGGAAATGTACCAGAGTCCTCTAGCAGCAGCAGCAGCAGGACACAAAGCAAGTCCAGACACTATTTCCTAATCATATAAAGAGGTTTATGTGGCTCCTTTACTGTTGTTGTCAAATCTGTCCCTTCCAGTCATAATGTGTTTGAGACCAAAAGGAGTTAGGCACCAGAAGCCCCTTCCACAGTTCTCTCCTGAGAAAGAGGCTGAAAAGTCAAATTGTCAGCCCGTGCAGACTGACATTACTATATAGATACCAAGGGCATGACACTGACATATGTCACCTTACGATCCAGCCTATTACATATCCAGATAACAGGATTTGATATCAGTGTAACACTTAGAGGCAAGGGAACCCCTTCATTTTATTTCTAAGGAAAACAAAATGGTTTATATTTGTATCAAATTTTTGCACTTGGTTTAGAAAAATTGCATGCATGTTTTTGGTGCCTTGCACAATGCAAAGCCCAGATGCTACATCTCCTTTTCAGCACAGCTCTGGCTTTGCGTGGCTGCTGCTGCTGCTCTCTGTCTTTCTGAATCCCACTGTCCCACGCCTTTGCAGCACAGCCTCCGAGAGTCTTGGTTCAGCAGCTTGGGAATCCCACTGCTGCTGGTGGTGGGTTTAAATGTCCCCTACAAAGGGAGGCATAGCTTTGGGGAAGCCACCTCAAAGAGAAAAAGGTACTGAAGGAAGGAAGATGGGCTTGTTTTGCAGCAGGCAGGAGTCATCGGGATCTCTGGCCTGAGAGAGAGAAAAAATCGGAAAAAAGATGAAAGAGTGACATCCTGCAGTCACTACACAAAGAATAATTCACTGTCCTTGAGGTGAAAAAGAGTGCAGTGAGACTTACAATGTCCAAAGTTCAAGTGAAACTTCAAAGAACGAGTTAAACACTGTGAACCATATCTCTCTCAAGGAAAATTTCTACGTTTGGAAGCCCTGCCTTCTTAGCCTCTCTCAATTAACAGTTTTTGAAAGCAAATGACCAGTAGTTCTGTGAAGAACAGTGGCATATGTCCCCATGTCAAAAGTATAATCTTTCAAATATGATTCACAGTTGAAATACCTTGAAGCCTTTCTCCTTTGGGAACAATTAAAGCAAAACCAGGGCCAAACATCCTGCAGATGCTAGCTGTCTAATGGAAACTATTTAGTAACATCATCAAGGAAAATATTGCACAGCCCGTAGCCTTTTTCTCATTTCTCATGCAGACCGGGAGAATGCAACATGCTCACACTGCAGAGTGTCACCTGCAGAGTATCACCAGCACGATATCTCTCTGCTACCAGCTATGAGTTGGCAGGATACGGGCATACGTTAAAGGACTTCCTCCCATCAAGGGCATGCATAACTAAGATGAAATTATATTTTTGAATAATACAAAAAGAAGTCTTTGAAAAGGAAGACTTTGAGACTATCTGGCTGATGTTTTAGTTCTTCTTTTCCCCTCCCAAGAGATAAGTGAAGGATGGTAGTGATATTTCTGCATTAAATATATAGATTTTAAATTAGGCTGTTTTTTAGAGCTTTCGTTATGAAGATAGTACTTTTGTACAATCATTCATTTTCTTTGAAACTGTATTTAAACGTCATGGCTATCATTGGCAATATTGCTTTTTACTGAGTGTGCAGTAATAGGATTAATCTCAAGACCTTTTTAAAATTACAGTGAATTATTGTTTAAGTGTTCCAAAAGTCATTTTAGAAATTAATTGAGTACAAAATGTGCAGTTTTATTTCCGTTTGTGCGTGTACCATACACTCTTGGAACTTACTTGCAGTATCAGATCAGCGATTGTTTTTCGGCTGTTTCAGATATAGAGTCTTTATCAGTTTCTACCTGGACATTGGCATACTATCATATCACCAAAGGTACATAGATCACCTGCTCTGCTATGCCCTGATGCATAAGCTGTCAAGAAATTCTCACTGTTTATAATATATAGCCCTCTTGTAGCCATCGGCTTATTGGCAAGCGTATTCCTTGGTAAAACGGAAGACAGCCAAGCACCTATGTATACTGGTAATCTCTTGCAACCAGAAGAGCTTGGAAGCGTACGACTGTGTGCGAGTGAAAAGCAGTGCTGAGGATGTGCTAATTAACTGTAGAGGCAAGACTGCTTTATTCCTCTCATCCCCTCCTCCTTCCCAGATCTGTGAGGCAAAACTGGCGGCAAAAGCAAGGGCTAGTCTGTGGCTGCTTCTTTTCAGCAATGCATAAATATCTGTGATCCTCTCAAAGTATAAGCACACTTCTGTATGGCAACAAATTGTATTTCATATATTTTATTTAACCACCCCAAGTGCAAAAGATGCTTTCACACAAGGAGATAGAAAATTGTTCAGCTCAGCTGTATCATGGGGCAGACTTCTGGATCAAAAACTGACCT
The DNA here is from genome assembly GCF_040807025.1 of Struthio camelus. Taxonomy (NCBI): domain Eukaryota; kingdom Metazoa; phylum Chordata; class Aves; order Struthioniformes; family Struthionidae; genus Struthio; species Struthio camelus. Next base: position 24,776,508 of record NC_090981.1, read on the forward strand.
CATCTACTTCTGTTTTTTTACATGTAGGCCTCTGTTATGATACTGTTCAACACTGGAAACATTTTTCCTTTCTTATGGAAATAAGAATAACATTTTATTTTCTGGAGTAAGAGTAGGACCACGTATTTTTTCCCTTTCTCAGTGAACGGCTGCAAATTTGAGCTCCAGAAACTTAATTGGGTTGTGGCTGTTTAAAATAACACTTAACTCCTAGCAGCTGTGGTTAATGGAGCTGCTCAACACAACAGCCACCTGGTTAAACATGATTAACTTCCACAGGTTTCACGCTGTGTGTCCTATGCTGGAGTTGGAAACTTCTGTGGCCTTGAGGAGCATTTTGCTTTTTTTTTCTGAGGTGGGTGAAAGAATTTTATTCTAATTTTAAACTAGCTTTATAATGTTGGTCTTTTGATACACTCAATTATTGTTTACATCCTAGGCAGCAAAATTTTGATAGATGAGAGCTTGATTTAAAGTCATAACACCACAATAGCAAAAGAAAAATAGATTCCTTTTAATTTCATGTTACTTCACATTTTAGAGAGGGAAAATACCTAATTTATTAATCTGTTTTGTTTGAATAGAAGGTTATGGTTTACTAGATAAATACAAACCTAAGTGGAGATTTTGGAAAATGTGTTTCTCTTACCTACTGGCTAACAAAATGAAAACTCTTTGCCTTATCTTAGCTCTTAACTCCTATTAATGAGATTATCAAAATAATATGTGCTGGTAAGAACAGGAGAGGCTTTTTGTCCTGAGGACAGAAGAATCTTGTATGTCTGCCTGCAGGAAGAATTCTGTTTAGAGAACGTCTAATAATTGAGGCTTCTTGAGATTCTCTAACACTTCCCTGAAACCTTGTTTTGAGAGGTCTGTGTGACTTCTTAAAGAAGAGAAAAAACTTTTGGCTTTAAGGTCACCTTGTTTCTCTTCAGTAAGAACTCTTTTAAAAATATATATATTCCTTTTCCCTTCATTTATTGCAATCCAGACTTTTCTGAATCTTATGTTTAGAGTGCCTCAGTCTACTGGTTCCTTGCTCCTTTCCAATGTACAATGTAAAAGTAAAAATTAATAAATACGAAATGTTATAAATGCTAAGCTAGTCCTTCGCTACTGTTCAGTAGTAGCCATGCAACAGAAATGACTGTTTTTGAAAATGCAGCTTCCTGAGTTTGTGTCTGATTTAGTTCTCCAGATGTTTAGTTTATTTACTGTTTGTCCAGTTTATTATCATAACTAGTTGACAACTAAGATCTTCCGATATCTTTAAATGGTATTTAGGCTTCTGGCAAAAAACCTCAAGAACAAAGTATGTGTGTGGAGGGAGATGAGTTTTCATCCCGTCTCTGTGCTAGCAATACGAATCGATTTAGGAGCCCTGACTTGCTCTGCTCAAGGCTCAGCTGTTGCTTCTCAAGGTCTGTTGAATTCCTGTTGAGAGGAACTAGACCCTGGCAGTTGAGGTCCAGTTGAAGTCATCCACATTGGCTGTAGTTAAGTGGATCTTCCAGGGAAAATTAAATACGCAACTGTACTGCACGGTCAATTTGACTATAGTAGGTCAATTGAACTAGAGCGGTGAACTTGATACAAGAGGAGCAGTACATCTACTTGGTGAAGTGCAGGACTGCCTAATGTTGTTTAAATACAAATTTCAAAGCCTGCTCTTCCTCCTCCAGTTCCTGGCAGAAATGTAAAAGAGGAAAATAAACTGACTGAAAAATATTGGCCAAAAAACCCCTTTTTCCTAAGTAAATATTAAAATGGGCATTGAAACTAGTGATAACCCACTTGCTTGAACTTTTAGGTTTTGTGTGGGTATCCGCTAGATCTTTGGAACAAATTAAGTCAAACTGATGTATCTAAACTACAGAAAGCTTGTGATATCCTTTTATAGTATTCAGAAGTCTGCCACTCATGCTTTACAATCTTGTATAATCTATGTACGAGTTGGAAGTAAGTGGTTTTCTTGGTATGGTATGAATGATACTGGATACAGTTCCTCCATATACAGAAAGACTGAAGGTTTTGAGGCATTGAGATTGCAGGCATGGGCTCTGCCGTCCCAGAGCCACGTGTCACCAGGCAGTGCTGCAGGCAGGTTCCTGTGCCAGCCTGTGCAGCCTGCTGAGCTAACGAGGCTCACATAGGGGAGAGAGCAAAGTGGGGGCCGGTAAAGTTCATGCTTTCCTTTAGGTAACAAATAAGATGCCAGTAACTATGGGTGCATGCTGGAAATTGTTCTTAAGAGTAATAGATGCAAGATTTTGGGTTTTGCTTTCCAAAAAACAGTTATAGGTGTGATACAGTCTTGAAGGAAGAGAAGATGAAGAAGCTATACTGCAAAGTGTTACTAAGTATAAAGATGAGTGCTAATGGTGGAATGGCAAAAGCTCCTAATTGATACTGTGGTTTTTAGTAAGGGAGTGGCATAGTTATTCACTCAGGGCAATGTTCTTGAGTAGAAAATACCTCAGAAACCTAATGCTGAGGGGTTCTCAATGCAGCTAGGCTTGATAGGCAGGTTGTGCTGGCAACTCAACAGGGTGAAAGATTGGCCTTGCTGAGGCTGGTGTGGGCTCACCCGCTGACTCCGAGGACAATGATCTCATCTCAGGTCTAACCTTTAAAACTATTGAGGGTATGACTCTCAGCTTTAATTAGGGCATAATTTTTAACAAGCTAGTCATTCCCTTTTCATCATACATAAATGAAGCTTCAAATTTACTTGTTTGCTTCAGGATTTTACTTTTTAATAAAATAATTAGTGCTCTGGCCATTTTGTCTTGAAACTCAGAACATAAAAGGTCATGACCTTTGGATTTGTCTCTAATGACCTCTTCCCATATTAGGGGGTTTCTTTCAATTCCCCAGTGAATTCCCTGAAGCACTTCAAAACAGCATCAGGATACTGGTTATGTAGTAACAGGTTTGTCTTTTACTTTTTTCAATAGTGTACATGTAGGGCTTTGTACAGCCTAATTTAAAATCCCCAAACATAGGATCCCACGTTGCTGTTATACCACTACGTGATTCTTGATATTCATGCCATCCCTTTTCACTCCTGTAGTCCTATCCTTCACTGTCTAAAGAATAAAAGTAGACAAGGAAAACCTTCTCCCAGAGATGCACAGAAGCATGCTATTTTTTGCATAGAAGATGTTACAGTTGAAAGTCAGCTACAGTCCAGTCCACTTTTCAAAATTATTAAGAGTAACATGGTATTTCCTGAATCTCTTGAGGTATGTGTGCGCACCTGCATGTTTTCCCACAGGTCCCCCACCCTGAGCTGCTGGATGGAAGATGCTTGTAGTAGACATATTGAAGAGAAGGAGCAGTCTGCACAAATAAGAGAGAGTATGGAGGAAGCATACAGGAGTGGATGTCTCGGGCCTGGGAATGCAACTTACCTGTGGGACAGTTGAGGCAAAGCCAAGTTATGTGTTTTCCCTGTTCTGCCTCCCTGCCTGAGTGCCCTGTCCTGTGCTCTTCACCACGGCAGCTGCCATGAAAATGATAGTACAGGACTGAAATCTGGGGTGCTTCTCCATTATGGTACAGTAGGACCTTCTGGAGGAGAGCGGAAGGAAAGTGTTGAAGAATGTGCTTTTTTGGCAGTATATCTGACTTTCTTCCCTTGTCATCTAAACCAGGCATGTATACTTCTAGGCTAGCAATTCTTTCTCATTTTTTCTGTTAGACCAAGTTTCCTCATAGTTCTTTGCAAATCTGTCCCTTTAGGTTCCAAATTTTTGTTTGTATATGGATAGTATATTTTTCTTAATTGCCCTAATTTGCCTCTATTTTCCTGTTAGGGAGCATTCTAAAGATAAATGCTTTATTTCACATACAACCGCAGTAAAGCTGCTTAGAGACAGTCTGTAACTTCCTTTCCTCCATATGGAAGCCAAAATTGTGCTACTCCTTTTATGCTACCATATGGCCTTGCACATGCATGTACTTGCAATTTTCCATTGCTGCTACAATAAATCTTTTAAGTGCTTTACTGCCCAGGTTCTTCTGGCTTTGTCACTATCTTCCTCCTCCCGCCTTATTGAGAAAAGAGTTCTTATTGTGGGTAGCAAGTGTAAACAATTTCATGCCTATATGCTTTTCACTTATTTTACAGCATTCTCTCTTCTCATTTTGGTTTCAGTGTGTTAGATCTTCCAGAACTAGCCAATTAAGATTACTGTTTTGAAAATCAGAATTTTCTACCTGCCCAGCTTTTGCAGGTATGTGAATTGACTAATATGCTTAACAAAACTAACATAGCTATCTGAATATTTTCTTCACTGATCACCTGTCTCTAGAACTTCCAGTACTCTTTACACGAGGGAGGAAAAAATCCTATTTAAAAAAAAAAAAAATTGCTTTGGGATGCCCCATTCTCCTCATGGCTTCTACATGGTGAAGAGTTCTCAATAATTTTGGTGTGTTTCCCCTTTTTCAGGTGTTTATATGCTCTTTGAGTTTCATCTTTTCTTTAGTTAAACAGAAGTACCCTGCAGATATTCAGGGATGCTCATGAGCATTTCCTGTAGCTGACTGGTTTAAACAAAGCCTTAAAAAAGCCCTCTTCCTACAGGAATATCAACAACTTGAATTCTTTGCTTTTATCAGCAGTGATCTGTTTCTCTACAGTGTTGTATCGTTCATCTCTTTATTAAGCAAAATGCACAGAGTCTTTATAAGTTTGTCGTGGGAGCTCCAAGCAGGAACAGCACAACACAAGTTCTTTATAGTAAAAATACAGCTATTGTTGAGATTTAGTAAGGAGTAATATTGGGATTGGAGCCTGTGTCTTTAGGGATACGCCTTGGAGCTCTGCAGTGGAATGTTGTGATGGTTTTTGGCCCTGGAATCAGGCTTAGGAGACATAAGCTAGAGGAGTGAGCAACGGAAATACAGGGACACTAGGGAACTTTGTGCCATGACTAAGGTTACCAGTTTGGTCTGTCTACAGCCCTCAAAATGAATTCTTGAGTTGGTTCCCTACGAAAGAGTTGAAATCTTTACATCTGGGGGAAAGGGCTATCAGAGCTACTATTTCCCCCTAAACCCACTGGAATCTAGGTGAGCACTTTGAATTGCAAGGCAGCTCTTTCCTGAGACCTGTGAGGTCCCTGAAGCGGTGGAGTGGGGTGAGGGGAACATGAACAAGTAAAGTGGGCAACAGCCATGGAAGTACAGCCTCAAAGTAATCAGCTCAACCAGATGATACAGCAGGGCAGGGAAAAAACATTTTTGCACACATAAGCCCTTCTGAAACAGCAAATTTCAAGTGAAGTAAAATTTGAGTTAATTTGTCATTCAACTAGGCAATGTGACGGAAAGTAGTAGCTAGTGTATGGGGCAGAGGAGAAGGTCAGCAAAGGGGAGAGCGAGCTGGAATCGACTGCAACACGAGGAAGTGCTGTCTGCAACTGGCTGCAGCTTACGACCAGTATGAGTCACATCAGGCAAGTGTCCAATGTGAAGACATGACCCCTCAGAAAGAGTATGAAGGAGCAGCCTTCAAGACCTTGATTTGTGGTCTGAAAGCCAGCTTGCACAAGGGAAGATATAGATGAGAGTTGAGGACCTTGACGCTTAGGGGAGAGGATGCTGAGAAGGGGTAGGAGATGAAGGGAGTAAGAAGAGCTAGATGGTCCAGCAAACCAGGTCATTTATTTGGTAGGTATATGAGTACCTTGCATCATACACAGGGTGCTGGATTTAGCTGTGTTGTTTTATAAATTGCAGTTCTGTAGCCTGCTGCTTAATTGCATGTCAGGAGGCCTGTCATCCTTGCATTTCATCTGAGCTGAAGAGCAAGGAAGGTAGCGTTTTACATGTATTTTTTCGTGTGCTGAGATTACGTGCTTTGGCATCTGGCTCTTACCAGTAATGAGGCAAGGAGGGAGCTGAATAGCTCTAAAGTGCTGTCAGGTTATAGCGTGTATTATTATTCCTCAGTCTGCAATTTATGATGATTTGAAAACTTAGGAACAGTTCAGGATGTACTGTCTATGCCTGTGGCTCACCTTATGCATACATAATGCAGGGCAATTGGTAAATAAGGTCCGTACCCCTTTGATTTGGAATTGATCTGATAGGGAAGTGTTACCCTGAAATATGTGGCCTATTCAGTGGGAGTCTCTTTGGATGGCTGAGGCAAGGAATGTGCCACTTTGACAGAGGTATTCCACTTGTGAACTAGTGGAAATAGCATTGAATAGTGTGAGCTTGTTATTCTTGCTCCAGTATTCAGCTAACACACAGTATCACATTCTTGGAGATGGTAGGAATTATTGCTTAGCTTAATTCACTCCTAAAGGCCAGGTGTTTTTTATTTATAGAGGGCATACTAAAAATAGTAACATAGAGTAGTCACAATTAGTATTTATAGTCATTGCATAAAGTATAGTATATAGCTGACAGGTTAATTCTCTAACAGCTTTCATAGTGCTTCCTTTGAATGTGAAAGTTTTAAAAAATTGCCTCTTAACTGTTACAAAATGCATTGTTTGTATCAGAAGTACTTGTTTAAAGTGTAGGGAATGCCTAAAAGTTGATTCAAAAAATAGAAGTCTCCTTGCCTTTGCAGTTGTAAACGGGAAAAGGTTTATATTTTTGTCTTGGGTACTGACACATTCTTGATGTTTGTCATACTGTTACTGGCAAGTGTCAAGATGAAGTTTTTTCAGGCCTTCCTACAATCCCTGTATGACTGCTGAGCCATAAGCAAGGATGAACCGTGAAATTCCAGTGCTCAAAGGCTGCATCCTGAACTTCAGCACTACTGTTTCTTACTGTGTGTCTGCATGGTGAGCCTAAAAGAACTTAAACTCCCATGTGTGCTAGAAAGTGTTATGTAATAGGCCAAACAAAAGAAAAAGGAAGAATGTTTTCTGTTCTGGAGAGCTCTCCTGTGCCATTTGTTTGGCCACTGTCCTTCCCAAAAGGGGTGATGGAGAGGGTAACTCTCTTCACTCCAGGTGGATTGTAATCTAAAAATGCTATTATATCACAAATATCATATGCACTCCGAAGATGCGCAGCAGTTTTCATAACTTCAAGAATGAACGCAAAATAAACACTGGCTTGTAGGACTTCTCAAGGAAAAAAAACTTCCATAACTGAATTGTATGTTGCTTTACATCACGGTGAGCAAGTCAGAGCTACAATCGCTGCTGTGCTAAATCCCTTTGAAGGAGGTAGTTATACTACTCAGTACAAGGTGTGATACATTTCATAAAGAATCCGAAAAATCTTAAAAATATACGTAGGAATTAATCATGACTATAATATAGCCACCTTGGGGTCCTGAACGTGTACAGCAGCTTTTAGTAAAGAAGATTAAGAGGATTTTGTGACTAAAGAGCACAAAGGATACAAAACAAACAGAATGTTCTAAATGATCAAGGTTAACAGTACTCTGTTTAGACAGTATGTATGGTAGAGCCTTAACAAATTACTAGGGTATCTTATTTAGGATTCATAGTGATGATATTTGTTGTGCAGTCTTGGCTCTTGGCATGACACACAAGAATTAGTTAGTATTACCTTCTGCAGCCCTTGGCTCTTCTTTCAAGTACTGACTCGTCTTGAGGCTACCAAGTACCTTAGAGGACAAGGTCAATGGTAGAGGTGATATGGTTGCAGCAGAATGAACAGTAAGCACATAACAGATGGTGATAAAACATTAGAAGAAATATTTAAGTATTGTGAGAAATTACTGGAAGCACTACGTATTCATTTGTAACTGAAGAGACCTACCTCATGCTGAAAGATGCCATGGAGTTTGGTGCTCGCTGCCAGGCTGCAGCGCTGGCGAAACGCAGCCATTTCAGGTTCTCGTGACTACCATCTTCCTTTTCGATATCTATATGTAAGATATGCTAAAGGTCATAACATCCGAAGGTAAGTTGTCATCTGTGAAGACTTTAAAAACTGTCAAAATTGTTCAGCGTGGTGCAGGAGAAATCCAGGAGTCCAGTATCCAGTTAGGAACAAAATGAACTGGGAAGCATGTGGTTGTGCTTGTCTCTGGATGGTTTTCAGTGCCCAATGGGGGGACAGAGTAGTTTTCATGTGAGTCTGTTTTGTTACTTGATGTCCCTAAATAGAAAAAACTAACTTGCCAAAGTCTACTACTACTTACTGTTGTAAGTAGTGCAAAATTCTAATTGACAGGGAACTTTATAACGAAGACGACAATCTCCCCTAAGACTCCAGGAATATAAATTAAAAAGGGCAAGGGAAGGACATGATCTAAAAGCTGAAAATAGTTGAAACAAACCCAGAGGCACTGGTTCACGCTGGGACGGTACAGAAGATTGACAGATCTATGATATTGTCAGGAAGCAGCAGCAGAGCTGGGAGCCAAGGGCGACAGCAGGGCAGGCAGGCTCTCCCCGATGAGGGCACAGGTGCCCAGCCCCTGAACGAGGAGAGCAGAGCAGCACCAAGGAATGTGCCCAGGGGTGTCTGAGGGGCCTGTGGCCACCACACCAGCCACTAGAGAGAGGCTTGCTGAGGCATCTCTCAGCTCTTTCCCACAGCCTAGCTGTTTTCCCAGCAGTCTGATCCAAGGCTGCACCATGGCAGAGCTGACCTACGACTCGGGCAGCTAAATGCTCAGGGTGTATGGGATAAGCATTTGAGCCTGTTGGTGCACTGACTGCGTGGCAAATACTGAATTTAAAGAGATGTTAAGCCTATGGAGCTGATGTCATGTTCCTGTGTGTATAAATAATGCAGTCTTGTGTTAACTAACACTAACGCAAAAGACCCGAGAGAAAATAACAGGTATAGTTAGAAAACAAAAACCTACCGAGAAATACTTGACTAAGAGTATGGAATTGTTTACTTTCCAGTAACATTTAACATGCTCCATGTAGAACAGAATTTATTCAGGAGTAGAAGGTGCATTGTCTTGTAAACTTCTTGGCTGCGTTCAGCGGCTGCTTCCACAATTGTAAAACTAGATCAGTGCAGTACTGAGTCGCTCAGTGATACTGATCTGAGTTGTCTTGCATGGCATGTGATCGTGCTTCTGTAGAACTAGCCAAAGGATGTGGTAAAGAACACAGACAAGACACAATCTTATCCATCTTCCGTCAGCCAACATAAAATTAGCATGAAGCCTGCTTAGACAAATCTGGATTGATCTTTCTGATGAGAACGTGACCTCCCAAAGTTAGTTTATACCAGAGCAGAGCATCACACTGCAGTGACTTCTGGTCTGGTGCCAGGAATTAGAGAGCTGGAGGCGCCATGTTCATAGAAGCGCAACGTTAGCCTCCTTGTTTCACCAGGGATTGGTGCTGCTACAGTCCTTTCCAGATCCCTTCTGCCATGCCTGATATTTATGCCCACAGTTTACCTTGCCTTGAAAGAGATAACAAAGAAGCTCCTCTGGTGAGATTGTAGCCTGTGTGTATAACAGAGGTGGTGGGACTTTGATCTTTCCTGTGGTTGGAAAATGAATGGTCTCTAATTCATTGGCTCGCCTGAATTTTTCATTCCTGCCTTGTGGTAGTTTTTTTTCCTTCTCTCAGTTAAGTGTGAGACTTCAAACTTTTTGTGATCCATTAATCTAAAAGGATGATTCAGGATGATGTCATGCAGGAAGCCTTGAATCTAACGTATCGTGTGTGGTCTTTGCACAATGATGACTGCATCCCAAGAGTGTAAGAAATTACTTTATTTGAGCTATTCATACATCTTATGTAGACAACCATACTAAAAACACAGTTCAGAGCGGGATCGAAAATTTATGCTCATAAAGTAAGTAGCTTCCTAGCCTTAGAGAAGCCTAGGCCCACAAAAGGCCGTTAATGTTCATACCTCTGAAGGAGTGGAGCAGGAAATACCCTGAAATGTTGGATTCTTATTTAGAGCTCTTGCATTTATATTTCAAACTCCAGTTCTGAAAGTATGCAAGTAAGTATAGAGAAAGATGTCAGAAATGAGGATGGATTTTTGAAAGTGAAGGCAACGTTTCTGCTCTAACATCTGGGACAATGATAAATCTTAAAAAATGTTTCAGCTCAGACTAGAGTGCAAGTGTTTTGTTTGACTCATTCCTTCTGTTTTTTCACACTGAGATGAAAGTGTGACCTTAATATGTTAAAAGATTGGATGGGGGAGAGATTTTTAGATTGAAATGGGCAAACTCCGGTGCTAATCTCCACAGAGGGTGAATCCATACCCCAGAGCGCATGCCAAAGACTTGTTTGTAGAAATGTATGATAATGACCCAGGAGCTGGGGACTGTTTCTTGCTGAGCTGATGAAACCCAGCATGAGGATGGGTATTGCCAAGTGCTAAGGACAGATTATTTCCATGAGGCATGAGCCTGGGCTTCCCTGCACAAAGCAGAAGACCAAAAGGAACTCAGTAGGCCTGCACGAACCTTAAATCTTTGCACTCGCTCACACTGGCTTTCAGTCACGAGTTTGCTGTTCTTTCAAATTCAGCGTACATAAGTTACTCCCATCTTGCAGTGCTGTCAGGTGCTGAAGTGCAGAGGCAGATCTGCTGTGGCACATCAGAGTAATTGGAGGGAAATAGGAACAGAAATGAGACCAGCCTTGTGTGTTAGTGAGAAGGAGGAGCAGAAGTAGATCCTTACTATCACAGTTATGAAAGAAAATGTTTGGTTGAAAGTTCTCATAGGTAAGTAAGGAAGTTACTCAATATCAAAACACTGTTCTCCTTGAGTAATGTGCAGGGAGCGTTACTGAAGTGCCTCTGAGTGCCTTGTTTGTACCTTTTCCGGATGACTGCAGAAAAAAATGTTAAAAGTCAAGCGAAAACCCCCAAGGCTAGGTCTGTCTTTCAGCTAATAGTTATTTTTCCCTCCCTTATTAGCTGAGCCTGAGTCAGTCTTCCTTCTTAAATCTGTCACTCCTCTTTTTCCTCTTGGTAATGCTGAAAAGAGGAAATGAAACACACTAGTAGCATAACCAAATCAGAAAATGAATATGAAGTCCTACTGATGTACCTCAGACTTCTGGCACCTTCAGAATTGCATTATGTTTATTCATTTCTACAAACAGTTTTTATAATCAAATGTTCCCTTCTCCAATGATAAATGTTAAGAGCAGGAAAAATGTATTTAGTATCTGTTGGAACTGGAGAGAGAGAGAGCGGAGACAAGTAGATAAGCGTTGCCTGAGTAAGTGGCTGTTGCAGGCATTTTCATCTCTTGAAAAATAAAAACATCCTTCTGTTCTTGGTCTGCGACCATGTCAGATAATTGCTCTTCCCTTTTCTCATTCCCTTTCTCCTTGGGAATTCTGTTCTCCAAAGGCAAAAATAGCTTCTGCTGGAAATGTGTGGTGATGCAGTATAGTTACAGAAGGTGAAAGGGTAGTGAGGAACTCAAACAACTCATAGAAGCTATGTAGGCCACTAGCACTGTGGAGAAAAGTGCTTTTGAGTTTTTTATCTTGTTTGTTTTTCTGCTGGAGAAGAAGTTTGGTGCTGACACATTTAAAAGTTAAAGGATATATCTTCAAGGAACAGATTTGCTAAAGAAGAAATGTCCTCCTAATTTGCAAGTAGAAACCCATTCTTTGCTCTAAGCTTCCAAGGTGTGCCCAAGACATCTTTTCGGCACTTATCTCCCTGGGAGTCTGACCAGGAAAGCAGTCTCTGTGATTCTGAGACTCTGCATAACCCAGGGAAATTGGAGAAACTCCTGAAAGAAATGCCTCTCTGTTGCCCTGAGCAATGGTTTGCTCTCTGCAACAGTATTCTGCATGCTATGTGGCACACAGGCAAAAAAAGTCTTTGACTCTGACCTGTCTCTGTTCCTTTAAAGGATGGGGTGAGGAATAGGAGAGACGAGCTTCTTGTTTCCTTCAGACATTTCATGCTGTATTCAACTCTGCTATATTAGCATATTCAATAAACTTTGTCAACAGTTTTAATGCTATTTGTTCTAGTTATCTCATGCCTTACCACCAACAACTTTGGGCTAATTAGTGGGAAACGGCAACACTTCAATATTATAAAGTTCTGCAGCCACTCAGTTGACCTTAGCTTGCAACAAAGGTTTTGAGAACAGTTTTGAGAAGACTGTGTAATAACCATGCTCAGCAATATTAACAAAGATGAGAATTTGCTGGCACTGCTATTTTTTTAAGATCTAATCTTATCTGTCTGTGAATTTGCCTGATGCTGAAATGTGCCGTCCTGCAAAGTCCTCGTGATGACTACAGCTCCTCCTAGGAAGATCGTTTTGTATCTGCGCAGTTTTGGGACAGGTTCAATACCAAAGTCTGCTTGTTCTAGAATCACAGTGATGGCTTGAAAACCCCTGGGGAATAACTCTTGCTTATCACGCTAGGTAATCTGGAAAAAGAAAGCTTATGCCTGATATCCAGCTTGTGGTCAAAAGAGCTTGTACGAGAGTTCAGGACGGTGATGAGGAAAGGCACTTCTGGGTGTTTTACACAGCTTTTCTGCAGTGAGTTTCTCAAGTATGCTCAAAACTGTAACTGATTTTATACATTCATAGGATGTATCTTTGGTCCAGGAGAAAGAAGGGTTTGAGCTCCTATAGATCAGCAAACTGACAACATTGTCAAAAACTCTTTTGATCTGAGAAAGATCGCACAAAATAGAACCAGTTAAGGAATGAACACAAAGTATATAGATGAACTTGAGAAAGGTTGTCTTCTGTCTGCCCTACCAAAAGCGGTAAGGGAATACTGCAGTAACCTTTTAGCTAGGAAGCAACCCAAGCATGCAGTGAGCCTTAGCATAGCTATGTTAGTTAGCTATGTCAGGCCAAGTATATCAAGACATAAAAAGCACCATCCATTACAGCAAGCTTCATCCATGTGTTGTATTATTTTCCAGAGTCCTTGAAGCCTTATGGCAACGTCTAGAGCTTTTGTTGTACCACATCTAACGTAATGGATTTTGGCCACATGAGCCTAAACTGGGCCTGTCATTGAAAGCTTGCATTTTGCTGAAGGAAAACAAAGGATGGGAAGTCTTTTGGAAAGCAAGTGTAAGCGGTGTGTGTGGGCAACTCAATGCTTGGGTATAAACACCTGTAATCTCTCTTAAAAATCAGTTTTGAGTTGTAAAAATTTCTGCTCCTTAGGGGACTTAGGGTAGAAAAAGGTTGAATTTGGAAGGAGAGATTGCTAGGGCCAGCAGCATTTATATGCCCATAACTGGCAGAAGGTTGTGTGATTATGAAATATGGTGTTGTATTTTTAAAAAGCAAGAAACTGCATGCTTACCATAGCAACCTTTTTGCTATGTGGTTCACATGCTACAAAGATACATGACAACTTGCTCAAGTAACTCCCACACTTGCCCTTGCAATGTAACATTATGAATTTGTAAAGCTTTTGTGGAAATTGTTTAAAGAAACAATTCCCAGCATCTAAATACAAGTGTTGGGTGGGGGGAGAGGATTGAGTTTTTTCTTCTTTCACAAAAAAAAAAAGAAAGAAAAAAAACCCGCTAAGCTTCTGTGAGTTAGGTAACGTTTGCTTTTTCTATTGTACCATGTGAAAGGGAATAGGAAAGTAGCAAGTATGTGATCCACTTGAGTTGATCAAAATCAATGGCACTTTGAAAGTGCCTTGGATTAGAGCAACTCTCCTGTGTAGACAGTCCTTATGAGTTAAAGAAATGAAAGTGTCCTAATAGGCACTTAATTCACTGGATTGATTGCAACCCCTTCTCAGCTAGTGTCTTCAGAGATTTCTGACACATTCTGAGAACAGAACTGGAATTATTAGTTGATTTGGTGCCTAGGGCTCCAATGCATTGGAGCTGAACAAATATGTGACGGAGAGTGTCCCTGCCCTGAAGTGCATATAATTTGAGACTTCATCCTGATTTCTGTAATTGAGAACTCATGGGATTCCGCGCAGGCTGTGCAGGCTGATTGACATGCAGTTTTATGGGAAGGGTGAGAAGAAGAATTCGCTGTTCTCCCTGGATTTCCCCACACCCACCCCCGCTGAACCAGGAATAAATGCGGAGAGAATCCACCCGGCTGCCCTGCTTTCCGCCCCTGACAAGCTGGCTGCTTGTTAACGCGATGAAGGAAAGTGGGCACGGGTGGGCAGGAGAGCAGCTGCTGAGAACATTTTAGGGAGGACATTCCTGAGAGAAAGTGTGAAAGCAACTGGGAGTGCTAGCCCCGTGCGTCCTCCAGATAAGTTTGTGATGCTGCTATGCGACCCATCTCTCTCTAGTTCAAAAGTTCTGTTTTTAAGATACCTTGGGCCAGGGAGCAGCAGCAGAGGGAGCTGAGGGTGACAGTGGGACGGGCAAGGCCCTTCAGACAAGGGCACAGGCCCACAGCCCGAAAATATGGAGAGCGGAGTGGGCCTGAGGACAGTGACCGGGGACAGCTGAGGGGCCTGTGGCCCCCTCACCAGCCCTAGCACTGAGATGAGTCCGAGGTCAGGCCAAGGAGCCACATCAGTGGGTCCAGGTCAGCGAGGTATGTTCTGAGAACAGTGTACCTGCAAGACAGCTCAGGCAAAGACCTGGGGAAGGGCCTGAGCTTAAATGCAGCTCCCAAGCTGAGGGAGGCTGAGGCACTCGATAAGGGGTCCACGCCTCTTTGCCACCACATAGATGTTCTCCCCGCAGGCTGCACCCAAGGCTGCACCATGGCAGAGCTGACCTTCAGCACAGGCAGCTAAACCCTGAGGAGCAGCAGGGAGAGCTTGCAGTGTCTCTGCTCCTCACTCGGGATCCTCACAACCTCCATGACTTTTAAGAGCTTTTTCTCATTTAATTCTGTCATTTCCAGAGCTCCAGTCTCATGGTAATATGTCATTTCATGGGTTCTCCGATATACTCATCTTTCAACCCGTTGCACTGCGGATTATGGAGGCAGAAAGCATCCTGCATATAGCAAGCGTATCAGGCATGCTAATAATGTTTGTTTGCTTCAGATACTCAAATGCCATTGAGCAGAACAGGCATCTATTGTGGAATGACATTCTTGAGACCTGCCCCTCTCAGGAGGGCATTGCAACCACAGGAAACAGTAGAAATAGAAAACTCTTAGCCCTGTCTTGACTGACTGCTTGCCTTTAGTAGGGGGCTGCCAACTGAGCCCTGCTCCCCTTCCTGCTGATTCAGCTCTGGAGTTGCAAAAATGAGAGTGGCAGCAGTGTACACCTTCGCCTCTGAATCCTTTCCTCCCAAGCTGCCTCCCAGCACTTCTTGTAGCCTAGCAAGGGATAGGGAGGGACACAGTAACAGGGATGGAGGCTTTGTGGAGGCACACCAAAGGTCTGTGGCAATTTTGAGCCTCGGAGGGAAACGACTCCCTCAAAAGGCTAAGGCTGGACCCTGATGCTGTACTATCACCGTAACTGTGTGTTACCACATCAGCTTGAGATGCCCACATGTTAGATAAGTGCGATGTTGGGTAAAATGTGTTCGGACGGAAAGCGTTATAAATGGGGAAAATATCACTTAGGTTATGGAGGCAAGGACTGTGTCAGTCAAATTAGCTTGACAGTTTCCAGGATGAGCTCCCGTGTTTGACTTGCCTCGCTCCTCTTCTCCCCTCTTGACCTGATGTAGTACTGAAATGACTCTAGAGTAGAAAGGTCAGATTTTGAGAGCGTATTACGCTGGCAGCTCTATCTTCGTGAGGATGAAACTGGATATGATTTGCAGAGGTAAGGAAAAAAATATTCCTCCTTTTTTCCTTTGTTAATATGCTATCTAGTATTATTTGATGCTGAATTTTTTTAGTCTTGGACGCTGTGACAAACCAAGGCAGGGTTGTGACAGACCTGTCCAAATGCCAACTTCTTATCTTCCTACCCAGGAGCGGATGCAGCCCTAACGTCAGTGAAGTCACCCTTGTCCTGCCTCCTCTGTTGTGGTAAATGACAAGGGATGAGACTGCAAGGCAGGGCGACAGTGAGAAAACCTCTTCTCTGAACAGCATTGCAGATTCAATCCAGTTCCCCAATCCTGGCACACGGGTGAGAGAGCTGGGGAGTTTGAGATGTGTGCTGGAAGGGAGTGAAGCCCCCTCACCATGTTTCTTTGCTCCTTTGCTTGAGCTGTTTGTATTCAGAGCTGGGTAAGGGTAGAGGAAGGACTAATGTGCCTGTCGCTAAGTAGACTTGCTGTGGTTTATTTAAACCTCCTGTGAGTGCTACGCTGTTCTAAAGCTCTGAATTGGAGGTGGGCCGAAGACTGCTATTTGCTCTACCCACCCATAAGTAACCTCACTTATTGCAAATATTATAGAAGCTGTGCAGCCCTTGTGTACCCGTGTACTTTCTGGTATCTGTGCAAAGGCCTGGTCTTTGGGCTCTAAATGGGTTTATACTCTGTGTGTGTGTGTGTGTTGTTTTTTAACTGAATATGCATCTCCTCTTGTGCCATATCTGACAGCACATACAGAACAGGGAAGCTATGGTAGATGAGCCAGATACCATGCAGAAAGTGTCTTCTGCTCTCAGACAGCTGTTCCTGGAGTCTGGATGCATTGCATCTCTGCAGAGATCCTGTCATGGAGTTCTTGTCTGCTTTCTTCTTTCCCCTTGGTTTAGATTTTGTACAAGTTTTTATAGAAGTGGGTTGTTTTCTGGTACTTAAAAGCCAGTATTAGGGTCTACGTACCAAAGGATCCTGTTTGTATTAATTATGTATCTGGAAACTTCTGTGAAGGATTTGTGTTGGGGGGTCTTAGAAAAAATATGTAGTGGCAACACACGGAAAAAAGGCTGTGAACTTGTCAATATTAATAGATTTCTGGGTTCACCGTTGTTAGGGAGAGGCAATGTTTTAGGAGAGTCCTTCACTCTCCCCTGTGTAACAGAGGAGAGAAATGGACTATAAGATGGTTTAGCTTGCACTGTAAGCAAAGCCTTGATAGATATATATTGCATGTTTTTTTTACACACACACACACGGACAAGGTCAAATGTTGTCTCAGTAATGGTCAGTGAGAGGGCTGCTTTAGTCACTTGCTAGTGAGAGGACCACTATGAGTTCTTGAAAGTCTGGTGGGCCAGTCTTAGTATAAAATCAAAACAGATAAATGAGCTCTCCGATCCAGGGAGGTTTTAAAAATGCCTGTGACTCTGGCATCTAGAAGATTCTTTCCTGAGGTTAGAAAAAGCTCACTGTGTGGAGAAGAGGAGTTTACAGTTTAACAGCGCTGAAGCTGAACTCCTTAGACACAGCTGCTCTTTTCAGGCTATTTTGTTTCAGTCTCCCCTGCGCTGTGGCTCAGGTTTCATGGTGACTGCAGCAAGCCCTTACTGACAGCTGCTGTGGTTGAACAGAGAGAGCTCCTGGTTTCTGACACTGCCGAGCTTTCCCTCGGAGCTACTGCCAGAATGCCTAATTTAAAAAAAGCCTGTGGTGTTTCATCATTGTCTCATTCTCAGAATACGATTTTGGGGACCAATCTGAGTTAATTGAATTTCCCTCTTATGACACTGGGATCGGCGGTATTTATAGCAACCTAATTTGAGTTTTCACTTGCTTAAATGGATATACTGTTCATATTAAGTTTAAAGACGTACGTGGATCTCACGGAGGGCTCAATTTTCCAGGCTAGGAGGCTATCGTAGGCAGTATCTTGCCAGCAGCTGGAGAATATCCTTGTGGTCACAAGCAGTTCAGTTTGTGAACGGGCAGCGATGTTTGCTTTTTTGCTGTTCTTAATCAATTTGTTCACGTTAAACTACTCTGGGATTTTAGTCTATTGGCAGAAATGAACGTGTGTGATGGGGTTATGCGTTTGTGAAGTTAAAAAAAGAAAAAGAAAAAGAAGTTTTAGGTGCTACAATGTTTTAATGATGGGTTTCTTCTCTAGAGGTTGCTGGGAGTAACAGTTAAAGTTTTTTGCACCCTGCAATGCACATGAATCCCCTCACTCTCACCAGTCTCCTCTCCCCCAAGTATTTAAATATTGTCTCTTCAGTGAGTTAAGTTGACATAGGCACTTATTTAACACAACATGTTTCTCATGGTTTTTTTAATTATACCCAGTGCTTGCCAGTAGGTAAAATAAAAGCAAGCTAAAGTAAGACTCGGTTAGTATGATTCTCCGTCACAGATTCCAGACAGTTCAGAAGCTGGTCACGGTGCCATCATCTGCGTTTTGTTCCTGAGTGTCATCAACTCCCTCTGTCACACCCTGGCTTTTCAGCAACTGGGTGCATTCCAGCTGCCCCTGCAGTTTCAGAAAAATAGGTCCAGTTGACTTTTGATTCCCTCAGTCATAAACAGGAGATTTCCACAGACACTCTTCCAGGCTTATTAGAGAACTGTGGAAGTGGGAGAGCAAAATACTTCCAGTTTGTTCAGCAATTGTGTTTGCAGAGAGCAGACATGTTTTTATTTGGGGGGGATGAGGGGGGAATCATTGCAACTTGTGTTGTGTGTCTTAAATCAGCTGTTGTGCTCTATTAGAACACAGTATTTTGCTGTATTATTCACTTTTCTTGAGCACCTCCACATTCACAAAAGGGAGCGGAATGGAGTCATCAGAGGTTTTGAGAGTGCAGTACACCTAGACCAAAGCCCATAGTCATACCTGCCTCTGCTCGGGCCTCAGGCTGTGTAGGGGCAAGATAAGATTGCATAGGGCTGGCACCCTCTTTCCTTGTTACTGCTTTGTACTAAGGACAGGTGGACCCTGTGTGTGTTTCCTACTCTGGTAGGATACTCTGACTGTATGGAAGGCTCGCCTTTGCACAGGCGGCCTCCGCTATTTAGCAGTCCTGGAAAAAATTAGTCTGATTTCTTCTAGAGCCTTTTCCATGAAGGAACTTACTTCTGGTGCAGCCGGAAATGAATTGTTATCGCAGTGTAATCATGGCGAGAAATATCATTGTCTAGACGAGTTTAGACACAGAAGAGCTTTCAGTATAAATTATTTCTTTTAAAACTGTGCTTTTAGCAACTTCTTAAGAAAGGTAGCGTCTCTGACCTACGCTTCTCAAAGTGCAGCTTTTGAAGTGCAGTGTCAAGACGAAATTGCTCTGTTTTTTGCCTTCATCTTCCCTCCCTCCCCAATCCACAAAGGTCATTTGCCTGAAAGCGGTAGGTTACCATTTGCTTCCTTGTCTCGTAAGGGTAGCCCATAGGAAAAGACAGACCTGCATATAAAGCCTTTGATCCACATCTATTCTGAAGCAGGCTGTTCAGGAACACAAAATACGCTGGCTTTTTGCAGTAAGTGGGTTTTCCCTGAAGGTAAAGGAAGCTCATGTCTGAATATGCAAAATTTGAAAGAAAACTACCTGGGATACCGTCACCTGTATTGGTTTTAGATGCTAAAGAGCGCAGGCCAAGCATCCTTGGATTTCTGTGACACTGGCTGAGGCTGCGTTTGACATTGATGTATTAGGGGACCAGGGGCCGCAAGAGAAACAAGAGCGGTTTTTCCCTGTTGCGCGTATCACCAGTGGGTCTTCACATTAACTCTCAGTTGCAGTTGGTGCTGCATCTTGTTCTCCAGCTCCTAAGGTAATGCTTCACATGAGAAGAGGTAGAGCGCCGTTGTCTATGCAGTTAAGTTTTATTTTGCAATATGGTATTTAATATGAACCTCCTATTTGTTTTTTAGCATTCACTTATTTCAAGAAAAACCTTTCTGCAGCCACCCCAGTTGATTTGATTATACCTTCTTGGCTTTCAAACACATGTTTGAGAGAGACTCCATTTCTCTGTCAGAGCATACTGTAATTAAAGCAGCACTACTTATTTTCATGTCCAATTTTATCTTACTGCTAAGGCTTTATTTTTTTTCCTTTTTGTTTTCTGTTACTGTCCTGCCAACCATTTACCTCCAGGAATCATAGGACTGATTGAAAGGACAGCTGATCTTTGTTCTTTTTGCTACTAATTTTATTAGACACAGAGGCCTTCCACTTAAAGGGAGCTTATGGGAGGAGGCTTGTCTTCATTGTGTTCGACAGTGCTAAGCAACGCATCCTCTTGCATTGTTGGTTTTCCTGGGTGCGCTCTGGGGAAGAATGAAAAAAAAATGCGCTACCCTCCCTCCCCCTTCCCACTTTGTTTACTAAATCTCCATGGAAGTTTGAAAGATGAAAAAACAAAACAAAAAACCTCAACTCCCCCACCCCCAGCAAAAAACCCCTTCTTATGTTGGATAATGAGATCTCAATTAAAATTCAACCTATTTAAGAGGAGAGTATCTTATCATTATCGTATCTCTTTAAGCGATTTAGTATGTGCAACAGTGGAAGCAGATGAATCAAATACAAGCACTTGTGCTGAAGGGTACAGACGAAGAGGTTATAGTTGGGGCTGATCAAATTAGACAATGCTCTTTTGTTTACATCACAGGCTGCAGTTTCAGTTATTCACAGAAGACATAAATAACTCGTTTTAACTGCCAGGCTTTTCAAAATTTAGGATGGTATGCTATTGTTTAGGGATGCAAACTAGTATCCAAGCATTATAACATGTGAAGCATCAGGAAATTTGATAGAAGCTAATGCGTTCTCCAAGCTCCAAAAGTAAGCTGGTTATTTATGTACTGGCATGTGAATTCAGAAACTATATGTGGACACTTCTGAGGCCAATATGAATAAATCATTTTTTCTCCACAAAATTGGTCACACAAAAGTATTTGACCACGTAACTGTGTATGAAGGCTAATAATAAGCCCTTCTAAGAGCATTAAAACTTTGATGTTTATTTGCTATGTTCAGGAAATTAAGGCGCACCTTGTACGCTACCAAACATTTGGTTTATTTATTGACATCTCTTTTCTCTACAGTTATTTTTCACATAATATCGTCCTGTCAAAGATTTCTTTCTCTTTATGTGGCAAATAGAAGCTAGACAGATGTTCAGATTTAATAAACTGGGCCCTTTAGTAAACACTCCTGAGGCAAAAGTGTCCTAGGAACGGAGAGTTCATAGCTGATGTGCCAGAGTAATATGTGCAAGATTTTTATTCCCCATCACTACTACTTTAATTAAAAACTAATACTACTTGTTTTTTGAGAAAGGAATAATCTTGGTCTGGTTGGTTTGCTTGTGTTGGTTTTTTTTTTGCACTTATGAATGCAATGAACATCCGCAAGCTTAGGAGTAATACATATGATTGGAGCCTTCAGAACTATAGACTAACACTGCAAGGGAATCGACCTCAGATATGCCTGCCAAGGGGATGTATGCAAAAAGTTGAGAATTAGTAGGAATACTTATAAGTCGTTGCCAGCTTCGTACATGCAGTGGGATATATCCTAATGATGAAGATGAGTTGATTAGTTATAAGTGTTTAGGGGGTCGCTAATGTGGTAGTGGGCTTTTTTCCTTCAATGAGAGCACAAGTTTGGGGTGTCTGAGATAGTGGAGATGAGGGAGGAGGGTATGAGCAATTTTCTGGTTAGTTGTCAGAAGAGAACTGCACGACTTATTTCCCCTTAATACTTAGTCTTCCTGTTTTAAAGTCTTTGGGGATGGGTTGAGGTGTTCTACCATAACAGTGATCATAGGAACTTGAAAAATAGGGTTGATAGCTAACATTGCATCACAAGGAGAAATAAAAACCTCGGCGGTAAATGTGCATGGAAAGCAGAATGTAGACTTCTTTGTGTATGCTTGAGCAAACATAGGCTTACTTTAATATTTAGACAATCAGATTGTTCTGGCCTGAAAAGTTGTATTATAAGCTGGAGAGAGCCTGAGACTTCTCTGATGCTGTGAACTCCAAATCTGAAGGAATTGCTGGTGCCTTCTGACTAGTCCTGTCATGCGCATGCGTAAGGAATATGTTAGGGGCAAAATATTCCAGGATTTGGCTACCTTAAAATGTTTTGTTCATTTGTTTAATAGAGGCTGTTTGTGCTGGTTCTACAAAGAACATTAGATTTTCAGGTGTCTGATGCCCACCCTCAGACTTAGAAACCGCTGGATTTTGAGATGGAAGAACTTCCCTTCTGTTCTCATTGCAGCCATCTTTTCCCCCTGCTCCTCTGTCTGCCTCTGAATGGTGGCATGTGATAATGAAAACTGTGAGATCGTGAAAGGGTTTCTCAGTACTAATCTTGTTAACCTGGCAACACTGCCCTTAATTAGCATGAATCCCCCTCCTTCCCTTTCCAACTTCACTTGTTGCTAGAAGAGGTTTTGTTTTGGAATCTGTTGGATGCCCCAGGGGAGCTGCAGCTTGTTTGGTCTCCAGCTACCTTCCCTCGGTGGAAAGCAACAGCAGCTGTGCGAGACTACGAGGACTGAAGTTCTTCAGCAAGAGTTTTCAAAGCAAAGAGAGAAATTGCACAAATTGACAGGAATCAAGGGACAGAAAGAAAATGCTAAAAACTGGATGAGCAGCTAAATCCATTTTAGAAATACATTTTCATCTTAATTCTTGAAAATGAGTTGTCTCTGGTTGCAGCCTTTTATTTAGATTTTGTAATTTTAAATAGGCAGCAGTCTTCAAATGTTAGTGGTATGTTATATCCTTCCAAGCTGATTGCCAGGTACAAAGCCCAAGCAAGTTGCATTGGGTTTGTAGGCAGACCTCAGGTCCTGAAGCAACAGAAGATGAAAAGTAAAAGGGAAACTCTGTGAGTAGCAGTGCAAAAATGCTAAGGTCAAAGCCTTTCCCTTAGCTAGGGAAAGCCTTGACCAAGGCTTTGGTCAAGTGGAAGTTGGGCGTTTCCTTATCCTGGGTGACCCTGACTGCCAAAGCTAGATGTCTAGGATTTGCAGGCAATGCATCTGAAGCATTGAGTCCTTTTGAAATATGCTCCCCAATTCTATATGCCTAGCAGAGAGCTGCCAATGGCTGGCTGGTGGAAATGCTTTCCAGAGGGGCAGGTGGCCTAGTAGCTAGGGCTCAAGTCTAGAGCGAGATCTCTTTGCCATGGGTTTGTTTGTTTGACCTTTGAGGACGAGTTTCCTCCTGCTTTCAATCTTACATGACTTAGATGCTTTAGGAAGAGTGTAGGGACAATCCCGCTATGAGCAATGACAGCTTAAACACAAGAGACCCCTGCTCGTTGATACCTAGCAGAAAACCTGTTTTGTCATATTGCTGATGAGGGTCATCTGAATACTGATAGTATCACTTGACTGCAGGAAAGAGGCTTTAACAAGTTGTGAAGTAGGAGGACTCTTGCCTTTTGATACAAACGCTTTGCAGTTGTCTGTTTTTGGACTATGACTTTTTTTCTAGCTGTGTTATGTACTGTCTATATATACCTTAACATCCCAGCCTGTAGAAGGGAGGTACTTTGTTAGGAAATAAGGTCTTCCTCTTCCAGCTTCTGTCACGTGTTGGCCCAGAGGGTGATTAGCAAGTGCTGAAAACTTTCAAGGGCAGAAAAGCACAATAGTTGAGCACAAGCAGTGCATACAATATGAAATCTGAAACTTAATGTCTTTCACTGTTCGGAAACCTGCAGGGAGATATCGTAGCTGGTTGCAAACCATCTGTGCAGGCAAAAGAAACGCAATAGAGAAGGTGGCTCATATTTGAAATGATGTGAAGATGGGTTGTATCTGTTAAGCGCACCTATTCTTTTCTGGAGTCTGTTGCTTTTGCTGTGTTACTTATTTATTTAGTGCTGCAATAGATGTCCAATAGCTTGAAGAAGAATGAATAAGGTAACTGCAAAGATGAACAGATCTGTGTAAACAGATGTAGTGATTTTGTGAATCTCAAAGAAAAGCCAAGGAAATTCTCTGCTATTATTGAACTAAAGGAAAACAAATGAATAATGTATAAACCCCTCCATTAAGTGAAGAAAATTGTACTTTGAGGGTGAAAAGAAAATACTGTGAGCTGCATTTACTGTAAAAAGACGTGTTATACAATTGAAAGGCTTTTGAACAACAGCATAACTGACAGAGAAAGGTGCTAACCGTTGTTAGGGGTGAGGAGAATAATGCTGTGCATCTTTGTACCTTTGCTCCTAACTCCTCGCTAACAAAATTCACCTGTATTAGTTTTACTGCAGTTTGGTTCCCCTCTCAGAGGAGAAAAATCCCAACTGCCCATTTGACAGCTGAGTGGCATGACTGACCTATAGCTAAGAGCAAACAAAATATAATGTCAGGTTTGTAGGATGGGTCTTTCTCTGATGTGATTTGCAGATGTTGGGAGTTTGTAGGGCCCTGCCTTTCTAACTTAGTCTGCTTGAAACGGAAGTAAATTCTGCTCTGCCTGGGGCCTGTCAACTATACTGTGGTGCAGGAGGAGGCGTATGCTCTGTAGGGTGTAGTTGGCCAAGTGGGTTTTCAGGGAAATGTTTTTTTTTCCTTAGAGGTCTAGGTGTTTCATGAAGACATGTTGTTCTCCTCGTGACTTGCAAAAAGTGAGGGAGGCTTCAGCTGAGTTAGAGTATGAGGCTGAAATGTGTCCAAGGCGAGTATGAACTACCACTGTTTGAACGCTAGTCTTGTGTGTGCTGCAAAGTAAGACTTGAGCCGGGATCTCCAGGAATATTCCACTCCTTTGCATTTACCAGCATATACCCACTTGTGCTTTACCATGAGTACCTCTGAGGTACTCAAGACTGCTTTTTTTTTTTTTTGTCTTTGTTCCCAGAACAAAAGAATGAGAACAAAAGAAGAATAAGAACAAAACCAAATGTTAAAAGCTAATAGGATGCTGCATTATTTCCCCCCACCCCCAAGAGCTCTGCAGCTGAATGCAGCTCCCTGGGACTGCAGCAGAAATGTGGCAGCGTCTCTGCACTGCGGCCTGGCTCTGGTGAGCCACACAACTTTTGCTTTTCCTCCGTGCCCGTTATTTGCTGGAAGGTGCAATAGTAGTGGGCTTCCCTTCTTGCCCCCTGAGGAACGGATGTGTGGGAAAAGCTTTTCTTTGGAAGATGTTACAGGTCATGAAGACCAAGCGTCTGAATGAATCTGTGCCTGTATTAGTTCAGCCTCTCTAATGTAGTGTAAAAGCATCGCGTTTATTGAGCAACAGAGCGCACAAGAATTAATTATTCTTTCTTTAAAAGTAATAAGAGAACATACAATTCCATAACATTGCTCTGCTAAGAGCTGCAGTGGGCACTTTTCATTGGAGTTTAGTATTGACACCCCAAGGTTGGGGGTGGTATTTAGCAGCAATTTTGAGGAATCCAGAAGCGCAGCTGGAAGAGGGCGCGTTGTTCAGATTTCCAGGGGCTCAGACTTTAGAAGTCTTGCAGCAGTGAAGACGGAGGTCTGACCTGGGTGCTCCTACAGCAGAGCACTGGCATGACCTCGCTGCTGTTAGGTCTTATTTATACCTCTTAGAGACTAGCATCAGACACAAAATGCTTTGTCATGTAAAAATATCTTACTTATGCTACAAATTACAGAAAGTTGCGCTTAAGTTCTGTAAAAATTTTGCATGTTTATGAGGCAAAAGCTACTTGTGCTGTTAATGGCCGCTCGGGAGATGAATATGTATAGTAATGGAGACGTGTTCCTCTTGCAATGATGAGACAGGTACTTTAGAAAATTGAATCTTAGGTTAAAGTTTTAGGCTTTTTTTGTTTGTTTGTTTTAAAGTATTGATTCTTGACTGACATATATGGAGAAAAAAAATTGTGTTTCTAAGTTTGGGTGCAATATTCTCCATTATTGTGGGGTATTCTGATTCTTGGGGGTTTTCTGTTGCTTTTTAACTTATTTTCTCTCCACAAGTGTGAGGAAATGGCTACATGCTCTTTGCTTGTAAATGCTAAGACCCCAAATCCGAAATACTTGCATGGGATGGCAGCTATTCTATATGCTGGCATTACTCAGCATGCCCTGCGCGTTACACCTGGGACTTACCTGAAAGCATTTTGGGGTTGCCCAAGAAATGATGGGCTCAGAACAAAAACTGTCTTAAAAGTTAGTTACCTCTGGGTAAAATACCACTGGGGAGGCCTCCTGGCCAGCAAATGGGCAGAGGCGACTGCTGCCTTGGTGGGGTTACCCACCAGCCCACCTCATGTCCTGCTCTCATGTGATACAATTTACCGTACCTGAAAATTAACCCTTTTTAATTTCTGGAAACAAGCAGATCCCTTTGAGAGAGGAGTAAAGGAGGAGCTCGGTTTTAGAGCACTGTCAACAGTTGTGTTAATTAAACTCCAGCGCAGCTGAGAGTGGATGATGCCGCTCATTAAGAAGTGAACAGACTATTTTGCAGAAACCAGTAAATATATTCAGTGCTGAAAGGCTTTAGCTGCCACAACTAAAGCTGCACAGGATTTCAGCATTTGACAGGGGTGAGGCATAGTATGTACCCTTTCTGATCCCATTAAACCATTAAGGGCTTTATCTGAAGCCTATTGGAATCTATTTAAAAAGCTACTATTAATCTAGGCTGACTTTGCTTCACATCCTTTGTTTCCAAAATGCTTCCATGGGGGGATTTTTTTTTTTTTTAAACCAATACCTTTATTACTCTTTCTGTAATCCTGTCCCCCACCTCATTCCCTGTTATTGGCTTTTTTGAGATTTTTCTTCTGATTGTGTATGCTTCTGTTTTCATGGGTTACAGAACTACCAGGGACTGGCCTAAGTTAGGTTCATTGGCCATGACTGCAAATTTTCCGTAATCCAGTGTGTTTTTTTTTTTTTTTTTCCCGGAACGTTCTTGGCTGGCAGGAGGAGTGAGGTGTT
Organism: Struthio camelus; assembly: GCF_040807025.1. Classification (NCBI taxonomy): domain Eukaryota; kingdom Metazoa; phylum Chordata; class Aves; order Struthioniformes; family Struthionidae; genus Struthio; species Struthio camelus. The sequence continues at coordinate 24,803,127 of NC_090981.1, forward strand.
GAATAATGAAACCATGATGGGCAAGTGGTATCCATGCTGCACTTTTGTGTTTGACACCGCTTAAAGAAAATATTAGTACCAAGTTGGAAGTATGGAAGTCTGAAAGTGTGTGGGTTGTGAACAGAGAAGCAGGAGCACTTTTTGGTGTGAGGCTTGAAAGGAGCATCCTTGCTTTAAAAAAGAAAATATATATATAAAATTAAAAACCCCTCTGCATGGAAATTCCTGCTTTGAACCACAGCACTAACCTCTTTCCAGTAATTCAAGGAATGTTCAAATAGTGCAAGCCTGGAAGAAGCAAGGGAGAAATATAACACATCAACTCATCCCACGTACTTCATGTAGAGTCTAGTACAGAGTCACAAACAGTGAGGTTGCATAAATATTTTAACAGCAAATTCTCATGTGCTTTTTTTAAGTGACTGGCTAATGCCCAAATGGTTGTATATTACAAATTACCTCTGAAATGGTTGCACCTCTTGTAAAATAAAGCACTTAACAGCATTTCACATATCATTAACTTCTTGCAATGTTTTAAGTGAAAAGTCAACTGCAATAACTGATGTTTTAGCTTTTCCCATTCATTTACTGTATAGCCAAGTACTTTTGTGGTACTTGAGTTTACATGAGTGTCTACTACTGACGTTCCTATGTTATGTCCACAGCGCACTGGGAGTTTAGAGAAATATTAACCACGTTTGAATCGAGGGGGAACTGAGGTTTTTAAAATAACTTTTGTGATATTTTAGAGCCAGCATCCCAAAAGAGTTTAGGTGTTACTCTACTTGAATTTTTTTTTTTTTTTTCATATCTCTTCCAAAGATCAATCTATCTAGTGCAATACTCAGACCTGGCTTAGGTCCCTGGTTTAGGCCTGTCCTTGAATAAAGAATTAACTCGTCAAGTAAAGATTTCTTTGTAGTGGGTCAGCTTGTTTTGGGGGGCGGTAGGAAGAGGGCTTAGAAGAAAAATGACTAAATGCACAAAGTTGAGTAAAAAGGTGGGGGGGAAAGGGCTAAGGCGCTTAGCGAGGAGTGCTTCTATCTGTCTGGGTTCATCACCCCACTCCATCTCTTGGAGTTAGGCTCTTTCCAGTTGCGTGTGATGTCTCTTTAATCACAGCTGAAGAAAAATAACCCTTGTCTTTTAATTCGTCACTTAACAGGACAAGAGATGCTCAAAACCTTTCATGAGAAATGAGCGTTAAAATGGTAGTTAATACTCTGAAACTCTGACCATTTAGTTGTTATAACTATTCTGTATGTTTTCATGTTGAAGCAATTTTAACCTTGATCAGACTAAGCTTTCCTATAACCATCGCCCAAATTGCCTTCAGTCTCACTGCTCGCTAGTGTTGCCTGTGCGACAGCAACAGTGAAGTAAAAAACAACTATATGTAACATTGTTGTCTTGTTTCCTTTTTGCAATATATTAAACACAACATCCAGTAAAAATATAAACACATCTTTTAATAGTAAGGTCAGCACTTCTTAGCAGAACTCTAAGCAGACGTCTCTGTGACCTTTTACGCTAATAATTCTGTTTTCCTAAAGTATTAAAAATGTACAGTGAGGCACGTTCCCTTTGGTTCACGTAACTACCTGTATTTATTTACTGTGAGAGTGTCTCATGGATTTCTGTTAAGTATACAAGTTTCTGATTATAGTATTGAAATCTAGGGTTTAGGCATTGGTTGGTGTTCCATAATTCTGTAAAATAATCTTCACTTGTTACCTAAGACCATAATGGCACAGTGGCCAAAACAATCCGAGATCTGCAGAATCTACCGATCGATGTGTATTTTCCACCAGGAACTGCTTTATTCTTCTGGATATAACACTTGCCAGGCTTTGCCTGATGCGAATGTTCAGGCTGTCTCTGACTCCATAAAAGCAGAAGCAGCAAAGTACCAAGCCACTGGTGCTTCCTCCTATCCAATATGGCAAGAAAGAGAGGCTATAAGGAAATGTGGATATGACACGTCTTATTACCTATGGGGATTTGAGTACAGCCTTCCTGCTGTCTAAGGGAGAGCATCCTGTAACAGGGAGAAGGATGCTGGCTGACTACGCAGTCATTATGGCATGCACCTGGAAAGGAGCAGGAGAAAAAAAGGTGCGTGCTGTTTCATGCTCTTATATGTATCTTTATATTCTGGTCATCTGAGCATATATAGAAAACGAGATGGCTGAACCAAATCTTCTTCCAGAAGTGAAAACATTTCCTCTCCTATGAGTGTCCTTGCTAGCGAGCTTTTGGGTTATTTCAGCTGCTTTTCCTCAAAAAACGAAGGCAATATCTCTTTTGGCAGATGCACTGATCTCCAAGTATGTTAACAGGCGTGGGTTATGTACAACTACCCCGATGGGATAGAAATCAAATCTCAGTGAAAAGAGTGGTGTTTCCTGTAGATTAATTGTGGATGAATAAATCGTCTTCTGTGACTCCTATTTCACGGGAGACTTATGTACCAGAAGTGGTACAGGCTACCAGGATGTGCAATTAAAATATGAATTTACTTGCCATCAACATATTCTGACAGTCTGCAAGCTACTTGGAGCAGTAATGCATGTGTAGCTTCGGGGGAACTTCTATCTATGTTTAAATGAATTGGTGAGCAGTGGGGGGTTGCTTCTTGACTCTTCACGAGGCAGATAGGAGCCCAGAAAGGGACGTGGTGATTTGTGCAGTTGCCTTGTACCTAAATATATCATCAGTCCACTTTTCCCTTCCCCACGTGCTTCTGACATGGCTGTCACTATATCACTTTTATGACCAGAAAATGTTGATATTTACTTCTATGATTGCATGAAATACTTGAGATATCTTGCACAAGCAATGCGTCCGCTTTTGGCAGGAAAAAGAATGAAGGTCAGGCATCAGATGGCTTTCCTTAATCTTTGAGCTGAGTTTTATTATTTGTTCCACAGAGCCAGGCTGTGGAGCAGGTATAAACTGAGATAGCCCTGGGTAGCATTTTGACTTGGAGATGATTTTGGGGTTCTCCTCCTTGCTGTTCCCTCCCTGCTCTGGGACGGCAACAGAGAGAGAAATAAGCATCTGCAATGGTCAGAACTCTTAGAAGTAAAGGTTGGCCTCGCTCAGCTTCTGCATCATGCGCTTAGGCTGAGCCAGAGCTGTTCAAATAACTATCAGGCAGCTTGAGCAGCGGTGCAAGGTGTGCTGCTCTTTAGCTTCTTGCAGTGCCAATAGTGAGAGCTGAGGCAGAGGGAACTTCATAAACTGAACCGTGCATTCACATGCCACCAGCTAGTACCTGGCTGCTTTGTACGCCAATAACTGGCGTTTTCTTCACCAACCTAGAAGGTTGCAAAAGGCTTCTTTATCTGACAATGTCTTTCTTAGAGCGGCTGAGCAAAGATCACAGGGAGGGAGCGTGAAGACAGCTTGTGGGGGGAGAGAGACTTTACCAATCTGCTTGTCATTTAGAGAAAGCTTAATGTATAAATGTCATGGAAACAAGCTGTTCCTTCGAATAAAACCAATACTGTGCTTCATACTTCTTCCTTCTTAATCTTTTTAATGCAAGGGAAAAAGAAGGCAAATGTTAAACAGTTAAAAGCAAATATTTTCTATGGTAGCAGTCTAGCTGTCTGCAGTTTACTGTCTAGTCATCTTTGAATATTATATGCTACAGCTGGAGATCCTCGAGCAGGAAGCTGACTACCCTGGCAGGTGAAGTGGACGTTCAGACTGATGAAACCTGGGCTGAGAACAGACTCTTGCACTGCCATCAGATACCAGACCATGTCAGCATTGCCTGTAGAGGTGGTCCATTTCTTCTGCATGGCAGAGCTGGGCCTGGCCTTCAAAAGACAATTTAGACCTATCCATTGACCGTTAATAGGCAGGCTCCCAGCTGTGACAGTTGAGGATCTAACTCTGTCCTATTTCGACCTCTCTGAAATTTGTTGCAAAACTCATTTGGAAATCCTACTCGCTAGTTGCTCATCTTCTGTTTCCATTCTGCTGAGAAGAATATCTGCAGTTCTGAAAGTGCACTTATTTCATGCTGCTGTATTACAGTAATTGCTTCAAACTGAAAATAAATATAGCAGAATCACTACATATATTTTATAGGCTGGGGAAAACAGGGTAGCATGGCAGGAAATATGACCCTGAATCTTGTAGCACTGGAAAAGCGGTCTGTTTCTTAAGTACAATTTTTAAATTTCTTTTCATACACTTGATAACTGAAATAAGTAAAGTATGGCCTGATTTCCTACCACTGCACTTTTGATACCTGAGCGGCTTTCTCTGTGTGTAGATTGTAACTACAGCAGCTAAAAGAGCAAAGAAACCCTTCCAGCTACTCATGCATTGTCTTCCGAAGTAGCTTGGGAATTCATGGGAAAGCTGCTTCTCTAAGGAGCTGATTTGGGATGTAACTGAGCACCCAGAAGGTGTTAAGTACCTGCTGAGCAAGTGATTTCGGTGGGCATAGACGTTTCTCGGCCCTTCTGTGGAAGTGAACCTGCAGTAGTGCGGGCTGAGCTACCTAAAGTCGATGCCCTGCTCGAGGGATCCTGAGCCCAGCAGCAGGAAGTGCTTTAGAAACCTCTTGAAACCACTGATAATACAGTAAGTTTGAGTCACAGTTATTAGTCAGATGTATTGAAAGCTCTGTCTCAAAGGAAGCTAATGAAGCTGGATGGCTTACTGGCACGTTTCCGTCTGGGGACCGTACTCTGAACTCGTGTGCTGGGGAGCGAATCCCTCAGCTTCTTGTCTCACCGCCGTGTAGCGCGAGTCGGAGTCTGAGCTCCAGCGAGCAAAGATATCAATAAGTGCTAAAAAGCATCAGACAAAAATCGATGTCTATCTTGACACTAGGCTTAAAACTTTTTCTTTTTTTTTTCCGTTTTGTTTGTTTGTTTTGTTTCCCTTGAGTCAGGTAACTGCTGCTGACAGAGCAGGGTGCTTGTCTTGAGAAGGTGCTGCAGAGCAGCACAGCTTTGCCCTGTGTGTGCAGTGGAGCAGCAGACACTGTCCACTCCTTGCAGCAGCGGCACAGACCTGTCAAAATGAGTGTTGTCTTATTGTGCTTGAGAGATGATAGGAAAAACAGTTTCTTTTCGGTCCATGATATCATTTGAGAAGCATAGTGATACCTTTGGGTGGGAGAATGGATGGAATTATAATTCCCTGGTTACCAGCATGGCTGCCTTGTCGAGGTGATGTTCTGGGTCCATGCCTGCTCTCAGGAGGGACCTTGCTATCTGCCGCCTCCCGCTAGGCGTGTGAGCCGGGTGGTGAGCCATGGGTGTCTGGGGCCATCTGGCCTTTCAGATCAGGCTGTCCCAGGGACGAGGACACAGTAATTGTGGATCCCGTGGCTCAGAAGTTGAAGGAAAACACTGCAGAAGGTTGAGGGTGGGTGAGAGCAATGGAGGGAGCGGAGCTGCCAGGCGTATTGAAAGACCTTGTAACTAAAGCCTACGTGTTTGTGTGCACGTGTAAGGCAATGACTCTTTCAGTGACTGGTCTTTAAAATGGTTTCTTTGGCTGAGTGATGTTTATGAAATTCAGGTGTTGGGGCTTTGATCATTGCTGTAACATTACCCTTTATGCCACAAGTGTTTGAAAATGCAGGGTAAATTTAAGGGTGGTTCTTAAGACAGATTTCTTGTTGTCATACATGTGTGCGAAGCTCATGTACTGGCCAGGTTTATCTCCGTGGACCTTTGTAACTTCTCCTGTAGAAATGTGGATTCCCGGTCTCTTTGGTACAGCAGAGCTCTGCCACACTTCATTTTGGATAGGCAGGCTTTTGCTGCTCAGCACATTGTAAAGTTGTTGTTGTTTTTTCTTAAAGGGTAAATCTGAATGTCCAAAACTGCTCCTTAGGTAGTTTTTTGTTTTTGTTTAGAGATTACTTGTAACCTCACTTCTTCCTTTCCCCCCCCCCGGATGTTAGCTGCCTGGCAAGATTGGCTCTTCAGACACTAATTTATCACAAACTCTTTCATGTTTTCTTCTGCTTTCTATTATAGAGTTTTGGAGTGGTTGGTTGGTTTGTTTGTTTTTTAAATCTTGTTTCATTTTGTGTGAGGAACAGCCTTCGTATTTCTGTAATCGCTTGACAACTTTATCTGCATAAAGTGATGAATGCTATTAAACACAGACAGTGCATCTCTATGGCTCCTTGTCAGGCAACACGATTGTCTCTTCGTTGCTGCCCGTGACTTTCAGAAGCTTCACTTAAATCTCTTCTAAGCTCTGAAGCTTGTGACTGGCCGATTCGCCTATGCCAGCATTTTCTCCATCTTCTTTATTGTTCCTTTGTACCGTGTGACTGACTGACTGGTCCATCTGGACTGGAGATGCTTTTCTGCTTAGGGACTGGCTTCATTGCAGTGTAACAGAACATGCAGTCTCTTTTTAGACTCGTCTTAGGATATTTGGAAAGGCAGGTTTGGAAGACAATGAGAGGTTAGAATAAGCATCATTTTAAAGTGGAACCTCTAACTAAAAAAATGTTGCTTTCTTCATGTATAATTGAAAACAATCTAGATTTCCTTAAATAGTTAAGGATGTTAATGGGGTTAAGTGAATCTGAATGCAAGGGAAGTCAACATAAATGCTTCACCTCTACAGCCAGTTTGGTCACTTGCCATGTTACACTGCAACAGGTTCATATTTGGCTTACGGTTTTATTTGCACTGCGCCTATATTGCATCTCCTCCTTTATGTGGAAAGGCTTGCAGTTTTCCACAGGAGAAACTTCTTTAAATATAAGCCTGAAAATTATGGACTTAATGGAACTTGAACTATATCACTGTGATAAAGTCTAATACAGGGCAACATGATCACGCTAATTCTGGCAACGGACTCCATTTTAGCTTTCTTAGAGCATGTCTACACACCCTGGCCAGACGATACTGCACCTGCTCCATCCATGTGCTGAACTGCCTGGCTGCAAGCAAATTCTTGGCTAAAAGTCAAGTGTCTGCACTAGGCTTGGTGCAGTGCTAAGCCTCATGTCTTGAGGACAGTTGCAAAAATTAACAGAACTCTCCCGATAATCCTGTGCATTCGCCTATTGCTGCGAGATGGGCGGTTATTTGCTCAGCGCTGTTAACTCACTATCATGTCTCTGGACCAGCACTGATGCGCAGATGATGTGGAGCTCAGGCAGGTTGGAGGTATACTGGTGCACAGCCGACTGCAAAGACATTTCCTAAACATCTCTATTTAATTGCCCAGGTATAGAATCAGATTCCTAAGCCTTGACTGACAGATGTAGAATAATTTTATTAATAAGCATGCATAAAGTACAACATACATAAATGCTTGGCTCTAAATGTGGATAAGCTCCACCTCTGGACTGTACCAATATGCCAGTGCTTTACCTGGGCCTCAGCTGGCTTGTATCTAAGTAGCCAGGAGCATTGGTGGAGGAAGTCTGTGACTGTTTCTACCTGCGCAGGCAGATATACTTACTGGTAGGGACTAGGTTCCGAAAAGTTAGACAGCGTTAGCTCTTTCCTCCCTTTTCCTCTTTGTTTGGCTGTTTCATACTGCTTAATTATTCTGAGATGGGTGGGAAGAAAGGCAAAGGAGGTGCTAGCTTTTCCTTTTCTCCCTTTTGAGAAAGGAAAAAATGATATGAGCAACAAAATTTTTGATAAATGGAAGGAACAGACTTGCTAATTAGAAAATCTTTCCTCTGAAGACAGAACTTACTGAATTTTTTTTTTTGTAACCCTTAATTAGGGGAAAAGAGCTTTGGGACAATTTCCATCTGGAGAACTGACATGGGTAATAGGTTCTATTCTGGATAGTTAGGCACTCATATTTAACCCGTTTATTCTTCTTTTATATTGAAAAATGCTTTTATTGTCCTTTGCATCGCTTTGAAGGCCCATGTATGAGCTGACATGGGAAGAGTCTTACAAACGGAAGCGCAGTAAAACAATATGCCTGTTGCCTCTCTTTGACGTCTGATGACGACAGTGATTGAGAGCCCCGAGTCTAGGGACCCAAAGTTTTTAAATCATGAGGAAAGGTTTGGGGTTCCAGAAGGTGTTCAGAGCTCCTAAGATGGATGCTTTAACTTTGAGGTAGTGAAGCTCCTTCCGCATCAGAGCCAATGCTATGGAGATGCGGAAGGTAAAGGAAATCTCAATTGTGCAGGTCCATCTGGGAACATCTCCAGGCTTACGATGGATACTGATTTGCAGAATTAAGCTCTGCAGAGTGTTTTGCAAGTATATTGTGCTGTGAGCAAATTATTCTGATCCTGCAGAGACTGAAATATAACATGCACCATTTAAATGAATGCACCTAAACATGGTGAAGATGCCTGTTTGCGCTCGTCTTTACTGGCAAGATATCTTTGATAAGAATCACTAAAAATGCAGGGATTAGCAATAAGGCTCCAAAATAACCGGTAAGTGGAATGCAATGAAATGGAGAGATTCAGCAGCAAATGAAAGCTGAATTTTCCAATCCATGAGACTAAACTAAAGCATGCGTGAGGCTCTTCAACTTGTAATACAGTAAATAGGCCATGTGCTTTTTGTGAGAGATTCCTTGTTATTTGTAAACATTCAAAGAAAAATCTAAATGTAACTATAGAAGCAGTTTCAGAGATCTGCCATAATGCTTTCTTCTTTTGGTGAGCTGGTATGGTGAACATTGTGAAGGAGCTTATGTTTCAGAAATTAAAAAAAAAATTAGTAATGGAATTTGTGGTACAAGGGTCAAACAAGGAAAAATGAAAAGGAATTTTGTATTAGGAATAAGAAAGCTAAAGCTCTAGTACTTTGTGCTCTCCTGAATGTAAGTCTGTATCTGTATTTTCTTGGACTAGATTCACATGTAGTGCTTTTCTAAGCCAGATATTAGAAGGAAAGAATTATCAGTGTCAAAAATTCAGATAAAATCTGCAGTGAGCTTTGGTTCGATTTCTTAGTTTATTCTGGAGTATTCCATGGGGTTGTCACTTGTAGGAGTGCAAGATAATTTGGCAGACTATTACAAAGTCCTGTTGATATGATTAGTCCCATTACACCTAACAGGACTGCTTGCAAGAAGTTAGTAGGCTCAGGCTCTTGAGTCCTACCGTGTAACAGAGGTTGGAGGGGTTAAGGTGACAGTTACTCTTTCACAGCAGGAGAAGCCAGCTCAACACGTGTAGCCAGATCTTGACTCAACCTCAACTCTGAGAGAGCAGCGAGAATTTTTAATGTGGAAGTACAGATCTTTAAAAACCCAGTTGTACAATCTAGAGGGGGAAAAAATACTAATAAAAAAGATCTTACAAATACAAAAAGATGTTGTAAGCAAGAAAAGAGCTAGTTCACGCTGACAAGAGGAAAAAGCAATGGTTTAAGCTACAGAAAGGGTATTTTGCGTTCAGTGACAGCAAAAATATTCTGAAACATACACGAAAAAATGGGAGAATGGCAAAATGAAAATCTTTCAGAAAAAGAGCCTGATGCCTAACTGTTCAATCCCAGTTTTACTAATCAATGCTTCTAACCTTGCCAACCATGTAAAGCAGCTGGCTTCATTGCCTTCCAAATAGCATCTAGTTTAGGATTTACTGTGACTGAGCTGGCTCAGTAGTAGCGTTATATACTCTTATCCATCTTTTTCCTCTGGTAACGCAAAAAGCCATCACCTTTTCAAAGGATCAGAAGGTACTGGAGAATCTCTTGAGCTTTTTATAACCAAACAAGGCCTCTGGACAGAACTCACACTCATCAATTACACACGTCTTTGAACTTAAAAGGCAAGCCCTCTTTTATAAATAGGCCTAAAACGTGTGCCGGTTTTCAGATGATGAAAGGCCTTGTGTTTGGTTTGGGGAATGTGGGGTGTTGAGAATAGCTCTTCTGGCGTGCCTGACTTTCTGTGTTACCAGCCTCCCTGGCTGTCATGACTGACGAGAACTCGTAATCTTTCCATAAGGCAGTCCTCGTTTCCTTCACCATGCATGTTAGTTACATCGAGACAGGCTGAGTATTCCTAGGAAACGGTTGCCTATACTTAGTGGCTACACTTACCTATAGTTGGCCCCTTTGTCTGTAAATTAATGGCAGCTAATGTAATTTGCTATTTATAAAAGAGCAAATTATATAAAATATTTTGTAATGTAAACTAATTTCCTATTTATAAATAGAAATTGTGAGTGCAAATTGTATGTGCTGTGCATTTAAGATTACCCAGGGTTGCTGCTCTGGACTAGAAACCAAAAGAAAAGTGAGCTGAAGCTGTTTCACAAACATGTACCATATGCTTCCTAAGGAAAGTAGGAGACCTTTTTATTTAATGCATGAAAGGCAAGTACCACAGATACCCCACTGGTGTAACTCAGTCTATGCCAGGTTTGTTTCCAACATTTTTAAAAATTATTGTTAAAAGTGTCTTACTAAGCTTGGCTGCATAGCAGAGGCCCTGGGGACTGCCAACATGTGATGGACACAGACTCTTGTGTGGCCATAACACAGTCGTGTGTGCTGTACCGCTGTGTCTTCAGTCGCTCCAGAAACCTGAAGCCCACAGCTGGGAGTGGAGAAAGGACCAACCTAAGACTTTCCAAGCCAAAGAGTTTTAACGGGAGGCTACCAGCTTCAAAGTGATACTTCTGTCTGGATATACTTATTGGGTACAGTTATGAAACGCCAATACCTGAATAAACTAATGGGAATTCAGCTGTGCTTTTTTTTTTGCACAAGTAGTCAGTTTAAAAAGTCTTTGCCATGGGCATTGCATAAATAATTTTTATATATATGTATATGTGTGTGTGTGTGTGGCTGTGTGAGTGTACAAATGCATTATTGGAGAAAAATGCTAAACAAAAGCCCTAAGAAATTTCTAAAAACTCATGGCATACCTCCTAACTGATTTTCTAGGATGAATTATATTTTTAACTAATCACTTGAGTAACTGAAGCCATCAGTGACCTTTTTAAAAGACTATACATGCACAGCACACTGTTAGAGGAACACTGGGGTTTTTGTTTTTTTCCCTTCCACTGCCAGCAAAGTTTAAAGAATGAGTTTTCATACTGAGGGATAATTAAGCCTGAATCTTGTTTCTTAAAGGTTTAGAATTAGGCCTTTTGATCATAATGTTTTTTTTTTTAAACTGTTAAAAGTCCAAGCAACCAAGCAAGTAAGTGCAGAAATTAACCTTTTTATTATATTATATACTGTAGTAGTAAAGTTTGTTTGAAGTGCATGAATAAAAAGTTAGTGAAAGTACAGGAGGAACAATCTAATATAGCAATAATAGGTGCATTCACTGTGCATCTGAGAGGAGGAAGGGGGGGGGGGGGCAAAGAAAAAAAAAAAAAAAGAGAGTTTTTCACTCATTTTGGCCTAAAACATTTGTGTTCAGGTTTCCAGGATTCTGACATCAGAACCCAGATAACGCTGATTAGAACCGTAGGGCTTTACAATAAAAGCTAAAATATTGACCATATGATGGCAAAAAAGTCTTTATTTTGTGGTTAACTTATTCTCTTCTAGCTACTCTCTGATGAAGTTGGTGGTGCTGTGGAGGAGGATCTCCTTCTTCTTGACAAAGACCGTGATCGCTCAGCACTGTAGGCAACATGCTTATCATAGTTTTGTATCTGAGCCTCGAGGAAATCCCTCTGTTGCTGGCTGATTGTCTGGCTAATCAGTCCCGGGAGAGCTTGAATGCTACCAATTAAAGTTTCCAGTTTAGTTTCCAGAGTAACAATTCTCTTCTCAAAATCTTCGCTTCTTTCATTTAAGTCAGAGATCATGTCGTACATGATGTTTTGAGTCTGAAAGTAGAAGGATGTAAGCAAAGTAAGTTTAGAGCGATCTCACAATCATGGCAACACGCAGCACAGCTTAACAAGGGTTCCTAAGTGGTTCTGCGCCTCACGAAAGAGGAGAAGAATATCAGAGCAAGATCTAGTCTTACGAAATCATTTTACCTCTAGATTCTCATCAAACTTTCTACTGATGCTAAATCTGTTGAACGTAAATGAAACACCACTGATATTTTCCGTAGCGTTTTAAACGTCTAGCTCTTAATGAATTAGATAAAACGCCAGACCTTTTTAGAAGTTTGGTGCTTAGAAAAGCAACATCCTAAGGTTTGTGACCAGAATTAATTGTGTAAGCCTTGAGGAGACCAAAAGTTGCAAAGCGCAGTGATACACTCTCGACTCTCCTCTGATTTTTAAACACCTAGATACTTCTAAGCAGAACAGTTTTGCTTGTTTTCTCCTTAAGCTGAGCAGGTTTTTTTGAACTGGTTGTAAATAAGAGTAGTAAGGGAGACTGCTTTTTGAAATGTAGAGCAAGGAGTAAAGCCTCACGCGTACACTTCTCTGCTTCTACCCTTCCCCCATCTATCTGTCCTCTACAAGACAGTGTTTCCTAATGGAAAGTATGCAGGTAAACTTTAAAATGTCATAATGGTCAGTACAAATGTAAACTAAAGAAGTGTGTTATTTCAGTCTGTCACTTTTTATTCTTTCATTTCCATTTGTTTTTCTGGCAATTGATGCACAGAAGTGGTTAAAAATAATGACTGATTTTTCTCCCTCTTGTAGACTAAGACTTCAGATTAGACTTACACTGAAGCTGAAATAATTGGATGTAATTTGGTAGACACGCTGGCTGGAGTTTATAATCCATTACACAGGAATGAAAAATTAATTGAATAACTGACTACCTGAAGTGCAAAGCACTGAGGTATCAGATGAGTGTCTATAATCCATTTTCCCTGCCCCCCCCCCAAGATGCTAGCATAATCCTTGAAAGTAAATTAGTCTACATGAAATAGTAGCTGAAAAGTCCTTATCAGTTGCCAGAGTGAGCCCCCCAGAGTGAGATGTATTTTCAGCAACTGATGCTAAGGCAGGTGGTTCCCTACAGCAAAAGGGGAACAAACACTGCACTGTCTGTCTAATCCTTGCCTTGATGATGCACTTTATGTATATGCATACATATTAGTCTAATGTGAAACCCAAAATGCGCTCAGCTGCCTCTGTCTAGTTATTGTTTTATATTTAAAAAACAACAGGCAAGTAGTTTGTGCTTGAATAGCCTAAGCAAGCCTTATAATAGATCAGCAAAGCGGTCACTTGTTATTCTTGGAACGAATAGAGACGTAGGCATTTAAAGTCTAAAGTCCCAAAAGAGCTGGAGTTGGAAACCCAGCACCCCTCATCTCAGTCCGTGTGAGAGCCTGGAAACTGTGGTCCCTCATGGCACAGTCGCCCCTAACTGGAAAGCAGAATCCTTTCCAATACAGCTCTAAGCAAATGCTGCCCTATCGCAGTTCAGGCTAAGCATGATTATTGCAGTCAGTTCAGCAGCTCTTAGGATCAGCCCTCAGTTGTGAAATCTTTTTTTCAAATATCTTCCCCCTCCCCACAAACCTGGTGCATTCAAACCTTGACCGGTGCTGTAAATGCAATGTTTCATTTACTAAAATGTTAACCCATAATAGATACCATTTTGTTTTTCTACAAATAACAAAGTTGTTAACAGTATTTGCATGGGTAATGCCTAACGTTTTCACTTACAAGCTCTTCATTTTGAAAGGCTGAATGTTACTGCAAAACAACAGTAAGTGCCTACTAACCTTTGCCAGGTCCACCAAAGTGTTGGCTTGATCGTTCAGTTTCCTTTGTTCCATTTTTACACTTCTTAATCTAAAAAGTGGAATTTTAAGTCAGATGATTGGGTGTGTAGTCATCTTAAGTTTTCTAGCAAGCATGCATAAAACTTACAAGAACAAATAACTGCATGGATAATGCCTCGAGTACTTTGTGTAAAGTCAGAATTGGTCATGTGTCTGGTACAATGAGAAGCATGCTTCTTCAACACCGCAAAAAAGAAAGAGCAAGGAAATGTGATGTCCTTGAGACTACTGTTTGCCATGGTTAAAGTTGAATTCAAAAAGGGAGATAACAGTTTATCCAGGCTACATGAAAGAAAGCCAAAACATTCCTCAAAGCCTCAGTATCGTGACAAGTAGATATAGGAAGAAACATGAAACAAGCGATTTTTGTCATTAATGTTGTAGCAGTCGAGAATCTTCCCATGCCTACATGACTAGATACAGGTATTAGCCCTGTTCAGTCGGAAATGGATTGGGTTAGCAGGTGTTTGTTTGAACCTGATGGAAATACAGTGATAAGTGAGTTTCCCACTATATTTTAAACAGAACTTTCATCTGACCAGCAGCTAAATAACCAATATACTTGCCAATACATTTATATCCTTACCTTTCTGTATGCAGCTTGCAAAGCTAAATATGATTACACAGACATACCTTTTCAATGCACTAGTCAAAAAAAAAAAAAGTTGAGTGTAATTTTATCTTTGATGCTTACCTAACTGTATTACGGTATGCACATACTGAAAGATATATGCATGACCTTCCCTACATGTTTTCTGAATTAAACTCTGGTCTTCAGATTAACTTCTACAGGAGTGGTTTATATATATTTATAGATATGAAATTTTCAAAAATACACTTAAGCAATGACGAGCTTATGAGTGAGTGGCTTGTTAGACGTTTCCCAGCAGAGACTTACTTGGGCTTTAAATGACTTTTCTAGTAGACGGTCTGAGCAATAAATAGCTTTTTTTTTTTTCCCCCAAAAACCAACACATCACTTTATAACACATGGGTGATTGACAAATGCCATGTAGTCAACTACTATCTCAAGGGGCAACCAAGTGGTTAGCTCTCAAATGAAAATAAGGTTGGCAGCCTTTTATGGCCTGTGGGTTGCTAACACGCTCTGCCTGTTTCTCAGTGATTGTGTTACTTCTTAGAAAGTTATGTATATCTTACAAAGCAAACATTACTTCATAAAAGCATATACAAGTGTTCCTCTAAAACAAAAACTGAAACTCTGGCAGTGGCACGAAAGAGCGCCATGGCACTCCCAACTTGTGTGGCACGCTCATGGCAGTTGCAAGGCTTTGTAGGCCTCAAAGTGCTCCAACCTCAACCCAGATGTGGAGACTCCTTTTGCCGTCTCTGCGTTTTGAACAAACAGGGGATGAAATTCTGACACCCCCCCCCCCCCGGCCATTCAAATTGACGAGAAAACTGCCAAGGCTTTCAGAGGGATCAGAATTATAGCCTTAGACTCCTGAAAGCCAACCAATCTGTTCATCTCCAACAGCTTGACATTTCCAAGATGGCTATAAATGTGTTTAAAAACTGGAGGCAGAATTGGGAGAGTCCTCTTCAGTGATGTTTATTTTTCTAAACTAAATTGGAGAAAATGGATACAAATTACCGCTTAAATTCTGAGAAGCAGGCGAAGGCTGAGAGCTTCCACAGTGTTACTGTTTGTTGCTGTTTTGTTTTTGTTTGTATACATACACATGTAGATACACATATCTGTACCTCTAGCTGCCTGTGCGTCTGCCTGTCCATCTAGCTAAATAAAAGCCTTCTGGGAGATGCTCCAAAATCAGGAAGCTTGTGTTCAGATCTTGCGTTACCAAACATTTGCCTTTCACATCTAGGCTAACCTCCACGAGGAAACTAAGTTGTGAACAGTGACTAGCTATCTTTCTTAATATGTAGACATAACTCTGTTTGTTAAGGTAGAAATCAGTTGTTCACATAAAGGTGACGTTCCAGCAGCTTGTTGCTGAATGTCATACACACCTTTTTCCTCCTCAGGCTTCCTTCAGCGCACGATGTCTATGATGTGGTTTGTAGGCATGGTGCTTTCAGAGGCTACAAGCTGGAGCTATTTTAAAGGAAAAAGTAAGGAGGCCCCTCCAGTGTTATGAGTTATATCATTACAGCCCCAGAACAGAGTATTTACTTGGAAAGAAGTATGTACTGATTTGACTACAGAATGATACTCCTAGTGTTTTGGTGAGCGCTCTCTCTCAAACAATTTGCAGGATATATATACTTTCTGCTTGTCTTTCTTAAGATTCTTTCAATCACCTATTTGCTAGTTTGCATGTTGCCTTCTAAAATTTTTGAGCAATCTATTATCAAAAGAAGTACTAGCTGACATCAGTGTGATGATAGTGCCTAATGGAAACCAGCCCCGAATCCGCACAGATTGTAAAAAATGCATCTCTAGGTAATGGCAAGTCTTTAGCTGCAGCAGTCAGATTACAAGAAAAGTGAGAGACTTTTGTTCTTAAGTAAGTTCATTAAGAGGAAATATGAAACATCCTGATATTATGAACTTCACTTATCACAGCAAAAGATCATGATTCTGGATCGCGTTTCCATGGCAGCAATCAGACCATCGAAGTTCACAAATAAAGACTCTATTTTTTGCATGCAGACAGTGGTAAATTCTGCAAATTTAGAAAGGAACAGCTCATACAACTTACTTCCGAGCTCTATTTTCATTTTGTTGAAATAAAAAGACAAAACAAAAGAAAACAAACTGTAAAATATACTAAAACAACCAAATGAGCACAGTGGGCTCGATTCAGCAGGTGCGACGTCCTAGAGAGTTGCTATTGCTTCTACTCCGTGACTGCCTCACTCAGTCTAATTTGCTTGCATTTATGACAAGGGAGCTTGCAGTACACTGAAACCTTCCCATCAGCTATCATTTGTAGCTTTTCTTACTCATATGATACATTAAAAAATGCAATATTCTTGTTTAGAGTGCCGATTTCATCTTCACCTTACTTAGCGTGTATGAGGAGGGAAAAAAAAAAAAAGACCCAGACCAGCTGAAGGTAGAACAGTCACAGGCCATATCTTCAGCCCTTTTAGGGCTGTGAGTGTGAGTTTGAGTTTGTTACTGTAACCTACTCTGATTTCTTGTATAAAACAACTGGCCCAAAAACCTCACGCCTTTCATCCCTGGCTCCAGCCCAGTGGTTGAGGAAGAAGGACCAAAAAGAAAAAGTGAGATTCCAGAAAGATGGATGAGCGGCAGATGCTGCTGTGAGTCCCTTGAGAAAAGTTCAGAGACACAAGGGGAGAGCAAACAAACTGCACCCAGCTACCCTGCTACCGCTGGAAGAAAGCAGACCACTAGAGCAATGGTTCCCTCCATGGCAGAGTCCTCAGCATACTGAGAAAGTTATCCCTTTTTTTTTTTTTTTTTTTTTTGCTTAAATAAAACAGGTTCTAGAATGGGAAGCAAAGTGCTAAAGGACAGAGGGAAATGTGTTATTAATACAGCTGTTCAGAGTTTGGTTGGTACAGCCAGGAAAAAAAATGAACGCTGCCACCTTCTCCAACCCCCCCCTTCCCTCCCCCCAAAAAAAACCCCTGATTGATTAATGAATTTTTTTAAGGCAGCTGCACAGCACCACGTTATAACCTGTGGAGCTCTTCTGGGCTTGAATGGTGATGCAAAGATGCAAAGCTGTAGCTCAAGCCTGCTGTGCTTATTTTAGAGCCCTCCTTGCGCACATGCACGCACGCTCACTCACTCACTCTCACAAAATAATAAGGTTAAAATGTTAAGGTATAACTTTTGCAGTCAGGGATTCAAATAAGTCTTGCAAACGATGTACAGAATGTGCCATCCTCTATCCCAGAGCCCCTGCCCCCTGCCCCCCTCACCCCCCCCCCGGGTCATTTAAGCTGAGCAGCATGTCAGAATTAAGCCAATATAGTTTTTTTTCCCTACCTAAAAAAAAAAAATATATATATATATATATATGCCTCCACTTTTGTGGCCTTGTTTGCTAGTGCCTCAACTAGATCTACAAGAGCACAGTCACAGTTAACCTTGAAAGTTTGCTAAATATGAGCCAGTAATTAAGGTTTGTAGACTATTTCGTACTTTAAAGCTTAGCTCGCTAGTCCTTAAAACGACGCTATGAGCCAGAGAAGCAGTGACTGTTAGCCTCAATTATGATAAGCTGGCCTTCCCTGGCCTCGCTTCCACACAAAACGATGCCAAACAAACAGGAGCGGCTGCATGACTGTAGGAGGGTCAGTGGTATGCATCCCTCCTCGCAGCTTCGCTCACACACACACAGACCGCTCTTAGGCATTATCCCAAAAGAAGAAGCGGTTAAAACTGACCCTTAATTAATTTAGCCACATTTCCACTATATGTATGTCATGAAAACATATTCAGTAGGCTGTACAAACGGCTGCCCCAGGCTGGATGGCTATGTCAAATAGTGCACACAAATAGTGGCATGGGTCCTGGCCGTTCGTTACAATGAATCTGCGGTTCCTGAGAACAAAAGGCCTTTTTTTTTTTTTTCCATGTAATTTAAGGAATAGTAACTGAACCATTGTACAGTTCTAGCAGTGAGATAGCTTTATGAAAAAGACATATGATAAATTTTAGCTAAATATTTATAGACTGGCATACCATAATTCAGCTTAATCCTTCGGTTGGTCACAACTCTCAGGCGTCTTTTCAGTCCTTTTAGGTGTTAAGCAGAGGGGAAGAGCTGAGCTGAACTTCGCCAGGGGCATCCAACAGCCACGCAACAGTTGCTGGCATATACTCCCATTCTCTACACCTGATGTCGGGTAATAGCTGACTGGAACCACTAAGCGATTGTAACCACCAAGGAAATATGGAGAGAGAGGCAGCTACTTGCTGTCGAGCTGCACAAAGTAAGCCGAAAACTTGATTGCATTTGCTTTTCATTAAACACAGCCTAGCACCTGTTCTATGGCATCGTTCTGATGTGAAATTTTTAAACCATTTGCTACAAATGAAACCTTTTTTTTTTTCCTCTCTTATCATCTACTGTATTTTGTAGCGTTTTTACCTGTAGGGCAAATAGATGCAACAAAGGATAGTCTCAGTGGCAAAACACATGCATGCCAAGTCTCAGCTAATTCATGAACCATTATGAACACCCAGGAAAAAACTGTGAACAATTTTGATTTATCTTCTGTCGGGCATACACAGCCAGCATACTTTCTTTTTTTAAACAGACACTGCAATAAAAACCTCCTTTCTGTCTTACTCTGAAAGAAAGAGAAAATGGAAACTCAAGAGCAAAGGTCTCAGTAGGGAGAGAGAAAGAAAGAACAAAAATGGAAAACCAAAGCAAAATAATACTTACTGATGAATAGCTTGCAAGAATTTGCGTTGATGTTTCCTTACTTTCGCATGGTCTATCTTTTTAACCAGCTTTGTGTTTTTATAAATTAACCATGTTTCCCTGAGTACATTGGCCGCTGCATTTTTCACCTGTTAAATAAAAGAAAAATACTAGGCTGATGAAAATAGTATTGTATGTCTTTTTTTTTTAATCCATTCCAGTGTAAACCCTTTCTAAAGCACCTTAAGACACTGCCTGTGGGAAGTGGGTATATCAGGAAGCTGCAGCAGGGAGGCCAGAAAGAAATGGTCTGACCAGAGAGACAGCTGAGCAATTTCTGGGTTGCTTGTAAGAGTGATATCGGGACCAGCTTTCTTTACATGTGGGAATTACTTGTCCCTCTTGAAAGGAGTTAGGACCATTTGGTGTTTATGACAACATAAATTACAGTGAGGGAATATTCACGCATTATCTGTGTGGTAATTAACTAGATGTATTTTATAGGACTGTAAAGTTCCTCTCTTCTTGTTGTATGATTATTACCTCCTATTTTTCTTAGCAATTTAACAGTCTTAAATTTCCAGAGCTGTTCACACAGATGTTATTTTTCTGCATTTGTTTCCTTATTCTGTTCTTTTTCTTACCGTTTTCACAGGAGAAGAAAAATAACTTGTTAATGAATGTAGCTAGTGTTCTATTTCATGAATTCTTTCATTATTTTTTTAATGGGTCTATAAAATGTTAGAGTACCCGCAGTTCCTTCCTGGCCCTCCAATATTCTGAGGAATACTTGAAAACAATAGACAATTTAAATGCAATGTTGATTAATGCCACAATTACTAGGTTACTTATAAAGGCAAACAGTCCTTATTATTCATCTCTATTTTCTCTCCCTCCAACTTTCTATCATGCCAGTCACTGCAGCGTCAGAGCTAAGCCGATGTATCAGTTTAGACCCTGTGGGAATGCCGTGCAGTCGCTCCCCCCGGGCAGGAGCGCCCACCTTGCACCTGTCAAAGCTCTGGAGAACTTTGGCCCCAACTTCAGTAGAAGCGGGATCAGGTTTTAGAGCCCTCCTCCAGATCGCCAGTCCTTGCATTTCTGTAAGGTCTGGCTGTCTTCAGGCTCCGAGGAAACCTCTCCAGTATCTGTGGAGCTGATTTGTGATCTGACGTGCATCTCAGAATTAAAGGATTGGTTTGCTTTTCATTCGCTTTGAGTTTTGGGAGTACTGAAGCTACCAAAGCACCACGTGGATGCCCTACTGAACTGATATTTAGATTTATATGAAGGATAGATGAATAGAATAAACTTTAAAAGGCACAGATGAGCACCAGACTCTCAAAATCTGGCCAATCTTCACAAAACCTTTTTTACCCCTGAAAGAAATTTTCAGCTCAGCTGTCAGATTACACTTGAAGAGTTTTCTTGTCAGCTCCCTGAATGGCAACTTCTTACCTCATCATGGACAAGCATCAAAGCAGTGTGCTGCATTTGAAATCTGCCACTAAATCACCATCTGTGAGAGAGACTATTTTAGCTACCTGCTTCTCCATACTCTTCAGATTTTAGTTTCCTGTGGTGGGATTCACTTGGCCAAATACCTAAATTTACAGTAGATTCCTACTCTAATCAAATGAACCGACTCAGGTAAGAGTCACCTCATTTTTGGTATCACCAGTGTAGATTTCCAAAAGCATATGTCTCTGCTAGGAAGGGACAAACTGTTCTCTGGGGCCTGGTATCAACGGGACCTTAACTGACTATAATGGGGACGTAAAGCAGCAAGCTCAACTGGACTCTTTAAGGTAGGTTACACGAATCCCACCCTTTACGCCTATATAAGAACTGCCTTCCTACTCGTCTTTGGTTTTCCCCACTCTAACTGCTTAGGGGAGATGTGCGCTTTTCCCTGGAGACTGCCACAGAGACGTGGAAGCTAAGACAACTAGAGGAACGCGTTGACATGCCTGAGAGGAGCGCCTGCCCCAGCCAGAGACATTTCCTGGGTCTCCTCAGCAGAGGAGCTGAGGCAGCGCCGCGAGCACTGCTGCGAGAGCTCTGCTGACACAGCCGACCTTCCCGATCCGGAGCGGGGCCCACTTTCTGCCTCAGGGCTCTCCATCCATCAGTAAGGACAAGCTCCGGTGAGTTCCCATTCTGAGCACGAAGGCTTTCCTCTCAGCATTGGTTCGCTTCAATAACTAAGATAAACCAAGTGGAGAGGATTTTGTAGCTCTCACTCATTTTCTCGTTTCCTCAGTACTGACCTGTTTTTCCTGGACACAGGATTTCTACTGCCTCCTTTGCTGTGTTCTTTCATTTTCCAACATGTTATTTGTCAACACAAATTCAAGCTATATCTCTTAAGGAAAATTTTAAAATATTTGGTGTGAACGTCAGTGATTTCTAAAGTTTTTTTTTTTTCTTGATACCTCTTTCAAATATTTTAATTATCTACAAAACATCTTTCAGGCTGCTGCATTACTGTGTGCAGCTGTGTGAGCCATGTGTTCAGTTCACACAAAGCAATTGCAAAGACTACCTCACTCACAAACTATGAATACTTGAAATTTATTCTTAAGTATAAGAAGGCATATCTTTTTCTAAGGGACAGTCCTTCATAGCTTGAAATTCTGAAATACAATCAGTCATTTCATCTATTTTAGCCACAAGAATTCTATGTATTCTTCTCATAGGCTGTATGACAGTTTGTCAGTTTAATGTATTAGTCTCTAGTTTCATAGCTTTTAACCGTTGGCTACATGAGTTGTCTTCCAGCAGCAAGGACCCTCTATAAAAGGATAGACAAACCCTCAAAATCTGCCGGTAACCTGCTGTTGCCCTTGACTGCAGAGAGCTCAGGGCATTTACTTCCCTCATGCATCTTGCAAAATCACACTCATGACAAAGTTCAATACGAGAATGGAGCATGAGATCATTTAAAACAAATGCAGAAACAGATTTAACACACATTTCCTTTTCAGTTGTGAATATAAAGTGTGACTTACTCTTTTAGTTAGCTGGGTGTCCATCATGAAATTATGCACATGTTTTTCAGCTTTGGTAAGTTCTAACTTCCTTGCGACCACAGCTACCACCAGTGCAGTGCACCCAGCACCCTGAAAACAATAAAACAGACCCCCAAGAGGTTATTACTGCATTTTTTCAGAGTTTTAAATGGATTTTTCTCCTTTGCTGTAGAGATATGGCCAGGCATCAAGTGATTCACCATCCCTGGTAAATATAGTGAACACGCTACAGCTATTTCAGTTCAGAGCGATAGGAAGCGTCAGCAATTGCAGGCTAGTAAACTGTCAAGGCATCAAAATAATTAGTGAGCAGCATCATTTGAAAGTTCTGCTTTTTTTCCTGCAGGGGTTGAAAACTTCAAACACATCCCCTTTGTAGTGCGTAAACAAAGGGGGTTATCAGAACAAATTGTAAAACTCAGAATATTAGAAAAATAAATGCAGAATACCCTGGCCTTAACAATTGTCTAGGGTGTACGGTAATTGCTAAAGAAGAAATTAGATTACTTTACAATTGTCTAGAGTGTATGGCAATTGCTAAAGAAGAAATTAGATTAGATTAGTACTTAGCACACAAAAAAGAAAGCTTTCTTAGGATTTTCTTTAAGGCCTAAAGGTGAAGTTGTCATAAATCTAGTATTTAACCACTTCAGTATACTTCCCTGCTGTTTTCTGAGGCCTACAATGATCTTTTCCCCATAGTATTTCTGCAGCTCTTATTCCCATTTAAAATAGCACACAACCACAACACCATTACCTCAAAACTTGAACGGAGAAAGTGGCAAGTTTCTAATTTGTGCTGTCTATATGTATGTGTATCTGTATATATGCATGGACATGCATGTTGGTAACAGGCCAAAGCCAGCAGGTGCCAGTTTCCTTTGGAAAAACAGTACCTTTATCAGCACTGCGAGTTTAAATTTTTTAAGGGAAGGGAAAGGAAGCTAGAATGAGTAAGGTAACCAGAAACAGCAGGTATTACACGCAGCTCCAGGTATCATTTACCATTCCTGAATTCTGTGGGCTTTCGTGGGTTTTTTTTTTAAAACATGCTTCACAGATTGTTTTTAAAAAATATATAAAATCACATTAAATAAGCTGTGTTTAACTTGCAGGTCCACTCGACTCTAGCTGTTTAGTGCATCTGTATCAGTTACTCTTCTAGTGAAAAACAGTCTCTGGTTGGAGCTTACTACGTTTTCAGACACACAGCTTTCTTCCACTCTTTCCATATTTCCCCCATTAATGTACTCTTGCTGCGTTCCTCCTCTACAGCTGCTTTACTCTCTCCAGAAAATACAGAAGAACATTGATGAATCCAGCTTCCCGGGCACAAATTCCACTACTAAACACGCAGAGATGCCAAAAAACCCCCAAATCACTGGAAACCCTCACTCCCGCACTGTCCTCAAAAACTGCATCGTTTGCCCTCTGCACGCACTTACTGAGGTATCCACTGAATTGTGTGAAAGCCTCCAGTCCGCAATTTCACTCCGCTGGTAGAGCATTTCAGTAAATTCATCTGCTCCCTCACAAGGGCCCATCATCTTCAATTAGTTCTGATCTATCAGCGTTTCCATCCCCCAGTAACCCTCAGGGAGCCCTCAAATAAGGAAGTCCCTTATCATTTTGCTGTAGTTGCCCATGCAGTAAAGGTAGTTGGAGGCTCACTCTCTAATCATGAGATGAAGGCAAAATGGGAATATAATAGGTTCTTTGCTTCCCTACATCGCACATAATGAGGCAGAAGAGAGCTAATGCAGCTTAAGGCTGAGCACTCCTGCAATGCACCCAGCCTTCTGAGGTGAGGACAAGGCAACCCTGTGAGACACGACTGAAAGAAATTCCCCAGGAAACAGCCAACGCTTCTCCGGTGGCCCTTCCTGTGAAGGAGGGCTGGAGGGAATAGCTAATATCCTTCTCTGCGGGCAAAATAAACTACCCCGCACAATAGCAAGAACACGAAGAGAAGAACAGAAGTCTTTCGGCCCATAAGTGAGGCCAGCGCTCAGTGGGGCAAACGTTGCTTCCGTGACATAACTCAGCACTAGGCCTGCTTACAACAAGAACGCGCTTGCACTCACTGACGGCCAAGCTGGTAGGAGATTATTAATATGGAGCAGCTTGCTCGCCGCTGGCAAAAAGTGGTGCAAAACAGCTGTTTTGGCCGCGCTCCTATGGAAGAGAAATATTATATATTAAAAAAGGGGGGGGGAGGATGAAGAGGAACAGTGACAGACAAAAGGAATTCAGTTTGAGTCCTACAATCATTCCAGGCGTTTGAGATGATTAACTCTTATACTTGTTTAAAGTGTCACAGCGGTCACAATAGCCAAAGCTCTTAAAGGATGGTAGCTTTACCTCTCACATGAAAGATGGTGCCTGCAGCAATAACAAGCATATAGTCACCAGCATGCTACAGAAACCACCGCCGTGGTTTGCATGGCCTGCTAGCTTCCTCACCACCAAACTGCAGTTGCAAGGTATTCTCCATTCAGAGCACCGCCCTTGGCTTCATGGGCTATGACATGATCTCAGGATATGAAAACAGGCTCTTTTAACATTTCTGCAAATGAGAGCAGTAAAACACTGGCTTCTTGTTCTTTTTTTTTTTTTTTGCAATACTTTGAAGAGGAAAAAATATTCTTTAAACAACTAACAGCTTACAGAACAACACACTGAAATCCTACTTAAAGTATGTGATTCTAATTAATATTTTATGTTACTGCTCTGCACTTTTATACAGTTTCCCCCAAAGAGCTCAGCATCCTTAAAAATAATAATAAAGTGAGAATTATCCCGAACTGCAGCAACGAAACACAAGCAATACTGTTATTTTAAAATGGCAGCATCACACTTGCTGTATTTTGGAACATCCCTGATCACGTTAAAATTAGTAACGTGAATTCAATGAGTTCATGCTCATATACCCAAGTCTTTTTCATTTATCAATACTAAACAAAGCAGAAGCTCTTGGCTTCTTATTAAAATGACTTGGGCTAAGTAAAAGCCCGCGCTTCAACTGCAAGAAAGTCTCTTTTGAGAATAATTTAAAAAAAAAAATTTCAAAAAAGGTGATCTTTTGAATTACTGTATTTTATCATTTCCAGCATCATTCTTTTTGTCCTGTTTTCAAGTAAATAATAAACTAAACGACTGCTTCAAGCGCCTGCTTAACTTTGAAGGGAATCATGTATCATTAAAAGCAAAGGAAAAAAGGAATACTGTACAAATTTTCAGGTATCAAGGCAGTAATTCATTCTGTTTGGAATCTGCCCTCTTCAGTCAGTCCCCTGTCAGCCTCTTCCATTACAGCGATAGTTTAAATTGTGTATTTTGTGTTGGTAAACAGCATGACCTTAAGGGCAGTTGGGGCTTCCAGTACGTCAAAACAGGAGAGAAAAAAGACTGAAAGAATATTCATAACGTTCATCATCAGCCCTCTGAAACTTTAGCTACAGCTATACAGCTGAAAGCCGCCCAAGCCCTCCACCCCACTGAACTGCCTATTCAAGGGGCAGCTAAAATAAAAGATGCAAAGACAGGTGGCAGATTTCAGAGAAGTAAAAAGCAGTGGTTTGTCCTAATTAGTAAATGCTGTTCACAGCTGTGTATATCAGACCTAAACTTTCTGTCCTGAGACTATTTCAGAAAAGAAGAGCCAAAATGACAGAGAAAAATCCAGTCCTTGTCACTCTTCAGATTTTCAATGACTGGAGGCAAATTTGAAAGACAGATGTTTCAGCTTTCGCAGTTTTTCAAAACTGCAAATTTCTCCTTTTTCTGTGCAGAAAAGCTTTTGCGTGAAGCATTAAACATTTACAAACTGTGTTGACAAATTCAGACACATCTGTTAAAAAACCTGGACACAAACTATCATAATGCATACAGCCGTAAGTATCCTAGGCACACCAAAGTTGAAGTTTGCCTGTATTGCTCAACTGCTCCATTTAATGTAGGAAGCTAGTAACAGAACTAACTGTCCAGCACCTGCTCTCCTTCAAGTACTACATGATCAAGAGTTTGCCAGGAACCACCAGGTTTAAAAGCCGATCTCTCCGGATTCTTCTGTTCTCCAGAAAGCATGCACTGACCAAACAAAACTTCCTACTCAGCCAGCAGAAGCCCCAAAAGAAGAGAGAGTTGAAAATGGGCTTCTCAGAAACGGTTCAGACGAGCACACCACCCACGAGCTGAGCAGTGCCTGGATTCTGTTTGCAGTGAGCTGAAACTGAAGCAGCTGAACCTCATCCTGAACGCACAGTATTTGTTGCTTCATATGGAATGATGTGTATCAGTCCTTGGTAAAAAGCCTGAAAACAAACATATGACAGACGACACATCATCCTTGGCCTTTCAGTCAGGCAGAGCAACAAACACTGGACTGGATTTTCCTGCAAAGTGGCATCAAATCTTTGATGACGGTGATGCAAAACTTGCATTTGTGAGCAATACGTCCCTGAAGCAGAAGGTCTACAGCCATTTACACTGCACAGAGCGTTCCTTGATCATCGCTCCACTTAGCTGCTAGCCTGTATGAAAACATTCTGATATGTCTGCAAACAACTTAAGAACATTCTTCACAGCTCCAGTTCTAAAGATGCCGCTCCTGCTCATAAGAAGGAAGGATGAGACTTAGGTTCAAATGCTTGGCCAGGTAAGCGATAACCCACGAAAGCTATCCCTAGGTGAGCTCTTTGATGCCTACAGTCCAAAGTAAATAGCACAAATAGAAAACAAATCTGTGTGGGTATTTGATTCTCATATGTACTTTTAAGTAATTGTTAAACATTTTTTTCAGTTACACAAGCCTAAATGATGACGGATGTTCCTCAGAAAAATGAACATGGAAGAATAGGTAGGATGAGGGGGAAAAACCACCACAATCTATCAACAGGTGCAGGCTTTCTGAGAGCAAGCCTACACTGTTTCAAAACCAGCAAGACAGGAAAGGTGAAATTAATTGTAGTTCAGGTTGTACTTTGAATTTAGCAACTGAAAAAGAAAATGCTAAACTGCACCTCCCCATTCCCCAAATGAAAGAACTATTACTTCGCGTTACCATTCACTTTGCCCTTAGGCCCCATGAACGGCAGCTTTTCCTATCTGTCCACACAGCTAAAACTCACATCTTGGCATTGTCTTCTGAATTGTTGCAAATACCCTTTCATCTGCTTAGACAAAGCAATTAATCTCCTTCATATCCATAATCAAGGAGTTGCTGCAATGGTTATTTTCTTTGCCAGTCATTTGTTTACTGTTACTCTGCTCTGTGTCCCCCTACTCCCTTCTCTGTGGCATCAGATAAAGAACATTTGCCCTCATGTTGCTTATTTTATGCCCTTAGGTTCCTCCATCCCATCAAAAGGGACACATTGGATCCTGGCTCTAATAAGCATTCATTCCCCACTACTAAAGGCTTTCATACAAAGCCCTGCGCTACATCTCTTGACTTAGAAAACACACACAAATCTAATATATTGTTTTCTTTCAAAATCCCCCTTTTTTAGTATATTATTTACTTATTACAAAACTTACCACAACCAGTAATGATACTTAGATTCCTGGTGTGCCACGATCACTTGCTGTAATACTGTAGCATAAGGCCTCCTTGGTCCCCTCTCGCTTTCCTATATGGTAAGCCATTTGGGAACTAGGACTACATATTTCTCCTGTCTTTATACAATACCTGACTCAATGGCATCCGATAAGAGTCCAGAAGTTCTACAATAATATAAATAACAATGAATGAAGATGGTAGGTCTGTACTGTACACATCACAACGCTAGACTTCGTTTTGTCTTTATTTCTTCTTCAGCTCCCACTGTGCTCTGCTGAGACACCTATCAAGATGCATATTATGTATCAGCTGAGGTACCTGTAGCAGTCTTATCACAGCCCTCTATCCTGCTCTTTGCTGATGTAGCCCACCCTGAGCTTTCTGCTGTCATCATCAGGGCTGCCAGTCTTGAGCTAACTAATTTAAAGCTATCAATCACAGAGAATTTAGATTATGGTACACTGCAGGAGACATAGCCCTGCTCAAATGCAACAGCTGCTCTACAGGGGGAAAAGCTCCTGTTGCCCAGAGTGCCTAAAATTACAGAAATCATATCTGACGAGGATGAGGCTATGAAGTGTGGATCAGGATCATGCCTTTCCTACAGTTCGCAATGAGGGGGTCATACTGATGCTGTACACTGCGAGTGCAAGCCTGTGCTGTTCAGACTCGGATGTCAGCAATGTTTAGTGTTTGGGTGTAGCGTTCCAGTAAGGGTCAAATTGTAGTGATAACCAAAGAGAGGTGCTTGCAAGTCTTCACTTAAAGGTTATGTTTTGGAATTCTTTTTGTTGTCTTGCTTAAAAGCTGAGAAAAAGAATGGCTAGTACTGTCTGAGAAGCTGCACTGAAAACAGGATTTGGTCAGCAGCTTAAAAACCTGGGACTTAAAAACATCCTACACTCCTTTAAGTAAATGCCTCTGGCATTTCCACTTGGTTCTTTCTTTGGTAAGGTTCCAAAATGCATTTACATGACAGCAATGAATTGGGCAATTTCTGTAACTACTTTGATTGCCTGGGGTCATATATATACGCCTGGAGGGTGCTATTGGTGAGAAAGGAAGCAATGCAGTGTATCAGTGGCTCTGCTGAAAGTCTCCTGGCAGCTTTGGTTTAGCTGGACTGGAAGTGAAGTGCAGTCTTTAGTGCTGTAGTTGTCACAAAAATGTCCTGCTATACTTGCCTGTAGCTGAAAGAAGGCAGCTGCCACATTTCTTGCTCATATCCCTTGGGATCCACTGAGGGAGAGAGAAGGTCCGCTTTGCAGACAAATGGCTCTGGTGGGAAATTTAGCTCTGCACCAGAAAAGGCACAACATTCCTCCTGCTGCTCTGCATAAAATGAAAAGCCTGTAAGAATTTAAACAGATACTCTGCTCATTTGGCTCTCTAGAAGGTGGACTTATTGGACCACTCGGGGAGAAAAAAAAGTCTTGCTTGAAGTAAAAACAAAAACCAAAAACAAAAAAACCTCTCCAAAACAAGCAATGAAAAAGTTGAGGGAGGAATCCATCCACAAGACAGACAGAGGCTATGGAAATGGCGTCATATAATGCGGTTTTGCATTTGTCATTGTTGTCTACTGGGAGAGAGATGCAATCTCGCAACACTGAAACAAAGGAGGATGAGTAAAAGGACAGCAACTATATTGTCTCAGCCAAAAATGTGACCTAAAATAGTTTTGCATTATTTATACTTTCATATATTCAGTACTTTGCCTGGCTACTAATGTCTTCAGTGGAGTTTGTGTCAGTCTGCACCACAGCTAGAATTTGGTTGCAACCTTTCAACTTCTATTCTGGAATACAGCAGGTGAGCAGTAAGGGTACCAGCAGGTGAGTGATAGCTATGAAGTAAACTCTTTTTCCTTAGTAATGCAGGCGGACTACCGGGAAAGGCTCCTGGGACAGCACGCGAAGTAACCGTTTGTAAAACAAAGCCAATCTCTCTTCCACTAGGCAAAAGTGTAAATGATGGCAGTGCTAACTCGGACAAGTCCAAGAAGTGAACACCCCCAGTGGCTGGGCTTCCTGGGGAACCTTCAATCATCATAACAGCTGAACGGCCCACCGGAGATCCTGACAGTCATGGTGAAATTGTTCTGCCTGGCATGCAAAACCTCTTTGCTGAGCAAGGAGGTGAAACCTGATTTCCCTTAACTGGCAGGCTGAACAGCCTATAGAGCTGATAGGAAGCATTAGTTTAATAATTCAGGAGGAGGCTACTAATGATGCGCTTGTCCAACATCTGTCACAGGAAATCAGGCAACCCCAAGAGCGTAAACACAAAACTTTCATGAGAATACTTGTAAAGGTACAAAGCAATTGC
This sequence comes from Struthio camelus, assembly GCF_040807025.1. Classification (NCBI taxonomy): domain Eukaryota; kingdom Metazoa; phylum Chordata; class Aves; order Struthioniformes; family Struthionidae; genus Struthio; species Struthio camelus. The sequence continues at coordinate 24,833,042 of NC_090981.1, forward strand.
TGTATTAAAATCCAAAGGTATTGCAGATGAAATCAAATCACATGACATTTTTTCAAAACAAAGCAAAAGTTCTCCTACAACAACATTCAGCTCCAGTCGTATTTATGTAAACAAAGATATCTTGGGAGAAGTGCTGTTCATTGCAGGCAGTAACTGACTGCCTTTGAACTTGCTGAAACGCAACCACAGTTCCTAATTAGATCTAAGTTTCTCTGTCCTCTGACACTTCAAAAACTTCCCTATTCTTCTGGGAGGAAATGAAGACCTTCCGAGAGAGGTGTTTTTTTTTCTTTTTTCCCCCCAATTCTAAAAGATGGTTACACCTTCCAGAAGATTTTCTTTATTCAAATGGAGATACAAGACCGCCTCTGCTCTTCTTTCACAGTCCAACTTGCTGCCCGAGCCACTACTGCCCCAAGGATCACTCACGCACACACTCTCTCCCCCTCTGTCTCAGGAACTGTTCAGCTTCACTTCTGTAATTTTTTGTTCCTTCTTTTCTTTATTTTTCTTTACTTCAGCTAGATATTTCATCCCAAAAAGCCATAGTCATAAAACAACCCAGAAGAAGTAACTGCATTCCTGAGAAAAGTTTCCATTCTGGCAGATTGGTGTGCTGCAACAACAATGATAAGGGAGCTGAAAAAATTCTGACCAGCCCAACTACTGCTAGTTTCAACCCTAAAATTCAAGCATCATTAACCGTCTTCTCCATTGTATGTTTGTGCTTGACACATCATCCATTTACATTGAATTATGTTAGAAGGAACAAACACAAACTGTTCTGAACCCTGAGGTCACTTCTATTTATTACTGAATTCTCACAATCAAATGAATTATATTCCAGCATGTAGCTGAGAAGTGGACCTGAAATGCTACCAATCTGCATGGGAGGCTTTTCACATTTTCCTGTACTGTCACGGAAGTAAAAACCAAGCTGTGTTCTAGATTTTTGAAATTCCTCCAGTAGGCTTCTCACCGACAAAACTGTTCACCTCGTTGCTCTAACCTTTTACCATCAGACATGAAAAATGATAAAAATATTATAGATTCTTGAAAAATGTGCAGAATGTTCTAGGTAAAGCTTTAAATGGCAATACAATCTATTATCCTCTTACTGCTATTACAGAAAATTGAGTCACTTCTACAGTTCAACCATACTCACGAGGCAGCATATTAGTCTTAATAATACCTTTTCAGCATTTTGAGCATAACTCAAAATACATTTCTGCATTTCATAAACAATTTTCTGTTTCTGCACCTAATTACAGAATTAAACAATGTCAAGAAAAGTTTTCTTAAGAATCCCACAATGTTTTAGGCATTACAACGCAAAATAATTTATGACCTTTTGGTGCATTAGCCACTGAAAGTTCTATAAAATAAAAGAGTTTTCAAACATCACCACTCAAACCTGATGTTTACCTCCTTTTTCTTTTATTCAGAAATCTTCCCAGGAGATCTGCAGCCAATGTTAACTCTGCAGTTACAGAATTACTCACCCACATGAGAGGAGTTCAGATCCAGGAGTTTTACTTAAAAATCTTCCAGAAGAAACACCTAATCCCCTCCTTACCCACCTCGATGATGCAACTTTAGGAGTACCTTCAACATTTGTTTGCTTCATTCATAAGCTTAATAATCTCTCTGGTGTTCGTTTTAATAAGAAGAGCATCTGAGCTGCAGTTTCAGCAACGATGCCAACATGAAAATCCTACAGGATATTTATTTGATCTGAAACAATCTTCATTCAGACTTCAGCCAGCCACTCTGTGCAGCCTCTGATAGAACGGTTGTAACAGTTGCAACTCACCCATTTCATCCTAGGAACATAGGTTTGACCTACTAGTTCTGTCAAGTCAGCTTCTTGTTGTTGGCAGTGCTCTTCTGGAAGGCAATCCTTAACTCTGCAGCACACAATCATGCACTAGCTCCCCCTATAATGCTGCACGTAAGAGCAAAAGAGTCCTTCTCAAACCTTACAGAAGATCTTGTGTTTGAAGCCATAAGAACGTATTACTATTATTTTATCTTGCATAACTACAAAAAGCTCATAAAGAGCTGTAAGAAATATCCAGAAATACAGATTTGCTCAGTAATTGCAACATGAATTGCATGGAAGGACTATATGTTGCAGGAAGACACACTTCTACTTATTTGTTCCAAATGTAATGGCTGATAATGGAGACAAACAGATCCCCTGTTCTCTTATTGGGCAAGGAACTATTCGATATCCCTCATATTCTTCATATATTGAGTATTTCATTCATCCATTCTGATTCTTCCCATCCCACAGTCAATAGTGATGCACCTTCCCGTAGCTTCTCATGCTTGCTTTTCCTTTTACTTCTACCAGTTTCTACCTTCCTTAATTTACATTTTTGCTCCCTTCAATATACTCCTCATACAGCAAGGAAAATTTGGCAAACCTCTCTGACATTCTGACGCTATAAAACAGTTCAGCAGGTGAAAACACTGTCCACGGGTAAGCAGTGCCACTGACATTAGTAGTGGCATGAGCAAAGTGCTGCACCTGCAGCAGAGCTCGGCCTGCTGCCCAGGGCCCGTGAGGGGTGCTGGGGCGCGCACTGACAACCACTGCATGTTTGGTGGACAGGCAAAATTCAGACGCCGTTGCATGGCATGGTGAAGACTTCGTGGCTCTCCCCATCTCTTCCGTATCCTGTTCTGCTTCAGAAGATGGCACTCATATTTCCATCCATCCATCACTGTCTGTGCGCCTACCTGATGCGTAGAGAGGGCAGCAGGCACGTTCACTGTTAGATTTATGGCCTACCTGGTCCATAGTCTGCGATTGCTGCCAAGTGAAGTTACATCAGAAAAAACGGTGATCGGTAATTTAGAAGGGGTTACCCAGTTTAGTTTCTCTTGCCAGTATATAAACAGCATCCGTATTCACTCGGTATTGCCCTGTTTCAATACTTTCATTAAAGATTCACATGCTTACGTGCTCTGCAAGATCGACAATTAAATTGTTCAGTATGGCAGAACACACTCTTTCTGTATTTCCCCCTCCTTTTTCAAAAGCCAAATGGTTCATGGCTTTCCTTTTGCTTGTTTAATCGTTTTGATATATTAGTTAGAGTTCTTTCTTTTCTGGCCTACCTTAATGATCCTCAAGTGCTTTCTTCTCTTTTAGTGTCATCAGAATATGTTTACAGTTTATCCTGTTTTCCAGTGCTACGTATTTGTAGAATTTAAAACATGTCACTTGAACCAAGGCCTCAAGAGAGCAATAGCTGTCAGTTTTAACAACTGGCACAACTTGGTGCCGTGAGCAGATCGCATAAAGTTGACTTCCCTTGGCTGGAGCCCAAGGCAGGGTTCAGCCTGCCCAATTTCCAGCCCATGGAAAGCAATTCCTGAGGCAGAAGAGGGAGGAGAGCCAGCGCACACCTGGGCTCTCCCGGGAACGGGGTCAGGACACAAAAGGAGCCCTGTGGGGGCTAGTCTCACACTAAAGATCACACTAGTCTAGCAATGCACTTGCTACTTCAGGTGCAAGGGAACTACATTTTTCTCTAAAAATCACACAAATGGTTTGATTTTGCTTGTTAACATTCATTCCACAGTTATTCCGGTGTATCTTTTAATTAGACTATCAATCATTCCTCTGGAAATGGAAATTTTTAAGTCTGGTCTTTTAGGATCTTATCTTTTCCACAATAAACTTGATTTAGTCACTGTACAGGTTTCAAAAGAGTAGCTTTTTTTAAAGAATTATATCTAAAACGGTCAGTCTTGCATCAGATCTTCCAGCCTAAACTCCATTAATATATTCACTGTTTCACACTGCACAACTTTCAGATGTGTTACCAAAAGAAATCATTAATTCAACACCTGAATTTGTCCCATTGCTCCACAATTTTCCTCTCAAAGATGACAGTTTACCAAGGCCAAATTGCTGACGCCCTTTAAAATTCAGTTAAGGGTCAGACTTCCCATATTGTTTTAACTAACATCACTACCTACCTGACCCCTTTTTTGTTCTGTAGCAATACTAATATTCTTACTGCACTTCTGCAGGGATTTGAAGCTCCTAAGACTTCTGTCACTGTAAGTTTTTTCATATTGAAAACGGCAAGAGTGCTGAACAATTTGTTGCGAGTGTATACTCAAGGCGAGTTAACCCAAATTTGGTTGTTTTTTGTTCAGAAAAACCTAGCCAGAGATAGTAATGGGAAGGGATAATGATCTGATACCTGCATCCTGAAGCATTTGCTTCTTATTTCCAAGCAGTTTCTGGGAAGAAGAAAAGCACTGTAACAGCATTGTCCCGTTCTGCACACGCCTGTGGCAACATGCGCTACTTGTTCTCCTCTTTTCCTAAGGAACTTAGGGCACTTTTTACCCTCTTTGGCATCAAAATCCTTCTGAGAATGAGGAACAAAGGCAAATACCCCAGAAGATGGCAGATTTGAGCTTAGTCAACAGCCTTTAGAAAAGCCTTCTGAGTCATTCCTCTTCAGCCTGTATTTTCCAACTAAATTAGGAACTCTGTATTTAAAGAGACATGCATGTGCTGTCACCACCAAAATGTCCTAAAAGTCCTTCTCAGTAAAGGTCAAGGACCTGAAATCTGTCAGATGTTTTTTTTTAAAAAAAAAAAAAAAGGAAGCATTTGGAAATAAATTTTCAACAATAACAGAATGCATTGATCTTACTTTACTCTTTGGACATAAAATACAAATTTTTATAAATAACAGATTACCAAAACACCTATTAGAAGGAAGAAACTTTTTGCCACCATTTTTTTCAGCCGTAATCCTAATATACCTGTTCAACAGCAGGTAAATATTTGAGCTGCATTACTTTCATGATCAATAGATAAGAAAGATAAATATGTGTGGGTGTAGATATATATATATATATATATATATATATATATTTTACTGTCAGATATATTATATTATGATGCCCATCCTGTTTTTCTCATTCACAGGGAAATTTACACAGGAGCTTTACCCAAATAGAAGTGGCAGGCTCAGGAGCTTTATTACTTCTAATTTACTGTAGATATGCAGAAGTTTCCCAGACATTGTAGTTTATTGTCCTGCTCCCTCCCAAATTGCACCTTTGGCCACATGGTGCAATTCACAAAAACTGAAATTGCCCAAGAGGTACATCTAACAAATATGTACTGAATATGCATGGACTTATAATTGCTGCATTTTATCAATGGCAGGCAAAAACTCATAATGAAAACTGCACTAGGTAAAACCCCTCAGAGCAATGGAAGCCTATGGACTGTATGGTATTAGACTTACAAGAAATAATGTCGAAAAATATGCACAAGCAACGAGGACACTAGTCACCACCACTGCTCTGTACCTGTAAGTAACTCGATTTTAAGTAGCAAATGTCAGATCTGTAGGTTCATTATTATTAGTGGTCCGTTCATACATGTCCAAAGATAATCAAGAAAATACGACTTCGTAACACTTAATGAAAGACTCTATTGAGATTTTGAAGCTGCAAATTACATCAGGGTAGAGAATTTGTTTCTCTGTTTTCATTACAGAGCTCTTCATTTTACCTCTGGAGGATGAAAGCCCTCTGTTCTGTAAGGTGGAACGAGAGACCAAGGGGGTGGCGAAAGTAAGCCTATACACTCTACAAGCTTTTTGTTACGACAGCCAAGAGTTCTGGGACTAATTCCAGCAAACTTAATCTCATATCCGGCGAATAAATTCAGAAACACTCACCATGATTCCAGTGAGTAAACAGACACCTTTCCCACAGTACGTATTAGGTACCATGTCACCATATCCAATGGATAGAAAAGTTATTGAGATCAGCCACATTGCCCCAAGAAAGTTGCTAGTAACATCCTGTTGATCATGGTACCTGAAAAGAAAAAGAAAACAACTTCTTTATCACAAAAACCTCTAGTAAATTTTTGTGCTGTCAGAAAGGGATCTCACTAACTGGTGATCCAGCTGTTCTTGTATTCTGCAATTATTTCTTCTTTAAAAGCAATTATAAGGGATAATATAAAACTCAAATACAATGACATTACCAGTAAAGAAACAGAAGACACAACAAAAGCACAAGTAGCAGGGATACTCATATCACAGAATCACAGAATCATTTAGGTTGGAAGGGACCTCTGGAGATCATCTAGTCCAACCTCCCTGCTCAAGCAGGGTCACCTAGAGCATATTGCCCAGGATCACATCCAGACAACATTTTATACTTCAGTATTCTCTTGTTATTAAAATAGCAGAAATCCTGGGTTTTGATAGAGTCTCTTCATGGGGGGATACAAGTCCTGTTGACCCTCTGCAGTTGCATAAGACATCCGTGTATTATAGATGCTGCTGTCTCAGGCATACATGGAAGTCAGAGATGGATGTGTGGGCAAGTAGAGAGCAGAGCAGATTTCCATCTCCTCAGCCTAAATGTAACTCTGTAATCAGAAATCTAATAATGGACTGTCATGTGAATGCTGAATTAAACAACCTAGGATCCTCACTCTCCTTCAGCATGTTCAAGATAAATAGAACTGTATGCTATTGTATTCCTCGTCACCACAAGATCTTCACCTTAAAAATAAGAAAGCGTCCCTTTTGTGTTAATGTCAGCTATTAAATGTAATTTTCTGATGTGCCATTTGGTGTCTTAGTTTTCATATTCTAATGGAATATGTTCATTTTCTCCTTTAAAGAAAACAAGCTCAAATGAATAATCGAGTCTTTACATTACATATAGACCTAATCAACTGAGAAGCCATTAGGACATGTTTTAGGGATAAAACCTGCTGTTACCACTCTCTCTGCAGGAAGAAAGGCCTAACGGATTAATGTAGATGCAGTTTTGCTTCCCAGACACAGAGTAGCTCTGCAACAGAGACAATCTCAAGGTTGTAATAACCCCTGCAGCTGCTGTGAAGCCTCCGGTTAGTTATCTATGCTGTTGGATCCTCAAGGGTATTATTTTAGCTAATCCCCAAATCAGCGTCTCACAGTGGGTCACAGGGTGCCACGGGGGATTAGCTCACAAATCCATAAGCAACCCACTTTCCACCGCTGAAATAATTGCTTCAGTTTTCTTCTTTTCTGGACCTCGGTCTCAAAGATGGAGCAGGAATGCAGAGTGAACACAAAAACAGCCTCAGGAAATTCCCTGTTCTCTCATTTGCAAGATATTCCTTGCGTGCATCTGCCAAATAGCTTCATTCTGTTCTTCCAAGTCTCACCGATGCCCTGATGGTTACAAGGACCTACAAACTCTTCAACTGCCAGAGTCTACAGTAATCATGGCGATCAAAGCTGTTCCACTGTTCGCCTCTACCCTTTCTCTGTTGGTGATAATGCTGTCTCTCTCACATACTTTATACAAACTTTTGAATGTTTTTTTGTTCTGTTATTGCAGCATCTAGAACAATGCCATAACAGTCCACAGTTGGAGCTCCTAAGGATGACGGTGGCACGAATAACGATAACCACATCAGCGACAAGAGTAACTGATGCAAGCTCAATTTAACTCATTGCACAATCACAAAGAGATCTGGCATTGCTTTTTTTTTCAGTCTGCACTAAATGTTATGGGTTTTAGTCTTCATTTAATGAATTCGGCTAATAAGGAGTATGAAATACATAGAAGCACACAGAGAGATATATTCATCTCATTTGCGAGGCCAGAAGAAAGCGCATGTATCATGCAGGTCCCTTAAAAATATCACGTAAGTGCCATAACCCATAGGCTTTGGATAAGCTTCACAGAAATGAGCTAAAATCACAACAGATACTCTGAAGCTGACAACTCAATTGAATACAAATAAATGCTTACACAAATACTTAAGAGAGATTTCTATAATGCCCATGTTTCAGTTTTGAACCTGGCCATTTCTGAACTTCAGACAGAAAACAATTTACCTACAAAGATGAAAATAGGAAGCGATGCTTTTGGTTTTTTTCTTACGTTAATGTCCAAATTGTTACATCCTGACAAAATTTCAGCCCTATGGGAAGAAAGCTTTAGAAATGTTGATAGGACTGAAAATAGAACCTTTGAACACAAATTACTGTGCTCCTGAAATAAATACCTGTTTCAGATAAAGACCGTCAAAATCTCTCTCTTACACCTTGAGCAATACAGTGTGATACAGTCTCTACGGATCCCCTTTTATCCATTCCGGAACGTACAGAACTGAATCTATATATAGATTATTTAGCAAAGGTGACATGGGGTTACATTAAAAAAGTGCAACTATCAACAGTAGTTTTTCAGGTTTCATTGGAGATGCGGATCTTAATTAGTAAGGTCCCTTAGATGAAATATTCATTAAATCCATCTGCATCCGTATTTAGTAGTGCACTTCAAGGACCTATTCAAATGTTTTTATCTTGTTAGCTCAGCTCTTTTGGATTTCCTACTCTGCGTATTTCATCTGGTTATGATTTTAAGATTATTGTTCAGCAGGTAAATGATATGCACACTTAATTTTTAAATCATCATCAATACTTATGATTTTATTGTGACCAAAGTGCAAAGAATACTGTATATCCTCTCTGTGGGCTCAACTCCTCAGGCACGGCAATTAAAACATAATTTCATCTTTCAACAACATCAAAAAATCCTTTCCATCACAACTGCATGGGGAAAGTTGAAAGAGTACCTTCTCATGTTAAAAATCCATCAGAAAAAAAAAGACAACCTGAAAGGGAGGCTTTCCCTCATTACCTCTCTGACTTGTTTTTACCGTCACAACCCTATGACTGAACTCTTCCATTTTTCCCGGCAACGGTAAAACACACAAAGCGGCAATTAAACTTCCCCGAGTTTCTCCACCAATCCAGCTCTAAACGTGTTGCACTCAAGTCACCAGAAGGCTTGAGAAAAAAAGTCTTTCCCACCACTGTATTTTTCAGTTCAGTATTGACACCGTCTTCAACAGAGCCAACTGTAATGGAGGTTGCAGTAAGCACAAAGCCCATCCGCACTACTAGCCAGAACAAAGCTATCTTGTTCACTGCCATTAAGCAGCCATCAACTGCTACAGACATTTCCTCCCTCTGGCTGGATTTTGGAAGTCAACTTCAATGTAACTAACACCAGAACACAACTGCAATGTTCCTAAATTATCCATTCACTCTATAGTTGAGAGCTCTCAACCTTGATAAGAAAATACAGGCAATTGACATAGACACTATGAAAAGCTTGGAAAAACAAACCGAAAGCTTTAGGGGAACAAAAAGAAAAAGAAATAATTTTTTCCCTCCCCAGAAAACAAGTTCAGCACAAAATAAAAACCAGTCATTACCAACCAGACTGTAAAATTAAAGCTTCCCGGCATTAATTTTTAGTTTAAGATTTTTATTTTTGATAAAGATGTTGGTTTTTTAAATTAGATTCACTGGGAAAAAAGTATTTATTTAACTACTTAAAGCCTACTATTCTCAGTCAATAAAAACCAGCGCTAGAAACACAGCGAGTCACTTAAAATAGAAGATAAGAGCTAATATTTATTGTGTTAAAACTGCAGCTACAAACAGGCTGGTTTTCTGGATCACATCCAGCCTCACACAGCAACAGAATAAAGGGCCATTCAGAAGAGCAGTGTATTCCCCTGAGGTAGGAAAATCCTTGGCTGAAGCCACACAGGCCCAAGTCCTATTTATCACCTTTTCTCTCCTGCTCTAATAAGGAACGTGCTAGCAGGCAGGTGGCACTAGAGCTAGAACATGCTACTCTCCAGACAATCCTCATCCTCATCCTGTGAGAAGCCATTATTCAGTTCTCAGAAACCAGCACATATCCGTCCTGAGACTACTCTAATTTAAGCCAAAAAACAGCTGAATGATTAGATCTGTGCAAAAATAGAATGACTTGATTTCTCCCCAAGCCAAACTGCGTGGGAGTTTTACCATTCATCTCAAGAAGCCATAAATATATTCTTCAACTGACAGTACTGCAGTGGCTTGGGTTGTCAAAGCGATATTCCAGATTCCTCACCAAACAGCAGTCCTTTTCTTCTGCATTCGCTCTCAGTATCATGATTTTCAGTATTGTTTTCCTTCAGAATTATGCTCATAATTTGATGATGTTTCAGTTAACTGATGAGACACCTACTGTTTAGTTGCACACAGCAATCGCCCATTGATTTAATCATGACATCTAATTCACATTCATCTTAAAAAGCGATGAGTAAGAAGAAATAAAATATAGCATTAACTTAACCACAGATGCATTTATTCAGACTTAGCAGTTTCAGTGCAGTTTATTTTTGCCTGCCTGGACAGCCTCTGGTAACTCTGCACTCTTTGGTTTTGCTTTCCTGGACAACTCAAGGAAAGACCTAAAAGATAAGTTGAAAAGATCACCCTTTCTGTAAGGGAAGAAAATGGATTGCTTGCATAGTAATCATACAGCAATTCCCAGCTAGCAATGCAATGCCAGTCTAGGCTGAGTTTGGTCTTGTTAGACCTTAAAAACTTTTAGCCTAATAACGGCTGAAAACAGACTCAGCCCATTAAATCAGATTCTCGTCAAGACTCAGTTGAGACACTGATTGATCTAACTAGCTATTAGAGCTCTCCCACAGCATTAAGCCTTTCTGTCACTAAGTGCCTTTTTAGTTAGATAGTAGATATTGGCATATTTTTTCTTTTAATACAGTGACAATCACAGACGAGTCCTTTTATTCCCTTCTCATTTCCTCCTGTTTAAAAGAAAGGAAGAAAGAAAGAAGGAAAAAAAGGCCCCGACTCTGAGACTAATGAAGTCAATGAAAGAAGTTCTGCCTACCTTAGTGGTCTGAGAAGTGGATGTCACTCCTCTTTTTTTCTAACACACCTCCTGACATCCCCCAAATATTTACCAACAGCAGCAAAAATGTTCTTATCACAAAAAAGGCTTCATGGAAGTGCAAGATGCTAAGGCAAACGCCTGGATTATAGAGAGATTCACAACAGTTAACAATTCTAAACCCAACCCAAGAGAGCAGGTGTAAGCAAACAGTCCGGATCGCTTCTACAGGGGTTAAAATGTTAATTATTTTTCTCTTAAATTAAGACTATTTGTGTGGTAATGGAAAACTAACAAATCCACAAGAGGAATGTTAAATACAATTACATAACTAGCATTTATGTTATGTTAACTAAGATGGATAGAAAGAACAGTCTAAAAGAAAAAGAATGACAGAGGAGACAGAGAATTCAACACAGAAATAGAAGGGTGAGACGGCATGTTTTAAGAAACATCATTATACTTGAATATAAGTTGCAGTTTAAACATAAGCAAGCAGACAGACAGTTTAAACCTCTAGCTGCTTTCAGAGATCTATCTGACAATGAGATCTACCCTGGGCAATGGGTAACCTGCTAGTAGAGAAATAAAGACTAATCACTGGTTTTTTTTCCAAAGGGCACCAAACTTCTATTCAGCCTCAACTGGCCAAGGTCTTGCCTTGTTTTCTTGGAGCTGTAGAGAGCTGATACTCCACTAAATTAGTATACCTAAATTGGTATACCTGTGTGCAGCCTTGGGGGATGGAAAGAGTTCCCGTCACCCCAGAAGACGACGTTTGGTCACAAGCATAAGCTGGATATACCAAAGATGCTGCAGGTGCTCAGAAGGCTGGGTGTAATTCTCAGTGCTGGGATGGAAGTTCCTAGCGTTGCCTGAAACGAAAGCCACACACATCCCCTTCCAAATCATGTGGACACTCTCAGTTCTGCGATTGACTGAAAACAGTTTTACCTGCACTGAAAAAATCTGAAAGTGTTTTAAGGGGACTCTCTTGGATCAATTTTACATGAAGAATAATTGGGAAACTTTTAATATTGTAACAGGCAGCAATCCACTCAGATTCCATTTAACTTTCTTTTCTGGAGGAATACAAATTGTCTGTGATCGTATGGTGTCGCCCCTTGAAAGGATATGATATAGTGGCGAGTTAACCGTATTTATCAACTTCTCCCGCAAAGTAATTTCAACAAATACATCAGTTCTAATGCACCGAAACCAATATGTTTTTCCAGTAAATACAAACACAGAATAGAGCACACCTGAGGCTGGACGACATAGTTCCTAGGATGAAGTAGAGCTGTGACAATTTAGAACAAGTTAAGATCTTCCTTACATGTTTTTTAGGGCTTAACTATACCAGCAATGGCTGAGATTGAATTAGGTATCTTTCCTATTTCTGATTTCCACTTTAACTATTGTTAAAATGGCTAATACTAAATCTTCACAGATGTGATGGCAGGGATTTCCTCCTACTGTGGATTTGAATAAACCGTTATAACTGGATAAAGTTTGAAATACTTCTCTTCTTTTAAATTAGTTTAGAATACTATGTTCCAATTATATATATTTTACTGGCTTAAAAATGAAATAAAATTGAATTTCTAAGCAAAAAGTACAGAGGAGATTAAAATAAAATATTGAAACAAACACTGCATTTGGGGGCAACCCAAACAAAATTTTCCACGTAATAAACATTTTGTCTGAAGAAGTTTACCCTCTACTTCAAAGCTCTCTTTGAAGAGCAGAGTCATTAAAAAGCTGGACCATGGACATCAGTAACCAAATGTAGCTGCGTTATATTAAAGTCAAAGTCAAAAGTTAAGGTCTTACACAGGCTTCTCCCAGAAAGCGATGCCTAGATGTTCAATACATGACACAACAAACAATATTTTTAAAAGTCATCTTTTTTTTTCAGACCTTTTAAAATAGCCACTTCTTACTCCCAATATTTCCAATTTTCTGAAATGTAAAACCCTTGTATTTGCAGAAGCAACAAAGAAGTTCTAAACTCAGAGGACTTGGACCTGAACAACAAACAGCACATGAACGCATTGTTTTTTCACAGCAGCGTAATAGCTGGAACATATTTCAGATATGCATGAACTGCTCTTCATTGTTTTATTACAATGTGTTCAACTTATCCAAAGAGCCCATACGTTAGAGGAACTCATTCCTCAAGGAAAATAATCTAGGAATTATTTCGTATTTGTTTTTTAGTGAAGTAAATACTAGGTTACTTGCCACTGCTGACCTGTGCATTGATTTTGAATAAACAGATAACATTTATTCTAACAAGTTACCCTGACATAAATCACATCAAAAGGCTCCACCTAGTAAAACCATTCCTCAGTATTCTTTATGTATCGCCAAACTGAAGATGTCTTTAATTTCTCTCTACTACGTTCACTCCTCTCTAAGGACTTTTCTCTAGGACGGGCAAGAAGCATGGCCAGACTTCTTGGGAAACAGTCTCCACGCACAGAGAGGCATGAACAGGAGATGCTTTTCCTGTGACCCTTTGCCATGAACGCTCACGATTCTCTCGTGTGTGTCCTAGTTTCCCTAAGGAAAAACATCCTTTTCCTCATATTTTCCCAAGGAATACGAACAATGCTGTAGTCTCAAAAAGCCTCAGGTTATATGAAAATTCTAAGGTCTTATTAAAGCTTTAAAATTGTTCCGTGCAAAGAAGATTTGTTCTGGCCTTGCTTAACACCTCCCCCTCCCCGACACACACACACCCCTCCGAAACCCCACCTTTTGGGCTTATTCCCAGGTATAATCATACGCTTATCCCACTGTGCTTCCACCTTCATATATTCCAGTATTCTTACTTTGTCTTTGCCGCCTTCTTACACTTTAGAAGCCAGTAACGTTTCATTGTTGAATGCAATTCCGTATGTCAAGAAACTTTCTAATAAAATAGCTGAGCTAATTAAATTGAAAAGAAAATATAAAAATATACTTCTCCTTGTCAACATTTAGAGATGCAATAATGAAACAAAACACTCATCTAGGGATTTAAATTTGACTACTACTGGTGTTTATTTCCAGTATGTTTGTTGTGATCCAGTATCATAACGAATAACACTAAAGATCTTGGAAAGCTGTACCCTAAGTCTTAAACCAACCGCTACCTCTTGGAGACCACACCAGGCTCTGCTGGGCGACACTACCTTCCATCTGCCTACAGCACGTTCTTTTAAATATCTGCCATGACTGATTTTGGTAGACCTTGTCCCTGCTCCGTTATAGCAATTTCCGCATTCCCCTAATCACCTGTCCTACAAGAACGAGGCAACAGCATGGGGAAACGGACCCGAGAAACACCGTCTGGAGTCAGGCAGCCGTGCCCCTTCTGACAGTAAGAGCAGCGCCGTTTCTCCCCGTCGAGTCTGCTCCCGCCATACCGCCCGCAACATATTAAGAGCTTCCCCTTCCCTTTCCCCACCGCGCGCATTAGCTCTTCTGCGTCGGATACTGCTGACTCTTTGAGGGACGTTAACGAGAAGCAAAACTCATCTTCAGAAAGTTTTTTTTTGTCCATGTTACTGAATATTTTTCTGAAGCTTTAGCATTCTTCGTCTTGGAAAATACAATCGCAGCCTCTTTTTCTTAGGCTCCATCGTTGGCCACATAAAAGTTATGATCTCCACCCAGCCAGCGTCTGTCATTAATTTATTTTTCATACTCCCAGTCTGCCTGTCCATTTCTGCTTACCACTTTAATGCAGCAGCAATAACTCCATTTGTATTTGAAAGAACAGCATACTTTGCTTACTAGTAAAAAAAAAAAAAAAAACTGCTAATGATAGTTATAAACATACTCAATTTGGCACACAGCCTAGCATGATTACAGTATAATAATATAATATGATCCAGTACAATATATTAGACTTGAAGATATTAAAAAGCACATAATGTGATACCATGCTTGTTCCTGTTCCTTTTTAACGGGAAGTCTTGCCTGTGTCAGAACTGCGAGATTTTGGTCAGTGTAAGAAATTATAAGACTGTAAAGAAATTCTATAGGATTATAGAAACTTGCCAAAAGAGCTGGTAAAACAATAAATAAATATTATGTAGGTCTAGATTCAATAAGAGTTAGCATCTACCTGCCAAAATTACGCAGCTGGAAATACCGGCACTGAGGTCCTGCCTCACATGACACCATCTCTGAGAGGGTTAATCTCTAATTGTGAGATAGTCTGACAGCTTCCCCTTGGGAGGCCCAGTCCTAAACTCTCTCCTGAACTAAATGGACTAAGCTGGTACTTTTTTTCCTATAACCAAGGAAAAATCGGGGTTCCAGTCCCTCAGAAAAGTGCACTAGGCAGCAGATCAGCGTCTCTCTCCAACGTTCTTGCTGAAATGTAGTCCCAGAACAACCAATATCCTATTGGTTAAACATTTGCCTAAGAGTAAGACTTGGCTGATCTCTTCAGAGGCAATTTCATAAAAGGGATTTTTAGAAAACAGTGGAAGAAAAATAAAATCTGGTTGCAAATGGTATCATTGCAAAATACATTTTCTATAGCCTAAATGGCTCGTCCTGCAATGAAGGAAGATACCACAGCGCATCTAGTTCACTAAAACAGAAGAACAAGTCAAAAAAACCCAAATTTGTATTTCTTCAGCTCTTCTGCTGCAAGTCACAAAGGAGAACACTTAGAGCACAGCTCTGTAACAGTATATACAGGCCATATATTACTGCATGCTCTGCTACCCAATTTATCTCACAATTAGCAATCCTGGGGGAAAGGAGAAGAAAGCATTGTTTAAAGATAAACTACTTTGGTAACAATAAAACTATTACATAGGACTAAAATCAACTTTGAGATTTCAAAGCTGTCAAACATTTTTGTCTTTCATCCAAGCTATTAAAAAGACCTTTTTCACAAAAAAAACTTTGTACAGAATTCATACACGTTGCATTTGATATGACTGATCCAATGAAAAAGAAACAAGTTAAATATAAAGGAGGTAATTACATAAAAGGAGGTACCATTATTAAACATGCCGTATTTCTTGACACTAGGTATCACGGGAGAACTGGATTTTAGGAGGATTCAAAACTGAGCTGTGTTATAACAAGAACAACCAAGGATACAGAAGCAAGATAAAAATATATAAAGATATTAATCTTGACGTTTCATAGCATAAGGCAAATATTAAATGTCAGGGATTAGGAAGAAGTTTTGCCTATAGGCAGCTATGACAGATCTGTTAATCTCTTTGTGATTCGTGTCTGATTGAAAGCAGAAAAATGAACGATATGAACCTGTATCTTCAGAAGCAGGAGGAGTTAGTTTCGAAGTGATACCTCGCGGCAGGGCAGCAGCACGCCAAGCCTCATCGTTAAAATCCAGCGCTGCACTCCGAGAGCCTGAAAGGCATGAACCCCTCAAAGCCGCGACACAGGAGGGTGCAATAAGCAAGCAGGAATAACGAGCGTGGGCCCATCGGTTTAAGCCCGTACGACACATCCCCACCCCACGGGAGAGCACGAGCCTGGCCGGCGCTGCCGACGCCATGGGCGAAGGGAAACCCTGGCGGGCGGTCAGGGACCTGCAGGGCCTCACACGGGCTCCGGCACAGCCCTGCACGGAAATAGCTTTGGAAATCAGGGAACTTGGTTTAAGAGGAGAAATTTCCATTTTCAGAACTTGCCAGGCCCCAAAGATCTCTTTCCTAGTGGGATGGCCGAGTGAGGAAGAAGGGAGAAGCAAGTTCAAAAAGCTTTTCTGGCCCCTGTTGTAAGACCCGAGGGCTGCCTATCACACAGAGCTTCAGAATAATTACGTTCCTCATGCAGCTTATTTACCCTAGATTTCTTTTTCCTTAAAGTAACATCTGGGAATTTTATATGAACTGTCTCAAAGAGGAAAAAAATAATGAAACCCAGAAAAAACCCCAAACTCAGAAAAAAAATCTCAATATAATCTTTGCAGCCATTGTTCAAATCGCCACAGGAACCCGCTCCCACCCGCGGTGGGTCACTCGCGTGTCTGTGCGCCATTGGTCTCACAGGAGGTATCAGACTGAACCCAAATGTTAAAATTGTTCCTTCATTACAGGGATGGAAATCAGCAACAGAGGAAAAGAATCTGTTTCCCTCTTTCTAAACATGACTCATTTTAATTAGAAACACACAGGAGAAAGCAAACAAAGCAAAGCGAGTAAGAACACCCCTTTTTCTCTCCGAGACTACAGCTGGGACTCAGAGCGATCGCTATCGTTAAGGTTACGTGACTGATTCTTTCCATTTCAGAAAATTTGTATTTATTCTCCATTGTGCAGAATTTTGCCAAATGTTAATTATTTGTACTAATACACTTCATTCCATTCAGATTTTTTTTTTCTCCCAGATAGATCGAACTTCCCTATGCTACGGAGCGGGCTCAGGGATTCAGCTTTTGCCAGCGTTGTTAAAATTCACTTACATTTGGTGTCATTCTGGGTCTCTGAGAAAAACAAAAACAGATCTCATATGTTCAGAATTGCCCTAGAGTTTAGAGACTCAACTCTCTTCCGCAGCTTCTAGGCACATGTCCACATTGCACAGAGGAACTGAACGTGCTCTGTACAGCTCTGGCTCTCAGAGGCAACCTGAGACTCCAATAGGCATTTTTAGCTGACTGAGCAAGAGTAGCAAATAGGCTGAAATGAACAATCATAATTCATGCTCTTTGGGCTCATGTATTACAGCGCACTCCAACTCCATTTCCACATACTACTTTTTAGCCTTCACAAAAATGCGCTGCTACCTAGTCCGGTCCTAGAGCACAGCTCTGCACCAGGGATGAACAACAGTAGCACAGAATATTTTATTTTCATATGTCTTTCTGCCTCATTTTTCTGAAATGAAAATTCAGGTTTTAACTTTTCATAGCTTTGTGACAGGCTTTGTGCATGAGGTTAACCATGTTTGTCACAGCTCACCCTTATTCTGGTGGTCTTCACATTCTGAGCTTTCAGCTCCATACCTCAAAGTTTGGTTTGCCGAAGTCACGGATGCTCAAAGCTGCAACTAAACAATGAACTCGAAGTGCTCTATAATGACAAGTATGTCTAAAATCAAGAATCTATGTTTCTTAAATTAGACATCCAAACGTCGTGTAACAGCAGAACTTTTTTACTGGGCCCCAAAAATGTCCCAAAGCACCAAAATAACCCTTCAAATGCCTCAGTACCTATAAGCCAAGCAAAATGGATGGAAAAATTCTTGGAGTACGACTTCCCATGGGCTTTCCACAAGGCACAGGAAAAAAGCGCTTTTAAGTTTCTTCTCAAGCCCAAGCTGATTCAAATCAACATCATCGTCTCCCTGTCCTACGAGACAGGTTGTGAAATCATCTCAGACTTTCTTGAAGCTATTTCAACCTTAGATTGAGTTCAAAACGGAGAGAGCCTGCCTCTGTGATCTAACGGAGAGAAATACTGCCTGAAAAGACCAGCGCAGGACTCAGCGAAAGGGACACGTCGATTCCTATCCCTGACAAATCATCGAGTAAACAGTAGTTCTGCTTTCAAAGCAACGTTCAGCAAATTTTTGTGAAAAGTATAGAGACCACACACATTGACTAACAGAAGTAAAAAACAAAACAGTCCAGAGCTGCTCTATTTGTAGCTCTGCACCTCACCATTACCAAACGAGGTTCATTAAAAGAAGCTCCTGTAAACACACACTCACGTAAAAGAAATATTCTAATGCATGGACCAAACGGAAGTGACAAAAGCAACTTTAAAGCAATATTTTTATTTTGGAGTGTTTTCGTTTGTATACTTATTTTAAAAATATATATATGCACGCACAGTTTCTTTCTGTGGCCACACTTTTGTCACACGGTATAATGTTTGCAATTTGTTGATACAGTAAGAATGAATCTTCTTTCCACAAGATCATCTTTAATTCTTCACAGTATAAGAGCAGTAGTTACAGCTGTATTATTATTGGAATATCAATCATTCAAAAATCAAAGAAAGTTCCTTAATAAGCTCCACTGTGAATCATTTGGTATGTTCACTAGCAACTAATTCACTCCTAAAGTTTTCCTTTATCTTGCATTTTACGTTTTCTCTGGAGATACTGTGCTATTATTTTGTACCTCTCAGAAAGAGTTTGGCTTGTGTTTTGTTCTGTTGTTTTTTGCTTTGTTTTTTAAGTTGAGATCATCAAACAGAATCAATTGACAGCTAAAGAATCGGAAGGAATTTGCCGAGGGAAAACTTCAGACACAGAAGTTTTAGAAATTAGAGTCTAGAGACAGAACTAATCGTTACGCACTTAAAACTAAGCCCAGTACCCGAATGAGGTAAAGGTTACCGTTGTTTTCTCCTGTATGTGTACGTGGGGAAAAGGATGGGGGAAAAGAGGAGGAGGGCAAAATTAGCCAGCAAAGATAGTGCTGAATTCTCAGAGAAGACTGAGTGGCAATCTGAGCAGTCCACAGGTATTTTTCACTCATGGAACTAGTTTCATTTCTCATCATGCAAATTATTGTCTTTTAATTCCTTGCTTTCCTACAGCAGAACCTGATGCCTTCCATAAAAAGCAGTGGAGTACAAGCTCACAGTCATACAATTTCAATTTAATGTCAAAATTTCTTGAAAATACAAACTATTTTCCCAACACAAGCATGTTTTCTAATGAAATGCACATTGGAAACAGATGGCAAAAAAAACTCCAAGCCAATTTCCTCTCCCCTAGAATTAAAAAACTACATATAATCAACAGATTCATCCAAATGTATGTTCTGGATAGACTGGAGAATAAAACTCTGCTATGTAGGACAGAATCGTGGAAATAACTATTTTATAAAAACAAGGCAGAATTGCTGTAGCTAACTCTGGGTCTGAGACAAAGCCTGTGGCCAGTGGAAACAATTCCATTGACTGCCTCACATTTTGGGCTAGGCTCACACTCATATCATTGGCAACGCTAGCATCATGTATTTAACTTCAATGAATACAAAGTATATTTGTTCCTTGAATATATTTTAATGTCTTTTATGAAAAGGAAAGGTTGCATTTAGTTTAACGCTTCCACATGTCACACTGCTTAGAACTAGACAGATTTTACTGAATATTTATAAAGACAACTCCAAACATGAAGTCTGTGTACTTGAGAGTCGTCTGAAAGTTGTGCCAGATTTCACTAACAGTCTGTCACTGATGTACTGGGGACAATTAGTACATTTAACTTCATGAAATACAAGGAAGTATAAAGACATATTTATATATTGTTATACAGCAAATGAAGCAAAGAACGCACTCGTAAGACAAACACCTTTCCACTATTTTTATGTACGAAACTTCAGCATGAGGCTGTCAATCGTTAAAAAAAAAAAGGGTTCTCCCTTTTTCAATGTTATTCTTTTCATCACACTGATAAATAAGGCAGCTAGAAAAATACTTCAAGGTGAATTCCTGTGATGATATGACTCTAAAAAAATCAGTAGTAGTATTAGTCATTTTACAGCCACATTCAAATAATACAGAATCTTCTCAAAGTACAGTATGTGGTACAATTACCTGACTTATACCAGAGAAGACTTTAGTTCAGTAAATGGCTGAAATAGGCAAACTACTCATCTCTTCTGCTGGTCGATAGTGAGAAACAAAGCAAAAATGGCTGGTTTTGCTTTCCTCGTAGCACCAACGTGCCTGCCAATACATTTGGGAGCTACGCATGAAGGACAGCAGGTGACAATCGTATTTCATGAGTTCATATGGGAGATTTTGGCATTGCAAGCGCCCAGATTTCAGGGATTTAACCCTTCACAGACATCCTTAACTAAATAAAGAGACATTCATTTGCTAGAAATCAAAAACAGTTATCCGTGTAGAAGATAAATTTTTCTTTCTCTCTGGTACAACCAACATATTGCCGTATGCCTTACGTCGGAGTGAATGGATATACAGATAAACGATGGGACAGCATTTCCGTCCCAAGTCTCTTACGGCTAGTACATGTTAAAAGAAGTATCATAGTTTCCATCAGGCTATCAGAAACAAAATAATACTTAACGAAGGTGTTGGTAATTAAAGAATACCATCCTCATTTGTTTATAACGGACCTCTGCAGTGTCAGATTTGAAGACAGAAGTATTGCTTAACCAAATACATCTGAAAGAAAATGCCTAAGAGATGGAATGTCATCAGTGAACTCAGTAGTACTGCAAGTATGAGATTATATGAAGCCTGAATCTTCTACTCTCTTCCTACACTTTCTCATTAAAAAAAATAAAGCTAAAATAGAACTTTTCGGTTTTGCTAATTTTGCACTTTCCAGTTTATTTGCTTACTTGCTTTCAAGGACAGCATAACACTAAGGATCATTAACCATATAGGCATCGTTCTCATTTTAATGGCAGTAATTTATCAAAAAAGTAAACATCTTGCAGTATTTTCTCTGAACACTATGCACACGAGAGCTCTTTCTACTGCCAATTTTTTTTTTTTTAAACCAGGAACATTTTGTTGCCTGATCTCTTGGCCTTCGTTCAAGACTTTCTCATCGTTCACCTCTAGTGATTTCATTGAAGAACTGGGGAAAGCACTGAAATTCTGTACTCTGAAGGAACTCAGGGAGGCGACTCTTTTAGCAAGACACAGCAGTTACATGTAGCCACTCCATGTTCTAGCGGAGGGAAGTAGCTTGAGCGGCAAATGAACTTACTTTTTGCGCTGTCTACACCTGTATCATCTGTTTTGCAGTCTACAACTTGAACG
Source organism: Struthio camelus (assembly GCF_040807025.1). Taxonomy (NCBI): domain Eukaryota; kingdom Metazoa; phylum Chordata; class Aves; order Struthioniformes; family Struthionidae; genus Struthio; species Struthio camelus. Next base: position 24,854,548 of record NC_090981.1, read on the forward strand.
TGTTGGAAAAAGCCTTTAAAAATAATACAGAGATTTTTGTCTAAAGTCTCTTGATTGCTCTGTTGGTAATTTCTATGCAAATCATACTGTACACGCGTGAGGTATCTATGTGGCTGTTTCATATTTAAACGCAATTCTTGGGCCATTATTCGGGCAGGCAAGCACATAATTGGGGTCATGGTGAACTCAGTATTTACAGGAGAGGAATCCTGGACTTTTGGGATGCTACCTACAGCTTTACTGATTTGATACGAATACCAGACTGAATGTCAACTGTTGCTAATTATTCGTTTTTTCAGAGTGTGGAACGGTTCACAAAAAGCTGTCAACATAATTAGTATTAAATTGCATTGAAGAGAGCATGAGCGGGAAGATGAATGAGCTTGAAAATGAATGAATGAGCCTGAAATCTCATTTACGGTGCTCTCTTGGCCCTGGAAATGAGGCGATCTCACTGATGGGGCAAACATGGGGAAGCGTGCATGCACAAGCTGGTCTAGTTCTAGACTGAAGAACGCTGCCCTTAGAGAGCTACTAACCCTTCACCTTTCACTTGGCAGAACTGGCCCTCTGCAAGATGTTAACAGAAACTGAATTCAATTTTAAGAAGAAAAGAAAAGAAAAGAAAAGGAAAAGCACTTGTAGAGCTCCCTTATACAAACGTGACTGCGAAACTACAGCTTGTTCTGGTATCTTGACTGTTTCAGGGGTCTTGCTTCATAAAAGTCCCCGAGATTACCATTTGAAAGCATCACAAAGGATAGCAAAAAGAACCTGATTTTTGTTCTTTGCCTCTCATTTTAAATGAATAACAACCATTAGCTTACAGGTCAAAGATGCCTTATTTCATTAGCAAAAATCCGTCACATTAAAGAAAAAACAAATCAGAGATACACTGCAGAATAAGTTCGGTTTGAGAGAGGAAGAAAAGGACTAGACGCAAAACTGAAGAGGTGTGTCACTCTACCAGAGCTGGAACCACTTTATACATAAGTAGTATTTCTGGAGCTACAAAACATTCTTTCAAACATTCCTTTGTTCACCAAATCTAATAGAGTGAAATTTTTTCCTGCGACTGTTCAACTACATTTGAATGGTACTTTCTATAGAACTCAAAAAAAAAAAGATATGAGTAACGGTCAAATTACTGAGAAAATAATCTTAGGCTTCTCTAGACTGCAACTTTTGTGTTCAAGGAATGGAGTCATGAGTTCTTCAAGGGGAAAGAGGACAAAGACCTCCAACTACACTGAGCAAAAATCCCTGAAAAACGTATTAGATCCACAGTCTTACTTTTGCCACTCCACCTAGCTCCAGGTAATTTCTCCTTTAGGTTCAGAAGCTGTGATCAAATAGAAGTAGAAACCGAGCTGAAGGATAGTCACAAAGGCTTCTGCAGAGGATGGCCCATGTTTCCTGAAAACCTGTCCCCAGAAAGCGAGAAAGCATAACATAACCTTACAGAATAACCACTTTTCCTGCACTTTCCCTCTTCCTACTCAGAATATGTACCGCCAGATTGCATCTCTCTACCTGTACAATGATTTTAAGTGACACAAAAGCATCATCACCACAATTATACTTTAATAGGACTTTCTGCTGGGTAAGTTCAAACCATTTTGTTATTCAGTATAAGGATACCATGCCAAACAGTAAAGATAAATATTATTACCTGCATGGAACAAACACATAGAGATAAAGTGACTTTGCCCAAGGCTGCAACAGATCTATAGGATGGATTCTCCACCTCATGCTTTAACAAAGAGAATATTGTCTATATAATTAGATAACCGCATTTTCCACTAAACCATTCCACTTTTTATTTTCCTATATTCTTAAGAATTTATAACTTATTTGTATACATTTAGCATACTTTTGTTGGCATACTAAAACCTTCACTTCAATATTCTCTACTGTCTACAGAACTATACCCTGCTACTTGATTGACAGCAAAGTATTAGGATCGATCCTATTAGAACCATACTAACATTCTTTGAGCCTGAATTTTTATTTTCCTTCTGAAGAAAATGAAAATGAACTGATCCGCTGTGTAATTCCTGGTGCAGACCGCAGTGTCTCCAGTGGACACTGAACACCAGGCTGCAGCATCTGCTTCCTGATTGATTGTTTGTACCAGACCTCATTTTCCAAAATCAAGAAAAATCATGTTCCTTGCCGTCAGAAATACAATCACTGAAGGACAACAGTGTCCTGCTGTGGTACTCTGATTGTGTCAGCAGGTCTTCTACCTACCAGCACACAATGAACAGGGAAGGCAACTAATGTGATCTGCTTGCAAGGAGATGCAACTGTTAGAGCAAGTACCACTCTAAATGCAGCGTTATCAAGAATTATCAAGCACAACTTTCGTCAAATGTTGGTATGCTTGGAAAAGGAGGAAAATTAATGCTGCAAGTATTACTGAGAGCTGACAAGGCTCTTTAATGCTAAATTAACTAAATGTAACATATAATTTGCTTTTGAATGCCTTGGAAAGAATCTACTGCAAAAGATTCCACTTTTACACCAAAGTTTAAACAGGCAGGGATACAATTTTAGAAGCTCATTAGTCTGAAGGTGTATGATGATCTTCTGAAAAGATGATGATTTTCTGAAAAACAGAGTCAAAAGAAAAAGACACTTGGGCATGAATACTTGATCTGAAATCTCACTGTTCAATTTCAGATAACGTTGCATCTCTACCATTTTGGATTATGGGAAAAATTTCAGGCTAGTATCTACTGCATTCTTCAAAATAGAGCTTAACATAAGGGATCACCTTTGGAACAGCAGGTATCTTTTTTCTGAAACAGAGGTAAGAGATGCATTGTTTTCCTTTGAAGATCAGTACTTAACGCAGATCATTTGCAAGGTCATTTCTCACATACACTACCAAAGACTCCGAAATATGAAATCCAGGCCCTGGTCAACACTTAGGTCCCAAAGGAAAATATTCTGCATAATTCTCAGGGGAACACAATTAAACTAAGTGACTACATAAGTGATACATTTACGCTATTCAGTAACAACAGAGAACAGGTCTGACTGAAGGAGACAAGACACAGAGATTAAGGTTGTCCCTCAATACCTACAAGATGCAAGGCTGAAGCAGCAAGCAGACGGTGCGCTTGCCAAACAGCGCCTCCAGCAGCGTTGGCTCTACGTTCTCCTACCGCGACCCCACTGCAAACACAGCAGCCAGCATGTAATGTTTTATAAACACGTTTAGCCCCTGCAAGATGCACCGCAGCCAAATATTAAATTCTGGAAGAAGCTATCAAACTTTCTGACATGACTGATTATTAACTGAGATACTTTCCATGCTCTGCCACGCTCTCTCCAGAGCTGGACAGAGGGAGCAGCTTCTCTGTTCCGGGTCTCATGTCTGATATCCATCCAACTGGAGAGGTAGCAGAGCAGTAGAAAACAAGCCGAAAAAAGGAAAACGAGTGTTCAGTCAACATCCTCCTCTCCCCTCCTGCAGCATCCCGCTGCAATGGGACTAGCATTTTTCATCTCTCTTTGAGATAAAATCCTTCTGTTTAACATTCGCATAGTCCACAAAGGAAATAATCTCGTTTGACTCTATTTTGTTTTGTTTCAAAAACACCCTGACAGCATGAAACAGCTAATATGCAGTAAACTGAGGACTGAAATGCACTACTGATTTGGAGTGCTTCTTGCAAGTAAAGACAAGGTGCTTGAATTGGATTTTTTAATATTAATATCTGTGTTTGTGAAAAAGATTATAGCTTTTAAAGACAACAATCAGGCATCGGTGTAAGTCTTATTCACAAACGGCACTTCCATACTGCAAAATTTTTAATTCCGAGGTGTCTGAGCACCAGCTATTGAATCAGACCCTTTCCTGAACCTGGAGTTTCACGGCTCAGCCTGCCTTAGCTTATGAGAGCATGAGGTCACAGCTTGAACTCGCACAGGTTTTGCCAGCTGGGCCCCGAAATTTCTGAAGATTTTCAGTCAGATCTCTACTCGGGTGTTTGCTCTGTTGTGTGACTATCTGAAGCAGATTACCTTGAAATTGCATCCTTTACCGCTTTGCTGGTCTGCTATTTATGTTCAGAAATGAAGCACTCAGTTACAAGGATGAATCAAAAAGGGACGTCTAGCTACTCCGCTCAAACAGCAAGATGCAAATGTTTAATATTCTACAATTAAGAACACGTTTGAAAATGAATATGCATAAGCTAGCACTGCCTGGGGTCACAATCATTAAATTTTCCTCTAAGTAGAAGGAACTACAAATTCTGCTGCCCACTCATGTTAACAGCAATTAAAAATGTTATCACCTATTTGATTACAGATGTTAGCATAAGACACTTCCGTGAGTTAACACAAGTCATATTCTGGGTAAACAAAAGAGCGCTTCCCACAAAAACACATTTGCGACATCATTTAAGTAAGATAAATCAAACAGGGCTGAGTTTCATTTACACACAGATTCTTGTCTCTCAGAGGACCTAGCAACATAGGATCATCAAAATCCCAACATATAAGCACCAGAAAGTACACACCGCCTATAACATCGTACTTTGTTAAAACTAAACAGTTGGCACAAGTGGTGGCTGCTGCCATTTTGGAATTTTTCTTGCTTAAATTAATCGTGTTTTGTAAAGGAGTCTTTCACTCTTCCCATCAAGTTTAACAAGGCAGTCTCTCAACAGAGAATTTAAAACACTTTCACTGCCATAAGATTATTCAGCTGAAAACCCTCGTAGTGCCTTACAAACATTAAGGAGTTTGAAGAGACAAAAGATTACTATCCCCTTTTTATTGCAACCCTCCCTCTCTGCAACCCCTGCTGTAGACTTCTCTCCTCGATACGGCCCCACATCAGCCACCTCGGCACCAACTCCTGCAACAAGCTGTGAGCATGTCTGTACAGAGATAAAAAAAAAGGTCAAAATTACACATAAGAGACAAGACTGTTGGGACGGGATGGTTACTAGCTCAAGGATCCAAGAGGGAAAGGCACCAGCATGGAAAGGTGTAAAATCTTAAAGGAAACAAACAGGGAGGCCAGTCAGGATGGCTCGCCTCGCCGGAGCTGTTGAGGCATCAGCCGGCCGTCAGCGTCGAGGTGCTGGATGGCACTGCAGCAGCACTGAGGACCCGTCCTTGGGAGCCACCGAGGCCGCCCTTCCCCGCGGGCTCACCCAAGCCTCGCGGGGGCCTTACCGGGGTGCTGAGCATACCAACACTTAGCTGAATAGCGCAGGAGATCCTAGCTATAGCTCCTGGGTGTGTCAGCAAGCAAATTGCTTTGCACTTCTAAGTCATGCATGCTCTGCTCGCAGAGCCCCTTTTACCCGGCTGAAGGGTACCAAACACTCTGACCCAAAAGAGGGTCGGAGCAGGGCATCACAGGTAAGGAAATTAAAGCGCAGGTGTAGTTAACATCATTAGTTAATCCCTGGATTGCAAAGACGACTTTGGCAAATCTGGCTTACAGTAATCTAAATCCTAATCTTCTTATACAAAATCCTGATCTTTGAAAGAATATGTTTGTGTGTTTGGCCCATACAACTCTCAGTTCCTAGGTTTTCAAAACCTTCTTGCTTTGTACTCCAAACTTACATACAACTCAAAATATTTTTAACGGAGTTTGTCAGATGAGACAAAACGTTATGTGACTATGACTACGCTCATATCTAAACATTTATTCTCAAGTTTAGGATTATTAAGAATACTTTGTAACATGATCACCAGCTGCTTTACTACCTTATCCTAACAAAACTCGAAGGAACTGGTGAACAATACATCTATTGCACTCCACAAACTGGGGCATAATCTTGCAGTCCTGGCACACCCACAATACTTACTAATACACATTTTATTTAATTTATACTAAAAAATCATTGCTTTACACTCTTGGGTGATCATCAGGGGAGACTACATCAGCATTAGCTCATTATCTTCTGTCTTACTGTTTTACCTTTAATCATTCCATCATGTCTTCTTTGTGCACTACAGTATGTTGTATTGCTTCAAAGACAACATAAACTATATATTTTCCGGGTATATTCACTTTGTAAATAGTCTTTTGCAAGTCAAAGTTACTTGTAAATATTTAGCCTCTTCAAAAAAAAAAAAAAAAAGTTATTTCATAGTAATTGCCAGACAGCCTTCTTTTTCCTTCTCTCTCTCAGACACACACGCACATATACCAGGTGATTATAACATGTCTTTTCATTCACGCCAGAGCCAACTTCCTAGCGCCACAAAGCATATTTTCAGACGCACACAAAACTCCCTACAACTGACACCTAAGCTTGTATCCAAGGTTCAGCCCGATCACTTTGCGTGATTACACACTGAATACGTTCGTTTTTGCACCCATCCCCAAAGGCCTGAAGCCAGCGAGAGCCCACGGGCTTCCACAGGTTTTGCCTCGGGTCCCGAGCCGTGCTGCAGCTGGGCTACGACCTGCTCCTGTTTCTGTCCTTACCCTCCCCTCAGGAAGCTGACACTCTGGGGCTTAAGAAATCTTCATAGCCTCATTCCACCTCTCGGGTGGTTGCGGGCTGGTCTCTTTAGCTCGCCCTCAGAAGACTGGATTACGCACTGCATCGCGCACGCAATCCATCGCTAGGAGCACAGCGCCGAGACACCTGCCTAGCGCCGGCCCGTTCCAGCTCTACCTGATGATACACGTCTGCGGCACAGCGCTGGGCACGGTCCACAAGGAGCACCCCCAACTGACTGAACGGCGCCTCTCCTGCCCCCTCCCAGGCTGACACGAACACAACTTCCCCTCTGCGAGGGAATTAAGGCTACCGAGACCCTCGCCTCAGCTTTCGGCACTTCGGGCAGCACGGCTCCGAGAGGAAACGGAGCCGACTAGCCCAGCATCACTCCTGCCAGGGCAGCGCGCGCGGCACAAGCTGGCAGCACAGTTGGCAGCAGTCGAAACTCAACAGTTTGTCTCAAACCGCTGTATCAACAAATGCAGGCATCCACCTGCACCTGAACATCAGCAGCTTTCAGAAGCATCTGGCTCTTTCTTCCTCACTAAAATTTACTACGTTTATTAGTACTGCAGTAGCATATACGGAAGTGTTTTTCTCGGGCACCACTGTGCTGAGCAGCGCACAAACATATACAACGAAGGCAGCCCCTGACCCAAAAGCTCGCAACTTAAATAATCCAAGATACTTGTCCAGTGTATGTTGCACAAATAGCTTCAGATTTCCTTTAACGTACTTCGATTCAGTGAACTGCTCTTGTGGAAACCCATCAAAATTTTGCCAGTGGATTTCATTTAACACGCAACAAGGCTTAAAAACATACGCTGTGTATCCCGAGATAAACGCCGCGTTTTGCAGAGAAGTAACTGTGAGTAGATTCACGTTCTATTTTCTAACTTGGGAATGGTTTTGACTGATCAGCCTACAACTGGTTTAACATCACTGTTTTTGGAATCTAAAATGTAAGCGTAGGTGATAATGCACACCGACACTTGCACAGAGAAAAGATTAAAAAAAAAAAAAGGAAAAAAGGACAAGAAAAAAGAAAATCTTGTACCATAGCCCGACCTCCTCATTCAGCATTAGCGAGCACCGGGCACCTGAGAATACTGAGATTCTGGGGATGTACACAAGCCCCAATGGTAATAATGGAGGTGCAACGGAAAAAAAACCCACTTTTTAAAACAAAACATAACGCATTCCTTCTTACTCCATTACCCAAACGCAAACGTGTAAAACATGCTACACTTGTCAGATTATAGGGCATTTTGTAAAAAGAAAAATAACTCAGTATAAATCAAGTTCAAAAAGATGTCTGGATTTCAGTGCAGAAATACAATTGAAGCTTTCCGGAAATACTAGTATTAGGATATGGCAATTCCTGTGTTTCGGGCCAAAATGATAAAGAGCTTGGTCACCTGTAACGGGATTTATAAGGCAAAACGTTCTTCCTTCCACTGCTCTGTTCACTAAGGTAAGTTCCTCAGAAGCAGACGGCAAGGGAACTGATGACATTTCTGGCTGTCTCGCAGGGAGACCTGCCTGCAGCGGCCGCCCCAGTCTCGCAGGCTGACCAGTGGGTGTCATGTCGAGGGACCAGTAGCTGCTGCACCCATCGTTCCCATTTGACAGAGCCTACTTCCCGCAACATTAATTCCCTATATTCAGTAATGCAGATCAAGCCACGCAGGCAAAGCTGTGCCCTTTACCGCTGCCACTAAGAGAAGAAAACTACCCTTTTTAAGCTATCTTCTGACAGGAGCGCGGACTTCTCACTAACCTTCCACTGGGGCTAGGGGTGGGACCTCCCCGCTCGCAGCGCAACTGTCTGCTGCATTAGCCTGGATGCAAAAGCTGCTCTCTGTAATTGCCGTTAAACTTTGCTACGGCAAAGTTACGGTTAAATATCAAACGTCTCCATAGGGATTTAGAGCCTGCTAAAGAGTTGATACCAGAGTCGTAGTGAAGTAAATGGGGTTGGGGATCCTTTGAACAAGCAGTCTTAATACTGCTGCATGTAAGCAAGACAGTACCAGAACCATACTACCTGGTAAAGTGAAGTAACTTGTGAAAATATAACGCTGTAGGCCTTCTCTGAGGTATAGATTTGTCTGGAGAGCTATTCTACCCACCCACATGAAGAGTATAGGGCTTTTTCATATAGCGCCCTCTCACAGCTATGAAGTGCAACCTTAGAGTGATGTCTTTGCACTGCAAATTACAAATTGGCTACAAATTAATCTCAGTTAATCTCAAATTAAGCTTAAGAACAGGTATAAAAAGTTTAACAAAGCCTATAGCTGATTTTGAACTTTTCAAGGTGAAAATCACAACCCAAACAAACAAAAACACTGAATGTACTGAAAGAACAAATAAAAGGGCAGAAGAACGCAGACAAGGAAACCAAAGAACACGTCAACTATTTGAACAGCCCCTTCTGATGCTTCCCTCCATATAACCATCAGTTTCTTTAAATTATACAGTTCCTCCCATACAAGTTATCTGCTGCAACTGACCTTATAGACCTGATTTTTTTATGGCTGAATTGTACATTCCCAATAACAGAAATGCTGTAGGTCAGTTTGGTTGGCATATCTTCAGTTTGTTAGCAGTGAACTGACTATCACGATACAAACTACTCACTGTGGCCCAACATCTAGATAGGAAGCACATTAAAACAAATGGTAAAGTCTAAATCCTCCTTCCAGTTTGTATTTTTCAAATACATTAAGCAACTGGAGCAACAAATTACATTTTGAGTTGATAAAAAAACTGACTTCTGCTTTAGAATGATGATGTTTTCCTTCTAGGTCTACCAAGGACGCCAAATTTTTATTTGGATCCACTACCCTCTTCTGAATCTGGGTTATGTGTATCAGACATATACTGACGTACTTCGGTGATGGACTCCCTTGCTGCCTTTATTATTTGATAAAATATCTGATGTCTGTTGGTAAATTTTCAGTCAGAAGGAATAAACAGTTAGATCTGGTTTTATTTTTGAATTGCTTTGAGGTGTAACTATTATAAAAGAATGAAGTAACATTTACAGTCATTCTACGCTGCCTCTGCAAAAACAGGAACTATCAGGAAACTGGAGAGCAAAGAGTCGTTTGATCATTCGTAGCCCAGGTTCAGCCAAGTCAAGGTGATGTTAAGGCATATTTGATCACTGTTGCATAGAACATTTAACAGTTACCTTTACAACCACTGCAGAAACCTGACTACAAGCAGCAGGTTTTGGTTTCAGTCAAACTAAGCAAAGTTAAACAACTATGATAAATAAATGGACAGCATTGTCAACACACAAACATCATTTTATCTGTTGACAAGGATCAGAAATATTAGCTAGAAAAAGGAAAAAATGATAGCTCATTGCTTCTGAGCTTTTTGAGCTAAAAAGAGATTTAAAACTAAATACCTAAATTTGGCCTCTTAAAAAACGCTACTATGAATCTCCGCACTGGCGTTGCAGAGACCGTTGAAGACAGTTTTCAGTGTGCGATCATACATGCCGTGTAAAAATCTCAGAAAAGGCCCTCGACCCAACCAAAGAAGCCAAACACACAACATGAGGAAATCAGATAGCCAGGGAAAGCTTTTCGGCACAAATTACAACTGAGACTCTAGCTGCATCCATCTGCTTGTATCAAATGAATCCTTAGCGTTTGCCCAGCCGTTGTCATCTGTGAGCTGCTTATTGAAAGCTTAGAGATGGCATCGTACTACTAACCGTTAAGACAATTTTATTTGTATAAAACACAAGTGAACGCTGAGCAGAAAAGGATTTCACCTTCACACGCAGAGGGACGTCTTCTGTTCGTTTGCTAAATCAAGGAAAGAGTACAGAGCAAAAACTGAAAGGAGGAAAAACGCTGACTAAACAAACTGCTTAATCTGAACCGACTTCATCGCCAAATGTTAGACAGAGGTACAAACAGAACCAAAAACGGTGCCAAAAACATGCTCTCTGGGGAAGCGGAAAATCCAGTTCTGCTCTCAGTTGTGCTACTGTAAACCCACAGTAACTCCAGGCACGTGATACGCGCCGCTCCGGACGCACCGCAGCGCAGCGCGGGCAAACACGGCTCACGTTGTTGCCCCGACACACAGCGTGCGTTAGAGCCACGTTTGCACCCAGAACATGGCGCCACGCTCTTCTTCTCTTTGCTTAGAAAAAGTAAGAGAACAGCAGCGGCAGCTCCCCGCTACGCAATCTGGAAAGGCACGCGGCTACTCCTCACAGCAGCGGCACGTCTTCTTCAAAAGAGCAAAGCAAATCGGTCAGGCTTTGCAGCGGCACAACAACTACGCAGGCTGCATAAACTTTTAACTTGTTTGGAGACACGTTTCTCTTTCGTCTGCTAAAACCAACTAATTGCCGTGCACAGAGCTATCTCAGTAACAAGATCATCACGAGACCGCGGTAAGTAACGTGCTTACAGGGCTCGTGATTCACGGACCCAAGTAACGCATTCACAAGCGTACTAGACCATGTGCCTCAGAGAGGTTATGAACGCAAACATCTACTGAGTTAGACCTAATAAAAAATTTAGAGTTTCATTATGAAGCCCGCATATGATTGACAGCAATATACCGGTGCTGGCAGTTAAAAGGCTGCTATTCAAACCTATGTAATGTAATCTTCCCCTCAGAATAGACAAGAATAACCTGAATAATAAAAAAGCCAGACTTTCTGGCACTGAAGCCACCCTTCAGTGCTTTCCCCACCTTTGCCTCGCGCACTGCCTTGGCCAGGCGACCCGGGAGCCTCAGCGCTCAGCGTACGCTGCCTGCCCACCGTCGTCACCCGCGCCACAGGCTGCCCTCACCGACGACCTTACGCTGCCGTCCCGGAAAACACCCTGCTCGCCGACACAAAGCATCACGCGCTATAATTAGCTTTCTGGGAGCTAACAACAAAGCCATTAAGGCACTGGGAAAGACACGTGCCCTGCCTTAGTTGAGCGTACGTCAAGCGACAGACCAGTGCAGCAGGGAAGCCTGCGGTGAGCGCAGCGCAGGAGGGCGACCTGGTCTGCTGAGGACCCACAGCCCGTCTCTGCACAGCTCTCTGGGGAGAGGCGGACAAGGACGCTCCTTCGCCATCACCTTCCTCACTAGGAGAGGCACGGCTTCCGACTCTCCCCCCATTCACAGCAGAGCCGTTTTTTGGGGGGTGGAAAATCTCCTGATGGCAAATAGCCCAACAGTTTCAAAGCAGTTTCAAATGACAGATTCAGCAGCGATGGCTTCTGCCGAAAACCCACAACCCCCCCCAGTAAGGACGCTACCTACCACGACTAATCCCAGTCTTCAAAAACAGCTGGAACAGGATGAGACTGTTAATTGCGCTCCATATTTTTAACATTTTAATTTGACTATTAAATCTTATCTCCATCATTTCGTTCTAATTTGGATGGCCAACAAACTGCTTTAATAAGAGGCAGCAATACTACAGCCACTAATGCAAAGCTTTATGTAAAACCCCTATGTAATTCGGCTTAATGAGCTTGGAGCTAGAGTGATTCTGAGAACTGTTTTATAGTTACGACCATTGAGTTTCATTCATGTAAATTCCCCCTCCTCAAAAAAAAAAAAAAGCCACCAAACCGCTGACTAAGTCCTAATTTCTGCTAAATGTAACACAATACATCAGGGTTCCATGTATATGTACTGCTACGTGGAACTCTTTCTAAAGGCAACATTTATTTTTTGGATCGTTTGGATATATAAAATAGTCGGTTCCATCAAATAAAGACTCTCTCTAGTTACAACTAAAAAGAAAATCGACTTAAGCACAGAAGAAAAAAATGCATTTAGTCTCTGTAAACTAAACTTTAACTACGGAGCAAATCAAACCCGTTGAGATTCCAGGAGACGTCCTCTGAGGACTATAACCTACACAGCACAGAATGGATTTAGTGGCCTTTTCCGTGAAAAATGGCTATTTTATCTATCTACAGCTATACCAGACAGGATATTTATTTAGAGCGCTTCAGAGGGCAAAGTGCCAAAAGCCTTCCATTGTGAGGGGCTTGGGGATTTCTGGGGGTGCGTGCGGGTGTTAAATGTACTTCTCTACGGGGCAAGGGCCTGCACGTTTCCAGTGGCCTAATTAGTAACTGGGAGCTAGAACCAGTATCATTCACTCACCAGAATACTTATACGTTCCCTCTAGGGAAAAGCTGAAGCAAAATATGCATAAAATTGGGTGTGCAGCTAGCAGGAATGATAGGAGTATCTAACTCTCAAAGGCAAAACCTAGCCCTTTTAGTGTTTTTGAAATGCAAAATTAGTATGGTTAAATGTTAAGGCACCTGACCTTTGACTGGTCTCCACTGACAGAATGCAATTACACTAGGGACATATTAATCCAACACTCAGGTCTATATTTAACTTGCTTTTAGATATGCTTTGTTTTGTTTTTAAAGTGTCAGCGGTTATGCAGCTTACCATCCCAAGCACTACAGTCACGTCAGGAACAGCAACCGCGATTTCAAATGCGCAACGCCTGCCACTAGCGCAGCACAGAGTTGAAAAAGTCAGTCCTGATCACAACCCTTAGCTGAGCGCACCTGACTGCACAAATAAGCTTCCTCCCAGCATCGCACTGATGCAGAAGTGCTTCAGTTCTTGTTCAGTAATTTTCACTGTGAGAGACAAAGCTTTATATGTTTGTTTTGAACACGCATCTAATAAAAAGTTAGCAATGCAATGGCTCTGTAATGAAGAGATTATTTCATAAGAATAAAATACTACAAATTATTAACTAGTGATACATAAAATAGTGACGGCAATGGATGCTGAAGCTGCTCAGAACTACTTAACAAAAGATTTGGGAAACTCCTGAGTGGGCACGTTTTGTTGAAAGAAAACTGGTGGGAACAGAAGTGAAAAGACAAAGAGAAGGGGTTTAGCAGAAGCTTGCTCAGCTGAAGCCTGTTCAAATCTCTATTACAAGAACATGTTATTAAAATACAACTATTATAGACTGATTGGATATCTGGAATGTCCCAACTGGCCCAACAACGGGGAATATTTTGAAACTAAAAGATGTTACTGTTAACTTGGCATTTTCAGAACATACTCAAATGATCAGTCTTGCCCTAACGTGATGGAACTACATTGACACCAGGCATCTACTGTAACACACTGTATTCCACAATTCAGGGGATATTAACATAAAAGAAGCAATGTCAAGAAGATCTCTATATTCAGTGTATAAGATCAGCTATTTTTCTTTGTAGCAAATGGAGAAGTAAGGCCATGAAAGATTTCCCAAAGTAACCCGACCATAACAGTTGGCTTGCATTTTAACTGCTGACCTAAATCAGCTGTCACAAGTAACTCCTCTAAACTGTTTTGAAAATGAGCAAGACAAAGAAAGGAAGAGGAAAACCATAATGGTAACAAGCAACAGGGGAAATCCCTTAGGTATGCTGAAGAAGGTCTTCTAGCTTAAGTATGTAGAAATTCATCAGAGGATCTGAGAGCTGCCCCAGGCATTAAATCTTTCACAAAGAATCAGCCTAATTATTTCCTTCAGGTTTAGCCTGTTTCACCCAGGGAACGTTCCCCAGCAGTCCTGTCCAACCCAAAGTTACCTTCTTTTTTGTTAAAGTTACGTTCGAGAAACTCAAATCTCAAGGTGTCAGCCCCGGTAGCCATTTGTTCTGTACCTATGCCGAAGTTTGGGGGAGGGGAAAGTTTGAAAACTAGGCAAAGTGAATGAAAATCTCTCTCTCAAATGCACCTTTTCTGATCTTTAGGGAAAGAAAATAAAATAGTTAACCTCACTGTAACTTCTGCTTCTTCCCCTTTCTTGATCTTGCCTACCCCCCAACAACATTTTTGCGCTTCCAATTTTTATAAGGGACAATAAAACCGCATTTTCCATTGAAATTTTCCATGGCTATTTCATCTGCATTACTCTCCATTAATTTAGCTCACAAACAAAATAAATGAAAGCCGATATCATTGCAGAACATCAACAGCTGTCGGTAAAGACCTTTTATGGCATTTGGCCCCTGTTTCAGCAAACATGTGTGAAGTCTGATCAAAACATCAAAATGAAATTGCAATGCCACAGCAAACGCTGTGGCACAAACTTTCCTACAAAAATTCTTCAGATTAAAAGGCGAAGCACTCCTGACCATCACCACAACACAGTGCAAGCCACCCAGCACCCAACACATCAAGGACCCGCAAGCTCCATTGCATTAAATATTTAGGTCCCCTGAATATAAAACCAAAGAATCAAAACAAGAGATAAAAACAGAAAGAAAGATCGAACCAACAAACAAACAAACAAACAAACAAAACAACCTTACCTTTCACAAGCTCGGACAGTCCATGCAGCAATTATCCATAATGAGATACTAAAAACCAACAGTACAGTTCCTGGACATATTGTCATTAAAGTCTTCATAACAAAACGGGTATTGAAGTTTATCTTATTTAATGCTCCAATGCTTCTAGATGAGGCATCAGTGAAAAGTTTGCTATGCAACAGCATAACTCTGGCAATAAGATATAGTCTTAAGAACATTGGTATAGATAAAATAATATCCACATCAGCTGTTGTTGTGGATGGAGCGTAAGAAAAGGCGAGCCGGGCTGTCCATGTGAATGTATAGTTCCCAGGTATGGGATGTATAGCACACACCAGTATTTCCAAGCAGATAAAGAAAATACGCTCATAAGTCATGGCTATTCTCCAGTCATCTGCTCCATTGTCCACCATGAACAACTGAAATAATAAAATATAAAGTTAACTTTAGTACGTCATTAACAAACCTTGTTATAATTCCATTTTCAAAAAAAACATAGCTTTCAGAGCTGCTAATGACCACTAAAAATAAAAGAAATTTCAGCAAAGGACATTACCGAGCCACCACAAAGTGAAACCTAATTTTGGCAAAGCCAGAAAGAATTTTTTCACTTTTTTTTTTTTTTTTACTGCACATGAAACTGATTTTCCACATGTTATTTGCCAAGAATTTCTCACATTCTTCTGTAATTGTGATTTATTATTAAAAAAAAAAAAGAGAGAACTCTCCACCAATTAAGCCTTTTCCCTCCAAGATCGATTAGTTCTTCAAAGTTCATGAAGTTGAGGAAAAATTAAGAAAGTGTTTTTAGGATGGAGATTTAAATTACAAATTGAAACTACTTTTTAAGGTACAATGTTTAGATTTATTTAGAGCATACCCATGCTCCAGCCAGGACAAGACTATAGTTTCCGTAGACATCTCCAAGCTTTCTTCCAACCTGAAACTTCAGGTACCGATACAGATCAATGCAGGCTACAAAACCATTCAAGAAATTACCTAAAAGGGAAACTCATGAAATAGTAGTTCAACTGTAGCTCTACTGCTGGCAGTACTTGAACTAGCTGTTACAAAGCTAGCCTGAGCATGTTTAAAGGAATGGTAGTCACACCTTCAACACCAGAGTAGTCCCAGGCAGCCTGCTGATGTCTACTACTTGCTGAAAATTAAATGCACTTGTAAGTCTTTGCACGATCAAGGGCTTCAGTTTACCACCCAGGAACAAAAGTAACCAAACATTTCACGCTGTTTAGAAAATGATGTTCCTGAAGGTTTACAAAATAAATAATCAAATAATATTTGTCACTAGTAGAGAGCAGGGGTACGCATAAAGCTGCAAATAAGCTACTTTGGGGGAAAAAAAGAAAAGAAAAGAAAAGGAAAATAATCCATAATACAAAGAACACAAACTCGGGAGCCGGGGCAGACCAACCCCCTACTTCAGCTGCAGTCTGAATCTAGGTGAGGCTGTTCAACAGACAGCAGTAGATTGTTCACAATTCAAGAGCAATTCCAGGGCTGAAAAGGAGAAATACCCAAAGAATGCCCTCCTCAACTTAAGAAAAGTATTTCCAGCATGCTGCACACCATATAAAGGGCCAAACAATTCCTCTTCTGCATTGCTCTTTGCCCCTTTCCATCTTCTGAGAGTTTTCAAATAAAAGCCCGAACTCTCTGTATATGCCCTTCAGAAACAGAAATCACACTCTGCATCTTCCTGCCAATTCACTGTTTCTCAGAAAAATGCTCCAGTCTTTTGTTTAAGAGAGCGATGACCATAAACTAACTGGCGCTATAACCTAAAAGAAGGAAAGAAGTTAACCACAGTACGAAACAAAAGGAAATCAAAATAAATTCTTGTGTTTGCG
Source organism: Struthio camelus (assembly GCF_040807025.1). Classification (NCBI taxonomy): domain Eukaryota; kingdom Metazoa; phylum Chordata; class Aves; order Struthioniformes; family Struthionidae; genus Struthio; species Struthio camelus. The sequence continues at coordinate 24,871,237 of NC_090981.1, forward strand.
GACCTGTTTTTCACTCCTTCCTGTTTTTTCTCTACTTCGGGTATAGCTCTTACCTCCACTTCAATGCTATTAAAGTCAAAGAAACACAAAGAGAGTTGAATTAAGAAAAAGAAACACACTCAGTGGATTCAACGTATGCAACGTGAGCACATCCACTCTCTTTTACCCACGGGCTTTCTGAAGACTTTGTATGCTAGATACAAAAATGAAACTGATAGCGGTAGAAAGGCCAATTTATCTCTTCAGTCAGTTGTTTATTACCAAAAAAAGAGTTGGGTTTGCACTTAGTAAATGTACTACTTGATACAAAGGAAGAGACACGTAATATCAAATCCCTCAATTGCTGTGTGTTTTTCTGAAGAAAAGACTAAGTGAACAACACAGCTAAGCACTTCGGTCTTCAGGCACGTTCCCGACGCACGTTAAGCCAGCAGTGTTTTAAAATTTCTTTTCAAGTTGTGCAACTGCTGAAAAAGCAATAGTCTTTTGTCCCCTCTTTTTACCTACCATCTTCACAGGTTTCAATAAGAATACTGCATGCAGAAAGGCAACTGAAGAAAAACGATGCTTTAAGTACTGAATCAATTTAAAAAGTGAGAATGGAAGAATGTTGAGTTAAACTTAGACATTAAAATTTGATCTTACAATTTTCATAGAAGAAAATGTTATTTAATCACTTTGGTTTCTTTTAAACTTCAAGATGTCATTATGGAAGATATACTTGAGAACGCATTCACTTGTCAGCAGAAGAAATCCTAATACGCTGCAAAGAAAGAAGTTTCTCGGTAGTGTTAAGTGGAATGTGTTATGTTTGCTGACGCAGAAAATCCCTGTCAACTTCCCTGGACCTCAGCAATGCCAAGTGCGTCCAAGAAAAATAATATTTGAAAGCGATAATACCTTCAGCTATCCCATAATGAGATTTAGGAGGTGAAAACATGGAAGGTAGAACGCATCAGAAGCCACAGAGGATCACAGATCCAGTACAAACATTTGTGTTTCCTAAAACTTTTAAACATTTCAAAATCATATTTATGAGGTGAATTTCCATACAAAGCTGTGTCTCTAGAATCAAACAATGTAATATGTGAATATCAAACATTCTGGAACAAATTTGGGCCTGTAAATTAGGCTGCGAATAACAATTAACCTGGAATGTACGGAAAACACATAGGAATTAGTACAGGATTGCATGTATATTTTATATACTTGCAATTTTGTAACCTAAAAAAACGTAATTGTTCATTTTTAGTTTTGAAAACGCGATGACATTTGTGCGTGCCTGCTTGCTTGACTATGTATATTTACTATTGAGAAAGCAAGGAAGGAGAATGAGAGGAGGAGACAAATAAAGCTGAAGAGCAAAATATTAAGGCTACACATACATACCCTTTGCTGCTGTATATACACATATATACCCTCTGTTATAATAACCATGTATTAATTTTAAGATGCTATCCCCTGTTTCAGTGGTGAAGGATGGTAGCAATAAAGAGAGAAGACACTTTTCCTATAGAACTGAATGCCACGGTCTACACAGAAGGCCAAACGCCGTTCAAGGTCAAAGACGTTACGCCTGTTCACAGCTTTCCAATTTCTCACGTTAAAGTTCAATGTTAGACTAAAAATTTAGCGTTTTGTGTCAGCGTTCTTCAAAGCTTCTTCTCCTATAGAACTATCGTAGACCTTTACTAAATCTGCACTCTACAAGACAAATTAAGAAGTTATTTTCATCTGAAATTATATAATGCATTCCCAATATGTGGAAAAACAGGTAGAAGTGAGATGTGCATCAATCTTAAGCAACAAATGAACCTGATGTTTCTATTGCCACCCAGTATAAATGTAAAAATAAATAGCATACCATAGATATTTGTATAGGTGTGTATATATTTACATAACAACACTTTGTGCTAAATTCACATAACACCAGATTAAAAAAGAAAAATGAATTCAGAATAGATAGATTGCACACAGTGACAACTTAGATCACAGACTCCCTGAAGTTATTTAAAATAGAAGCAGAGAGGTTAATTTTGTAAATCATTGGTGGATCAAAACAAATTCATACCAGGCTATCAGAGGATGTTGGTGAATGCAGAGTACAAAGAAACTGGCCAGTTTCTAAGAAGGCCTTTACAATCCTTAAAAAAAAAAAAAAAAGTGAAAACAATATCACTACTCTGCTCTAAGACTGCGAGGGCATGTTAACACAGAGATATAAAGGAAGCAATAAACAATGATAAAGTAGCATCGGCTGCACTGCTAGAGTCATTCCTTGCAGAAGGACAATCAACTGCACTCGCAAAGGTAGTGTGGCAATCGGTTAATTTAAATTTCCAGTTTTCAAGTGGTTAAGTATTGGAGTTACTTTAACCTTCTAAAAGAGCCGACAGAACTATTAGAGAAACAAGCAAAAAACAGCATCTGTGGCTGTTGATCTACAGGACTTTTTGACCAAACTTTTTTCTATAGTTTGTAGTCCCCAAAATGTCGCTTATTCAATCAAAAAAAGCATTATACTACTCAGAGAGGAAGAAGGTATTGCTCTTATCTCACTACTACAGTCAAGTCATCTCCCCACGTCTTTCCGTTAAGTACAAATGATTGAAAACTATATGGTAGTTGGAAACAGACATCTCATCTTAACACCATTTCCCCAAAACAAGAGATGAAAAAGACCTTTTTCCATTGTTATCACATGGCCTGCAAGTTATTCAAAGGCCTGTCCCGGACCTTGGAGTGCCTGCAGGAATTTGTGAAGGTTGCTGGACTCCGAATCCTGAATACAATCCCAAAGAGCAGAGAAGTTAGTGACTTTAAGTCCTGAGGCATCAAACACCTTTTGCATGCAAGCACAGAAGGCAAAGAATACTGTATTTCACAAAACTACATGTAAGCTTGTATTTTCTGGACTGTTTCTCACATCTGGAGTTAAGATCCAACCTTCCAGTCAGTCATTAGAAATTGATCCGCAGAATCTTATGGATATACCTGTCTACGTGAATGGAACACTCTTAGTTTGCTTACATGGGGAAGCTATATGCACATACGTATAGATAAGGCACCCACTTGCTCACATCCCTAACTATAAAAAGCCAACTTAAAGGATAATTGTAGAAGTCTGATATTTAGTTTCAGCGTAAAAATGATTTTTTGTATAATACTTTTTACATAAATTTGCTATTTCTATGCAAAACAAGTTTTTCGTGGTTACTGATATCTTGCTACGTGTGCTATGGCTGCACATGTCACTACACATAAAGAAAACTTCACAATGTGTGCTATTAACTAAGTAAACTCACAATATATGGGGACAGCATTAAACCTGACCATTACCACGGGGAAGGCATATGCAATTGAGGCTCTGACCACTTAGGGTCTTTGTGTACACGTACACAGAGGAACATAACGACAATCATTTTAATAAAAATGTATGTTATTCAACACACGTATCAGGTTTGTCCACGTCTCTTTTAATCCTTGTCCCTCAGGTCATTACGGAATAACTAGCTCAAATTTTCTATGAGAATGAGTTTTGTTTTGTTTTGTTTTTAAACAAAGAAAAGACATTCATGATCATGCAACCATACAGTTAAATTCTGCCTACACATATTTTCCTTCTGTTTTAAGATACGGATAGTATTCTTTTTTGCTTTCTCTCTCTAAAGATATTCTAGGGCATTGCTCAGTATTTTTCAATGCTACAGGCCAGACTTTGAGCTTTATCATTTGTCTCAGACAACTATGAAGTGTCTTAACCCTGACAGCCTACAATGAGAAGGAATTGCACTCGGCAATTGCTGGGACATAGATTTTCCATGCGTGTAGTTCTCCTAATACATACGTGCTTCAGGGACCAAAGAGCGTAAGAGGTTCCTAAAACTGTCATGCTTTCTACTCAGTAACCCTCTGTGCAAAGAGATAGCATCAAGAACTGAAATTCAATGACTCCAAGGGAAAAAAGGATCTTCTTAGATACTCACATTTCTTCCCCAGTACAATGGAGAAGAACAACCCCCTGAGGAAAGCATAATTATGTAATGGACTAAGAAATCCTCATAAGCTTATAAATTTATAACATGATCAAAAGAATGAGATAATGAGCTTATTATTATTAATAGAAAGGACTGGTTTTGACCCAAAAGATAATGATTAAGCCCAAAACAAAAGATCTTTACATTCTCATTATTAAAAAGGTATTTCATAATTTAATTTAGTTCAGACTCTTGCTGGAACAATCACACTTGAGCCTCTTCATTGCTGTAACCATGGGCGATATTTAGCTATATGAACTTCTATGAACCTCTGAACCAAATCAGAGTTCCAGAAATAAAAGTCCACTACTCAGGGTTACCATATTCATTTGAGATATTTAGTAGACTCATCAGTAAGTGATTAAAGTAAAAATACCGAATAATGCGTTCTTTCAAAGTCAGCATCTGCTATAGGTATTTTTTCATTTTAATAATGTTCTTCACGTAACAGTTACACTATTCTTCAGTAGATTCACACTCCACTCTCTCCAGCTGGATAAAACACAATGAGAATGAGTTCCTGAAGTCACAACATTTGGAAAGTTTCCATTTAGGACAAACAGTGCCTAAAAGCTCCTGTGACTGGGGTTGACAGTCAATAATGACCTGCAAGCTGATGCAGAAGGAGCATGACTTAAAGCTCTGCAGGCTATCTAGCGTAAGCGCAGGAAGAATAATACAGAAAGAGCAGTTTAGGTAGGGCTCCTTTTCCTTTGCACAAAGACGCAAAACAGGGAAAGGGGACTAGTGAACTAAAAAAAGTGTGTTACTAGTTTTATACTAGGTATTGTTCTGTTATTCAAAATGTAAGGAAGAAATAGAAAAAAGAAGAAGTGTATATCATTGCAAAACAGATATGTTTACTAGCAAATACACTGGGTGACCCAGAGCAATCCAGAGTAGCTGCTCCATACACCTGAGAGAGGTGGAGTGAAAAACATACATGGCTTTAAAAACCATACTTCTGTTCCAAGGAATTTAAGGACAGAGCAGGTTATTTGCCTATAGCAAACCTTTAGGAAACATTTCACCAACCAAGCTGCTTAAATACAACTTGTTCAGAATCCAGTTCCCATCTGCTGCCACTCCGCTTCCCCCTACTTCTACCTGGCCTGTTCTGGCTCACTGCCATCACCAAGGGAAGCGAGCGTAGAAGAACATTAGCTATGCTAGCTTTATTACACTTTAAAGCAAAAGTTGCAAATAAAAACTGAATTTGCACTTTCACAAATATAAGCAACAAATGACTGCACTGAACAAATTACTAAACCAATAAAATAATTCCAAAACAAAATATTTCTTTAAAAACATTTGCTGGTCTTTTAGGTGGTCTTCTATACCTACGACACTAATCTTGGCAGTACTGGCATGGAAACACTGGTCAGATTAGGGATGAATTTAGTTTTGCACTGAAGCAGCAATTCCAAAACGTTGTGTATGGAGGATGAAGCACATCTTCCCACAAAATAACAGTACTATTTTACAGAACTGATTTTTAGAATGGATCCTGTAAGAAACCTAGTGCCTTCTCTCATATTTCTTCTCTGTTTCAAGTATCTCAGACATAAAATAACTCTGATTCTACAACCTTCTCGTAGAAGCAAAAGTCACTGAGAACAATCTACACTTCAGTATTTTTATGTGCTAATTTTAAATGATCATTGCACAGTTTTTCATTTGGATTTGATTTTCTTCATTCAGTACTAAAAATAATTTGTTCTACAGATCACTGCACGAAAAACTGCCATCTCCCAAAACGGCTGCCATCTGCCACTGTTCCTAATGTGAAAGAAGCCTCACACTCTTCGGGGAAGATCAGCTTCATTACTACTGGGAAAACCGGAACCAATTAAAAAAAAAAAGGTTGTATTTACTGAAGAAATTGGCAATATTTTTGCTAGGGAATAGATGAAACAGAAGTTACAGGAAGAAACAATCTTCTGAATCTGAAGCTAGATAAAATGAGTTCATTCATTCATTTTGCCAAAGTATAACACCCCGCGACTCTAAATCTAGGAACTTATTTAAAAAAAAAAAAAAAAAAAGATTGATTCCAACACATCATATACATAAGAATCTTCCTTCTAAGTTCCTCCTTCAGTGTCTATGTATGACTTACTTGGGGATTTCTGTGTGTTTGCTTTTAAGCTGGATTTTATTTAACTGGTAACAGGTGAATACAGATCAGTACCATAGGAATTATTAGGTCCCTGCAATGTTTTACCATCTCATAAACACACTTAAACTGGAAACTTAGTTTAAGGTTATACTTAAAATTACTCCACATACAGAAACGCAAAACCTAAGCACTTAAGTGTTGTCCTAAAGCAGCACCATTTAAACAAGGTAAATGTCTTGGGCAGCAAGAGAAGTAGAGTGGAGTTAGACCCACTTGTATATTTGAGTATCTACATAAACACCATCATGCATTGATCCTGACTGTATAGCGACAGTCCTGCAAGTACTGCCTCTACAGTTCATGCTGGCAGGCAACACTGCAGAGGGAACAGCAGCAAAGCAACCATTTTATTACCTGTTATCTCCTAAAGGCCTAAAGTGGGCTTCTGGCTAAATCACACAGCAGATAAGAGAGTCCTCATACTTCCTCAAAGATTAAGTTAAAGTATCTTTAGGAGCGCTAATTTTCAACATCACGTTGAATAAACACGGACACAAGTGATTTATTTCTTTACAGGTAACAGAGCTTCACTTGATGACTACCAATTACGACTGAAGCTGCTCCATCAGCACAAGTAGCTTAACTGAGCTACCTGGGTTCACCGAGGAATTCTCATGCATAACAAAGAAAAATCCCAGCATATGCTATCAAACACCTCCCATGGCATACATCCTTCTTGAGGCTGCCCTGTTACTATCTGAGCGTTACAGCTTCATGAAATCTGTCTGGTTTACAGGAACTCTCTCAAGTACAAGATGCTCTGTCCACCGTCAAAGTTATTCTTTTGGTTTTCTTGGTTTTTTTAAGTCCACAAACCAAATAAATGAAACAAATTTGCACTGAACGCTGACAATCCCGTCCTCTTCCGTGACTTAAAGATAAAAATGCTTTTCAAAAATGTTTTAGAAAGCTTTATTTTAACAACTATGTAGGTCAGCAAAAGCCTGATGTCCAGCAGTGAACATAGGACAACGCAAGCCACAGCACATATACGAAAGTCACAGGTGAAACATAAGAATTATTAATTTTGGATGAGCTTACTGACACCTCTGATCAGGGGCCGGATGTAACAACTGTTCATCCTTTTTTATTTTCCTTCTAAGTGCCAAATGGCAGGAGAAAAGAATGGTCTGCCAGCTCCTGAGCACACTGCTGAATTTCTCATCTGGCTCCGCTGCACCCTATTCTGTTGCTGGGAGGCAGATAAATGTCTATTCATACATGGCTGCAAATAAAGATGGATAATCAAACATACTCCTATCTGACAACCAAATCTGGAATGCAGACTGGCCGTATCTTTCATATTATTTTTTTTTCCACATCTTGCCATTAGATTATCTTATAAATATTTGAAAACTGAACTGGAAATACCTCAGGCCAAGCACAGATCTGTGCTGCTGTGTAAGGGTGTTACCACTTTAAGCCGTCGCACTGCAGAAGTCATAAGAGAATGGAAATTATTGTCTTGTGCCATACAGCCCCAAACTGAATGAGAACAAAAGCACTTATTGTAAAGCCACTTTACCCCATGATACCGTTCAGATGAGGATCATATTTTGTAGCAGTAGTCACGGAGTACATTTTCAGACAGACTGAAATTTGGATGGATGAGAACTTCTCCTGTACCAGCCCATTCCTTAGGCACAGCCCAAGAACAACACTTGAGCAGTATCCTACAATCAAAGGAATAGATGCGGCCACAATCTGGCTGTTGCACAGCCAAAACACAATTTAGAGCTACCCCAGCAAGAAGCTCCCTGGGGAAAGAAAGAATAGGAAGAGAACCTCCTTAGCTTTTCCATGAATCCATGTCGGGCCAAGAATTCCCAAGTCTCTTTGAAAAGAGTTTTTGTTACTAATATAGTTTTGATGTGAGAGGGCTCGAAGGATCAAACCCCTAGCATATCATGAAGATGCTCTAAATTAAAATGCTCCCAAAATCCCACTAATTTAGACACTTTCACAAATACGAATTCTTCTCTGAAGTCGTATTTTGTTGAAACACACCTAGGTGAGCATGGCTGGTGTAAAAAAACCCAAAAACTAATGGTGTGTAGAAATTCACTGACAATACTTTTGACACGAACTTCAGGTACTATCAGTAAATGCTCAGTGATGGCTATTCTTAATCACATTATTTGTTTCAGCTGGGAAACAACTTACCATGGGGTGTCTAGGCACCTATGAACATCTCAGTCTGCCTCTAGTTTCCCAGACTGAAAGCAGAGTTCTGTGCATGCAGGTTTTATGGGTGTCATGCTACACGCTGAATCAAAGCTACTATGCAATTGTTGTTGTTTTTAAACTAAGACATGCCTCATTCCCTGGCTGCAGCAGATCTTAGTCTTAAAAGCATAATGATTTGTCTCAAAACAAAAAATAACATTCACAGCCTGGGATGAATCTTCACGTCTGTGAAGAGACTGAAGTTGAAGTACTGGTTCACGATGCCTTATTCTCATGAAAGGCCTTACAGTCAGGGGTATGGGCAGATGTGAATGACTGCATATACCTGCAATAATATTACATGACAGAAGTTGCAGTGCTACGAAAGCTGGAACAAACAATGGTAATAGGAGCAAAATACCTCATAAAGATCCCCAACAGTATCTGATTAGGATATGTTGTGGAGCACAGCATTCATTTTACATTGCATCGCCTGGGAACATCATCTACAGCCGGCTGTTCTTGGAAATTATAGCCATAGCTGGTTGACAACGGCAGCATCTTATTTATGTGAAAAAAGACTGGTCTCAGGATAAGACTACGAGCTAGGCAAGCCTGAGCTTCAAATGTAGAGCTGAAGCCATTCCAAGATTACTTCCAAAGCACTTGAACTCCTAGCCTCAGCCTTCCCTTTGTAAAGCTATCATTTTAGCTTCATGGCAGAAAAAATGTGAGGATTCTTTCAAGTAATTCCCTTTGACAATGATAAATGCAATATAAATGCTTGTTATATATGCCTTTCTTTTTCTACAGGCTAACTTGCATCTACCCATCAAAGCACATAACTGATGTATAACTGTTCTTGAAAGATACACCACTACACTTAAAATACTACAAGGAAAGGAACTATACTTATTGCAGATTACAGGTGAGAAAGCTCAGGAAGTTCTATTCCCACAGGTGACAATACAATCTATGAATATGAGGCCATGTACATTTATTTCTCAATCATTTTTATTTCAAATATGCTCTCTTACAAGTAAAAAGTCTTCCTTTGCCTCTGATACCCCCTTCTAAATACCCAGATTCAGTATCAAGCTAGGTCCTCGGGCATCTTGGTCCTTATCAGTAGGTCTTTACCAGTACTAGAGATTTTACAGGACAAACTATATTTTGAGTTACATGTGTACAGCCTTTTAATTCCCTGATTATGACCCTCACAGCACCTATTGCCTTAAATAATTTTGTCATACGTGTTCAGTTAGAATTCAACAAACAATTCTGTTGGTCAAGCACGTAACACAGAACCTAACTCTCCCCTTTTCATCAGGATGGCTCTACAGCATTAACAGGAACAAAAGCTTTGAAGGTACTACTGCTACTACTGTGGCAGAGAGGGTTTTCTTTAAGTAAATATGCCAATTTAGAGAAAAAAACCAGAGTGAATTAATCTTAAAAAGACTAAGTGTAGCAACATTAAAATACAAATGCAAGGTATTTAAGGCCTAGCCACCAGTTTAAGTTTATACAGAACTCACAGGTGTATTTCTTATCATGAAAAGGTTTACTACTTCTCCAAAGAGGATTTAATTCTGAAAGGTCCTACACTCCCCACCAAATCAATGAGATAAGGAGGCCTCTTAAAAGATGCACATATCCCTCTTCAGAATCCAACCTTAAAGGAATACGGAACTTCCACACCTTTTTTTTGCTTTTAAAATGTTGGTATAGAACTATTTTTATTAAGAGCTATTTTCACACAGATGAAAGATGAATGAGAGCAATTGCAGGGACTGCTCAAGGGAAGAGATTCAATGAACCAATAAGCTACAAATATGTGATTTCCAGTAACTATATTTACACAGTATTCTATAAAGCATAGATGTATTATATAAAGTGAACATTTTTGGTTGCAAAAGTCTAGGTTTAGGTACATTGGTTTAAAGTGAAAATGTTTATGTTTTATTACTGAGCTTAGACAAGGGTTTAGACAAGGCTGTAGAACATGCTGCCATGACAATCTCTTCTTAGCTCGTGACAGCCATAAGAAATTGCTTAATGCACCTTTCAAAGTTAAAATAATTGAACAAAACCGTTTTTTTTTTGTTTTGCCTCATTAAAAATACACTGCCCACTAGAAGTAAAATTGCTGAATATTTCATGTGTCACATCTTTTGAATGGAAGCTTTTCCATCCACCTTTTCAGTGTAATGTAGCTAATACTATTAGGAAAAAAAGCAAAAAGGTGATATTAAATACTGTTTTTCTTTATGTTCTCACGTTGTGCAACTTCTCCCTTTTCAACAGAGCAGAGCTGTAATTTACTTCCTCACAAAATTACTTGTTTTCCTGCTTGCTTTAGAGTTTATTCCCCGTTAATAAAAGAAACACACAATGACCAATATATCTAGCTTACCTGAAAGCTTATTAAAAGATCAATTATAGCCTCCTCTCTTCAGGGTAATTTATGTCTTAAAAGGAGCTACAGAGGCTCAAAGCAGCAATTCATCCTACAGTGAGGGAGCGTGACAAAGATTTTTATCATCAAAATCAAGGGTGAAAAAAAGCTGATTTAAGTTGTACAAAAACTTCCACACAGCTTCATAAATACTCCCAAGTCCTACACAGCAGCTATTGCTGTGCTGATCTCTGCTCAAAAAAACATATCTCAAAACAAACTCAAAGCCAGAATACGTTTACACACACTTGATTATGTACTACTATGTCTGGACGAACTTTGAATGGCCTCATTAAAAAACGTTCAGAACAACGGTGCATTTGAACGACCAATGCTAGTTATTGTCGGGCCAACCATTCAACAGCCTGACCAGGGGAGACAACCTCGTCCTGTATCCTAACGGAGGCTGTTGGAAATGAGCATCTTCTACATTTATCCTAAACGCAAAAGGCCTCAAATGCTTTCAGTTGCTTTTCATTAGATGCCTGACCAATGCAAAAGGATTCTCCACGCTGCCTTCTCTGCCTTACGCGTTAGAGTGCTGATTTTCAGAGATGCTGGGCATCTGTAACTTCTCCTAGGTCTATTCAAAAATGTCCTGAACGGAACTAAAAGTAAAGACTTACCATGCAACTACTCTGAAGTGTTAATTTGACAGGATATGGTCTCTCTAGATTCCTTACGCAAGAAGCTCCTGTACCTTGGACCAAAACTGCCACATAGTAAGTTCTGCTATCATCTGATCTGAGGCCTATTAAAATATACAGAAAAATTTCAGTAATTCTCAACAGCATTTAGATCAGAATAAAATCACCACTCAAAGTTTATTTCTTGATTGTCAGGTGTTATTCAACAGATGTGCTTTCTGTGCTAACTCTTAATCTACCTCATTTGTGTTCACAGCAGCAACAGGTTTTACTGTCTGTATTTGTTAGTCCTGATGATTCAAGCAAAGACAAGCTAGATTCTGTGTCTTTCGGCACAGAGTCAACAGACTTCCAACACGACACACCATGAGGTAAACATGTATCACCATGGTGAATGCAAAAGGATTATGCAGATATAAACAAATAAATAATCTGGCCTGTGGAATATTCATTATTACTTGTGATAGGAAACCGTAAGAGAGTTTAGCTTCATATTTGTTATTGAGTGCAGGATTTTCACTGAAGAACTTTCCGTTGATGCCAGTAAGATAATTAAAGTTCCATAAACAGTGTTGATTATAATCATGCATTATGGACTTTATTTAACTAATAAGTCAGGAAATGTATTTATTAATATTCACTGCTGTTTCCTAGTACGGCCTGTTCCTCCTCTTCATTTTCAGGGGAGAGAGAGAAAAGGTGAAAAGATTCTTGACTCTTCAGCAAGATGTCTGGGCTCACATCAGTGGCAATTTTCCATAAAGTTAAGGAAGACTCAAAGTGTTTCACTGCAAATCAGTACCACGTGATTTTCCCACCACTTCAGAACGCTCGAGGGACTAAAGGTACTTTCTCCCTGGAGGCCTGGAAAGTGATGGATTGAATTCTAAAAATGAACTCTGCTGTGACAGCAGTGGCTTAACCTTAAGTCTGCATGACTGTCCATAGGAGTTCTACCTAAGTTCTACCTCAATACACATACAAGAAATTGAAAGTTTCTACTCATTTCTGCTAAATATCAACAATTTTCATTTTTTTCTATGAGTAAGAACATCTGTATCAGTGAAAAAGGAGGAGAAGAGGTTCAGATTCAGTCCAGGAAAACACAGGTTACCATTATTCAGAAAGGGCAATAGAAGGGCAACGTTTATTTACAGAAGGGACACTCTTAAGTTTTCCAGCACCAAAGCACAAACTTCCCAGTGGACACATTCCTCCTACCCAGTAAGAATCATCTCTGAAGAAATACCAGGCTGTGACAGAATACCCAAGAGAAGGGATTAAGGGCATTTTACGAGAAACCTTAGAGAATTTGGGCTTTAATTCTTTGTTCTGAGTGATATAAGAAAGTGCCAGTAAAACTTCGGAATGCACATTTAGAAAGCATTTCCATCCCCAGCAGTACGAGAGAGAGAGACAGCAATGTCTACTTCCCAGTAAAGGTAATACAACTTAAGCTTTACCATGCAAACTGTTATCCAAAAGTTTCTTAACTTCCACCTGATTATTAATTTAACAATGAATTCCATTAGAGAAGGGTGGAATGGAATAATCAGTTATCTAGAAACAACAGTTCTAATCATGTTGTATTGTGCTGTTTTAATTATGTAAAATACCATGAAGTAACAAACTGTTTATGCATGAAGTGGGTAATTTATACATTATAATGATAATTGGATGATGTTGTCTTCTTAGCTCTTTCCTCTTCCACCTCTTCAAACGTGTATTCCTCAACTGGAGCAATAGTCAGAGAAATACCTGATCTAGGCTGGGATAATGACGAGTTATATTTTTCCTACTGGCCTTCCAAACAAAGGACACTATTTGAAGAACTGAATCAACAACCACACAAGCCTAGAGAAAGAGTAATGAGTACTTCGTAATCCCTCAAATGTGACGTTTTTAACAATATTACAAGCATGACAACAATAAACCAAAAGGAGATTACACAGATTTGGAGTTGTCACCATACTTAAGTCCAACATCATTATTGTTGCTTACTTGATTTTGTTCGGGGGGAGGGAGGTGAAGGCAGTATGGCTTGTAGATTTTTTCCTCTTTTCTGTAAATGATAATGTAAGCTAAGAGTCATCATTTAAAACTACCTGGTTTCCATCTGATTTTATTGTGGTCTTAACATAACTCACATTAATAAATATAATAGCAATTCCTGCTTAACTCTGAGAGTTAAACAGAACAACGAATCCACTGCAATCACTGAAAAACAATTTGAAAAAAAAAAAAAAACACCCACACATTTTCACATTTCAGATATTTCACAGGACCAGGCAGCATCCAAACAGTGATTCTGGTCTAAATACTGTAGCCACACCATTCTGGAGACTTTGACCTGTCAAACGCTGGGCAGGTTTCTTCGGAAGATTTAAAATAACTAATTAAATAAATAAATGAAATCTGTTTTGCTAACCGGTTAAGAACGCATAGAAGACCATGCCGGAAAGGCTGCAGGCGCGAGGAGGCGGCGGCGGGAGCACTGCCCGGCTGCGTGGCGGGGGAGCTGGCGGGGAGCTGGGGGAGCCCCCGGGGCCGGGCCCCGCCGCCGCACGGCACGCGGAGCTGTCTGCGGTGCTGAACGGGGAGGCGGCGGGCAAGACCCCGCGCACCCGGCAGGCGCAAGGGGCCGCCGCTCCTCCACTGCTTAGCAACTACAGTCTAACCAGTAAATAAATAAATAAATAAAGATAAAAATAAAAACACCGCAAGCCCATTTGTCTCGCATCCATGTAACGCTCTTGCGAAGAAGCTCTGTAAGTCTGACGAAACCTCCTTTCCAAAACAGGACGTTGGGCACCTCTGGGACAGGCTAACTCCTAGTCCGGTTTAACTGACCATTTGCTGTCAAAGCAGAACGCACAGGCAAGGTCATTTAAACAGAAAGATTACAGTCACCTTCTATGCCATTAGGCACTGCCATAGGCTCGCTTGCAGCATGGCTCTTCAGCCTTCCTACCAAGAAATCAATGGAACAGACTACTGAAAAAAATGAAGAAGCTGATTTCGGTTAGCGGGTATTTTAGGTTGCCAGGTGCTTCTAAATATTAAATCTGCAAGTGGTAGTAATTGCTACACTTTCGTCTTACTCCCCAACATATTTTGGTTCATGTTTCATAGAAGAAATTGTTTTTTTCTTTTGGCAAGTTTGCTTCTATCAGACTGTAAAACATACGACACTGCAAGCAGAGCGTGCTGATGCTCTCCTGTTCCATACAACACAATGTGCTCTCTCAGTGAATTCCTGCTAATTTACACTATACTTACTGCTTAAGTCTAAGTACCTTCCAGAGAAAAATCAAAAGGAATGACCAGATTTGAACAGGATTAACAAATAGCTGGTACACAGTCCTCCAGGACACAACCAACCATCTGCGGGCATGATTCTACAGACTTCCTTCACGGAAGACTCCACTGCACTTAGAGGGCAATTTGTCTGAATTAAAGACTAGAGAAATTGACCCTAGAAGAATCCCTTCAGAAAAAAGGCAGCTTTTAAGATTATTTAAAAAAACATTATGGGGCTTATACACTTTTTTTTTTCTTTTAAACCTGGAGGAAGTTCTGCACATTTCTAAGCTAAAGCATTTTGGAGGTACCTCTTTTCTGCAGATTTCAGCTGTAGCATAAGTTCATCACCAAAGACAGATGTAAATGTTGCTCTGCATGTTTTTCATCTTATTTTTTAAGAAGTGGATGCGTACAAACATATTGTGCCTAAATTAAAAAGTTATCAGATACCTAATAGCTAGAGGTGGTACAATGCTCTTTCCTTCCAATAGTCTCCTTGAAAAGAGAACTTCCCTTTCATTTTCAAAATGAATAAGAGCCCCTTGGAGTTCCAGCTTACTCTGGCCCCTGCCACGATCATTGCAGTCCACAGTGTCTTTCAGACAAAAACATAGGGTATGACTGTTTTACAAACAGGTATGCTTGTTGTATGTTGCTATAACCTGCAGTTTTGAAAACTACATTAACCTTGATTAAGTCATGCAATTGAATAACTTCTCCATGAAGTCTCATGCATGAGGAAGTTCTTTAATATGATCAATACAAAAAAAAAAAATCAAAGAAATGCAACTGAGTTTTTTTAAAAAGATTGTCTTTTCTGATCCATAACAAATCTCTGAAAGACTATAATATACTCTGAATATAAATGCTGGAGTAACTTACTGTAAGCTGATGTGTACAGAGACCCATAACTGCTTAGTTACCTTGTATATGATTTCATATTTAAAGTCTCTGGAAAATGCATAAAATAATCCAAATTCTTACAGAGCTTGTTTTTTCAGCTTTGTTCTTAGCTCCTCAAGCACCACTTACAGTAAGCTACACTGGAGAAGGCAGCTCCCACACTGCAGCAGCTACCTTTATTTATTTTTCCACAAATACAGAAACCTCTTCATCAGTATTCCACTAGTTTCTAGTGATATTCTTTTACAGTAATACTTATTTATTGAGTACAATAAGGTCAAGCAGTTGTCCATCTTTGATACTAATGCAAAGAAACTGGGTTCTGTGCCAGAAATAGAAGTTTTGCATGTGTAAAGACCGCAGGGCAAGATCCAATTTGGCAAACAGTTCAGTAACATAATACTTTAACATTAGTCTAGGTAGAATACTAGGGTACCTTTTCACATAAGAACTGCTATGGTACTGATTTGCATAGAAGGAGGGAAGTGTACAATTCTTAATTTCTCTTTTTTCTTAATCGGTACAACTGAAAAAGTCGTCTTTGCCCTTGAAAACTGTCATTCCAGCCAGCATCCCAAGGTCTCTCCAAAGAGAAATAGCAAAAGCACCAACATATCTATGGATAAGATATTTTTCACTCCAAAACTTTGAAAACTGTTACACGGTTCAATTTAGCTAAAATCACAAATTTCCATCTCTTGATCAAAGACAATCAGAAGTCAGGAAAGCTGAATGCAGGATAGGTAATATCTGTTAGACTTGTTCTATGGCTTTGATCATTACGTGCCCCCTACCTTTAGCCCTACCCATCTTGACAGTTTTCCTCTGTCACCTCCTCTGGAGGTTTCCACTGTGGTTGCAGTTTCTGTTGCACTAAATAAAACAAGGTCAACATAAGTGTTCCCCATCTCTTCAAATATTTTCCTAGAGCATGCTAGTTTCTGAGAAAGCATAACGAAGATTACATACCCAGAAGTTAGCGAAGTCTTTTCCCTGACAATTAAGCCTGTCATCCACAGGAAACACACAACATAAGATTTAGCTATTGGGAAATAAAAGACCGTTGCTCTATAACTGCTACAGAAAACAAAAGGTATGTTAGAGACAAAGCGTGTTATAACCTCGGGACAAACTGATCCTACAGCATAATTGCAGGTAACAGCTCCTGGCAGGCAAAGCTTCCTGGCACGCATATGTCATGTAGCCTATCATATTTCTCCCCAGGGCTGAAATACGTTCACTGAACTTTGGGAAACACTAAGTGACTGTTTTTGTTTTCGTTTTCTGAACCCGCGGGAAGCACAAAGTACTTACGACAGCAACAGCTTCAGAAAAACTGACTCTGCAATCGCTGCTACGGCAACCCCCAGTAATTCACAAAGCAAAGCATTACCTGGATTTCCCTTGCGTGGTACACGATAATGAGGCCGAGCAGGATAATCGTGGAGAGGCTAATAAGGCATTTCAGAGCGAGGGAATACAGCGACTCCTGCAACGGGAAGACACGGGTGTCCCTCAGAGACCCGCGAGTACCGGGCTGCCCCATGCCGGGGACACCTCACGGTAGCAGCCCAGGCCAGGGACAGGGGGTCGCCTTGCCTAACAGCAGCCGGGAGAGGGGGGTCGCCCCGGCTATGGCTAGCTGGGGAAGGGGAAGGGGAAGGGGAGTCGCCTCGCCCGGTGCCGAAAGGCCCTAAGCAGCAGCGGGAGGCGGGTGGTACCTTGGTGTAGGCGCCCCAGGACAGCTCAGTCTCGATGACCATGACCACGATGCCGAACATGCCGAAGATGAGCGCGTAGTCGCTGAGGCGCTTGCGCTTCTCGAAGAGCGCCCGGCGGTGCCCCAGCTTGTAGCCGATGTTCTGGTTCTTCTTCTTGCTGGACTTGCTGCCGCCGTTGTTGGGGGCGCCGGGGCCCGGGCCGGGGCCGGCGGGGCCGTAGAGCGCCAGGTTGTTGGAGTTGTTGTGCTCGGGCTTGGACACCACGATCTCTGGGGCGGCAGCGGCGGGGCTGGGGCTGGCGAGCGGTGGCTGGAGGGGCTGCGCCTCGGAGTCCAGCTCGTGGAGGTTCCTGCGGGACGAGCTCAGGTTGCTGAGCGGCCGCATGACGCCGCCGTTGTACCTGCAGCTGCTCATGGCTATTTCGGTGAAGGGGTTGCTCTCCCGGCGCTGCTGCTGCTGGTGGTGATGGTGGTGGTGATGGTGGTGGTGAGCGCTGCCGCTGCTGACACTGCTGCTAGGGCTGGCTGCCTGCTGCTGCTGCTGCAGGCTATGGCACTGGTGGTACTGGGGATACTGGTGGGGCTGCCTGGCCGAGCCGGCATGGCTGGAAGGGGTCAGCTCGCTGACGTTCAGCTGGCTGCCCTGCCGGGAGGAGGCGGCGGAGGAGAGCGGCGACGAGTGCGTCCGGAAGGCGCCCGAGAGGGGCGAAGAGGTGCGGAGCAGCAGGGGCAGGTTATCCCCCGCTGCTGCCGCAGCAGCCCCGTAGTAGGCGCAGTTGTTGCACTGGAGGCATGGGCTGTGCTGCTGCTGCTGCTGCTGCTGGAGGAGACTCTGCTTGTCCTGGCCGAGCGGCGGCGGCGGCTGGCACTGCGGCGGCGGCGGCGGGCGCTGCTGCTGCTGCTGCTGCTGCTGCTCGGCGCAGAAGCCCGGCGGGAACTGCAGCGGGGTTTCCATGCCCGCGCCGTTAAAGCCGCAGGAGGACCAGGCGGTGCTGCGCCCTGCGCAATGCGTTATGGTCGGCAGGGGAGCGTCCTGCTGCCGCCACCGAGGGCCCATCCCGGCTCCCGTAGAATCCAACCGCCGCGTCCGATTGGTCGGGCGGACCAAAACAACGGGCATCACGTCACCTGGAGGGGGGGGACAAGCCGCAGCGTGAGGCGGCGGGGGCGGGGCGGGGCGGAGCTCGGCCGAGGGGTCCGCCCGCCCGCCCGCCGGGGATCCCGCCGCCGCCGCGGCTTTCCCGCCCGCCGCCCCGCGGAAACCCGGGGGCTGCCGGGGGCTCCCCGGGGGCGGGGAGGCCGCGCCCGCCCGCTCCCGGCATCGCCCTCCCCGGGCAGGGGCTGCCGCGGCGGGGCGCCCCGCGTGGCCGCTCCGCTCCGCTCCGCTCCCCGGCCCGGCCCGGCCCGGCCCGGCCGCCGCTCACATCTGCGCTGCCGCCGCCGCCGCCGGAACATGGGCGCCGCGCCGCGCTCCGGAGCTGTCCAGCGCCGCCCCGCCGACCTGCAAGACACCGCGGCGCCGTAAGGGCCCGGCCGCGGCGGGAGGCTGCCGAGGTGCGTCAGCGCGGGGCCGCCCTGCGCCGTCCGCTCACACGCAGTTGGTGCCGATGTTTCTCAGACCTGTAACACAGGGGAGGGTTTCTGTCGGCCGCGCTTTTCCCCGACGGACAGAAACTAGTCCCGGGCAGCTCCACGGGGGCTCAGACCCGCGGCTGGCTCTACAGGGCGGCCTGGAGGTTAGAGACTTAGTCTAGTGGGTTACCAGATGCTTGCCAGAGAGACGGGAGCGCTTGCTCTAAGTCACTGAGCTTCTGCCTGGATCCGGCTTCCTGAAACTCCGGTCCACAGCAGTCTTTGAACTGCTCACCTGCTGCCTTGGGGCCCCCCTTCCCCTTCCTCTTCCTCCCCAAACTCTCACTGAATAATTCGTTCTGGCAGCTCCTTCAGACAGAGCAGTGTCTGAACGGGAGAGGCTCTTATACTGCATTTATTTAAGAAAAGAATCATGAAAAAGGTAAGTGATTGACTTTATTATAGCTATGCCATTCCTGTTGCCTAGCTGAGATTATAAGACATGGCCTTTTTTTTCCCCTCCAGTCAGGCATCACTGTCTCTGCAGACTGAAAAATCAGCTGTAAAATTGCACTCTAATAGCATAGGTCTCTTTACATCTTCAGGTTCTCTCTGATATTAAAGACAAAATTCACCGAGCCTTTCTAGGATAAAAGCCTACACCTGTGTAAGTTCTGTATCTCGCACAGCATTCAGTTTCCTTGACACTCTGCAGGCTTGAGGGGCTCGCATTTTCAGTTATTTGGGTGAGGTACTATGACTGACTAAGTTTTTAAAAATGCTCTGCTATAAGATTTCAGTTACTTAATTCTTAGCCAAAACGTACCTTTTAAAGCAAGCATGTATTGCGTATGCACAATCAACCCTCACTAACGCAGTAAACGTTAGGATTCAGAAATATAGGTAGATTATTCTCAAAGTGACCAGCAATTAGAATCTCTGAGTACGCTTACACAACGTAGGCTATTCGGAAAAAACACGCATACATAGGGGTGTATATAATATATAGCATCATAATGCCTTCTGATATGCCACAACTGTATTAACAATAAAGTTCTGAATAAAAATTCACTTACACATTCTTTCCTGAATGATAAAGCACTTTCTAAATACATCAGTCTGCACTTTTAAATTATACTAAAGTGCATCTGGATGCTCTCCTTTGCAGTCAGTTCTCCCAAGCATCCAGGACCAAAAACAAAAGGAAGCTTTTAGTTTTAAGAATGAACATGCCGTTTAACACAGTTTCAGACCTTCCATTATCTGTTTGTAAAAAACACGGTGCTATAATTCTGTCTCAGTGGTCCTCTTTTGCCTGTGTTTTCAAACACATACGAATCAGAAAATCTTACAGAAAATATGTTTCGATCACGGTGTATATAAAAGTTCTGCACAAATGTCCTGTCAGAATATATGCTTTACAAAGTTAATTAAAGATTCAGATATGCTTAGCTTTCATCCTTCCTTCTCTGTACATGTCACGTCCTTAATGTTTACTTAAATATACTTTCTTTTAAGTGTTCTTTTTAACACAAGATAAAGTCCTCAGGATCTAGTTCAGCATGAAGGACTAAGAAATCTGTAAATCTGCATGTATTATTTGGAAGTCAACAAGGATTCGTCCTGGAATTTCATCTACTCTGACCATGCAAGGTTTTCATTAGAATTGTGAAAAAAAATTCATCTTTTAAAAATCCTAGTAGACTACAATATGAATACAAGATTGCTGTTGTTTTATATGGGGAAATGACTGCATGTCTACTTCTAATGCATATGTAACAGCTACAAATTCCAGCTTTAATGTATCTACTGCTGATAGCCTATTGATTTGCAGAACTGGGCAAGGACATTGCTGTTACTAGCTTTTGGATATTTCATCTACCTGCTTGATAGTTTCATTATGCCAATAAACAAATGAATGTTCCTGTGTTTAACACAAGAGGTCATACTAATCACACAGCATGTTATAAAACCAATCAGTTAGAGGTTTTATTTCAGTTCCGTTGTACAATTTGGGGTATCTTATCACAGCTTCAAGGTCTAAAGTAAGAACTGGTGACAGTTTGCTTCTTCATAGCTAAAGAGGCAAACCTCCCTCTCTACGACAGTAATAAGTGAGCTGGAATACAAAGATGCTATTTAATCTAACAAACATCCTTCCTGTATTTTTAAAGTTCACTTTTACAAATGAGTGTATTTAATTTCAGAAATAAAGTATCGATGTGAACTGAATTGTTATATTCTTTCATATCACCAAGCAATTAGCATGGGCAGCTTAGAACTGCTAACACTTACTAAGATGGGAATAAGAGGAAACCCCTATGGAACAAATATTATCTCTTTGGGTTTGGGGGCTTTTTATTTTTAGTACCTTTTCATTATACACTGGGTGGAACTACTCTTACTGATTATCTTAGTTCCTGCTGCTGCTTTGCCAAAGAAACTTTACACATATATACTTGCGTTCATTTGTAGAAGAAGTCTGTGAGAGAAGGACAGAGACAATTACTGCAGATTTCATTTGATAATGATTATTAGGGGAGATGGTTGGAAAAGATTTTCTTTTTCTCCAAACCCACTAATTGCAAGAACAAGATAGATTGCGTTGAACAAAGCTATACCAGTAGTGGGACAGAAAGCTCAACAGACATAGGAAAAATTAGATTTCTGAGAACAAAAAAATCCACTATATCTGAAGTGACAGCTAATGGCTAGTCATTTTAAAGTCTCACATAACAACATCCAAAGAAGATACAACACCTACAGGCTACGATAAAAGCTATTAGAAAGCTATTTGGCTCTTATCCTATTGCCCTTACTCATGCCAGACTCCCGTTACAGTCACTGAGAGTTTTGCACTTGTAAAAATGTCCACAGATATAGGAAAAGATAGATAGAAAACGGAAATAAGGAAATACAAAAAAATAAAACAGAATAGAATAGGAAATTCTATTCTATAACAGCATTTTGGCCTCAGAAGCATATCCTGCACAAGACCTAGGAGTTTCTGGAAAGCACTGAAAGAAAAGCAGTCTTGTCCACTTCAAAAAAAGCAAGCAAGCAAGCGTGTAGCTGAGCATGTACCCAGAAAGATGCCACTCAGTGAAAGCAGAGTCACGTTAAGAAAAACAGAGCTAACACAGACTGCAATAGGGTATCACAAGACCATTCAGGGGTATCCAGGCAGCAATAAAAATGCTTTGTGAGACAACGCCAAAACGATTGCAGTACGGCTGCCAAGACGATGAGATGAAAACTAACCACGTGAGCCACACGCGCAAGTTACCTTTTTGCATACCATCTGGCAGGGCTTCACCCACCAGATGGCTCTGACATTCACCCCGGCAACTTCTGCCACTTA
Source organism: Struthio camelus (assembly GCF_040807025.1). Taxonomy (NCBI): domain Eukaryota; kingdom Metazoa; phylum Chordata; class Aves; order Struthioniformes; family Struthionidae; genus Struthio; species Struthio camelus. The sequence goes on from NC_090981.1 coordinate 24,893,583, forward strand.
TTTATGCGCTCTAGCTGGAATCCCATCCCTGCTGGCCCTCTGCTGACTTCCAGGACTTTTCATACGGTTCCACAGTTGGGGGGGGGGGGAAGGAGAGGAAACACCAGATAACCCTGACTCCATGCAGATAATACAACAAGGTATTAGGAGGAGGCATGCTTTACAGTTTCTGCTTTAGATTTCATGCTCTTCCACCAAACTGCACGTTCCTCTGCTCCTCCAGCGTATCACCAGTGAAAAAGCAAATTCCTTTTAGAACAAACCCAGCACGTGTTAAAAAGGGGCATTTAGGACAAGCAAAAAATAAGGGCACCGCATTGGCAGTTTTAAAATTCTGATCCAGATTTTCAAATGTGAGGGTGCTTTTTTTTTTTTTTTTAAAGGGGGTGCAGCTTAAAAAATAAGAACAAAAATCAGAAATGCCGCACACCTTTCTTGCGGTAAACAGGCCCTCTGAAAGGGATGGGGCAGGGGGGTTTAGTTTTTTTGCTGATAAAACTTTTTATTACTAATTAAGCAAAGTTAAAATATTGGATGGGATCTGCAAAACAGCTAGGAAAAGCATTTCTTCCCTTAATTCACTTATCCACCCTTTCTAGAGGTCTTTACAGCATTTGGAGATCAGGCAGACAAAATTTTGCTTTTGGTTTTTTTGTCTTATTATCAGGGGGGTATTATCCTGTCACCCAGGAGGAATTTCTTATCTAGTTAATTGCATCAGCTTCAATACTATTGTGCACAGCCATTGCAGGTGCTCAGCAGGTGATTACTACGTTATTTTTAATTTAACTACCCTTTGACTATTATTATCTCACAGTTTGGTGCAGTTTTGTAACAGAACTTTAACACGGTGCAATCACTGGTATAATAATATCATGTAATATTTCTATTTCAGCCTGTGCAAAAGCAAAGAGAGACTTGGGGTGAGGGAGAGGGTTATCAAGTGCGTGACCCTACTCTTGGCATTACAGAATGCAGCATTTGAAGAATTTTGACCCGTTAGGTCCAGTGAGACAGGGTTTACATCTAAATATAATACCATACCTTGTAAAGTTGGCAGTGCACAAGTTGAAGCTCTTAGCAGCACTCATCCCCATAAAATATGTCATACTTCTGAATCACGTAGCAATTGATTCCAAGTAATTAAGTGTCATTTGCCCGTATTTGGAAAATAAATATTTTTTCCGTTGATACTTTATCATCAGTGCTTTCATTTTACCATCAAAACATAGTTATCATGGATTTGTACCAGCATTGTAGTTGGAAAATTCATCCTAGTATACTTAATAATATGATACCTTATTAAGCTGTAAAACATGAATAACAGACTTTGCTTTTATCAGATGATAAGTATATGGTGTGTATGGTTGATTGCAAATCTTAAATGCACTATATAAAAGGTTCTTATCTCTACAGTCAGTAGCCATCACAAATCAAAATATGTATGAAGAGTAAGTTGCTTCCTTGGTTGTATTTACTGGGGGCTGTTTTATTTGTTCCTACAGTTCTGATGCCCTGAAAGACTCTACAACTTCTACAGAATATTAAAATCCAGGTCACAAGAGTCCATCAGCTTGTTATTATTACCCTCATGGCTAAATCATACCTACAGCCTTTTGAATATATTCATATTATACACAAATGTCATTATATGTTGTGGCCCCATTTGTAGAAATTTTACCTTCAACAAGTTTGCAAAGTTAATATACGCTTGCAGAATAAATGGAAGCAGAGGAAGAGATGAAAGCCAGTGTCCAGTTTTGTGTCATCTGTGGTACCACATTCTATTTGATAGAGACTTAATTGTATTTGTGTGGTTGGATTTTTAATTTCTGATATGGCTGACTCGGGGAATGAGTTTGGGGCAGCGGAATGGGGCTACGACTGACAGAAGAGCATCTCACTTCTGCCTTCCTAGTTAGGCAGGTCTGCATCACCTCGTTCTTTCCACTGCCCTCCACCTTATCTCTTTCGACTTGTTGTCCTGCACATAACAGGGTCTTCTTTACCATCCTCCCTACTGCAGAGGTGATAGGGCATTTATTTTTATGGTGACTGACAGCACCTCCAGTTCAAATGATGGAAGACAGGGAAGACTTATGCTGCTCTTCAGCTGTTGTAGGCTATTATAAAAGCAATCTGTGCTACAAGCTGGCTCTGGTTTGAAAAGCCCAGCAACCTAACAACTCTTCAGGGGGATAGTCCTTTCTTATGTAACTAATGGATACAAAAGGTGGGCAAGTAAGGGGGAAAAAATGAGGTATTTCCCCACAAGTGATTTGGCTAGACTTCCACTTATATATGGAAGAGAGGAAAGTCTCAGAAGGCTATAGATGATCTCTTGCTAGCCTCTGTGTAAGAAAGACTACTGAGGAAACGGGACCAAGCTGCCCGTCTTCCCTGCTAGATCATCTACCAGATCAGGGCAAAGGATCTCATCCAGTCCCTTCTGAAGTACCTACTGACTCCTGTAGGTTTTAATTGCACTTGAGAGATCCAGCAGGAGGAACTGTACGTGCCAGAAGGCTTTATGGAAATTTGTGTTCCCTGAAGTATAATTCTTCTTGCTTCTCTCCTGTATAGCCTATACTTCCATATTACCCAAGCAAAAATTAACTGTGCTATTGAGAAAAAGACTAGATGGTTTTAACAAAAACTAAGTTTAAGGAGAAGGGGATTAACATTCTTCACATAGCCTATAAAATCTTAACCCATTCAAAAAACACTGCCATAGAGCTAAATCTCCTGCATTCCAGCTGGGCAAAAATCATCTCTGAAACACAATACGTTAGACTAAGTAGCTCTTGTATTAACAGAGTGACATTTTAAAATACACGTAACGCTGTAGGCTGCTTTTAAAAAGGTAGGACGACCAGACCATTCCTCAAAGGAAAAACTACCGCTTTTTTCATTCTGTCTACAACTTTACACATTCAAAATACATACTCTGCTAGAGGGACTACATTAGAGAAGCCTGATGCAGAAACAGGAAATATAAGGAAAGCGTGGTTTCTTCACTTCTGACAAGCATTTTGGCTTCTGTATCTTTTTGGAAGGTCAAAATCAAGTTTAAAATGGAAAAGGTCTTCTAGCTTTAATTATGAAGTCTCTGCTGTAACTATTATAAAATATGTCCTAGAAGTTCCTTCTCAGACTAATTTTCCTAGTATTAAAAATGTAACAGTGATCAGGCTGGTCTGAATAAAACTAGTTTGTCTGTCTCACAGAAACTGAATTAGATATCCTCTGGTTAAGAAAGCCACCCATAGGCATGGTAGGAAACCATTTTCTCTTTCATGATTGTTATCACAGAAGAAATACGGTAAATAGGTAAGATACCTCCCTGTACCATCTGGGGAAATTATATGGATGTCAGCAATGTTGAGAGTGACAAGTTGTCAAAATGTCACATACCACTCAGTGATGCACACAGTTGTCCACACCGGTATTCACAAATAATTACACTCGGTACTCTCAGAAGGATGAAGATGTTGTAACATCTACACGTACCTCTGCACACCTCGCTTCTGGGCACCTGACCTCTACTGCAGAATTCAAGACCATGAATTAGCGGGGTTACAAAAGCTAGTATGCAAAGCTTGAGCTATTCAAGAGTATGAACTGAGGATAGGGATGCTTCCTCAAGACCAACATTTAACTGATGATTCTCCTATTCAGCTTTCAGAGCCTTGAACTACCTCCTGATAGGGTAGGTGCGTAAGCATTTTCTTTTAAGCATTATCAACAGTTGTGTTCTCCTCTTAAAACGTAACGTGTTTGGGTATAAAGGTATCAGTATTTCTGCTCCACCTAAACACAGCAGGTAAGAAAATGTGATTTTTCCTTTCCGCCAGCTTGCACAGGCTTAGACACTCACTCCATCGCGGAGAGCAGGACCTAAAAAAATCAAGCTGCAATCTAGCTGGGGGAAGGGACAGCCAATCCCTCCCCTTACTGTTGTTTAGCCGTGAAATATGTGATGATTTGCTGAGTCAGACAGAAAAAAAGTACGCCAGACACAACACAAACCTAGCCAAGAACCTGCCGCTCTCTTCGGAATAGGAACTGGAATCCTCTCTTAGGAAATGAAGAGACCCAGTCACAGACCCTCTGCGAGAATGATGCTCAGTACCACTCAGCAAGTTCTTTTTCAACTTCATCAAGCTTTTTTTTTTTTTTTTTTATGATTTGTGCTTTATGACAATGTTTTTGCATAACAGACAAACAAAAATGCTATTTGAAATAAAATATGTACATAATTTTATTTATAATGTATAAAGTGTGGCAGTGATTCAGAAAAAAGTAAATGCCATATTATAAGAGGTTTGGCTATGTTTTTTCATGAAAAGTGCCTAGACTCAATGCCTAGACTATTTTTTCTCTGATTTACCAGAAATTTACTACTTAAACTCCTGCACAAAATTCCCAAAGCAGTATTCCATAGTGACAAGAAGGAAATATCACAATTGTCCGGGTTAAATTTTCTTATTTTCTCTACCCAGAGGCTGTTCTACAGAAGTTAGCTATTTGGTTCTACTTTATTTTTTGATAGCCACAAACAGGACAGCTAATTTACTATTAAACAGTATGACTTTGCAGAAACTACACTTCATTGCCTATTAGATTAATCAGTGCTATTGCATAAACAAAAGCCCTATCAACCAAAATAGGCAAGACTGGAAAGGTATGTGTTGCGGCAATTTCATAAAGCTTGCAAATAGCTATGAGGAGGAGTAAAAGTAACATTGCCAAATATGTTCGCAATGCAAGTTAGAGGAAAGTCACTTTTTCAAATACCTGGTTAAAACTGCAATTCCTCCAAAGCGGGACAACCACGTAGGACATTTTTTCCCTGACAGATACTACATTTTTCAAAGAATCAGTGACTGCTCCCAAGCCATTTCATGACTGAGATAATTTTTCTCAAATCACGTTGGTAAAACTAAATAAATAAAGCCCAGCACCGTTTTTTCAAATAACCAGCTTATTCATTCAGTGATCCCCGTTCCAACAGTTTTCAGGCTATAGGAGACACAGGTTCCCTTCCGGGCACGAGCAGATTAGAACAGAAGTTTTTCAGTTTCTCCTTCTGAGGCTGTAACGTTTAGCGTTAAACAAAAAAAAAGGCTCCAAGAGTGGTCATGCCTCTGCAATCTGGCAGCTCGGATTTGAAGGTGAACACTATAATTTCCACTCCTGCACCAGTGAATAACTGTCGAGCCTCTACAGAACGGTACCGGAAGGGTGGCGCAAGAATGCCGCTGCTCGGACCGTTTTGTGATGCGCTGTTGGGCAGGATCCCCCAGGCAGAGCAGCACAGGGATTCGGGCTTTGCAGCGCCCTCGGTGACTAGTTTAACAACAGGACTACTGCATAAGGGCGAGAATAATGCCATCTACCTTCAAATTATTTGCTCATATCTTTTCCTTTTCTTACAACACCTAAAAGCTTTTTTTTTTTTAATTGAATAACATTACATGTTGAGAGCTTCTAGTTTAATCATACATGAAAAAGGGCGCTTAAATCTGGTTTGATCTGAACCTAAACTTCCTAATTCTCCTGCTGAAAAATAAATTATTCACACAGTGTTACTCCTTCCAACTTTGCTTGACTCTATTTCAAGTGCAAAGCTTTCATTTCTACAGGCAGCTATTTACACAGACCAAATGCACGTCTCGGGGGACAACCATTCATGTCTTTCTACGCAAGCATCTCTTTGCAGATGTGAACGTCTATTTGGTAGACGCAGTTTGAATGTTTGCTTTCGAAAACTGACCTGAAAGACAGTGGCAGATGTAAATGCAGAATCTAGCTCAGGTTCATAAATCTACAGCAAGTGAAATATGTGAAGCAATAGTAAAAAGGCTTAACAATTCTCAGGGTCATTTTCTGATGAAACATAGCGGCTTATATTTGCAGAAAGGTGGCTGCTGTATGGTAGGCACGAGCTCTGCCAATATATTTCTGACTACCTTTGCACCTGAAGCTTCAGGACTGCAAGCGGCCTGGGAAGTTAGAGGTACCAAAGCACTAAAAATGAATACGCATGTCTTACACTGGCAGAGGGGTGTGGAGGGGACTCACGCCTACTACGAGGCAAAGCCTGACTTTATATGAAAATGCCCCCTCGTATACTCATAAACAATCTCTTTAACCGGATAAAAGCCACTCAAGTGGATTGGTATGCTCGCTGGTCTCTGACTTGCGATATGAAAGTAATATATGACAGTAGAGCTAGAAAGGAAAATAAGACTGCAGTCACTATGAAAGAATACTGGAACTACAGAGATGAACTATGTGAGGTGGAAAGAATGATAATGAGGGATAAAAAAAGCCACAATTCCAAAATAGATGTGACAGCAGATGTTTAAAAAAATTGGAGACAGGGGAATTGAAAAGTGTAATTACAAGAATGAGAGGTGATGTTTTGGCCAGAAATATAATATGCATACAAAAGGATTTGTCTGAATTCGATGTGCCACCAGCACTGAATTTCTTAAAAAGCAAGAATGTCACTTATTAAATGCCAATGAGAAACTCGGGGAACAGCTGTTATCCATGCAGAATACAAATATCATTTCTGGCATAAGTCCTGAACAGCAAAAGTTGACCTGCTGATGCAAGGCGCTTGCTCTTTTCAAGAACAATCCTACCAGCAAGCTTGTCTTTTTTTTTTTTTTTTTTTTTTTATTGTTACAAACTTGATCCGTGTCTGCAAAGTGCCTACTCTGGTGCTCTGTGCTAGAAAATCAGATACGGCCCGCTGAGCACCAGTCCTGCCCCTCTTTGAAACCTCTGGGGCGAGACAGCGCCCAGGCTCACTTTTAACCCTGGTCCCCTGCCTTCTACAGGGGCTAAGCAGGGATTGTGCAAGGGCTTGGTGACAGATGCGGGGACAGCCTGTCCCCTTTGGTGTTTACATGGTGACAGCAGGATAACGCGGACACATTCAAGCTTGGCTTTAAGTGACTAGGATAACAGTAGCCCGGTAATCAGTTAAGAAAGACGAGTTGATGTGGAGCTGCGAGGAGCAGAGCTCTGCTGCTGGTGGGAGGCCCCTCGAAAGCACTTCTCCACTGTGCAACAGCCCATCAGCGAGGACGCACCCAGCTCAGCTCAGCTCCTCACAGCTTTGAGAGCAGAGGATATGAGGTTTGATCTCCCTTCTAAAGTTTCTTATTTGAAACGCCAGCTATAAAACTAAGTTGATACCTGAGCTGCCTTTTAATCTCTTCGAGCTAAAAGCTCAGGCTTATAAAGACAATAATTTGCAAAGGTTCTCAACTTTATGGAAAAGAATCCCGTTATAAATTTTGAATGTTCCCATTTCTAAAGTTTCATTTATTTGCCACTAACTTTTCTGGCAAGAGAAAGGACACAGGTTCTGTTCTGTTTTTTCTATATCATGTCTTTTATTTTTCAGTCCCTTTTATTTAAACCACTATTCTTATAACGTTAGGAGGTGCAAATATATAGAAGTTTACTCAAAAAAGCTAAGAAGTTAGGAGGTCATGCAGTATGTTTTCCGCAAGTTTTTTCTATGTCTTGCCGATGCAAATTATTCCTTTCTCAGCCTCCTTTAGCACTGAAATACCCTTCTTGAAATGAAATGTCCAGTGCAACACTTCAAAGAAGGTACAGCATTGTCTTTAATTAAAACGTATAAAAATATCCCCCTTTTTAGTATTTATCCTATTATTTACGCATCTTTGGCTTTAACCACATCCTGAGGTTTTTCACTGAGCTACCTGCAGTGGCAGGTAATATTTCTGTCTCAGGTTAAAAATTATTCATTTCCTGCTATATTACAGCAGTAGTTTCCCCATGATTCCTAACTCTTCTCCATAATCATTTGTTTAAGCCAAGCTTATCTAGAATGTCCAAGCAAAGAACTCCTAATAAGTAGGTAACAGCTCAGGGTAACATAGTTTATCCTGTTAAGGCACGTGCGGAAGATTAACCCAGTGTACTTTTCAGGAGGCTTTTGAATGTTCAGGTTTTTCTTAATGTATGCGTAACAGAGCGGTGCAGTCAAGGGGAGGGATTTATTTCTCTCATCTCTGAAGAACATGGCTCAAGCACTCAGCAAGTTACATCAAACCCGTAAAGGCTGTGAGCCAAATCTTTTGGAACTGCTTAGTTGATCCATTCTGTCAAACGGACAGACAGATGTGCAGGTGCTCAGCAGCTCTGAAAATTAAGAGAATTGCTATGATAGCAACACAAAGATTCAGAACTGTTCCTTAGTTCAAGACCAAGGTTTTATCTTTCGGTACTAGGCAGAAGGGTGCAAGTATTCCAGATCTGAAGGAAGTAGTGGAACAGTGACAGCGCAGGCTAACACAGGTTACTTCCCTGGATGTAAAGCCTTTTCCTAAAAACAGTATAGATATGACAGTATCTTTCATACGATTATGGAGAAAACGGATACTGAACACGTGTTCAGTGAAAAATCTGAGAAGTCTTAGTAGCTTTGATCAGTAGTTTTGGTTTAGAACTGCTGTTTCTCATGCTGGTATTTGTTCTCTTGTAGCATTAAAGTACGTAAGAGTATTAAATGAATATAAGCATCATATTAAAAATAGATTACTGGAATTATGCTAATTCAGGGAAGAGCGATGAATATATGAAAAGACTTTGTAAGTGCCTGAAGGCAGAGCTATTAGAGAGCTGGAAAGTACTTTCTCAATCACATTACGAGGGTGGACACAAATAAGACATGAGAACGAGAAGAACTTTTAAGGAGAAGCCCAAGAGATTTGCATCTAAAAGTGAAAGAACCATGCCCAATGGTATTAGTTTTGTCCAACTGTGACACCCCACTTGAATTGCTGCATAAAGGGATTGCATGAACATGTGCTTATTGCATGAGCACGTTCCTGAGCGTGCTCTTAATTATACATGAATGCATGTTCTTTTCAGGAATGAAACAGGCAAGGCGATTCAAAGCAGAAAAAGACTCCTATACTCCTCACAGAAAGCACCTCCTTAATTTAGGTTTATATAGCTGATTGGCACAGCGTAGCATCTTAGGCTCTCCAGAAACAGAAGAATTATTTGATAACAAATTTTGTGCAATTCCAAAAATTATCCATGCTAAGCAGTTATCCCCGTGCATCTATTTCACTAGAGAGAACCCCTCTCATTTTACTTAACTGAAGCACAATGAAAGAATAAGGTCACGGATGGATTTTAAGATTCATCATTTAACTCTGCATAAGTATAAGTAAACTCAAATCACAAATCGACTGCTTACTTCTCTTTTCCACGGCTCCTGCATACCGACATTATATTGACGGCAACACCATTTCCAGTCCATCATGGTTCTAAACTTCTGCTTTTTACAATCAACTAGGTAAAGCTATTCTCCATTGGCAAGGAGTATATCAGTATAACTTCTGTCACAGCATCCCTCTTCACTGTTCTCATTTCCTCTGAAGGCTGTCTCTCTGCCTCTCTCAAGAGTGAACCCGTTAGGGGTCATTTTTGGCCACCAAATTGCCAGTCTCCAGCCAGCTTCTTCCAGTGAGCCAGTTTAACACAAGGTACATGTCTGAGCTAGGCTGAAGAGGTGTCAGAGTCCTGGTACTTGTGCAATGACAAGTGAAGCGCTGAGCACCACTGGCAAAAGAAACTGCTAGAAGACAGTCCAGATTAGGGCCTCGACAATACCTCACAATCTTATCTTTGGATCTGTATTTACCCAGGTTTAGAAATGAATTTGAAAAGATGCTCACTTAGGGTAGGAAAATACATGCTATGTATCCCAGAATACCCTCTCTCATTTCAAGATTCGTCTGTTTTGAATAGCTGCTCAGTAGCTTGTACAGAATAAATTAAAGGTCTCAGACTATTTCCTACTAGTAGAACGATTTCTTAATCATGATTTACATTAATTATCTTTCAGCTGAGTACATCTATACAGTAATTGTGTAAAACGATAAAGTCTATTACACTAGAACATAAATGTTTTAAATCTAAAATGTTTATCCAGTGAAATTTCTCCCTGTTAAGTACCCGCTTGGCTCCACAGAGCATCACTTAAATCTCTAGTTCTTTCCACAGAGGTTAACAACTCTGCACCACATCAGCAATAGAATTAAATGCTCTATTGCTCAGCACTGTAACAGTTTTCGGCTATCTAGCCACCTAATGTGATCCGTAACCTTCAGTTAGGGGTTACAACTAGAGACTTCATACAATACATGGGAAGAGTTAGTTATCTAACCATGAAATTGCAGAAGCAACGCCACTGCATGGGGACCTGACCTAGCCAATAGACAACTGCCATCGGAGGGACTGAGGCATTCATGAAAGAAAATGCCACCAGCCAGTACACAAGGCGGACACCCAGCTCCACACCTCTGCTTGAGGCACAGCAGGCACCCTCACTCCTCACCAAACAGGGTCGGGATGGGAAAAGGAGGACAAGGATGCAGAGAGGCCTGTGGCAAGCTTTGCCAGGTCAACGCACACATCCAAGATGCAGAACAAACAGGCTGAATATCTTCCTCTGCTTGAGGAGCTTTAATGCACGACTTTTAGCGCAATGCTCAAGCCACTCACCTAGCGGACTCTTAACAGACCATACTTTAAATACTCACTGGCACAGGGGCTGGAAACCAGGTTTCCAAGTCCCAAATCACTCCCTCAGCCATTAGTCTGCAGAGCTTTGCAACGGCTATTTAATTATTCTGTAAAAGAAACAGTCAGGATCCATTGCTTCGTTCTGAGCAGACACAAACGCGGTGCCTAACTGCTCACCACATGCAAGATTTCAGTCCTAGGCACCCCCAAAATGAAGTGCCTCAAGGACTGAACTGATAGGAGAGAGAGCATCTGCATGATCAAGTAGCAGATGTGATGGAGGCCTTGAAGCCTCAAATCCCGACCTTATATTTTCTAACAAGTCCACTATAAAGAAGGGATCCAGACTGACATTTTGAATACTTATCTCATATCGATTTCTCAGTAAAAGGGGATATGGGACAAACAGCTAAAGGGGGGGAAAATAGGTCAGGATTTACCCAGGCATTTGGTGATTCAAGATGAAATAGCTGAATTACTAATTGCAGAATATATAACCTCTTGCTTAAAACTGCATCAACACCAGACAACTGGAAAGTGGCTGAGGTTCCTGGGAAGATATGTGATACTACAGACCAGTAAACCTGATCTCTGGACTGTGAAAATGAGTAAAAACTGTAATAAAAAAAGAATACACACATGAATGAACATGATTTTGGGGAAGAATCAACATCTTTTTTCTTCCCCTTACAGAGGGGCCATCTTTAAAAATCTGATGGATCTCCTTGAAGGAATCAACACAAGCATGTTAACAAGGGAGAATCATTTGATACACTTTACTTGGATTTTAAAAAGACATTTAACTAGGACCCTGAAATCAACTTCTCTTTGCAGTAAGGAATCATTACTTTTCTTTTTCTCCTGTATAATTTTTCTTAAGGACAAAAATAGATTATTATGTGGCAGGGCCAAGGCACTAAAATATACTACAACATTTTGTTCACTGATACAGAATGAGAGAGTTACTTTATCAAAACATTTCAAACTCCTTATTTTTTAATAGAATATTTAATTTTCTTCTCTTTCCATATGGGCTTTAAGATTATATTTGTAAGTCCTAAGATAACGCACAGCAGCCTGGGTAATGTTATCTGCTCTTCTAGCAAGGCCTTACTGTCAGTAAATGAAATAAAGGACAATGGTAGCTGAATATGAACAAACTTTGCAATAAAAAGTAGTGTACCTTTATTCTGCCAAATGCAGATACTCCCGTAGCAGGAGTGCTGGTTTGAAGGTGGCTAAGCAGCTGCACAGTCACAGCAACTCAGTTCAGTGACTACAGTCAGGGGACAAACAGAGAGACTCCTCCAGTAAACTACTCAGGAGACTTCAATCAATCCTGAAAGAGCTTTCTTTGCTCTGATTTTAGAGAAAGACTATTCACATGACTAAGCTGGCTGAATAACCAGAGCAACCAGATGTGAAGGTGAAAAATAAATAGGCTCTTTTCAAAAGGAATAGTTTCCCTGTCATCCTATGTGCATATGGCAGCAATAGCTTGAATTTTATGCTTATTTAACTATATGCAATTGTGAGCTGACTGAATTAAAAAAAAAAAAGGAAATATGGTCCTTGAGTCACTTTTCAATTGACAGCTGGTCAGTATTTGTCATGCAACATCTTCCTTCACCTTTCAAAAAGGACTCTTACCCTATCATTTTCTTCTGTTGAGGAAAAAAAAAGAAGTTTCAGATTTTAGGATTTTTTTCCTTTTCCACTGTACTCCTTTACTCCCTCAGTAAAGTGGATTTGGGAGGTAGTTTTAGGCCATAGTATTGATTTCAATCATATGAACAGGGAAGATATGAAGGATTATTGAAAGAGAAAGAACAAAAAAAAAAAAAAAAGGAACAGCGTTGAGAAATGCTGATCATACCAAAAGAGAAGCACCTCTGTAGTGGAGATATTCCATTAATGAAAGATAAGCCAAATCGACTTTATATATTCATTTCTCCTTTGAATTCTCTCTCTTTCATCTAACAGGAGTGGCAGTAGCAATCTACACAAAAATAATTGTGCTTACCTTGTAACCATGCGAGTCTAAGGAAAATAAGGAAGAAATGAAGAAGCTGAACTTCACCAACATTTGCAGCTGGACTATTTATATCCAGTCTATAAATATATAGGACATTGGTTCATACTCCCTTTGTTTTATTGTACTCCCTCACATGGCTAAGCCAAAGACAAAAAAGGAGCTATTTTAGTTTTAGTTACAGCTTTTGCAGCACTCAGTATTGCTGAAAAGACAGCTTTCAACTTTAGTACTACTTCGCATAATATTTGTGCTTTGCAGATGAATTCTGTACAAAAGCTTTGATTTTAATTTGAGGGAGAGGAATTGGAAATTACTGAGGCATGAGAGAACTACATAATTCTTCTAGATCTCTTCTTCATATGTTGAGTCAAGAGCTGCATGACAGTATGTTTTCTATTCAATTATATGTCTAACCATACCTTACGTTCATTCTTAATTCATCAGTCTGCATCTTGACATGTGCAGATCTCATATATGAAGAAAATTTGCTTCAAGAACCTAATCTTTCTAAATCTTTTAAGCAAGGTTTTTCAGAAATGGCTTTAAATTTGGCTGCCTTATTTTCTGATAGATATACTCGCCTCTTAGGAAGGCCTGAACTTCAGAAAGTGCTGAGAATTCAGACCCAAATATTAGGCCCTTTAAATACTGAGGTTGAACACTCTAAAAGCAGGGCTTCCAAAATCTTTGCAGGCTTATGAAAACCTTGTCTTACTTCCTGTCCCATAAAACTGCAGTTGTTGCAAGCTGAAATAGCAGTTCTAGTGCCTTTCTGTTATCAACAATCCCTATCAGAATTGTGTTTGAGCCTACCTTTTAGCCTTCTGTTTTCTGAAGAATACAAGTCAAATTCCTCACCTCAACATCAAATATTCAGTAGGATCAAGTGCCTACTGGAGTAAATGAAAAGATATTAATTTCAATGGATGTCGAATCAAACCTCTATTTACAGTAATATTAGCTGCTCTACCTTCTCTGTAACTGCTACATATAGCACACTACATCATAAAACAACTTGGTGCCACAGTGGTGAGCGTTGCAAAAATCTAGCTTGCACGTAGTAGAATCCAGCCCTAGGCATCTAGGCTCCCTGTGCAGGAGAAAGAAAGATATTTCCAAAGAGGATCCACAAGAACTAGCTGATAGGGAAACACAAGCATACGAAGGTACCTTATATGCGGCTTATCCCCAATATTAGTAAGCATCAGAGGCTGCATCTCTCTCCACTTTGGATTCAAAGCCTGAAACCTCTCTTGAACACAGACACACGTATGTGTAAAAGAGAGCCAGAAACAGGAATGGCGTCTTCCCTTCTACATCATAGTCTTGGGATTAGAAGTTCATCTACTTTTTGGAAAACCTCCCAAATTTTACTGTCTGTCTCTCCTCTGCCACAGCGTTCAAAAAAGTTTCTGAGGAAGGAGAGGAGGAGGGAGGGAGCGTGACTGTTCAGCCAAATGGCTCTATATAACATTCAGTGAGACAGAGCTTCCTGATGTTTAAGGCTCTGATATTTATCCTGTACAAGTCCAGAAGCATCTCCTCCATCTCCTTTCCCAGCTGTGTTTCGAAGAAAGCAACGGCTGCACCTACATTTGATGAAAAGCCCAGTCCCTCTAGATTTTGCATAACGTGTGCTGTACAAAAGCCTACCAGACCGCTGCCTCAGAGAGACTGATGGAGTAACATCTAGTTTCTCTATCCAAGTGAGATTTTGTGTTAATTCTTCAGCAACGACAAGACAACGTTCCCAGGTTTATGAGACCTTTGGAGACAAAAGCTCAGGTGACTGTGGAGTACATCCCACAAAGATTAGACAGAGGCTGCACAACCTCACTTACTAGAGAGTCTTTACGTGCCTGCCTCCCCCATTTTATACACTTCAGTCCTCTTTTGATGGACACAACGTTATGATTAGCCTTAGGAAGGATGGGGCAGCAGCAGGACTAAATTCCGTGTGCCATCAATGCAGAAAGAGAAACCGAAGCTTCTGCTCTGAACCGTCCCCCAGAAAAGCTCCCAGGTGAAAGTTAGCCTTTGTGAATACGTCTCTATTTTGCTAGTTGCTTCCAGGCGGCCAAGGAGAAGGGTGGGTACAAAAAGCCATCCCATCTTGCATATCTATCTACACAGCAGCAAAGAACAGCTGCAGTCTTGTGCTCCCTTGTGTTACAGTTTCTTGGAGTGCCTAGATTGCTCCAGTAATTCAGAGTGCCCACATCTCCCACATGACTGGTCCTTAATAAGAAAGAAAAGATAAAATACCAGTGGTTCATTTGAGTTCTCTTATTTATGATTCATCAGCAAAAGCTTCAGGGTTTTGTAAAAACATTTTCTGAACTCAGCTGAGATGGCAAACAGCAACAATGATTCTGTCTTTGATGATGTAATATCTCCACAGAGCTAAATGTTAAAGAATTATGTATGTTTGACTATATTCATCCTTCAAACTGCATTCAGTAACTACTTTTTCCCCCCTCTACATGAGTTCTAGACCTGCTAAGGCAACAGACAGAAACCGAATAAACCAAATTGTTCAAAGCACATTACCTTGAGCTAGGAAGCACAAATTGCTTACCCAGCCAGCTTAGGTAAGTCCCACATCCTTGTTCCCTGCACTCACCATCTCAAGGTGAGCAATATAAGAAAGCAAGCTCAAGTCTGACCACATTAGCGTAGAAACGTCCTAAAGACTCCTTTCTCTCCCAAGCGGCTTTAATCAAGCAGCCTCTTCCATTCACTTACGATTCATGGTCTGGAACTGCCTTTCTGAGGTAGGAGCCTCTCTCTCCTTTTTTTTTTTTATTTTTTATTTTTTTTTAAAAAAAAGGCTGACTAGAACAGTCTTTAAAATGCAGTTAAGAACATTTTTCCAGGGCTTGGACTCAATGCCTCTGCTGCTTGAGGCAATTCAAACACACATCAGGGAGAGCCTGTCACCCTGCACTTATGCTTAGCTTGGGGACAGATGGCACCCGCAGGCTTTCCTGCTGAAGCTAGGCTATGTACAAAGAAAGCAAGATTCACTGGACAAGAATGAGCTTTGCTTTTTTAAATCTGTATCTGTTTCTTTTACAAGTAATTACAACAAATGCATTTGAAGTTTTCAATAACTGAAGGGTATCAGCTCTGATACACATACTAGCAGTTACTAAAACTAGCTGACTGTACACATACCATATGTTATCAGCTGTAGAAATCACTGATGACTTTCCTTTGATACAAAAATTTAACCCAATCATTACTACCAAACTCATTAGAAAGAAAGTACATTTCCAGTTTTCTTTTCTGTACAGTTTTCATGACTTCTACTGTGTAGTCACAGGGGTGCCACTACCACAAGCAGGTATTTGTAAATAGAACTGCATGGAAGGCACAGAAACTATTTACTTGGATAAAGTTTAACAAACAGACAGAAGTATGTAAAAAGTTAGAGCATCAGCTGAGTCTTTTGTTTGTGCAGTTCTTTGCAAGAAACAAGGATGATGCAGGCAAATACAGCTGCATACCAAGGGCTAGAAATGCAGGCATTTACAACGCATGCAAGATGTTTGTGTGACAGCTGTTACAACAGAAACTTCTGCAAGGCTGTGGAATGATTCAGCAAAAGAAATTTTGCTGGACATTAGAACAGGCATCGATGAGGTGAAATTTCTCTTTCCTGTATATCTCTTTGACTGAGTAAGGGACATTTCATATCTTTCTGTTTATACCTTTTGCATTTGCTGGCATGCCCTAGAGGAAGGCATAAAAGCCATACCAAATATTCCTATCTTCAAAGGTTAATTGGCTAGCATTTGAGACTTGAGTGTTGACTGTGTAATAAGGAAGCTACAAAGTAACCGTTTTATGAGGTTTTTTTTAAAAATATTTTCAAAAAAGCATATTAAAGCTCAAAGGGAAGAACTGCATTTATTCAGAACATTAACTGTCATTCTTCCTTTATGCGCTGCTGTGCTTCCTTACCCTATGATTAGTCAGAGCTACCCTCTGCTCCCAGAGCCTCTTAGTCAAACTCTTGTCCCAGCACACAGCCAGAACAACCGAGATGCGCGTCGTGCGTGCCTTGACCGGGGATCTTCACTTGGTATTCACACTGAAATGCTCCTTTATTCTCAGCTATGTTTCCCCTACCTTTATGAAAACTGAAGTGTTTTTACATCACGCTTTAAGTGTACTCTAATTTCCATTTTCTCTTTGCTACCTTAGCATAGCCAGGGATCTTTCCACACGTGGGCCAGCTCCTAACTCACATTCCAGTAACATGGTAAGTCTGTAAGCGGTGAAAGCAGTGCAGTCATGTTGCTCAGGTCTCAAGATTTGAGAGACTTGTTTCTAGCACAATAGTGAGTCTTAGCATATTGGAAAGCAGAGCTTGGCTGCGCTGGTATGCAGAAAGTCCGCTCCCTCTTCTCCATCCGCAGTACAGACACTGGAATAACAAAGTTATTGCAGGGCATGAAGCCACTGAGCAGCCTGAAAAGATCCTGTTACTCCTCTCATCACCACCTGCAGATACTTAGACATGCCAGCCAGAATGCTATGGTTGAAATCCTTCCTGTCATACCTATGTGATTAATCACATTATGAGATACACTTTTAGAAGGGCTAAACACCTGCAAGCATCATTCATAACATCTTGATATAATAAGTATTCATAGTTCTCATTGATTTAAGCTATTGAATTCTGAACATTTCATGACTAAGGTGGGATTTGACCCTAAATGTTTGCCTCTAAAAATAAAATCAATTGTAAACAGATTAAGCTCAGCATCATCCAAGCTATAGTTCCCCAAGACAGATAAACGTTTAAAGATGTGATCTGTAATTGCGGTCTATCATCCCCCTAAACCATTTTGAAGTGATGAGAACAGAACACTCTTGCCCCTCAGTGGCTTTTTGGCGTCCTTCTCTACAAGGGAAATTAAAGTGGTTTGGAATTCATTGGATAACAAAGTGAAAAGAATAAATATTTCCGAATAAACAACACGGTGCTCAACGACTGCCATTCGTTTTCTATTCAACATAATCGATCTGTATCCACTGAGAAGCAAAAAACCCAGCAATCCTTTCACATAAAAAAGTCTATTCTGCAAGTAGTTTACCAAGGGTCCAGAACGTTCATGATGCGTGGTTTTTTTTTTGTTTTTTTTTACTATTAAAAAGTTTATTTTTAAGAGGCAGCTTTCCATTTTCTCAGGAACATTCAAGACTTCTGTGGCAATGATCCTGAACTTACATAGCACAGGGTCCCTGTCTTTCCTTATTTATTACTCCTGTTGTCATTCACCTTGTAACCTCATATGTAGCCACACAAAGCAGTGAATGCTGGCATAGTTGAACCTAGGGAAATCTTCATATGCGTTGATAAATAAGTGATGCAAGTATTAACATATGATGGAAGTATTAACATAATCCACAGCCTCGCTATACAACAGCATGGTAGCGATGCTAGCAGGAAGCTGTAATTTATTATATATTCACTGCCCTTCAATGCTATTCCGAGAAATTTCTCCAGCAGCTGAAGACTAAAACAAAGTCTAGTACAACATACAGGTATTGAACTTGATCCCTTTCATTAAAAAAAAAAAAAAATCTCACAACAACTGTCATACATCAAAGTCAAACTTGACATGTCAATACTGGATGCCCTGATCTGGACAGAAGAGCATACTGCACACTTGCCACTGTCATGTTCTGAGAAGCAACCACCTGCCCCGCCACGTGACTATGAAAGCAGATTGGGATTTGCATTGAATATTGGGCCAGGCTGGATCTTCGTGTCTGCCCACACACACTTACCGCTCTTTCTCCTCCACCTCTTTTAAAGAAGCTAGTCCCAGTTTGTGCTGCACTTGACACTTGAAGCTTGCTTCTGACGCTATTAGTTTTGCCTTATGTTCTACAGGAGATCTGACATATTCCTTGAGTAGTCTTGCATTCATGCAACTACAAGCTAAAGAGCCTACCACAATGCATTGATTCACATGTGAGCTAATTTCATAGAAGATGCAGAAACATTTAATACAAACTGAAGAAGAGAAAAAGATTCCAAAACACAGTTACTCAGTTTTGAAAATTTTGCAATGGCTAAGAAATATTTTAGAAAGCAAATAAAAGCCTGGGGCAGGTTCTGGTCTTTGTTAAAGCAGTGTTGTTGCATTCAGACAATGCAATCGTTCCACAGATGGCAACTCAGAGCACAGCTATGCTTTACGTACACAAGGAGTTGTGCTACCTGTAACACCTGTAACTCAGTGAACAAAAGGCACATAGAAAGCTGTAGCATTCCTCTAAGAGATATGTCATCCTAGTTAAAACGAGCAAAAGACTAGAAAATAGACTGTGCCTCTTAATATGTAAGCTCAGGTATGGAACATAGCAGAAATATTTCAGTGAGCAGGAGCTCTGGACTTAACCACTTCTTAATGTACTGTGATTTGACTGAGGTCAAAGATGGAAAAGATTCAGGCTAAGGAACAACTTCCATACATGCATTCACCTCTACAGAATAAAGGATGAGAGCTTACAAAACAAATAGTTTTACACAACAAATGTCAGTCTATTTTAATATTCTGGACAGAAACCAGAATAGCTTTACCTAGGCAAGATCAAAGTTTTTGAGGCAGTTAGGCAAACTTAGCAGACCACGTGGACAACAAAGAAACAAGAGAATCACAAAAAGGCAACTTCTTAAGATTATTCTAGAATATTCATGCAGTCAAAACAGAACAGGTTATTTGGCTGATGATTACAACAAGAAATAGCATAGCAAATTCTACAGTTCACAATTACTGAAACATAAGAATTGACATTCTCCCCATAAAAGAGAGAGGTAACTTACGTTTCTCACTGAAAGAGAAGAAAACAGGGCTGACGCATACACGCTTAAGAGAACAGTCAGCTTCCAGAACTGGCATATCCAGGCTTCTGTCTCTGCTCACCCTCTGCAATTCAGTCTTGCTAGCTCAGGTCTTACAGAAATATTAAAATAACCATCATATGGTTTTTATATGCAACTGTTTAATGTGTTCATGCAATAGGAAACATAGAAACAAAGTGTTAGGCATTACTGCCTCTACTATTATATTTTAAATACCAACTATAAAAAAAGACATTAAGAAAAGGCCAGATTGAAAAATGCATTGTTATGTAACTACTGCTTAATGAAAAGCTGAATTTTGGTAGAGACCTAAGTCCAACTTCTAAACTGCATTTACTAAACAATACTAAGCTCTTCTATTGCCGGAACAGTAATCACCACGGGGCTAGATGGGCACAAACACTGGCTTAGGCTGCAGGCAACTCTGACATCAGCAGAAAGTTATCATATGCAGGTGCAACAGAAGCTAAAAGCTGTACATCCCCCCTGTGCTCCTTTCCCCCCAGCTCCCTACTCTGACAGCAGGGAGCAGGAACAGCTATTACATCTCTATTCAACACATCTCAAGGCATCTGTTTAAAACATGGTTCACAGACCACCCTTTCAGCCCACCATATGTTCTGAAATTATACACAGAATTGTGTCACACCTCAACTCTGCAAACACAGAGCTGGACATAAACCCTTGAATCAAGCCCCAGGCTGAATCAAGGACGTGCAAGTGAACTCCTGCAACTCCACGGACTCCAGTTTAATGCACATGGGGTTCAGAACTCCAGCGTCAAATCACCTGAAACTTGTTGGTGAATTTGCAGATATAAAAGGACAGAAGAGTAGAAGGGAACTCAGAGCATCCAGTAAAAACTGACAAGTTACACCCCTTTCTGGAGCATAAAATCTCCAACTAAGAACATGTGAAAGCAGAGACTCCACGAAGATTTCACTACAGGATCAATCTTTGCTTAAGCATGAGAGATGTTCCTGAAATAACCTCTTTCCATTTCCAAAAGATTCTTTTCACTAATACCCCAGTATGTCTCCTTGTTCCAGCTCTTTCCTGGAGCGCTTATAACTGAGTTTTATGGAACAAATCTCTGTAGGCTGGATTCATCGGGCTCACATAAAATTAGCAGAGTGCCAAAAAGCAATCTAGCCAGCATTGGCTTTGTATCACAGAAGGCAGGGATGCAATAGGCCTCAAGATGTCATCCAGCCAATTCCCTTCACCAATTCCCTTCTGGCATTCCTAACACAAGTTTGTCTAACCTAAAAATCACAAGTGAGAAAATCCATTGCCCTCCAAGACAATCTTCTCCAAGGCCAAAGAATTTGTACTATTAGAAAGTGTTTCCTTACACAACACAGACGTTTCCTGCTGCAGTTTTAGCCCATTGCTTCTTGTACTGCTTCAGTGTGCTTGGAAAGCAATTTCTGTAGCTATTTCTTTGTAGCTACTTCTTATGTATTTGAAGAATTCCCTTCAGTCTACTCTAAACAACCCAATCCTCTCATCATTTCCTCATAGATAAAATTTTTTAAACTTGTGACTGCTTTCGCCGTTTTCTTCCGGACTTTCATTCATTGGTCCATGTATTTCTTCAAGTGCAGTGACCCAAACCAGACATGCAGTTTTCCACTTGAGACCGTATCAGTAATGAAATCTGATGCTTTGTGCATCTTACAGATATCCTTCTCCCATAAACTTCTGGCTCTGTATAAACATGACATATGCTTCTTAGCTTTTGAATCCCTTTCCCATATGCACCAAGACATATGTGGTTAAGGAGCAACAAACGTGTACATAATAGGGAGACAAACATGTTTTGGATGCTAAGATGCAGTCTGGGAAACGCAAGTAGGTGCCCAGAAGCCATTTTTAGAACTTCTAACTTCTATTTATCACCTACTCGAAAAGAGTCTTGAATATGGATTTCAAAGAAAGAAAAGTAGGCAGGGATAAAATTGACTCAAAATTCCCATAAAACGCATGCTACAGGTCTCCGCTGGTATAACTTAGCTCTGTTAAAGCCAGTGCAGATATGCCATGAAATAAACAACAGTCAGCAAGGATTCGTTGAGACAAATAATATCACATCAAGCTAATTTGCTTCTATGACGGGGTAACAAGCATTATAGATGGAGAAAAGACAGGATACGCAACATGTCTTTTTTTTTTTTTTTTTTTTTTAAATGAAGGCTGTGACTGTCTCTGATGACCTTTCTGTAAGTATGCTGGAGAAATATAGCCTAGGAGGGAGCTACAATGAAGCAGATATAAAAGTGCTTAAGGAAAACCATACTCAGAGTAGCTCACGATGGTACACCATCAAACCGTAAAAATATTTCAAATGGGGTTCCACAGTAATGATTCAGATCTTTGAGTAGACAGTGCACTTATTAAGTTTGTGTATGTGCATGAAGTAGAAAAGATTGCACTCACTTTGGCAGACAGATAGCATTTAAAATGATCTTGACAAATTGCACAATATTATGTTTCTGTGGGGATAATCAATTATAGGAATTCAACATGAAGAACATCTATGCAGCAGCTTTGCAGGAAAGGAGCTGGGGATGGAATTAACCACAAACCAAAGAAGCTTCAGAATTCATTCTTTTGCAAAAAGGTACTCTATAAGGTGCTAATAGGAACGTCAAAACTCAAGACACACTAAGGAATCCACATGACTAAACAGCCTTGCTAATGGAGTACTCTGTTCTAAGCACCATAGTTTAGAAAATATCGTTTTAGTGCAAAGCTTCCAGAAGAGAACATCAACAACAAATGGAAACCCAAAGAAAAAAGAAGTTCACAATGAAATTTATTTAGTCTAGGGACTACATTACAATGAGAAAAATTAATAAATATTTCCTTGTGCCCCCCTGGATGTAGGATGAGAAGCAACAGGTCTAAATCACATATAGATCAGATCTTTTTGATTACGTGGATGGTGAAGGACAAGAGTTGATTATGTACGAAAGATTACAACATCTCCTTCCTAGCATACAATTTTTAAAAACAAGCTGGAAAATCTGTTGTTAGGAAACTTTCAGGTAGAGTTCCTGTGGTTGGGGATGAACTAGATAATCTAAAAAGGTATCTTCTAGCAGTATTCTCTGTTGTTCTGTCTGTAAGAGCTGAGCATCTAGCTCCTGTTCTCTCACCTAGCTTTATAAAAGCTCATGACACATTCTTGGCACAACATATGTAACAGCTCACCAGCTCGGATCATTAATTTCTGGCAGCAGACTTCACCCGCACAGTGCATGCCACTCTTACCATAGTCAGTACCGCAGTCTTTTACTGACCTCTCCAGCACCACCACTGAAAGCCTATGTTTCCTGACCTATCTTGCGTTTGTCTCCATGACACATTGCTGGAGGGCAGATTCCCGTTCCAAACCTGTCATTGTTTTGCTATTCACTAAGTTTTCTTTTAAAAACTTCTGGTTATGCTCCAGCCATGATTTTTTCATCAGCAGTTCCACCACTATATAGTGGCACTATATAAAGTTCCATCTTATCAGCATACGAAGAACTCTCCTTATTCATCATTTTGGGTCACTGCTGCTGTGCCGATGCCACGTGATGCAAATGTGAGCAACACTGAATTAGCAAGTCTCTTGGAGTACAATATGCTATGCTGTGCAATGCCATGTGTCAGCTTTTGTCTACTACAGGCTGATGGCAATAACCCCTCGAGTCAAAGGTATCAGAACAGCAACAGATTTTTTTTTCTATTGCTAATTTAGAGTGACAAATGGTTTTTGTTTTCTTTCAACTATAGCTCCGGTAATAAAGTTGGACTGATATCCATAGAAAACAAAGTGTGTGTTCACCCTTTCCTCCCTGATATTGCTGCAGAAAAAACAGCTATAAGACACGGCTACTTTAACTAGGGTGCGGATAATCTGTCACTTGATGAAAAAACATATTTAACTTCTCCTCTCTCCCCGCTCTCTCTTTCAAATCACCACAGAATTATCTCCACTAAACCTTTTTTCACCGGAAATTGGGCAACACTGCTGAGAACAGGTCCTATTCCTAATTTACAAGAATGATCCCTACCTTGGCTGGAAGTCGGGGATGAATGGTGCCCACTCCAATAAACTTCTTTCAAGTCTCAAGCTTGCCATCCTCTCCAATTTTCATAGCAATAGTGACTACAGAAAATTCTCCAGTTACTGTCCCATCGTCACACCATCCTCACCCTCACTTCTTCAGAAAAAACACTGAGAAAAGTAATGAAAGCTAAATTCAAACATTTGAAATTAACCTTCAGCATGGAGATGCCAGGCGGGCCCAGAGTAATCCATGTCAGAGGACAGATTACCTCAAAACCCTAACTGTAACATTATCCTTCCTATGCATCCCAAATTGTCTCTGCTTGCCAAAGAGGCATGAAACTTTATGGATCACTAAATCTAGATGATGGGGTGATACTAATGGTACAGCTGCCATTTTATATCTCCAACTAAACAGAAAGTACTAATCCTCAAAGAGGAGAGCATGCTGCAGTGATCTTACTATGCATCACCCCCATCCTGGGGAGGCGTAAGCCTTGTTTATGAAAAATACATACAGGTAGAAGTTAATAGAAATGGAGAAACAGTTTGGTTATTTTGTAACCTGCTAAAATTCAGCTAAGTTTGTCAATGTGAAGCTCAAAGATTCATAGTTTATTTTCACTGCAAATTTTCAAAGACACTGTTACTCCAGAGAAACG
Organism: Struthio camelus; assembly: GCF_040807025.1. Lineage (NCBI taxonomy): Eukaryota > Metazoa > Chordata > Aves > Struthioniformes > Struthionidae > Struthio > Struthio camelus. The sequence continues at coordinate 24,917,810 of NC_090981.1, forward strand.
TCCTCTCCTTAAGTCTTCCGAGACCACTTCATTCTTTTGAGAAAAGGCAAAAGCAAGTGACAATCAGAGGGAAATACATTTCTTTCTGAGGTCCTTATGGATTGAATTCCTAGAAGAGCTCGGTTTGTTCTTGCCACATTGCAAAATTTTCTCTGTAGAAGTTTTCCTCACTATAACGAGGGAAGGGGACAAGAAAGAGAGACATGCTCTGTGCAGATCTCCCTCATGTACATTGTTCTGTACAAGAATGGAAGAACAAAGCTCCTTGCAAACCACCACTCATTCTTGCCTTGAAAATCCAGCTTGTTAAGGTATTGCCTAGGTGACAGTTGCTTTAGACATTTCCTAACACAAATTGATGCTCTGGGCAAACATTTATTCAGTAATTCTGAACCAAACCCTGAGCAGGCATCAGCGTTCGAGGCCTCTTGCAACTCTACTGCAAGCTGCATAATCTACAAATACGTTGGCACACAGAAGTGTGCACTAGTTAATAGATTCATTATCACTACAGGATGCACACCATCAAATTTTTACATTTTCTTTGATCCAGCAGTCTCTGGCAACATTTCAATGCACGGTAACTACTTTAAGTTATCGTGTTATTATTCTTCTATGCATGTTTAAAATTTGTATAGCTGCAAAGCATTAATTTTGCTCGCAGTTGGGGTTTCTGTATACTGATGTCTCATCTGAACAGTTAAAAGCAAGAATTGAAATCACTCTGCACAAAGTTGTCTTCTTCATTTATTTCCTACACCCCCAACTGATGTTTCCGCTGCCTTGAAAACATGTCCTCTTTGTGACGAGCAGGAGGCACTGTTGCTTTGGGATCAAAACGCTTCTCTTCCCGTTTTTTGACCATATTTTCATTTCAGTCAGTAAGATATTTTAATTAATTATTTGTACGCAGTCAGCCAGCAACCAAAGTAAAAATTAAAATGCTAATATATCTTCATATCTTATGGAATGAAAATATAAAACAATTAAAAGTTGTAGCTTTGCTGCACGAGAGCTACTTGCTTCACCTTTTACTGCGTGGTGAAGAATCATCTCCCTTCACAGCCTCCTCAGCGCACCCATCTCTCAAAGCAGACAAGCCACCTTAGGTCACAGTAACAACAGGGGTTAGCAAGAGAATGGCAGAACAAGGAGCCTTACTCAACCTCCTTTTTATTTCTGTTCTGTCTTAACATGTTGTTTTGTGTTTTCTTTACTTCAAAAGAGGTAAGCTTCTAGTGTTTTGCTCAATAAAAAATAGGATTTTTCCACATTTAAAAGTCTTTTGGTCTTCAGGGGGGAGTTCACTACAGACAAAGATCTAAGCAGATCCAACTCAAAGTTTGGGCCAGGTAGCCTTTGATCCCAAAGCCTATAAAACAGTGTATCTTGCTTGTTGGAAATAGTCAGATGGTACTTTTCCATCACTTTACATTTTAATGTAAAATGTGAACATTATATAGTATCATGGTCACCAGGCGATCAAAGCACAGTGCACTGTAAGCATCTAAAATAAGGTAAATGCCTCCTGCAAAATGGAGAGAGTCACAGTAGTGACTAAATGAGGCATGATGAAAAAGAAATGGGAGCAGGAAAAAAAGTCAAAAGAGTAGGTTAGTATTTTTAGAGGCTAGGGAGAAAGAATGTATTTAGAGATTTTGTGTTTTGGTTTTTTCCCCCCTTTTATGGCTTTTTAAAATAGGAAAGTTCTCTTCGTGCATCAAAAACAAAGAACAAAATCTGAATCTTATGAGCAAAGATCTACTTATGTATCATAGGTATTTGTGTTCAAAATCTGCACTGACAAATAACTGCACCTAATTCAAAAAAGTTGGAAGAAAGGGAAAAATGATAGTGTGACCAAAAGACAAACCCAAAAGACCTCTCTCTACTAACAGGACAATGAAAGCGTTAATTTTAGTATGTATAGGGACATTAAAATCACAAGATAAATGTAAATTTTGTTCAATTTGAACACGACTCGTGAGAAATAACCTAGCTATACCTCCGCTACGATGAGTGGGAAAATGTATAGCATTTTGAGCCTAGAGTTCAAAGCTTTAGTTATTAATATATGCTGCCTTTCATGAAACCCACACTTTCAGCAGAGCTAGCTGGAACCCAACCTACTTCACAGGAAAATGACATTTCAAAATTAATTTTTGTTCCAAATTGGATGATAAAACGGTGATGTTTCCCACAGAGTGGAAAGCTCCCATAAAAATTTCAGAGGGGAAATACCCAAAATATTTCAAATATTAATGACTGCTCACATCTTTGTAGTGCAAACAAAATGCACAGAAATTTTTTCTGCTGTTATTGCAACTGTAGTCAAAATTAAGCATGTAGACTTCAAAAATCATTTCCCAGTTTTCAAAGCCAGTATCAGAACAACAGCGTGAAAACAACCTCTTTCAGCTTTTCCTCATATACTTCCACCAAGACAGGCTGGGAGCTAGAGACAGTTGTTCACTGAAGAAATGGCTGCAGCGGTTTAAGATGTTACTGCCTCATGTCAGAGCTCACTTTCTACGCCAGAGCCAGTGGGACAAATCATGCTCTTCCTTTTAGTGTGAAGTTAGCAACTTGGTTAGACTAATGCTGCTTTCTTTATCCCAAAACTGAGGATGAATACTCAAAAGATCCTTTCCACTCATTTCCTTTAAGTTCTGGCAAAGAGATAGCAGCAAACAATCCCAGGAAAATAGCTTTTCAACCCACCCCTTTTATAGAGGGGACCTCTAGCTGTGGCTTGATACATTTTCAACAGTGTTTTAACTCTACTTGCCAAATGATGAAAACGCAACCAGTTAAAGGAAGGCTCAGCAGCACGCCATTGAAACGTGCTGTGGACTGATACAAACGCTTTTTATTTCATGAGCCGTCTCCTGCTCTCCACAGACTGTTGCAAAACCATACATTTGCACACAGGTTGTGGGCTCCCTTTAGTTTTGGGAACCCAGCTGAAACTTAACTTATGGGCTCACTAACACTGAAAGGAGTTGCATTAATATGACTTAATGGACCAAATTTTCTAGCACGCAAAGTCCATTATTTACTAAACATGAAACAGGGAATTTAAACTAGCCAAAGATCAGGACTTGAAAACTAATCAAGCAACAGCAGTCTTTGCCAGCTTAGTTAATAAGCCATTTAGCCACCTTCTGTGCTTATTTGCATTATGGTTTTAAATACAGTAGGGTCTTAAAACATAGACTTATTTACCTGTGAGGTTTAAGTGATTCAAAAAGATCCTTCCAGTAATGATTAGTCAATTAAAAATAATAAGTAAATGTGTACATCCCACTAACCAGTAAAAGCTGTGAAGCTGTTGAATTTAATCTGATTTTCACCTGCAAACAGAAGAAGCGTTCAAGCTGATTTGACATCTGTCTTGGTTTGATTGAAGACCGGACCTAGGGTTGTTTAAAGTTGGCTCTGAATTCGTTTACAGATCTTTTGGGAAGCAATCCATGGGTAAGAGCAGAAGAAGTAGGTCCAAAGACAGACCTGCACAACTCCAAACCAGGGATATTAATATACAGGAGACATACAAATTTAAGTCTAGCTTATGTAAAAAGGCTTTTTTTTTCTTTTTTTAAATACAGAGTGCTTTCATTAGTTAGAGTTTTATTTCTAGAGCAGTAAGGATATGGCGAAGCCCAAAGCCTGACATGTTTTGCCACACTGATTTCTCAGCTGCCATGAACACAAGGGTGCCTGAGAAAACCCTTTTGAAAATAAAGTCCTTTTCCAAGGGAATTGTCAGGACAAGTTCTTGGATTTTTGTCTGCTTTAAAGGATCCTCGAACTTAAGTAGGAGAAGAAGTGAGAAGAGAGAGACTCACAATTTATAGGTGGGGTACCTGGCTCCCTTGCAGCCACAGTGGGAGTCGAAAGAAATGCTAAGAGCGGCCAGGGTGTTATGATTTGACAGAGAGGAGAAAGAAACCTGAGCTATGATTAATGCTCATCACATTGTGCATGTTCTTAGCTGTGAAAACACCCCCACACTGTAACTGCCCTCCTGTTGCTTATCATACTCGCTACTGCCTTTTCCTCTCTTCAGCTAACAGGCCCCAAAGAACCACATATATTTTCACATGTGTTTCTACATTGTTAGCACAGTAGAGCTCCTATCTCGAGCTAGGACAGTTCAGCGCAACACCACCACCAAAACCTCAGTAATTCTGATATTTTGTACAGATCCTGCAGGATGCTAAGTTTAAGGACTGGCAAGCCATTCGTGTTACTATGGGAACTGGCTTCTTGGTTAGTCACACATTCAATGTACTTATCTCTACACTTCACACAAAAACTGTTCGTGATTTTGTTCTAGGGCTACCTGAGAGCTGCATGGAAGGAAGCGTTCGGTTTGTTAGAAATAAATCCACTGCAGTAAATAAAATGCTTTTCCTATAGTAACACATTAAATTCAATGAGGCTGCAATATTTTCTGATGAAAGTCGGATGCGCTCGTGATTCCAACAGCTTTAAGGAAGGATAGAGCAATTAAGCTTCCAAATTGGGGCAGCCCTTGCAAGGCTGCAGCAACTGTAGTGGCTGGACTCATGCCCAACTAACCAACCTTTCTGCAAAATTCCACACGGGACATCATTTCCTATAGAAAGGACCAATTTTTTCTCTGCTTACCAGGAATTCCCATTCAATTGCATTTTCAGTTTCCTTTCTATAACTGAGCAATAAACAACTTTGGCCCCAGAGTTACATTAAATCAAATCCATGCCAATATCTGCTGGGAATAAACTGCATAGCTAGGGTATATCGATATCATTTCACATTAAAATGATTTTAAACAATAATAATGAAAAGTCCCTTAGGTCCAGGATGAATTTCACAACAAAAAACATATCTGTTCATCTCAAGAAGTTACGGCTTTTGCCTGCAACATGGGAAACTGAGGTGCGTGCAGGTCACTGTTGTACTTGGTGGGGGCTGTGCACTTGAACAAGAGCTGCTTATACTCCCAGGGAGCGCTCCAAGCAGTTGGGGTTTCTCTTTCTCTCTGCCTGTTTCTCCTCTCACCTTAGGCACCCTCCTCAGTTAGGCCACACAGCTGGGGTAGAAGTATAAACCAAGAAAGTGCTCACTTAGGACACTGCTGTATTCTTCTTTTATAACTAACTAGGTTAAACGTTTGTGGATCCAAGGCAAAAAATGAGCCAGGACTAGGCAACATTTGTGTACTTTTCCAATTCAGTAAGAGATTGCCAAAGTCCAATATTTTTGCAGAAGCTACCCCTCCCCCCTCCTCAAACACTTTTGTCTAACTCTAAAAATTAGAATAAATACACATAAATCAGTGATTCAGACTGCCTATATGAGAACTATGAACAATACTTACTATGTTTAAACTTCACATATGCTAAAGATTTTAGGCAACCTAGAAAAAAAACTCTCTGGAAATTCTATTCAATTCTTACTGCTTTTAAATTGTTATGAAATATAATAGCGATAACACCCTCCATACAAATTATCTTTTGTAG